>NC_080578.1:86124952-87491952 GCF_029962835.1 Magnolia sinica | reverse complement strand
TTGGTCATTTTAATTTAAGTTAATGTATGCCACGTGTACAACCTTTGGGGTGCACGAGTATAATCACCAGCGTCAGCCAGAGTGCGAAATAACTTCCCTGATAGACGGAGATAGAGAGAAGGGGCAATTTCGTAAATGGAGAAAAATAAGATAGAAATAATAAAGGAGGAATTTTATATTATGACGTAAATGCCCTCTTTTTTTGGCCGGCGCTGCCTCCTCTCTCTCTCCAAACCCTCAGAGAACCTTTTGCCCCTGCAATTCCCTCTCTTCCAATCTCTACCCTTCTGTCTTTCCGGTTTTCCCAAAAACCCCTTCATACCCGCCAAATCTCTCCTCTCTTCTTCTTCTCTGTGTCTTTTCAAAAAACCCCGCGAAAAAAATCCCCTCACTCTCCTCTCTACTCCTCGCCAAACCCTAACTCTCCTCTCTTTCCTCAGATCCGATCCTGACCATTTGTTTTCTCAGCTCCAGTTTCGAATTCCTGCTCAGGAATCGATTTCTGCTGGGGTTCTCGACGCCTTGGGAGCGGTTCTTCTTGAGCCGAGAGCTCCTGTTGGTTCTAGGGTTTTCTTCTTGAGGTATTGTTTCAGGAATTTTATTTTTCTGGGTTGAATTCTTACATTTTTGCTGCCTTTTTTTTTTTTTTTTTTTGGAGATGGGATTTTAGTGTTTATTTTATTTAATTTTTGTTGTGGATTATGATTCTGTTTCTAGGTTTTGAATTTTTTTTTTGTTTTTTTTTTTTTAAAATATTTTTCGCAGGAGAGATTGAAATCGATGTGTCAGTGGAAGGTTCAGAGGCATTTCTGGTTTGTAGTTTTCACCGATTCGCGAATTCGAGAAGCGGTGGCTGTATTAGGATTTTTTTGCAGAGAGAAGAAAGGTTTTTATCTACAGACGCGTTTTGTTTTTGATTGTTCTTCTTTTGCGAGATAGGATTGGTTGGATACAAGTAGGAAGGAAGCAATTCTGGGATTGGAATCAGTGTTTGGTATTGTTCTGTCTGTGAGTTTCTTCCTTCTTCATGGCTAATCACGATTTAATTCTTGGGCAAAACCATGGTTTGGCACTTGGGAAAAACCAGGAATTGGGTCTCGGGCGTAGCCATGTTTTGGGTCTTGCACAGAACATTGGCATGGGTCTCAGACAGACCCATGACCATAAAATGGGTATTGTACATGCTCATGACCATCGATTAGCTCTTGGACAGACACACGGTCATGGTCATGGCCATGGCCGCCATGATCATGAGAATGAGCTAGCACTGGGTCAGAATCATGGCACTGACTCTGAGGATCATGATGATGACCATGAATTGGGCCTTGACGAGCAGACCCATGAGTTAGGTATGGCCGACAACCATGAATTGAGTGTTGGTGAGTCCGATGAGCTGGCTGTTGATCAGAACCTAGAGCTGACCGTTGATCAGAGCCAGCCACTGGCAGTCCAGCATGGACAGGAAATATCTATTGCCCAATCACATATGGTAGTCACTCCTGTCATTCAGAGCCGTGCAATTGTTGCACACCCCAGCCATGAGCTGACTGTTGGACAAGAGTTTCAGGATGTCAAAAGCTGTCGGCGGGCGTTGCGAGACGCGGCCATTGCACATCACTTTGAAATACGGACGGTTAAATCTGACAAGACCCGTTTCACTGCCAAGTGTGCTAGTGAGGGGTGTCCATGGCGCATACATGCTGCGAAGCTCCCAGGTGTTCCAACCTTTACAATCAGGACGATTCATGAGTCACATAGTTGCCAGGGAATTGACCATCTTGGTCACCAGCAAGCTTCGGTTGATTGGGTTGCGAACTCTGTGGAGGAACGCCTACGTGAGAACCCACATTTCAAGCCAAAGGAGATATTGGAGGAGATCCATCGGGTTCATGGTATCACTTTATCTTATAAGCAGGCCTGGAGGGGGAAGGAGCGGATCATGGCCTCTGTTCGCGGGTCGTTCGAGGAAGGGTACCGTATTCTTCCACAGTATTGTGACCAGATTTTAAGGACAAACCCAGGAAGCATTGCGTCGGTTTATGGAAATCCTGTAGATAACTGTTTCCAACGCCTTTTTGTCTCATTTCATGCTTCTATCTATGGTTTTGTGAATGCCTGCCGGCCGCTCCTTGGGCTTGATAGAACTCTTCTGAAAAGCAAGTATCTTGGGACCTTGCTTTTCGCTACTGGTTTTGATGGAGATGGTGCTTTGTTTCCTCTAGCGTTCGGGGTCGTCGATGAAGAAAATGATGACAACTGGATGTGGTTTTTATCTGAACTGCACAACCTTCTTGAGGTTAACACAGAGAACATGCCAAGGCTGACAATACTGTCTGATAGGCAGAAAGGCATTGTTGAGGGAGTGGAAGCGAACTTCCCAACTGCGTTTCATGGGTTCTGCATGCGCCACCTTAGTGATAGCTTCCGGAAAGAGTTCAATGATACAATGCTTGTTAACCTCCTCTGGGAAGCTGCTCAAGCGCTCACGGTTATTGATTTTGAGGCCAAAGTACTTGAAATCGAAGAAATTTCGCCAGATGCTGCTTATTGGATTCGTCGTATTCCGCCACGTCTATGGGCTACCGCTTATTTTGATGGAACACGGTTTGGGCATCTGACGGCAAATATAGTCGAGTCATTGAATACATGGATACTTGAAGCATCCGGGCTTCCGATAATTCAAATGATGGAGTGCATCCGTCGCCAGCTGATGACTTGGTTTAATGAACGGCGGGAAACGAGCATGCAATGGACGACAATACTTGTCCCTGCTGCTGAGAGACGTGTATCTGAGGCTCTCGAGCGCGCACGTACCTTTCAGGTTCTTCGTTCAAATGAGGCAGAGTTTGAAGTTATATCTCATGAAGGAACAAGTATTGTGGATATTCGGAATCGTTGCTGTCTGTGTCGTGGTTGGCAGCTTTATGGACTGCCATGTGCACATGCTGTTGCAGCGCTCCTTTCCTGCAGGCAGAATGTCCATCGGTTCACCGAGAGCTGTTTCACTGTTGCAACATATCGGAAGACCTACTCTCAGACAATACATCCTGTCCCTGATAAAAGCCTTTGGAAGGAGTTGTCTGAGGGAACACAGAATGGGGGCCCCCCTGATAGAATCATAAATCCGCCCAAGTCCCTTCGACCTCCTGGGCGGCCCAGAAAGAAGCGAGTGCGTGCAGAGGACCGTGGTCGAATAAAGCGAGTTGTACATTGTAGTCGTTGCAATCAGACGGGACACTTTAGAACGACATGTGCTGCACCTATATAAGTCTTCTCTGTTGATATGTTACGGTCTTCTCTTCCTTGGCAAGAATTGGGGTATTTTCTCTCTTGTGAAAAGTAGGCTTCTTGAGTGTAAGCAAACCTTCTAATTAGATATTTTCAGCAGTTTAAGTCTATTTTTCTTTTCAGCTTGTTATTCGTTTTCTTAGATAAAGTTTCAGCCAAATAATATCACGATGTCCTCTTCTCAATTCATTTTGTCTTCTAATTTGTGAAAGGTGGTGACCATATGATGGCTGACCATTCTTGTCTATGTTGGTTTGTTGATCTGTTTTATTTTTTCTTTTCCCTTTCATTCTTTGACTTCTTCTACTTTTCCTTGCAGCAGTTTATCATTTGTAATGTGCTTGTGAAGTTCTTACTTAGACGTGAATCTTGCTGTTTATTATGTGTTATGTGATTGCACAGTTCTTACTTGAATATGATGTTTCATTCCATTTAATACTGTGTTCTGAAGTTTCACTCCTTCATAATCTGTTGTTCAATTGGTGCTTGTGTTTTTTTTGTTTTTTTTTTTCTCATTCTCGTGGAGCAAAATGGTCACCTTAGAAGCTTTGCACATTTTTGTAAGACCCTCCTAAAAGGCTACTTGTGCGAGTAGGCTTGGAATCATGTTGTACTTGCACAAGACTAGAATCCTCTTTTAACCAAAACCAATATTGATTTTCGGGCGAGGGAAAATAAGTGAGGAGTGTCCTACCCTGCGGCAAATGTACTGTTTTCTGATGCGCAGTATTTTGTACATGTGGGAACATGTTTCAATGATCCAAACAATTAATGTCATGGTGGGGGGACTGCATAAAAAATATCCTAGATGGGAATGTTTTAATCCTGATCATGTATTCCTTCGAATATGAACTTTTTCAAGATCATCCTATCGTGAAGATTTTTCGAGGCAGCTCCCATTAACCATTCATGTTATCATATCAGAATTGTTTTCTGATGAGCAGTGTCCTATAATATCTCCATAAATGTTGGTGCTTCCTGATGAGTGGTCCAGATTTCATACCCGTATGCCATGTTGGTACGTATGCCCTTATGTAGGATACTAATCCTACCGCACGACATAGCCTTTGCAATTCTCTTTGTATAATTGCTCAAATTTATGTGGAGCTGGGCTGGCTTTATTGTGAGATTACCTTTTAGGATTAGGATGCTATGTTTCCATCATACATGTCATCATGCTGGTTGTGTTTGTCCTAGCATTATATATCCACTATTATTCTTGTTATCAGTGTTTGGGAATAATGTGGTCCACATATGGACTCTGCACAGGTTATTTTAGCTTTTATCTTACTTGTGGAGCAAGTGTGACATGTTGAGAAGACTTGCATGGAGCTAGTAAGAAAAGACATGATTACTCATGATCTAACTGAAGTTGTGGCCCTTGATAGAGTGGATTGGCGGAGCAAGATTCATGTAGCTGACGCCACTTAATTGGGATAAGGCTCAGATGATGATGATGACGATCTTACCCAATGTTTTAAATAGCAGTAGTGTGTTGCGTAGCGCTTAGTCCTTTGTAGCGTAAGCTACACGGTACTTTTATTTTTAATTTAAAAATAGGGAAAATATGATAAATAGTAAGGACGAGGAAAAAAAATATAAAAATGCCTAAAAGATGATTCATTTTTCAAATATAAGCATGCTCAAACAAGTTATTGATTATCATTTATCGAAAGCCAATCCACATATATAAACCAAATCAAATAATTATCACACCAACAACTTTCTAAGAAAACCACTTTAATTAATAATGTCTAATTGAAACCATAAGTCACAATTACAAAAAGAAATAAAAATCCCACAGGTTAAAAGTTTGAGTATAATACGAGTGTCACATACCTCAAAATTAGATACAAAGAAAACATAAAAAAAATAAAATAATAGAAAGTACATGGTAGCGTATGCTATGTACGTTAAAGGGGATTTACGCTATTTAGTAAGCTACGTAGCATTATGGCTATGCTACGCTATGTAGCATATGCTACCACTATGCTACGAATGCTATTGAAACATTGATCTTACCTATAGAGGAGTTTAGTTAAAAAAGGAGGGTTTTGGCATATAACATCCTTTTGGCCCAAATAACACTCTCCCTTATGTGTATTCCCAAATATCCCCTTTTGTTTTTCATTTTCTATATATATATATATATATATATATATAAACCACGCTGTGGTTAACACCCGTTGGCAAAATGTGATGGAACCATTGAAGAAAGACCTTTTTACTCATTTATAGGGTTAGGCTTAGGGTTTGGGAGAAGTGAGAGGAGAGGTTAGGGTTGGGGTTGGTGTTCCAAGGATTTGGGAAAGGGTAGCATTGGTGTTTAAAAAAAAGATTTTGCTAACCTAACCATGGTTAGTTTTTCTGTAAAAAAAAACAGTAAGGTGGTTTTTTTTAATCATATTTGGAAAATGGAAGGTGTTTTTGGAAAAAGCATAAGGGAGGGTGTTATTTGTCTTTGGGCCAAAATGGAGGGTGCTATATGTCAAAACCTCAAACAAAAAAAGAAAAAAAAGAAAAAAAAGAAAAGAAAAGAAAAGAAAAGAAAATGAAATGAAATGTTGTAGTTTATAGGTATTATAATGGATGAGATTAGATCTAGTGGATGGCTGTGATTTAAGGGGTTCTTAGAGTTTAGCTAGGTGCTATTGAAAGTGTAGACTCAACAGTTTGCTTAGGCTAATTAGCCCATTTATCATGAAGGGAGATTCTTGCATTGTTAAGGTGAAAGGTTTGCTGAAGTTTAAGCCCATCTTCAAGCCTAAGCCCCATCCAAGTGCAACCAAAGCAGCCCAAACCCAATCCCAGCCCAACCATAGTCTATAACCTCACCCAAACGCCAAAAGCCTTGGGGATGGGACCTAGGTTGAACCCAAGATGGTGTACCCCAAGGGTGGGCCCCACACTTTTAAAAAAATGAAAATTCATTGGGTGCAGAAAAACTTTTTCCGTGTCCCAGAAAGAAAAAAAGGACACTGGACAGTTTTCCGTGTCCAAGGCCAGCTTCTGGACCCACTTTGAACCCCAATTTCTTAAGCTTCTGTAATCTAAACCCCATTTTCCATATATCCATGTTAAAACCCATCAAGTTACCTTTCCAGCAATCCTAATTTCAGGATGATCTGATCTACGGGCGCAAAGTTATGGTTGAAATACCAGACAGCGCACTTGATCGATCGGCAGACTGCAGAACAGGAATTTGACTTAACTTGTGGGCTCCACATCTCCCTAACCATTAGGAATTTGTCCCTCAAACTAAAACCATTGGTTAGCCCATCAGATTCCCTTTTCAACAAGCTATAGATTTCCCAAGTCTGACACCCGAGCACCAAGTTGTGACCAAAAAACAGAAAGGTCGCGTGCTGAACTGTTTGCAGAAAACAATGTTTGAAATTACCATCTTGTCCTTCATGGAACTCCAAAACCCTATTTCCATTTGCCTTTGACCCTTTGACCACTTTTTACCACAATACGAGAGGGAGGGAGCGAGGGACAATTGCTTTGTTCTTTGACTTCAGAGAGGGAGGGAATGGCTAACCCTTCCTACTCTCTAAGTGTGGTCCTTACTAGTGTTCGAGGTATCAGTGTCACTATAAGTTTTGTTCGCTGGGGATATGGAAACAATATTGATATCGCCAATAATATCGTTGATAACCAGAAATGCAGGAAAACTTGGGAAAACGGTAGAATTTTCAGTGAAACTTTAGGAGATGCTAAAATACACATTTGCATATTTAGGAATAAAAATTTGCAAAAAGAATGTATACATAATAAGTTTCCATTTAATGGAGGCTTAAAAGCATGTGCCGTCATAAGAAACATTTTAACCATCCCATCTATCTCATCTAAACATCCAATCATCCATCCAAAAATCCATCGGTATTGCAGAATATCGACAACTCATGATATTTTGCCAAGAAATCATCAACAACTGAAAAGGAAACGAAAGATTGTGGTCTTGATATTGCGCATGTTACGATAACATAATATTGAGATATTATCAATATTAGCAACGACATTGAAAACTGCATGCAAGAATGTGCCCATTAAAAAATTGAAATAGATTTTTTTTTTAATAAACAAACTTTCTATGATATCTCTGCATTGACGATATTATTGAAATATCGCCGCCACACTTGTGATACAAGTGTCACGGCGTCACCTAGAATTTACACGGTAAAAAATATTGGCGATACATTGGCGATATCAATACATTGGCAATATAAGCGATGCCTGGAATTTACACAACTGAAAATATTGGCGATATCGATATGTTGGCGATACTTGGTACATTGTTGATGCCTGGAATTTCTAATACCACCGGTGTTATCGATATTGCTACCAGTGTTATTGGTATCGCCAAGCTAGAGATAACGATAATATCGGAGATAATTTAAACATTGGTCCTTACCCATAATTTTGGTAAAAAGACCATTGTGGAGTCTGTTTCCTGAAAATCAGATGGTTTTGTACAATTTATTTCACAATGCAAGCAATGATTCTAGCTATCTTTGAATTATAAGAATAAAAGGCTAGTGGCGCCTCCAAAATCGACCCCATAGGCTCTACCACACCTGGTAGGCCTTTGTTGTTACATTGACAGAAAGGCTACTTGCAGCCCCATGGGAGATCTGAATAGTAGTAGCTGTCTTATTATTATTATTATTTTAAAATTATTTATTATTTAATATTATTTTTTAAAATTTTATGGAGAATGTAGGAACGTTGGGTGCCTGGCTTTAGCCTCATGTTGTATTTCTCTTGGGCCTTTTGCACTCTGTTTATAAAAAAATTGTTACCTCTCAAAAAAATTAAAAAATGTTCGGACTTTGGTTGTTTTGGGCCATTAAACCCTAATTTTATACAAGTTGAAGAGACTTGTCTATGTGCCTCCTGTGAATGTACTATGATTTATTTGAACTTTGATTGCTGGGATTTTACCATCTTTACCAGATATTATGTTTCCAATTGTGAAGTTCAATTATTGTTGCTGCTTAACTGTTTCTAATCCAACTATAATTTCTAATGTTTGGAAATTAGGAATTTGTCTGATTTTCAGTTTATGAGCATGAAATATTCACCTGTGTTGGAATTGATAGCCTATCTAATTAGCTTTGGAGTTAAACTGTAATGCATTTGGGTCTAGACCTTGATCAAACTGCATCAGTCAGTATTGAAGCGAGTTTCTTCTGTTTTAAGTGGTCCGATTTTGATTTATAGTCAGATTTAGGCATGCAATTTGATAATTGTAAGATATGATGCAGAAGTTAAATCTACGGCTGGATCTGATGACAAATCAAATCAATTGGATCTAAGCTAGAATCCAGTGCAACAGTTAGATCTGATCCAGTACTCTCCACACAAAGGTTGGATCCCACATAGAAGTCAAACAAATTGCCAGATTACTTCACAATGGCAAGAAATAGGGCAAGGTCAGCAGATGGGAGGAAGAAAAATGATACCAAGGCAATAAGAGAGACAGTATTTCCAAAACCATGATGCACAACACATGCAAGTTGGGTTGGCTTGCACAACCAATGTTGCATTGAGAAGAGGCATGAGAGCTCGAAGTGATAGCATGCCATTCCCGATGTTGAGGATAGCATCGAAGACCAAGGTCGTCATGGATGGCATCGTTCAAGGCATGGATTTGAAGATTGGGATTACTTTCAAGGTGTGAAGGTCTATTTGTCTGAATTTAACTGGTTGATGTGTCCAGAGAAGTTCTTGGACTGGTTAGTGAGTGTTGAATAGTTTTGAGTGGTATGTCTCCCTGATCACATAGTAAATTTACTTGGTGGTTATGAAGTTGAGAAGGCATATACGATCATCTAGTAGTAGCAACATCAGCAATAATGAGAGAGCTAAGGGAAGAGAAAGATTGACGTTTGGTAGGAAATGAAAGATAGGCGAAAATAGAAGTTATTGCCCCCACACTACGCTCGTGATCTACTCTTTAAATTTCAATCCTTCACCTAGCGCTATGAAGTTCAAAGCTACACAAAAGAGTGATATGAGTTGATGACACACATGACACAAAGGCAGACCATGGTGAGATATATCTTTTGTTTCGAAACAAAAATAAATAAAAAAATAAAAAATAAAATAAAAATAAAATGTGGCAAGTAAGATGGGAAAGATGTACTTGGGATCCTATAAATGATGTTGGGAATGCGCAGAAGCAAACCCGAATTCAATCTAACAAGACGAAATAAAACGCAAACTAAACACGCAGAGAACACACGATACGGTATTCCCGATCAACTTGTAAAGATTGCTATTCCGCCGCGCTTTCATTACTACAAGTGCCCCTTTAGAAACTTTAAGGACCTGATCAAAACTACTAAACTTGCACCCAAGTGCTTATAATGATCAAAGAGAGTTCAGATTCTTCCTAAGGTCAAAAACGTGTCTCACATTTGTTAGGATACACTCCATCCCATCGAACATTCTGATGCAAACCGAACCGATTCCAACAACTTTACAGTCAATATCATTGCCCACAAACATCTGTCCACAATTGCCCTTGCGAACAAATCTCGCTGAAAAGTCATGTGGTATAATGCCCCCATATCTAAAACCCAGTCGTTGCTGAGATACCTGGATTTGAATACGGTGAGAACATAACCACTGTCTGCTTCATCGCTGGATTCCACTGTGTTGGCTTCCTTCAACGTGTTATCAGGTTTTTATCCCTTTTGAGCCTTAGGATTTCGACAATCCTTCTTCATGTGTCATGTCATGCCACAATTCTAGCACTTCATTTTGCTATTTCCTTTCGATTTGGATCTAGATCGAGAATTCCCATTCTCCCGTTCAAAATTCTTTTCCCTGGCAACCAATGCATCTGTAAAGGTACCCTCGCCACTGTCTTTCCTTCTCGAATTGCACACTTATGTAGTTCCACACACGTCGTCGATCTCAATGTCGATCGATCGACACTGATCGAGCACCCTTAGATCGATCGATCAGACCAAAGCTCGAGCGATTGAACTAGTAAAAAACTGTCCAAAGAGTAAATAAGGATTTTTCCTAATATTGTCGATCGATTGAGCATGGTCCAAAACTATCCAACGAGCAATTTGTCTAATTTCGAAGAGGTTCGATTGATCGAGCAAGGTTGTCGATCGATCGATGTATCCTGATTCTGCATAGATTGAAGACATCCTTTCACCATTTGAGAGGTTTGGAATAAACAAAAAAGAGCTTAGTTGTGGTTTGGGGGTCATATAAGTCGCGTCGAGTGCACCCTATTTAGTTACCCTACCTCTTCCTTCAAGATTCTGACAGAAGTGGCGAATAAACTTGAGAACATCCAAAGAGATTTCCCATGGAAGAAGCACAATGCTGCTCATAAATGCCACTTTTTTCACTAGGACGGTGCCCGAAAGTGGGAAGAAGGGAGCTTGGTATCCTGGAATTAAACAATGGAATTAAGTGCTCTTAGAAAAACGGTGATGGAGGTTCAGGAAGGATCATAGTTCTCTGGAGAGAAGCTATTGCCTCTGAATATGGGGAATGGGAAGGAGGTTGGTCCACGGTCTTTGGTAATGGATGAAGGATCCTTTATCTGGAAAGTCGTATTTCACTTTGTTCTCGATTCTGGAGGTGTTGGTGACTTGTTTTAAGGAGTTAGATTCAAGGTGGGCCGCGTTGATAAAGTGCTTTTCTTGAAAGTTATTTGGTTTGAGGAATCTCCCCTTGTGGAGACAGTCCAAAGCTTTACTCCCTTGCTTGGAGAAGTGTGTTCATTGGAGATGCTGGGATTTGTAAAAGAGAGGCTAGAGTGATATCTCCAGTCCCGTCCAGATCTTTTGGATATTCTCAATGGGATTGTCCTTCTCACCTTCTAGGAAATGAGCATTTGTGGGTTGCTTGTATTTCTCCTCCAAGAGAACTGTGGCTGATGTCATCATCCAATTCCCCCCTTAGCAAAAGTGTGAGGTTCTTGGGCTCTACCTGACATTGAGGCTTTTTGTTGGGCTTCCATGGCAAATAAAATTCTCACGATGGCATGAAAAGAGGGAAGATGCTGGGCAATTTCAAACATTTGTTACATGTGTAGGAAGGATGATGAATCAGTAAATAATCTCAGTTTAGATTTGGAAGTCACTTCCTCCATTTGGACCTTTCTCTTTAGCTTCGCTATCGGGTCTTCCTAACTGGGTTGGATGCCTGATGACGGGTGGAGCAGTGGGCCATTCAAATCTAGAGGTAGAACCCTGTGGAGAATGTTCCCATTAGCAATTCTTTGGGGTATTCTTGTTAGAAACTTTAGGGGCTGTTTAGTGTGAGGGATTTGAGGCAGGGACTGTGAACTCCATGGATTTCAAATCTCCCTGTTTCTTACTGGGGATTTGCCAAATCCATGGATTTCTCAAATCCACACATTCATAAATCCATGAATTTGGGGCAAATCCAAATCCTCCCCCAAAACTAAAGACTTGGCAAATCCTTGAAACAAGAAACGAGAGACATTTTGAAAGCAAAAAAAGTAATTCGCAATAAATGATCTAATATCATGGTATACAAAAATGATTATGTAATGGCCGTTATGTAATGGTAACAACTATAACCGTTGTGTTACGGGGACGAAATGGCTGTTATAGAAAAAACTGCCCGTAACGGTCCCATAGTAGTCCGTAATGGCCCCGTAATGGACCTGTAACGGTCCCTTAACGGTCTGGAAATAGTTTTATTTTTATTTTAAATAAAATAAAATAAGGCTGTAATGGCCGTAGTGGCCCATATCGTAACACTAACAAAGGTGGCTGTTACGTCCACCGTTACCATTATGGAACACCTTGTCTACTATTGCAATAAATGCTCTCTAAATCCATGGGTTTGGTATTTGCCAAATCCAAATCCATGAATTCGACAATTTGATGGATTTACGAAATTCACATTCTCATTCCATGACTGCAAATAGGGCTTAGAATTTTCTAATCTAAGAATTGGAGTTCAGCCCTGATAATTAATGAGGTAGGGTTGTCCCTGGTCAGTTGATGTTTGGTTGCTCTAGAGTGCAAAGGGCTATTTAACGCAAGTGGGAATAATCTCAAGAAATGTGCAATGAAGATGTGGCCCCCAAAAACTGAAATTGCTGGTTCCAAGTCTTAATCGAGAGTTGTAGACTGTCCAAAAATGCAATGAAGGCTGATTAATTTGGATTTTCTGCATTGAGTTGAGGCTTCATGATTTGTATGGCCATGGGTATCTTGCCATTGACGATCTGATCTGGGATTTGCATTTGCTTGAATTGCCATTTAACAATGCCATACATGTAGTTGAAGTTTATGGTTGAGTAACGACCATTTTTCTGAATGGTGGCTATCTATTACCGAAGTGGAGGAAGTGGATTAAGTCTTGTGTTCATTTGGCAACCTTCTCTATTCTAGTCAATGGGTCCCCAAAATCCTACTTCAAGTCATCTAGAGGCTTAAGGCAGGGAGACCCCCTTTCCCCACTTCAAGTCCCCTTCTCAAATCTTTGGGGGATATGAATCAAGGTTGCTTGGGAAGTGGGTTTGGAGATTTGGTGTGGAAGAAAGTTCTTTTTGGAGAGAGATGATAGCTTCTAAATTTGGCACCCAGAGCTACGGAACATTTGGTTTGTAGGGGGATTTCCTTCGTGCTTGGCAATGGGCATCAGATCTGTTTCTGGATTGATACTTGGTGCGGCAATCTTGCGCTTCAAGACAAATTTCCTAGGATCGCCGGCCAAACTCTTGATCGCTTTGTTTTAGTGGCGAACTGCTTCTCTACTATTTGGGGTTCAGTAGTGTGGGCTCTGCCTTTTTTTTTTTTTTTTAACACACACACACACACCCCACACACTCACGCCTTAGTGGGATTTCACCACCTATGGATACTCGAACCCTTGACCGGGTGTTGAAACTCCTATGAGTCTACCACTGGAGCAGAGTAAGGATCCGTGTGGGCTCTGCCTTGCCGAAGAGAGACGTTGGAGTACAAGATTGTGGAGTTCATTGGGTTGTTGGACGTTCTTAGGAACGTATCGCCGGTTGATCACCTTGTTGACTCAATAGTCTTGTTAAGGAATCGTTTTGGGAAGTTTTTGGCTAAATTGTTCTTCTTCTTGATATTAGAGTCATCTTATTGACCTAGTCTCCCTCGCCCGTTTCATCATTGGTTCTATAGAGCCCCTCGTATTGTGGTATTTGTGTGGCTTGTGAGTTGGAAGAGAATTTTAATAATTGATAACCTCCGGATAAGAGCCTTGATTCTCCCTATTATTTGCTTGATATGCATGGAGGAGGCATCGGCGAATCCAGGAAAGCCATATGGAGATTGATCATTATGGCTATCCTTTGGACCATTTGGGAGCTAGGAATGGGGGTTGTTTCAGGAATCTTTGCGAAGGCATTGAAGAGGTTATTAGAAAGATTCATACAGCCTTGATGAGGGTTGGGCTGGCCTCCCTTTTTTGAGCTTTTTCTGTTTTTTTGGGTTACATTCTTTCCTCACCGTCGCGAGCTTTTAATCAAGTGGTTATCTCAAAAAAATTACAGGAGTTCATCCCTTGATACTATTATAGAGAAATAATCACATACAGGCTTATTTTTAACATGGAATGGTTTTGTTTTCAGCTGATGTGTCACTTCATTGAAACGCCCGAGGTGTCGAGAGGGTTGACCACACCATGAAGTTCTCATAGAGCAAAAATAGGATAGTCCACTTGTTAGGTGAGCCACACATACATTGAGGCAGACCATCAGCTTTCCATTAATAATTCTAATGGCGTATCCCACCTGAAGAATGGACCAATTTGGGTTTTGGCCCCAGGTAATTTTTATGAAGTAACATGTGGGTCAGGAAGAAATATGTGAACATTTCTCACCATTGTAAAGTGATGTTACAGCTGAATTCTTCTCCTACTTTTGAGGAAAGGTGTTTTGTAAACCTGTATTTATTTCCATGGCAATGCGCTTCTAGAATCCTTGACAACACCTGTTTTACATAGCAGATAAAGTACCCAAACTTTTGGGGCCCACCATGTAGTATATGTAAAATCCAAACTGTACATCATGTTCTATTCTTGATTTTAGAGCCTGGAGCAGAAGATAAGTGAGAACCACAACTCAGGTAGGCCACACCACAGGGACCAAATGGCGATGCCAACTATAGGTCATGTGTGTATCTTTCATCAAACCCGTCAATCGGTAAAGTGAAAGCACGGATTACGTCCTGCCCCGTCCGGACCATAATCCATCTACGCAGGGGCTTTGTGGCCCCAACCGTGGTGTATGGGTTTTATCCACGCCGTCCATCCATTTTTCCAGATCATTGTAGGCTTTGAGCCCAAAAATTAAGTAGATATGAAGCTCAAGTGGGCCAAATTACAGGAATCAGCGGTGATGATGATACCCACTGTTGAAACCTTTGCAGGCCTGTACACGGAAACTCTGTGGAGTGGATGTCCGTGTGTCATCCACTCCGTCCATCAGTTTCTGCTGGTCATGTTAGGACATGAACCTAAAAAAGAGGCGGATCCAAAAACACAAGTGGGCTACACCACCTGAAACAGTAGTGATTGAACGGCCACCATTCAAAACTTCGTGGGGTCGACAAACGTTTTGGATCAGGCTGATATTTGTGTGTTGTGTGAGACCTAATCATCAAGGTGGGCCCTTCGGAAGGATTCAACCCTAGGAATTTCAAACCCACTCTCTCATGTGGTGTGGCCCACTTGAGTTTTAGGTCTGTTTCGATTTTGGGTGGCAAAATTGATAGACAGCGTGGGCATCGCAGTGGGCTCCACAGACTCTCCGCCTACAGTTGTATATGGATTTATAACGAATAAGTGTCCCCACATATTCTAATGAATTATAGAACCCCACATATTTTAACGAATTATAGAAACTTCCTAAAGAAATAGATTACCTATGGGGAATGAGCCTGCACTGAAAACCAAGCGTACGATTCAATGCTTTTATCGCATTGACTAATCTTTGTTGGGCCCATGGTGAATATATGTGGTTTATCCACGCCATCCATCCACTTTTACCGCTCATATTATGAGTTGATCCCAAAATTGAAGCATATCCAAAGATCAAGTAGACCACGCCACAGGAAATAGTGGGAATAATGATTTCTACCGTACAGTTATGTTTATTCGTCATTCAACCTGTTATTTAATTCACCTGGATGAAGGGGGAAAAAAAATATATCAGCTTGATTAAAACCTCCCGTGGCCTCAGGAAATTTTCAACGGTAGATGTTCAATTCAAATTGTTTCCTCTGGTGCGGTCCATTTCAGCTTTGGACATGCTTTATTTTTTGGTTCAAGCCCTAAATTTATCTGTAAAATGGATGGACAGAGTGGATAAAATACATAATCACGGTAGCCCCCACCGAGTTTACTAAGCGAGTGCGCAATCCGCTTCCCTACCTAAACTTTAAAACTGCATGTGTTTTTTTTTTTTTTTTTTTGTCCTCTTTTTTTGTTAACTCTTACTTACAGCAGCAGCCATGTTCTTAGACGAGGAAACTGGCATCCGGTTCGATCACAACATCCAATTCATCTACTCCACCAACACCCAGAGCCGCATGCCGTGCTCGAACTGGTGCCTGAGAACCAAGAATCTTCGCTCCTCATCAGAATCACCTTGAACAAGCGGTGCCAGCGCCACCTTTGATGGATACATATACCAAATCCAGGATGCAGAGCCTTCTGAGAATGTCCAGATGTTCGAAGACAAGCTTCACCGGTACTCTCAACGTACGTAAGAAATCCACCCAACGTGCCCTGTGATGTCGCACTTCTATGTTCATACAGTGGCCCATGAATTCGTGATAGAGAGTTTGGCCATTGGTGCCAGCTCTTATCTGATGTCTTTAGTCTGTACATGGTCTTGATCGATCAAATGACATAGTTTACAGGTTGGTCTCTGGACAGTTTTGGATGGTCTTGATCGATCGAACTATCAGGTCGAATGATCGACATAGTTCAGAAAACATTTGTAATTTTTCTGGACTCTTTTGTGCATGTTCGATTGATCGAACATGTGGTGCTTGATTGATCAAGGATTGCTCGATTGATGGTCAATCGATCAATGCTTTGATTGACGACGCGTGTGGTTTTGTGTAATTGTACTATCAATTTCTTGTTCCAGGTCTCTTACTATATATATGTGTGAGTGTAAATCATAATTAGGATATTGCTAAGATGGTTCAAACGTTTCTAAAGGGAGGTTAAGGTTTTGTGAAAGATGATCACATCAGTAAGTCAATCCATCTCTTGTAATATTTCTTTTATAGTGAATTTTGCTGGCGCTTTGTACCTTGGTTTTTTCTTATAAGGATTTTTCACATAAAATTCGTGTACTCTATGTGGTGCTTGTTTGCATTTATCTTTTGATTGTTTGATTCAAATTTCGGATTTGTTTCCGTGGCTCCCCAACACGTGGTATCAGAGCTAACGTTCGGATTTAATTTTGAATATAAAACATGTCAATGAAAGAATCAAACATAAAGGATAAAATATGGAAGTTCACTGGAATAAAAACAATTTTGAACTATGGAAAATGAAGATAAGATGACTTCTAGTTCAACAAGGATTGCAATAAACACTCATTGGTGTAGCAAATCTTCCTGAAACTATGACGAAAGTAGAGTGAGATGAACTAGATGAGAGACCAAAAACCTTGATTCAATTATGCCTATCCGACGAGGTTCTTTATAATGCCCTTGATCAAAAGTCCACTACAAGACTTTTGATGAAATTAGATAACTTATACATGACAAAATCTCTGTCAAATCGTGTGTGTTTGAAGAAATAATTCTATAATATGAAGATGACAGAAGAGTCTGATATTTATAATCACATCAACATGTTTTATCAGTTACTTTACAAATTGATGAGTGTGGAAGTAAAGATTAACGATGAAGATCAAGCAGTAATTATGTTGAACTCTCTTCTAAAGTCTTACGAGAGTCTCATAGACACATGTACCATAGTAAAAAATCCATAGACGTCAAAACTGTCATCTCAATCCTTCATTCAAAGTAGTTAAAAAAGAAGGACGGTAGCGGTGGTTCCTCTATGGATGCATTAATAGTCAGGGGAAGAAAGTCTGAGCGTGAGAAGGGCAACTCGCGTTCTCGGTCTAAATCTAATGGTAAAGGAAATATTAAGTGCTAGAATTGTGGGAGACAATGGTATATGAAAAAGGATTACTGGAATTTTAAAGCCCAAAAGAGAGAAAAATCCGATGAGGCGCCAAGGAGGCCAACACAATGGAATATAACAAAGAGGTGGATGGTGGTAACGTCTTGACCGTATTCAAATCCAGTTATCTCAATAATAAATAGATTTTGGATTCAGAAGCCTCATAGCATGACTTTTTAGTGAGAATGGTTCACCAATTACAGTCGGTATGATAGTGGACAAGTGTTTATAGGCAGTGATATTGCTTGTAAGGTTGTTGCAATCGGCACAGTGCACATCAAGATGTTAGACAAAATGGAGCGCATTCTAACTGATGTATGCCACGTTCCTGAGCTAAGGAAGAATCTGATATCTTTGAGAACAGACAACGGTGGATAATTCACTTTAAATAAATTTAATTAGTTTTGTAAAGATGATAAGATCGTACGACATAACACAGTTAAGCACACACTAGTTCAAAATGGTGTTGCAGAACGAATGAATCAAACTCTTCTGGAGAGAGCCTGAAGTATGTTGAGCACTTTGTGTTAAGGAAGGATCTATGTAATGAGGCCGTCAACATGGCTTGTTATGTAGTGAATTGGTCTCCATTTACGACGATTAATTGTAAAATTCAAGAAGAAGTGTGAAGTGGTCATGATATAAACTATTCATGGCTGCAAGTATTTGGCTGTGATGGTTACTCTTATGTGCTGTCCTTAGACAGAGATAAGTTAAACAAAAGGGTGAAAAAGTGCACTTTTATTATCTATGGTGATGGTGTGAAGGGATAGATACTATATGACCTGGTCATATGGAAGATCACGATAAGTCGTAACGTCATGCTTGATGAAGATTCCTTATTCCGTAAGGATGAACACAAGGAAATAGAAAAACCGCAAGAGGTATAGGAATATGTGGAGCAACTGCTTCTTAGGAGAAATCCACCAAGAGATCGCCAATTACAGGCTAGATACAAAGATGACTCAAATATAACATTCACCCTCATTACGATGAGAACGACCTGTCTACCTTTCAGGAGCCACCGGATGATCTAAATGGTGATAAGTGGATAATGGCGATGTAAGACGAGTTGGATTCTTTATACAAGAATGAGACGTAGGAGTTGGTGGAGTTTTCCATTGGGCATAAAGTGATTGGTTGCAAGTGAATTTACAAAAAGAAACATGATAACTATAAGGTAAGATTGGTTATAAAAGGGTATGCTCAGAAAGAAGGTATCTACTTTAGTAAGATATTCACATCAATTGTCAAGTAGCCATCTATTAAGTTTATGTTAGTGTTGGTTGCTCGGTACATATTTTAACTGGAATAAATAGATGTGAAGACTGCTTTCCTATATGAAAAACTGGAACAACAGATTTACATGAAACAATTATAGGGATTCGAGATACATGGAGTAGATAGTAAAATTTACAAGTTGAGAAGGTCATTGTATGGCCTCAAACATTCGTCTACGCAGTAATATAAGAAATTTGACACTTTCATAGTGATTCAACAGTTTAACAGAAGTAAATATAGTCATTGTTTCTACTTCAAGATACTGAGTGATGGAGAATTCATCTTACTGTTATTATATGTTAATGACATGCTTATCACCAATTATAGCATGTCAGAGATCAATGTATTGAATATTCAACTATTAGGGACATTCAGAATGAAAGATCTAGGGGATGTAAAGAAGGTTCTCGACATTGACATACATAAAGATAAGGAGAGGAGCATATTACAATTGTCTTAGGCAGGGTACTTGATAAGGTATTGGTGAAGTTTGGGATGGACAAGGCTAAACTGGTTAGCATACTTCATGCTTCTCACTTTAGGCTTTCTTTATAGCAATGTCTCATTACAAATGAAGAAAAATATGTTATGTCTCGTGTACCTTATTTGAACATAGCTAACAGTTTAGTGTATGTCATGGTCTTTACGAGACTGAATATTTCACATGCAGTTGATGTTGTGAGTAGATACTGTCAAACCTCAACAAAAAATATTGGGAGGCAGTGAAATGACTACTTCATTATCTACGAGGTATAGCGGACTACATCTTAACATTTTATAAATTAGAGGGAAAACTTGTAGGATATGTTGATTCAAATTACGCAGAAAATGTGGACAACAGAAAATCAACTTTCGGTTACTCATTTGTGCTAGCAAGTGAAACGATCAGTTGGATGTTGAAGCTTCAGTCTGTGGTTTCTCTTTCCACAATATAAGCTGAGTATATGGTAGTGACAGATGTTTTCAAGGAAGATGTTTGGTTAAGAGGAATGATGAAGGAACTCGGGCTTCAATAGGAGGCTGTGTCGATTAATTGTGATAGTGAAAGTGTGATCAATTTGGTGAAGAATTCTGTTTATAATTGTAGAAGTAAATATATTGATGTTTGTTATCATTTTATCCAATAGGTGCGAAGACGCTGTTACCATTGAGAGATCCATACGAGTGTAAACCTGACGGACATACTTACTAAAGTGGTACTCGCAAATAAGTTCCAATTCTATTATACTTTTTTGGGTCTGGAAAATGTTTGATAAAGACGGAGAGTATACAAAAAGTGACGGCGATTGTGAAGGTATTGTTCACAACCCCAAGTGTAGGGTTGCGATGTAGTAATAATCTCGGTAAGACCGAGGTTGAATCCATAGGGACTGAACCTTGTACGTATTCTGAAAGTAACTAGAACTAGAACTAGAAGAAGATGTAATCTAAATCTGGAGAATTTAAGAGAAAACTATTTAACTAAAACTTGTAAAATTCAAAGGTGGGAAACTAGGGTTTCCAAGGATCCACTTGTAGAGATTAGGGGAGATATATACTTGATTCAAAAACACAACTGGAATAAGAGTCTCATCTTCATCCAATTGGAAGATAATTTATTAAAAATCAATTTTGAACTTCCTTTAATCTAGTTCTCAATGGATGAGAGATGTGAGAACTAGAAGTAACTTCATCACTAAATAATGCCCTTGAGACAAAGCAAATAACAGAATTTTACTAATTCACAACCAATCTGAGAGAATCATGAAAATTAGAAGGATTCCATCACCCAACCATGTCCAAGGGACGATGATGAACAACAGTA
Source organism: Magnolia sinica (assembly GCF_029962835.1). Classification (NCBI taxonomy): domain Eukaryota; kingdom Viridiplantae; phylum Streptophyta; class Magnoliopsida; order Magnoliales; family Magnoliaceae; genus Magnolia; species Magnolia sinica. Next base: position 87,471,386 of record NC_080578.1, on the reverse strand, counting down.
TTTTCTAAATTTACAATCACAATAATGAAAAGAACATACTCAAAGCTATCGCAGATCCATTGTAATTTAAGTCACAATAAACCATTAAAAACTACGAGTATTCCTTATAATCGAACTAGAATCAAAGTTAGTTTAACTTAAACACGAATCAAAGCCATAGAAAAGATCCCATCACGCTATAAGCTTCACCCCTTAGCCCTAGCTAAGAGGTTTAGCCAACCATAGACATGATTAACTAAAATCTCTAAAATAAAAGCATAAAGAAAATAATGACAAGAGAAAAGAAAACTCTTGATGGCGGCCGTCCACTCCACGCTCTCTCTTTCTCTCTTGCTTCTTAGGTCCACTTTCTTTTCGTTTCCTTCTCTCTTTTATAGGAAATAGCTGGAGTCGGTTGGCTGCGTGCGTACACCTTACACACTGCTGTGAAGTCGGTCGGTTTCGTAGCTCCTTCTTGCACAGGTAAGTCGAAAACATCTTGTAGACGGCCTGTGGATTCTTTTTTTCTAATCGGTCTCCATGGTGGGGTTCAGGACCCACTTCTTGTGACTTTGGACAGTCAGGATCATGGGTCCGATCCTGACCATGATCACACAATCAGCCAGAACGTCTGGTTTTCTCTAGAAGCTGTTAGTGCGTAATGCATGAGGAAAACCCAGTTTGCGTAACCTGTGGGGCTCACATTTCTTGACGTTTGAAGAATTAGCTCCGTCCATTGGATTCGTGGCAAAATTTTAGTCGGAGATGGGCAGTTTTAGATTGTCGTTGATGCGACCCACTGAATCTTTGCTTTTAGCATCCGTGCTATGTTTAAATGTAGTCTTCTTGTGAGCGCGTGCATGGGTGCAAATGAACACCATGGTTTCGGTCGAAATCTTCTCTTGGTCACGCTGGACGGCTCGGATCTCCCATCAGGATGATGGTTGTGGGCCACCCATCATCACAGCTGAAGCCCGTTTGCACGCTGCGAAAGAGGAGAGAGAAAATCTCTCATGGACTTGGATTCTATCGGGTCAAACTGACTTTGACCGGGCGTTTCCATCATGTGCACTGCAGTTGTACGTGCAAGTTGTGCACAGGCATCACGGGTGGGGTCCACAGAGATGTCTTCAAGTGAATCCATATAGTCCATTCGTTTTTCCATATAAATTAAAGGTTGAGTCCAAAATTGAAGCATATCCAGAGATCAAGTGGGCCCTAAATCAGTGATTTGTGGCCGATCTTTCCATTGGACCACTTCCACAAAGATCCCGGGGCTGCAATTTTATGTGTATGGTTACTTTATGATACTGAGGCTAGATATAAGGTTTCGTGCCAAATGGATGGTGGAAACTCTTTGATCTTGCATTAAGGATAATTTTCAAGCTTCTTTATCTTTAATCACTTAGTTTCCTCGAATTTTTGGCATGTGAGTTCTTTAATCTCGGTTTCCTAAGATCCGTCCTTTGCATTGGTGATTCTTGAGCATCAAATCTATGCTTTTAGTACTTTTTTTAATCTAAGCTCTTAAATTCACTTTGCAACACAAACATGATTAAAATAGAACGTTAAGTATTCTCATGTTCATAAAACCAAGTAAAAACTGGGGTTTAATATGCAATATTTGACCCTTAACACAATCCCCAACCAGCATTCTGCTAGTCCCGAGCAAAGTATATGAAAAAAAATATTTTGAGAACCACATGACAATTTCTATAAACTCATGTGATTTTTTTGAAAAGCAGTCTAGGTAATACAGCTCTAAAATATATTAATGTTGAATCTTACATCCTCCTAAACTCGAGTGTTCGGTAAATTTCATGGTCAAGTTTAAAGTACTAATCCATCAATTAGAACAATTCTAAACATTAAGTTCCATGGGTGTATAGTGCAACCTTGACTTATCACAATTAAAGGTCTAATTCTCAATTTTCACAAATCATTGTTCAATCAAAAAAGAGCATTCCGAATAACCAAACCGAAACCGAAACTTACCTTACAGTTCAGCTTTTTTATTCTTCCAGCTTTTGATTTTTCCATCGATGGCTTCACGCTATGTCAACTTTTTTAAAGATCTTTAATAGGTAGCCATTTTTTATGACAAGTGTTTTTTTAGCTGGGTATTCTCTCACCTTTTTTTTTTAAAGAACATGATGGACAAATTCCCCAGGTTGGTTCCTTCCATGTTTAGTGATAACCAAGTTAAAAATTCAATATCAAACGGACGCCTTAACGTGTAAGCTTAGATGTGACATGTGTGGTCATGACTCAATCAATGTTTAAAATTTCTAATCATGGATTAATAATTCGAACTTAACTGTGAAATCTAACAGGTAACTGAATCCAAGAGTCATAAATCACCAACATTAAGTATCTTATACTTCTAAAGTAAGGATGGCTTACAAAATCACTCAAATTCACAAAATTTTCAGAAAAATTAAAAAAAAAATTCACAAATTTTGCTCAAGACTGCTTAAGACTGAGAAAACACTATTAGGTAACCTAATCTCCCATCTCCAACCTAAAATTTTCATTGTCCTCAATGTAAAAGATATAAGTATGCAATGCACATGAGACAACAAAAGGAAAGGAGAAGTGATGGAAATGTAGTACCTGAGAAAGGAATCAAGAGGCTTTTTCCAAAGGATCTTAGCATGAAGGTGGTTTAGCACAAGAGTTTATCAAACTAAAACAAACTATCCTAACATAGTAGAAAACAACCTACCCTAAACATCATAAAACTGACTATCCTAAAACAGCATAAAGCAAACTATCCTAGAATAGAAAACAGAAAACCTAACTACACATCCGTCAGACTAGGAGATCAATCCTAATAAACAAGATCATTTAGAGGCTTGTACATGTCCTCTGAATCAAATTTCTCAACAAATGGCTTTAATCGATGTCTATTTACCTTGAATTCATTGTCATTGTTTGGATTTCGAATCTCGACAACCTCATGAGGATAGACATTAGTAACAGTGAAAGGGCCGGTCCAACGAGATCAGAGTTTGCCCGGAAAGAGATGTAATTGAGAATTATATAAGAGGACTTTCTGACTAGGTGTGAATGATTTTCGAAGAATATGTTGGTCATGAAACGCCTTCATCCTGTCCTTGTAAATTCTCGAGTTCTCGTATGCATCGTTCCGGATTTCTTCAAGTTCATTCAACTGAAGTTTGCGTAACGAGGCAGCATTGTCCAGATTAAAGTTTAAATTTTTAATCACCCAATAGGCTCTATGTTGCAACTCTACAGGCAAGTGGTAAGCTTTCCGATAGACAAGTCTAAAGGGAGACATTCTAATAGGAGTCTTAAATGTGGTACGGTAAGCCCACAAGACATCAGTCAATCAGATTGAACAATCCTTACGGTCAGGGTTAACCATCTTTTCCAAGATGTGTTTAATTTTTCTATTGAAAATCTCAACTTGCTCACTTGTTTGTGGGTGGTATGGAGTGTTCACCTTATGAGAGATGCCATATTTTTAAGTTCGCAAATGACCTATTACAAAAATATGAGCCCTCATCACTAATGATGGCTCGATGCGTTCCGAACCGGGAAAGGATGTTCTCTTTTAAGAATCTATTGACTATTTCATGGTCATTGTTCCAGCATGGAATCACTTCGATCCATTTAGTGACATAGTCTATTGCGAGAAAAATATATAAATGGCTAAAAGATTGAGGGAATGGTTCCATGAAATCGATGCCTTAGCAATCGAATGCTTTTATGATAAGGATGGGGTTCAAGAGCATTTTATTTCGACCGGACAATGCTCCCAACTTCTGACAATGCTCACAAGCCTTTCAAAACTCATGAGTGTCCTTAAACATAGTGGGTCAGTAAAAACCACACTGTTGAATCTTAGTCGCGGTCTTTTTAGTAGAAAAGTGACCACCACAAGCTTGAGAGTGACAGAAGGAGATAACACTTTGATGTTCATCGTCTGGCACACATCTCCTCAAGATTTGGTTTGGGTAATATTTAAATAAATACGGATCATCCCAGAAGAATTTACGCACCTTGGTGAAAAATTTCTTCTTATCTTGCATAGTCCAATGTGTCGGTGTAAAACCTGTGGCAAGATAATTAGCAATATCAACAAACCAAGGTGAATGAGAGACTTTGAACAATTGCTCCTCAGGGAACATGTCATTTATATGTGTCGTCTCAAGGGAATAAAAGAGATTAAAGCGGCAAAGATAGTCACCACTACGTTCTCTACTCCCTTTTCATCTTTTATTTATAAATCAAATTCTTAGAGTAGGAGGATTCATCTTATCAGGCGGGGCTTAACATTGTTCTTAGAAAGAAGGTACTTGAGCACCGCATGATCTGTGTACATGATGATCTTAGATCCGATCAGGTAGGACCTAAATTTGTCTAAAACGAACATTATGGCTAAGAGTTCATTTTCCATAGTTGAGTAGTTCACTTGGGCAGGATTTAGAGTTATACTTGCATAGCGAATAACGTAGGGTTTCTTTTCTTTTCTCTAGCCTAAAATCGCCCCAAGAGCATAGTCAGACACGTCGCATATAAGTTTAAAAGTAAGGCTCCAGTTGGGTGGCTGCATGATAGGTGCAGTGGTTAGCATACCCTTAAGCTTAGTGAAAGCTTTCTAGCATTGCTCAGTCCACTCGTATGGTGCATCCTTTTGAAGTAAATTACATAAAGGATGAGAGAGATGACTAAAGTCTTTTATGAATCTTCTGTAAAAGCCATCATGTCCTAGAAAAGACCGCACATCTCGTATGTTCTTGGGTGGAGGTAAGTTAGAGATAAGATCAATTTTAGTCTTATCTACCTCAATTCCCATGGGCGAGATGATGTGTCCAAGGACAATTTCCTTATGAACCATGAAATGACACTTCTTCTAATTCAGTACCAAGTTCTTTTCCTCACATTGCTTCAACACATTTTTCAAATTTTCTAAGCATTCACTGAAGGATGGATCAAAAAGTGAGAAATCGTCCATGAAAACATCTAAATATTGTTCATATCAGAAAAAATACTCATCATACATCGCTAAAAGGTGGCGGGAGCATTACACAATCCAAATGGCATCCTTTGGTAAGCAAAGGTGCTAAAAGGACTTGTAAATGTGGTCTCTTCAGGAGTTATATCTATCTGATTGTAGCCCGAATACCCGTCAAGGAAACAATAGTACGAGTGACCAGCTAGCCTTTCCAAGATTTGATCAATGAAGGGCAAAGGGAAGTGGTTCTTTCTCGTGATGGTATTCAATTTCTTGTAGTCAATACACATTCTCTAGCCAGTAGTAACTCTAGTTGGTACGAGTTCATTATTGGCATTGGCTACGATGGTGATTCTAAATTTCTTGGGAACCACTTGAGTTGGACTCACCCATTGACTATCGGATATTGGGTATATGATACCCACATCCAATAGTTTAAGAACCTCGGCCTTAACAACTTCCTTCATGTTTGGATTTAGTCTATGTTGTGATTGCCGAGAGGTCTTCGCATTATCCTCAAGATAAATACGGTGAGTACAAATCAAAGGTTTAATTCCCTTGAGGTCCGCAATCATCCATTCAATGGTCCCTTATGCTCAATGAGAGTAGATATGAGAATACTCTCCTGTTTTTTCTCAAGGTGGGAAGAAATCACCACCGGGTATATCTCATCTTGACCTAGATAGACATATTTCAAGTTAGAGGGTAAAGGTTTTAGGTCAAGTTTCAGTGCCTTGAGGTTAGACGGTAGAGGCACTTCATTAGTCTGGGGCAACTCTTCTAATTGTGGCTTCCCCCGGTTAACTTCAAGTACCAGCATAGTATCAAGCATGACACACATTTTTCTAATCATGTCATCATCAAAATCATGGGAGTGGGCCAAGCACGTCTCTGGAGGGTTAGAGGATAAAGTCAAAGGTGTTCTATCTTCCATGAAAGAGTCAATTATGTTAACGTCGTGAAAATCGTCATCATCCTCTAACCATCTACCAGTATTGAAAAAGATATTTAACTCTAATGTCATATTTTCGAAAGACATACTCATGATTCTAATTTTGCAATTAATGATTATTACGTTTGAAGTGGCAAGGAATGAGCGACCAAGAATGACGGGAATCTGAGTGCTCTTATTACTGATGGGTTCCGTATCCAGGATGATAAAATCTATAGGGTAGTAGAATCTATCAACTTGGACCAACACATCCTCTATTATCCCTCTCGGTACACGAATTGATAAATCAACAAGTTGTAATGTGGTTAGGGTGGGTTTTAATTTACCAAAACCTAATTGTTTGTAGATTGAGTAAGGAATTAGATTTACGTTCGCTCCTAAGTCAAGAAGAACATGTCTATTTGGTAGTTCCCAATTACATAAGGTATGGTTGGGTTACCAGGATCTTTAAATTTTTGTGGCACATCTTGCTTTAGGATGACACTCACTTTCTCAGTTAAGAAGATTTTCTTTTGAATATTTTGCCGTCTTTTGGTTGTACACAAGTCTTTCAGAAATTTGGCATGTGAAAATATTTGTTTAACCGCATCCAGTAGAGGAATATTGACCTTCACTTGTTTCAACACCTCTAGAATGTCCTGAGAGTTAGAGAGAGGTTTTGGTGCAACCAACCGTTGGCGAAATGGAGCAATTGACTTCCCTTGAGGTTCTGGTTCTAATTCTTGTGGAGCAATGCTAGGTCTATCTTTATTGTCCTCTTCCAGGTCCTTATGCTTTTCAGCCTTAATTGGAATAGTTTTGTCAATGGTCTTCCTACTCCTAAGAGTAGTGATAGATTCAACTTGCTCCATTTGATTTGAAGAGCTTGAGTTGCTAACTTCATATTGTGGTTTTGGATTGGGAAGAGGCTGAGCTGGAAGGCTCCACTTATTCCCAATCACACTTTTAGTATCAAGTCCTTCTATGGTCTTTGTGAGGTCTTAAAAGGCTTGTAGCATACCCTGATTGAAAAGCTCTTGCTCTTGAAGATGTTTTAGAATCGGGTCCTCTTGAGGTTTCTCTTGATGTGGAATTTGATTGAAGAAACCTTGAGGGGTAGTAGTTTGTTCATTCCTCCAACTGAAGTTTGGATGATTTCTCCAGTTAGGATTGAATGTATTGGAAGTAGGTCTATTGAAAGGTCTTTGGTAATTGTTCATGGCTTTGGATTGCTTATTCAACACCTCTTGAAAGGCAAGTATTGTTGGACAATTTTCAGTTGTGTGAATGTTGCAAGCACAAATACCGCAAAAAGTTTCCTTAACCTTATCCTTCTTTAATTCAATGGCCTCGAGTTTCCTGTTAAGATTAGTCACTTCAGCACTAATATCATTGTCCTGTTTGAGGAGATACATTCCACCCATTTCCTTGGATTGAGTTGGCCTAGACATGGTGCTTGGTTTTGGAGAGATGTCCCATGATTGCGTCTTTTCAGCAAGCTTATCAAAATAGTCCCACACCTCATCAACACTATTTATAAATTCTCCATTACACATCGTGTCGACTAATTGGCGCATGGGAGATGTCAGTCCATTATAGAAAAAGTTAGTGATGCGTCACGTTTCAAAAGTGCGTTGTGGGCATGAACTAATAAGATCTTTGAACTGCTCCCAATATTGGAAGAATGTTTCATCTTCCTTTTGGGCGAAGTTCATGATTGACTTTCTAAGGGTGTTCGTCTTATGGTATGGGAAAAATTTCTTTATAAACTCCTTTGTCATGTCATTCCATCTACCAATAGATCAAGGACGTAGTGAACGTAACCACGTCTTAGCTTTCTCTTTCAAACAAAAGGGAAAGAGTTTCAGCCTGACTGTGTCGTCAGACATGTTAGGAAAATATAGAGTGACTATGATCTCATCAAACTCTTTTAAGTATGAATATGGATTTTTAGTTTCAAGCCCATGAAGTTTTGGAAGGAGTTGGATCGCCCCTGGCTTGATATCCATGTGTCCAGTATTTTCTGAAAAAACCATGCATAAGGGCGTGCTCACCCTCACTGGTTGTAAATAATCTCGTAAAGTATGAGGCAGGGGTGCTTGATGCACCTCATTCTCATCCTGGACTTCCCCAACCCGAGGTTGAGGTTGTCTTTCTGGTTGATTTGCAGCCATAATCTCAATTAACTCTAAGGATCTCAAGTGGTGTCTAATTCTGTGATGGATAGTTAACCCCTCAACCAATCCTCCTTCACTCAAAAGACGTCGAGTGTTGTCACGGACCCACTTGGGCATGAAACACTCTCACCCCTCAATCTCAGATTCTAACCTAAACCTAAAAAAGGAAGAAAGGAAATAGAAATCTAGAATTAGAAAGAGAGGGAATTAGAAAGAAGTTACCAAATTGAAAGTTCCTAAGTTAGGTCTAGTAAAATAAAACAAAACAAGTTAGTTTCTAAAATGGAATTCTAAAATTAGAAAGTTCTAATAGAAAGTAAACTAGTTTCTAAAAAAGGAAAATTTCTAAAAACAGAAAATAGAAAGTTTCTAAAAGACTAATTAGGAAAGTTCTAATTAGAAAACAAATTAGTTTTTAAAAATAAAAGAAATCTTAGAATTAGAAAGTTTTTAAAAATAGAAAATAAAATCTAATAATAAAAATAGAAAAATAGAAAGATTAGAAAGAAATTACCAATTTAGAAAGTTTATATCAGGATCTTACAAAACAGGAAAGTTAGGTTGTTTCTAAAAATCAAGCAGAAAAACCTAATCTTAAAATTTAAAAAAAAACTTAATCTTAACCTAATTCTAAAACTAGTTAATCTTAGAAAAATGCAATTGTTAGTCCCCGACAACGGCGCCAAAAACTTATTCACAAGCCCAAGTGTAGGGTCACGATGTAGTAATAATCTCGGTAAGACCGAAGTCGAATCCAAAGGGACTGAACCTTATACGTATTTTGAAAGTAACCAAAACTAGAACTAGAAGAATATGTAATTTAAATCTGGAGAATTTTAGAGAATAATCGTAAACTATTTATCTAAAACTTGTAAAATTCAAAAGTGGAAAACTAGGGTTTCCAAGGATCTACTTGTAGAGATCAGGGAGATTTATGCTTGATTAAAAAACACAACTGGAATAAGAGTCCCATCTTCATCCAATTGGAAGATAATTCATTAAAAATCAATTCTGAACTTCCTTTGATCTAGTTCTCAATGGATGAGAGATGTGAGAACTAGAAGTGACTCCATCACTAAACCATGCCTCTGAGATAAAAACAAATAATAAAATTTTACCAATTCACAACTAATTTGAGAGAATCATAAAAATTAGAAGGATTCCATTACCCAACCATGTCCAAGGGATGATGATGAACAATAGTATTTTCTAAATTCACAATCACAATAATGAAAAGAACATACTCAAAGCTATCACAGATCCATTATAATTTAAGTTATAATAAACCATTAAAAACTATGAGTATTCCTTATATCAAACTAGAATCAAAGTTAATTCAACTTAAACATGAATCAAAGCCATAGAAAAGATCCCATCATGCTACACGCTTCATCCCTTAGCCCTAGCTAAGAGGTTTAGCTAACCATAAACATGATTATCTAAAATCTCTTAAATAAAAGCATAAAGAAAACAATGAAAACAGAAAAGAAAACTCTTGATGCCGGCCGTCCGCTCCACGCTCTCTCTTTCTCTCTTGCTTCTCACATCCACCTTCTTTTCGTTTCCTTCTCTCCTTTATAGGAAATAGCTGGAATCGATTGGCTGCGTGCGTACACCTTACACGCTGCTGTGAAGTCAGTCAATTTCGCAGCTCCTTGCGCAGGTAAGTCGGCAACGTCTTGCGGACAGCCTGTGGATTCTTTTATTCTAATCGGTCTCCATGGTTGCGTTCGGGACGCACTTCTTGTGACTTTGGACGGTCAGGATCATGGGTCCGATCCTGACCATGATCACACAATCAGTCGGAACATCCGGTTTTCTCCAAACGCTGTTAGTGCGTAATGCATGCGGAAAATCGAGTTTGCATAACCCGTGGGGTTCACATTCCACGAAGTTTGAAGAATCAGATCCATCCATTGGATTTTCTGCAGAATTTCAGTCGGAAATGAGTGGTTTTGGGTTTTCGTTGATGCGGCCCACTGAATCTTTGCTTCTGTCGTCCATCCTATGTTTGAATGTAGTCTTCTTGTGAGCGCATGCATGGGTGCACATGAACACTATGGTTTTGGTCGAAATCTTCTCTTGGTCATGATGGATGGATCGGATCTCCCGTACGGATGATGGTTGTGGGACACCCATCATCACGGCGGACGCCCGTCTGCACACTACGAAAGAGGAGAGAGAAAATCTCTCATGGACTTGGATTCTGTCGTGTCAAACCGACTTTGACCGGGCGTTTCCGTCCTGTGCACTCCAGTTGTACATGCAGGTTGTGCACAGGCGTCACGTGTGGGGTCCACATAGATGTCTTCATGTGAATCCACACCGTCCATTCATTTTTTCATATAAATTAAAGAGTTAAGTCCAAAATTGAGGCATATCCAGAAATTAGGTGGGCCCCAAATTAGTGATTTATGTCTGATCTTTCCGTTGGACCACTTCCACAAAGATCCAGGGGCTGAAATTTTACATGTACGGTTACTTTACGATACTCAGGCTGGATATAAGGTTTCGTGCCAAACGGATGGTGGGAACTCTCTGATCTTTACATTTAGGACGATTTTCAGGCTTCTTTATCTTCAATCACTTAGTTTTCTCAGATTTATGGCATGTGAATTCTTTAATCTCGGTCTCCTAAGATTCATCCCTTGCCTTGGTAATTCTTAAGTATCAAATCTATACTTTTAGTACCCTTTTCAATCCAAGCTCTTAAATTCACCTTGCAACACAAACATGATTAAAATAAAACATTAAGTATTCTCATGTTCATAAAACCAAGTAATAACTGGGGTCTAATATGCAATATTTGACCCTCAACAGCTATGATGGAGGTGATTAGAGATGGAGATTGGAGCAATGGTTCATGATGATTGAAGCTATGGTGAAGATTGTTGTATAATGTCTTCAATTTGTACATAGAATAGGTTCTCGATTGATCGAATAATATGGTCGATTGATTGAGTGAGCCCCAAATTATACAGTTTGGTCTTTAGATAGTTTTGGACAATCTCAATCAATCGAACTATCGGGTCTATCAATCGACAAAATTCAAAAAAAAAATACTTGTAATCTCTCTGGATTCTTTTGCACATGTTCGATTGATTGAGTATATGTGGTGCTCAATCGATGGTCAATGATCAATACTTTGATTGATGGTGCACGTGGTTCTGTGAAATTGCATGATCAATTTCCTATTTTGGCTTTCTTACTATATATATATATATATATATATATATATATATATGGGCATAAATCGGGATTAGGGTATTGCTAAGAGGGCTTAAATGTTTCTAAATGGTTTCTAAAGGGAGGCTAGGGTTTTCTGAAGGGTTTTGCATCGATGAGTCGATCCATCTCTTGTAATATTGCTTTCATAGTGGATTTTTCAGTCACTTTGTGCTATGATTTTTTCCTACGAGGATTTTCCATGTGAAATTCGTCTGTTATCTGCTATGATTATTTGCATTTATCTTTTGATTGTTTGATTTGAATTTGGGGTTTGCTTTCAGGGCTCCGTAACACTAGCTATATGGCAGAGTATTGTTTGATTTGAATTTGGGGTTTGCTTCCTGGGCTCCATAACACTAGCTATATGGCGGAGTGGGCCATGGAAGCTTGTAAGGAGTTACATATTGATGTAATGACATCATGGTTGGTGCAAGCTAATGGAGATGCAGGTGCAATGGCTAGGATTTTGGCGGAGTCAGTTGACTTGGAAGAGGAGATGGGGTTCAGAGGGGTCCCTGTATTAAGATATTTTGAAGCATTGGAGGGGATGGACTGGGAATTTGATGGAAGCAAGTGCGTAATATGTCAAGATGAATTCTTGAGAGGGGTTGGGAAACTATGTATGCCCTGCTCCCATACCTTTTATGGCTGATGTATATAACCAGATGGTTGAAGGAAAGCCACTGTCGATTTAAGATGCCACCCCAGCACATGTAAGGTAGATGTTTTTTTGTAATCAATATTTTTAAGAAGGATATGATTTTGATATAGCCATTTTCTTCTTTTGGCAAGATTTAATTATGTTTTAATTAATTTATGATAAATTTAAAGCTATACTCAATTAATATATATGAGTAGTTATGAGTTTTTTTTTTACTAAAATAGTCCCAAGGTATGGCCTTTCTAAGAAAAAAGCTCCCCATTTTCATTTTTTTATTTCCCCTTTTGACAACTTTTTTATTTTTCACAAGACCAAAATGTCGTTGCATCAATCACCACTCAACCCTAGCCTTGAACCATGCCGAGTTGCCGAGCAAACAACTGGGGGTAATACTACTCGACCCCAGCCTTGGCATTCTTGCCTTGCTCGACCGTACCCCCATATGGAAGGTCTCTGCCGATGGGATAACTCCCCCATGCCTAATACAACCGAGTCATAGACTCCTCATCATCTGATGTGAAATGGCCGGTGAGCCAACCCAGGCCATATTCTCCTTCGGAGAAAGGTATAAAAGTTTTATTTTTCTTAGTTTTATTCAAAGAAAGGAGGGCAGATAAATATATGTCATATGAAAGATTCTCCTAAAAGGAGTGGAGGATCCTTTTGCCATATGAAGTATAAGTCTTGTCGTCATGAATGGAATGTTGTACGAGATAGAGGCAGAAGTACGCGTAAACCACATTTGTAGGAGCCACAACGGTCCTCCTGCGGAGTATAGACCCTTATGAGTGACCTCATAAATTCCCTCGCACAGGTGGTCGAGCACAAAAGGTGTTAGGGCAAGCATGTAACCCTGAGAAAGCTGTTCGGCAAAAGCGACATATTCTGTGGTGATCTGTTGAGCATTCACGCACAGTAGGTGACAGATCCAGAGGAGCAAGAAGGCCACATGTTCATCTTCATCAACCAGGTCATCAATGTTGCAGTAGGCCTTCGTAAATTTGATATAGGCTTTGACATTCTTGCTAGGGAAATCCTTATGTCGCCTAATGTAACATTCTGAAATTTTGTTATTCTGGATTGTCAAAAGTCCTTATTTATTTATTATTATTATTTTATAACTAGCCCACGTCCTCACTTACTGACCCTTGACGCTCGAGGTGGGCCTATACGTAGGTGATACCAGTAAAGAACCGTACAAATTTGATTAACTAACCGTATGAAGCCGACTAATCCTCCTGATCACTTAAACCTCAAGTATAGCCTCATGAATTGATCATCTAGGGCCCAAATCTAACCAACCTATCACTGACTAATCAAGAAAACCGTAACTAAATTAAAGATCTACCCAAAGCCAAGCCAGCTATGGGTCGGATCTTGATAAATAAACCAAATTAACCCGGTCACTCATTTAGCCTAAGAACCAACGATCCAAAGTGATCATGATCGAATCACCATTTTTGCTAATTTTGAATAGGTCACACTGTGAACTTAGTTAATCCAGACTCTAACAACTGCGCCCAAGAAATCTCCCTACCCTATTCATTCAAAAAATACTCCGATTATCCGAACAAGCTCCAGACCGCTGTTAATTAGTGGCTTACTAGTCCCGAAATTATAGAATAATGTCCGTCTCATTGGGCTTGACGTCCATCGCAGGTGACGTACTAGGATAGTACCCAAAACTGTACAACTTGGACTAGAAGCCAAGTGCTTGAAACATGCAAATCCCCTAGGCTGAAATCTGAAAACTTAAGTGAAATGGACATTTCATTCTTTCACAAAGTTGTGAATTTTTTACTGTTAGATCACAACCAAACTCAAGGCATGAGTTAAGGATATTTTTCTACTCATATCCGTATAACCGGGACTTTGATCTAACATCGGTGACCGTTGATCTCAAATCGAGCCCCTGCGATTAATTGACTCATCCGTTTGTTGCCAAACTTGGGACAACCCTTCATCTGACTATGAGGCACCTATTCTATAGCACAGATGGGCCAGGGGGCTACTGGGACAGCCCTAAGGACCAGAAATGCACCCACTAAGGGTATATGCATTAGGACTAGCCTCCTTAGGGCCAATTGGGTTAACTTCCAGGCTATATAAGCTCCAAAAAAAATCCTCTTCCACACTCTCATACGAATTTTCCAACAAGAGAGGAGAGAGAGGAGAAAGGAGAGAGTAGAGAGAGTAGGGAGGTAAAGAGCTCCAAGGAGCAGAGGATTGAGGAATTTCCCTCTCCTACCACAACCTCGCGCCAGAACTCGCGACTCCGTCGCCATAGAAGCTGTTTGTCGACGATTAAAAGGTATTCTCCTATTTTCCTTTCAAATTCTAGTGCACTAGGCCACTTGCATGTGTCTTAACATGTAAATCCAATTGGCACAGGGCTCCGACGTCACATCAATTCACGGGACCGGCACCTTAAGAGCAGCTTCGCAAGCCATCAACTATCCCTAAGTGCGGACCATTAACTATAGGTGGCCGTTTATCAAACCTACACCGAATTTAGTGATTATGGTTATAAGATTTTCTTGCATGTCAATTGCATGTGTTGTATTAGCAGATTTGGAGTGTTGTCTCGGATAAATTCTAATTAGAGAAGAAACGTTGGACTCTCAACCATCCTAACTCTTGCTTTGCCTAATTTTCTGATTACTATGACAATCAAAGCATGACATATCTCTAATTTCTGAAACAAATAGGAAAAATCCTGCTGCATGTCCCCTATACACATGACTAACTATCAATTTTACTCCATACATGTTTAATTTCTCTGTAATTGGATTAGAATTTCTCTGCATTTAAGAATACATGACGAATTATGATGACAATGAGTATAACTTATCACTATGTATGCCTAAATCCTTCACAACTAGAAGTGGATCAACATCTACTTTGATATGATTCATTTATACACTGCCCCTTTTGTCAGGTTGGCCAGCAAATTTCAAAACCCACATAGGCAGCTCCGCCGGTAGGGTCGTCCAAGGACTAATTTGACCCAGTTAGTCGAAATACGGATAGTCGGCACTAGTTGGACGATGCAGGATGTTTGCTCCCAATGCCATACGATCCGCTGTTCGTCTAGAGGGGATAAATTGGCTCATCAGCTGGCCGACCATGTTCGTTAACCATGTATGTACATGCCTGCTTGAACTTAAGACACTTCGCGTCCATTTGCGCCCACTGATAACCAGCTTGTTATGGCCCACAAGTCTTGGGAGCTAGCTATGGTGGAATGAGACACTATGCCCAAGCTGTCGGCCTACGCTGGGGCGACGAGCCTCCTCGTAGTGACTGCGAGTAAGAACTCTTTCTTACAATTGCCCCTCATATGTTTTTTTTAATTATAAAATTGGGAGTGATGAACCCAATCAGGTTAAGGATCGCGAGACCAAGACTACCACGGCCGCCCGAGCTGCGTGATCGAGATAGGGCATTGATCTGTTAGGGTGTTTCAGTTTTCCCAAACTGTTGGTCGAATGAATGGAACTAATTAACACGGCTAACATGCTCACCATTACATCGCATTAGTTAGGATGGTGACTCGGCAATCGAGGTCACATTAAGGGAGTGTTTGACATTGCGAACGTTAGATGATGTCGTTCAACGAAGTGTTGGATGTGAGGGCATGCATCATATCATCGAACCATGCATATGCATTAATAAGAGTAATTAGGATCTTGTGAATTATTGCTTTTCACTAACTTTATACATGAATTTGATAATATGCGTAACTTATGGCTAATGGTATCCACTAAGTTGATCACTTACTCCCACTCTAGGACGGTTTTTTAAAACACCAACCAGAACATGTCTTAAATGCGCTTGATGGAGCAAGCGTGGACGAGGAGAAGAAGCAGTCATACTTCTAGATTTTCGGCGGGTCTTCGTAGACCACCTTAGGATTAGTGATGGGGCCTAGGGCAGGGTTTTGTATTTTTGGATTATGTGTATTTTTGTGGGACACGGTCCCTCATGTTCACTTACATTATCTTTTTACCGGATCTGCTTACTCGATGTTAGTTGCACATGTGTTTACTATTTTGGTCTTGATTTATGCTGCATGGCCCATTTAAATTCTTCATTGCTTATGAAACAAACAAATTATGCATAGTATGAAACCCAGTAGGGCATAAGTGGCACCTGGGGCGTTACACCTAAACACAAAACCAGGATAAACCGTCATTCTGAAAGGCATTATTTGGGTAAGAGTTGAGAAATCCAGCACAGATGGACTCATTGGACCACAACCAAGGGAGAAAGAGTTCGTTAACATGCTCCAAAATGTCGTAGTACTAAGAAGAAGGGTGGGGTTTGCTGGATTTTCTCAAATAGAGAGTTTGACACATTTATAAATGCTGACCTTCTCCACGTCTCCATGTGTTGTGAAGATACACAAACGAACCAAGATTCCCAATCTAAGAGAGGCTTCGACCAAGTCCCGGGACTCTTCAAGGCGTTCACGGCATCAGGGATGGATCCAGAGTGCATCAGTAAGTTCTCCCCAGGGCAGATGGGAAAAAAATAGATCCAATGCATGGATTTCCTCTATCTTTGTTATAGGGGAAAATGAGGGGCTCAAACGTTGGTATTCACCCAAGGCCGATTCACAGACTGTCTCCTCGATGCATTTGTCTCCAAGAATGTCCATCAAGGTCATCAAATCTATCTGATTGAAGGAAGGAGCGGATGAAGAAGAGACAACCATTGATAGGAATCAGAGCAAGAAAGCAAGGTTTTCGAAAGGAAAAAGTTTAAAACGGAAGGATGAAATGAGAGTGCGAAAAGAAGAAAATTCGAAACGATGCTTATATCAGTTGAAGGGATGAAGTATTTATTACATCATTATTACGATTTTGTTAGAATCAAAGGACACGTGTCAGCATGGGCTTCCTTCTTCGCCTCGATAAAATGTAATTATCATTGACGTGTTACGAGAAGTCGGCCGAAGGCGGTTAACATCCTAGCGACACGTGTACGCATTAAATGCATCATTAATGAGGAGTCATACATCGCTGTCACCTTTCTGACAAAGGGACAATGACGTGTGGGGCAAATGTTCATACCCACTATCACCATACTCTGCCACAACCAATCAGGGGATGTTATGTGTGATATGTATGGATACACATGGTATGTTCAGAGATCTACAAATATGTACGAACGAGATTTCTTGATGAGTGGAGCCAGGATGTATCAGGTAGTGTGGTGTACCACTTAAGCGGCTGATGGGAAAGTGATCGTGTCCAAACGATTACATGATAGGTGGCAAAAGGAGAAGAGAAGAAGCAAGGCATGGGAAGCATCTAGAAGGTGGGAATGGTTATAGTAACCATCAGATCATGGGAAGAATCTAGAATGGATGGATCAAAGCTATAAATAGGAGAAGAATTCAACAAAGAAGATGTCTCAAACCAACCCAAATAAATTAAATCTATCATTCAAATTATCCTATCGATTTGCCTTCCATAGTGTAATCATTAATTTACTTTCCTTGTTTAAAAAGTCACATTCATTAGTGTAATATTTACTTTCTAAGCTTGCTGATTTACTTTCCATAGTGTAATCCGTAGCAGTAATCAAGTAGTTGACAATTTTTTACTGTAATTCGAGTCTATGCTCGCATGCTGGATCAGTTCATCTATCAAAGAGGTGTTCTTCAACTGTTCTTCGTGATCAACTGTAAGGATTTCTTTCCTATTCCATTTTATTTATATCGGAAAGTCCTTTCGTACAAAAGGCAAAGGTGTAACCCATCATTAGAGAACAAACCTTACCCTCTGAATATCGCTTGATCCAATTTACACATTGAGCAAGTAGCTGAATATTTGACCGATCTCTTTAGATCTCGGTCACACACTATGTGTCTGCATATCTTGGCGCTTGGGGTCATTGTTGTTCGGTTTGAATTGGAGCCGCAATTCTAATTCTGGCACGCCCACATACCCAGTGCATAAAACAACAACAACAGTAATAGCATAATGTATAGGGTCCTAAGCAAGGGTTTTGAATTTTGATATAACCCATTTTCCTAATACTGCTGTAATACACTCATCCACTGAACTTCAATTCCCATGAATTTGGACAGTTGGAAGTTCTAACCACTCATTTTTCTCACACGGATGTAATTTATCTGATCAGATTGATATTATTTTTGGTTTGTCCAAGACAATGTTCCTATGGTGACTGAAGAATGGTCCTGATCTTTGTATGTGCCATCTAACGTCTGAACCAGCCCTGCATGGTAGCTATCAGGTAGGGATGCTTTGGCACAAAAATTGAAAATGTGAGCAATATTAATTTAGCTTATGTCAGGGCTGACCTGAACCTGATTAGGACTGTACCTTGAGTATTAGTGGGTCAAACTTGGCTTGACTCATCCATGCACTCCTCGAGCTCACCCTCGAGCTTACCATTGGAGCTTGGCTTGTTCACTAAACCTTTTGAGGTGAGCTATTGGATCGAGTTGAGGTAAGCTTACCTCGAGTTGAGGCGAGCCTACTCTCAACTCAATTTATTATATTTTTTGCTATAAAATACAATTTAAAGTCAGCAACATTAAGTCTAACCTATCATAACCTGACCTAACTACCCAACCTGACTCACAGTACTCGACCCAACCCAACCCCACTTGACCCAACCTAACCCGACCCAGCCCGACCCCCAACTCAAAGGTTTAAAATCCCAAATCTCAATTTTATAGTTTGGGATTTTTTCTATTTTAAAAAATTACATAAATAAAAGAGAATCAAAGATTAGAAGTACCTTACTATTGAGAGAGAGAGAGAGAGAGAGAGAGAGAGAGAAGAAGAAGAAGAAGAAGAAGAAGAAGAAGAAGAATACTCACTGGCTCGCTCACTAGTTCTCACGGTACTCATGAGAACTTTTTACGAACTTATATCCCATCATATGAGCCCAAAATCTGAATGTTCCATGTGATGCAGAACCTCGTGAAACCCCTATGAACCAACTTTTACCTTTGTTTAAAACTTTGGTGGGCCATGGCAAAAGATAAAGACAAATTAAGTGAGGAAGCTGTTTCCTTTTCTCATGGCCCATCAAAGTTTTGGATTAGGTTGAGAGTTGAGGCCTAGGGGTTTCATGGGGAGTTGCATTGCATGGATAGTTCAGATTTTGTTCTCATATCACATGAGATGAGTTCTGAAAAAGTTCTCACAAGAGTTCTCGTGAGAGTTGGTGTGTGTGAGCATTCTCTCTCTCTCTCTCTCTCTCTCTCTCTCTCTCTCTCTCTCTCTCTCTCTCTCTCTATATATATATATATATATATATATATATATATATATATATATATATATAGCCCAATGCTCAGCTGTGCACCAATTCTCACAAGTTCTCGTGAGAATTTTTGGAGAACTCATCACATGTGATGTGATCCCAAAATTTGAATGGTCCACATGATGCAACACCCCATGAAACCCTGAAGGCCTAACTTTTATCCTGATTCAAAATTTTGGTGGGCCATGGAAAAAGAAAATAGTTTCCTCCCTTGATTTGCATCTTTACTATATATGGCCCAACAGAGTTTTAGATTATGGTGAAAATTGGTCCCTTAGGGGTTTCAACGAGTGCCACATCACATGGACCACTCAAATTTTAATTAGGCCGATGATACATGTACAAAGGGAGGAAATTGTTTCCTTTTGTCATGGCCCATTGAAACAATTTTTATTTATTTATTATTATTATTTTTGGATAAAGGCTTTCCCTTCAAAATAAGTGAAAAAGAAAAATGAGAATCTTTATAAACATCTATACAATGAGCACATTCCACAACATAAAGAAATGCTTTTCTAATAACCCATTCTATATTAATGCTTTTATTTTGATAGAACACCATCTCATTAGGCACAAAAATAAAAAAAATAAAAAAATAAAAAAATAAACCAGAAAAGGAAAAAAAAAAAAAGAAAAAAGAAAAGAGGCACAAAGCCCTGTTAACAAGCACAATCTTCAAAAGGCCTGAATTTGTTATTGAAGACTCACTCCTTGCAAAACCATATACATTCCACCTACTGAATTGGGGTCAGTCGATTTTTAAACACTTGAATAAAGAAAAATATCAAATCTCCTCTAACTGCTGAGGCATCTTGAACCGGCAAAGTGGACACACATGGTTAATCTCCAACCATTGAATTATGCATTCAACATCAAAAATATGTGAGCATGGCATACGTATGACCTCCATCCCTGTACACAACTCATTCAGACAAATTGTACATTTGATCTCGTCTGACTCTCCTTTGTTGAACCTCATCCTCTCCAACACTTCAACTGAAGATCTTAATGCTGGTACTATACTAGCCCTCCTTTCATAAGCCAAGTCCATTGATTCTCTCAGGGCCTCAATCAGTGTCTCATCTTCTTCTTCGTCATTGTCTTCTTCTTCTTCTTCTTCTTCAACCAATATCAAAACTTCAAACTCAGCAACAACGTGTACCATCTTCCTTCCCACTTCATGGGCCTTCTTCACTATGTCACTAATATTCAAGGCCACTGATTCAACACAATTTGTATGAATGTTCAGGTGGGAAACCATCTCAGCAACATGCCTTTTAGATGTCTCGGCTTCCAAGAAATTGTGGAGATCTTTGGAGAACGTCTCCACCACCCTACGAAATTCCTCCTCGGATCGATGTCCCTCTACATCTATCCGTCTGCAGTATTCTTTCAACTGAATTTCTATGGATAGTGTGGGCACTTGGGATTCACATACTATTTCATCCAATTTTTCATGGACACTTTGCCAATAAAAACGGGTGTTATTTCCATGGTGGACCATGTATGATTCATCAATGGGCGAATCAAATTCATCGTCGGAGGACATGTCCAAGTAATCGTCAATGGCAGCAAACATGTCGAATTCATCTTCAAAGGTGGTGGAAGGGTTGAATTCAGCATGGGATGGTGTGACCGAGTCTCCTTGAACGATGGACATGGTTGGTGGTGTGTGGTCACCTGAATTCTTGAGTTGAGAAAGAGATAAGAAAGATAAATTGGATGATGGAGAGAGAGAGTAAATATGGTTTGTAAGAAAGGGTGTCTTCTTTATTTATGGATCGAGTTTCCCTGTTACCACGCATCCCTCTCTTAAGGGATCGGCAAGTGCTACTACAGTTACGCAGGTTTCCACGAACGCCGATTTCCCGCCAAAGACTTTCGCAGGCAATTCATGCGCTGGGATGAAGGTGGGGTCCACTGTGATGTTTGTGAGAAATCCATCCCGTCCATCCGTTTTGTGAGCTCATTTTAGGACATGCCACCCAAAACGAGAAAATCAAGGGAGGCACACGAAAGGAAACGTTGATTATTCAATTACCACCGTCAATCATTACTGTTTCTTGTTATATGGCCCACTTGGGTCTTTAGAACTACCTTGTTTTTGGGAAGAGAAAGAGATTAAAACTAATGTATAAGAAATTGGTCCCACCCGCCTTATTGGATCCGGGGTAAATCCGATTGCGTACTGAGTTACTCAGTACGCTCTTATCGTACTGAGTAAACTCAGTTGGGCCCACGTTGAATGTATGTGGTCTATCTACACTGTCCATCCGTTTTTCCATCTAATTTAAGGGGTTGAGCCCAAAATTGAAGTAAGGGGTTGAGCCCAAAATTGAAGTATATCCAAAGATCAAGTGGATCATACTACAGGAAACAGTGGGGATAATGATTTCCACCGTTGAAACCTTTCTAGGCCCCACAGTGATGTTTATTTGTCATCCAATCTGTCAATAAGATAATTCAGACAGGGATGAAGGGAAAACACAAATATAAGCTTCATCCAAAACTTCTGTGGCCCCCAAGAATTTTTCAACGGTACACATTCGATTCAATTGTTTCATGTGGTGTGGTCCATTTGAACATTATATAAGCTTAATTTTTGTATGTGGCCCTAAAGTTATCTGGTAAAATTGATGGAAGGAGCGGATCAGATACATAAATCATGGTGGACCTCACAGAGTTTACTCAGTACGCTAAGCGTAGTGACTTACTACGCAATCCGCTTCCGATCCGGAGTCTCACCTAATCCTCTCCCGTTTTATTTAAGCTAATGTATGCCACGTTTGCAATTTCTTAATGCCTGAGTATCATAAAACTCCCAGGAAACAGAGATCCTAATCATAGTATGATAAGGAAAATATTTCAGTTTCTAAGCTCATAAGCGTGTAATGTCACCACGTGCGACGGGGTGGCAGACACTTCAGGATGCGGCTTCGGTGGAACCCGACTGTGGGGCCACCTTGATGTATTTGTCTCATATCTATGCCGTCCATTCTTTTCTCCATCTGATTTTATGATACAATACAAAAATGCAGTAGATGCAATTCTCAGATGGACCACACCCCGCAAAAGATTTTATTCAAGCTGATATTTGTACGTATTTTCACTTCATCCAGATACGTGCAACCTAATCAACAGCAAGGATGGAAAATAAACATTACGGTGGTTGGTAGAAGATTTTAATGGTGGGCGTTCAATAACCAATGTTTCTTGTGTTGTGGTCCACCTGATATCTTGGATCTACTGCATTTTTGGGATCATTACTAAAATAAGCTTACGAAAAGGATGGACGGCATAGATATAAGACATATATATATATATCACGGTGGGCCCAACATGCAAGTAGGTGGATCTTATCCACTGAAGCCGTGTCCAAAGTTGCAATATATAAGCCTTCTAAATACGAAGAATGAAGTTACGAATTACAAACTTCAGCTTCTTTGTTTCTATAAATAATTCATTATAACAACTCATCTATCAGCTAATCTTCAAACACTTGTAACTTGTTCTTTTTTCCTTCTCTTCTTTTCTAACTCTTACTTCAGTAGTAGCCATGTTATTGGGTAGGGAAGCTGGCATCTGGTTCCATCAGGACACCAAAACCATCTGCTCCAACACTAATGCCCAGAGCCGCTGCTCAGTTTGCATGCTTGCCTCAATCCAACGAGTGCCTGAAAACAAAGAACCTTCTCTCCTCATCAAAATCACCTTGAACGAGCGGTCCCAGCGGCTCACAGCCACCTCCCATGGATACATATACAAAATCGAGGATTCAGAGGCTTCTAAGAACATTCAAATGTTCTCAGACAAGCTTCATCGATACTCTCAACGTAATAGATCCACCATACGTTTCCAATATATTATGTCCTACTTCAATTTTCATCCAATGGCCCGTGAATTCTCTGCATAGAGCTTGGCTATTGGTGCTAGCGATATGGCAGAGCGGGCCATGAAAGCTTGTAAGGAGTTAGATGGCTATGGAGATTAATATTGTGACATTGTCGTTGGTGCAAGATGATGGAGATGCAGATTCAATGGCTAGGATTTTGATGAGGTCCCTGGTGGTCCCCATATCAAGATCTTCTATCGAAGCATTGGAAGGGATGGACTTGGAAACTAATGGTACTAAGTGTGTAATATGTCAAGATGAATTCTTGGGAGGCGTTGGGATACTACGTATACCCTACTCACATATTTTTCATGGCCCATGTATGATTCGATGGTTGGAGGAAAGACACGCGTGCCCAGTCTATCGATTTGAGATGCCAGCGAAGCACATGCAAGAAAGCTGATTTTTCTAAAATCAGCATTCTCAATTTTATTATTATTATTATTATTATTAATGTCATTCACCCATATTCAACTTTTTTTATTCATCTATTCACTTGCTTATATTGAAAGCCTTATATTTGTGTAGGGCCCACCTTGTTATTCATGTGGGCCATACTATAGAAAATAATTGAGGACCATAAAAAAAATCAAAAAATCAAAAATCAAAAATCAAAAATCAAAATTTAAATAGTGGCCCACATGATCTGAATGGGCCGTTCTTTCAAAATCAATGATCACTTTGTACAAACAGAACAATGGATTGAGCAACATAAACCCATTTTTGGTTCCAAGCAATCAAGAATAGCACAACACTTGATTGATTTGTGAAGCATACAAACGATATTCTTAATTTCCAAAAATACACTTATCTAATCGCATGCTGTTAGCATTAACAGAAACAAAGGTCCATTGGTCTGAGAGGCATAGAAATTATTTGGAAATTTTAAGCATTATATGCATACAATTTTTTTAAATTTTTTTATACGACATGATTGCCTAGTCTATCACCGACAATCACAGAAAATACATTACAAGAAACACCCAAAATTTCCAAAGTCACCATAACCATCCTAAATAAACCTGTATTGCATTTTATGATCGGAGTATTAAATATCTGAAAAGGTACCTAGTCTAAGCCTCTCAATTTTGCTAAAAGAACACGTCTTGCCTCAATTGCACCCAGTACCCTGCATGTGGCAGGTGGGAGATTGACCCATATTGTCCATCTAGAACCTCCTACATGAGGATGGTCCATGGTTGAAAGTACACTTGTACAATCCCGGCCATTTCAATGGCTTTCAAACCGACAGAAATGAAAAACTAATGGTTTACGCTCAACATTCAATAGGAAAAAGTGATGACTGCAATCATCTAATAAATGTATTACTTAGCTGCTGGCCATCCAAACACCAGCTAGATGGATGGTCTGGGCCCACCACCTCACTAACCAAGCATAACGCCATTGAGCAAACATGACCAGATTACAGAAATCAATAACAATTCTTACAACACACACAAAGTTCCCTTGATCCAAGAAACCCAGATCAATCCAAAAACAATTATGAGAAGAAAAAGAGCAAAGAAAGAAGCATGCAACAAATCAACCATCCTAAAATGGTTTACGCTCGACATTCAATAGGGAAAAGTGATGGCTGCAATCATCTCTAATAAATGTACTACTTAGCTGCTGGCCATCCAAACACCAGCTAGATGGATGGTCTGGGCCCACCACCTCACTGGCCAAGCATAACACCATTGAGCAAATATGACCAGCTTACAGAAATCAATAACAGTTCCCACAACACACACAAAGGTCCCTTGATCCAAGCAACCCAGATCAATCCAAAAACAATTATGAGAAGAAAAAGAGCAAAGAAAGAAGCATGCAACAAATCAACCATCCTAATACTCCCACAACTTGAAATGATGAATGATGGGACTTTTATATGAGGAGAGACTTAAAAGAGGATGCAATGAGCACATTCCTTAAAATAAAGAATTGCTTTTCTAATATTAATGCTTTTATCTTGATTGAACACCGTCTCATTAGCCACAAAGCACTGTTAGCAAGCGCAATATTCAAAAGCGTGAATTTGTTAATGAAGACTCACTCCTTGCCAAGCAGTAAACATGCATTCCTCCAAGTGAATTGGGGTCAGTTGATTTTTCAAGGGGTACCACATCACTTGGATGTACGGTTGGATGTACGGTTCGGATTCTTTGCCCATGACACGTGTGCTAAGGTGCACATGAGTGTGAGTACACACACATGAGGAATAATCACATGTGCACCAATGCTCACGATTCTCAGGAAAACTTTTTGAGAACTCATCTCCGATAATATGAGGCTAAAATCTGAACAGTATACATTATGAAGCACCCCTCAGGGCTTAACTTTTACCTTATTCCAAAGCTTTGGTGGGCTGTGGCAATTTCTGTAGCCCACCAAAGTTTTGGATCAAGGCAAAAGTTGGGCTGACTGGTTCCATGAGTTGAGACTTGAGACACTTTATTTGAGGTTTTCACTTTGGATTTTCATATTCATATATATATATATATATATATATATATATATATATATATATATATATATATATATATATATATTATATCTGTGTGTGTAATCATGTCTAATTATGTAAATCTATAATTGAAATATTTTATTTTTTTATTTTTTATAAAGCCTTTCCCTTAAATAAGTAAAAAAGAAAAATAACAATTTTTATAAACATCTATACAATGAGCACATTCCATAACATAAAGAATTGCTTTTCTAATATTAATTAATGCTTTTATCTTGATAGAACACTGTCTCATTAGGCACAAAGCACTGTTAGCAAGCACAATATTCAAAAGCCTGAATTTGTTACTGAAGACTCACTCCTTGCCAAGCAGTATACATTCCTCCAAGTGAATTGGGGTCAGTCAATTTTTAAAGATTTAAATAGAGAAAAATATCAAATCTCCTCCACCTGTTGAGGCATCTTGAACCGGCAAAGAGGACACACATGGTTAATCTCCAACCATTGAATTATGCATTCAACATCAAAAATATGTGAGCATGGCATACGTATGACCTCCATCCCTGTACACAACTCATTCAGACAAATTGTACATTTTATCTCGTCTGACTCTCCTTTGTGGAACCTCATCCTCTCCAACACTTTAACTGAAGATCTTAATGCTGGTACTATACTAGCCCTCCTTTCATAAGCCAAGTCCATTGATTCTCTCAGGGCCTCAATCAGTGTCTCATCTTCATCTTCGTCTTCTTCTTCGTTATCATCGTCTTCTTCTTCTTCTTCTTCAACCAATATCAAAACTTCAAAGTCAGCAACAACGTGTACCATCTTCCTTCCCACTTCATGGGCCTTCTTCACTATGTCACTAATATTCAAGGTCACTGATTCAACGCAATTTGTATGAATGTTCAGGTGGGAAACCATCTCAGCAACATGCCTTTTAGATGTCTCGGCTTCCAAGAAATTGGGGAGATCTTTGGAGAACGTCTCGACCACCCTACGAAATTCCTCCTCGGATCGATGTCCCTCTACATCTATCCGTTTGCAATATTCTTTCAACTGAATTTCTATGGATAGTGTGGGCACTTGGGATTCACATACTATTTCATCCAATTTTTCATGGACACTTTGCCAATAAAAACGGGTGATATTTCCATTGTGGACCATGTATGATTCATCAATGGGCAAATCAAATTCATCGTCGGAGGACATGTCCAAGTAATCGTCAATGGCAGCAAACATGTCGAATTCATCTTCAAAGGTGGTGGAAGGGTTGAATTCAGCATGAGATGGTGTGACGGAGTCTTCTTGAATGATGGACATGGTTGATGTCGTGTACTCACCTGAATTCTTGAGTTGAGAAAGAGATAAGAAAAAGAAATTGGATGGTGTTTCCATGTTATCACGCCTTTACAATCCGGATCGGCAAGTGCTACTACAGTAACGCCGGTTTCCAGGAACACAGAATTCCCGCCAAAGAATACTTTCGCAGGTAATTCATTCGGTAGGATGAAAGTGGGGTCCACTGTAATGTTTGTGAGAAATCCACTCCATCCATCCGTTTTGTGAGCTCATTTTAAGACATGCCACCCAAAACGAGAAAATCAATTGAGGCACACAAAAGGAAACAGTGATAATTCAATTACCACCGTTGAAATATTTGTATGGCCAGGCTAATTTTTGGATCTTTTCACTTCATCCCATTGGGAATGACCTTATAAACCGTTCGGATGG
This sequence comes from Magnolia sinica, assembly GCF_029962835.1. Classification (NCBI taxonomy): domain Eukaryota; kingdom Viridiplantae; phylum Streptophyta; class Magnoliopsida; order Magnoliales; family Magnoliaceae; genus Magnolia; species Magnolia sinica. The sequence continues at coordinate 87,444,034 of NC_080578.1, read as the reverse complement.
CATATAAACATCAAGGTGGAGGCCAGTAAGGTTTCAACGGTAGGAAATTTTTTTCACAAATTTCCTTCTTGTATAGAGTATATGAGTTTTTGGATTACGAAAAAGGAGATGGACGAGGTGGATTTATCGAAAAGATAATGCTAATGTTATATGACATCTATTCCGTTCACAAGGTAATCCTCCTAATGATGGAGGGAAAAATAAAATATCAGGATGATCCAAAGCTAAACTTCTCTGGGCCTTGGTAGGTTTTCAGCTGTGGGCGTCAATCACTACCGTTACTTGATATATGGCCCACTTTGGTCTTGCATCTACCTTGTTTTTAGGATCTCATCAAACATGTCCTGACGAAACTGATGGACAGCGCGGATTTTAAGCAGGTATTGCGGTGGGGCCACAGAGGATTGGGTTGCAGGAAATCTATGTATCAAGTGTTGTAGGAAACTCGCGTGGACGCGGATTTGGTGCCATACCACCCCAGCAGTGGTGTGGTGATGTGGGGCCTACCTTGATGTATGTGTTTTATATCCACTCCTTCCATCCTTTTCGCCAGCTCATTTTATGTTCGAATCCAAAAAATGAAGTCGACCTGAAACTTAAGTGGACCACACTAGAAGAAATAGTGGGAATGATCACATTCACCATTGAAACCTACCCAAGGCATACCGTAATGTTTATTTGCCAGCTAACTTGTTGATAAGTTCACACGGACCTAAACGGAGAACACAAGCACATGGAAGCGGATTTGCTGGTGTTTCACACATTAGCTATGTAGCTGGTGTATTGATGTCAGCAAGTTTTATAGCCACATCATGAGGTATGTTTTATATCCTAACCGTCTATTCATTTGGCGAGCTCGTCTTAAGGCTTGATCCTAAAAATAAGACAAATCTAAATATAAATTGGACCACACTGCAAAAAGCAGCGGGGGATTGAATGTCTACCACTGAAACCCTTTTGGGGGTCACAGAAATCAATATGGGGCCACCATGATTTGTATATTTCATCAAATCCGTCAATCGGGTTGATCTCGTTGGGATAAATTAAGAGTACAAAAATCAGCCTAATCCAAAACTCAGGCCGGCCGCATCCAGGGAACCTGGAAGTTTCAGTAGAAATTTACATTGTTCCTGTTTGTGTGGCCCACATGAACTTTCTATCGGGCTTATATTTTCTTTTTAATGTTTAAAGTAAGTGTTTAAATCAAAGGTTAGGATCATCGCTCAACCATGATTATAGGATAATACCTTATTTACCGCGGTAACTATGAAAAATGAACGGTTCAAATCATCGGACTATCTCAGCATGGGGCACGGGCTTTTCGAGAGGACTTGATTAGTAAACAGCAGAACCACACAGAAACGGGCTGAGGCCCACCTCAGTGATCGGAACCATTCTTCTGGTCAGTCTCATCAATGATCGCCCATGTGCAAAATAAACGTAATGGACGGTCTTGGAAGGACTTGCTCTGTTGACCATATTTAGTTTTTAACCGTTCATTTGAAAGCCGCAGTGGAACCCACTAAATCGTTCTGATTAGGTTGTTTCACAATATGGCTACGGTATAGATGGTCGGATCTTCCGGATAACGTCCCTGAGAGTGTGGACTGTATGTGTGGAAGGTGAAGTGATGTAGAGCCAGTCGCAGACAGTTTCATGGCCACGATGGATCAGAGAAGGCCCGATTAATGACAGAAGTGATCCGAACCATTAGGCCTTAAATCGAGCGTATCTCCCGGTCTGAAATGAGTTATTGGGTGTAAAATATATGATTTTTGGATAGAATGAGTTACTTTAGCCACCCAACCTCGTTATTCCTGGTTATTCAGGCTGAATTTGCAAAAAATCACTAAATCGACAATCATTTCCCTATTTTAATCCTGCTTTTACTATAAATAATAAGTTTTAGTTTGATTGTAACTCATTATCCGTTAGGCTTTAGGAGTTGCGCCCAACGCTAGAAGTGCTTAGAATAATTAGGAGAACAACTTAGTGAAGCTAAATATAACACTTACTATATTTTACCAAAAAACCTTGCGTACCCGTAGGCATTGCAACTGTCTATAAATAATAAGTTTATTATTTATAATAAGTTGTGAATTTATTAGAATTTATTTTTATTTTTTTGCTTTTGATTTTGATTTCTCTCCCATTGCTTTGTATCCCTATTTAAAGGATCTTGAACTTGCTTAATTTATTCATCAATTAACTTATGAATTTATTAGAATTTATTTTTATTTTTTTGCTTTCTTTTTTTGTGGATTTGAGAAATCTCCATGAAGAGTCCAGAGAAGGTCCATAAGTTTAGAGTACTTATTCTCGAGGAAGACAGTGAATGAATGTGTCCTCTTGAAGACAATCAAATGGTACTCCACTGACATGGTAGCGGGGTCCATTGCACATGTGCCTACATGGCATGCATGTGAGAGACCTGAGTCATTCATCAGATGGGGAACTATACAATGAACTGTCACTGGTCCAAAAATCACTCCTGTCCTCTCATCAGGCTGGAACAATTGCATGAGAAGCATGGCCGAGTAGCAACCTTTTAACATGCTAGCAGTCTCTATTCAGTGGACAACCGTGACCTACCAGATGAGTGTAATGGGCTATTTTACGTCAGGTCAGTAGCAAAATCGCTACTGAAGTGACGTCACCAAGCTGTGTGGACCCCACCATGATGCACGTTTTGTATCCATACCGTCCAATCATTTTTTAGAGATCGTTTTATGACATTACAAAGAGAATGAGATAGATCTAAAGTTCAAGTGGACCCCACCATAGAAAATAGCGGGGACAGTGACATCCACTGTTCAAAATTTCTTAGGGGCCACGGTAATTTCCGATGAAGCTGATATTTTTGTTTTCACTTCATCTATCTCTATGTTAACTTACGAATAAGATGGATCTCAAAAATACATCACTGTGAGCCCTAAAAATGTTTCAACGGTGGGTGTGACACGGCTCACACGGTTTTCTGTTGTGGGTCCACTTGAAATTTAATCTATCTCATTCTCTTTGTAATGTGATAAAACCATCTCGGTTGAACAGTATGAATACAGCACATGCATCATGGTGGGGTCCACGGACCTTGGTGACGTCACTTCAGTAGTGATGTGGCTACTGACCTTGTCAGTATCTAATATGCGACCCATCTTTGCAAGACACGTATATACACCAGCTATATAGCTGGTGTGTGATCTAAAACTTTAATTTTTAGTTCATTCCTAAAATAAGCAGGGAAACATATGGACGGTGTGGATATATGTGATCAAAGTGGGACTCACAGGATCCAACGCATCACCACCCTACCCCGGCAGTGGTGTGGGCAACACCAACTAATCCGCAGTCTACATCAAAGGTGGGCCCACATAATGCATAGTCACATTAAAGGTGAGCCCCACATGATGGATGACCTATATCAAAGTGTGGCCCCACATGATGCATGATCCACGTAAGAAAAAAAAGGAAAAAAAAAAATAGGCCTTACTTGATGAATGGTGGGGATATTGGATGTGGGAGCACATGATAGAAGGTTGACATTAAGTGTGGGCCCACATGATGAATGGCCCATACTGAAGGTTGGGACCTACATGATGGAAGGTCCACAGCAAAGGTGGGACTACATAATGGACGGTGGACATCAAAGGTGGGTCCCTCATGATGAACGACTTATAACGTGGGGCACCACAAGATGTATGGTCCACATCAAGTTGGGCCCACATAATGAACAATTGACATCAAAGGTAGGCCCCGCATGATGGATGGCATGCATTAAAGTGTGGCCTAGCAAGATGAAACATGCACATCAAGTGGGTCTCAATTGATGGTTAGTCCACATCAAAGGTGGGACCCATATGATGGACGATGGTCGTTGAAGGTGAGCCCACATGATGGTCAGTTGACATCAGAGGTGGGCCCACATGATGAACAATCCATATTGAAGGTGGGGCCCCACACAATAAATGGTCCACATCAAGGTAGGCCCACATAATAGACGGAGTAGGCTTCACATGATGGATGACTCACGTCAAAGTGTGGCCCCTCACAATGGACAGTCCACATCAAGTGGGGCGGTTCGTTAGAGTTTGCCACATGCACCCCACATCTGCCTAGTGTCACCATAAGCTTACTGTGGTGCTGGTACCGATGGAGCGCACCCTTTATGGGGCACATGGAAGATCATATTTTCTGGGTTAGCTAACATGCAAGGCAGAGACTGATGGACGAATGGCCCTGATCATGCACGTGCATCACATGTTAATGGATTGCACATGCATGGTGACCCCACACAAACCCATGGTTGGCATCCCAACCCATCAGTGCACCTAGGTTGTGTATTTCACTGATTTTCTGCCCCATCCTGTAATTGAGGATAGAGCCAGATGGACGGGTTGGATACTCTCTTATCATATTCTGTCGGCTGCTTCCTCTGCAAAGTTACAAAACATATGGACGGCGTGGGATATACAATGCATACATCGAAGTGGGTCCTACAGTCAGGGTCGCACCCACATCAATGGTTCCGGGGTGGCAGCCGCACTCCACAGGACCACAACAACTACCATCCCCTCTTCTCTTCTCTCATCAGGAGTCGTTTGGCACCCACAAAATCTTCGATTTCGTAAAATGTCGTCGAGAAGAGCTGCCGCTGCCGCTGCTCAAAAGGGTAAAACTCTCTCCTCTCCAGCTTCTATTGAAATTACCGTTTCTGCCCTTGATTCTAAAATCACAGAGAACAAGATCCCGACTCCAACCCAATTCAACCATTTGGTGAATGATCTATTCAATTCGATTCGAGCCGGTGCTTTTGTGAGGTTAGAGGATGCTGCGGGCCTCTTCAATCGTATGGTCCGCGCGCAGCCGCTGCCTTCAATCCAGACATTTAATCGCCTGTTAACTACTATTGCTAAAATGAAACACTATTCGACCGTGATTTCTTTTCATCGGGAGATGAATTGGTTAGGGATCCCATCTGATATCTATACATGGAGCATTCTTCTCAATTGTTCTTGCCGCTTGAATGGGATCGGTTCTGGTTTCACTGTTCTTAGCAACATCCTGAAATGTGGCCATGAGCCGAATGCTGCGACTCTGGCCACTTTTATTAAGGGGTTTTGCATGGAAGGACGGATTGGGGAAGCGAGTAGTTTCTTTCTGAAGACGGTAGAAATGGGATATCCTTATGATGTGGTGACGTTTGGGATACTAATCGATGGTCTTTGCAAGTCGGGGAACAATGCAATGGCTCTTGGGTTGCTTCAGAAAATGGAGAAGGGAGCGGGTAAATGTAGTCCTAACCTTACGGTTTATACCACTATCATTGACAGTCTAAGCAAAGATGGGCTCACAAGCAAGGCGCTTAACCTCTTCTCAGAAATGGTTGGTAAAGGGATTCAGCCGGATGTTTTCACTTACAATTCTTTAATTCATGGACTATGCAATTTAGGGCAGTGGAAAGAAGCAATGAGTCTGTTTGAGGAAATGTCGAATCGAGGAATCTCACCCGATGTGACAACCTTTAACATACTGGTGAATGCTCTTTGCAAAGAAGGAATGGTTAAAGAAGCCCATGGATTACTAGAATGGATGACCCAGAGAGGTGTGGAGCCTGATGTAATCACATACAGTGCATTGATGAATGGCTACTGTTTTATTGGCCAAATGGATGCTGCCTTAAAGATATTTGATTACATGGTGTGTAAAGGTCATAAGCCTAGTGTCGTAACTTATAGCATGTTAATCAACGGCTATTGCAAGAAGCAGATGGTAGACGAGGCTATGTGGCTTTTCCGAGAAATGCCTTGCAAGGGATTGAAGCCCAATGTTGTTACTTACAACACTCTTATAGGTGGGCTATACCGGGTACGGAGAATTGTGGCTACACAAGAGCTCTTCGATGAGAAGAAAGCTCATGGACAATGTCCGAATCTCATCACATACACCATTTTGATGGATGGGCTATGTAAAAGTGAGCATCCTGTCGAGACAATGAAACTACTTAATGAGATGTAAATTAGAGGAATTCAACCAAATAATGAAGTTATGGATGTCCTTATTAATGGGATGTGCGAAGCTAGGGAACTTAAATATGCGAAGGAGCTTTTCAGTTAGGCCTCCACCATGGGCTTGGGGAATGATGTTAGGACATATAACTCGTTAATCAATGGGCTCTGTAAAGAAGGGCTTTTGGAGGAAGCTAATGGATTGTTCTTGCAAATGGAAGAGAAGGGTTTTCAACCAGACAGTTTCACCTTCAATGCTTTAATTAGGGGCTTTCTACAAAAGAATGAGACCCTCAAGGCAATGCAACTTCTTGGGGAAATGGCTAAAAGACATTTTTCTGTTGATGCATCCACCGCAACTATGTTAGTGGGCTTGCTCGCAGATGACGTAAAAGGTCAAGAATACCTGGGAATGCTTCATAAATTTGTACCCTAGAGGCGACAAAGAGGTGATTTGGTGAATTTCGATTCAACATCAACTCTCTCTCTCTCTCTCTCTCTCTCTCTCTCTCTCTCTCAAGCTGTAACGACCCATACCATAATTGTAACAATGGTATCTGCTTTAACCATTGTTACCGTTAGGGAATACCTTGCTTGTAAGAGGTTGATACACATACAACTCCCCCCATGTTCCTTTGAGTTTCCTGTAATATTCACCTAGTGATTTATCTCCTTGTTGGAAAGGAAAAGGCCTTTTCAAATAATTGGTGTGGATTGAGTGATGTTTTTATTTTTATTTTATTTTTTATGAATACATCTCTCATGGATAGAGCTATACGTGAATCGATTTAGCTCAGTCATCTCGCTCGACTCAACTAGGAAAAGCTCGAAATTGGATTCAAACCGAGTCGAGTTGGTTTTTAGAGCTCGAAAAAAATTTCAAGTTGAGTTCAAGCTTGCCCGAGCTTGACTCGACTCAGATCAAACCTCAACTCGAATCGACTCGGATTGAATTGGCTTAATGACTCGGTTATTTTGATATTGATGCTGCTTACAAGTAGTTGATGAAATGACTCAACGAAGTGTTGTTTCGGGTGCATACATTCTCCGTAGGATCGATTGGTGCGAGGAAGGAATGGAATCGAAACAAATCACTGGAATCGAAACAAATCACTACAAAAAAAAAAAAAAAACTTTACATTATAAGATTGCCCTCATATCTTGATTTTGATATTGCTCACTGAGTATCTGATGAAATACCTGTAAAGTGCTATCATTGTTTTACATTTTGTTAGAAATTGAAGATGCACTCTACGTGTTTGAGAAAATGTCGCACAGGCTCGAACTTGTCTCGAACTTGTCTGAGTTGTTGATTGAATCAAGCCAAGCTTGCCAGTTAGGCTCAAGAAACGAGCCAAGCCGAGTTCAAGCTAGGGTTAGCTGCTGGCTGAGCCGAGCCGAGCTGTGCCAGGCTCGTCTCGGTTCGACTCATTTACAACTCTACTCATAGAGAATCCTAAACTTTATTTGCCATATCTAGAAACATTTCTAATAGACATTTCTATACAATTCCACAAGCACATCACGATCTGAGCATTGTCCTAAACCCATTCATCATATTTACGTCTTTTCATCCAATTTCTCCTATTGTTCCCCTTGGCTGTTAAGACTTGTATAGATTTAGAATACTGGCCATTTAACTTGATAGTGGATATTTGAACCCTCAAAAAGTCATATGGATTTACGAACCTGATTTTTGCTTACCCTTCATATACATTGCAAATAGAGGTAATAAAAACCAGAAGAAATGGATGTACAATGCTTATAGAAGTAAGGGCTTATGCTTCTGGAAACTTGAATGCTTCAGCCACTCAATCCAACACAATGCGTACACAATACAGGATGCACCAATCGGCCCATACACCTTAATCAAATACTAGAAAGAACTACGATCACTTACACATCACCAACACCATTCACACATAGGCCATTGAAGAGGACAGTTTACTAGAAATAACCCTAAGTTTCTTAAAAAGCTATGAGCACAAGAGAACATGAAGGAAAGGAAGAGAAGGTTTTTGATAGGTAAGGGAAAAGAAAGTGATTGGAACTTGATCGATTACCGCTCTAATACCATCTAGTTTGATGTAAGAGAGAAGAAAAAGTGGAAAAGGGAACGAAGAGAATGGGAAAGGAAGAGAAAGTTACTGTTGGACGTCCCCCACCCTCTTGCTTATATTTACTTCAAGCATAAAACAAAGTCTGTATCCAAATTTGGAACCTCCCTTTCAAATTTTGGATAAACAAAGTGTTCACAGAAATCAGGGCTTGTATCAAAATGGTAGTAGAGATTGATTTGTTGTTCGAATATTGTGAGAAAATTCGTTTTGCTATAATCTAAATACAGAAAAAAAAAAAACTGCAAATGGTGCCGAAAAATATTTGAATAGAGTAAAAAATGATAGCATTTTCATAAAGTTGTAGAAGGAATCTCAGGAGTTGGTTATAGGTGTAGGGAAAGATAGCTCGAGCTCGTCGTTGATAGTGAATCAGAACATGGAAGATGATGGAACACCATATCGAGCAATGGATGATAAATCATTGTGTTGTAAGTCCCTCATTGGTGGGCAGAAAGGTGGAGGGAATAAAAGAAAAGAGGTATTAATGCATGGTAGTAATGATACCAATGTCAGTCATGGCCGAAGCTTTCAACGGGTGTGGATCTCTTTAGTGGGGTCAAGACGCTTCGAACGAGAAGTCGACCAATAAGCGTAGGGTACTTTTCTTGTTTTAATGAAGCAGAAGAGAATGGTGACATGTGGTGGTGATGTCACAAAAAATGCTTTTTAGCATAGCAAAGTTTTGAATGAAACTTTTAATGTGGGCCTCACATTGCGTGTGGAAGGTGTCTCGTAAGTGGTTTTGTTAACACAACTGGGAACCAAACGTGTGGTTTGCTTCACATAGATGGGGGAAAGTAGTGACGGCATGTGCTTGAAATTAATATAACGATATGGTGATTTTTCTCTTTTTTCTTCTTCTTCTTCTTCTTTTTTTTTTTTTGACTTCGAATTGCTAGGAGAAAGAGAATATCTTCAAGAGCAATCGAACGTTTCCATTTTGAAATTATTGGAGGATTAGATAGAGTTTGGAGAGTGCAATGGGGTCTACATTAAGCATCAATCAATTGAAAGTTCCGACCAAGTGATGATGATTCATAAAGGTACACTGTCGTCATTGTTAGATCTATAGAGGCAAGAGGAAGATGAAGAGGCATCGACAGAGAGTTTGGCAATGTTTGCTCTAATAGTTTCTCACGAGGTGTAGAAGAAAGAGAGGAGCTCAGCAAAGAGAAGGGCAAGCACAATTTCTCTATGAAGATAATAAGTAGGAACGTGCGTCATATGAGGTGTCTGTAAAAGAGGGCACGTATTAGGAATAATTGTAAACAATACAAGGCTTAAATAGTAGCTTTCCAGGCAAGGTATTTCGTATAGGTAACTATGGCCGTAACGGTCACCACCATTACCAATATGGGCATCGGCCGTAACGGTCACCACCATTACCAATATAGGCATCGGTTGTAACGGCCGATACGGGGGGCATAACGACCATTATGACCTCCATAATGGTTGAATTTATTTTTTTCCCTGAAAAGTTCTGGAATAATATAAATATTCCAAATATGTATTCTTTTTTTTCTTTCTTTTTCTTTAAAAAAAAAATTAACAAGAATATGTTTATGGTAGCGTAACAATCTACTCTTTTGGCGACAGTGTTGTATCTGGTTGTTTGGTGAATTTATGAACATGGTTACATGTCTCTAATATTTACACATCATAATTAAGCAATAGAACTAGAAAATGAAAAAAAAGGCATAAATAACATGTTTTTTGAAGGAAAAAAAAAAAAGACCCTCGAAGCTTCTATTCGCCTAAATCACTTCAATCTATTGTTTTAATCTTAAAAAAATATAGTAAGAGTGGTGGAAATCTGCTGTAGAATATTCTAAGAAAGTTTTTAGAATGAGAAAAGTGAAAAAATGAATTTAAATAGAAAAAAGTTGTCATCTTTTGACCGTTATGGAGGTAATGGTTGTTATGCCCCATAATGGTCGTTATAGCCCCAAAAAAGCCAATTGCCCCGTTTCATCCCCGTATCGTGTAATGGTCATTGCCATTACATATAAGTATCGGCCTTTATGGCCATATCAGAATAAATACAGAACACTTTACTTCCAGGAATCAAAGCTGCAATCATATGATCAGAGGATAGTGGACTTATTGTGTAGGGGAAAATTCAAAGGTTGGGTAGCGTAAAACACAAATTGTTCAGTAGGTAGAATTTTAACTATCTAGAACTCAAAGTTGTGGTCAAAGGAGAATTGTTGGGAGGGGCATTTCTCCCTATTTCTACTAGTAAAAGAGGTTTTATCAGGTTTTAAGTGGGTTTTTACAGTTGTCTACGAGCCAAATAGATTGAGCTCATGACAATTATTCTGAGCTGAATTGGATTCATGCCAGAGTAAACAATAGTCACCATGAGTGGTGGGTGGAGACTTCAATGCTGTGAGATTCTCTTTTCAAGAATCAAGTGGCAACCATATAATCAGAAGCATGGGGAATTTCTCAAAATGGATAGTCTATAACGACAAGGTAGATTTACCAATGGGCAAAGTAAAATTCACGTGATCTAATGGTCAGACTAGGGCAATTAAGTTGAAGCTGGATTGATTTTTGCTCTTAACGGATTGGGTTGAAAAGTTTCCTTTAGTTTTTCAAAGAGTTTTGTTTAGGCCAATATCCGATCACTGCCCGATCCTTTTAGAGATGAAAGATGAGGATTGGGGCTTGCATCCTTTTATGTTCGAGCTTGCTTCCTTAGTGGTGTAGAGTTTCTCGGATAAGGTGAAAGTATGTGGGTCTTCTTTCTCAGTTTGGGGTGGGGCCGTCTCTCTTTTCCAAAAATTAAATTTGCTTAAGGGAAAGATATTTTTTTTTTGGTTTGGAAAAAGAGGTTTTGGAGAACTGGGAGGAGGAATCCTTGAAGAAATTCAGATGCTTAAAGTAAAAGAAGAGAGAGGCGAACATTCAGTTGATGAAATGGCATGGAGAAAAATTCGTAAGGCGAAGTTCAATGCGAGCTTAGGAAGGAAGAAATCAAATGGGGACAATATTCTAGGACTCTTTGGTTAAATGTAAGAGGCAAAAATATGAAATTCTTTCACACAATGGCTAGTGTGCGAGCTCGGAACAACAAAATTAAAAGTTTGGTGGTTGAGGGGGAAAGGGTTGAAGGGAAAGCAAGGGTATATGCATTGATAGTAAAACTTTACAAGGAGCTTTTGTCTAGGGAAGATTGGGAAAGACCAACATTTGATAATCTTCCTTTGGGTTCTATTTTGCGAGAGGCAGCAAAGTCTCTAGAGGAAGCTTTCACAGTTAAGGAAATAGAGGCAACCATTTCGGATTTGTTGAGTCAAAAGCGGTGAGTCAAAAGCCCCTGGTCCTGACGGCTATTCGATTGCAATTTATCAAAAGTTTTGGGATCTATTAAAGGCGGATGTGATTGATTTTGTAAAGGTTTTTTTTTAAAAGGAGTACTAGCGGTGGAATTAGGGACCACTTTTGTTGCACTAATCTCAAAAACACAAGGGGTGGAAAGCTTGAGGGAAGGTTTATTTCCGACTACATATCTTGGGTATCAATTTGTATAGGGAAGTTGGCCAAACACCTATAGGATAAAGTAATCGAGAGATTTGAAAGAAAGTTATGAGGTTCGAAGAGAAGGCACTTGTGTTTGGGAGGAGGGTTAATGCTAATTAAGGTGGAAATGTCTAACGTACAACTCTCCTACATGTCCTTATTTAAGTATCCGAAAGCGGTGGTGGAGAAGCTCTAAAAAATTATGCGGGATTTCTTGTGGAAGGGGGCAAAACAAAAGCATAAGTTTCATCTTTTGAAGTGGGAGGAAGTATGTTAGCCATGGGATCAAGGAGGAGCCGGTATTAGGGCCTTGGGAGAGATGAATTTAGCATTATTGGGTAAGTGGGTGTGGAGGTTTGGTGTTGAAGATGATAGTTTATGGAGAGAAGTGGTGGGAAGAAAGTATGGATTTCAAGAAGCTTCTTGGTGGATTAAGGCATCATCATTGTATAGGGCATTGTTTCTTTGGAAAGCGGTGGCCTCGCTAAAAAATTAGGTTTGGGAAGGAGTGGGGGCTTCTTTGGGTAATGGTGAGGGGTGTAGATTTTGAGAGGATGTTTGGCTACATGATAAAAAGTTGAGGGATTGCTCCCCCTTTTAGCAGAGCTTTTGCAAGAGGTTAACTTGTCCGTGGCAAGGTGTTATTCTTTCCAAGGAGCCCAGGAGAAACTTAAATGAGGAAGCGGTAGAGGAGTTGTTGAGATTGTTGGAAATGTTGAGCAAGGCATGCCATTTTTATGTCATGGCAAGCCTCAGGAAGGTTTCAACGGCCTGTGGCTCATGTCCAGACGTTACCTGGCAAAAGCCCAACATAGCTTTTGATTGATCTCAAACATATAACGATGCATACAACTTGTGCAGATAGTTCACGGCACTGCCCTAAGAGTCATGCCCATTCAGATCATGTGGGTCACATGAATAACAAGGTGGGCCCTACACAAATACAAGGCTTTCAGTGAGGGTGAATGACATTAAAAAAAATAATAAAAATAAAATAAAATTGAGAATACTGATTATCAAAAAATCAGCTTTCTTTCAAGTGCTTCACCGGCATCTCAAATAGAGAGACTGGTTATACATGTCTTTCCTCCAACCATCGGATTATACATTGGCCATGAAAAACATGTGAGCAAGGCATACGCAATATCCCAACCCCTCCCAAGAATTCATCTTGATATATTTCACACGTACTAGCATCGGGTTCTAAGCCCATCCCCTCCAATGCTTCAATGGAAGATCCTGATACAGGGACCACAGGGGACCACGTCAAAATCCTAGCCATTGAATCTGCATCTCCATCATCTTGCACCAACGTCAATGTCACAATATTAATCTCCATGGCCATATGTAACTCCTTACAAGCTTTCATGGCCCACTCTGCCATATCACTAGCACCAATGGCCAAGCTCTGTGCAGAGAATTCACGGGCCATTGGATGAAAATTGAAGTACGACATAATATATTGGAAACGTATGGTGGATCTATTACGTTGAGAATATCGATGAAGCTTGTTTGAGAACATCTGGATGTTCTTAGAAGCCTCTGAATCCTCGATTTTGTATATGTATCCATGGGAGGTGACCGTGAGCTGCTGGGACCGCTCGTTCAAGGTGATTTTGATGAGGAGAGAATGTTCTTTGTTTTCAGGCATTCGTTTGACTTGCCATTTAGGTGTTTGGTGAAATGTTTGAGTGAAGTTCTATCCATAAATTTGAGATAGTTTTGATGCATTGGCTTACTAGAGATCTTACTATGTGGTTGAATTATCTTATTTTCAAAATCGAACTACAATCCTTTTGAATTTCGCACATGATTGTATTAGGCCACCAGGATAGTATACACCTAGTAGTTGTGCAACCATTGAAATGCCTAGGTGAATGATTTTGATAGCTATGATTCACACACACATGCACATTGCACTTATTTTATTATTGCATTTTTATTCATATAACCATGTTCTTTTTCCACGATGCAATCATATCAACCAAAAACCAGAAATTAAGAAGAACCAAGTCCCCATGTTCAATCAAATTTCATTCGAAGTCAACAAAAGCATCCTCGTTCTCAGAAATCAGGCAGAAATGAAAGAAACCCCACACTATTTTACCATCACAAATTCAACAAATTATTATTATTTTTTTTATTATTTTTATTATTTTTATTTTTTTTTATTCAAGTATAGCTCAACCCAAAAGATTGTATAGCTCTGTTCAAGTTTTTAGGTTTTTACAAGTGGAGCCCATGGTTCACTAATCCAAATAGATGACTACAGTGGATGCGATGTCCTCACCTTTTCATGGTGTTCAACAAATAGATGTCTAATAAAGAAAAAACAGCAAGAGTCCACACCATTATACCATTCACATATCTTTAGTCAAGAAAGTAACCTATCATTCCTCGGGAAGAAATGAGGACAGCTGTCACAGCTCCTTATTCAAAAAACTGTTTCAAATGCAATACCCAATAGTTAACAAGGTTTTATGCTTGAAACAAAGGTAATTTTTTTTTTTACCTTTCCTACGTTGCTTTGCTATTGATTCCATATAGCTTTTTCTTTCTTCTTTATATAGTTTCTATGATGATTTATATTTTTTTTACAAGGTTTCTAGAGAATATATGTAGTTTCATTCTTGATTTCCATACAAACAAGGGTAAATTCTCGATTCTTAGTTCTAGATTCTTGATTTATTATTTTATTTTATTTTTCAATTTTCCGAGATATTATTCTGCTGGTTTAGGCCAGGGAAGAGTGTAGGTCTACTAGGCCACTACTCTTCCCTTTTTTTGCTCTGTTCATTTTTATTTTGCAATTTCAATTTTGAGTTTGAGACATGTTAGAAATGATCATGAACAGATGATAAAGTAGAGTCATAGGAATCAGACTATGGTAGGGCCATATATAATACAGCGTACATGGCATAGTTTTGTACCAAGCAGGTCAACCTATATACTGATTTATGGCTCATGTATCAAAATCACACCTATTAGAAATTTGTATCCATCTGATCATGGTCATCAAGCCAATGGAAAATTGAAAGATTGACACTGAAATACTCGGTAGAGTAAATTGAATGAAGGTGGTAAATAGGATTGTATAGTAGGGATGAGTTCTACATAATAAGACATCCTTAGTAGGGCCCAGTAGATGGTTAAACCAGATTGATAATTCAACCTGCAAGTTGTGTTGTGGAAAGATGGCCCTACCACATTCTATTCTTCTCCCTCGAACACATGGTATGTATCATCATCTCACCCCTAGTCCACCACTACTTGGGATGAAAAACGTATTAATGCAGGGGCATTTCACACTGGGCTCGAGTGGGGTAGCCCCTGGGATGCGGGGGCACACTCGGGGTGGGCGGCCCATGTGATTTGGGGCCCATGAGCCCACGATGAGGGTTCGGCTGAGGTCCTAACCTGTAAGACCCGTGTCCTAGCTCGTACCGTTCCGTAGGCTTCCGCGGTCTTTCCGGTCGAATTTCGGCGACCCGCGATCTTCTATCGGCAGTTGCGCGCGACCCCGATTCGTATTTTGTATTCCAGAGTCGGCTCGACCCGAGACTTGTACCAGTACGACCGCGCCGTCACCACGGTTCCGACGCCGCGACTCATGCACCGACCCGATACACAGGCTAGAAGATGTCGGCCTGCGTTCAATTCGAGAAAACACCGCGCGTTGCGAACTTCGAGAGAATCTCTACTAAATATCAAATCAATCCCATCAATCAATCAAAGTACACAACTCATCAAATCAAGTACCCTATCCCATCTCCAAGTACACAACACCATCCCCAAAGTCAACTTTCCCATCCCATCTCTTACACACCCCCATCACTCATCCCATCTCTCTCTCTCTCTCTCTCTCATTTTCCTCCCAAGCAACTCACGTCCACCTCCATGAGAGAATGCCATGTGTGGCCCACCTTCCTACCTCTCATCTCTACCATCAAAGCCTCATCTCAAGCGATGGATAACATTCTTTGGAGCTATAGAACGCGTTGATGGAAGAAGGAAGAAGAAATCTCGAGGTGGGTATTTCCTAAGGTTTGATTTGTATGATTTGATGACTTGAGGGCCCACTTGTGGTGGGACCCATCTTGATGTATGTGTTATGATCTAGGAGGGGCCCATAGTGGCGGGGTCCCTCAACTATACCGTCTATCTCTCACTCTTTTTTTTTAATATGGCGTGGGGCCCACCTGATGTGTACAGCACATCCAGACCACCACGTGGACCCCACTATGGTGTATGTATTTTATCCATGCCATCCACTTTGTGGACCCCACCATTTATGTGTTGTATGCACACCATCCAGCAGCAGGCGCTGCTAGACGTAGGCAAACACAAATATCAGGCCGATCCAAACCTGGTGGGCCACACTGGCGTGGTCCCACCTTGATGTATTATATTCTCAAACCGTCCATCTTCTGGACGAGCAGTGCACAGCTGCTGTATTTAATGTCAGCAAGTTCCGTGCGTCTAACCATGAGGCGCCTGTTATATCTAAACTGTTCGTATGGTGGGCCAGATGCCCAGCAGCTTATAGCTGCTGTATCTGCGCCAGCGAGGTTTGTGTGGGCCCCATCAGCAGGTATATGTTATATCTTAACCGTCCATCACGATGGAGACCCAGCAGCATGTAGCTGCTGGATTGATGATGTCAACAGATCCGTTCATCCAATGACTAGTGCCTGGACGTTGGACATTTCTGAAATAAATAATAATATTATATTATTTATATAGTTGCCGTATTGGAGACAGCAAGTCCAGTGGAACCCACCTGATGTGTGGATCCCATCCTAGCCGTCCGCCCATCTGGATGGAGCCCACCTTGGTGAATGTGTCCTATATCCTTACCGTCCATGTCTCTGGACAGTGGGACACCTTGATGCATGTGGCTTATATCCACACCTGCCGTACATGTCTCTAGGATGTGGGGCCACCTCACACGTGTGACTCGTGTGAGGGTGGGGCCCACCTACATACATGTGAATACCCCACCTTGCTGTACGTGCCTTACACCCAAACCGTTCATCCCTCTGACCACTGGTCAGTAGTTTTTTTGTTGTTTATATATATATATATATATATACACACCTAATGTAGGACCCACGGCTGATGTATGTGCCACATCCAAACCGTCCATCACCTGGACGTGGATCCCACTTGCTGCAAGATGCCAACAGCGTGTGGGTCTGATCATGGAAGTATGTGTATATCCACACCGTCTGTCCATTTTGATAGACATGTGGATCACCGTGATGTATATGTTTTATACCCACGCCGTCTATTTATTTTTCTTATGGTGTGGGGCGCATTGAGATATATATGTCTATATTCGCATCGTCCATTTGGACGGTGCTGATTGGAGCCGGCCTTGATGTATATGGCCTTCCATGATGCATGTGTTGTATTCACACCGCCTGTCCATTTTAATGGACATGTGGACCACCCTATGCAGGTGCTGTCCAGCACATGGGCCACCTTGATGCATGTATTGTATTCACTCCATCCATCTGTGCCAGACAATGTCTGGACAGTGTTGATAATGTTTGGGCAGTGTTGGACAAATGTTTGGATGGTGTTGATTCACCTGGGCAAAGGTTGGATAGTGCTGATCATCATTAGTGGGCCAGGTGCCCCAAGGAACGATAGTGTACAGTGATGCACATGTTGCACCTACCATCATGGAAATGTTTTTTTAGCCTGGTCCAAGCCCACTTGAGGCCCATTGGTGCGGCTCATCCACGAAGCCCATCAGGATGTATTTTTGACTCATGTGTAGGGCCCGCCTATTGTGTATTTGAAGCCCATGGGCTGTGGCCCAATGTGATGTATTCGAGGCCATGGGCCCACTATATGTTTAACCCTATGTGGGCCACTCCTTGGGAGCAATGTTGGTTGGATGTCCACATTGATGGGCAATTATGGTTTAATGTCCACATTGTGACCTTCCCTTAAGCCTTGATCGATCGATCCAGATTGTTGTGACCGATTGCCGACTTTGATTGACATGATCAATTTGTCGAGGCTGATTATTGATCAAGGCCGATCATCGATTTTGATTTATCGTGGCCGATTGCCGATTATCGATCGAGGCTGATTATCGATCGAAGCCGGTTACCCATTTCGATTTATCGTGGCCGATTGTCGATTATCGATCGAGGCTGATTATTGATCGAGGCCGGTTACCGATTCTGATTTGTCGTGGTCGATTGCCGATTATCGATCGAGGCTGATTATCAATTGAGGCCGATTACCGATTCTGACTTGTCGTGGCCGATTGCCGATTATCGATCGAGGCTGATTATCGATTGAGGCCGATTACCGATTTTGACTTGTCGTGGCCGATTGTCGATTATCGATCGAGGCTGATTATCGATCAAAGCCGGTTACCGATTCTGATTTGTCGTGGCCGATTGCCGATTATCGATCGAGGCTGATTATCAATTGAGGCCGATTATCGATTTTGATTTATCGTGGCCGATTGCCGATTATCGATCGAGGCTGATTATCGATCGAAGCCGGTTACCGATTCTGATTTGTCGTGGCCGATCGCCGATTATCGATCGAGGCTGATTATCGATTGAGGCTGATTACCGATTTTTACTTGTCGTGGCCGATTGTCGATTATCGATCGAGGCTGATTATCGATCGAAGCCGGTTACCGATTCTGACTTGTCGTGGCCGATTGTCGATTATCGATCGAGGCTGATTATCGATCGAAGCCGGTTACCGATTTTGATTTGTCGTGGCCGATTGCCGATTATCGATCGAGGCTGATTATCGATTGAGGCCGATTACCGATTCTGATTCGTCGTGGCCGATTGCCGATTGCCGATTATCGATCGAGGCCGATTATCGTGGCCGATTACCGATTATGATTGTCATGGCCGATTGACCAATTATCGATCGAGGCCGATTATCGTGGCCGATTGCCGATTATGATCGTCATAGCCGATTGACCAATTATCGATCGAGACCGATTATCGATTATGATTGTCATGGCCAATTGACCGATTATTGAGCGAGGCCGATTACTGATTATGATTATCATGGCCGAATGACCGATTATCGATCGAGGCTGATTATCGTGGCCGATTGACCGATTATCGATCGAGGCTAATCATCGTGACCGATTGTGGATTTCGATTGTGATGTATATTCTACTCGTATTTGAGGCCTGTTATGATGTGTATTCTACCCATTTTTAAGGCCCAATGTGATGTATGTGAGGCCTATGTGATGAGGCCCTTTGTGATACATTTGAGGACCAAGCTATGGAGCCCATTATGATGTATGTTAGGCCCATGAGAAAGGCCCATTGTGACGTATTCATGGCCCATTTGATGTATTCGAGACCATGTGTAGGGCCCACATATCATGTATTTGAGGCCCATGAGCAGGGCCCGCCTGTTGTGTATATGTGGCCCTTAAATAAGGCCCACTGTGTTGTATATCAGGCCTTTGTGTGAGGCCGTGGGCCCATTATATGTTTAGCTCTATGTGGGCCATTCCTTGGGGGCAATGTTGGTTAAATGTCCACATTGTCGAGGTCGATTGTCGATGCCGGTTGTTGGTACCGATTATGAGTATGTGACAGCATAACATCATCATACATGCCCATACGCATCATTTGCATGTTTGTTATGAGATATGGTTGACCATTGCATATGTCATTGGACAGGTTGTTATGAGACTCCCTGATAGGCGGAGGTTATCTCACTGAGCGCACGGTATGCGCATAATTGATGCATGACTGGATTGTATGACTCATGCATCTTGCATTGTGTGCCCTAGCGACATCAGGGCCGTATCCTCCACAGACATATCGTGGATGGTCAGATGGGACACCGGAAATGTTTGGTTCTAGCATACGGGCGCCATAGATGTCCCTGGGTGAAAATCCCTAAACCTCCGAGGCCAGGAGACGCCCCAACGTCGAGACCGAGTGGATACATGAGCGCCCGAGTGCCGAATACCAGGAGGCCGCGTCTCCCACTGTGTCGTGGTCGGTTGGGAGGGGGTGTGGCCTTACCCGCCCGAGGGTAGGGGGCAATACTAGGCTGAGTTTGACCAGCTCGTGAATGGGTCCGCTATCGACGTGCCGGATAGGTATTGGCAGACTATTGGCCAGGCGGATAGTGAGGTTTCTTACGCTCACTTGGACTGTGCGGCTAGGAGAGCGACAGTGCTATTTGGAGTGTACTAAACCCCGGTGATGATCCCAGAGAGGAACTGTACTGATATGTGGACTTATTGAGTAGGAGTTGCATACTCATGCATTCATCTCATTCACCATCCACTCGGGCTGGTGGTGCATAACTAATTGATGTGTTCCTTCGCATGGCCAGGATTTCGGTTGGGCGCGCGACTAACTTGAGATCAGGAGTTTACCACATTGAGTCTGACTATCCAAATTTAGGTATGGGACTGGTTTGGATAGAAGTCCCCTGTGATGGACCCCTTAGCCTGCGATACTACGTACTACCATCCCGACTTCACTCCAGCTTGGTCATTTCATTCGCACCACATATTGCATTGCATCTGCAGTACTTAGCATTTTGGATTACCGTGTTTCTGCATTTATGTGGTCTCGGTACAGCTGACGCTATTCGTGAACTCATCAGGAATTACATATTGCATCGCATCCTCGACATCTGATATTTAACTCTTTATGACTCCTTATTTGCATAGCTGTCTGATATTGCGTATTCTGATATTAATTGACTCATAGACTTGTCTGTATTTTCGCTTACTCCGTTATCATATGATTTATGATCTTGTCAGTATTTCTACTTACTCTGATAATTCATGATCTTGTCCGTATAGCTGTTTATTTCGATATTGTACGATTTATGGATTACAAGTATTTCCAGTACCGTATGATGATGGCATTGCATTGAATACTTGGCATTTATCTTGTGCACACACTTACACCACCCTCTAAGCTTTCTATAAGCTTATGCACGATAGATGCGTGCAGGAGATGTTAGGCTGCAGCATTGTTGAGCTTGGAACGTGCAGCGGTCTTCTGAAGCTTGATTTCTGATATATGTATTTCCCTTTCAGCATTGTATTCAAATGATTATATTAGTGGATATGTGATGATGATGTTGCCTCTATGATTTGGGTATACTTGTGGTTATGCTTATTACGAGATAAATGTACATTGGCAAAAAAAAATAAAATAAAATCCTCCTTGTAGGATCCCAGGATCGGAATCTGGCGTATGAACGCTAGGATCCGAGAATGGGGTACTACGGAGGCTGTCGGCACCAGATTCGGCAATCGGGATTCCTGTGAATCCGATTTCTGAGTTTGGGGCGTGACAGAAGTGCCACAGGTCCCAGGATCGGAATCTGGCGTATGAACGCTAGGATCCGAGAATGGGGTACTACGGAGGCTGTCGGCACCAGATTCGGCAATCGGGATTCCTGTAAATCCGATTTCTGAGTTTGGGGCGTGACATAACCCATGAGATGTGGGGCCTGGGCTATGAGATAAAGGGATTAATTCGCCATACTCTAACAGTTCGAGCTTTTAGAGCAAGTGGTTAATTGTCCTGCATCAAATTGGTATCAGAGCATGCCATAGCTTGTGAGATCCATGACCACATGATGAGTGAGGTTGCTTAAATTGTTGAGCCACCACATGTTAAGAGTGGGTTCCACCTATGAATGGCCCTAGAATCTCAACCTTAAGAGTGGGTTCCAATGAATTATGGCACTAGATCGAACGTTGGGCGTTGGTTTTTCAATCAAATGTTGTGACAACGCAGATCATCTTGATTTTGGGAAAGACATTGCATGGTGGGGACCACCCATGAACACAGATAAAGTACTTGCTTCTACATAGAGGCTTCTTTTTTCATATACAATACAAATTGTGCTAGCTATGTGTTTTAGGGGTCATTTGGCAACCTAGAATTTAGAAATTACTAAAGAATTTATTTCCATGAAACAAATTCTCTGAGAAATTGAATCAATTGGTTATGTCTAGAAACTGGGAATAAAATTCCGCAGAATCTAGAAATGTGCCTGGGAACCTTGAATTCATTACCTTGGAATGTCAATTTATACGACAAATTAAAGAAATATGCACGTTTCCCTTGGGATTTGCAAGCTAGCCTCGGGCCAAGAATTCAAGAACTAGCCTTTTACTGGATTTGGCTTGATAACTTGATAGGATTGTATTCATTAGCTGATTCACTCTCTTTTATTTGTTTAGCTGACATGGTTATTTTTTCTTTTTTATTCTTAACTCATCTTTTTTTGGAAACCAGTCAAGGCAAAAGTTGGAAATTGAGGATCTTTGCTTATTTGAATCCCATGGTTTATTTTCCCATTTTTGGAATCCACTTCTGTATCCCTCTGTCACCTCTATAGCTAGCTGTAGACACTTTATCAACATCTCATTAGTTTATATATATATATCAATTTCTTCATCCTCAACTTCACCTAATCTTGTGCTATTTACATGTGCTCAAGTTTTTGATGTGTTTGTTTCTCTGTATGTCAGAAAGATGATCTTAGAACTGTGGTGTCCTATCTACAAAGCAACCCAAAAATTTCCTGCATAGGTCTTTGGGGACGATCTATGGGTGTCCTGTCACAAGGTAGTTAATCACTCAATCTTAGAATTGATCATTTCTTGATTGCTGAATTATAGTATCTTGATCTATTAGCATGTGCCAGCGTGGCAGAAAGAGTAACATCCAAGTGACACTGTAACACCTGGTACGGGCGTTCCCGTAACACAAAAGTTCCATGAGGCCCATCTCAATGTCTGGGTGAAATCCACACCATTCATCAGTTTCACCAACTCATGTTACAATGAGATTCCAAAACGGAAACAGATCGAAGATTAAGTGGACCCCACAAGAAGAAACAGCAAGAGATGGACGTTCAACATTGAAACCTTATTAGGGTCACAGAAGATTTGGATCAGGATGATAATTGTTGTGATCCCTTCATCCCGGTGGCAATCACCTACCTACTGCTTTACGCGGTGTGGCCCACTGGATGTGTTAATCATAACCTCAGGTCTATGAGCCCATAAACATCATTGTGAGGCCTAAGTATTTTCATCTTAGGTTGTTGATCATGTCCTCTGATCCAATGGCATTTCATTATTCTGTTAAGCCGTTCCCATTTTTCATTTAAACAAATAATTAAATATACACCAATTAGACCATTAGGAAATCATATTTTGAACGTGTTAATTCAAGTTGCATATCCATGTGTGAAAGCCCTTGGTACCTGTGTATCATCAGCCATCACTATCAGAGAATCAAACTTTCCTCATATTAATTTCACAGGGCATGTTCCCAGCCTTATTAGAGAGGGGCCACGTGGCAAAAATGCATGTGAACCAGATTATATCATTGAAAGGCAAATAAACATTATAGTAGGCCATAGGAAGTTTTCAATGATAGGCATTCAATCACCAATATTTTCTAGAGCGGATTAGGTGAGACCTTGGAACCACGGAGGTGGGTAGGACCCCTCAAGTGGGTCATACCACAGGAAACAGTGGGGATAATGATTTCCACTGTTGAAACCTTGCTAGGTCCCACAGTGATGTTTATTTGTCATCCAACCTGTTCATAAGATCATACAGAAATGGATGAAGGGAAAAGACAAATATAATCTTGATCCAAAACTTCTGTGACCCTCAAGAATTTTTCAACGGTAGATGTTCAAATCAACTATTTCATATGGTGTGGTCCATTTGAAGATTTTATATGCTTCATTTTCGGTCTCAAGCCGTACAATTATCTGTTAAAATGAATGGACGGATCGGATAAAATACATAAATCATGGTACACCCAGTGTTTCAAATATCGATACTATTGGCCGATATATCGGCCGATATTATCGGTATCGCACCACTGCGAGACGATATACTCGCGATAACCTCCGGAAGATACCAAAAAAATCCTAAATCCAGATATCGGCCGATATTATCGGCGATATCGCACGATATATCGACAATATCGTGCCATTTCCTCTCCATTATTGTCGGACATCAACGCACGGACAGTCATGGGTAGATTGCAGGGGACTCACGAGTCCCACTATAGCTAACCACCCACACACACCATAAAAATCGGATCCGAGCAATGGAGAATCCAAAAAAAATTTGAATTAGAAAAAAAAAAGAGAAAGAAATCGAAGGGTACCTGCTGTAGCGGTGATCGGAGGTGAGCCATTCGATAGGTAAGTGACATTTTCTTCCCATTTTCTTCATCTTCCCTTTTTTTCGGAGATTCCGGCGAGGAATCAGGCCGGATCGACTCACCGTTCCTTCCGGGCCGAGATTTGAGGGGGACGAACTGGATCGGACTGCGTGGATGGAGCCATGGAGGTGAAAATGAAGAGGGAAGACGAAAAGAGGGGCGAATGGGGAAATCGGGTTGCGTACTGAGTTATGTACGCTCTTATCGTACTGCGTAAACTCTGTAGGCCCCACTGTTTAGCATCTCGTTCATCCACGCCGTCCATCCGTTTTTCCAGATCATTTTATGGGTGGAGCCCAAAAATAAAGTATATCAAAATCTCAAGTAGACCATACCAAAGGAAACAGTGGAAGTATTGATTTCCATCGTTGAAATATTTATAAGGCCCCCAATGATGTTTATTTGTCATCCAAACTGTTCATAATATCACAAAGACATGGATGAATGGAAAAAACATTCTGTGGGCCCCCAAGAACTTTTCAACGGTAGAATTCAATTCAAACTGTTACAGCTGGTGTGGTCCACTTGAGCCTTGGATATGATTAATTTTTCTTTCAAAAGCCATGAAATTATATGATAAAATGGATGGACGGATTTGATAAAATGAATGAATGACAGTGGACCCCACAGAGTTTACTCCGTACACAGTGCCCAATCCGCTTCGGCGGATGGAAATAGTATTGTGTACTGGTTACTCAGTACGCTTTTATTGTACTGAGTAAACTCAGTTGTGGTCCACCTTGAATGTGTATGGTTTATCCAATCCGTCCATACGTTTTTCCACACAATTTTATCCGTTGAGCCTAAAATTGAAGCATATAAAAATCCCACGTGAACCATACCACTGGAAACAGTGGGAATAGTGATTTCGACTATTGAAATCTTTCTATGCCCAGAGTGATATTTATTTCTCATACACCATGTTCATAAGATAAAAAAGACTTGGATGAAGTGAAATAAAAAATATCAGCTTGATCCAAAACTTCGGTGGCCCCTAGAAATTTTCAATGGTAGACACTCATTTCACACTATTTCCTGTGATGTGGTCTATTTGATATTTAGATATATATATATATATATATATATATATTTTGAGGTATATGAACTAAAATTAATTTTTAAAATGGATGAACGGTGTGGATCAAATAGATAAATCACAGTGGATCCCACAGAGTTTACTCAGTACGCTTAGCATACTGGGCTACGCAGTACGCAATCCGCTTCCCCGTCGATGGGGTAAATGGTTTCCACCATTGAAACACTTCTCCACTGATTTCTATGGTGGGGTCCACTCGAGATCTGGATCTGAGCCATTTTTTAGCTCATGCTATAAAATGATCTCTTCAAATGTATAGACGGTGTAGATCTAAAAAATACATCGTGGTGGGGCCCACGTAACTTGGTGACCTATCGTGCCTCCGTCACTGACGGGCATTCAATGGATTGCGTACTCAGCACGCTATTATCTTAATGAGTAAACTCTGTTGGGCCCACCGTGATTACATGTGGTTTATCCACGCCGTCCATCCATTTTTACTGATCATTTTAGGCGTTGAGCCCTAAATTAAACCATATCCATGACTCAAGTGGACCACATTACAGGAAACAGTGTTGAATGAACGTTGACCATTAAAAACATTGTGGGAGCCATAAAAGATTTGGAACAACCTGATATTTATTTTTTCCCTTCATCTGGGTCTTTAGGACCCAATCAACAGATTGGATGTCAAATAAACAGTACAGTGGGCCTTAGGAGGATTTTAATGGTGGATATCCAATCATTATTGTTTTCCTTTTGTGTGGTCCACCTTCGATTTACACCCCTATGATTTATTGTATCAATCCCTAAAATGATCATAGAAATGGATGAACGGAATGGATGAAACAAATACATTATGGTGGGGCCCACAAAGCACCGACCACCAGCCATGAGGCCGGTGTCAGGGAGAGTAGCCAATCGGTCTCCTCGCGCACTGACGGGTCGCGTAGCCAGAATGCTCAAGTGACGCACCAAGTTTTGTGGGGCCCACCAAGATGTATGTGTTGTATCTACACCGTCCATACACTTACATATACCATTTTAAGGCATGAGACAAAGAATGAGTTAAATCCACTGTTTTCTGGGCTTTAGGATATTTTAATGGTGGACGTCACTCTCTCCACTGTGTTCTATGGTGGGGTCCATTTGAGCCTTGGATTTGACTTATTCTTTTGGTCCTGCCCTAAATTGATATCTTCAAATGAATGAACGGTGCGGATACAACAAATATATCATGGCGGATCCCACAGAACTTGGTCACGTCACTTTTGCAAGAAGTGGATTGTGTACTGAGTAACTCAGTACCCTTCGCGTACTGAGTAAACTGTGTGGGGTCCACTGTTATTTATTTATTTTATCCACTCCGTTAATCCATGTAAACAAATAATTTTAGGACTACATTCCAAAAATGAAGCAAATTAAAATCTCAAGTGGACCACACTACAGGAAACAGTTTGATTGAACCTCTACCATTGAAAATGTTTTTGGAGGCCAAAGAAGTTTTGGATCAAGCTGATGTTTGTATTTTCTCTTCATCCATGTCTTTGTGATCTTATGAAGAGGTTGGATGACAAATAAAAATTAATTACGATCCTAGGAAGGTTTCAACGGTGGAAATCATTATTCCACACTGTTTCCTGTGTAATGGTCCACTTGAGCTTTGGATTTACTTCAATTTTGGTATCAACCCCTAAAATTATCAGTAAAAATGGATGGACGGTGTGGATAAATCACATACATTAACAGTGGGCCCAACTGAGTTTACTCAGTACGATAAAAGCGTACTGAGTAACTCAATACGCAATCCACATTGCTTGTGCAGCTATATGGATAGTTCACATCTGATGGGCAACACATAGGCATGATCCAGATAGTGTATACAGCCACACAATGGATGGTCTAGATCTAATGGGCAGCGTACACTCAGTCTAATAAGTGTTCAAATGATGACCACTAATTGGATGGCCCCTAATTATTAACTTATTGTTGGCATCAAATCTCATTATTCCATGTGGTGTGGCCCATCTGAGTGGTGGATCTATCTGATTTTGACTCTATCCAATCTCAATGGATAGATAAAATATTATTTTATAGGTAAAATATGTCAGGAGGAAGAGGAGGGAGACAACCTGATATAGGGTGGACGTACGGTCAGCCCATTTCCGATAATCGATTCGGGAGTATTTGTGATTTATGTGACCATGTATCGAGGAGTGGTGGGATAACCCGCCTAAAGAAGCATTTAGCCGGAGGGTATCGCAATGTTGCGGATTGCCCTAAGTGCCCAAAGGATGTGCGAGAACAGATGAAAACCATATTGAAAAAAAATGTGAAGTCAAAAGATGAACGACATGTGCGGGAGAGGGAGATTAAGGAGGAGTTGGGGCGGCCGCCATATGCAAGTGAGGATGATGTAGTGGATCTTGATAATGATGATGATCCCGAATATAGACGCGCAATTCAAGAGTCCATACGGGATCAGTGGGAGAGGGATCAGAATAGGAGGTGGGACACAAGTAGGCCTAGATTTGAGGGGTCTATCCATGAGCGTGGTGGGGGGAGTGGAGCAGGGAAGAGTGTTAGGGGTGGATCGAGGGAGGGTAGTAGGCGGGGAGGAATATGGGGCATGGGCAGGAGTAGTAGCATGCGGGTGCCGGATCTACCTTCAGATCCGAGGATGTACAAAGAGGCAGGAGGGACACAAAAGAAAATAAAGGAGATGCTTAGTGGAGGGGATGTAAGGAAAAAAGTTAAAAAATTTATAGCGAAATTTTTTATATACGATCAAATCCCCGCAAATGTCGCTGCAAGCCCGCACTTTAAAAATATGATTAGTGAAGTGCAGCGTGGGGGTGAGGGTGTGCAGCCGCCCACACCCGCACAGATTATGGGGAAATACTTGGATGATGAACATACAGAAATGAAAACATACGTTGATTCGTATCGGCAGTCATGGGAGATGTACGGCTGTACCGTCATGTGTGACGGTTGGACCGGACCGACGAAGATGTCGATTATAAATTTTATGGTCTATTCCAGGGGACGGGCGGTGTTCCTAAAGAGTATAGATGTGAGTAGTAAGATTAAGGATTATAACTACATTTACAAACTAATGCACAACGTCATGCAAGATGTTGGGAGGAGAAATATTGTGCAGTTTGTTACGGATAATGGGAGTGCATTTGTTAAGGCGGGAAAGGATATTCAGAGCAAGTATCATATGTATTGGACCCCCTGCGCAGCCCATTGCATCGATCTCATGCTGGAGGGGATCGGGGATAGGCCGTCGGTGAAGACTGTAATTACTGATGCACGACTCATCACAAACTTTGTATACAACCACAGCTGGTCATTAGCCGCAATGCGCAAGAGGTGTGGTGGGGATATAGTGCGCCCCGGAGCGACGCGGTTTGCCACAAATTATATCGCCTTAAGTAGCCTTCTTAAACACAAACAGAGGTTACGAGAGCTTTTCGCCTCTCATGATTACGTAGAATGGAAAAAAAGATTAACGAAAGTAACCTATAGAATTGAGGAGCTGGTGCTAGGAAATTCATTTTGGGATAAAGTGTGTGATATTGTGGGTATTATAGAGTCTATTTATGTGGTGTTGAGGATGGTGGACAATGAGACAAATCCGTCAATGGGGTTGTTGTATCCGTCTATACAGCTGATGAAAGAACTATCATGGTTAAAGCTCTCAATGCATATAAGTGGGTGCATGCAATAATAGACGATCGTTGGGAAATGACGCTTTCTCACCCACTACATCAGGCTGGTAAGTACCTATATGAATTTTTTTTCCCATATGTAATAATAAATGAGGGTTGTACTGATGTGTATATGTTGGTTTTCAGCGTATTTCCTAAATCCCAAATACCACTATAGCCGGAACCTCTTCAAAGATAATTCATTAAAGAGGGCTGTACATGAGGTGTACGATCACTTATTCCCCGACTGTCCGGGGAAAGGCACCTTTGGTAGTGAGGTAAATATGTTCCACACTTACATTCTCCTTATCTTCATCTCAATTATTAAATACTTATTCTAGTTGTTATAAGCCATCAACAGATTGTTAAATTCCGAGACGCAGTTGGGATGTTTGGGTGTCACCCTGCAGTGAAGTCAAGGAACGCCATGATGCCATGTGAGTTACTATAGTAAACTTAACTTTTATATTATTTTGAAAAATCTAGGATAATGAAAGAATCTTATGATATGCAGGTGAATGGTGGTCCATGTATGGGACTGACTATGAGGTTTTACGACGACTGGCCGTCCGTGTGCTTGCACAGACAGTGTCCTCGTCACCCTGTGAAAGGAATTGGAGTACAATTTCCCTCATACATACAAATAAATGTAATAGAATAGGGTATGAGAGGCTTCAGAAGCTAGTGTATTGTCACTATAATATGAAGTTACGGGAGAGGTTGCTCCACTCGGAAGGAAGAAGAAAAGCACAAGAAGACCCACTGGACCTGATGACGGTCGGACAGCATGCATATGCTGAGGATGCGGAGGATGACCTAGTTTACCAGTGGGTTAGGTCGGATGACTTAGATACCTCGGATGGGCGACCAGAGCCACATATTGCCGCAGAAGCAGAGACACAAGGGATTGATGTTAACAAACATGTGGAGCAGCAAAGGTCTCCTGATGAGGCATTCGACCCATTAATAAGGAGTCCGGAGGGCAGCCCGCGACAGTCACTATCACGCGGGACACGTGGCGGGGAAACATTGTCTGACACCGACACTGAGTCAGAGAGTGATGCAGGAAATCAGTCCGGTGATGATGATGGCAGCGATAAGGGTGACGATGACTCTGATGACAGTAAGGATGATGATGGTGGTGGTGGTGGTGGTGACGGAGATGGTGGCGACACGGGTAGGAGTCGGGATAAGAGGCCTCTTAGCCGTTTTACTTGGGAGGAGAATTTCGATCATTCCACGTAGGACCTTGACCATGGTTCTCGTCCAGGAGAACCACGACCTCATCTTGTTTACAATAAAACATATACGCGTCAAAAGCTACTACAGAAAAAGACGACTCATAAACTTTCAGATTTTGAGGAGGAGCTGCTAGCAAAATGCATGAGGGACACAAGCGTTCGTGGCAAGCGAGGTGGCTCTAAATTTGGATCATGGACGAGGGAGGGGAGTTCGAGTTATAGGCCACAACATGAATCTGGATCACAAACACTGGAGAGTAGCTCGAGTTCTGTGCCACAGTATGGGCATGGATATGGACCTAGTAGATATGCAACGAGTGACTCCAGCAGTTACGGCACATCATTTTTCAACCCTGGTCAGGAGTTCACTTCTGCATATGGGCAAGGATATGAGCAGCAGTATGGATATGGCCAACAATATGGATACCAAGGAGCTTCATATGTGCCCTTCCCAGATCCATATCAGTTACAGACTATGACGATTACACAGTACCCACGAATGGGCGTATTGATTCAGTTCAGAGAGGATGAATACCAGCGTTATGTCAGGGAGTATCTTAATTGGTACCACTCTACTATGACTTGGGCATAATATTGTCGAATTGTGGAGCAGCAGTACTATGCCCAGCCCCGTCGAGATAGAGATGATGATTACGAGCCACCACGCAACTCTAGACCACAACTAGTCCCTATCATTGATATGTGTATTTATCAAAATTTACTTCTTCAGTTCTTATTTTGTTTTTCAATGAATTGGTTGTGTTTTTATACATGACTATGATATATTTATAAATATCATGCATTCAATTTAAATATAGTTGCATTAGTTCAGTTAAACACCGCATAAATTAGGACCCTATACAAAGGAAATTTATTATGTGCATCTTTTTTTTGAGATGTTATGATTTAAAAGTGTGTATTAAAGGCCTTTTTAACAATCTCCAAAGTTTCATTAAAAAATTCAACCATTTCCCCAATGTTTCCCCATGTTTCCCAAAAAGTGCGATAAACTATGCAAACGATATATCCCGTGCGATAACCGATACGTATCTGTATCCCAAGAGTGCGATACATTGTGCGATACCGATATTTCGAACATTGGGTACACCTTACAGAGTTTAATCACTACGATAAGCGTAGTGAGTTACTACGCAATCCGCTTCCATTTTTTAATGGCTTGTGTTAAGCTCTCCGCAGTTGAGTATCATAAAACTTCTTCCAGGAAATAGAGGTACTAATAGACTCATATATAGTAGGATAAGGAAAAGATGTCAGTTTCTAAACTCATAAGAGCGTAATGTCACCACGTGGGACGGGGAAGTAGACACTTCAGGACGCGGCTTCGGTGGAACCCCAACTCTGGGGCTACCTAGATGTATTTGTATCATATCCATGCCATTCATTCTTTTCTCCTGATCATTTTATGAAACAATACAAAAAAAATACGACAGATCCAAATCTCAGATGGACCACACCATTCAAGCTGATAATTGTGTTTTTGCTTCATCCAGATATGCACAACCTTATCAACAGCACGGACGGAAAATAAACATTACGTGGGCGGCAGTAGGTTTTAATGGTAAGTGTTAAATCACCCATGTTTCTTGTGTTGTGGTCCACCTGATATTTTAGGATCTCCTGCATTTTTTGGATCAAACCTAAAATAAGCTTATGAAACGGATGGACGGTGTAGATATAAGACACATATCACGGTGGGCCCAACATGCAGGTTGGTGGATCTTATCCATTGAAGCTGCGTCCAAAGTTGCTATATGCAAACCTTCTAAATACCATTATCTGAAGAATGAAGTTACGAATTACAAACTTCAGCTTCTTTGTTTATATAAATAATTCAATATAACAACTCATCTATCAGCTAATCTTCAAACACTTCTCACATCTTTTTTTCCTTCTCTTCTTTTCTCTCTCTTACTACAGAAGCAGCCATGTCATTGGGTGGGGAAGCTTCTCTCCAACGCCAATACCTAGAGCCGCTGCTCAGTTCAACATGCGTGCCTCTCTCGAACGAGTGCCTGAAAGCAAAGAACCTTCTCTCCTCATCAAAATCACCTTGAACGAGCAGTCTAGCAGCTCACGGCCAACTCCCATGGATACACATACAAAATCGAGGATTCAAAGGCATCTAAGAAAATGCAGATATTCTCAGACAAGCTTCATCGATACTCTCAACGTAATAGATCCACCATACGTTTCCAATATATTATGTTGTACTTCAATGTTCATCCAATGGCCCGTGAATTCTCTGCACAGAGCTTGGCCATTGGTGCTAGTGATATGGCAGAGCGGACCATGAAAGCTTGTAAGGAGTTACATATGGCCATGGAGATTAATATTGTGACATTGTCATTGGTGCAAGATGATGGAGATGTAGATTCAATGGCTAGGATTTTGACGTGGTCCCCTGTAGTCCCTATATCAGGATCTTCCATTGAAGCATTGGAGGGGATGGGCTTAGAATCCGATCCTAGTAAGTGTGTAATATATCAAGATGAATTTGTGGGAGGGGTTGGGATATTGCGTATGCCTTGCTCACATGTTTTTCATGGCCAATGTATAATCCGATGGTTGGAGGAAAGACACATATAACGAGTCTCTCTATTTGAGATGCCGGTGAAGCACTTGAAAGAAAGCTGATTTTTTTATTTTCTATAATCAGTCTTGTCAAATCGGAAAGGGAGAGCCCAAAGATCTGGGCTATATGTGGGGCTTCGACCTTAAGGGTACGACGCGTTTTGCGGGTGGTTCGCTAACCGCTTCCACGTGCGAGAACAAAGCCGTGAAGGTGGACAGCGAGTGCCAGCCAAAGCGGACAATATCTTACCAAATGGGTCGGGGTATTACAAATGGTATCAGAGCGAGGGCGCTCTTTCTCCCGAGGGGGGGTGGGTGTTAGTGCCTGTCCCACATCGGAAAGGGAGAGCCCGAAGATCTGAGCTATATGTGGGGCTTCGACCTTAAGGGTACGACGCGTTTTGCGGGTGGTTCGCTAACCGCTTCCGCTTGAGAGAGTGAAGGTGGACAGTGAGTGCCAGCCAAAGCGGATAATATCTTACCAGCGGGGTCGGGGTGTTACATTTACAATATCTATTCAATTTTGTATATGACCCATCCACGTTATGGGCTACAAACTGATAGCCATGGTCACAAAAAATGCATGCCAGACTAATTTGATAAAATAATAATAATAATAATAATAATAATAATAATAATAGGAATCCAGATTATCCGTATTGACAGGCCGTTGTAGTGGGTACTGTCCACAGTAGTCCAAATATAACACATGCACATACCATTCGAAAGCCATGATTGGGAATCCAAGCAAAAAAAAAAAAGGGTCACTTACCTTTTAGATGAAAATAATCGGAGATCCGTCATTGAACGCTCTGATACCACTGTAAGGAAGCACGAAAGGTGAGCCCTCAAGATCTGACGGTCTACATGAGTTTTGGAACCCTCACAAAGCAGAAGATTAACGCTCAAACGGCCCACCTATCTACTACTGCAGTAGATGGATCTATTCACACCTCTGATCTTACGGTATAGGTGGCCTTGGATCACGATCTATGGATTAGATCGTCCCAAGGACAAGCCAAATGGACAGATTACTGTGCACACAATATCTTTCTGTATACTCTCGGTATTTCTTATGATTGATTGCACTCTACGAGAGAAAAGCCCATCCCTTTTTATAGGAAATGAAGGAGATGGGATGAGACCAAATTATCCGGTCTTCTCTTTCTCCTATCCAAAATCAAATTCAAAAATGAATTTGAAATCTTAACAGAAAGGAAAAGGCGAAAGAAGCTTAAACATATGGGACCCACCCACTAGTGATTGCTCACCAGTGAGCCCCACTGGCTTACGTCCAACAGGATAAATGACATTGAACCGTTCATGAGATTATTCTTGGGACAGAATGAAAACAGAAGCATTAGCCTGATTGATGTAGAGTGGGTTAGGGACAGTTTCATGGCCAAGATGTATCAGAAAAGGTCCGGTCGATGACAGAAGTGATCCGGACCATCAGACCTTAAATCCGGTGTATCTCGCAATTCGGAATGAGTCATCGGGTGTAAAATATATGATTTTGGGGTAGGACAAGCTACTTTAGCTACCCAACCCCGTTATGCTGGTTGCGCAAGCCGGATTTGCAAAATACCATCGGATCAACTGTCGTTTCCCTATTTTAATTCCATTTTTATTATAAATAGTAAGTTTTAGTTTGATTATAATTCTTCATCCATTGGACTTTAGGAGTTGCGCCCCAGGTGAAAAGTGCTTAGAATAATTAGGAGAACAACGTGGTGAAGCCAAATATGAAACTTACTATTTTTGGTCGAAAACCTTGCGCACTAGTAGACATCACAACCGTCTATAAATACAAGTTTACTAAGTTGCGAATTCTAGGAGTTTTAGTCGTAGCTTGATTTTGAAATTTCTCCCAGCGCTTAGTATCCCTATATAAAGGGTTGTAAACTCGTTTATTTCAATCATCAATCAAATTAAGAATTTTCTAGAATTTATTTCTATTTTTCTTGTTCTTTTCCTCATGGATTCGAGAAGTCTCTGTGAGGAGTCCAGAGAAGCTCCATGGATTCGGAGTAGTTATCCTTGAGGAAGACGGTGATTGACCTCATCACGTTCATCCCTGCGTTAATTGGTATCAGAGCGAGGATTCCCCTCGGGCCGATGGCAAACAACAAAGGTATGAACCAAAATCCTATGGACGGTAATTCAGGGATTCGTTATCTTTCGGAAAGAATGGAAGCTTTCCACCAGGATAGTCAGTTGACCATGCAAGGGTTGTATGCAACACTTGACCGTCTTGCGGATGCGTTACTTCCGTCCCGAACCCTAGATGATGCTCCACCGCCTATGGTTGCTGTAAGGCATAACCCGATTTCCGTAGAGCACTACCAGTGATAAATCGTAAGGCTACACCAGGTGATTCGAGCTTAAGAGACGAAGACCTTAATGAAGGCTTTGCCCAATGACCAATCCATAAAGGCGATCATCTAAATCATGCTGGGAGAGACTATCGAGGCAAAGCCGAACTTTCTAGTTTTAACGGTTTATTATGCATAGAAGATTTGCTCGACTGGTTAGCCGAACTAGTAATATATTTTGATTATATGAATGTGTCAAAGTATAAAAAGGTGAAATTAGTAGCATTTAAATTAAAATTCGGTGCTTCTACATGGTGGGAGCATTTACAACTCTCACGAGCCCGACAAAATAAGGCGCCCATGTCATCATGGCCACGGATGAGACGCCTTCTTCGATCTCGATTCCTTCTTAATGATTATGAGCATGTATTATTCCAGCAATACCAAAACTGTTGATAGGGGAATCAAATCGTCAACGGCTGTCTATAAATAGCAAGCTTACTATTTATAGTAAGTCACGATTTCTAATAGTTTTAGTTGTAGTTTAATTTTGAAACTTCTTCCTATATTTCATGTCATTATTTAAGAAGGTTGTAAGCTCATTTTAATGATCAATCAATTTATTACGAATTTCTAAAAATTATTCTATTTTCTTATTTTCCTTGTGGATTCGATGTATCTTTGTGAGGAGTCCAGAGAAGTTCTGTGGATTCAGAATAGTTAGAGCCAGTCTTTCTCCTCGAATCTATGGCTTCTATCAACGGGTTGGGCAATAATCCCATGGATGGTGCTCCGGGAAATTTGCCTTTAATGGCGGCGACTTTCGAAGCAGCACAACGAGAGAATCGGCAAGTCATGCAAGGGCTGCAGGCTGTCATCGATCGCTTGACGGAGGCCCTAGGGCCATTTCGTGTTTATGGCGGTGACCCGCCACCAACAGGTGTGGGAACTCGTAATCGCACTGATCGTGGGAT
Source organism: Magnolia sinica (assembly GCF_029962835.1). Lineage (NCBI taxonomy): Eukaryota > Viridiplantae > Streptophyta > Magnoliopsida > Magnoliales > Magnoliaceae > Magnolia > Magnolia sinica. The sequence continues at coordinate 87,408,272 of NC_080578.1, read as the reverse complement.
ACTGCCGACAGTGAACCAAAGGAGAGGGAGATCCATCAACGAGGAGGTCAACGACATGGTACTCCAATATCCCGAACAAGACATCAATCGAGCAGATCGAGAGTTCAGGATGAGACTCGATATTCCTAACTTCAATGGATGACATCCCTTTCCATAACACCGAAGCTCTGTAGTTGGATAAGTCCTTGGTCCACCAACTCTCCTCTAAACGCCCGTACTTTTTCTTGACTAACGTATTCTAGAGGGTCCCGTCCTCTGTCCCTAGTCTTCAAGTCTATTTGCCTAAAAGGGCCCAATTCATACTCTTAAGGTCTTTTATACTAGCCCCGCCTTCTTGTACGTGCTTACACACCTCCTTCCAATCGACCAAATGAAATTTCTTCTCTTCCTTACCATGCTATAGAAAACCTCTTGTTAACTTTTCCAGCGTTGCCAGTGTCAAGGCCGGGCATTTGAACATCGACATGAAATAGAAACTGCTATGGAATCCCACTACATCAAACTCAAAAGAAAAAAAAATATAATAATAATAATAAAATAATAAAAAATGATGTGACTCATGCTGAATTGTCTTAATATTTCTCAAGCATATTGCACATGGGTCATACCTCATTCTCTTCAATTCTCATTCTAAAGTACCTCCAGACAGACTTTTGGGCTAATATATTACACCAAGGATTGATCAGAGATGAAATCCAAATTAACAAATTTTCAAAAGAAAAACTAGTAAACATGCAGATGTAGGCATTCATGAACTTTAGGCAACAAGAAAAGGTCATTATTTGTCGTCTATTAGACCCTCATGAATTTGAATTAAGGAATAAGAAATTCATGCAAACTTATTTCAAGTTGTGAAAACTAGTATGATGAATTGAGAAGCACAGACTACATGCTATAACATATTGCAATAAATCAAAGTTCCTACAAAGACCTGCATCACAGAAACCGAATAAATTTTTATTTTTATTTTTTAATTTTATCAACAGAAGAAGAATGCTACCAAAATGCAGCCCAAGCATCTACTTTGAAATATATATAAAAATTAGTTCATTTCTGATGGGCATCAAATGACAACATCTGTCCATTAAATAAATAAATAAAAAGAGTTAAAAAGTTTAAGATTAGTTGCCTTATACCTGCATGTGCACCTAGCAAATCTCAGTCATTAGACCTTCAGTTGCATAAATTTTCTTATGCTTGGGATCATGAAACAAAACCTGCACAGAAATGGATTGTCATTTAGGATCAATGAAGACGCACAAAGATTAGTGCCAAAGCACGAGATTTAAGCTCATTTTCATATAATCTCTTATACATTGCGACCTATGCCAGAAAATAAGAAAAAGAATTAGGCATTATTGCTCCATAACAAGCATCACATCCAGCTGCTCTTGAATGTGATTAGAAAAAAATATCGCCTGCAAATTTGCGAAAAAAAAAAAAGCAAAACCAAATGACTGCCGCTCAAAATAATCATGTAACAATTACCAAAGATGTTTGCCCAAATTACAGGATAAAGACAACAGGCAAACTGCACCCCTCACTGAAGTTCACACTCCAATTTCAAAGGCCTCAACAAGTCCCTGTCATTTGGACTACAGAATATAAGAAGCATTTTATGAAGGTTTTTTTTATTATTTTTATTATTTTATTATTTTAGTTTTATTTTATTTTATTTTTGTTATTTAGCTGGAGTTGCTTGAATCTCTCCCTTACACAAAAATGTCACCTTCGAAACTAGAGAATGGATGTGAATTTTGGGGCTACCACAGAAGGCAGTCTACTGTTTCTGTAGGCTGAAGCGAAGGACTACCATGAAATGAAGGGCCTGCTCCTGTGTTGCATGGCCGTTAGCACTCTAGCCCACTGTCTACCAAACCAAATCTCTGGGAAACCTACTCCACAACTCAGCTTTTTCAATATTTTTTTATATTTTTAAATTTTTTGTTTATTTTTATTTTTCCGGGTGAAATTATTGAAACCACTTGCAGTAAATAGACTTGAAGTTCTGATTTTTGAGCCAACATATGAGGCCAACTAAACTTCCATCTCACTCTCCAAAGGAGTGAAAACAATTCTGAATATAAAAACCACTTTCTTGTAAAGGACACAGGAATATGTTCTGAGTTAACTAAATTCTCTTGAAGCTTGCAAAAAGAAATTAGTTTTCAGTGGTTAACGTTCAATTCCCACTATTTCCTTTGGTGGTGCGGTCCACTTGAGCTTTGGATCTACCTCAATTTTGGGGCTCACACCTTAAAATGATATGACAAAATGGATGGATAGCCTGAATAAAACACATACATTATGGTGTTCCCCACGTGATGGGTCAGTAGGCAATCAGCATCCCCACAATGGTGGGAGCCTTTCCAGACCAACCTAGTACTGGAGGGGTCACTAATGAATCCCATATGTGTTTGACCTAAACCTTCCATCCATTTTTCAATACTCATTTTAGGGGATGAATTAAAATATGAAATAGATCCAAATCGCAGGTGGCCGCACTACTGTAAATGGCAGTGATTAAATGGCCCCAATAAAAACTTCCTAATGCCTATTATCATGTTTATTCACCATCCAACCTCTTGTCAGGTCACCTCACCTTAATGAAGTTAAAACACAATTATCAGTTTCATACAAAACTTGTGGCTCCCTGTAAGTTTTAATCACTCCTGTTTTCTGTGTGTGGTCTACCTGAGATTTGGATCTGCCTTATTTTTTAGCTCACGACCTAAAATGAGCTTAGAAAATGAATATACCATGTGACAAAACACATACATCATGGCAGGGCACACCATAACCAGTGTAAGACAAGTGATCGCTATTGCATAAGCAGCTCCCCCATAACCAGTGCGTGACACAAAAATATAGCAACCTGCAGATCTGCAGGAAAGAAAAAGCCCTTCAGTTAGATTACATCACCTGAAATTAACAGAAATAAAAAATAAAAAAAAATAAAAAAATCTTAGTTAAATATAAGAGAAATCACCGTAAAACAGATAATAGTTGCTAGCTGTCTGATACATGATTCATACTCATCTTGACAGGAGTGGATTGAGTCAATATCTGTCAATAAGGCTTCTCTTTCTCATGTTAGCAGTATCCTCTTGTATTCAATATTGTAGCCTTCAGCTTTCAGAGAGGCATATACTTCTGCAGGCGTCTTCACATCATCTAATAAAATGTTCTCCCAGTACCCTTCTACACTGGAATGCTTCAACACTGGATTAAGTTCTTCACGATGCAATAGCATTCGACCACCAGATTGTGTTACCTCAGCTATTATATCTTCTTTCATCCAAGCTTCCATGTTTTTCACCTGCATGAAGTCCAAGCAGGGATACATAAAGAAAATCCGTTGGCTTAATTATTTCTAATGTAATAGACTAATAGGCATGTTTTTTTTTTTTTTTTTGGTGTGTGTGTGTGTGTTTGGGTTTGAAGAAGTCTTATATTTCTTCGGTGCAATTTGGACAGGCATTTGAGAAGGCCTGGACAAAGTCTTGCTCATCAGCTCCTTCTGTTCTTGTGGTGCCTGCAAACAAGAACTACCTTCTCAAATCAATCACCTTTCAGGCCCTTGCAGATCTTCCATTACAGTGATAGTGAGATGAATCTAAACCCAAAAATATCAACCATATCTTATTCAAAATTGAAGATGGTTTCACAGAACGTCTTCATTGTCTTCAGGGGACAAATACAAACACAAGTGTCCTATTCTTCAGTACTATTCATATCCAGTTGTGGCTTTAACTTGAAACACCTATGACCCATTCCATTCATTTAAAGTTTTATTAATCAATGTAACTCTTGTTTTTTTGTATGTATTTCTAGAAATCTGAATTCAGTGCAACTATCAAGATTTACAGGAAAGGTAAGGTAAGTTGACATTATATAACAAACAAAAACAGAGAAGGACATATCCCTTTAAAAACTGACGTTTCTGCCCAGTTGCCTGACGGAAAGAAATCAATAGCTCCCTGGATTTAAAAGAACAGTGAGTGATATTAAAATCCCTCTCTTTATTTTAAGCAGCTACAGTAAATAGATCTTGTTTAAGATGGCCACGTGTGAAAACCCACAAGAGCACATCGATCATAAATAATAAATCCACCAGTTTATTTAAAAGCTCAAAGAAAATAAGAGACAATACTTGATCATGCCACCCGTAACGGTGCCCCGTACAGGAGCTTGCCAGACTTTAAAAAGATCTTGGATCAGCTCCCAGCGATGAGCTTGTGCACAAACCAAACCAAACCAAACCAGCATACTTGATGACCTCTGCCCAATCTTGTGAAGCCACAACCTTTTTTTAATTAGAAATCAAGAAGGATTACATTAAAGAAAACTAAAACCAAAAATGCAGAACCTGGTAGACAGAGGGCCACTCACTGGACAAATATCCAAATCTCTTTCACCAGATTTCAATACCATCCTTTTGCGACATTTGTCTAGGCATCCAAGGATTAAAATTTCTCTGAAACCTTTGACATTTATAGTAGTAGTCCTAGGCTCCAAGCCATAGAAGATATCCACTTAAATCAGTCTTAGATAGAGTAAACCAGAAGTAAATAATATGACCCATGCTAAGTGTTTAAAGTTCGGCACAAGATGATTTATATTACAAGTCAATTGGATCTCAACATTAATCTGTTGGTAAAACCTAATTTGGGGGTATCATTGACTTGGAGGCATTTGATTATAGGCATTTGACATCATCCTTCCCATTTAATTATAAGAAAAGATTGAAATTAAATTTAGATGAAAAGATTATTTATATTACATTAATGCTGCCAATAATCCCAGTGAAAGCATATCCATAAATCAAAAGATATGAATTATATGGTACATTCCCTTCCAAAAATATTGTCATTCACCCAGTGTGAAAATTGAGTACAAAAACCTGATCGAGAGAAAAACAGAAAAATAAAAAATAAAAATAAAAAATAAAAAATCTCAATGCAATGACTAATATCTTGAAAACATCTACAAGCCTATTTTATTTTATATTCAAACTTCTTCAATTTGCACCATTAGCCTGCTGACATTAACAGATCAGCTAAAAAGAAAAACATGACAGCATAGTTTTGAAAAATTATAAAGCATGGGATGATGTGTTATGATTCTTCAACCCTGTAGTCATTTTTAAGATGAGAAAAATGCAACCAAAGATGTAAGAAGTGTCTGAATCAAATTACAAATCCATGCAGCAGACTTATTCCCATTTGAATGTCTGAATGAAGGGCCAAATTTGAAATAGATATATCTTAATATCAAGAACAGACGATAGTTTGTGTACATGAGAGAGAGAGAGAGAAAAGGGTGGGGGGGGGGGGGGGCATACAAATGCAGATTTTTACAAGTAGAAATAAATTAGCACAATTACAGCTAATAGATCAAGATACTATAATTCAGCAATCAAGAAATGATCAATTCTAAGATTGTGTGATTAACTACCTTGTGAAAGTACACCCATAGATCGTCCCCAAAGACCTATGCAGGAAATTTTTGGGTTGCTTCGTAGATAGGACACCACAGTTCTAAGATCATCTTTCTGACATATAGATAAACAAACACATCAAAAACTTGAGCACATGCAAAGAGCACAAGATTAGCTGAAGTTGAGGATGAAGAAATTGATATATATATATATATATATATATATATATATATATATATATATATATATATATATATATATATATATATATATATATATATATATAAAACTAATATGATGTTGATAAAGTGTCTACAGCTAGCAATAGAGGTGACAGAGGGATATAGAAGTGGATTCCAAAAATTGGAAAATAAGCCATGGGATTCAAATAAGCAAAGATCCTCAATTTCCAACTTCTGCCTTGACTGGTTTCCAAAAAAAGATGAGTTAAGAATAAAAAAGAAAAAATAACCATGTCAGCTAAAAAAATAAAAGAGAGAGAATCAGCTAATGAATACAATCCTATCAAGTTATCAAGCCAAATCCAGAAAAAGGCTAGTTCTTGAATTCTTGGCCTGAGGCTAGCTTGCAAATCCCAAGGGAAACGTGCATATTTCTTTAATTTGTCATATAAATTGACATTCCAAGGTAATGAATTCTAGGTTCCCAGGCACATTTCTAGATTCTGCGGAATTTTATTCCCAGTTTCTAGACATAACCAATTGATTCAATTTCTCGGAGAATTTGTTTCATGGAAATAAATTCTTTAGTAATTTCTAAATTCTAGGTTGCCAAATGACCCCTAAAACACATAGCTAGCACAATTTGTATTGTATATGAAAAAAGAAGCCTCTATGCAGAAGCAAGTACTTTATCTGTGTTCATGGGTGGTCCCTACCATGCAATGTCTTTCCCAAAATCAAGATGATCTGCGTTGTCACAACATTTGATTGAAAAACCAACGCTCAACGTTCAATCTAGTGCCATAATTCATTGGAACCCACTCTTAAGGTTGAGACTCTAGGGCCATTCATAGGTGGAACCCACTCTTAACATGTGGTGGCTCAACAATTTAAGCAACCTCACTCATCATGTGGTCAAGGATCTCACAAGCTATGGCGTGCTCTGATACCAATTTGATGCAGGATAATTAACCACTTGCTCTAAAAGCTCGAATTGTTAGAGTATGGCAAATTAATCCCTTTATCTCATAGCCCAGGCCCCACATCTCATGGGTTAGGACCTCAGCCGAACCCCCATCATGGGCTCGTGGGCCCCAAATCACATGGGCCGCCCACCCCGATTGTGTCCCCGCATCCCAGGGGCTACCCCACTCGAGCCCGGTGTGAAATGCCCCTGCATTAATACGTTTTTCATTCCAAGAAGTGGTGAACTACGGGTGAGATGATGATACATACCATGTGTTTGAGGGGGAAGAATAGAATGTGGTAGGGCCATCTTTCCACAACACAACTTGCAGGTTGAATTATCAATCTGGTTTAACCATCTACTGGGCCCTACTAAGGATGTCTTATTATGTAGAACTCGTCCCTACTATACAATCCTATTTACCACCTTCATTCAATTTACTCTACTGAGTATTTCAGTGTCAATCTTTCATTTTTCCATTGGCTTGATGACCATGATCAGATGGATACGAATTTCTAATAGGTGTGATTTTGATACATGAGCCGTAAATCAGTATATAGGTTGACCTGCTTGGTACAAAACTGTGCCATGTGCGCTGTATTATATATGGCCCTACCATAGTCTGATTCCTATTGACTCTACTTTATCATCTGTTCATGATCATTTCTAACATGGCTCAAACTCAAAATTGAAATTGCAAAATAAAAATGAACAGAGCAAAAAAAAAGGGAAGAGGAGTGGCCTAGTAGACCTACACTCTTCCCCGGCCTAAACCAGCGGAATAATATCTAGGAAAATGGAAAAATAAAATAAAATAAAATAAAATAATAACTCAAGAATCTAGAACTAAGAATCGAGAATTTACCCTTGTTTGTATGGAAATCGAGAATGAAACTACATATATTCTCTAGAAACCTTGTAAAAAAATATAAATCATCATAGAAACTATATAAAGAAGAAAGAAAAAGCTATATGGAATCAATAGCAAAGCAAAGTAGGAAAGGTAAAAAATAAAAAAATAAAAAAAATTACCTTTGTTTCAAGCATAAAACCTTGTTAACAATTGGGTATTGCATTTGAAACAGTTTTTTGAATAAGGAGCTGCGACAGCTGTCCCCATTTCTTCCCGAAGAATGATAGGTTACTTCCTTGACTAAAGATATGTGAATGGTATAATGGCGTGGACTCTTGCTGTTTTTTCTTTATTAGACATCTATTTGTTGAACACCATGAAAAGGTGAGGACATCGCATCCACTGTAGTCATCTATTTGGATTAGTGAACCATGGGCTCCACTTGTAAAAACTTAAAAACTTGAACAGAGCTAGACAATCTTTTGGGTTGAGCTATACTTGAATAAAAAAAAATAAAAAATAAAATAAAAATTGTTGAATTTGTGATGGTAAAATAGTGTGGGGTTTCTTTCATTTCTGCCTAATTTCTGAGAATGAGGATTCTTTTGTTGACTTCGAATGAAATCTGATTGAACACGGGGACTTGGCTCTTCTTAATTTCTGGTTTTTGGTTGATATGATTGCATGGTAGAAAAAAGAACATGGTTATGTGAATAAAAATGCAATAATAAAATAAGTGCAATGTGCATGTGTGTGTGCATCATAGCTATCAAAATCATTCACCTAGGCATTTCAATGGTTGCACAACTACTAGGTGTATACTGTCCTGGTGGCCTAATACAATCATGTACGAAATTCAAAAGGATTGTAGTTCGATTTTGAAAATAAGATAATTCAACCACATAGTAAGATCTCTAGTAAGCCAATGCATCAAAACTATCTCAAATTTATGGATAGAACTTCACTCAAACATTTCACCAAACACCTAAATGGCAAGTCAAACCAATGCCTGAAAACAAAGAACCTTCTCTACTCATCAAAATCACCTTGAACGACCGGTCCCAGCAGCTCACGGCCACCTCCCATGGATACATATACAAAATCGAGGATTCAGAGGCTTCTAAGAACATCCAGATGTTCTCAGACAAGCTTCATCGATACTCTCAATGTAATAGATCCACCATACGTTTCCAATATATTATGTCATACTTCAATGTTCATCCAATGGCCCGTGAATTCTCTGCACAGAGCTTGGCCATTGGTGCTAGTGATATGGCAGAGCGGGCCAAGAAAGCTTGTAAGGAGTTACATATGGCCATGGAGATTAATATTGTGACATTGTCGTTGGTGCAAGATGATGGAGATGCAGATTCAATGGCTAGGATTTTGACGTGGTCCCCTGTGGTCCCTGTATCAGGATCTTCCATTGAAGCATTGGAGGGGATGGGCTTAGAATCCGATGCTAGTAAGTGTGTAATATATCAAGATGAATTCTTGGGAGGGTGGGATTGATTTTATTTTTTTTTATTTTTTTTTTATTTTTTTTTTTAAATAACAAAAAGAGGATTCATTCATATATTCAATGGGAACATATACAGCTCATTCGGGCCTAAGCCAGGCAGACAAAAAGATACCCCGACGAAGGCCTATCGTAAAACAGAAAACAAAAGAACTATCAACAAGGGGCTATATCCAGAGCCAGGGGGTTACATCAACCGAAGATTTCTCAAACCAACTTTATCAAGAAAAATGGAACCTCTCACCTGATGAGGCAGCTCTGAAGGCCGATCGAACCAAGCACCAGATTGAGAAGCGCTCTCTAGTCAAGCCAAAAAATCCGCCGGCGAGTTCCCTTCCCTTAGAACATGCACAAACCTGATTCAGCCATTACGCTGCAACTTATAAATCCTATGCAACCACATCCTCCATTTCCATCCCGGCGTTGCCACTCCATTGAGCAAATCGACTACCAGATTAGAGTCCGATTCTAAGATGATTTGGCTATAACCCCTTTGAATACCCAAAGCAAGACCGTCATGCACCGCTCTCAATTCTTGGGAGGGGTTGGGATATTGCGTATGCCTTGCTAACATGTTTTTCATGGCCAATGTATAATCCGATGGTTGGAGGAAAGACACGTATAACCAGTCTCTCTATTTGAGATGCCGGTGAAGCACTTGAAAGAAAGCCGATTTTTCGATAATCAGTATTCTCAATTTTATTTTTTTATTTTTTTTTTTTAATGTCATTCACCCTTACTGAAAGCCTTGTATTTGTGTAGGGCCCACCTTGTTATTCATGTGACCCGATCTGAATGGGCATGACTCTTAGGGCAGTGCCGTGAACTATCTGCACAAGTTCTATGCATCGTTATATGTTTGAGAATCAAAAGCCATGTTGGGCTTTTGCCAGGTAATATCTGGATATGAGCCACAAGCCGTTGAAACCTTCCCGAGGCTTGCCATGACATAAAAATGGCATCAAACTGTTCAGGAAATTATTCTTAAGATGAACTGAAGACACAAACATTAACCTGATCCAGAACGTCTGTGGCTCCGACAAGGTTTCAATTGTGACAGCTTGATCCCTACTATTCTCTTTGCTATTTCCCACTTGAGTTTTAGATCCACCTCATTTCAAACTTATGTCCTAATTAACATAGGCAAAAGATATCATGGTGGGCCCACATACCACAGATAATTTTTATCCATTGGGCTTCAGGCGTGGCCAGCTTTAGACTGGGCTTGGGCTGAATACTAGACCTGTGAGGCATGACCTATATTTAAGCCCGTTAATTAATTAGGCCTGGCTTGGGCTTAATATAAGAGCCAACTAGCCCCGCCCGAACCTGGTACGGCCTAGCCCGTTTAAAGTTTCAAGGACATTTTTGTGAATATCATGCTTGATTGGGCATTTTTAGCAAACTGGAGTGAGCTGGATTGCTGAACCAAATGATTAAATTGAACTAAGCCTACCGGCCTACCCAATGTATCAGTTTTGTCTCAACAGTTGCTATTTACGAGCTGTGAACCAATGGTCGTAGTCAGCATGCAAACAATGCAGGTCATGATTAAAAGGCTGGAATCTACTTGTTAGGCCCCGAGTTGAATTTGTTGGCTGAATTGATGTATTACAGATTGTTGTCTGTGCAATATTGGCCATTAACATGTTTTCTGCCCGTCGTCAGATGTATAGGAGCAAGAGTTGACAAATATGTGATCCTTTTCCTTAATGTATGAGAAAGAAGAAGAAGAAAGTTAAAGAAACCGGTGAGGGATATGGGGTAGAGGAAGGGACGCCAAATGGAGAGAGGTCTTAACAAGAAAATATGGGGTGGAGGAAGGTGGGCGGTGGACTAAAGCATCCTCATTGTATCAATCTTCATATCTATGGAAATCGGTGGCGTCACTAAAAGATAAGAGTGTGGGAAGGTATAGGTTTTAGCTTGGGGGACGGTAGTAGTAGTTTTTCGGTGAGGGATGAAGTAGTCACTTGGACTCCATGTTGTAGAAGAAATCTGGCTGATAAAGAGTTTGAAGAATTTTTGCAGCTTCTTCAAATGCTAGAGAAGGTTTCTCCAAGGCTATCAAATCCAGATTCCATAAAATGGTTAAAAGAAAAGTCAGGATCGTTCCCAATGAGATCTCTTTGTTGGTCTCTATGTGAAAGAGATGGATTTGATGGGATGGCTCCAACAGCTTGGCTATGGCACTTCTCTAAGATCATCTTTCTGACATATAGATATACAAACACATCAAAAACTTGAGCACATGTAAATAGCACAAGATTAGGTGAAGTTGAGGGTGAAAAAATTGATATATATATATATATATATGTATATATATATATATATATATATATATAAACTAATGAGATGTTGATAAAGTGTCCACAGCTAGCTATAGAGGTGACAGAGGGATATAGAAGTGGATTCCAAAAATGGGAAAATAAGCCATGGGATTCAAATAAGCAAAGATCCTCAATTTCCAACTTCTGCCTTAACTGGTTTCCAAAAAAAGATGAGTTAAGAATAAAAAAGAAAAAATAACCATGTCAGCTAAAAAAATAAAAGAGAGAGAATCAGCTAATGAATACAATCCTATCAAGTTATCAAGCCAAATCCAGAAAAAGGCTAGTTCTTGAATTCTGGGCCCGAGGCTAGCTTGCAAATCCCAAGGGGAACGTGCATATTTCTTTAATTTGTCATATAAATTGAAATTCCAACGTAATGAATTTCGTACATGATTGTATTAGGCCACCAGGACAGTATACACCTAGTCGTTGTGCAACCATTGAAATGCCTAGGTGAATGATTTTGATAGCTATGATGCACACACACATGCACATTGCACTTATTTTATTATTGCATTTTTATTCACATAACCATGTTCTTTTTTCCACCATGCAATCATATCAACCACAAACCAGAAATTAAGAAGAACCAAGTCCCCATGTTCAATCGGATTTCATTAGAAGTCAACAAAAGAATCCTCATTCTCAGAAATCAGGCAGAAATGAAAGAAACCCCACACTATTTTACCATCACAAATTCAACAAATTTATATATTTATTTATTTATTTTATTCAAGTATAGCTCAATGTATTAATAAAAAAATGAAACATTTTTTGTCTTTAGCCATGTTGATCTACCCTTTACCCCCACCATGCCAAGACAAAAAGAAAGAGTCTATGGAACAAGGCATGACCCACCGAGAACCAAACATGCCATGAAATCCCTCCCATACTTTCTTTACAACTATGCAATGAATGAAAAGATGATTCACTGATTCCTCATCCTGGTAACACATAAAACACATTTAGAAGAATCATTTTTCTCTTGCACAAATTGTCGACTGTAGGCACTTTGTTACTTCACAGCTCAGACTAGCCAAGCTAGCAGCCATCTTTAGAGGAGTGCCATATCTCCAAAGATTAAGCTGTGTGACTAACCCCGTTGACATTTAACCTGCAACTGATCATTTGGTAGATAGATTTAACTGAAAACTTGCTGGACTTTTCTTCTAATCACCACATCAAATCTCTTTGTAAGACCAAAGGGCACGCCTAGCACAACATTTCCTACAATCTCAACAACTCCTCTACCGGTTCCTCATTTAAGTTTCTCCTACAAGGGGGAGCCCAAATAACTTCATCTCCTTGGAAAGAATAGCACCTTGCCACTCATAAGTTAACCTCTTGCAAAATCCCTGCTAAAGGGGGGAGCAACTCCCTCAATTTTTTATCATGTAGCCAAACATTCTTCCAAAATCTGAACCCCTCAACATTACCCAAAGAAACCCCCACTCCTTCCCAAACCTAATTTTTTAGCAAGGCCACCGCTTTCCAAAGAAACAATGCCCGATACAACAATGATCTCTTAATCCACCAAGAACCTTTTTGAAACCCATACTTTCTTCCCACCACTTCTCTCCATAAACTATCATCTTCAATACCAAACCTTCACACCCACCTACCCAATAACGCTAAATTCATCTCTCCCAAGACCCTAAGACCGGCTCCTCCTTGATCTCATAGCTAACACACTTCATCCCACTTCATAAGATGAAACTTAATGCTTTTGTTTTGCCCCCTTCCACAAGAAATCCCGCCTAATTTTTTCAAGCTCTCCACCACCACTTTCGGATACTTAAATAAGGGCATATAGTAGACTTGTAGGTTAGACATCGCAGCCTTAATTAGCATTAACCCTCCTCCCAAACACAAGTTCCTTCTCTTCTAACTTCGTAACTTTCTTTCAAATCTTATATTATTCAACAACAGATTTCCACCACTCTTACTATAGTTTTTAGGATTAAAATCATAGATTGAAGCGATTTAGGTGAATAAAAAGCTCCGAGGGTCATTTTTTTCAAAAAATAAATAAATTTGTATTTATGCCTTTTTTCGATTTCTAGTTCTAATGCTTGATTATGAGTAAATATTAGATACACGTAACCATGTTCATAATTTCACCAAACAACCAGATACAACACTCTCACCAAAGAGTAGACCGTTATGCTATCATAAACATGTTTTAAAAAATGAATACATAATTGGAATGTTTAAATTATTCTAAATTGTTTAAATATTATCCCATAACTTTTCAGGAATAAAAATAAAAATTTCAGCCGTTACGGGGGTCGTATCGGTCGTTATGCCCCTAGTATCAGCCATTAAGGCCTATGCCCATATTGGTAATGGTGGTGACCGTTACAGCCACCATTACCTATACGAAATACCTTGCCTGAAAGCTACTATCTAAGGCTTGTATTGTTTACAATTATACCTAATTTGTACCCTCTTTTATGGACACCCCAGATGATGCACGTTCCAACTTATTATCTTCATAGAGAAACTACGCTTGCCCTTCTCTTTCTTGAGCTCCTCTCTTTCTTCTTCACCTCATGAGAAACTGTTGGATCAACCCTTGCGAAACTCCCTGTCAATGCCTCTTCATCTTCCACTTGCCTCCGTAGATCTGACACTGACGACACTATACCTTTATGAATCATCATCGCTTGGTCGAAACTTTTAACTGACTGCTGCTCAATGTAGACCCCATTACACTCTCCAAACTCTATCTAATCCTCCAATAATTTCGAGATGGAAACATTCGATTGCTTCTGAAGATATTCTCTTTCTCTTAGCAATCTGAAGTCGAAAAAGAATAGAAAGAGACAAACCACCATATCATTATATATTAATTTCAAGCACGTGCCATCACTTAAACTTTCCCCCATCTATGTGAAGCAAACCACGCGTGTGGCTCCCAGTTGTGTTAACAGAACCACTCGCAAGACACCTTCCACATGCGATGAGAGGCCCACATTAAAAAGTTCCTTATGAAACTTCACTACGCTGAAAAGGCGTTTTTTTTTTTTTTTTTTCTATGATGTCATCATCACATGTCACCACTCACCATTCTCTTCTCCTTCATTAAAACAAGAAAAGTAAGCTTACTGCTCGACCTCTCATTTAAAGCATCTTCACATCCCCCCCCGGCTTTAAAAAGAGACCCACACCCATTGAAAGCTTCGGCCGTGACTGACATTGGTATCATTACCACTAAAGGTGTACACAAGTCGAACCGAGTCGAGCTTAGCACAACTCGGCTCGGCCACTAGCTGACCCTAGCTCGAACTCGACTCGGCTTAGTCCTCAAACCTGACTGGCCAACTCGGCATTTTCACAAACACATGGAGGGCACTTTCAATTTCTTACTGTATGTAAAACAACAACAGCTGTTTATAGGCATTTCATCAAACACCTTGTAGGCAACATCAAAATCAAGAAAAAATGGTATTTGTTTCATATACATACCTTCCTTGCCACCAGCCGACACTTTATTGAGTCATTTCATCAAACACTTGGTAAGCAACATCAATATTAAAGTAACCGACTCATCTAACTGGTTCGATCTGAGTTCGATTTGAGTTGGGGTTCGATCCGAGTCGAGTCGAGCTCGGGCAAGCTTGAACTCGGTTCGAAATTTTTTCGAGCTAAAAAATCAGCTCGACTCGGGTCGAACTCAGTTTCGAATCGAGCTTTTTCGAGTCGAGTCGAGCGAGCTAACCGAGCTAACTCGGTTCATGTACAACCCTGATTACTGCCATGCATCAACACCTCTTCTCTTTTATTCCCCCTACCTTTTTGCCCATCAATGAGGGACTTACAGCACAATGATTTATCATTCCATCATCTTCGACATCCTGATTCGCCATCAACGACGAGCTCGAGCTATCTTCCTCTACACCTATAACAAACTCCTGAGATTCATTCTGCAACTTTACAAAAATGCTATCATTTTCGACTCTAATTCGAATATTTTTCTCACAATTTGCAGTTTTTTCTTCCTTATTTAGATCCTAGCAAAACGAATTTTCTCACAATATTTGAACAGTAGATCAATCTCCACTACCATTTAAATACAAGCTCGATTTCTGTGAACACTTTGTTTATCCAAAATTCCAAAGGGAGGTCCCAAATTTGGATCCAAACATTGTTTTATGATTTGAGTAAATACAAGCAAGAGTGTGGGGGGCGTCCAACACTAACTCTCTCTTCCTTCCCCTTTCTTTCTCTCCTGTCTTTTCCACTTTCTCTTATCTCTTACATCAAACTAGATGGTATTAGAGCGGTAATCGATCAAGTTCCAATCACTTTCTTTTCCCTTACCTATCAAAAACCTTCTCTTCCTTTCTTTCATGTTCTCTTGTGTTCGTAGCTTTTTAAGAAACTTAGGGTTATTTCTAGTGCACCTGCCTCTTCAATGGCCTATGTGTGAATGGTGTTGGTGATGTATACGTGATCGTAGTTCTTTCTAGTATTTGGTTAAGGTGTATGGGCTGATTGGTGCATATTGTGTTGTGTATGCATTGTGTTGGATTGTGTGGCTGAAGCATTCAAGTTTCTAGAAGCATTAGCCCTTACTTCTATAAGCATTGTACATCCATTTCTTCTGGTTTTTATTGCCTCTATTTGTAATGGAGATGAAGGCTACGGAAAAATCAGGTTCATAAATCCATCTAACTTTTTGAGGGTTCAAATATCCACTATCAAGTTAAATGGCTAGTATTCTAAATCTATACAAGTCTTAACAGCTGAGGGGAACAATAGGAGAAATGGGATGAAAAGAAGTAGATATGATGAATGGATTTAGGACAATGCTCAGATTGTGACGTGCTTGTAGAATAGTATGGAAATGTTGTTAGAGATGTTTCTAGATATAGCAAATAAGGTTTAGAATTCTCCATGAGTACAGTTGTACATGAGTCAAACCGAGTCGAGCCTGGCACAGCTCAGCTCGGCTCAGTTCTGCCAGTAGCTAACCCCAGCTCAAACTCGGCTCGGCTCGGTTCTTGAGCCTGACTGGTTAGCTCGGCTTGATTTGGTCAATAGTGCAGGCCAGTTCGAGCCTGTGCAACATTTTCTTAAACACATAGGGTGCATCTTCAAATTCACACTTAATGCAAAACAATAACAGCACTTTACAGATATTTCATCAAACACTCGGCAAGCAACATCAAAATCAAGATATGAGGGCAATCTTATAATGTAAAGTTTTTATTTATTTATTTATTGATTTGTTTCGTATCCATTCCTTCCTCACTACCAGCTAATCCCGCGGAGAATGTATGCACCCGAAACAACACGTTGTTGACTCATTTCATCAAACACTCGGCGAGCAGCATCAATATCAAAATAACTGAGTCATCGAGCTTAATCAATCCGAGTCGATTCAAGTTGAGGTTCGATCCGAGTCGAGTCGAGCTCGGGCAAGCTCGAACTCAGCTTTAAATTTTTTTGAGCTCCAAAAACCAACTTGACTTGGTCCGAATCCAATTTCTAGCCAAGGCAAGTCGAGCTTTTCCGAGTCAAGTCAAGCAAGCTGACCGAGCTAACTCGACTCGTGTACATCTCTATCCATGAGAGATGGATTCATAAAAATAAAAACATCACTCAATCCACACCAATTATTTGAAGAGGTATTTTACTTTCCAACAAGGAGATAAATCGCTAGGTGAATATTACTAGAAACTCAAAGGGACACGGGAGGAGTTGAATGTGTATCAACCTCTTACAAGCAAGGTATTCCCTAACAGTAACAATGGTCATAACAGATACTATTGTTAAAATTATGGTATGGGCTGTTATGGGGAGAGAGAGAGAGAGAGAGAGAGAGAGAGAGAGAGTCGATGTTGAATCGATGTTCACCAAATCGCCTCACCTTCTCCATAGGGCACAAATTTATGAAGCATTCCCAAGTATTCTTGACCTTTTTCGTCCTCTGTGAGCAAGCCCACTAACATAGTTGCGGTGGATGCATCCACAGAAAAATGTCTTTTAGACATTTCCCCGAGAAGTTGCATTGCCTTGAGGGTCTCATTCTTTTGTAGAAAGCCCCTAATTAAAGCATTGTAGGTGACACTGTCTGGTTGGAAACCCTTCTCTTCCATTTGCAAGAACAATCCATTAGCTTCCTCCAAAAGCCCTTCTTTACAGAGCCCATTGATTAACATGTTATATGTCCTAACATTATTCCCCAAGCCCGTGGTAGAGGCCCAACTGAAAAGCTCCTTCGCATATTTAAGTTCCCCAGTGTCGCACATCCCATTGATAAGGACATCAATAACTTTATTATCTGGTTGAATTCCTCTAATTTGCATCTCATTAAGTAGTTTCATTGCCTCGACAGGACACTCACTTTTACACAACCTATCCATCAAAATGGTGTATGTGAAGAGATTCGGACATTGTCCATGAGCTTGCATCTCATTGAAGAGCTCTTGTGCAGCCACAATTCTCCGTACCTGGTACAGCCCATCTATAAGAGTGTTGTAAGTAACAATATCGGGCTTCAATCCCTTGCAAGGCATTTCTAGGAAAAGTTGCATAGCCTTGTCTACCATCTGCTTCTTGCAATAGCCGTTGATTAACATGTTATAAGTCACAACACTAGGCTTATGACCTTTACACGCCATGTAATCAAATATCTTTAAGGCAGCATCCATTTGGCCAATAAAACAGTAGCCATTTATCAATGCATTATATATGATTACATCAGGCTCCACACCTGTCTGAGTCATCAATTCTAGTAATCCATGGGCTTCTTTAACCATTCCTTCTATGCAAAGAGCATTCACCAGTATGGTGAAAGTTGTGACATCAGGCGAGATTCCTCGATTTGACATTTCCTCGAACAAACTCATTGCTGCTTTCCATTGCCCTAAATTGCATAGTCCATGAATTAAAGAACTGTAAGTGAAAACATCCGGCAGAATCCCTTTACCAACCATTTCTGAGAAGAGGTTAAGCGCCTCCCTTGTGAGCCCATCTTTGCATAGACTGTCGATGATTGTGTTATAAACAGCAAAGTTAGGACTACATTTAACCGCTCCCTTCTCCATTTTCCGAAGCAACCCAAGAGCCATTCCGGTGTTCCCCGACTTGCAAAGACCGTCGATTAGTATCCCGAACGACACCACATTATAAGGATATCCCATTTCTACCGTCTTCAGAAAGAAACTACTCGCTTCCCCAATCCGCCCTTCCATACAAAACCCCTTAATAAAAGTAGCCAGAGTCACGACATTCGGCTCATGGCCACGTTTCAGGATGTCGCTGAGAATAGCAAAACCAGAACCGATGCCATTCAAGCGGCAGGAACAATTGAGAAGAATGTTCCATGTACAGATATCGGATGGGATCCCTAACCAATTCATCTCCCGATGCAAAGAAATCACGGTCGAATAGTGTTTCATTTTAGCAATAGTAGTTAACAGGCGATTAAAGGTCTGGATCGAAGGCGGCGGCTGCGTGCGGACCATACGATTGAAGAGGCCCGCAGCATCCTCTAACCTCACAAAAGCACCGGCTCGAATCGAATTGAATAGATCATTCACCAAATGGTTGAATTGGGTTGGAGTCGGGATCTTGTTCTCTGTGATTTTAGAATCAAGGGCAGAAATGGTAATTTCAATAGAAGCTGGAGAGGAGAGAGTTTTACCCTTTTGAGCAGCGGCAGCGGCAGCTCTTTTCGACGACATTTTACGAAATCGAAGATTATGTGGGTGCCAAACGACTCCTGATGAGAGAAGAGAAGAGAAGAGGGGATGGTAATAGTTGTGGTCCTGTGGAGTGCGGCTGCCACCCCGGAAGCATTGATGTGGGTGCGACCCTTACTGTAGGACCCACTTCGATGTATGTATTGTATATCCACGCCGTCCATATGTTTTGTAACTATATTGTGGAGCATGGTCCCAAACATGACACAGATAAAAATTTCAGGTGGACCCCACCACTTGCAGGGAAGCGGTTGGCTGGTGTACCACACACCAGCTATAGAGCTGATGTAGATACGTGTCGTGCCAAGACGAGCGCCGACGCTCCTCCAGCTCCGAGTTGTACGAACGGTTCAAAGGAGATCAAAGTTACATAGCCCCACAGTGATGCATTTATTATATCCACACCGTTCATTCATTTTTTAAGATCATTTTAAAGCACCACCCAAAAAATGAATCATGTCCAAAGCTCAAATGGACCACACCTAAAATTGCAGCAGGAATAAAGATTTTCACTGTTAAAAAATTAGTAGGGCCCGCCATAACGTTTATTTTCCATCCCATCTATTCATAAGGTCAAAAATACCTGAATGAAGAGAGGAAAAAAAAAAAAATCCTACTAATCTGAAACTTCTTGAGAGCTAGAGAAGTTTCGTATCAAGCTGATATTTCTGATTTCACTTCATCCACGTCTACGTGAAATTATTAATAGGTTGGACGGTAAAAAAAAACATCACGTTGGCCCCTAGAAAGGTTTTAACGGTGGGTGTCATTATCAATGCAGCTTCCTTTGGTGTGGTCCAGTGGAGCTGTGTACATGCCTAATTTCTAATTCCAAACCTTAAAATGATATACCAAAAGAGTTGAACGGCGTGGATAAAACATTTACATCACGGTGGACCCCAGACCGATTACCGTCCGGGCGGCCGCGTCCACCGTAAAAACGGTGAGATCGGGAAGACCCACACGCACCCTCTGTACAAGCTTCTCTACACGCGGTGCACGTGCAAACATGTTAAGCATGTTGTGAATCTTAGATTCGATGCAAGTTTCATGTTCTCACGTGCGATACGTGTAAAAGGTGCGTGTGGAGAAGCTGCTTATTTCGCAACCAAAGTTGGTTCTCTCTTGGATGCGCGGGTCCCGCATGAAATCCAAAATCCTGTGACCACGCGTAAATCTCACGTAGGCATGCACAATGTACGCGGAAACTCCGTGGAGCCCACCACGATGTCCTTGTGGCATCCACACGGTCCATCAATTTCTCCACCTCATGTTAAGGACATAAACATAAAAACGAGGCAGATTCAAAACTCAAGTGGGCCACAACAACTGAAATAGTTGGGACTGAACAACCACCATTCAAAACTTAGTTGGGTACAGACACTTTAGTTGGGGAGTTTGGAAGGGAAATAATCACCAAGGTGGACCCTTTGGCAAGTTTCAACCCTAGCCGTTTTCATCCCACTCTCTTGGGTAGTCCTTCGGTCTGCCTCATTTTTGGGATCATGTCCTAACATAAGGCGGCAAAACAGATGGACGGAGTGGATGCAACACGCACATCGATGTGGGCTCTACAGACCTTCTAGCTACAGTTGAACGGTTAAGATTTGATGGTTCCCAACTCATCCCTAACGAATTATAGAAACTTTAATCTTCTTCTGTTTCTTTGTTTCTATGAACACCTCTCACTTTCTTTCTTCTTCTTTTTTTTTTTCTCTCTCTTCCTTCTTTACTATCACGACATCAGCAGCCATGTTCTTAGACGAGGAAACTGGCACCTGGTTCGATCAAAACACCAAAATCATCATCTCTGCCAATACCCAGATCCGTTGCTCAGTTTGCATACATGCCGTGCTCGAACCAGTGCTTCAAAACCAAGAACCGTCGCTCTCCATCAGAATCACGTTGAACGAGCGGTCCCAAAAGCTCACGGCCTCCTTGGATGGATACATATACAAAATTGAAGATGCAGAAGATTCTAAGAATGTCAAGATTTTCACAGACAAGCTTTGCTTATACTCTCAACTTAAGAAATCCACCACAGGTGCCCGATATATGATGTCGAACTTCATTGTTCATACACTGGCCAACGAATTCTTAATAGAGAGATTGGCCATTGGTGCCACCTATATGGTGGAGCGTGCCATGGAAGCTTGTATGGAGTTAAAGATGGAGATGGAGGTTGATGTAATGACATCTTCGTTGGTGCATGCAGATGGAGACGTATGTGCAATGGCTAGGATTTTGACAGAGTCAGTTGAGTTAGATGGCGAAATGGGGTTGGGCGCTGTCCCTGAATCAAGATCTTCTATTGCTTCGGAATCTGATGGTAGCAAGCGTGTAATATGTCAGGATGAATTTTTGGGAGGAATGGGGATACCACGTATGCCATGCTCCCATATATTTCAGAGAAATTTACGACTGTACAACCCCTTTATGGCCCATTTAGGAGACTAAGCCCACCTCATTTTCCCTTGCGAGAATACGCCCCAGCTATACGGATGGCTTGCCAAAGGTTGAAAATGCCCCTACTTGTTCCGTCAAGCGGATCGGTGGTGCTCGAAGACGAGCGCTGACACTCCTCGAACTCCGAGTTGTACGAACGGTTCAAAAGATATCAAAGTTACATGGGCCCCACAATTACGTATTTATTATATCCACAACGTTCATCCATATTTCGAGATCATTTGGGAGCATTATCAAAAAAAAAATCATATCCAAAGATCAACTGGTCCACACCACAAAGAGCAACGGGAAAATTGATTTTCACCGTTAAAAATTTTTTAGGGCCCACCATAACATTTATTTTCCATCCAATCTATTTATAAGGTCAGAAAAGCCTGGATGAAGAAGGAAAAAAAAAATTCATAATGATCTAAAACTTCTGTGACCCCTAAAAGGTTTTCAATAGTAGACGTTCAATCCTCCACAGCCCTTTACAGTGTGGTCCACTTGATAGCTAGATCTGTCTCATTTTTCGTCTCAAGCCTTAATACGAGTTCGTCCAATATATGGACAGTTTGGATATAACACATACCTCATCATAGGACCCACAAAAAGTGATGGGGATTACAAAAGTAAAAAATAAAATAATAATAAATAAATAGGCCAGGAACTTATGGCTACGGTGTTTTCTATAGCTATGGATTATAACCGTAGCCATAGTCGTAGCCCTTGCCGCTTCGATATGTCCTTTTATATGTATCGAAGTTCTTTCGATTAATCGAAAAAGGTCCAGAACTGTCCAGCGAGTTTGCCTCAAAAATCCTGCAATTTTCTATACATATCGAAGAGTATCGAAGGTTTTTACCAATAGCTACGGATTATAACCGTAGCCACAACTGTAGTCTGTGCCAGCCTATGATTTTTTTATTTTTTATTTTTTTTATTTTTTACATGGAGAAATTTATTCTACCTACAATTTTCTTTAATACATATTTATATAAATATGTATATATAAGCATATAAAAAAAAATTCTCTCTTTTTTTTCATTTATTTCTTTATTCATTTAACAAGAATATCTCCTAAACCAAAATTAGTTACTTGACGTACCCTATATGATTTTGGGGTAGGAGAAGCTACTTTAGCCAACCAACGTGGTTATTTTTCAAGATTCCATTAGATCTTTGGTCGAAAATCCATTTCATTCACTTCGCGGTCAATTTCAATCAGTTCGCAGTCAATTTCATTCATTTCATTTACTTCGCGATCAATTCCATGCATTTCACGGTCAATCCCAGCGATTCTGTTTTGATTCACAGTCATTTTCATGCATTTCACAGGCAATTCGCTTCACTTCACGGTCATTTGTATGCATTTCGCGGTCAAATCGCTTCAAACCATTATCATTCCCATGCATTTCACCGTCATCCCAAACAATTCCGTGTTGATTCACGGCCGTTTCGAGGCATTTCGCGACCAATTCCCTTCACTTCACGGTCATTTGCATACATTTTGCGCTCAAATCGCTTCAAACCATGATATTCTCATGCATTTCGCGGTCATCCAAAACAATTCCGTGTTGATTCACGGTCGTTTCGAGGCATTTCGCGGTCAATTTCCTTCACTTCACGGTCATTTGTATGCATTTCGCGGTCAAATCGCTTCAAACCATGATCATTCCCATGCATTTCACGGTCATCCCAAACAATTCCGTGTTGATTCACGGTCGTTTCGAGGCATTTCGCGGTCAATTCCCCTCACTTCACGGTCTTTTGCATGCATTTCGCGGTCAAATCGCTTCAAACCATGATCATTCCCATGCATTTCATGGTCATCCCAAACAATTCCGTGTTGATTCACGGTCGTTTCGAGGCATTTCGCCGTCAATTCCCTTCACTTCACGGTCATTTGCATGCATTTCGCGGTCAAATCGCTTCAAACCATGATCATTCCCATGCATTTCACGGTCATCCCAAACAATTCCGTGTTGATTCACGGTCGTTTCGAGGCATTTCGCGGTCAATTCCCTTCACTTCACGGTCATTTGCATGCATTTCGTGCTCAAATCGCTTCAAACCATGATCATTCCCATGCATTTCGCGGTCATCCCAAACAATTCCATGTTGATTCACGGTCGTTTCGAGGCATTTCGCGGTCAATTCCCTTCACTTCACGGTCATTTACATGCATTTCGCGGTCAAATCGCTTCAAACCATGATCATTCCCATGCATTTCACGGTCGTTTCGAGGCATTTCGCGGTCAATTCCCTTCACTTCACGGTCATTTGCATGCATTTCGCGGTCAAATCGCTTCAAACCATGATCATTCCCATGCATTTCGCGGTCATCCCAAACAATTTCGTGTTGATTCACGGTCGTTTCGAGGCATTTCGCGGTCAATTCCCTTCACTTCACGGTCATTTGCATGCATTTCGCGCTCAAATCGCTTCAAACCATGATCATTCCCATGCATTTCGCGGTTATCCCAAACAATTCCGTGTTGATTCACGGTCGTTTCGAGGCATTTCACGGTCAATTCCCTTCACTTCACGGTCATTTGCATGCATTTCACGGTCAAATCGCTTCAAACCATGATCATTCCCATGCATTTCGCAGTCATCCAAAACAATTCTGTGTTGATTCACGGTCGTTTCGAGGCATTTCGCGGTCAATTCCCTTCACTTCACGGTCATTTGCATGCATTTCGCGCTCAAATCGCTTCAAACCATGATCGTTCTCATGCATTTCATGGTCATCCCAAACAATTCCGTGTTGATTCACGGTCGTTTCGAGGCATTTCGCGGTCAATTCCCTTCACTTCACGGTCATTTGCATGCATTTCACGGTCAAATCGCTTCAAACCATGATCATTCCCATGCATTTCGCGGTCATCCCAAACAATTCCGTGCTGATTCACAGTCGTTTCGAGGCATTTCGCGATCAATTCCCTTCACTTCACGGTCATTTGCATGCATTTCGTGCTCAAATCGCTTCAAACCATGATCATTCCTATGCATTTCGCGGTCATCCCAAACAATTCTGTGCTGATTCACGGTCGTTTCGAGGCATTTCACGTTCAATTCCCTTCACTTTACGGTCATTTGCATGCATTTCGCGGTCAAATCGCTTCAAACCATGATCATTCTCATGCATTTCGCGGTCATCCAAAACAATTCTGTGTTGATTCACGGTTGTTTCGAGGCATTTCGCGGTCAATTTCCTTCACTTCACGGTCATTTGCATGCATTTCGCGCTCAAATCACTTCAAACCATGATCATTCCCATGCATTTCACGGTCATCCCAAACAATTCCATGTTGATTCACGGTCATTTCGAGGCATTTCGCGGTCAATTCCCTTCACTTCATGGTTATTTGCATGCATTTCGCGCTCAAAATCGCTTCAAACCATGATCATTCCCATGCATTTCACGGTCATCCCAAACAATTCTGTGTTGATTCACGGTCGTTTCGAGGCATTTCGTGGTCAATTCCCTTCACTTCACGGTCATTTGCATGCATTTCGCGGTCAAATCGCTTCAAACCATGATCATTCCCATGCATTTCATGGTCATCCCAAACAATTCCGTGTTGATTCACGGTCGTTTCGAGGCATTTCGCGGTCAATTCCCTTCACTTCACGGTCATTCGCATGCATTTCACGCTCAAATCGCTTCAAACCATGATCATTCCCATGCATTTCGCGGTCATCCCAAATAATTCCGTGTTGATTCACGGTCGTTTCGAGGCATTTCCTGGTCAATTCCCCTCACTTCACGGTCATTTGCATGCATTTCGCGCTCAAATCGCTTCAAACCATGATCATTCCCATGCATTTTGCAGTCATCCCAAACAATTCCGTGTTGATTCACGGTCGTTTCGAGGCATTTCGCTGTTAATTCCCTTCACTTCACAGTCATTTGCATGCATTTCGTGGTTAAACGCTTCAAACCATGATCATTCCCATGCATTTCGCGGTCATCCCAAACAATTCCGTGTTAATTCACGGTCGTTTCGAGGCATTTCGCGGTCAATTCCCTTCACTTCACGGTCATTTGCATACATTTCGCGATCAAATCGCTTCAAACCATGATGATTCCCATGCATTTCACGGTCATCCCAAACAATTCTATGTTGATTCACGGTCGTTTTGAGGCATTTCGCGGTCAATTCCTTCACTTCACGGTCATTTGCATACATTTCGCCATCAATTCCCTTTATTTTTGGAGGACTGATCACCTGCAACCGAGATACATATGCACATACAAATTTCTGAAGGCAGAAACTAGGCTGTGGCATACCACTAGTTGTAGGTGGTGATCGTTCCCCCTATTCTCTTAAGATTATAGAATAATTGTACAAATATCGATATTGGTTTCAACGGCATCACCCTAGCAAACGCTTAGTCTAACCTGAGAGAATATACACTGGGCACTTCTCTTTCAAGTATTTCAATCAATTACTATATCATTTCACGCTCATTTCCATGCAATGTATGGTCAATTCCGACGATTCCACTTCACTTCACGGTCATTTCCATGCATTTCACGGTCAATTCCCTTCACTTCACTGTCATTTCCATGCATTTCACCGTCAATTCCCTTCACTTCACGGTCATTTCTATGCATTTCACCGTCAATTCCCTCCACTTCATGGACAATTCCATGCATTTCACGGTCAATTCCGACAATTCCGTGCATTCGAGTGTCCAACCTTCCCACACTTGAAAGAAATTGAAATTGTCTGTGATCGACTACCTCCTGTCATCCAATGCCTTTGTTGGTCAGATTGGGAACATTTCCTTGACTGTCCTACCACACCGTTTTTGGTTGCTAAATGTGACCCAAGTTCTTTGATCTGCTGATGATGGCCCACCTTGTCAACTTCACTTCCTGTACTAGGCAACGGTTGGGATCCTTTCCCATTTGATGTATTGAATGATGCACTCTCTTACCCATTGACATCTCTTATACCCCCATCTGTATGTAAACCGGGTTCCTTACTAGGCAGATGGTAGGGAACCTCCGCCACTTGGAATCCTTCACCAGAAGATGATGGCGGCCCTTTATCTATGAATCCATGGAGTAACATACCCTCCAGTGCATTACCATTTCCTTCTGCCCCTTCATGTAAATCAAAACCCTTGATTGGTGGATGGTGACTTCCCTCCGCTTTAAATATTTTTTAAGATGATGATAGTGGTTCGTTCTCTATCGACCCATGGAATAACACACCCTCTAAATCACTACAATCTCCTTCTCCCCCGTCATGCAAATAGATATCCTCAATTTTAAGATGGTGGCCCACCTCCTTCACTTCAGATCCTCCACCAGATGATGAAACTGGCCCTCTCTCTATTGACTCATCAAATGATATATCCTCGTGTTTGTCATCATCTCATACCCCTTGTTCATGCAAATTAATCCTTTCGATCGGTGGATGGTGGTCCACTTCCACTTTAAATCATTCACCTGATGATTTCTCTATTGACCGATGCAATATCATATCCTCTAGTCCATTAGCATATCCTTCTTTGAGCATTTCGATCAATAGAGATTCTTTACTAGATAATGATGGACAATCATTCTCAATTGACCCATAAAACAACATACCCTCGATTCCATCACCATCTTCTCCCCCTTCTTCATTTAAATCGAGCTTCTCGATCAGCGAATGGTGGCCCACCTCCTCCACTTGAAACCCTTCCCCAGTCAATAAGATTCTGGTTGTTGGACCATTGAGGTACATTTTCGATATATCAATATTTACTCGATATATACTTACTTCGATATATCGAAATATCGGAGATATAATCGATAATTGCACAAAAAAAACAGTTCGATGCTGGACATTTTCTGACAATTTCCGATATATCGAAATCTAGTCGATATATCGATACCCCGATATATCGACATCTACTCGATTATATCGATAATACAATTTAAAAAGCATTTTGTCGCTGGACAGTGTGTGATCATTTTCGATCAATCGAATAATAGTCGATGTATCGGTCGGTTGTAAGGATGACTTACTACTATTATATCAACTAGATTTCGATATAATCAACAACTTACTCTACCATTAATCGATTAGGTTTTGATTATATTGAAGAGTTTCGATATATCGTGCTTTATTCGATATATCGAAGTGTAATTTTTCCATTTTTTTTTCTAATGTGTTTTTTTTAAAATTATATATATATATATATATATATATATATATATATATATATATATATATATATATATATATTTGTTTTGCTTTTTTAGGTTAGCTTGTTAGTACACACCCATGTTGGTACACACTCCATGTTATCCAAGTTGTGTTCATAGTGTGCTTCTTCTAGTCTCTTAAGTTGCACGGTCATTTGCATGCATTTCGCAGTCAAATCACTTCAAACCATAATCATTCCCATGCATTTCACGGTCATCCCAAACAATTCCGTGTTGATTCACGGTCGTTTCGAGGCATTTCGAGGTCAATTCCCTTCACTTCACAGTCATTTGCATGCATTTTGCGGTCAAATCGCTTCAAACCATGATCATTCCCATGTATTTCACGGTCATCCCAAACAATTCCGTGTTAATCCACGGTCGTTTCGAGGCATTTCACGGTCAATTCGCTTCAAACCATGATCATTCCCATGCATTTCATGGTCGTCCCAAACAATTCCGTGTTGATTCACAGTCGTTTCGAGGCATTTCGCGGTCAATTTGCTTCAAACCATGATCATTCCCATGCATTTCACGGTCGTCCCAAACAATTCCGTGTTGATTCACGGTCGTTTCGAGGCATTTCGCGGTCAATTCGCTTCACTTCACGGTCATTTGCATGCATTTCGCGGTCAATTCGCTTCAAACCATGATCATTCTCATGCATTTCACGGTCATCCCAAACAATTCCGTATTGATTCACGGTCGTTTCGAGGCATTTTGCAGTCAATTCCCTTCACTTTACGATCATTTGCATGCATTTCGCGGTCAAATAGCTTCAAACCATGATCATTCCCATGCATTTCACGGTCGTCCCAAACAATTCCGTGTTGATTCACGGTCGTTTCGAGGCATTTCGCGGTCAATTTCCTTCACTTCACGGTCAGTTGCATGCATTTCACGGTAAATTCGCTTCAAACCATGATCATTCCCATGCACTTCACGGTCGTCCCAAACAATTCCGTGTTGATTCACGGTCGTTTCGAGGCATTTCGCGGTCAATTTCCTTCACTTCACGGTCAGTTGCATGCATTTCACGGTAAATTCACTTCAAACCATGATCATTCCCATGCACTTCACGGTCGTCCCAAACAATTCCGTGTTGATTCATGGTCGTTTCGCGGTCAATTCCTTCACTTTACGGTCATTTGCATGCATTTCGCGGTCAATTCACTTCAAACCATGATCATTCTCATGCACTTCACGGTCATCCCAAACTATTCCGTGTTGATTCATAGTTGTTTCGATGCATTTCGCAGTCAATTCCCTTCACTTCACGGTCAGTTGCATGAATTGATGCGAATTGACCGTGAAATGCATGCAAATGACCATGAAGTGAAGGGAATTGACCGTGAAATGCCTCGAAATGACCGTGAATCAACACGGAATAGTTTGGGATGACCGTGAAATGCATGAAATTGTCCGTGAAGTGGAGGGAATTGACGGTGAAATGCATGGAAATGACCACGAACTGATTGAAATTGATCGCAAAGTGAATGAAATGGATTTTCGACCATCGACCGGATGGAATCTTGGAAAATAACTAGGTTAGTTGGCTAAAGTATCTTCTCCTACCCCAAAATCATATAGGGTACATCAAGTAACTAATTTTGATTTAGAAGATATTCTTGTTAAATGAATAGAGAAATAAATGAAAAAATGAGAGAATTTTTTTTTTATATGCTCATATATACATATTTATATAAATATGTATTAGAGAAAATTGTAGGTAGAATAAAGTTTTCCATGTAAAAAATTAAAAATTAAAAAAATTTACATAGACTTTTACGGACTGCAGTTATGGCTACGGCTATAATCTGTAGCTATATCTTCGATACATATCGAATACACTTCAATTAATCAAAAATTTCAGGATTTTTTATGCAAAGTTACTGGACAGTTTTGGACCTTTTTCAATTAGTCGAAAAACATTCGATATATCAAAGTACATATCGAAAGACCTTCGATACATAGTAGAGGACATATTGAAAAAGCATTGGCTGCGGTTATCTCTACTCTTATAATCCGTAGCCATGGATACCAAGCTTCTTTTTTTTTATTTTTTTCTGTTGTAATCCCTACCGCCTTTGTGGGTCCTTGTATGAGGTATGTGTTATATCCAAACCGTCCATCTATTTAGCGAACTCGTACTAACGCCTGGGAAGAAAAATAAGATAGATTTAGCTATCAAGTGGACCACACTGTAAAAGGCAGTGGAAGATTAAACGTCTACCATTGAAACCCTTTTAGGGTCCCAGAAGTTTTGGATCATTACAAAATTTGTTTTTCCTCTTCATCTATGTCTTTGTGACATTATGAATAGATTGGATGGAAAATAAATGTTATGGTGGGCCCTACAAAAGTTTCCACGGTGAAAATCAATTTTCTGCTGCTCGTTGTGGTATGGTCCAGTTGCTCTTTGGATATGATTTTTTTTGCTCGGATAATGCTCCGAAATGATCTCGAAATATGGATGAACGTTGTGGATATAATAAATACGTAACTGTGGGGCCCATGTAACTTTGATATCTTTTGAACCGTTCGTACAACTCGGAGTTCGAGGAGTATCAGCGCTCGTCTTCGAGCACCACCTACTCGCTCGAAGGAACAAGAAGGGGCATTTTCGACCTTTGGCAAGCCATCCGTACAGCTGGGGCGTATTCTCGCAAGGGAAAATAAGGTGGGCTTGGTCTCCTGACAGGACCATAAATGGGGTCGTACAGTCGCAAATTTCCCCATATATTTCATGGTCAATCAGATGGTTGGAGGAAAGCCAAGTGTGCCCTATCTGTCGATTTGAGATGACGCTCCAGATCATGCAAGGGAGATGATTTTTCTGTCATCATTGTTATCAAACTTTTACTAATATATATTTAATATTCTATTTGATTTAAGCTCTGTTTTTTTTTTTTTTTTTTTTTCTATTTTTCAAGTGATTGTTAGGATGGTTGCTGGGTTGTCAATGTGCCAGTATGGCTCATTGGGCTGGCGGACTTGGTAGCTCTAGGATGGGGTCGGGAGAAATACTAGGCCCGAGGGCATGTGATCTGATTTTAAAATTTAAGCCTGTTTATTAATTCGGCTTGGGTTTGGGCTGGGGCAGAATCTTCTTCCAGTCAACTCAGGCATAACCTCGCCTAGTTTGGACCGATTAAAGGGGCTTCTCTATTATAAGAGTTTATTGGTTTATTTCTAAAAAAAGAAAAAAAGAAAAAAAAGAAAGAAAGAAAGTTTTTAGATTATCTTGTAAAAGTTTAATTAGAGAATTTATTTATTTAGAAAATAACAAATTAACTCTAATTTTATAAGTTAGAGAGGGTTTACTTTTTGAAAAGGAGCTTATTTGGCTAAACCACTAGACGTTTTGCGCTGATTTTTAGACGAGTTTGTACTAAAAATTTTCAGGTAGTTCCCATCTTACTTTCTTCTCTTCACTTTACAATCTCTTCCAAGTAAGCCCACATAATGAATGGTCCACATCAAAGGTGGGTCCCATATGATGAATGGTCCACATCAAAGGTGGGCCCACAGATTGCATAGTCATATTAAAGGTGAGCCCCACACAACGGATGGCCTATATCAAAGTGTGGCCCTACATTATGCATGATCCACGTAAGGAAAAAGAAAAAGAAAAAGTAGGCCTTACTTGATGAATGGTGGGAATGGTGGGCATATTGAATGTGAGAGCACATGATAGAAGGTTGACATTAAGTGTGGGCCCCATGATGAATGGCTCATACTGAAGGTTGGGACCTACATGATGGAAGGTCCACAGTAAAGGTGGGACCTACATAATGGACGGTGGACATAAAAGGTGGGTCCCTCATGATGAACAACTCATATTGAACGTGGGGCCCCACAAGATGTATGGTCCACATCAAGGTGGGCCCACATAAATAATGATTGACATCATAGGTAGGCCCCCACATGATGGATGGCCCGCATTAAAGTGTGGCCCAGCAAGATGAAACATGCACATCAAGTGGATCCCAATTGATGGTTAGTCCACATCAAAGGTGGGACCCATATGATGGAAGATGGTCATTGAAGGTGAGCCCACATGATGGTCAGTTGACATCAAAGGTGGGCTCACATGATGAATGATCCATATTGAAGGTGGGGCCCCACACAATAAATGGTCCACATCAAGGTGGGCCCACATAATAGACGGAGTGGGCTTCACATGATGGATGACTCACATCAAAGTGTGGCCCCTCACAATGGACGGTCCACATCAAGTGGGGCGGTTGGTTAGAGTTTGTTGAAGCCATCAGCCAAGCCAGGTTGTTGGATGTTGGTTTAATGGCAGCAAGTTTTACATGGAGTAACAACCACCTAGGGAGATCCCGTATGTGGGAGAGGTTAGACAGGGTGTTGTGCAACTCAGAATGGCTGCTCAACTTACCAACATTTTGGGTCCAACACCTGGCCATGACCAATTCAGACCACGTCATAAGGCAAGGCTATTTGATTAGTGGGCTGATGAAAGCATGAAACTTCCATAATTAATCACTATTGAATTAATTCATAGAGTAAGAAGAAAATAAAATAAGCTCATAATGTTTTACCCAAAGAACCAACTTCTCTAGTTATGCCACACATAAGGTAGTTCAAAAAGAATCAGTGACATTGATAAAATGGATCTTTTTTTTTTTTTTTAAAGGAAAAAATAATAAAAACAAATGAAGATAAGAACTAGACTCACCTTCTTGTGGCTTACCTTAGTTTCAAATCAAGCTGAGTTTTGGTCCTAGGCTTTTTCTGAGGTGACGCATTTGATAGATGAGTTGGATGGAGTGAATACATCACATGGACCCACATCTGCCTGGTGTCACCATAAGCTTACTGTGGTACTGGTACCGCTGGAGCGCACCCCTTTTTGGGGCGCATGGAACCCATGGAATGAGTAGATCAGCTTATTTTCTGGGTTAGCTAAATTATTTTCAAGTAAGAACCCCGATGTAGCAATCCCATCTGCATATTCTCTAAACGATTGCATGTCATAACTAAGCATGGACCGTCCACGTGCTCTAAATAAAGGATGCTCTGGACTACATCAGGAAAAAGGAAAACAATCATGCAGCAAATTGTGGAGTACATGAAAATTGCAACAACATTTCATAATAATTTAAACCAACTGAAAACTTGAGTCGGCCTTCTGTCAAACATTGCAAATGAGTCCATCCTGAATTCTGAACTTTTTATAGGCAGAAGTACACTATCTCAAAGTTCTAATAAATCAATGAATTTGCCTATGCCATATTACTTAACTCATAAGTGAGTTACAAGTGAAAAGATAACCAAAGGGACCAAACAACAGTCCATGCCATATTTTTACTTATGCTATAAATTCAACTGGAATAATGGATGAACAGTGTGGATAGCGAAATGCATCACTGTGGGACCTACATATATTTTGTAATATTCTTGGTTTTCGTGTCAAAATGTAAGCAGTCAAATCAAGTATGCTGTAAATGGATGGGGAAATAATTATTACTTTTTTACATGGTATTTACCAGTTCACTGGAAAATCAAACAAGCCCTTAATGAAGGAGAAGAGAATGGTGACGTGTGGTTGTGATGTCACAAAAAAATGTTTTTTTAGCGTAGCGAAGTTTTGAAAGGAACTTTTAATGTGAGCCTCTCATCGCGTGTGGAAGGTGTCTCGCGAGTGGTTCTGTTAACACAACTGGGAGCCACATGTATGGTTTGCTTCACATAGATGGGGGAAAGTAGTAACAGCACGTGCTTGAAATAAATATAACGATATGGTGGTTTGTCTCTTTCTTTCTTTCTTTCTTTCTTCTTCTTCTTCATCTTCTTTTTTTCCGACTTCGGATTGCTAGGAGAAAGAGAATATCTTCAGGAGTAATCGAACGTTTTCATTTCGAAATTATTGGAGGATTAGATAGATTTTGGAGAGTTCAATGGGGTCTACGTTAAGTAGCAGTTAGTTGAAAGTTCTGACCAAGTGATGATAATTCATAAAGGTACACTGTCATCATTGTTAGATCTACAGAGGCAAGAGGAAGATGAAGAGGTATTGACAAAGAGTTTGGCAATGGTTGATCAGACAGTTTCTCATGAGGTGTAGAAGAAAGAGAGGAGCTCAGCAAAGAGAAGGGCAAGCACAATTTCTCTACGAAGATAATAAGTTGGAATGCGTGTCATTTGGGGTGTCCGTAAAAGAGGACACATGTTCGGAATAATTGTAAAAAATACAAGGCTTAGATAATAGCTTTCCAGGCTAGGTATTTCGTATAGGTAATGGTGGCTGTAACGGTCACCACCGTCACCAATATAGGCATCGGCTGTAACGGCCGATACGGAGAGCATAATGATCATTACGACCTCCGTAATGGTTGAATTTATTTTTTTGCCTGAAAAGTTTTCGAATAATATTTAGAAAATCTAGAATAATATAAATGTTCTAAATATTTATTCTTTTTCTTTTTTTCTTTTAACATGTTTATGGTAGCGTAACAGTATACTCTTTTTGTGAGAGTGTTATATTTGGTTGTTTGGTGAATTTATGAACACGGTTATATGTCTCTAATATTTACACATCACAATCAAGCATTAGAACTAGAAATTGAAAAAAGGCATAAATAACATGTTTTTTGAAGGAAAAAAAAAAAAAAAGACCCTCGGAGCTTCTATTCTCCTAAATCGCTTCGATCTATGGTTTTAATTCTAAAAAATATAGTAAGAGTGGTGGAAATCTGCTGTAGAATAATCGATCTAAGAAAGTTTTTAGAATGAGAAAAGTGAAAGAATGAATTTAAATAGGAAAAAGTTGTCGTTTTTTTTACCATTACAGGGGTAATGGTTGTTATGCCCCATAAAGACCGTTATAGCCCCAAAAAAGCCAATTTCCCCGTTTCATCTGTTGAATGTCAAATATTGCATATTTTCCCCTATTTATATCTTGGTTTTATGAACATGATAATGCTTAATGGGTATATTTTATACATGTTTGTATTGTAAGGTGAATCTAAGAGCTTGGATTGAAAAGAATGTTAAAAGCATGGATTTAATACTCAAGAATCACCAAGACAAATGATGGATCTTAGATGACCAAGATTGAAGAATTCATATGCCAAAGATACAAGGAAACTAAGTAAGAAATGAAGAGAATCGAAGATTTGAAGTGAAGAAAATGTTTAGTTTCAAGTTACAATCTGGTGGTAGCAATCGGTCACTCCGATCTTTCCCTCTCTATCTTTGTTTCAGTGATTCTCTATTTGCTGAGCTAAAATTTATCTCCCTTTTATATATTTTTTTAATACCCTTTTTCTATTGAATGTGATGTCCATGATGTTGATTATGACAATGGTGGTGGTGAATATGGTTATGATGATAATATTGGACTATGTTGTTGAACAACAGATTATGATGAAGAACGTAGCATTGGGATATGCATGTTGGGTGGAATGGCCTTGGTAATGTTGAGTGTGATTAATTGTTGGAATTGTATGTAGTGGCTGGAATTTATCTTTTTTTGTTTAACTCTACTGCCATTATTTTTCAGATTCATGATGAAAGTCAGGCCCTTGATTGAGTGGAATGGCCATAGGATAAGGCTTAGATGACGACGACGACAATGATGACCTCTGCTGCTATTGGATTTTCTACTTGAAGTTCTGAAAATATGTTAGTCATGAGTTTTGGTGTTGATGAAGATAGAATGTGGCTTTTGTTTCAAGGCTCCATATTTAATTTGCAGCTTCTTGTTTTGACAATTAAAGAGCTTTAATTGCCCTTTTCAGGAGTTTGCACTTCTATTCTTCATATGCACAGTTGGTTTGCTGTGGGCTTCTATCCTTCAATCCCTCAGCTCATGGGAGTGAATTTGGTGGTGCTATGCTAGCCATGAGCAGTGGGGTTTTGCTGGGCAGTTTCCTATCAAATTCCATGGTTTTAAGCTGTAGTGCAGAATTGCAGGCCAGTAACAGCCCCAAGGATCTGTTGTGATTTTGATTGATTCATAGAGTTTGGTTGTTATCATCAAATGGAATGGCCCCATGTGCTATTTGTATGGGCTGCTCAGATGTCAAACACCCTTTTGGTGATTCATGCGCAGCATCTTTTTGTTTTTGAATTGATTCAGTTAGAGCCAGTTTCTTTCTAACTTCTTCTTACTTTGTTTCTTTCTTTTCTTGTCTCTTTTTTTTTTTTTTTTCTTTTTTCTTTTTTCTTTTTTTATAATTAGCTAAGTGCAGATGATGTCCAATGTTAATGGTCAATCTATGCATTAGTGGCTAGCTGTTGCCGTCTGCTCGAGATAATTGCAAACGAAATTACAACTCTTTAAATAAGGAGTCTTGAACACGAGACCTCCCCTGTGGGCCCCAAATCACATGGGTCACCCACCCCAAGTGTGCCCCTGCATTAATCGCCCCCGGTGAGGAGTCTCGAACACGAGACCTTCCGCTCTAATACCAATTTGATGCAGGATAATTAACCACTTGCTCTAAAAGCTCGAACTGTTAGAATATGGCGAATTAATCTCTTTATCTCATAGCTCAGGCTCCACATCTCATGGGTTAGGACCTCGGCTAAACCTCCCTCGTGGGCTCGTGGGCCCCAAATCACATGGGCCACCTACCCCAAGTGTGTCCCCGCATCCCATGAGCTACCCCACTTGAGCCTGGTGTGAAATGTCCCTGCATTAATCACCCCCGGTGAGGAGTTTCGAACACGAGACCTCCCTTGTGGGCCCCAAATCACATGAGTCACCCACCCCGAGTGTGTCCCCACATCCCACGAGCTACCCCACTCGATCCCGATGTGAAAATGCCCCTACTTTATATTCCTACTAGACTTCATAGCTTTTGGCTAAAAATAGTAAGTGTCCAATTTGGCCCAACCACGTTATTCTCCTAACTTGGAAAGGACTTCTCCATATGTTGCTTCGGCTAGATTCATGTTCTTGCTTGGGCAAGATCAGGTCCAAGCCCTTTTCATGTTGAGCACGACTTCTACAACTCAAATGATCAAAAGTTATACTCATATTAAAATTTACTATTTACGGTAAAAATGAAATTAAACGGGACTTTTGACCGTCGATCTGATTGAATCTTGCAAATCTGCTGTGGGTAATCCAACGTAGTGGTTTGGTTGGCTTAACTAGGTTCTCCTACCTCAAAATCATACATAGTATGTCGAAAAACTCGCCCAGGTTTGCGAGATGCGAGATACGACTGTTTTAAGGTTCTGATGGTCCAGATCATTTCCACCTCCGATCAGGCCTTCTTTGGTCCATCTTTGCCATGAAAGTCTGCGACCCGCTCTACACCATATACACGGGCAGCATGTGGAATTAGGTACCAACATGGGGACAGAAATGCTCATTCCTATGCATATGGTCATTTTACTATTAAACCCAACTGCTGTGACTGCCAGTGACCAACTCCAAATAATAATGTAGCTGCCAGTGGCCAACTAACAATAACAAGTCATAAGTAGTGGTGGATGATTCAAAACAACTCAATCTCACATTTGTTTGCTCTGCTTGTCTGATTTTTCTGTGAAAATTCTATATGGCCGACTTCCATGGTGATTGGAGCAGATTGATCTGGAAGAGATCTTGACTTCTCAAGGACCCATTTGAGTCCAATCATGAACTGTTTGTGATGAATATATAGAGCTTTGCCACACTCAGTTCAGCTCACATCAAAGCTATCTTTCTATTCTTTATTATTCCAGTACAAGCGTACATTTGCGTGCCTTTGACAGAATTCACGCAGCAAGTTTTCAAGAGGGCTGCTTGCATATAACATCTAGTTTCTCTGACTACCTCAATCAAGAAATAGTTCAGAATTCTCAGATGTACTGAAGAACATGAAACAATTTATGTGATTGATGGGTTTTTTTTTTTTTTTTTTAAGGAAACAAAATGATAACTCTCTCAACCTGTCAAGCTTAGTAATGAAAAACTCAAAAGTAGAACCTCCCCAATGTATTTGTCTGAATAACTTCCAACCATAGTTCTAAATCTTGTTGACTTGACTTGAAACTCGTGATATTTCTGCATGAAATTGGAATTTTCCGGTGACTCGGCCTGGCCACATGGAAATTTGTTGAGTTGACCCACTAACTCGGTCAACTCGATTCACTCTGACTCAGTATGTGTCAATCATCTTGTCAGAAGTCTTTTTTAATTAAAAGGAAAAAAAGATTACTTATGCTCGATTCAAACGTGCAACCTCTTTAACATGGACTTGGGTGATTGGGTAGTGACCCCTCCTGGACTGACCTCGTCACAGGAAAAGCTCTGTTGCCCACACCATGATATATGTGTTTTATTTATGATGTCCATCCATTTTGTCATCTCATTTTATAACAGGAGTTGAAAATAATACAGATCCAAATCTCAGGTGGACCACACCACAGGAAGTAGTGGCAGTTGAATATCCACAGTTAAAATCTTCGTGGGAGACATAAAAGTTTTGGATCAAGCTGATATTTATGTTTTCCCTTCAACCAGTTTTGTCCCTTTAGCATGAGAAGTTTTTTTTTTAAAATCGTGGGTGTCAATCACCACTGTCTCTGCAGTGTGGTCCACCTGAGATTTGGCTGTCTCACTTTTGGGCGTGAGCTAGCAAAATGAATGGGCATCATGAATAAAATACATGCATCATGATGGGGCTCACAGAACACTGACCTTAGTACTATAGGGGTCACTACCAAATCTTACTACCCCACAATTGGTGTCCAAATCTAGCAACGCAATGAACGGTTGGTATGTTGATGTGCTACAAGCTGTGGGGCCAACATCATGTATTTGTCTTATATCCATACGGCCTATATCTTTTTCCAGTTCATTTCATGGCATGAACTCAAAATTAAATATACCCTAAACCTTTCCAAAGCCCTGTTTGTTTGTCATCCAACTTCTTGATAAGGTCACTCGTATCTCTGTGAAGGGAAAGCACAAATATCAGCCCTTTTTAAAATTTTAATGGTCGGCGTTCAATGATTACTGTTTCCCATTGTGTGGTCCACTTGAGCCTCGGATCAGTTTCTTTTGAGTTCATGCCCAAAAATAAGGGGGGCAAAATAGATGGACGGTTTGGATATAAAAGACATGCATCACATTAGGTCCCACTACACGCAACACGCGGACACACTAAGGTAGGTGTCACCTGGTGTCCGGCCAGATGGGAAGCGGATTACATACCCAATAACCTGGTAGGATATAACGTAGAGAGTAAACTTTGTGGTGGGGCATAAAGTCGGTTGGGTTGGGTTGGTGCTAAACCCTAGCCCAACTTAAGGTTCCTATACATTAACCCTAACCTAACCTCAGGTTGGGAATTCTCAACCCAAGCCCAACCCAAGCAGGCTCTGTAAGACCCGAGGTCCCGAAATCTGGTTCGAACACTGGATAGCCGTTGGTTGTGGGGCCAGTAAGCTCGGTCGGGTGGATATATACTAATATCTTAGTTATTATATTAGTCTATTATATTTCAACACGTATTATTTTTTGCACCTATGATTTTATAAATTGTATGTGTCATTATTTATTATAAAAAACTTCATTTTTTCTAAACAAATAAGTTAAAATATATATTTGGGAGGGAGAAATCCAGCAAATCTTGTTAGCTTGAGTCATTAGAAATGGCATGGACCAATAAGACCCAATAACATTAGAATTTCTTATTCCTTCAATACTGATTACCCACACTCAATTATAATTTATAACTTATATATCCATCAGGCTTGAATTGGGCCGGGCAACTCGAGACCTTAACCTACACCTAACCCCACTTTTATTGGATAGTGTTTATATAGCTTAAGCTTAGACCAAATCCGATACATGCCCAACCCGAACCCAATGTCGGGTAGGTCGGGTTGAACCCGCCCAACTTTCAGCCCACCTTTGTGGGCCCACCATGGATGTACGTGTTTTATCCATACCGTCCATCCATTTTTTAAAAATAATTTTAGGGCAAAACCTTAAAATTGAAGCATATCTAAAGTTCAAGTGGGCCATGCCATAAGAAAACGTATGGTAAATGAAATCCACCGTTGAAACCTTTCCAGGAATCACCGTGATGGACGGAGTGATTTTTCACGGTCATCTATGTAGGCCCCACATAGTTTCCGACCACAGGAATTACATGTTGCACCCTTCCTCTTCTCTCAAAAATCTTCGATTTCATAAAATGTCGTCGAGAAGAGCTGCCGCTGCCGCTGCCGCTGCTCAAAAGGGTAAAACTCTCTCCTCTCCAGCTTCTATGGAAATTACCATTTCTGCCCCTGATTCTAAAATCACAGAGAACAAGATCCCTACTCCCGTCAAATTCAACCATTTGGTGAATGATCTATCCAATTCGATTCGAGCCGGTGCTTTTGTGAGGTTAGAGGATGCAGTGGGCCTCTTCAATCGTATGGTCCGCACGCAGCCTCTGCCTTCAATCCAGACATTTAGTAACCTGTTAGCTACGATTGCCAGAATGAGACACTATTCAACTGTAATTTCTATGCATCGAGAAATGAATCGGTTAGGGATCCCATCCGATATCTATACTTGGAGCATTCTTCTCAATTGTTTCTGTCGCTTTAATGGTGTCAGTTTCGGTTTCGCTGTTCTCAGCAACATCCTGAAACGTGGCCATGAGCCGAATGTCGTGACTCTGACTACTTTTATTAAGGGGTTTTGTATGGAAGGGCGGATTGGGGAAGCGAGTAGTTTTTTTCTGAAGACGGTAGAAATGGGATATCCTTATAATGTGGTGTCATTCGGGATACTAATCGACGGTCTTTGCAAGTCGGGGAACACCGGAATGGCTCTTGGGTTGCTTCGGGAAATGGAGAAGGGTGTGGGTAAATGTAGGCCTAACCTTACAGTTTATACCTCAATCATCGACAGTCTAAGCAAAGATGGGCTCACAAAAGAGGCGCTTAACCTCTTCTCAGAAATGGTCGGTAAAGGGATTCTACCGAATGTTTTCACTTACAATTCTTTAATTCATGGACTATGCAATTTAGGGCAGTGGAAAGAAGCAATGAGTCTGTTCGAGGAAATGTTGGTTGGAGGAATCTCGCCTGATGTCACAACTTTCACCATACTAGTGAATGCTCTTTGCGAAGAAGGAATGGTTAAAGAAGCCCATGGATTGCTAGAATTGATGACCCAGAGAGGTGTGGAGCCTGATGTAATCACATATAGTGCATTGATAAATGGCTACTGTTTTATTGGCCAAATGGATGCCGCCTTAAAGATATTTGATTACATGGTGTGTAAAGGTCATAAGCCTAATGTCGTGACTTATGCCATGTTAATCAACGGCTATTGCAAGAAGCAGATGGTAGATGAGGCTATGTGGCTTTTCCGAGAAATGCCTTGCAAAGGATTGAAGCCTGATGTTGCTACTTATAACACTCTTATAGGTGGGCTATACTGGGTTAGGAGAATTGTGGCTGCACAAGAGCTCTTCAATGAGATGCAAGCTCATGGACAATGTCCGAATCTCATCACATACACCATTTTGATGGATGGGCTGTGTAAAAGTGATCATCCTGTCGAGGCAATGAAACTACTTAATGAGATGCAAATTAGAGGAATTCAACCAAATAATAAAGTTATTGGTGTCCTTATCAATGGGATGTGCGAAGCTAGGGAACTTAAATATGCGAAGGAGCTTTTCAGTTGGGCCTTTACGAAGGGCTTGGGGAATAATGTTAGGACATATAACGCCTTAATCAATGGGCTCTGTAAAGAAGGGCTTTTGGAGGAAGCTAATGGATTGTTCTTGCAAATGGAAGAGAAGGGTTTCCAACCAGACAGTGTCACCTTCAATGCTTTAATTAGGGGCTTTCTACAAAAGAATGAGACCCTCAGGGCAATGCAACTTCTCGGGGAAATGCTAAAAGACATTTTTCTGTGGATGCATCCACCGCAACTATGTTAGTGGGCTTGCTCACAGAGGACGAAAAAGGTCAAGAATACCTGGGAATGCTTCATAAATTTGTGCCCTAGGGCCACAAAGAGGTGATTTGGTGAATGTCGATTCAACATCAACTCTCTCTCTCTCTTTGTCTCTCTCTCTCTCAAGCTGTAACGACCCA
Source organism: Magnolia sinica (assembly GCF_029962835.1). NCBI lineage: Eukaryota > Viridiplantae > Streptophyta > Magnoliopsida > Magnoliales > Magnoliaceae > Magnolia > Magnolia sinica. The sequence continues at coordinate 87,366,537 of NC_080578.1, read as the reverse complement.
TACCATAATTGTAACAATGGTATCTATTCTGACCACCATTACCATTAGGGAATACCTTGCTTGTAAGAGGTTGATACACATTCAACTCCTCCCATGTTCCTTTGAGTTTCTAATAATATTCACCTAGCGATTTATCTCCTTGTTGGAAAGCAAAAAACCTCTTCAAATAATTGGTGTGGATTGAGTGATGTTTTTATTTTTATTTTATTTTTATGAATACATCTCTCATGGATAGAGTTGTACACTAGTCGAGTTAGCTCAGTCATCTCACTCGACTCGACTCGGTAAAGCTCAACTCGCCTTAGTTCGAATTTGGATTCGGACTGAGTCGAGTTGGTTTTTAGAGGTTGAAAAAATTTCAAGTTGAGTTCGAGCTTGCCCGAGCTCGACTCGACTCAGATCGAACCTCAACTCGAATCGACTCAGATCGAATTGGCTCAATGACTCGGTTATTTTGATATTGATGCTGCTCGCCAAGTGTTTGATGAAATGACTCAATGAACTATTGTTTCTGGTGCATACATTCTCCACAGGATCGGATGGTGGCGAGGAAGGAATGGATACGAAACAAATCATTACAAAAAAAATAAAAAATAAAATTTACATTATAAGACTGCCTTCATATCTTGATTTTGATGTTGCTCACTGAGTGTCTGATGAAATACTTGTAAAGTGTTGTCACTGTTTTACATTCTGTGTGAAATTGAAGGTGCACTCTATGTGCGAACTTGGCTCGAACTTGCTTGAGCTTTTGATTGAATCAAGCCAAGCTGGCCAGTTAGGCTCAAGAACCGAGCCGAGCCGAGTTCGAGCTGGGGTTAGCTACTGGCCGAGCCGAGCCAAGTTGTGCCAAGCTCATCTCGGTTCGACTCATTTACAACTATACTCATGGAGAATCCCAAACCTTATTTGCCATATCTAGAAACATCTTTTACAAACATTTCCAAACTATTCCACAAGCACGTCACAATCTGAGCATTGTCCTAAATCCATTCATCATATTTACTTCTTTTCATCCAATTTCTCCTATTGTTCCCCTTGGTTGTTAACACTTGTATAGATTTAGAATACTGGCCATTTAACTTGATAGTGGATATTTGAACCCTCAAAAAGTCATATGGATTTACGAACCTGATTTTTGCTTACTCTTCATATCCATTACAAATAGAGGCAATAAAAACTAGAAGAAATGGATGTACAATGCTTATAGAAGGATTAATGCTTCTGGAAACTTGAATGCTTCAGCCACACAATCCAACACAATGCATACACAATACAAGGTGCACCAATCAGCCCATACACCTTAACTAAATACTAGAAAGAACTGTGATCACGTACACATTACCACCACCATTCACACATAGGCCATTGAAGAGGCTAGTGCACTAGAAATAACCCTAAGTTTCTTAACAAGCCATTAGAACAAGAGGAGATGAAGGAAGGAAGAGAAGGTTTTTAATAGGTAAGGGAAAAGAAAGTGATTGGAACTTGATCGATTACCGCTCTAATACCATCTAGTTTGATGTAAGAGAGAAGAAAAAGTGGAAAAGGGAAGAGAGAGAATGGGAAAGGAAGAGAGAGCTATTGTTGGACGTCCCCCACCCTCTTGCTTATATTTACTCAAATCATAAAACAAAGTCTGTATTCAAATTTGGAACCTCACTTTCAAATTTTGGATAAACAAAGTGTTCACAGAAATCGGCTCTTGTATCAAAATGGTAGCAGAGATTGTTCTGTTGTTCGAATATTGTGAGAAAATTCATTTTGCTAGAATCTAAATAAGGAAGAAAAATCTGCAAATGGTGCCTAAAAATATTTGAATAGAGTAAAAAATGATAGAATTTTCGTAAAGTTGCAGAAGGAATCTCAGGAGTTGGTTATAGGTGTAGAGAAAGATAGCTCGAGCTCGTCGTTGATAGTGAATCAGGACGTCAAAGATGATGGAACACCATATCGAGCAATGGATGATAAATCGTTGTGTTGTAAGTCCCTCATTGGTGGGCAGAAAGGTGGGGGGAATAAAAGAGGAGTTGTTGATGCGTGGTAGTAATGATACCAATGTCAATCATGGCCGAAGCTTTCAACGGGCGTGGTTCTCTTTTGGGGGGGGGGGGGTGAAGACGCTTCGAACGAGAGGTCAAGCAATAAGAGTAGGGTACTTTTCTTGTGTTAATGAAGGAGAAGAGAATGGTGACATGTGGTGGTGATGTCACACAAAATAAAAGTGAAGTTTTGAAAGGAACTTTTAATGTGGGCCTCTCATTGCGTGTGGAAGGTGTCTCGCGAGTGGTTCTGTTAACACAACTGGGAGCCACATGTGTGGTTTGCTTCACATAGATGGGGGAAAGTAGTGACGACACATGCTTGAAATTAATATAACTATATGGTGGTTTGTCTCTCTTTTCTTTTTTTCTTTTATTATTTTATTTTATTTTTATTTTTTCGACTTCGAATTGCTAGGAGAAAGAGAATATCTTCAGGAGCAATCGAACGTTTCTATTTCGAAATTATTGGAGGATTAGATAGAGTTTGGAGAGTGCAATGGGGTTTACGTTAAGCTGTAGTAAGTTGAAAGTTCCGACCAAATGAGGATGATTTGTAACGGTACTCTGTCGTCATTGTTAGATCTATAGAAGCAAGAGGATGATGAAGAGGCATCGACATAGAGTTTGGCAATAGTTGATCTGGCAGTTTCTCATGAGGTGTAGAAGAAAGAGAGGAGCTCAACAAAGAGAAGGGAAAGCACAATTTCTCTATGAAGATAATAAGTTGGAACGTGCGTCATCTGGGGTGTCCGTAAAAGAGGGCACATATTAGGAATAATTGTAAACAATACAAGGCTTAGATAATAGCTTTCCAGGCAAGGTATTTCGTATAGGTAATGGTGGCCGTAACGGTCACCATCGTTACCAATATGGGCATTGGCCGTAACGGCCGATACGAGGGGCATAACGACCATTACGACCTCCGTAATGGTTGATTTTTTTTTTTTTTTGCCTGAAAAGTTCTGGAATAATATTTAAAAAATCTAGAATAATATAAATATTCCAAATATGTATTCTTTTTTCTTTCTTTTTTTGAACATGTTTATGGTAGTGTAGTAGTCTACTCTTTTGGCGAGAGTGTTGTATCTGGTTGTTTGGTGAATTTATGAACATGGTTACATGTCTCTAATATTTACACATCACAATCAAGCATTAGAACTATAAATTGAAAAAAGGCATAAATAACGTGTTTTTTGAAGAAAAAAAACCCTCGGAGCTTCTATTCACCTAAATCGCTTCAATCTATGATTTTAATCCTAAAAAATATGGTAAGAGTGGTGGAAATCTGCTGAAGAATAATCTAAGAAAGTTTTTAGAATGAGAAAAGTGAAAAAATGAATTTAAATAGAAAAAAGTTGTCATTTTTTTTTACCGTTATGGGGGTAATGGTTGTTATGCTCCATAATGGCCGTTATAGCCCCAAAAAAGCCAATTGCCCTGTTTCATCCCCGTATTGTGTAATGGTCATTGCCATTACGTATACGTATCGGCCTTTATGGCCATATCGTAATAAATACAGAGCACTTTACTTCCAGGAATCAAAGTTGCAGTCATATGATTAGAGAATAGTGGACTTGTTGTATAGGGGAAATTCAAAGGCTGGGTGGCGTAAAACACAAATTGTTCAATAGGTAGAATTTTAACTATCTAGAACTCAAAGTTGTGGTCAAAGGAGAATAGTTGGGAGGGGCATTTCTCCCTATTTCTACTATTAAAAGAGGTTTTATCAGGTTTTAAGTGGGTTTTTACAATTGTGTACAAGCCAAATAGACTGAGCTCATGACAATTATTTTGGACTAAATTGGATTCATGCCAGAGTAAACAATAGTCGCCATGGGTGGTGGGAGGAGACTTCAATGTTGTGAGATTCTCTTTTCAAGAATCAAGTGGCAGCCGTATAACCAGAAGCATGAGGAATTTCTCGAAATGGATAGTCTATAATAACATGGTAGATTTACCAATGGGCGAAGTAAAATTAACATGATTTAATGGTCAGACTAGGGCAGTTAAGTCGAAGCTGGATTGGTTTTTGCTCTCAACGGATTGGGTTGAAAAGTTTCCTTTAGTTTTTCAAAGAGTTTTGTTTAGGCCAGTATCCGATCACTGCCCGATCTTTTTAGAGATGAAAGATGAGGATTGGGGCCTGCGTCCTTTTATGTTCTAGCTTGCTTCCTTAGTTGTGTAGGGTTTCTTGGATAAGGTGAAAGTATGTGGGCCTTCTTTCTCAGTTTGGGGTGGGGTCGTTCTCTCTCTTTTCCAGAAATTAAATTTACTTAAGGGAAAGATAATAAAATTTTTTTTTTTTGGGGGAAAAAGAGGTTTTGAAGAACCGGAGGAGGAATCCTTGAAGAAATTCAGATGCATAACGTAAAAGAAGAGGGAGGTGAACTTTCGCATGGAGAAAATTCGTAGGGCGAAGTTCAATGCGAGCTTAGGAAGGAAGAAATCAAATGGGAACAATATTCTAGGACTCTTTGGTTAAAAGTGGGAGGCAAAAATATGAAATTCTTTCACGCAATGGCTAGCGTGCGAGCTCGGAACAACAAAATTAAAAGTGTGGTGGTTGAGGGGGAAAGGGTTGAAGGGAAAACAAGGGTATGCGCATCGATAGTAAAAATTTACAAGGAGCTTTTGTCTATGGAAGATTGGGAAAGACCGACACTTGATAATCTCCCTTTGGGTTCTATTTTGCGGGAGGCGGTAGAGTCTCTAGAGGAAGCTTTCAAAGTTAAGGACTTAGAGGCAACCATTTCGGATTTGGTGAGTGAAAAACCCCTTGTCCTGACAGCTATCCGATTGCATTTTATCATAAGTTTTGGGATCTATTAAAGGTGGATGTGATTGATTTTGTAAACGAATTTAAAAAAAAAAAAAGAAAAAAGAAAAAAGAGTATTAGCAGCGGACTTAGGGGCCACTTTTGTTTCATTGATCTAAAAAAACAGAAGGGGCGGAAAGCTTGAGGGATTTTATACCAATTAGTCTTTTGGGGAGCCCTAATAAGATTTTGGCCAAAATCCAAGCATCAAGGTTTCGAGTAGTCATAGGAGAAGTGATATCCAGGTCACAAGGGTCTTTGTAGATTAACATTAGATAGTGGATAGCGTGTTGATAGCTCATGAGTTATTGATTCTTGTAACATGAAAGGTATAAAGCGGTTATTTGCAAATTGGATATTAAAAAAGCTTATGATTACATGGATTTAGACTTTCTCTATCATATGTTGAGTCATTTGGGGTGCAGAGAGAAATGGCAATCGTGGATTCATGTTTGTGTTAAATCGGATTTTTTTTTTTTTAAAAATTATTCTGGTTAATGGTTCTCTAAAGTGCTCTTTCAAGTGTTAAAAGGGTTGTGTCAAGGAGATCCTTTGTTGCCATACTTGTTCGTGATAGTTATGGAGGTGTTGGGCAGGATGACCATCTTCCTCAGGGGATATCTGCTCCGAATCCATGGAGCTCTTTGGACTCCTAACAGAGCTTCCTCAAATTCACGAGGGATAAATAATTTCTAATAAATTCAAAACAACTTGATTGATGATAAAAAATGAAATTACCACTCTTTTAATAAAGAAGTCAAACGTAGGATAGAGTTTTAGACTTAGACTCCAACTCAAACACCCTAAAAAGGTGACCTATTATAAATAGTAAACTTGCTATCTATAGACGACCTCTATTCCTACTAGACCCCATGGTTTTTGGCTAAAAATAGCAAGTGTCCTATTCGGACCAACCACGTTATTCTCCTAATTTTTCTATGCCCTTTTCATGTTGGGCAGGACTTCTACAACTCAAATGATCAAAAGTTATACTCGAATTAAAACTTACTGTTTATAGTAAAAATGAAATTAAATGGGAATTTTAATCGTCGATCTGATTGAATCTTGCAAATCCGCCGTGGGTAACCCGGCATAGTGGGTTGGTTGGCTTAAGTTGGTTCTCTTACCTCAAAATCATATAATATGTCAAAAAACTCATCCAGGTTTGTGAGATACAACTGTTTTAAGGTTCTGACGGTCCGGGTCATTTCTGCCTCCAATCAGGCCTTTTTTGGTCCATCTTTGCCATGAAAGTGTTTGTGACCCGCTCTACATCATATACGCTGGCAGCATGTGGTATTAGGTGCCAGCACGGAGACGGAAATGCTCATTCGTATGCATATGGTCATTTTACCATTAAACCCAACCGTTGTGGCTGCCAGTGACCAACTCCTAATAATAACAAGTCATAGGTAGTGGCAGATTATTCAAAACAACTCAATCTCACATATGTTTGCTCTGCTTGTTTGATTTTTCTATGAAAATTCTGTATGGCCGACTTCGATGGTGATTGGAGCAGATTGATTTGGAAGAGATCTTGACATCTCAAGGACCCGTATGAGTCCAATCATGAACTGTTTGTGATGAATATATACAGCTTTGTCACTCAGTTTAGCTTACATCAAAGCCAGCTTTCTACTCATTTCATTATTCTTACATTTCTTGAGTGTTGCTCATTGGCTGATTTTATACAGAGAGATTTAAATCAATACGGATGTTAGTCCACTTCATAATGTAATGCTCGGGTTCTCGACGATGAAGAACTATCCTCGGGTTTTGAGAACCAGGGTGTTACAGTTGGTGTTGATGCATATAGAATGTGGCTTTTGGTTCAAGGATCCATCAAATGATTTGCAGCTTCTTCATTTTGACAATTAAGAGCTCTAATTGCCCTTTTGCAGGAGTTGGTCTTCTATTCTTAATATGCCCAGTTGGTTTGCTGTTCGCTATGGGCTTCTATCCTTCAATCCTTCCGCTCATGGGAGCGAATTTCGTGGTACTTTGCTTGTCATGAGCAGTGGGGTTTTGCTGGGCAGTATCCTATCAAATTCCAAGGTTTTTAAAGTTGTAGTGCAGAATTGCAGGCCAGTCACAGCACCATGGATCTGTTCTGATTCGATTGATTCATAGAATTTGGTTGTATAATGAGATGGGCTGGCCCCTTATGCTATTTGTATGGGCTGCTCAGATGTCAGACAGTCTTTCAGTGATTCATGGGTTCATTTTGTATTCAAATTGATGCAGGTGGAGCTGGTTTCTTTCTTCCTCTTCTCCTTCTTGCTTCTTCTTTTTTTATTGTTTTTTTTAGTAACTCAGCGCAGATGATGTCCAATGTGAAGGTTTATCTATGCATAAGCGGCTAGCTGTTGCTGTCTGCAATGGATGGTTTATTTTGCAGTGGATTCACTGATGGAGATCCGGTGCTGGCAGGTAGCAACTTGATTTTGGTCCAATTTTTTGTGCATTCGTGGCCTTCTGATGTTGGTATGGTCATGTATTGGATATGGGCAATTTGTCTAGCTTTGATTAATCAAAGTAGGTCACTTGTTTATGCATTGTCAGTTTGCAAACTTCATGTAAGAAGCTTTTCCGATGTCCTTGGTGTAGGTTTATATTCTGGGCTGGTAGCATGTGGAATTTGGTGCAAGCATGGGGAAGAAAAATACTCATTCTTACTATCATTTTACAATTAAACACAACTGCTGTGGCTGCCAGTGACTAACTCCTAGTTAACAAGTCAGAAGTAGTGATAGATGATTCAAAATGACTCAATCTCACATCTGTTTGCTCTGCCCATCTGATTGCTCTAGGGAACTCTGCTTGGCCCACTTCAATGGCGATTGGAGTAGATTGATCTCGAACAGATCCCAACTTCTCAAGCACCCTTATGAGTCCAATCATGAACTGTTCTTGATGAATGCATACAGCTTTGTGACTCAATTCAGCTCACATCTGTGCCAGCTTTGTATTGCTTTCATCATTTCTGATTTGAGCGTGCATTTGCATGCCTCCAACAGAATCTATGAAGCCTAACAGAAAAATTCCAAGCATGCTGCATGCATACAACAAAGTGCACCCTCCAACAGAATCCATGTAGCCTAACAGAAAAATTCCAAGCATATAACATCTAGTTTTTCTGACCACCTCAATTAAGAAAATAGTGAAGAACTCTTAGTGGTACCAAGGAACATGAAAGAATCTACATGCAATTGCTGTGTTCAAAATGGAATTAAACATCTAACAACTTTGACTAATTTCCAAATGATCCTTTTGATCACTAAATCATCCTTCTTTATCACTCAAAAGAATAATGATAACAGTTAACCATCACTCAAAAGAATAATGATAACAATTAATCACCATCTTCCACAGGCAGATGCTTTATTTATTTATTTTTAAGGTAACAAGATAATAACTTTCTCTCAACCTGTTGAGCTCAGTAGATGAAAAACTCAATGTAGAACCTCTCCAGTCTATTCTGTTTGAATGAATAACTTCCAACCACAGTTCTAAAACTTGCTGACTTGACTTGAAACTTGGCCGAGTCAACTTTACTTGGTATGATTTTTGCTGGAAACTCAAATCAGCCAATGACCTGGCCGAGTCACATGGAAACTTGATGAGTTGACTCACTTAATCAACTCAAATCATTCTGACTTACATGGAAACTCAAATCAGCCAATGACCTGGCCGAGTCACATGGAAACTTGATGAGTTGACTCACTTAATCAACTCAAATCATTCTGACTTACTTTGTATCACTCATCTTGTCAAAGTCTTTTTAATTAAAAGTAAAAAAAAAAAAGGATTATTAATGCCTAGAGCTGTACATGAGTCGAACCTAGTCGAGCTTAGCATGGCTCGGCTTGGCCAGCAGCCAACCCCAGCTTGAACTCGGCTCGGCTCTGCTCAGCTCAGTCCTCGAGCTTGACTAGCCAGCTCAGCTTAGTTCAGTCAGCAGCTCGGGCTAGTTTGAGCCGAGTTCAAGCTTGTGCGGGATTTTCTCAAATACATATATTGCATTTTCAATCTCCCACACTTCGAATACAAATCAGTAAAAGTGCTTTGTAGGTATTCTATTAAACACTCGGTGAACAACATCAAGATCAAGATATAAGTGTAGTCCTGCAATGTAATTTTTTTTTTTGTGGGGATTTGTTTATTCAATATTCATTTGAATACTCATTTCGAGATACTTTGATATGATGGCAATCCAAGAAATAACACTTCATTGAGGCATTTCATCAAACACTCGGCGAGCAACATCAAGATCAAAATGACTGAATCACCTAGCCGATTTAATCCGAGTTGGGGTTCAAACTGAGTCGAGTCAAGCTCAAGCAAGCTCGAAATATTTTCAAGCTTCAAAAATCAGCTTGACTTCGTCCAATCCAGTTTGGAGCCGAGGCAAGTCAAGCTTTTTTTAATCGAGTCAAGTGAGTTGACTGAGCTAACTCGACTCATGTATAGCTTTACTAATGCCAAATTGAATCATGCAACCTCTTTAACATGAACTTCGATTTAGTAGTGCCCCTTAGGATCCACCTCAATGCAAACTATGTTGGCCCTACCATGATGTATGTGTTTTATCCATGCCATCAATTTGTTTTCTCAACTCATTTTAGGGCATGAGCTAAAAAAATGAGGCTGACCAAATCTCAGGTGAACCATACCACTGGAAGAGTGGTGGTAGAACTCCCACCATCAAAAACTTCATGGGGCCCACAAAAGTTTTGGATCAAGTTGATATTTAATTTTTCCCTTCATCTAGATCTGTCTAACCTAGTCAACAAGTTGGATGGCAAATAAACATTATAGTGGGCCCTAAGAAGTTTTTAATGGTGGGCGATCAACCACCATTGTATCTTGTGGTGTTGTCCACCTTAGGTTTGGACCTGTCTCCTTTATTTATTTATTATGCCATCAAATGAGCAGTAAAAAATGAATGGACAATATGTATAAAACACATACATCATGGTGGGGTCGGGAGAGCTTTTTCCACATTTACCAACAGTGAACCGTTCCTGGAGGGGTCACTGCCCAATCCGAATCCCTTTAACATAATAATTTTCAAAGATGGGTGTCAATCACCATTGCTTCCTATGGGGTAGTCCACTTAAGATTTGGACGTCTCATTTTTTTATTTTTTTATTTTTTGGCATGAGCCAGCAAAATGGATGGACATGGGATAAAATACATGCATCATGGTGAGGCCCAAAGAGCTTTTTAAGAGCACCAACCACTACCGACCTCAGTACTGTGGGGTCACTACCAAATCCCAGTCCCTGGCAATCTGCGTCCCACACAGATTGTTTTCAAACAATCTATCCATTTTTTTCAGTTTATTTCATGGCCTGAACTCCCAAGAAGTAGACCGGAAGATCAAGTGAGCCACAACACAAGAATATGGGGTAATGATACCCACCGTTGAAACCTTTTTTAGTCCCTGGTTATTTGTCATCCAACCTGTTGATAAGGTCCCTCGTACCTGAGTAAAATCACAAATATCAGCATGATCCAAAACTTTAGAGGCCTCAAGAAGTTTTTAACCATGGGTGTTCAATCACCACTCTTTCCTATGATGTGCTCCACTTGAGCTTATGATCTGGTTCTTTTTTGAATTCATGCCCTAAAATGAGGGGGCAAAACGGATGAACAACTTGGATTGGGTGTCCATCTGCTTTTCCGAATCATTTGAGGGCAGATCCCAAAATTGAAGCATATGGAAGTTCAAGTAGACCATGCCAAGGAAACCGTGGAATAATGACATATACCGTTAAAACCTTCCATAGGCCACAACGATGTTTATTTGTTATTCAATATGTTAATAAGAAATAAACACAGATGAAGAGAAAATATAAATATCAACTTGATTTAAAACTTCATCGCCCCACAAAATTTTGAACGGTGGGTATTGAATTCCTATTTTTTCTGGTCCACTTTAGCTTTGGATATCCGTTCAATTCTAGACTCATTTTTAAAATGAGGACAGATTGGCTACTCCCCAGCCACCAGCCCGGTGGCTGATGGTCGGTGCTCTATGGGCCCCGCATGATGTACGTGTTTCATCCATTATGTTCATCCATTTTTAAAGATCATTTTAAGGATTTATCCAAAAAATGAGATGGTTATAAATCTCAGGTGTACCACACCACATGAAAACAATAGTGATTAGATATCCACCATTAAAATCCTCCTAAGGCCCAATGTATTGTTTATTTGACATCCAATCTGTTGATTAGGTCATACATACCCAGACGAAGGGAAAAAACAAAGATCATCTTGATCGAAAACTTTTATGTCCCTCAAAAAGTTTTTAATGGTTGACGTTCATTCAAAACTGTTTCCTGTAATGTGGTTTGCTTGATATTGGGATATAACTCATTTTTGGTCCCATACCACAAAATGATCTAGAAAAATAGATGGACGTCATGGATGAAACACATACATCATGGTGGGGCCCACAGAGCACCGACCATCAGCCATTGGCGGGTGGCAGGGGTAGTAGCTAGTCCGTTTCCTTTTAAAATGAGCCCCTTCCACAGGCATGTGACAAATCCACTCCATCTAATAGTTTTTAAAGACAAGAATAGTGCTAGATTCAGATTGAAAAAATCATCCTGATTTAAAACTCAGCTGGGTCACACCACATGAAACAGTTAGAATAGAATGGCCTATCGTTGAGACCTTGGAGCCAACCATGATGTTTATATGCCATCTAAACCGTTCAAAAGGTTAGTACAACTCAGATAAACTGTAGGTATAGATATTATCTCGCCACAAAACTTCTGTGGCCCCCACAAAATTTTCAACGGTAGACATTCAATTCCTGCTGTTTCGTGTGGTGTGGCTTATCTGAGTTGAGTTCTGTATATGACTCATTTGGGAGTTCTTCACTATCGTGGTATTGTGAAACTGATGGACAGAGTGGATTTTTCACGGTCATCAATGTAGGCCCCACATAGTTTCTGACCACAGGAACTACATGTTGGCTGTTGCACCCCTTCTCTCAAAAATCTTTGATTTCAGAGAATGTCGTCGAGAAGAGCTGCTGCTGCCACTGCTCGAAGGGGTAAACCTCTTTTCTCTTCATCTTCTATTAAAATTACCATTTTTGCCCCTGATTCTAAAATCATAAAAAACAAGATCCCTACTCCCACCAAATTCAACAATTTGGTGAATGATCTATCCAATTCGATCCGAGCCGGTGCTTTTGTGAGGTTAGAGGATGTAGTCGGCCTCTTTGACCGTATGCTCCGCTCGCAGCCATTGCCTTCTGTCCAGACCTTCAATCACCTGTTAGCTACAGTTGCTAGAATGAGACACTATTCAACCGTGATTTCTTTTCATCGAGAGATGAATTGGTTAGGGATCCCATCTGATATCTATACACGGAACATTCTTCTCAATTGTTTCTGCCACTTGAATGGCGTTGGTTTCGGTTTCGCTGTTCTCAGCAACATCCTGAAACGTGGCCATGAGCCAGATGCTGCGACTCTAGCTACTTTTATTTAGGGGTTTTGTATGGAAGGGCGGATTGGGGAAGCGAGTAGTTTCTTTCTAAAGACAGTAGAAATGGGATATCCTTATGATGTGGTGACGTTTGGGATACTTATCGACGGTCTTTGCAAGTCGGGGAATAATGGAATGGCGCTTGGGTTGCTCCGGGAATTGGAGAAGGGTGCGGGTAAATGTAGGCCTGACCTTATGGTTTATACCTCGATCATCGACAGTCTATGCAAAGATGGGCTCACAAAGGAGGCCCTTAAACCTCTTCTTAGAAATGGTTGGTAAAGGGATTCGGCCGAACGTTTTCACTTACAGTTCTTTAATTCATGGACTATGCAATTTAGGGCAGTGGAAAGAAGCAATGATTCTGTTTGAGGAAATGTTGGATGGAGGAATCTCTCCTGATGTGACAACCTTCAGCATACTGGTGAATGCTCTTTGCAAAGAAGGAATGATTAAAGAAGCCCATGGATTACTAGAATTGATGACCCAGAGAGGTGAGGAGCCTAATGTAATCACATACAATGCATTGATGAATGGCTACTGTTTTACTAACCAAATGGATGCTGCCTTAAAGATATTTGATAACATGGTGTCTAAAGGCCATAAGCCTAGTGTCGTGACTTATAACATCTTAATCGATGGATATTGCAAGAATCAGATGGTGGACGAGGCTATGCAGCTGTTCCGAGAAATGCCTTGCAAGGGATTGGAGCCTAATGTTGTTAATTACAGTACTCTTATATGTGGGTTGTGCCGGGTACAGAGAGTTGGCTGCACAAGAGCTCTTCAATGATAAAAACTCATGGACAATGTCCGAATGTCCTCACATACACCATTTTGATGGACGGGCTGTGTAAAAATGAGCGTCTCATTGAGGCAATGAAACTACTCAATGAGATGGAAATTAGAGGAAATAAACCAAATAATGCAGTGTTCGATGTCCTTATCAATGGGATGTGCGAAGCTAAGGAACTCAAATATGTGAAGGAGCTTTTTAGTTGGGCCTCTTCCAAGGGCTTGGGGAATAATGTTAGAACATATAACACGTTAATCAATGGGCTCTGTAAAGAAGGGCTTATGGAGGAAGCTAATGGATTGTTCTTGCAAATGGAAGAGAAGGGTTGCCAACCTGACAGTGTCACCTTCAATGCTTTAATTAGGGGTTTTCTACAAAACAATGAGACTATCAAGGGAATGCAACTTCTTGGTGAAATGGCTAAAAGACATTTTTCTGTAGATGCATCCACTACATCTATGTTAGTGGGCTTGCTCACAGAGGGTGCAAAAGGTCAAGAATACCTTGGAATGCTTAATAAATTTGTCCCCTAGGGCGAATGAGAGGTGATTTGTTGAACATCAATTGAACATCAGCTCATTTTACTTGCTGTAATGAATGTTGCTGCTGGTTGTCCGATATCTTCTTCAGAGCTTTCCTGGAGGGTGAAAAAGGTCAAGAATACCTTAGAATGCTTAATAAATTTGTCCCCTAGGGCGAATGAGAGGTGATTTGTTGAACACCAATTGAACATCAGCTCATTTTACTTGCTGTAATGAATGTTGCTGCTAGTCGTCCAATATCTTCTTCAGAGCTTTCCTACATGCTGCACTTTGTAAGAATATCTATATGCATCTTCCAATATCTTCTTGAAAGCTTTCCCGCACGCGACATTGTGTGAAGACATCTAAATGGTCAGTGAGAACTGCAAAAGTTGCTTCATTCCAAATTTAGGCAATATTCCGTGAAATAACCCAATTACTCATTCATTAGTTTTCTAGCTCTAATTTGTAGATTTTTTTAGACAAATTAATTAGGATATTTCCTTTAAAAAAAAAAAAAAACATTTTTGTTGGTGGCCTCATCTTACTAGAACTAGTGATGTAACCCTTGCTCCATTGATAATTCAAAAAGTTAACTTGACTTAACTCTACTCAATATCTAGCTGGGTCGGGTCAACTCGAAGACTCAACGAGTCTTTAGTTGACTTGACTCGATATTTAAGTTTAGAAGTATCCAGCCTATGTGATATATTTGAAAATAACATAGTTTTTAAATACTCTCATTCAAACACAAATACGTGTCATAGCACACTGGTAGTGCACTTGCTTGTGAGACGCCCCCCCCCTGCGTGAACACGCGGTTTCCAAGTCACGTTGGGCTGACCGAGTTTTTGTGTCAACTCAATGTGTCTTGTTGAGTCCTGACCAATTCAGGCTCATTAGCAAGTTTCCAAGGGACTCAAATATCTCAAGTTGAGTTGATTAGGCCAAGTTTTGAGTTGAGTCACTGAGTTTTATAACTATGGCTCCATTAACTGGTTAACTTTGTGCGGAAGGCTGATAAGTATAGTAAGTTGATAACTGATGACTATTTGCTTTATGGTAATGCTGACCTAATCTCATACTAGATGTCTACAATGTAGTTGTAAGACTTACTAACATAATGTCATAATAGGTCAAGTAATAGCTAGATCAGAAGTATAGAGCTGTGATCCTACTAGGATTGAAGATCAATACCAATTGCAATAAATCCAAAAAATTTAACTACATAGTTTTCATGATGCAAACCACAAGATCTGAGAATAAAGAGATGAAGGGAATGGGAGTTATGATTAATCAATGAAGAGATTCATTGCTAGGGTTCAGAGAGTGACGAAATATGGTAGATGGTTGGGAACCGGACCTCTCTCAAGTGTGGCAACTGATCCAGTTTTGCACTTTCCAAATTGTAGGTCTCACTGTAGATAGAGGACATCATGAAAGTCACACTGTTTGGATGATCTTAACTGACCTAATCTCTGTGAATTTGGAGTGCTGATCATTTTCTTTCAAACTTCCGTGTGATAGTCGCCAATGTGATGCTTGTGATCACCGAGTTAGAGCATCTTTAGTGCCAAGCTCCATCCAAATTGGGGTACATTAGTTGGATGATCTGGATTGGTAGGAATTTATTCCATGTGTACAGTGGATGAGTACAACTTGAGTTATTTTACCTCTCTCAATTTGGAGAGGTCTTGGATTTGTCCTGTTTTTGGAGCTGCAATCAGAACCTCCAAATGCTAAGTCAGTTAGAAGGCATGTAATCTAATGGAATCAGCATAATTTGTTGATGCATACCAACAAATGTATAGCTGTCGTCACCTGGATTGCAGGTGATTCAGAAAGGCATTACAAGCAAAGGAAAAAACTTCAACATTCCAAAAGTGAATTCTGTGGTAGTTGGCTTTAAACATCTGAATGCAAGAAGAGGTAAAATCCAATTTGTTGAGTCTCTTTAGAAGCTCTTTAGTAAATTATTGAAGCTCACCTTTCAATTCTCCACCATTCATATTTATTGGAGATATTTTTGTGTGCAGCTTGCATTTTTATGCCATTGATGGTCACTTTAGTTTCAAGAAAATAATTAGGGGCGTGCTTGGATGCTCAATTGAACTGACTGCAATTCAAGTCCTTCGAACACAAATTTGTTAACCAGGGTTTGGCACCATTTTAATTCATAGTGACAACCAAACCCCCAATTGCAATTCCACATGTTTCTAGTTTGGACATGAAGCAGAAGTACTTTCAACTTTGAGTTTGCCTCTCAGGATGTACAGAGTAGTGCAAGCCTGACTTTGGTTGTTGTTTCTTTATCGAGTTGCATTGTTGCAATTGGATTCAGTTGAACTTGTCAACACAGCCTAAAGCTACTTTCAAGTCATTATTGTTACTTCTGCAAGAAAGGTTTTCATCATGAAGTCACTTTCTTTTGCCTTTTCTCTAGGGTCTGTCACAAGGTTAACTGGATCTCAGGTTGCTCTATGTGATGCTGGAACAGGTATATGGTACACTACTACCTCCAATATGTGGTACACTAGGGTAAGATCATTTTGGTCACCCCAGTACATACACTAGGTATGTGTACAGTTTAATATATGAATCAATATTCTAATTTATGTATAAAATGATGGTATTATTATTAGTGGTCTCACATCCATAATACAAGTATAAATCTCTACGTTCTCAATGTACATTGACATTACGACTCAAACCACACTGGGAGTATATAACCATAGTTTGGGATCGGTAAAAGTAGCATCCAGGTTGCAAATGACCCACAATCTGGATCATGGGATTTGGAACGGTAAACATAAGGGGATTGGTGATTTAGGTAACATTGGTCTCTCATGTCTTCTTGAAGGCAATTTCAATCTAATTATGTTTTCCTTGAGGAGGCTTCTCAATGTCTCCAAGAAAGAGAGAACCATTTGCAGCATTGAAGATTATGGTTTATTGAGAAACTGTGGATTGAGGTAGACTCTCAGCTGATAATTGGTGCAATGCAACTCCAAGAGAAAGCTTCCACGATCAATCACATTCAATGATCCACATACTATAATCTATAGGCAAGAGCAGAAATTCAGTCACATCTTCCGTCAGTAATGGAGCTGCTTACAGGTTGGAAGACTGTGCCATTAACATGACTTGTGAGACGATCTCTGATGCTCCTCTGGACTCCACTGCTTAGTTTGTTGTTGAAATGAATTGGCATGTCCATGATGTTTATTCAGACACTATCTTCTCTTCTAGATTTTGGGTCTAATTAAAACAATGATTTAAGTTTTCAGCATTTTGGTTTAGAGTCTCACGTTTACGATTCAATTTTCTTGAAAAGGAAAGATAGTGATTAGATTGCTTGGATATTCAAAAGAATTGGAATCTGTAAATTATTGGAAAAGGAAACATCTAGCTGTTTTTGGATGCTCTGTGAACTGAATTGCAATAATTTGATTCAATTCATAGAGTAACAAAACTAGAGTGGCAAGGTAGCCTCATTCTATTCTTAATTGTTGGAATATGGGGAGTAGCACACAATGGAAGAAATGAAGAAATTTAAAAAGGAAAAAAAGGAAAAAAAAAAGATTTTGTGGGTTCAAGTGTTGACTTGAATAGTCAATATCTTAAGACAGATTTGCTGCGATTGTTGGGTATTCCAAGTGCAAAAGAAAGGAGATGACAAATTGTCTTTAGGATACAATGAACTCACAAATTCAAAGTTCAACACGAATATTTGCACCTCGTAAGTGTTGAATATATCTTCAAGAATCAATTATTGATATGGCTCACGCAAACGTTCTCAAAAGGACAATTGCAGGAAGGCATAAGGTTGTAGATAGCTTGATCTAGGAATGGTGTTCTGTCTTTGGACTATGATATCAAGGATATATAGAACTTAAAGGGACATTGTGACCTTCCCGTTATGAAAAAACGGTGCTGCATTGGCTTGTATTTTCCGTATCGAGCTGTATTAACATTGATATTTGATAGCCTAAAGATGACTTTTAAAAAAAAAGTTTTCTTTGTTTTGTTTTGTTTTCCCCCCCTCTTTTCCTTTTAATTTCTGTATAGAGAGGGATTATTTTAAAGGCATTTCCGACCAAATCTAGATCAAATTTGAAGATCGAAACTTGTTTTTTTTTTTTTTTTTGCATCAAATCAAAGAATTGAACCTCCCGGGTCCGGTTTTACAAAAATCATAGAAAAGGTAAAAAAAATACTTTTTTTTTTGTTGCTTTTTCAATCTGGAATCACATTGAAACAACAATATAAATTATTTCGATTAAATATTGGTGGATTTGATTTGGATTTGAGGTGTTTTCCCTTTTTAAAAAAAATTATTTATTTATTTATTTATGTGGTTATTTTCTAAAAATTTTAGGAAAAACGTTTTTAAGTACTTTTCTTTTTTTTTTTTTACTGATTTTTATTGTCATGCTTGAGGAATATTAGAAGACTGGATCTATGGATTTGTTGAAGATTTGGAGGTTTATTTATTTATGTAGGTATTTTCTGAAAATTTTATAAACAAATTTAAATTAGTTTTTGTTTCTTTTCTTTTTCCAATTCTTGTTATGATCTTGAGGAGTATTAGAGGACCATGGATCTACTGATTTATTAAAGATTTGGGGCCTTTTCTTTTTTCTTTTATTTATTTATTTACACGTATTTTTTTTAAATTTTAGAAAGATTTTTAAATTAGTTTTTATTTTATTTTTCTGATTCTTGAAGAATATTAGAATATGGATCTACTGATTTGTTGAAGATTTGAGTTTTTTTTTTTTTAAATTTCTTTTTTATTTACACATGTTTTTTCTAAAAATTTCATAAAAAAGTTTTTAAGTCGTTTTTTATTTTTATTTTTATTTTTTAATTTTATAAATTTTTGTTATGATGCTGTAACTTCTCGGAAAAAAATCCGTACAAAAACCCGAGTTCCACCTCAGGCAGAAATCGCTCAAGACCAAATCCTTTAGAAATTAGACGAAAATTAATCAAGTGCTAAACTAAATTATCTGTGAAATTAGCTTGAACCACTTTAAATACGAACTGCAAGACCCAAAGCGTGTAGAATCGTTAATGCTACATTACCCTGAAACATAGAATCAATCTCAAAACTCGGTTGCTCTCGGGAGCACACAGAAACTCCGTATCGGATCTGTACCGCACGTTGAAAGTCCGATTACCACGAGACTATACAAATATGACCACCTTACTGGGCTTGACGACCATCTCGAAAATCAAGTCCAGATAGTATCCAGAAACGCACAACTTTAGCCCAGAGCGAAGTGTGTGAGAAACGCAAATATCTTTAGAAAATGTACTCAGATTTAAGTAAACAAGGCCGTTCGCTTGCGGGCCAATTCTAAGGTTTCAGATCGCCAGAATCTGACCCAAATACACCCTCGGATCAAGGAAAATTTCATACGCAGGTCAGTGTACTTGTGGCCCTGATTGAATGGCGGTGACCGTTGAACTGAAACCGGTCCTCTGCGGTCGTTCTGTAAATCCGATCGGACCAAAAACTTAACCTGACCTAGATCCAATGTTAGGGAACTTTCCCCGAATCGTATGCAGAAAAGGGGCCTCCAGATGTGCTTCTTTGGACCGAAACAGCCACTCTTTGGCTAGAACCTAAGTATACCATGGCCCCGGGGCCATTCCCTTCAGTTCTGAGCCTATGTAAGGGCCTTTACCCACCCTCCTCTCATTCCATACGAATTCTAAACCCTAAGAGAGAAAAGAGAGAGAAAGTGGAGAAGTGAGAGAGTGAGTGTGAGATAGTTCCTGGGATTCGATCCCACTACTCCACGTACGTAACTACCGCTTCCCTGTCGCTATGCTGGAGATTCTGATTCCGTTCTTGGGTAAGAAACCCTAACCCTAACCTGTTTTAGGAATCCAAATACGTAGATCGGTGAAATAGCTAACCCGTTTTATTAATTAGATATTCAAAGTCTAGTTCACAAGGTGATAGTGTTCAAATTAAATCCGTTACGAGTTTATACAGTTGGGTTGCGTCCTTATGCAGAAGGACAGGGTGATTGCCTATGCATCACGACAGTTGAGGAAACATGAGGAGAATTACCCTACGCACGACCTGGAGTTAGCGGCCGTCATCTTTGCATTGAAGCTCTGGAGACATTACCTCTACGGAGAGGACTTCGAGATCTTTTGCGACTACAAGAGCCTTCGCTATATATTCACCCAGAGAGACTTGAATATGAGGCAGCGCCAATGGATGGAAACCTTGAAGGACTTCAAGTTCGAGGTCTCCTACCATCCTGGCAAGGCCAACCTTGTGGCAGACGCGTTGAGCCGCAAGAAAGCGATAGCATTTGCGGCTCCGCTAATGGTTGAGGAGTGGAATATGGTGGAGTTCGTGTGAGATTTTGAGCAGAAGCTCACGGTAGAGGAGCCGTTTAAGAATGTCGCACACATTCGTGTGCGGCCACTTGTGGATGATAGGATCATAGCGGCTCAGAAAGAGGATGAGCGATTGGCTGAGATGAGAGAGCTGGTGAGCGACAGTCATGACTCCGAATGGAGAGTTGGTTTAGATGGAGGTTTGCGATATCGTGGCCGCCTGTGCGTCCCGAATCTCCATGACTTAAGGAGAGAAGTTCTGGTAGCCGCTCACAATTCGAAGATGGCGATGCATCCGGGTAGTACGAAGATGTATCGAGACATGAAGCGTTCGTACTGGTAGGACAACAGGAAGGCCCACATAGCTGACTTCGTATCCCGTTGTTTCACGTGCCAGCTGGTCAAAGCCGAGCATCGCCGACCTCCTGGTCTACTTCAGCCTATGCCTATAGCCGAATGGAAGGGGGACTTCATCTCTATGGATTTCATTTCAGGGTTACCGAAGACGAGGAAGGGGCATGACTCCATTTAGGTGATTGTGGACCGATTGACGAAATCGGCTCATTTCCTCCCGATCAGAGTTACAAACTCTGCAGACGATTTGGCCAGGCTGTACATCAAGGAGATAGTATTTCTGCATGGAGTGCCTATGGAGATCGTGTCGGATCGAGACACGCGATTCACATCTATCTTCTGGACTCGTATCTAGGAAGCAATGGGTGTGAAGTTGAAGTTTAGTACCGCGTTCCACCCACAGACGGATGGGCAGACGGAACGGGTAAACCAGGTGTTAGAGGACATGTTGCGAGCTTGCGTGCTTGATTTTAAGGACAGTTGGGATGACTGTCTTTCTTATGCCGAGTTCGCTTACAACAACAACTTTCAGGCGAGTATTGGCATGGCTCCCTACGAAGCACTGTATGAGTGCCCATGTAGAGCACCACATTGCTAGGTGGAAGTTGGCGAGAGAAGTTTGATTGGACCCGAGTTAATACAGGCGACCTCAGAGAAGATCGACATTATCAGGCATCGACTTCTTGCAGCACAGAGTAAACAGAAGAGTTACGCCGATACGAGACGGCGACCGCTAGAGTTTAAGGTTGGGGACCATGTATTTCTTAGGGTTTCCCCCATGAAGGGAGTCCTTCGGTTTGGCAAGAAGGGGAAGCTCATGCCGAGATTTATTGGTCCATTCCAGATACTAGACCGAGTGGGTGTGGTCGCGTACCGCCTTGCTTTGCCCACACCACTCGCGGGCGTGCACAACGTATTTCATGTATCTATGTTGAAGAAAAACCTTCCTGATCCTTCTCACATCATCAAATGGGAGTAGGTATAGTTGTATGAGGATGCTACTTATGTACTGCGGCCGATGCATATCCTAGACAGGAAGGAGCGGGTGTTGCGTGTAAGGTTATCCCGTTGGTGAAGGTGTTATGGACGCATCACACTGAGGAAGAGGCTACTTGGGAGACAAGCCGAGGTTCGTAAGAACTACCCCAAGATTTTCGAGGAGTACGAAAAGGTACTAATTTCGAGGACAATTTTTCTTTAAGGGGGGTAGATTGTAACGTCTCGAAAAAAAATCCGTATAAAGATCCGAGTTCCACCTCAGGCAGAAATTGCTCAGGACCAAATCCTTTAGAAATTAGATGAAAATTAATCAAGTGCTAAACTAAATTATCTGTGAAATTAGCTTGAACCACTTTAAATACGAACTGCAGACCCAAAATGTGTAAAATCGTTGACGCTACATTACCCTGAAACTTAGAATCAATCTCAAAACTCGGTTGCTCTCGGGAGCACATAGAAACTCCGTATCGAACCTGTACCGTACATCGAAAGTCCGATTACCGCGAGACTATACGAATATGACCACCTTACTGGGCTTAACGACCATATCGAAAATCAAGTCCAGATAGTATCCAGAAATGCATAACTTTAGCCCGGAGCGAAGTGTGTGAGAAACGCGAATATCTTTAAAAAATGTACTCAGATTTAAGTAAACTAGGCCGTTTGCTTGCGGGCCAATTCTAAGGTTTCAGACCGTCAGAATTTGACCCAAATACACCCTTGGATCAGGGAAAATTTCATACGTAGGTCAGTGTACTTGTGGCCCTGATCGAGTGGCGGTGACCGTTGAACTGAAACTGGTCCTCTGCGGTCGTTACGTAAATCCGATCGGACCGAAAACTTAACCTGACCTAGATCCAATGTCAGAGAACTTTCCTCGGATCGTATGCAGAAAAGGGGCCTCCAGATGTGCTTCGTTGGACCGAAACAACCACTCTTTGGCTAGAACCTAAGTATACCATGGCCCTGAGGTCATTCCCTTCAGTTTTGGGCCTATATAAGGGCCTTTACCCACCCCCCTCTCATTCCATACGAATTCTAAACCCTAAGAGAGAAAAATGAGAGAAAGTGGAGAAGTGAGAGAGTGAGTGTGAGATAGTTCCTGGGATTCGATCCCACTACTCCACGTACGTAACTACTGCTTCCATGTCGCTATACCGGAGATTCTAATTCCGTTCTTGGGTAAGAAACCCTAACCCTAAATTGTTTTAGGAATCCAAATACGTAGATCGGTGAAATAGCTAACCCGTTTTATTGATTAGGTATTCAAAGTCTAGTTTACAAGGCGAGAGTGTTCAAATTGAATCTGTTACGAGTTTACCGGCGAAAGGTGAGGACTATAAACGTTTAGGTTATGGTTTTCAAGGCTGTCAATGTCGGTTAATAATTTATAACTGACTTGGTTGCCATTTCTCATGCTAGATACGATGTTTCCCTCGCTTTACAGATATATATGAACTATGTTGAATATAGTGTAATTCATGTGTTTGTAAAAATGTTTGAATGGGTATGGAATTTGGATTCGTGCTTGCC
Source organism: Magnolia sinica (assembly GCF_029962835.1). Lineage (NCBI taxonomy): Eukaryota > Viridiplantae > Streptophyta > Magnoliopsida > Magnoliales > Magnoliaceae > Magnolia > Magnolia sinica. The sequence continues at coordinate 87,343,598 of NC_080578.1, read as the reverse complement.
ATGATTATACGTTGTGGATATATGATTGTTGTATATGTGACAACTCCTTGGTGAAAGGATTTGCCCTAATACATGTTATGACCAACATACGCCATGTATGTTGAAGTGTGTAGTCAAGTGTTTGTAAAAATGTTTGATTGGGTATGGAATTTGGATTCGTGCTTGCCATGATTATTTGTCATGGATATATGATTGTTGTATATGTGACAACTCCTTGGTGAAAGGATTTGCCCTAATACATGTTATGCCCAACATACGCCATGTATGTTGAAGTGCGTAGTCTAAGTGTTTGCAAAAATGTTTGAATGAGTATGGAATTATGATTTGTGCTTGCTATGATTATTGATCGCTAATACATGATCGTTGTATACATGGCTACTCCTTGTGAAAGGACGAGCTATGGTATGTGTTTTTAATGAATTTATTACCTGTATGCAATGGGTGGTCTAAGTGTTTGATAAAATGCCTGAATGAGAAAATGCTTGATGTAATGTACTTGCTGAGGGTGTTGAGATAGGATTCTTAATTCCCTTATATATAGTTACAGTTTCCTTTATGCAACCTATCTTACAACTATGTAATTTATAAATTAATGCCTATGTGTGATGACATGTGTGGTATGTGTTTGTTGAAATGCTCGAATGGGATTTATGTTTAGATTTGGTTGTCACATGCTGTCTTGGAATATCACATGTGGATGCTATTGGTTGGAGTGTGATTGGGGCTACGATGTAGTCCAGACAATCGGTAATGGTTTACGATCGGTGGCCGTACTGCTTAGCCACAATGGATAAGCCTGATGAATCCGAGTCGTACGTTGTTTGTCGACAGTGGTTAGGCCACGCGGAATGCTTACGTACTCCATGTCGATCAAGTCAACGTACGCTTGTACCAGTCGAGCTTGACAAGTAACCCGATTGGCCCAATGTATGTTTACCACATATGGACGCTACTGCTTGAATCTAAGGTACCAAACTTACCAGAAAAAGGCCCGTTTAACCTTGGTACCTCGATCCGCTAAGACTCATGAGCCGGACATGGTGGTATGGGACACCGTGGTCGAGCTGTCGGCCTACGCTGGGGCAACGAGCCTCCCCGTAGTGTCCAATGAGTAACCTAGATTCGTGAGCTGAATACGGTGGTATAGGACACTGTATTAGAGCTGTCGGCCTACGATCAGGTGACGAGCCCGTAGTGACCTCGAGTATACTCTAAGACTACGTTAAGGCAACGAGCTTTTCTGTAGTGACCTCGAGTATAAACCAGGCCTGCGCTAAGGTGACGAGCCGCTCCGTAGCTACCTAGAACTGTTCTTCGTATGTGATTAACTAGGATTAATGACCCTAGATGGATCAATGTTTGGGAAAATGATATGAAGGGAGGTACCTTAGCTTCCCAATCCTGCTGTATGAATATGCCTAATTAAGAACTTGACTAATCACGATCATGCACCGCACTGCATGTGCTTTGGCAAGGAAGCGTATGTTTCGGGAGGATGCCATGCGCGAACGTGAGATGAAGTCGCTGAGGGAGTGTAGGCTAGGGCATGCATCATTACCGCATACCATTCTTGCATTAACAAGAGTAATCTAGGACATGATTGCTGTACTGCTTTATCATTTCTGCTTGACTGAATTGATAACATGTTAACCTTTGCCTTATAGTTCTACTGAGTTGATCACTCACTCCCACTCTGGGATGGTGTTTTAAAACACCAACCAGACTCTGTCTTAGTTGCAGATGATGGCGCAACTTATGAAGCGGAGCCTGATTTTTATGACGACGAGGAGTTCTCGTATATGCAGTATTCTAGCGGGTTCATGTAGGCCACATTCTGATTGTCGGGGCTATAGGGATTTCATGATGTAGACGGACCTACACATTTTGATATTTTGTATTTTGAAACGATACATGTAATTGTTTAACCTGGAACATGATTATACTTTGGAGACGCACCACCACTTATATGTTTTATATATACCTATCATGGTCTTCCGTTTGCGTAATTTAACTGTCTCAGGGGTATGATATATTGATTTAGTATAATCCCACTTATGTTTAGTGCACTAACATGGACAACATTTAATCATCATTATCCATGTTGCATAGGTGATGCGTTGGAACTCGGGAGTTGAACTTCTGCTCGACCCCCGATTTTCAGGGAGTTACTGATGCATGAGGAGTATTAGAAGACTATGGATCTAATTATTTCACACATGCTTTGATTTAAAAAAATATTTTCTACATTTTTTTTCTAGTTTCAAGTTAATTTTTTGAGTAGCTCTAGGGAAAAAGAAGTGGAGGATTATCCTTATGGTTGTCCATTTGGCAGTTTGGGCAGAAAGAAACAGCCATTGTTTCCACAACTGTAGAGTTTCCAAGGTGGGGGTGTTTTCGAGGGTTCTAATTTTGTTTAGAGATTGGGTTATGTAGTTCTTCTCTTTGTTTTGGGGGTTTCTAGCTACTCTGGAGTAGCTTTCTTTTCTTTTCTTTTTTCTTTTTTCTTTTATTTTTTTAATATAAATTTGGCTTTCAATAAAATGCTCATCTTTTTTTTTTTTTAAAGTTACTTTTTAGGTGTTTTCTATTTTTTAAATAAATTTAGAAAAACTATATTAGTTAATAGATAATCATATAAGCAATATATGATATCAAGTTCTGACACATATCAACAATTTATAGAAAATAAAATAAAATCAACACCACACCTTATAGTTGGTTAACCTGTTAGGATAACATTACATTGTTACCAAAGAACGGTCCGATACACCATCCAATACATTGTCAAAACACACAAAAAAAGATAGATTCCTGAAAATCTCATTTTTCCTATTTTCTAATATATTTCCGCTTTTTTTTTTTTTTTTTTTTTTTTTGCTTTAAAAAAATTCTGACCAATACAGGCCGATATGGCCCAATACGGCCTCGATACTAGTAAGCGACGCTATTCATATCAATTTTCCGCCAGGTCGATACGATGACCGATACCATCATTCAGGACCATGGAGTAGATGCCCACACTTGATGTTAATTGGGGTTTCTCAGATTGAGATCAGATGAAGATTGCAGAAAACTTGAGCTTGCTAAGACCCACTATCAAAAGTGTAACTTCAAGTGGAAATCTTTTGAAAACAAAAAGCTAGGAATATATGGCTAAAAGAGGGAGACTGCAACACTAGATTTTTCTATGGCTCGATTGTAGAAAGGTGTAGATCCATGGTGTGGAGAATTAAGACAAAGGCAGTCGTTATCCTTGAGTCAATTGATGATATTACATTGGAAGTTAAAATGCTTTAAGAACATCTTTTATTTGGAAGGCATTGAAGTGGGGAATATCCTTGATTGTGTTCCAAGGTTGGTGACAGGGCAAATGAATGAGGCCCTTCTATGCCCTCGCCTCTTTTGGAAGAAGTTGGAGATGTTAGATAGACTGAAATATGCCTTGTATAGCTAGCATACCTTATATAGTTGGTTTCCATATGTAAATGATTCTGATTTTATTTCTTTCCTTGTATAGATGCTGTAATCTCTATATATTCAACCCCTTTGGATTGTCTTAAATACACAAAAGCTTTCAGCTCCTCTCGGTTTACATGGTATCAGAGCTTCACTGATCCAAATCCGGCACCATCAGTTAGATCCGACCACACATGCGTCGTCCGGCCACCCCTGCTGCGTCGTCCGACCATCCCTCTGCTCGTCCAGCGCCCTCTGTTGCTCATCCCCTGTTGCAGATCCGACTACCCCTGCTCGTCCGACTGCCCCATCCAGATCTGTTGCTCCCATCTATTGCTCGTTCTCTTTGAGTTCCAGCAACCCCATCCAAATCTGTTGCTCCCATCCAGATTTGTTGAAAATTTGTTGCTGTTGCTCCCATCCAGATCTGTTGCTCCCATCTATTGCTCGTTCTCTTTGAGTTCCAGCAACCCCATCCAGATCTGTTGAAAATTTGTTGCTGTTGCTCCCATCCAGATCTGTTGCTGTTGCTGCTGCATCGCCAGATCTCACTTATCCAGCTCCAGATCCACTATTGCTGTTGCGATTCCGCCAGATCCAGATCTATATTTTCCAGATCCAGAGCTCCTGTTGTTGTTTCTATTTCACCAAATCCAAATACTGCTACCCCTTGGGTATCTCTTACTGTACGGTACACCTAAAACATTCTTTTGCTGCAACTCTTTGCGTGCTTTATATTAATTCCGATCAATGGACAAGAACTCATCACGTACAGAGGCCCGTGTAGTTTTGATGGTACCAATTATTCGCTATGGGCCATCCATTTTCAGAACTTCCTCAAGGGTCGTGGTTTGTGGGGACTAATTGATGGATCTGTTACTATTCCCACTTCCATGGATGCCGATAAATTGGCTGATTGGGAAATGAACAATGGACGGATTATTACCTGGATTCTCGATTCGGTCGATCAGTCCATTGCTGTTGGCCTCACACCTCATCGCACGGCCAAGGCAATGTGGGAGCATCTTCAAACAATTTATTAACAAAGTAATGTGGCCCGGTCATATCGTCCGGAACAGGATCTCGTTAACCTTACTCAGGGTGACAACAGTATTCAATCATTTTATTCTAAAATTGTCACAATTTGGACTGAAATGGCCTTGATGGATCCAATATTTCCTAATGACTTTAGGAATTTTCAAACTATGCGCGAGAGTGCGCAAGTTCGCCAATTTCTTATGAAACTGCGTCCGGAATTCGAGCATTGTTGGGCTGCTCTCTTGAACCGTGGCCCTACTCCTTCATTGAATTCGGTTATTAATGATCTATTGGTTGAGGAACAACGACTGAAAGTTCTATCACTTCCTTCCTTGACTCCGAGATCATCTGATATGGTGCTTGTTGTGTCCACCACTACACCAACACGTGGCTCCTCTCCTTTAACTTGTCGCAGCTGCAACAAGGTGGGTCATGTTGTCGCTCAATGCAAAAAATGGTGCGCTTATTGTCGACGAACTGGTCATGGTATTCAAGACTGTCGTACACGTGCATATGCATCTTCTTCCGGCCGTGGACGTGGTGGTCGTGGTCGTGGCCGTGGTCGTACTCTTTCTGCTACTGCTGCCACTATTTCTTCCGAGCCGACTGTTAGTGATTGTACATCTACTGTTTCTGCTGAAGGTCTTTCATCTCCGTTGACTCCTGCGATGCTCCAGCAAATCATTCAGGCCCTTTCTGCGGCTGGTATGTTAGGTATATCCCATCTTCTACATGGTTCTTCGATGCGGGTGCTTCCAATCATATGACCGGTGCTGTATCCCATCTTCGTGACATTCGTCCCTACACCGGCAATCAGGCTATTTCTACTGCTGATGACACTAGACTACTTATTCAGTCTATTGGATCATTGACTTTCTCTCCTTCTGCTCATCGCCAGTTCATCCTTCGTGATGTGTTTCATGTCCCTAACCTCTCCTCCAATTTAATTTCAGTTGGTCAACTCACATCCAATAATTGCTTAGTTATATTTCTTCCCAACTGTTGTTTTGTGCAGGATCTGGTGACGGGGAAGGTACTTGGGAGGGGTAGCGGCATGGTCGTCTGTACGTATTGGATTTTGATCCATCTGTCACTCCGGCTCGTTGTTTCTTTTCTCCTTCTTCATCAGATATTTCTTCGGCAAATAAATTGTGGAACATATGGCACTTTTGCCTGGGTCATCCACATTTCGATCGGTTACTTCAGTTAATTTCGTCTGGCATTTTAGGGAATATTTCTCTTAATAAAAATGATTTGAATTATTCTTGCTCTTCCTGTTGTCTTTCAAAAAGTGTGTTCCATTTTTCCTAAGTACTACAAAATCATCTTCGATGTTTGAACTTGTGCATACGGATGTCTGGGGTCCTTCACCAATTATGTCTCTCTCTGGTTTACGATACTATGTTATATTCATTGATGATTTCACACGTTACACTTGGATTTACTTTCTGCAATCGAAGTTACAGGTTTTTGAAAAATTCAAGTTATTTCACTCTATGGTGGAGACTCAATTTCGGGTTTCAGTTCAAACTCTCCGCTTTGACTCAGGGGGGAATATCTCTCAACTGATTTTCGTACATTTCTTCAAGGGCATGGGATTATTCAAAACCACCTGTTCTGATACTGAACGGGATGGCTAAAAGAAAAAATCGTTATATTGTTGAAACTGCCAATACCTTGATGACAACTATGAGTGTTCTTCGTTCTTTCTGGGCGGAAGCAATGTTACATTTCGTCTACTTGATTAACCGGATGCCAACCAAAGTTCTGAACAGTAAATCTCCTTACTCTATTCTCACCGGCTTACCTCCTGCATATTTTACATTTCGTGTTTTTGGTTGTATCTGTTATGTTCACCTGGCTTCACGTGAACGTAACAAACTATCTCCAAAATCAGTCAAATGTATGTACTTGGGATTTGGAAAAACTCAGAAGGGTTTTCGATGTTATGATCCGGTTTCTCATCGTGTTCGGGTTTCACGACATGTTATTTTTCTTGAACACATTGCTTTTCATTCATCTCTTCCTCCGCACACTCCAAACTCTCCTGGTCTAATTGCCTTTCTAGAAATTCCGTTTTCCTCAAGTACTGTCCCTCGTCCATTGCAGGTATACTCATGTCGACCACGTACAGATCCACCACCTATTACTCAACCCGAACCTACTGTACCTGTTGCAGATCCTGAACTTACCTCGATACGTCGTTCCGCTCGTGAACATCGAGTGCCTGATCGGTTGATATGCTCTATGTCTGCCATGAATGCTGCTCTGGATACCGTTTGTATTCCTACTTCATACTCTCAGGCAGCCACTCATGATTGTTGGAAGAAGGCTATGGCAGAAGAACTTGCCGCATTGGATGATAATCATACGTGGGACATTGTCACTTGACCTGCTGACCAACAGCTAATTGGTAGCAAATGAATTTATTCTGTCAAGCTCAAGTCTGATGGATCATTGGATTGATACAAGGCTCGACTTGTCGCTCAGGGATACAAACAGGAATATGGAATTGATTATGATGAGACTTTCGCCCGTGGCCAAGATGAAAACTGTTCGTACTCTTCTGGCTATATCTTCTGTTCGCTCATGGCCACTCGCTCAGATGGATGTGAAAAATGCCTTTCTTCATGGAGATCTCCAAGAAACCGTATATTTGAAACCTCCTCCTGGCTCTTTAATCCCTGACAATAAGGTATGTCGCCTAAAGAAAGCCCTGTACGGCCTCAAACAGGCACCTCGGGCATGGTTCCAACGCTTTCACGATGTTGTTACGGGTGCTGGCTTTACTCAAAGTGGTCATGACCCATCCTTATTTTTGCGCATTACTACTCACGGAATTCTCATTGTTCTGGTCTATGTTGACGACCTCGTCCTGACTGGTAGCGATGCTACTGACATCTCGGCCTTAAAGGAAGTTTTGCAATCCTCCTTCAAGATGAAAGACCTCGTCCACCTCACATACTTTCTTGGGCTTGAAATTTCACGTTCTAAACATGGGATCCTGGTCAGCCAGCGTAAATATGCCAAGGATCTTCTCGCTTTGGCATCATTGACAGATTAGAAAACAGTTCAAACTCCCTTAGAACTTAACATTCATTATGGCCGCGACGATAGTGATCTACTTGCACAGCCCGACTTATACCGCCGTTTGGTTGGGAGTCTGGTTTACTTAACTATGACTCGCCCTGATATTGCCTATGCTATCCAAGTCGTCAGTCAGTTTATTTTTGCTCCTCGGACTCTTCATATGACTGCGGTGTTCGCATCATACGGTACGTACGTGGAACTCTAGATCGATCACTGTTCTTCTCCTCCACGGTGACTCTGGACCTTCATGCTTATTCGGATGTTGATTCGACTGGTTGCGCTCTCGCACGAAGATCTACCACTGGCTACTGTGTTTTTCTCGGCACTTCTCTCATCTCTTGGAAGTGTAAGAAGCAGGCCACTGTTTCCAAATCAAGCACAGAAGTCGAGTATCGGGCGATGTCTGCTGCGTGTAGTGAGCTTGTTTGGTTACGTGGACTTCTTTCCGAGTTGGGCATTCCTGTGCAGAATCCTACTCCACTCCATGTTGATAATCTCAGTGCCATTCAGATTGCCTCTAACCAGATTTTTCATGAACGGACGAAGCATATTGAAGTTGACTGTCACTTTATCTGTGAGAAATTTCAGTCTGGGCTCATTTCTCTACCACATGTTGCATCCCATGATCAGATTGCAGACATTCTCACCAAGTCCCTAACTTCTATACATCACTCATTTCTCGTTGGCAAACTATTACTTGTCGATGACTCGCATTAGTTTGAGGGGGGATGTTAGATAGACTGAAATATACCTTGTATAGCTAGCATACCTTATATAGTTGGTTTCCATAGGTAGATGATTCTGATTTTATTTCTTTCCTTGTATAGATGCTGTAATCTCTATATATTCAACCCCTTTGGGTTGTCTCAAATACACAAGCTTTTAGCTCCTCTCGGTTTACAGGAGAAGCGGTTTCGTCTATCGCGGTGGATAGTACTCCATGCCAGATGGTGATGGGGACATCACGCGCGCATGCACACGCATGCCGCCCCCTACGTACGTATGCAAGGAGGAGGGCCCCACCGTTGATCTGGATCAATGACGACATCCAGGGAGGGCCTCCTAGCTAGAAGACTGAGTTTTGGTTAGTTGGAGTGGGCTCGGTAGTCAACTAAAGCCCATCATGGGATCTCATGATCGTGGCCCACTAGTCAAATTAATCTTATATTTTAGGTTTTGCTTATTAATATTATTTAAAGTATCATGGATGTTTTTGATATCTTTAATTAGTTTTTATTTTGGTTTACTTCATCGCCAAGTAATAGGTTGCGCACATGGCGCGAGTTTTGGGGTATAGGTTTTTTCTTATAAATAGGCACCCCTTTTGGCTTTTTTATTGATTGAAGCTTAATAAAAATTTTGCATTTTTCTACTCCTTTGAGTTCTCGAGTTGTGGAAATTCAATTGGGTGTGAAGCTCTCCCTTCATTGAAGGGCTAACTTCCGTGGTGCGAAGCCACATCAATTCCGATTCGCCCCCATACTCTACCATCTTTATTTCTCATCTCCTACCACCATCCGTGCTTCAAATCTGTCCTTTATTGCAACAGTTTTCCTCTTTACAGCAGAATTTCAGATTCTAGCCCAGCAGGAGGGTTGAAACTTCAGCGGAGCACCATGCACAGACCGCGCATCCAATCGACACGAAACTTGGGGGTTTTGAAGCCCTCCCCTGGCTGACCAAAGCCAAGGAAGCGCTTTTCGCATTTGGCGCCCCCTCGCACGTGCGACAGGCCTGACCGGTTGTCCGTGCGTGGGGACTATCTCCAGGTTCAGATTTCTGCCTATTTTACTCCTCTCATACCTATTCTCTCTAACTCTAACCCTAGATTGCATTACTTTCAATTTATTTGCCCTTTTTCTTACCCTAGGGTTCTATGAATTGAATTTGGTGAATCCCTTGGATTAAGGACTGATTGCTGTGCATGTGTGGATGATTTTTTTACTTCCCTTTGAGTATCGTTTGGTCCATAATTTTACTGATCCAGCCCTATCCTGTGTAGGTCTGGACTCACAGAGATTCCCTTTGCTTGAATGTTTGAACTTTTGTGTGGGATGTGGAATTTTATGTGATTGTTTCTGAATTAGTATAATCTAAAGCCTGAGATCTTGCATATCATATTTAATTTTCAAGTCTTACATCAAATTTGGTATCAGAGCCTAGGGTTCTTATAGGGGAATGCATTACATGTTTAGGGTTTAGTTGTTTATGTCCATTACGCATCAATTCTCATCATATATGGTTGTTTAGAGGTCCATAAACCCTGACATAAGCTACTGAAATTTTCTGTTATCCCCTTATTTGAATTATTTTATAAATTAACTTAGCTTTCCATTTTTAGGTTTATAAACTTTCTAATCTGTTTTTAAAAACTAATTTCCTTTCCATTTTCTTTTTTTAGAAACTAGTTTACTTTCCTTTTTCTTTTTTTTTAGAAACTAACGTACTTTTTATTTTTAGAAACTAGGTTGTTTTTTTTTAGAAACTTTCCTAATTTGTTTTTTAGAAACTTTTCTAAATTTTTTTTAGAAACTTTCCTTTTTCATTTTTAGAAACTAGGTTGTTTCTTATAAAAAAAAAAACACAGAACATTTGCAAGAGTCACTAAACAAGCTGTCCCAGTAGTTTGAGTCTTTGGGTAAGCGTTGGGAACAACATATAGACCAATGCTTTGAGCAATTTGATGTGCACAATACCCAACTAGAGACATCCGCCAGGACAAACTGCACCATTGGGAAGAGTACACCAGAGGCTAATGTAGCGTTACCCACTGAGGCCATTCTGGTAGTGGATGAGTTTCGTGATGTCTTTCCTGATGATCTACCGGATGAGTTTTCCCCCATGATGGATATAGGGCACACCAAAAAATGGGACACCATACTACCTATAGCCGAGTTTGCGTTTAATAGTTCTGTCGATAGGACCACAAATCTAAGTCTTTGTGAAGGCGTTACTGGTTATAAACCTAGGAAACCTATTAATCTTATCCCTATGTCGTTGTCCCATAGGCCGTCAGAGTCTTTTGCACATCACATTCATTCATGGCATCAAGAAATCAGGCAGAAGACCATGACTAGTAATGAACATTACACAATTTCTGCAGACTAATATAAACGTTTCAAGGAATTCAAAGTAAGGGACTCTGTGATGGTACGTATCAGGCCAGAGCACCCTCAAGGAGCCGTTCGTAAATTACATGCGCGTAGCGCTGGACCATTTAAAATTATAAAACGAAACGGTCTCAATGCGTATGTGGTAGATCTTCCACCTTCCATGAGAAGTAGTTTCACATTCAATGAGGAAGATCTAGTTTCATTTCAGGGGACCACTGATACATTGTCCAACATATCACCTAACCATCCTCTTTCCCCAGACATTTCCCTTGATCCATGGCCCCCTCTCGACCCATCTTCCCAGCCTTTACCTCTCATACCTACCCGTCCTGACCCATCTTCCCAGCTACCACATCTTATACCTACCATTCCCGACCCATTTTCTCAGCCTCTACCTCCCATACCTACCCGTCCCGACCCATCTTCTCAGCCTTTACCTCCCATACCTACCCTTCCTACACCCAGAGAGGTAATAGAGGATATCCTGGACCATCAGATAGTTTCAACGTCGGACGGTAGGTTTCAGAAGTACCTAGTTAAATGGAAGTCACGCCCAGCTTCAGAAATCACGTGGCTCATTGAGGAGGAGCTTCAGAGACTTGATCCTAACATCTTAGAGTGGTTCAGGAGTTTTATTTTGTCAGTGGCGAAATCTTCGCAGCTGGGGAGAGTTGATAGGGACATCAAGCCCCCACACACACGCACGCCGCCCCCTACGTACGTAAGCAAGGAGGAGGAGGGCCCCACCGTCGATCTGGATCGATGGCGACATCCAGGGAGGGCCTCCTAGCTAGAAGACTGAGTTTTGGTTCGTTGGAGTGGACCCGGTAGTCAAGTAAAGCCTATTATGGGATCTTATGATCCTGACCCACTAGTCGGATTAATCTTATATTTTAGGTTTTGCTTATTAATGTTATTTAGAGTATCATGGATGCTTTAAATTTCTTTGATTAGTTTTTATTTTGGTTTACTTAATCGCCAAGTAATTGGTTGCGCACATGGCGCGAGTTTTGGGGTATAGGTTTTTTCTTAAAATAGACACCCCTTGTAGCTTTTTTATTGATTGAAGCTTAATAAAAATTCTGCGTTTTTCTACTCTTCTGAATTCACGAGTTGTGGAAATCCAATTGGGTGCGAAGCTCTCCCTTTATCGAAGGACTAACTATCGTGGTGCGAACCACATCGATCCTGATTCGCCCTCATCCTCTACATCTCTAATTCTTATCTCCTACCACCATTCGCATTTCAAATCTGTCTTTTATTGCAACAGTTTTTCTCTTTACAGCAGAATTCCAGATTCTGGCCCTGCAGGATGGCTGAAACTTCGATGGAGCACCGTGCACAGACCGCGCATCCGATCGACACGAAACTTGAGGGTTTTGAAGCCCTCCCCTGGCCGACCAGAGCCAAGGAAGCGCTTTCCACGTTCGGCGCCCCCAGGCACGTGCGACGGGCCTGGCCCGGTGTCCGCCCGCGGGGACTATCTCCAGGTTCAGATTTCCGCGTATTTTACTCCTCTCATACCTATTCTCCTTAACCCTAACCATAGATTGCATCACTTTCAATTTATTTGTCCCTTTTTTTACCCTAGGGTTCTCCGAATTGGAATTGGTGCATCCCTTGGATTAGGGACTGATTGCTGTGCATGTGTGGATGATTTTTTACTTCCCTTTGAGTATCGTTTGTTCCATAATTTTACTGATCCAGCCCTAGCTTGTGTAGGCCTGGACCCGTACAAATTCCCCTTGCTTGAATATTTGAACTTTTCTGTGGGATGTGGAATTTTATGTGATTGTTTCTGAGTTAGTATAATCTAAAGCCTGAGATCTTGCATATCATATTTAATTTTCATGTCCTGCATCAGATGGCTTCTCCGGAAGCTTCTTTTACTCATGCTTGAAATATTGTTAGAGAGGATTTCTCTATTGATGCTTGCAAATTTTTCTCAGGTGGTCCTATCTTCATGTCCTTTTTATGCACATTGATTTGCTTGGTCCTGAAAACAGCTAACCCGAAGTATCTAATAGACTTCAGTCCCATGAGTCTTTGCAAATGCATATACAAGGTTTTCTTTAAGATTGTTGCTACGTGATTAGCAAGCATCCTTCCCCATATCATCTTAAAAGAACATGGAACTTTTGTTCAAGGAAGATTGATTGCTAAGAACATTAATATAACTAGTTAAATTGTGAATGAAATTGACTAGAAGGTTTGTCGGGATAATCTCATCTTGAGGCTGAATATGGAAAAGGCGTATGATCTGCTTGAATGGAGCTTCATTTCCTTAGTCCTCCAAAAGTTTGGCTTTGCTCAGGGCTGCATAGATATGATGGAAAGGCGTTGGAATGACTGCTGGTTTTGTATTATTATTATTAATGGTCGAGCTATAGGTTTCTTCATGTCCTTCCGAGGGCTTTGATAGGTGATCTGATTTCTTCTAGCATATTTATCCTAACAGCAAAAGTTCTGAGTAGGGGAGTCAGAAACCTCATGATATCCGGTGCATGCTAACCGTTCCACCTGCCCTGATTATGCCCGTTGATATCCCATTTTCTCTTTGCTGATGACATGACTCTTTCCCAATGGCAGGCAATCCCTGGTTTAGGAAATGAAGAAATTTCTAGTGAATTGTGAGAAGGCATCAGGACAAAGGATTAGTGCAAGGAAAAGCTACTTACTATCATTCGACAAGGTGATAGGCTCTCATGCTCAGAGCATCACTCAACTGACAGGTTTCAAGCAGACTGCCTTGCCCATGTCCTATCTGGGGGTTCCTCTTTTGAAGGGGAGGCTTCAGGTTAGCCACTCACTCTTCCTTGTTTAGATGACCAAGAAAAATCAAAGGATGAAAAGTGAAGCTACTGTCGTTGGCGAGGAGAATTACACTAATCATCAAGTATGTGCTAGCTAGCTATCCTATGCATGTCTTGGTTGCTTTTAAAATCCCAATATTCATCCATAAAAAAATGGAGGTAGTGCTCTTGGATTTCTGTTGGAGTGAATCAGAGGGCAAGAAAAACAGGCATTGGGTTAAATGGGCTAGAATCTTCTTTCCAATGTCAGAAGGAGGCTTAGGAGTAAGAAGGTTGGAGGATGTGATCCAAAGCTTCTGCATTAAGATGTGTTGGAACTTATTGTTGGGTGAATCTCTCTGGGCAAAGCTTTTTGGGGTCAAGTATCTTAACAAATTTATCAAAACTGATCGTATCTCTTAGGCTGGGGGGATTGAAGTTGTGGAAGGACCTAGCCTGGAAGCTTCTGACTACCTTTCAACATTTTAGATTGATGGTTTTCCGGTGTGAGATGGATTTTTGGTCTCAAAATTTGACAGGACTTGGGCTTTTGGCTGGTGCGAATGAAGTTAGAATCCCAGAGCATCTCCAGGATGCCAGAGTAGCTATTTTTTGGTTCAGGATGGAGCTTGGAACTTCTTGGATCTTGAGGATGCGGTGCTGGCTGACATTCTTCAGTGCATTCAGGGGAAAAATATAAAGGTCATGGACAGGGATGATTGATTCATATGGGCCTTGAAATCTTCAGGTAAGTTCTCCCTAAAGTCTGGTTAGGAGCATGTTCGGGCTAAGCGTCTTATCTAGTCGTGGACATGCTGGGCCTGTAATAAGTATATTCCACCGAAGCTGGCGGTGTTCTTATGGAAGGTTATGCACAAGGTGTGCTGGTTGATGTGGTTCTTCAATAGGCAGGCATACAAATAGCGTCCAAATGTGTTTGTTGTGACAGTGATTCTCAGGAGTGTAGGCCCTGACACTGTTCCTAGATGTACGAGATTATTCTAGAATGGTAATGCTCTTGCTCAGGCATCTGTGGATCACCTGCAAAGGGGATTTGCTGATCCTGGGACCCATCTGGCTAGCAGCAGCTCTCATACTCTGGATAGAAAGGATTTCTGAGGATTTCTGAGCCACCGTGGATCATCTACATAGCTTCACTAGAGAGTCCACTTACCAACAGCTTTTACAGTGCTCTGTCAACAGTGGGGAATGGGTGCAGTGCAATAAAAACCTGTTGGTCTACAGCTGAACAACGTTCAACCTGTTAATCAGGATGATCTGAATGTTGAATTTCAAGCTTCTTTGGGGGTGGCAGGGGCTGGATAGGTTGAGCTTCCAGGTGCATATATCCTATCATTTTGAGAGCCAGGGGCCCCAGAAAGGCAGGGGAAGGGAGTGGAAGATTCACCGGTGGAGGAGACACCACATCAGAAATTGGGAATGGAGAGGGAATACTGGTTCAGGCAATGAAATTGGAAGTGTGTGGAGTCTGGTTGGGGAGACAGATTAACAGGTCTCAAATTATGCATCTAAGAAGACTAGTTAGCAATGATGCTTCTGTTCCCCTCTTTCTTTGATCATTTGCATTTTTTTCTTCTTGACATTAGATTAGTTGATTTTCAAAGTATTCAAAGTAAACTGATCAAATTCGCCACACAACTATATGCTTAGTTCTAGCAATTGTTTAAACACCACCATATAAAGAGGTAAAGGATCATCAAGAAGCTGCTCCAAGATTTACTAGGCTAGTAAATGTTAAGGCGAAATACAATTGGCATGTCTAGTTCTTGGTGCAAGTGGGCTGGCCACAATGAAAGCTTGTCTTTGGTCTTCACCATTAAACCGTGATCAAGTTTGTATACATAAGCTAAGCTGTCCTACCAGTACAATCCGATATGGTTTTTCTATCAAAATTCTTGTGCATACACAACCAGCCTACCTTTTACTTCTCCAAGTTGGGGCTACTGAATGAAGCTGAAGCATTTCACTAAATCAACAGGACAGAAAAGCTGTTAGCATTGCTTCATGCCATTAGATACAGAATAACAACACATGGATATATGGATATACGAGGAAATCACGATTAAAAGATTAAAAAGAAGAAGAAGAGAACATCAGGCACTACATTAGTTAACCAGCTGCTGCCATGACTCCAAGAAAGATTTTGGAGTAGCATCCGAAACCAATAAGTATCGCCCAATACATATGGGTTTCATTTCAGAGCACAACTCACTTAAAACCTCCAAATTCACTTATTATTAGCCCGTATTTGAAGTATTTACAAATGTTTGTTAACATATTTTAATGTATTTTGTGGACTTACGAGACTTTTTTTTTTTACTGAAATTTGGGCATCTCATCCAATATGTACTAGGTTTTGGCAATGGACAATAGGATACCCATTACGCCCACTTCAGACTTGTTGCCAATAGAAGCCAAGCAAATATTCATGACATCTAAGACATAAAAAAGAAGAGGAAGAAGAAGAAGAGAATTGAAGAAAAAAGAAAAGAAAGTGTCTCAAAAACATTTAAAGGTTGGCATGTAAACTTTAGATCAATACATGGATAAGTTCATAAAGGAACAAGGTGTTCAAGTATACATAGGCAAATCTTAGCAAATAAATATACATACATGAAAGGATGATACAATATCAAAAGAAATACCTTGAAAGTAATCGGCTGCATGGAAAAATTAATTAAATTGAGTATTAGATGGCAACAGTTAAAAATTCAGAGCAACAGTATTAAGAGCTGAAGAAAGTGTTCGTTGTGGAGGACATCAGAGTAAAAACATTGAATTTCTTCTTTCAAGAAAGAAACCAAAAAAATCCAATACCTTCAAATTGACACGCTAGAATCCTCTCTTGCAGATCGAACATAGGGAAGCCAAAATCCCTTCCCTTTTCGCAATAAATTCTAGCTCTCTTCAGAAATTTGCTAGATCTGAGGGAGAACCCAAGAATCCCTCAAATCCCAATGGATTTCAATCTTGTATCCCACAACAACCCCTAGAATAGAAAATAAGGTGAATAAACCATAAAATATCTCAAAATCCTTTCCTATCTGTCGAATTCCTAACAGATCGCGGAAATCCTTTCTTTATTGTCGAACTCCTAATGGATCAAAGATGATAAGAAGCAGAACCTCAAAAATGAAAGAAAACCTTTTCCAGCCAAAGAATGTGATATTTTCTATTTGGAAGGTTAGGAAAGATAGAGAGAGAGAGACCTTGGAGCCCACGATGATAAAAAAAAAAAAAAAATTATCACGGGTTCTCTCTCTTCTTTTTTTTTTTGGCACAGATGGAGATGGACGGTCCTGTCAGGGGGCTCGTGGGGCCCATTGTGTTGTATGTGGTTTACCCACTCTGTCCATCCATTTTGACAATAGAATTTAGGCCATGATCCCATAAAGGAGGTAGATTGAAGCCCCAAGTTGATCACACCATAGACAAATCTCTATTTTTTTCTACTGTGTGGTTCACTTGAGCCTTCATGTGTATTACGATGGGCTCCATAGCACTTCTTTTTGGTAGTTTCCTTTGCCAACGGCTTTTAGTGATTCGTTGACGGCTTTTAGCCGTCGGAAAACCACCATATGACCGTTGACTTTAATTTAATTAATTATTTATTTATTTATTTATTTATTTGTAGTGTTTTGGCATAGAAATTGAAAATGTGAGGTATATTAATTCAGCCTAAGTTAGGGCCAACTCTTTTTAAAAATAAAAAATAAAAAAATTTATGTTACACGCTCACACCCCCACACACTCACGCCTTAGTGGGATTTCACCACCTATGGATACTCGAACCCTTGACCGGGTGTTGAAACTCCTTAGAGTCTACCATCGAAGCAAGAGTAAGGATCCCTGTGAGCTAAACTTGATCAAGCTGAATTAATTAAAAGGATTCATATTTTTCAACCCAAACCCAAACCAAGGACTTTGATAGACCGTGTGAGCTAAAGGTTGACCTGCACTTAAAGTTGCAGCCATATAGGGAAGTAAGAGATCGTGGTTTCACTAATTCAGACTCGTTGTATTTTTATTTTATTTTCTAGTTATACGATTCACTACTGTTTCCTTTAAACCTAATATATGTAGGGAATGAATGTGACATAATCATCACGGCATTACAAGCAATATATCAAAAGCTACTTATTCACACCGCTCTACATAAAATAGCCAAACACTTAAGAAAATCCACACACACGGAGAGAGAGAGAGAGAGAGAGAGAGAGAGAGAGAGAGAGAGAGAGAGGAATGCTCACCTACATACCTTCTTATGTGAGCACCCATGCACACCTTTACACACGTGTCATGGGCACATAATCTGAATGGTCCATGTGATGCGGCACCCCTTGAAACCTCACAATCCCAACTTTCGGCCTGATAAAAAACTTTAGAAGGCCATGGCAAAAGAAAACAGTTTCTTCCCTTGATTTGCATTTCTCTTTGCTATGGCCCACTAGAGTTTTGGATCATGGCAAATTATGTGCCCATGACACATGTGCAAAGGTAAAAAGGTGGGCAGGTGAGCATTTCTCTCTCTCTCTCTATATATATATATATATGTATGTGTGTGTGTGGGAAACGGTTCTATGAGGTCGACCTCATGGAAAGTTCCCATGAGGTGCAGCAACGTGGGCCCACCGTGATGTGTGTCTAACATCAATATTTTTTGAGAACTCATCTCCCATACTATAAGCTTAAAAATCTGGATGGTATACGATATGAAGCACCCCATGAAACCCTAATATAAATATAATACTCACTTGTGCACTAGTGCTCATGGATTCTCATCAAAATTTTTTGAGAACTCATCTCCCATTCTATGAACTTAAAAATCTGGACGATATGTGTTATGAAGCACATGAAACCCTAATGGTCTAAGTGGAATTTCACCACCTATGGGTATTCGAACCCTTGACCACGCATTGAAACTCCTTAGAGTCTACCACTAGAGCAAGAGTAAGGACCCGCCTAACTTTTACCTTATTCCAAAGTTTTGGTAGTCTATGGAAGAAGAAAGATGCAAAGGAAGAAACTATTTTTCTTTTGCCATAGCCCACCAAAGTTTTAGATCAAGGTAAAAGTTGGGCCGAAATGGTTACATGAGGTGCTGCATTACATGAACCGTTCAGATTTTGGACTCATTTCACGTGAGATGAGTTCTAGAAAAGTTCTCACAAGAAAGGGTGACAACTAGTGTGCATGTGAGCATTCCAATATATATATATATATATATATATATATATATACATACACATATATATAATTGAAACATTCTTTTTGATAAAGGCTTTCCCTTAAAAAAGAACAAAAAAGAAAAAAGGAAACAAAAACAAACAATTTTTATAAACATCTATACATTATACACATTCCATAACATAAAGAATTGCTTTTCTAATATTAATTAATGCTTTTATCTTGATAGAACACTGTCTCATTAGGCACAAGGCACTGTTAGCAAGCACAATATTCAATAGCCTGAATTTGTTACTGAAGACTCACTCCTTGCCAAGCACTATACATTCCTCCAAGTGAATTGGGGTCAGTCGATTTTTAAAGATTTAAATAAAGAAGAATATCAAATCTCCTCCAACTGTTGAGGCATCTTGAACCGGCAAAGAGGACACACATGGTTAATCTCCAACCATTGAATTAAGCATTCAACATCAAAAATATGTGAGCATGGCATACATATGACCTCCATCCCTGTACACAACTCATTCAGACAAATTGTACATTTGATCTCGTCTGACTTTCCTTTGTTAAACCTCATCCTCTCCAACACTTCAACTGAAGATCTTAATGCTGGTACTATACTAGCCCTCCTTTCATAAGCCAAGTCCATTGATTCTCTCAGGGCCTCAGCCAGTGTCTCATCTTCATCTTCTTCTTCTTCTTCAACCAATATCAAAACTTCAAAATCAGCAACAACGGGTACCATCTTCCTTCCCACTTCATGGGCCTTCTTCGCTATATCACTAATATTCAAGGCCACTGATTCAACACAATTTGTATGAATGTTCAAGTGGGAAACCATCTCAGCAACATGCCTTTTAGATGTCTCGGCTTCCAAGAAATTGTGGAGATCATTCGAGAACGTCTCCACCACTGTACGAAATTCCTCCTTGGATCGATGTCCCTCTACATCTATCCATCTACAGTATTCTTTCAATTGAATTTCTATGGATAGTGTGGGCACTTGGGATTCACATACTATTTCATCCAATTTTTCATGGACACTTTGCCAATAAAAACGGGTGATATTTCCATTGTGGACCATGTATGATTCATCAATGGGCAAATCAAATTCATCGTCGGAGGACATGTCCAAGTAATCTTCAATGGCAACGAACATGTTGAATTCATCTTCAAAGGTGGTGGAAGGTTTGAATTCAGCATGGGATGGTGTGACCGAGTCTTCTTGAACCACTACAAGAAACAGGGCCTTGGCCGACCGATGGGCCGACCTTTTGCGGGCGGCCAGTTTTAACGGCTGCCGGCAGGGTTGTATATATAAAAGAAAAAGAAAAAAACCCTATACCTAGCGCGACTCTTTCTCTCTCCCTCTCTCTGCCGCTCGCTCTCCTTCTCTCTCCCCACTGCAAATTCTCTCTCTCTGCGCCTCTCCCTCTCCGCTCGATCTATCTCTCTACGCCTCTCTCTCTGCACCTCTCCCTCTTTGCTCGATCTACCTCTCAGCCTCTCCCTCTCCGCTCGATCTATCTCTCCCTCTTCACTCTCGAACCCTCCCCTCTCCCTCTCCTCTCGATCTACCTCTCCCTCTCCCTCTCTCCCTCTTTTATTTCTTCTTTTCTTTGGTCTAGCAGATTAAGGATCATTATGCAATATCAGGTCTCTCTCTCTCTCTCTCTCTCTCTCTCTCTCTCTCTCTCTCTCTCTCTCTCTCTCTCCCCTTATCTATTCATATCAATTTGGGCATTTTTTTGGCATTTTTTAATCCGTAAAGTAACATTGTGTAATGATTTGTGTTTTGGGAATTTTTGAGTTTCGAATCCCTAATTAGGGATTTTGTAGTGTTGATTCCCTAATTGTGGATTATAGATTTAAAAAAAAAAAAACCGAAAATCCCTAATTAGTGGAATTTTCTTTAGAACTATGAAATGCTTTGTTTCTCTCGAGAGTAGCTAGATTTAGAAAATGCTGAAACCTTTAGCTTCTATGCGATCTGCAAAAGTTGGGATTAAAGATCAAGCATCATGAGGACAACCTGAAATTTCTGAACACTCAAACAAACAACTTTAGATGAATCCATTTTTGATATGCAAGTTTAGCTTAATGCTTTTCTTTAGTGTGGTGTCCTTGTATCATCTTGTTTATGATCCATCTTGAATTAGGTAAGGCGTTGAAACTAGCTAAAAGCAGAATCAGAAATGGAGTCCATAGGCTATCTATTATTCTGTTCTGTTTTCGAAGCTTGTGTGGCTTTCGATCTAATGCACTAGGAAAGTTGGGTCATTTAGATGCTACCCTAGGATTGCATCTCTGCAAGTGCAACACGATATAACTAGTTACTACTTCATTGCCTTTCTTTTTCTTCTTTTAATATCTATTTCCTATTTTATTGTTAAGGGTGTGAATGGTCAGGCCCACTCAGGCTTGGGTCCAGACTCTAATGGACATTTACGCCTAATTACTAATTGAGCCAGAAATTGGTTGAGGATCTTCTGCCTGTCAGGTTGGGCTGGATCCAGTCAGGTCTGGAATATATCTTGATCATATATATATTTTTTTATGATTAACATATATATAACTAAAAATGCATATCATGTTGGGTAGTTGCGTGCTTAATTTCTATTTGGTTTGCTGGGTCATCCCAAATCGAGCTCAGGCCAAGATCATGTTCTATTGGCTTGGGCTTGGGTGACCCTGACCCAGCTATGGATGCTGCTACTTATATATATATATATATATATATATATATAACACGCACTCACACCACAGTGGGATTTCACCACAATGGGCACCCAAACCCATGACCTCATGTTGAAACTCTTGTGAGTCTACCACTGAGGAATGAGTAAGGACCCAGCTACTTGCTGCTTGTTTTCTCTCCATATATGTTTAGCAAACTGCTGTCTTTGATATATGACCTGCATGTGTCATGTCTTTTATCCACTGCTAACACAACTTGTTCACTCAGTTAGTCTTGGAAAGTACCACTCATCTACTGTAGCTAACACTGGAAGTCAGAATCTTAACCGTCTACTGTACCACTCATGTCTTTGATATAATAACTGATTTTTTATGAATGGGTGGGGTTTGGGTCTGTTTGGATGCTTGGAATTTGTTTTTCATCCCATTAATGTTAATTTGAATGGGGGCTAATAATCACGCGGAGAGGATCTGCATGACCATTGATTTGTTCAGTTGAAACGTGAGCCATTAAGGATTTTTCAGGGTTGAGGGGCATTTTCCGTGCGGGTGTTGGAACCTGAGGTTTGTTGACTTCCCACCAAGCATTTGATGAAAATCCGTAATGGACTTTTACCATCTTGATAAATAATGGGATGCTGCAATTGGATATGTTGCATAATGTGCTACTTGACCTCTGTATTCTTGAAAATGTGACTGATTTATAGGTTGTTTGGAGCTTCTAGAATTTTTTTTCCATTACAGCTCTAGTCCTTCTGATTGAGAACTTGATTTTCATGCAGGAAAAGGCCAATGACAACTGTTGTATTTTCATCTGATTCCCTTTTTGCCTTCCATATACTGGGAATTGATGCACTTGTGGGCAATCAAAGTTCCATATCTGTCTGCTATATACAAAAGCTCCCTGCACCTTGGAGATACATTTCCTAGCATCTTTTGTAAGTGGATGGCTGTATTTTAGCATGGATTTTGTAGGGACTTTCAATCAATCTGATTGGCCTGAAATCCCTCAAGGACCCACTCCTTTTTTCTTTGGATTGAGAGTAATAAGTGATGTTCCCAACTCCAATGAAAATACAACTAATTTCAGAAGCTTACATTTCAACTCTCAGTTGGACTGTGGCTTTGGCATATTGATCTGACCTTACATGCTTCTTTTACATGGTGCCATCCTTTTCTCATGTTGTGTTAAAATGCCTAGGAGTGCCATGTGCTGACAGAATCTCACATGGCAGAGTTTGTGGATCATGTTTTGAATCAGTTAACAAGCAAGTAAACTAAAGTTGCTGTTAACGAGATTGCCTAGTCCTTTATTAATACTTACCTGTATGATAGAAGTTAGGAATTAGTTGATATATTTATTAGCGTGGATATGAACTTACATTATGATTCACCCAGGGATACTGAGGTAAGGGACTGGATTTGAAACATGGGGAAGAGGAAGTCAAGGGCAAAGCCACCTCCTAAGAAGTGGATGGACAAGCTTGATACTGTCTTTAGTTGCCCCTTCTGCAACCATGGAACCAGTGTTGAGTGCGGCATGTGAGCATTCTTCATCCCTTCATATATTTCTGTATTTGTATTTCTCTGAATGTGGTTTCTGGTTGTGTAGAATATCTGTCACATTTTGCCATATTATGGGATTGAATGATTTTTTTCTCTTTCAGTGATATGAAGAATTTGATTGGTGAAGCCACATGCTGGATTTGCCAAGAAAATTTTAGCACTACAATCACTGCAATGGAATTGATTGTGTGCTTTGCAAGGAGATCCTAACTTTAAATTCTATTTTTTGTTATTACATCTTCAACAGGCTTATGTTCAACAGCTAGAGTCTAGTAGGATTAACTTAGCTAGTACAGGAGCTCTAGAGGGCTCGAGCTCAGGTGAGGCTCTTTATTCATGTGTGCTATATATTCAGTGTGGATTTCATTTTCCGTTCTTCTTTATACTTGGAAGTTGGGTTTGATATTGCTCTAGTCATTAGGTTATAACCCATGTATGGAGGATTTCATGTTTCCATGCTTGGGCCGCCAACCAAAAACAGAGTTCTCAACCTGTGGCTGGCCATGATGTGAGTTTTTGTGTTATTTGGATAGCAAAGAACCATCAATTCACAAAAGAATTGTTAACATTTTTTATAGTTGGGATTTTTTAAAGATTATCTAATAAATATAAGATTTTCACTTGTTATCCTAATAAGATCCTGAAAATAGAATTCATTTTTCAATAATCTCAAAATAATCGTTTGATTATTATTAACTTTTCTTTCTTTTGCCTTGTGGAATGATTATTATAACTTTTTTCTTTCTTTCCCTTGAATTCCATGTATCCAAAAATGTCCTAAATGGACAAATTTTCATGAGTCAGATGACCAACTTCACTGGACATGTCCAGTGGGGATGATCATTTGTTTTATTGAGACATTTTGATTGGTTGCTTGTGCAGTTAGATAATGCTAAGCACAATTTGCAAAACAAATCTACAGCTTTGAAGGCCCACTCTGCAAGGTACACTACATGTATACTTGTAGCATATGTGCAATGTAGCAAAGTCATTCTTGCATGCTTTTTTTTTTTTTTTTTAAGAAAGCGAACTGATTAATTTTAGGATTTACAGCAACCCAGACCATGATGGGTTCCATCATGGATACACCATGAAGTAAGAATCTTACTTGGGTACAGTCCCAACCTCGGTTCCATCATGGATACCCCATGAAGTAAGGCATCTGTTGACTGTTACCCAGCTCATTACTGTAGGTGGCTTAACATCTTGATTGTGTTGCAGGATTTGATGTTCCCCTTACTCATCTGAGCTAGTCCCTTCCCCTTTTTAATGGATTTTTTTTTTTTTTTTTTTTTGTAAATGTTATTGATTTGGATCCCCATTTCTTGAGTAGTTTTTAATGAAGGATCTAAAATTAAGCTAGGGAAGAAAGAAGATGAAGAAGCTGATGAAATATAGCCGGTACTTATGACAAGTTGCCTTTACTAGATTCGGCCAAATAGTTATTCTTAACAATGCAATTTCAATGTTATTTTTTTGAAATCTTCTTGACTTGGCATATGATTGGATCATCTGAATATTAGCAAATCCATCTTGAAACTAAGTTGCCACTCTCACTTGAGAATTTTACATTTTTTGCTCTTAGAAACTTAGAAAAAAAAATCTAAAAGATAACAAAAGTGAGTCTATCCAAAGACTAGTGCAGCCACAACGAAGTATGAAATTTTTATTTCAATGTGTTATGGTAGAAAGGGTTGGGGCTTAACTTGAACCAGGGAATTAGAATCTGGTGAGCTCTTTGAACGGTAATGTAGCTCTTTGTGCAGGCCACTTGAATGGTAATGTAGCTCTTTGTAGCTCTTTGTGCGTCGGTGTTGGGTTCAGATCAGATAATGTGGTATGCATGTTCATTCTTTGAACGGTTCATCAGGTGAGCTCTTTGTGCAGGCCATTTTTCCTTGGAACAAATGCTTTAAAATATTGGGTGAATGGCCTGCATCCTATCTATATATATAGCCCCAACTGATCAGCAGATGGTTGGTATTCTGGGTAGAACACAAGGAATATGTATGTGATATCCACTCAAACCACTGTTTGAATATGGAGGTTTTTCTGGTAATAAAAGAATAAAAACACTACACACTGACTTGCAACTTGTTGAGATGCTCCTGCTTGATTTGTCATGGTAGAGATTCAGGATGGAAACTAAGAACCACAGCAAATGTTTTTTGGGAAACTTACACTTTCATTTACTAAGTTTCCGCTCACTCCTTGTGGGAGAGCACATCCTCCTTTGTATAAAAGGGTGGTTCCCACATCTATCCTAACGTAACCAAACCACACCATATTCATTTGCTTTGCATTCTTGCTCTCTTTGGACTTCAGTTTTATGGCCCCTTTTCACTGAACATTTTTCATTTTCCATCCTTCTCTTTTTAAAATTTTTTGAAATGTTGATAGGTTCTTGGGGCTTGGGGATTGGGCTGGGAAATTTTGATGGATGGGATGGAGGTTACACAATTCACATGCGTCCAGCAGGTATCTAAAATCTTTTTATAAATTTTATGTGTTTTGTGCATACCTCCCATGGTATTGCATCATTTCACTTGGTTCTGTTTTCCTGCTTCAGTTCAGGAGTTTTCTCCCAACTCGGATTATCTTTATCTTTCTATCTGTATCATAAAATGATCATTGAATTCCCCATAATAAAGTGTTTTAGTGCTCTATTTGTTGTTTCTTTCAATTCTTTTCAGGCTGGAAGTCTCCTGTTGCTGCCCATTTCTGTGGAAGTTACTTATGGCCTTAAGTGTATCCTCATGTGTCTTCACATCAACTTAGTGTTTTCATATCAGTAGCCATACGCTATAAAATTCCTTTTTTCCAGGGCTGACGTAGATGATATATAAATGGCAGGGGGTTTGATCATTTCAAGAAAATTCAAACCATCTTTTTTGTTGCTGCTTTAAACTTGGTTTCTGCATTTTACAACAAGGGAGTTGTATTTTAGTGCTTTCCTGTAATATTGGCATCGTTTTGATTGATTAAATTGTATGGTGGTCTGACCTTGGGTACTGTTAATGCTGTGCTTTCTTCCTGTGATAGTTATATTGTCAAGTGTTTTATCCATATCCTTCATAAAAATTAAAGTTACAATAGAGAAAATCTAATTAGAAAATCTAAACTCATTCAAAGGTATGTTCTAATAATATATTGTTTTGGCTTGTTCAAAATCATGAGAGGTTGGCTTTAATGACTGCTTTTGTTTCAAATAGGAATGCAGTCACTTGATATCAATATTCAGCCCCTTTAAGAAATTTTAGATCTAACCTTTCCATACAGCTGTAGCGGTATTCACAGATTAAGATTCACTGTTATTGATCATGTGTTTTCTGACTTGATTGAATAAATTGTAGGATAGAAACATAAAGCTATGTTTGTAAAATTTGAGCCTATTCTTGAAGTTGACGATGACCCTGTCAAGGTTGCGTTTGTGCAGGTTCTGGACCGTGGTGAGAAGATTGAGCTTCTGGTAGACAAAACAGAGAACCTCCGCTCACAAGTGGTGAACCTCAATATCATTGAGGGCCTGAACCTGCTGAAGGATTCCGAAATACTGGTGCTGATGCCTTTTACTGCTACACAACTCACCAAAGATCGACAGAAGAAACTAGTCCCTTGGAAACAATGGGCAACAAGGAGATCATTGACATTAACCAAGGTATGTTAGCTGCTTAGACTAGTGTAAAATTTTTTATTTTTTATTAAAAAAAAAAAACTAGGATGCGTGTAGGTTACCTTTTCTTTTATTCATTTATTTTTTAACCTTTTGATAATTAAGACTTTCTTTATGGCTGCGGATTTTCTGTGGCCATGAACTAAATCACTACGGGTTTAATTCGTAGCAAATTTTGTAAAAAGCTACAGTACAGATATCTACGGTCATACTGTGGGCTAGCCATCTTTAGCTACGGTTTTATTCGTAGCTTTCACCAATTTTCTGGACGATTTAGCGGCGTCCAGCACAACCGTCAGTAAAGGTCCTGTGGAGTGGGGCTGCGACCCCGGAACCATTGATGTGGGTGCGACCCTGACTGTAGGACCCAGTAGTACAAATCTTAGATTCGATGCAAGTTTCATGTTCTTACGTGTAAAAGGTGCGTGTGGAGAAGCTGCTTATTTCGCAACCAAAGTTGGTTCTCTCTTGGATGCGCGGATCCCGCATGAAATCCAAAATCCTGTGACCAGGCGTAAATCTCACGTAGGCATGTACAATGTACGCGGAAACTCCGTTGAGCCCACCACGATGTCCGTGTGGCATCCACTCCGGCCATCAATTTCTCCATCTCATGTTAAGGGATGAAGGTGGGGTCCACTATGATGTTTGTGGGAAATCCATGCGGTCCATCCATTTTGTGAGCTCATTTTAGGACATGCCACCTAAAACGAGAAAATCAAGGGAGGTAGACGAAAGGAAACGGTGATTATTCAGTTACCACCGTCAATCACTACTGTTTCTTGTTATATGGCCCACTTGGGTCTTTGGAACTACCTTATTTTTGGGATCTCATCTAACATGTTCAGACGAAACTGATGGACAGAGTGGATTTTACGCAGGTAATGCGGTGGGCCCCACAAAGCTCTATGTTCCGGGAAATCTTCGTATCAAGTGTTACACGATTTGGTGCTGCACCATCCCACGGTAGCGTGGTGATGTGTTGGGTGACGTGGGCTCACTTTAATTTATATGTTTTATATCTACTCCGTCCATCCTTTTTTATAGCTCATGTTATGCTATCAATAGAAAGATGAAGCAGAACCGAAGGTTAAGTGGATCACAACATATGAAAGAGTGGGAATAATGACATTCACGGTTGAAACTTTCTTCAGCTCAATGTAACGTTTATTTTCCAAATCAACTTGTTGATAAGATCACACATACCTGAATGGAAAACACAAACACCAGTTTGAACTAAAACTTTTGTGGCCCTCGGGAAGTTTTTAATGGGGCACATTCAATCAAGGTTGTTTTCTACAGCGTAGTCCACTTGAATAAGCTGTCAAAACATACGAATGGTGTGGATATAAAACACATGACTCAAAGTTGAACTCAAAGCTGTCAAAGCATATAAACGGTGTGGGTATAAAACACATAAATCAAAGTGGGATTCATAGGGCCAACATATCACCACCCTACCCCGGCAGTGGTGTGGGCAATACCACCTGATCTGCGGTCCCTAACTGCATATGCCAGCGGAAAGAGAAATTTACGACTGTGGACCCCACCTTTTATCCAGCGGTTTTTTGGAAGCAATACAAACTTAGAATACGCAGTTGGACCTCCTCGTACAGAGTCGGAATATCAGGACGAAAATACCCCTCCTCCTGACGGAAATGGCTCTTACTCTCCATTTCCTCTCTTTGCTTTTCCTCTCCCTTTCTACTGCCACTTTCCCTGCCGTTGCTTTCACCCCCCATTTCCTCACTGCATTTCCGGTAGAAAGATCCAAAAAAACACTCTTTTTATCGGCCCCATATCAGCATTTTGTCTTTTCTTCTTGAAATGATGGGCCTAACGAAGAAAGCACACAAGACAGGTATATATATATTATTTAATTATTATTACACACAGACACACACCCCACACACTCACGCTGGTGGAATTTCACCACCTATGGCACTCGAACTCTTGACCGGGAGTTAAAACTCCTGAGAGTTTACCACCCGAGCAACAGTAAGGACCCCACCTTTTATATTTTAAACTCAGTTGGGCCCACATTGAATTTACTATCCACGCCGTCCATCCGTTTTTCCATCTATTTTAAGGGGTTGAGCCCCAAATTGAAGCATATCAAAAGATCAAGTGGATCATACCACGGGAAACAGTGGGCATAATGATTTTCACTGCCGAAACCATAGTCGGCCCAACAGTGATGTTTGTTTGTTATCAAACCTATTCATAAGATCATACATATATGGATTAATAGAAAACACAATTATAAGCTTGATCCAAAACTTCTGTGGCCCCTAAGAAATGATCAACATTAGAAGTTCAATTCAAAATTTCATGTGGTGTGGTCCATTTCAACATTGGATATGTTTAGATTTTTCAGCTCAAGCCACGAAATTTTTTGTTAAGTTGGCCCCGCTGATTTTTCAGTTTGCCCCGTTGATTTTATAATTTTCTCCGCTGATTTTTCAGTTTGCCCCGCTGATTTTCTAGTTTTTCCCGTTGATTTTCTAGTTTGCCCCACTGATTTTCCAGTTTCCTCCGTTAATTTTCCAATTTGCCCCGCTGAATTTAATGATTTGCCCTGCTGAATCTCATGTTTCCGCCGCTGAATATCAAGTTTGCCCCGATCAATTTCATGTTTTCCCCACTGAATTTCATATTTTCCCTGCTGACTTTAATGTCTCCCCCGCTGAGTTTACTTATTTGTTAAGTTTGCCCCACTAATTTTCATGTTTGCCTCACTGATTTTTCAGTTTGCCCCGCTGATTTTCTAATTTCCCCCACTAATTTGTCAGTTTGCCCCACTGATTTTCCAGTTTGCCCCGCTGATTTTCCAGTTTCCCCCGCTGATTTTCCAGTTTGCCCCGCTGATTTCCTATTACCCCGTTGATCTTCTAGTTTCCCCTGCTGATTTTCCTGTTTGTCCCGTTGAATTTAATGATTTGCCCTGCTGAATCTCATGTTTCCCCCGCTGAATATCAAGTTTGCCCCGATCAATTTCATATTTTTCCCACTGAATTTCATGTTTTTCCCGCTGACTTTAATGTCTCCCCCGCTGAATTTCATGTTTGTCCCGTTCAATTTCATGTTTGTCCCGCTGAATGTCTAGGTTCCCTCCCTCAATGTCTAGGTTCCCTTCCACATATGAGGTTTTGGTGTATACATATTGCGATGAAAACAGAGGGGTATTACATAATCCGATGAACATGATGTATTACAAATAAAACACCATTGTGGGGCGTAGCAAGCGTAATCGGATTGCGTATTGAGTTAGTCAGTACGCTCCCATTGTACTAAGTAAACTCAGTTGGGCCCACAATGAATGTATGTAGTATATCCACACCGTCCATCCATTTTTCCATTTATTTTAAGGGGTTTAGTCCCCAAATTGAAGCATATCAAAAGATCGAGTGGATCATACTACGGGAAACAGTGGGCATAATGATTTCCACCGCCGAAACCATAGTCGGCCCAACAGTGATGTTTGTTTGTTATCAAACCTATTCATAAGATCATACAGATATGGATTAATAGAAAACACAATTATAAGCTTGATCCAAAACTTCTGTGGCCCCTAAGAAATGATCAACATTAGAAGCTCAATTCAAAATTTCATGTGGTGTGGTCCATTTGAACATTGGATATGTTTAGATTTTTCGGCTTAAGCCACGAAATTATTTATTAAGTTTACCTCGCTGATTTTTCAGTTTGTCCTGCTGATTTTCTAGTTTTCCCCGCTGATTTTCCAGTTTCCCCTACTGATTTTCCAGTTTGCCCTGCTGATTTTCTAGTTTGTCCCGCTAATTTCCTAGTTTGCCCTGCTGATTTCCTAGTTTGCCCCGTTGATTTCCTAGTTTGCCCCGCTGATCTTCTAGTTTCCCCCGCAGATTTTCCAGTTTGCCTCGCTGAATTTATTGATTTGCCCTACTGAATCTCATGTTTCCCCTGCTGAATATCAAGTTTACCCTAATCAATTTCTTTTTTTCCCCACTGAATTTCATGTTTTCCCCGCTGAATTTAATGTCTCCCCCGTTGAATTTCATGTTTGTCCCGCTGAATGTCTAGGTTTCCCCCCTCAATGTATAGGTTCCCTTTCACATATGGGGTTTTGGTGTATATATATTGCGATGAAAACGGATGGGTATTACATAATCCGATGAACATGATGTATTACAAATAAAACACAATTATGGGGCATAGAAAGCGTAATCGGATTGCGTACTGAGTTAGTCAGTACGTTCCCATTGTACTATGTAAACTCAGTTGGGCCCACAATGAATGTATGTAATATATCTACATCGTCCATCTGTTTTTTCATTTATTTTAAGGGGTTTATGTCACGCCCCAAACTCGGAGACCGGGCTCACAAAATTCCCGATCGCCGAATCCGGCGCCGACAGCCTCCGTAGAACCCCATTCTCGGCTCCCAGCGCCCATTCGCCAGGTTCCGATCCTGGGATGCTACAAGGAGGATTTTGTATATCAGTTTGATTCGTAATAAGCATAACCAAAGGCATAACCCACAAACAACAACCAAAAACTCCATCACATTTCCACTATAATAAAAAACTTTACAAGTACAATGAGCATAAGGGAAAATACAATGAAGGTAGACCAAAACTCTAAAAGAAGATCAGCCACGCGTCCAAGCCTCAGCGCTGCTGCGATCCAACGTCACCTGCACGCAACGGTCGTGCATAAGCTTATAGAAAGCTTAGAGGGTGGTGAAAGTGTATGCTCAAGGTGATAATGTAGTCATGCAGTATCAGAGTAATGCGGAACATGCTGATGAATGCTAAGAATCCCATTAGCCGTACCAAGGCCATGCGGTGCAAAGAATGATGTCGGCCATACCAAGGCCACGCAATGCAAAATGCAAGTCAAGCATACAAATCCTCATCTAAGTCCACATGTCAATACGGCTCAAATCTGGAATATCACCGGGGTCTAGTACACTCCAAGCCAGATTGCCGCCCCATCGCGCGCAATAAGGTGAGTGGAAAAGACCTCACTATCCGCCTGCCAATATCGGGCTCGGCTCGTCAATAGCGGACCCATTCCTCGAGCCGGTCGAACTGCCTAGCATTGCCCCTACTCTCGGGGTAAGGCCACACCCCTTCCAACCGACCACGACACTGGAAAACGCAACCGTCTGGTAATCGGCAATCGGCGCTCATGCATCCACTGCAGACGTTGGAGCAACCTCCTGGTACCATAAGGGTTTAGGGACTTTCACCCAGTGGATATCTATCGCACCCCATGTAGAGAGATTCAGTATCCAATCCCGCCAACCACGATGCGTCTGTGGAGGCTATGGCCACGTACAGTAACAATATCACACAATGTAAATGCATGAATCACACTATCCACTCGCAGCAATCTGCGCGTATCGTGCGCTCATGTAGGCAACATGTACGGAGCCCCTAAACAATCGCCCGAAGGCATGCTATGATCGATCATTTCTCATATCAAGCATACGTATGATGAATATGATCATGAATCATGGAATTAAATATGTTATATGGGGTGGATGATGTTCATAATGGAGACGGGCCTAGACGGCCTACACATTACACATATGGGCCTATCAGTGGGCCCAAGGGAAAGTCATAATGCGGACATTTAACCACACTACACTTACAATGTGGACGTCAAACCAACATTGCTCCCAAGGCACGACTGCCACAAATATCATTTCATAAGTTATTTTGGGATCACACATTGCAATGGACCTTAGGTACATCCATTGGGCCCTTAAATACATCAAATTAGCCAAGTCATATGGGCCTTATATTCATTAAGTGGGCCACACCAATGGGCCTTATGTACATTGCAATAGGCTATAACCCAGGGGCTTCAGAACATATCAAATAGGCCTAAGCTTATGGGCCTTACACGTGTCAAATGGGCCTCGACAGTTGGGCTCCATATGTACATCAAATGGGTCTACTCACCTGGGCCTTATATGTATCAAATGGGTCTCACCAATTGGGCCCCATGTGCACATCAAATGGGCCTCAACTCATTGGCCCCATTACATCAAATGGGCCTCGACAGTTGGGCCTTACATCTATATCAAGGTGGGCCTCAATCACAGGCCACAACAAACTAAGGTGGGCCTCCCACCAATATTATATAACACTATATATAATATATATATATATATATATATATATATATATATATATATATATATATATATATATATATATATATAATACATATGCATACGCCACACGCACGCCCACACCTGCACCCACCACGACCACCGCCACACACATGGGCTCCACCGCCCAAAGTGACGGTGGAGGTAAAACACATACATCATGTGGCTCCATGTGGGGCCCACCATAATGTTTATATGCCATCCTGACCGTTGATAAGGTCCCTAGATGAAGGGTGAAAATAAATTTCACCCCGATCCAAAACTTCAACGGCTACCAAATTCCAACGGTATAGTCCAATTCACACTGTTTCCTTTGATGTGGGCCGCCCGAATCTTGGATCAGTCTGATTTTTGGGGTGGGCCCACGTCAGATAGTGGCCCACCCGATGAACGGTTTAGACAAATTTTTATTTTTATTTTTTTGATTTCTATTTTTTTGAGGATTTTACTAGTGGGGTCCATATCCAAGCCATCCACTCCATCCAATGGCCTTCCATGGCCCTAGACAAGTTAAATGAGCCCAATATTGGACCTGTTTCGGCGGATAAAAAAAATAGGGAAGGTTTTAATGGTAAAGACCACCATTTGCTACGGTATGGCCCGCCCGAAGGCCTGATTGGTCCCATATTTCGGCTCAACGCCTAAAAGGTGGTTGGGAAGGGAATGGATGGTATGGATTTAATACATACATCAAGGTGGGGCCTACATGAGTGGACAACCCCCATTGGCAAGCTGTTTTTTCCAGCGTCTCTGGACGCTGGACCCTTGTAAATATATTAGGGGTGGGCCCTGCTTAGGTGGGCCACCTCATGGAAAAATGGTGTGGGTACTACACACAAAGTGGGCCCCACTTGTAGGTGATTTGGATGGAATACATACCCTATGGTGGGGTCCATTCAAGTGGGCCACACAACCTCATCATCATACAACAAAATAAAATAAAATGAAATAAAAATAAAATAAAAAGGGAGAGAAATAAAGAGTGAGACCGTGTGATGGAGGGACCCCGGCACTATGGGCCCTCCCTTGCACTAAATCATACATCAAGTGGGCCCCATTACACATGGGTCTATAAAAATTAGATCCAACGGTGGAGATCCCTTCTCCACTAAATTAAATGGTCTAGATGACCCTAAGCATGTAAAGAAATAAACATCATGATGGGGTCCATGGAGAATGGCCCCATCATGGAATGATCATGATGATCCAAGTGGGCCATTGGCCACATCTTAGGGTCCAAAGTGAGATCCAAACCATTGATCGGTTGGCCTCACTTGGCCCAACTTAAAAGCATCAAAATCTATCCTATCCAAACACCCACCGCTTGATCTTCTTGCTCCCTTGGCTTCCTTAGCTCCTTGTGCTACCCTTTGATGGAGGAAGATGGGAAATGGATGGTTGAGATGAGAGATGAAGGGGTGGGAAAGGTGGACCTCACAAATGAAGTTTTCTCACCATGGGGGACTCATACGTATGGTGCTCTCTCTTGGATTTAGATTTTTGAAAAAAATGAATAAGAAAGATAGTTGTAAAGGGAGAGAGAGAGAGAGAAAGAGATGGGTGATGGAGTGATGGGGGATGGTTTGGGTTGAAAATTGTGAAAAGGTGTATGGTTGTTGTTGAAATTTGGAAAAGAGGAGTGGTGAGGTGGAAAGAATGGTGGACTTTTGAAAAAGGTGGAGATGGTTTGTTGTACTTGAGGTATGGGATGCTTTAATGGTTGATTGATGGGACTAATAGTAGAGATTCCCTCGAAATCCGCAACGCGCGGTGTTTTCTTCGGAATAAACGCTGATCGGCATCTTCTTGCCTGGGTATCGGTTCAGTGCGCAAGTCATGGCGTTGGAACCGCGGCGACGACGCGGTCGCTATAATATAACTTTCGGACCAAGCCGACGTCGGTGCGCGGGACCTGGCTTAGGATCGTGCGCAAACACCGAATACGGTGCGAAGGTTGCCGAAATATGACCGGAAGGATCGCGGAAGCCTACGGAGCGGTACGGTCTAGGATACGGGGCTTACAGTTTAGCCCTCAAATTGAAGCATATCAAAAGATCAAGTGGATCATACCACAGGAAACAGTGGGCATAATGATTTCTACCACCGAAACCATAGTCGGCCCAACAGTGATGTTTGTTTGTTATCAAACCTATTCATAAGATCATACAGATATGGATTAATAGAAAACACAATTATAAACTTGAACCAAAACTTCTGTGGCACATAAGAAATGATCAACATTAGAAGTTCAATTCAAAATTTTATTTAGTGTGGTCCATTTGAACATTGGATATGTTTAGATTTTTCGGCTTAAGCCACGAAATTATTTGTTAAGTTTGCCCAGCTCATTTTCATGTTTGCCCCGCTAATTTTTCAGTTTGCCCCGCTGATTTTCTAGTTTCCCCCACTGATTTTCTAGCTTGCCCCGCTGATTTTCCAGTTTACCCCGCTGATTTTCCAGTTTCCCCCGCTGATTTCCTAGTTTGCCCCGCTGATCTTCTAGTTTCCCCCGTTGATTTTCCAGTTTGCCCCGCTGATTTTAATGATTTGCCCTGCTGAATCTGTAGTTTGCCCCGCTAATTATCCAGTTTGTCCTCCTCAATTTCATGTTACCCCCGCTAAAATTCAAGTTTGTCTCGCTGAATTTTATGTTTTCGTAACAGGGTTTAGGCATGTTTCTTTGAAGATGACAACTCTCTTCAAGAAGAAAATATGACCAATTAACCAACTATAAAACTAGTTGCAAATAACATCTTCTTGTTGATACTACCACTATAAATGTTCACTAATCTGGCCAACGTTGAACTTGGTAAAATGTCCAGCTTGCCATGTTCAATTTCCAATTTCTTGTTAGTTCCGATCAATGTATAGCTTATGTTAATGGTTTGTCTCTGTATAATTTTTGGTATTTCCTTGCTCATTTTCTATTTATATTTCATATGAAGCTTGTTCAAATTAATGAAATGCTACATTGTTTTCAGAAATGATTCCAATTTTGTACACTATGTTTATCTTGTGAATTTTATGTTTGATATATTTTTCAATTCATTTCTGCAGGCGACGAATATTCTGCCGTAATATCCAACCCAACATCTAGGTGTACACTGACATGGTGGTTTAACAAGGTGAAGGGTGGAGTGGAAAAGCACAATAGTCACCTAAATCTGTTTAGGCAATCCCCTTTCTCGTTTCTATTGCATGTTACATCCTTTAGATTTATGGGGGCTATATTTCAGATTCTTTTATTAAGATACAAAGGTGATTCGGTATTTGAGATCAGGGGGAGGCGATTGCAGTTTTCGGAGATGGACTTCGCCCTCATTACCGGTCTTAAGATTGGAGATCTTACTGTACCGAAGAATCGTTGCACTACGAGTACACTAAGAGATAAATACTTCAAGGAATATCCAATCTTAAAGAAGCACCTAATGGATGTGTTTGAGAGATTAGTTGACACCAATAAGCATGAGGACGTCGTGAAAGTTGCCCTACTTCTAGTTGTAGAGTGCTTTCTTACGGGAACCGAACCGAAAACCATGTGCAACTTGGATTATATTCACCTGGTGGACTCGTTAGATGATTTCTATAGGTATCCGTGGGGTAGTCTGGGATACTATACAATGTTGCAAGGAATCGAATTTGCTGTTGCCGCATCAAGGTCCCCTCGGTACACTGTATGTGGTTGCGCCCTTCGCCTACAAGTAAGAACACCTTTTATTTTTTATATGTTTTCCCTCTATATTCAATTATGGATTTTTAACCATATACAATTTTATTCTAACAGGTATGTGCAGTAGAGACATTTCCGGCCCTACAAGTGTGTATTGTTTCATATATTCCCCATCAAATTTCACGCTTCATTCAATACCGAGGCTGGAAATGTTGGAGGTACAACAGAATAAATGCTATTTTCGAGAGTAAAGCTGTAAGTTTATATATCTCTGACATTTACTTTGCTTAAGTTGACGTATACGCTTAATTATTTAACATTACTCTTTGTTCTTTTTCAGACATTAGTAGTAATGAAATTAGAACCAACTCTACGAGAATGGGAAATGGATGCCGTTCGCTTGGTGCGTGACAGTTTCCAGGTGAGATGTCATGAAAAATGAACTATAATTTTCTGCCATTGTAAAGTTATCCTTACTCTTACATATCCATCTATACATCTTGTAGCTTACCGAGACCCAGGAAGATGATGATGATGAGGGTAATGAGATTGATCATGAGGAGGATCAGTCAGATGATAACGATGAGAAAGGCGTGGAGGGAGAGGGACCGAGGGGGGTATCATGAAGAATGTTGTTTTTATGAAGAAATTTCGAATTGAGAGGAAAGAGTTAAAGAAGGAGAGAGAGGAATTGAAGAAGGAGAGGGACGAATTGAGAAAAGAGAGGGAAGAGATGAGAAGGAAAGAAGCAATGTTTGCTGAGAGGGAGAGATTGCTGAATGAGAAAGAACAATTGAAGAGGGAGAAGGATTTGTTTTTTGAGGACAAGGAAAAGTTAGTGAATGAGAGGGAGGAGTTTATTAAGGAGAAGGAATGTAGTCATACACGGAGGGGATGTTTTGTGATGGAGGAGGGTGAGGAGTTGAGGAAGACAGGGGAAGTAAATGATATTGAAGATAAAGAACTTTGACATGGGGACCTATATGTGCAATCGTATAGTAATGTCAAAGGTAATATATTGAATGCATCCACTTCTCATCCTGTTTATGAAAAGAGAACCAAAAGGATACCGAAGCCGTCATATTACAAGATTCTCCGTACTTGTCCCTGTCTGCATTCGATACAACCCCTGCGGCGGTTCCCGAACCCTAGCAAGTAACAGCTTTTGCAACTTCTCCAATACCATTTCCTCTACAGATGGATCCTTTCAGGATACTATCCGCACATGAGGTAAAAGAGGCAGAGGACTGGTATGAAGCAAACAAGGCCATGACAGCGGAAAAATGGTTCAGTACGATATGGCTGAAAGATGCGTGGGTTGATAGCGAGGTAAGCATTATTAATTTATTCTCAATATGTATTGATTGACATATAATTATGTGTTATATTAATCTATGACTAAATCGTACTATCCTATTGATTAGGCTATCGACACATACATCGAGTTCCTTGAGAAAAGGCATAACGACCTTTCAATAGCATATCCTCAAGATTGCAAGTTCTGTCCTACGTATTTTACGGCAACTATTTATTACGCTAATCCGTAATCTGCTTGAAAATTTGATTTTCTTACATAACGTGAACTTTCATCATGTTTGTAACAGCAAAGCCTTGAGGCGTGTTTGCCTATTTTGATTGCATAACAGGCCTCCAAATCGGCGTTAGAACGGGCCCAGCTATTAGGTCAGATGGGTACAGCCTACGCAATTGCCAAGCAGTGAGATAAACCATACACCAAAGCGATTTGGTGTTATGAACGAATAATGCACTTGTCACAGAACATCATCTCTGACTGTAATGTGTTCTATAATGTTTTAACTAATATATTTTTTTTTAATCATAGACAGGTGTATGCGCCCATAAATCACAAAAATTCATATTGGTTTCTGCTAGTCATCTATCCTAGAGTAAGAGAAATTATTGTTGTGGATAGCTTGTGCACCAATTTATTATCAAAGTACAAGCAAAAGATGAAGAAGATAACTGATGACTCCCCATCCTCTTCCATACCACTGGAGACAGCACTGCGCTTGAAGGGAAGAAGTGGACCATCAGAGTTGATGAATATGCACCGAAGCAGGACAATGGTTATGACTGTGGTATATTCGTAATGAAATACATCGACATTTTGTGTAGCGGTCTCACCTTGGCGGGAATAGACATGCAAAAATTCACCGCCGATTGGAGGAAGTTAATAGTATATAATTGCTTGTCTCTAGTTTGTAGATGATATTTGTCCAGGGCATGGGATGAATTTTGGAAATATGTTGTATACATTGTATTATATACATCGTTGAATATACATTGTAAGTTATGATGTATAACATACTTTGTAAGTTTTGATGTATAACATACTTTGTAATTTTGGTGGATAGCATACTTCGAAAAAATTTTGCATATTCGTCGGGATTGTAAGTTATGATGTATAGCATACTTTGTAATTTTGGTGGATGATGAAATGAACTTTATACTTTGTCCCACTATATTTTCCGTTTGCCTCGCTATGCTCATCGATCAAGTTCAATGTACATGGAACTCAATGCTTCAGATTGGCCCGCTCATTCTCATGCCTGATCCGCTCATTTTTATGCTTGCCCCACTCATTTTCATGCTTGCCCCGCTGATTTTGATGTTTCCCCAGCTGATTTTCATGTTTCCCCCGCTGATTTTCTAGTTTGCCCCGCTGATTTTTCAGTTTTCCCCGCTGATTTTCCAGTTTGCCTCGCTGATTTTCCAGTTTCCCCCACTGATTTTCTAGCTTGCCCCGCTAATTTCTTAGTTTCCCCCGCTGATTTTCTAGTATCCCCTGCTGATTTTCTAGTTTGCCCCACTCATTTCCTAGTTTCTCCCGCTGATTTTCTAGTTTACCCCACTCATTTCCTAGTTTCTCCCGCTGATATTTGAAAGTGATGATGGATGAATGGGATGGAAGGATTGGGGCTAAAGCATAAACGTAGGTAAGAGCCATGGAGATTGGTTGGGTTTATTAGAGATTAGGCAATGGAGAGACACTGGAGTTGGCTCAACTCTGTTAGTTCCATTAAACCAAAACCAACCACATTCCACCAGCCAACCCTATGACCGAAGGAAATAGCATCCATTTGATCACTTGATCAGTACTCCATGGAGTATGGAGGTCCAATTGGGTAATGTTGGACAATGAAGTTTCCATGAGTGCCAGGCTAGCACATCACGAGATTGCTGCTTCAAATGATAAAAAAAGAATTTCTGACTTCTGAGCAAGGTTTTAAATAATGCTGTGATTGTATCAGCCAGGCCCTAAAATGATACGATATTGGGCGTATCAGACTATAGGATCCATATCGGCCGAAATTGTCTCTTTACACACACACACACACATTAATAAAATAGGAAATTAAAACAATGGAATCTACACATCAGAAAATAGGATACAATAAATGTCGTGATGCATCGGAAAATTATATTTCTGTCATTATCATTAGAACTTCCACAATTGCTGGATAGGCTCCGCAAAGCAGTATAAGTGGATTGCTATGGCAAATTGCTATTAATTTGGAATCTGCCTTTTGTATTGATTGGGGATTGAGGATACGTGGTGATCCAGACTGTTGACCTGATGAGCCCCAATGTGGGCGTTGGATGCCCGAAACATTTTCCAGTCGGTAGATCCTGACCATCAAATCTTTATCCTCTTCTGGATTGTTCTCTTTTTACCGTATATCTCCAGGCCAGTGATTGGAGGGTTTGGATCTTCAGATCTGAGAGATTTTTGCACAATTCTGTCCTAGATTGTACCAATCAGATTAGCACCATGGGTCACCAAACAATGGGGCCCATTTGTACAGACTTGTACATCAGGAAACAATGTTCATGTCATGATGCATTAAGGCCCCATATTCATCTTTAACATCAGTCATTTGTATCATATATCCACCTAATAATAAATAAATAAAAATCATATTTTCCAAAATTTTATTTCTTAACATGGTAACTTATTGATGAAGCTGAACATGAAATTATGAGCAATAGGCCAAGTAAATGTTAGTGCAGCCCCAACCATGAACTAGAAAGCCAAGCTAATACATTCAACGTCACAGGCAACGTTGTCAAATTGCAAAAGTGATTATGTGCAGTCCATCATGTGTGATTGCATAATCGCAAAAGTGATCTCACATCTTCTTCTTCTTTTTTTATAAAAAATTTAAAAAATAAAAAATTGAAAAAAAAGGGACAAATCTGAAAATTTTGTAGAAAAGACTATAACCACTCCAAATTGGTATAGCCTAACACATGTGCATTGATTGTGGGGCTCACCAAAACTGTATTTCAGAGTGTGGGGCCCATTGAAATTATTAAATCCACTTGAAATGTGGGACCCACTGAAAATTTTCAAAAAAAAAGTGGAGGTCCGGGCGGTAGTGCCGCCCGTCCCCTTTTTTTTTGAAAATTTTTAAGTGGGTCCCACATTTCAAGTGCATTTAACCCCTCACACGCCCAAACCCTCCTATTCTATACCCCCCTCCTCATCTTCCTTCACACAAACCCTCTCTTCTTCTTAATCTCTCAACTTCCCTAAACCTTTCTTCATCTCCATTCCCCTTTCTTCATCTTCCTTCACCCTCTTTTTTTTTTTTCCAATCATTCTACCATCTCTTCAAGTTCCAAACCCCCTCTCCACATCTTCCACAATACCCATTTCCATCTTTCAAACTCTCTCAACTTCCAAACCCACTATCCACATCTTCCACAATCCCCATTTCCATCTTTCAAACCCTCATTTCCTTAAGCCTTTCTTCATCTCCATTCCCCTTTCTGCATCTTCCTTCACCCTCTTTTTTTTTAATCCTTCTACCATCTCCTCAATTTCCAAACCCCCTCTCCACATCTTCCACAATCATCTCTTCATCTTTTTAACACCTTTATAAACCCATCATCCTCATGGGGAAGAAGAGGGTGGTTCAAGCAAGTCCATCATCTCCATCTCAACAAAGAAGCACGAGGCGGGCTGTTATGGCTGTTGCGACTCCATCATCACCACCTGAGAGTGGAAATGTAGGGACGGTCAATGTTGGTGCAATGAGTTCTAGATCGGCTCATCGTGAAAGGAGGTCGAAGAGTGGCCACGATCGAAACTTTTGGACATTGGATGCGAGCCCATATCACGATAGGAAAGTGGTTTTCGAAATCACGGTGGGGGACCGACTGTTTGCCGAAAATGACGTGCTAGATCGGCTCTTGCATCAAGGTTGGGGACCTATTTTTGAAGGTAATTTTCCAGCCAACGAGCATGATATACGGTTTTTCCATTCTTGAATTATTAATGCAAGTGTCAACCCACTCGGATTTGACATTTCATTTGGAGACGTGCTGATTCCCATCAGGGTAGAAAACATCGCGAACATACTTGACGTGTCACTGGGAACGGTCCATATCCCTATAAACACTAGGAACTTGAACACATCGCAGCATAGGAATGAGCTGAGTAGGAGATTGTGTGGCCACCTCGTGGAGTGGAGGAGAGATAGTAGCTTCAGAAACAAAGAAATGATTCCAATTTACAGACTGTTGCATTACATCTTCACATATAATTTATATCCGAGAAGGGGAAATAGCACGGAGGTTTTTGTCTATCATGCAGAGATAATGTACCAGATAGGGCGTGGGGAGAATGTGTGCCTGCCCTCCATTATCCTTTACCATATAGTGAAGTCCGTGAAGACAAGAAGATATAATCTCTCCCTCCCATTTGTCCGCCTAATTTCCAAGCTAACCCGACAAAATGGGTTCAGGGCATCCATCGGCCCTTCACATCCAAAAAGAGTGATAACTGAAGACACCTTAAATCACATGTAATGTGGCCCTAGACAAGAGGCAAGGCGGTTGGAAGAAATGGGTGACGAGATAGCTGAAGATGAAGAAGGTAGCGAAGAGGATGAGGTTGAAGAAGAAGGAGAGGGTGATGATACAGGTGAGGTGCCCAATGCACGTCAAGGTTTAGATGAGCGTGTAGGGGAGATCGAGGCGAAACTATCTTAGATTAAGA
Organism: Magnolia sinica; assembly: GCF_029962835.1. Classification (NCBI taxonomy): domain Eukaryota; kingdom Viridiplantae; phylum Streptophyta; class Magnoliopsida; order Magnoliales; family Magnoliaceae; genus Magnolia; species Magnolia sinica. The sequence continues at coordinate 87,301,107 of NC_080578.1, read as the reverse complement.
AGGACCAGGACTATCGGAAGCGTAAGATGAAGAGTATGCACCGAACGATAAAGGCGGTGTTGTGTTGTGTACAGAAGGAGGGAGTGCCTCCTCCCTCGCTGGACTCGATATCACAGTAGGGAGTTGTGATGCATATGGACTCCTTCACTTCTGTTTAGCCGTGTTAGTGGTTATGTGCTTTGTGTTTAATGTGTAGTAAGAAGTGGATCATTTCCATCTAGTACTGTAATAGTTAGTAGTTGGCATCATTTACGTTTTTTACGTGGTTAGTTATGTATGAGAACAATGTACTAACTCAGATTATCAATGAAAGCGTTTCCGCTTTGGTTTATGATGAGCAGTAGTGTATGGATGTTCTCATTTTATCACTCTCAATCTCCTTCATCATGCATCTCAGATTGATTCTGTCATTTCTCATCCCAAGCATGAAATTGAGTTAGGCAAGCATGAAAATGAGCGGGGCAAACTAGAAAATGAGTGGGGCAAACTGAAATATGAGCTGGGCAAACTAGAAAATCAGTGGGGAAAACTAGAAAATAAGTGGGGCGAACTAGAAAATCAGCAGGGCAAACTGAAATATGAGCGGGGCAAACTAGAAAATCAGCGGGGCAAACTGAAATATGAGCTAGGCAAACTAGAAAATCAACGAGGGAAACTAGAAAATAAGCGGGGCGAACTAGAAAATCAGCGGGGCAAACTGAAATATGAGCGGGTCAAACTAGAATATCAATGGGGCAAACTGAAATATGAGTGAGGCAAACTAGAAAAATGGCGGGGCAAACTGCAATATGAGTGGGGCAAACTGAATTTTGAGCAGGGCAAACTAGAAAAACAGCGGGGCAAATTAAAATATGAGCGGGGCAAACATGAAAATGAGTAGGCCAAGGGGTTTCCCTTCTATGCCTGTGAAGTTCTCGTCTATCAGGCATGTTTTTGCTTTTGCTCATTCTAGTATCTACGCAATTGCCTTGCATTTATTTCCATGAGCATATTCCTTTTTGATGAGCATAGCGGGACAAACTGAAAATACTTTGGGACAAGGTAGAAAGTTCATTCATCATCCACAAAGATTACAAAGTATGCTATACATCAAAACACTAAATAAATTACAAAGTATGCTATTTTTCAGGTATGGGAAACTTGCACTTCCAGCGATTATAAACAGTTTGTTTGCATCGCCCACACTTTATTATTTTCGATTCCTCTCCACGCGATGGAATTCTCAACTTTTTGGGTCTTCCAACTGACCTCCTTTGTCCTGGAGGTTTAATTTGCGCATAATACTCCTTAAAGCCCACCGAAATTTCTTCCCACTCACTCTTATCACGTACTGGGTACACCGATTCGCTATACGTAGCTATGTAATTTTGCACCGTGTAGAATGAGGAGCAATATGAGTAATGAGGGAGATTTTAGTTTATACATACTGACATGACATGTATACAAGGGTACCCCTTCATGCCAAACTCGTGACATGTACACGAAAACTCACTGAGCTTGACTGTATAATTATAATCTTCCACAACATAGTACTCATCTCGAGAAATAAGATGGCATCGAACTTCTCGCGCCTTCTGCACAAGATCCTTTAACTACTGCTCCGCCATGGTGTTAATGGCCCTATAAATGATGTCGCAGATTCTCTTCTCTTATAAAATAATTCCTGTATTTTCAATCTAACCCCTTCTATCAATTTCGTAACGGGGTATTCGCGTGCTTCTTTGAAGAGGGCATTAACACACTCGGAAATGTTTGTAGTAACCAAGTTGAATCTTTTTCCTGGAAAGTGTGAAGATGCTCATCTCTTGTATCTGATTTCTGTCAGCCATGCATGTACTGCAGGGTTGGCCATTTCGATATCATGCATTACTTTTTCAAATTCAACCACCCTACATGTCTTCACTGCCCGCCAGAAGTACATATCCAATGACTTGTCTTTAAAGGTATCCACCAAGTTTCTATAGATATGATATGCGTAGTAGCCATGAATTGCACGTGGGAAGACATGGGGTACCTCTTTCAGTAAACCTTTATGTCTATCAGATGTAATCACAAGATCCTCCAGAGACCCTATCGCATCGCAAAGATAAGTAAGGAACCAATTTCAACTGCTACCATTCTCCGATTCCCCAATGCCAAACGCAATTAGAAATATATGATTGTCCCCATCTAAGGCCGTGGCGATGAATAGAACACCCTTGTATTTGCCCTTTAAGTGTGTTCCGTCAATGGCTAATACCCTCCGCAATGATTTTTGAAAACTTCTAACGCATTGTCCAAGCGCAACAAAACATCTTTCGAACCTGAAAGTCTTTTTGTTAACATGCAGGGCAGTCACTGTCCCTGGGTTGACCGTCCTCAATTCATGTAAATACAAGGGGAGTTGATTGTCGGAGTCTTCATAAGACCCTATCACCTGATTGATTGCAAGCTCCTTGGCTGCCCATGCCTTCCTATAACTGATAACAATATTATACTTCTCTTGCATGGCGAAGATAATATCACGTGGCCTCAACCCCAGGCGTTGCTCTATGCGGCTAACAACCAAATCACATGCTAACTTACTGCTTGCTTGCCGGTGATCACTCCTCATCTATGACATGCCACACGTGTGATTTTACGTATAAGTCCGTATCTTGAAAATTTCCGAATCACTCACGCGTGATGCATGAACCCTCTATTCGCATCTATCTTCGAAGTATACAATCGTAAATCTCCTAGAATTTGAGTACAGTACCCTGTACTGAAATTTATTTTGAAGGAAAAATTGGCTCAAAACATGCTGGCACCGACTCTTGTCCTTAAATGTTTGCTCAACGGCTATCTCGATCGATTCACTCAACGAATCCGTATATTCCAGCATTGCTGCATTAGTGAATGCAGCATCATCAAACGGCACAGGAACTTGACAGGTGTTGAAGTTTGATGTTTCGGGAAGGTCTGGATGCGGGATGTTGCTTTCAGGATTGATGTATCTTCGAGTTGTGGATGATGACGGTAGATCTGTTGTTGTTGTTAGAGGCGGTGCCATGTAATCACAAATGAGGTCAAGGTCACGTGCACCGCAGACTTGGGTACTCACAAATTTTGATGTTTAGTGCGGCTCGGACAGTTGATCATTTGTTCCTAATACTTGTAATGGATTTGGCTTATATTCAAATTTCACGCCATGCTCTTCTGCCACACTGTTAACGTGTGTTGTCATATTAATGTGTTGGATTGTCTCGATGACTAAAGGGATGAACTTTTTCGAATGCTCCAACTGTGTTGCCAGGAACACTTTGACGTCATCGTCGTCCTCAAGTACGGTTGGAGGGATTAATTTATTGGAGCAGGGATACAAAACTTTCATCTGAATATCACAATCTGTTGGTGTTCTCTTAATAATCCTGTACATTCTGGATATAAGTTCCTCGTACATAGTATCAACATCTAACGAAATAGTTTTCATACTTCCACTCATGTACGTTCATTGCTTATTTTCACATTCTAACTCCCCACCATAGCAACAGATGATTCTCGTAGCCATTATCTGAAAAATTCAATACAATGACAAATTATCAATAAATCGTTAAACAACAGAAGCTTACCATAAGACAAAACTCAATTAAATAATAGAAGACCGAAAACTCTCTTTCCCTTATAGATGAGAATGACATAAAGCTTAAGGAAATAAAGAGTAAGCAACGCGTTAAATTTTCACGTAAACAACCAGAACTTATATGGATTGGGCCTTTTACGAATGATTTCGTGTCGTATTTTATTAAATTGAGTAAGGCAATCTAACATGACATTGAACGGGGCAAACTGGAAAAATGAGCGAGACAACGTACAAATTGAGCAGGGCAAATATGAAATTCAGCGGGGGCAAACAATTAGCCACAAGAAGGCAAACATGAAATTGAGCGAAATGGAATTCAACGAGCATAGAATGAAATTGAGTGGGGCAAACTATAAATTAAACTATGCAAGCAAACATTAAATCGAGTGTATGTAATCTCCATCAATGCATAAAATTCAATAAGCCTAACGCATGAAATTGATTAAGCCTAACACATGCGCATCAACTTGCATTAAATTGACCGTAGCTAACATCAAATAAGTCCATCAGTAAATTCATTGAGCTAGCATCAAATAAACAACTAGAGCTCATACATTGAAAATATGAGCGGGGCAAACTAGAAATTGAGCTGGGGAAACATGGAATTGAGCAGGGCAAACATGAAATTTAGCGGGGCAAACTAGAAAATCAGCAGGGCAAACATGAAATTTAGTGGGGTAAACTAGAAAATCAGCAGGGCAAACTAAAATTAAGTGGGGTAAACATGAAAATTGAGCGGGACAAACTAGAAATTGAGTGGGGCAAACTACAAAATTCAACGGGAAAATCTAAAAAATCAGCCGGGCAAACTAGAAATTGAACGGGGCAAACAGAAAATTGAGCGGGACAAACTATAAATTCAGCTATGCAAGCAAACATTAAATCGAGCGAGCGTAGCATGATATTGAGCTGGGCAAACGATATTTCGAGTGAGCATAACATGATATTGAGCTGGGCAAACGATATTTCGAACGAGCATAGCATGATATTGAGCTGGGCAAACATTAAATCGAGCGAGCATAGTATGATATTCAGTGGGGCAAACATTAAATCGAGCAAGCATAACATCATATTCAGCGGGGCAAACATTAAATCGAGCGGGCATAGTATGATATTGAGTGGGGTAAAAATTAAATCGAGCGAGTATAGCATGATATTGAGCTAGGCAAACATTAAATTGAACAATCCTAACATGAAATTTATCGAGGCAAACATTAAATTGACCTTATCTATCATGAAATTGAGCTGGGCAAATATTAAATTGAGCGATATTAGCATGAAATTTATCGAGGCAAACATTAAATTGAACTTATCTTATCTACCATGAAATTAAGCTGGGCAAACATTAAATTAAGTGATCCTAGCATGAAATTTATCGAGGCAAACATTAAATTGACCTTATCTTATCTACCATGAAATTAAGCTGGGCAAACATTAAATTGAGCGATCCTAGCATGAAATTGAGTAAGGTAAACATGAAATTCAGCGAGCATAGCATGAGATCGTGTGAGCCCTAACATGGAATTGAGTGAGCTTCAAATGGAATTGAGCGAGTTCCACATGGATTGGACCGATCAATGCATAAAATTAACTAAGCCTAACACATGAAATTGAGTAAGCCAAATATATGGAATTGACCGAACTTCGCATGCAATGCAATTGTACGAGCCGAGCATTTTTTTTAAATATCTGTACCACCGACTACCGTAGTACAGGTCAAATGTAGGTTGAAGAGAGGTGCTTTGGAGTGAGGGAATATTTTGAACCTTTTTAAGGATTGCAAATGCAGCCACTTCGTGGGATTTCACGTAACCCTAGCCAAGAAAGAAAATGGCAAATGTAGAATGATGATATCTACATGATTCACTGAGATTCAATGAGGAAAATGAGAAGAATAACCTCAATGCGTTGGTTTATCATTGAAAAGGAGTGAAAGGCTGTTATTTTGAGAAGGGAGTGAAAGCAACAAGAGTGAAAGAATGGAGTTACATATTAAAGGAAAAGAAACGGATTGGCTACTCACCCTGCCACCGGCCAATGGCTGTGGTCGGTGGTCTGTGAGCCCCACCATGATGTATGTGTTTCATCCATTCCGTTCATCCAATTTTTCAGTTCATTTTAGTCCTTGTTCGAAAAAATGAGAGGGATATAAATCTCAGGTGGACCACACAACAAGAAGATAATATTGATTGGATATTGACAATTAAATTTCTCCTAAGGCCCAATGAACTGTTTAATTGACATCTAATCTGTTGATTAGTTCATACAGGCATAAATGAAGGGAAAAAACAAAAATCAAGTTCATCCAAAACTTTTATGGCCCACTAATGGTTTCTAATAGTTGACGCTCATTCAACACTATTTCCTGTAATGTGGTACACTTGAGATTTGAATATACCTCATTTTTGGTCTCATACCATAAAATGATGTGAAAAAAATATATGGACGGCATGGATGAAAAGCATACATCATGGTGGGCTCACAGAACACCGACCGTCCGCCATTAGCTGGTGGCAGGGGGAGTACCGAATCTGTTTCCGTAAGGAGGAGATATTCCGACTCCGTACGAGGAGGTCCAACTGCATATTCTAAGTTTGTATTGCTTCCAACACCGCCTGATCCGTGGTCCCTAACTGCATATGCCAGCGGAAATTGGATTGTAACTCAGTATGCTCTTATCATATTGAGTAAACTCAGTTGGACCCACCTTGAATGTATGTGATCTATTCACACCGTCCATTCGTTTTTCCATCTAATTTAAGGGGTTGAGCCAAAAATCTAATCATATCCAAAGATCAAGTGGACCATACTGCAGGAAACAGTGGGGATAAATGATATCTATCGTTAAAACCTTGCTAGACCTAACAATGATGTTTATTTGTCATCCAACCTGTTCATAAGATTATACAAACATGGATGAAGGGAAAAAATAAATATAAACTTGATTCAAAATTTCTGTGGCCCCTAAGAAATTTTCAACAGTAGATGTTCAATTCAACTATTTCCTGTGGTGTGGTCCATTTGAACATTATATATGTTTCATTTTTGGGTTGAAGCCCTAAAATTATCTGGTAAAATGGATGGACGGAGCAGATAAAATACATAAATCATGGTGGACCACACAGAGTTTACTCAATGCGCCTAAGCATAGTGAGTTACTCAGTACCCAATCCGCTTCCATGCCAACGTGGCGGAAAGAGTAATATCCAAGCAACGTTGTAACACCTGTTACGGGAGTTCCCTAACACAAAGTGATGTGGGGCCCACCTCAATGTCCTGGTGAAATCCACTCCATTCATCAGTTTCATTGGCTCATATTACAATGTGATTCTGAAACTGAATGAGATCGAAGATTAACTCGGTCACATAAGAAGAAACAGCGATAACTGAACGTTGAACATTAAAATCTTATCAGGTACATAGAAGTTTTGGATAAGGATGGTATTTCTTTCGATCCCTTCATCCAGGTGGCAATCACCTTATGAATGGGTTAGATGGCATACGGTGGGCACAGGAATGTTTTATGGTAGGCATTAATTTCACTCGACTGCTTCCTGTGGTGTGACCCACTGGATACGTTGATCATAACATCTGATTATGGGAACGTAAACTTCACAGTATACATTAACCGGATTGTCAGGAAATCATATTTTGTACATGTTAATTCAAGTTGCATTCATGTGTGAAATCTCTTATTACCTGTGTATCATCAACCATCACTATCAGAGTATCAAACTTTCCTCACGATGATTTCACAGAGCATGTTGCATGACTTATTGCATGTAACGTGTGGATGGGAAAGATGTACATAGGCCTCACATGATCAGTACTACTGTGTTTTTGCATGGGGACGGGGGACACGCTAGGTTTTTTTTGCCCAATTTTCCCTCTAGTGTAGTCCACTTTAGTTTTGGATCCAACTCATTTTTGATCACTTGTCCTAAAATTAGTTCGCCAAATGGATGAACGGATTATATTTCCCAAAAACATGGTGATAGGCCTCACCCAGCATCCTTGCGCAGGAACTCCGTGCGAAAGCTTTTGCAGGAAATCCGCTTCCCGCACATTACTAAGGCGTGACTTCCCAAGTTGGGACACATTTCGAGAGTCATGGCCCAAAAGTACGCCTGACATGGAAAACGGATTAGCTACTGCCCATGCCGCCAGCCGATGGTTGATGGTCGGTTGTCTGTGGGCCCCACCATGATGTATGTGTTTCATCCATTCTGTCCATCTATTTTTCAAGATCATTTTAAGATATGAGACCAAAAATGAGATATATACCAATCTCAAATGGACAGGAAACAGTGTTAAATGAACATCAACCATTAAAAACTTTTTGGGAGCCATGCAAGTTTTGGATCAATCTGATCTTTGTTTTTTTCCCTTCATCTGGGTCTATATGACCTAATCAACATATTGGATGTCAAATAAACAGTACAGTGGGCCTTAGGAGGATTTTAATGGTGGATATCCAATCATTATTGTTTTCATGTGATGTGGTGCACCTGAGATTTATATATATCTAATTTTTGGAACCAAACCCTAAAATGATATGTGAAAATGGAAGAACGGAATGGATGAAACATATACATCATGGTGGAGCCTACAGGGCATCGACCACCAGCATGGGATGTAGGCAGGGGGAGTAGCCAAACCGTGTTCATCGAAACGAAGGCCAAAAGTATAAGGCGGTCCTTTTGAACAAAGTAAGAGATTGGGATCATATGATCAGTCTGATTTTTGGGCCATCGATCATACACAATTGATTCGGCTAATGAAATTCACAGAGCTCATTTTGGACGGTCAAAAGCAAATGAGATGCAAACTACTCATCTGGACCTCATGATATGACAGCCGTGACTCAGAACTTAGACTGGCAGACAATCCTAACTGCTGGATCAGGGACAAGGGCCAAAAGTACAAAGTGGCCTTTCTTGATCAAATTTACCGGTTATGATTTTATATACAGACTGATGTTTTGGCCACCATCCATACGTATATAGTGGGGCTCGCACGATTAACCGTACGTTCTGATCTGGAATACAAACTCTACCTAATTATCACTTAATGGTATTATGGTATCAACTTCACAACCCTTCAGCAGAGCACTAAGCCGAAGGATCTTGACAGTCAGTTTAGTGCGCTCCAAATTGATGAGTTAATGCCCTTCACAACCCTCCACTCCCGGAAGGATGACTCCAGTGGCTTTTCATTTCTCCATCCATAGATGGTTTGTATTTCAAAACTATCCATATTAGATAATCTATTCGCCGCATTTGAAAGTCACTGATCAGATGGCCAGGATCATTTGATGTTGATACCAGGTTGGCCCGCCCACAGAACTACCCGTTCGGGGCTGGAGACAGGCGGGGGTAGGACGCAATCCGCATCCCTGTAGACAAAACCTTTAGCGGTTTTTATGAAGGAATACAAACTAAGTTACCAACTTAGATTAGCACGTGCGGACAGCGACTTTGAGGACGAAACTAACCCCCCTTTCACCGCGAAGACGAGCGCTGACGCTCCTCCAACTGAGAGTTGTACGAGCGGCTTAGAAGAGATCAAAGTTACATGGCCCCACAGCTATGTATTTATTATATGCACAACGTTCATCCATGTTTCAAGATCATATCGGAGCATTATCCCAAAAAAAAAAAAAATCATATCCAAAGATCAACTGGACCACACCACAAAGAGCAGCGGGGAAATTGATTTTCACCGTTAAAAATTTTGTAGGGCCCACCATAACATTTATTTTCTATCCAATCTATTCATAAGGTCACAAAGGCCTGGATGAAGAGGAAAAACAAATTTCATAATGATCCAAAACTTCTGTAACCCCTAAAAGGGTTTCAATGGTAGACTTTCAATTCCCCACTGCCTTTTACAGTGTGGTCCACTGGATAGCTAGATCTGTCTTAATTTTCATCTCAAGCCTTAATACGAGTTCTCCAAATAGATGGACGGTTTGGATATAACACATACCACATAATGGGACTCACAAAAATCGGTGGGGATTACATCAGGGAAAAAAAAGAAGAAGAAAAGAAACCAGCGTGTTGAGGTCGACCGGGTTGTAACCTGGGTAATTTGGTCAAAGTTGGGTCTATGGCTACGGATTATAACCATAGCATAACTGTAATGCTAAGCACTTTTTTCTCTTTTTATTTTTTACATGGAGAACTTTATTCTACCTATATTTTTCTCTAACACACATACACACACATATATAAATTTCTTTCTTTTTTATCATTTCTTTCTTTATTAGTTATTAGACGTACCACATATGATTTTGGGGTAGGAGAAGCTACTTTAGCCAACCAACCTAGTTATTTTCTAAGATTCCATCAGGTCGATGGTCGAAAATATATTTCATTCACTTTGCGGTCAAACTAGAAATTGAGAGGGGGAAACATGAAATTGAGTGGGCAAATTAAAAATTGAGCAGGGCAAGGTATGAATTGAGTGAGGGAACCTAAAAATTGAGCGAGGCAAGGTAGGAGTTCAGTGAGGGAATCTAAAAATTGAGCGAGGGAAGCTAGAAATTGAGCGAGGCAACGTATAAATTGAGCAAGGCTACGTCGAAATTGAGCGAGAGAACCTATGATTTGAGCTAGGCAACCTAGGAATTGAGGGAAGTTAGAAATTGAGTGAGGGAAGCTAGAATTTGAGCGAGGGAACCTAGAAATTCAGTAAGACAACCTAGGATTTGAGCGAATGAAGCTACAAATTGTGTGAGGGAACCTAGAAATTGAGCGAGACAACATATGATTTGAGCGAGGCAACATAGGAATTGAGCGAGGGAACCTAGGAAATGAGCGAGGCGATGTAGAAATTCAACGAGGAATCCTAGGAATTGAGCGAGGGAAGCTAGAAATTAAGCGAGGGAACCTAGAAATTCAGCGAGGCAACCTAGGATATGAGCGAGGGAAGCTAGAAATTGAGCGAAGGAACCTAGAAATTGAGCGAGGCAAGGTAGAAATTCAGCGAGGAAACCTATGATTTGAGCGAGGCAACCTAGGAATTGAGCGAGGGAAGTTAGAAATTGAGCGAGGGAAGCTAGAATTTAAGTGAGGGAACCTAGGATTTGAGCGAGGCAACGTAGGAATTGAGCGAGGGAACCTAGGAAATGAGCGAGGCAACGTACAAATTCAGCAAAGAATCCTAGGAATTGAGTGAGGGAAGCTAGAAATTAAGCAAGGGAACCTAGAAATTCAGCGAGACAATTAGGATTTGAACGAGGGAAGCTAGAAATTAAGCAAGGGAACCTAGAAATTGAGTGAGGCAAGGTAGGAATTCAGCGAGGCAACTTAGGAATTGAGCGAGGCAACGTAGGAATTCAGCGAGGCAACGTAGGATTTGTGCAAGGCAACCGAGGGAACCTAGGAATTGAGCAAGGAAAGCTACAAATTGAGCAAGGGAACCTAGAAATTGAGCGAGACAACCTATCAATTGAACGAGGCAACCTAGGAATTGAGCGAGGGAAGCTAGAAATTGAGCGAGACAACCTATGAATTGAGCGAGGGACCTAGAAATTGAGCGAGGCAATGTAAAAATTGAGCAAGGGAACCTAGAAATTGACCGAGGGAACCTATAAATGCAGCGAGGAAACCTACGAATTGAGTGAGGGAAGTTAGAAATTGAGTGAGGGAAGCTAGAATTTAAGTGAGAGAACCTAGAAATTCAGCGAGGCAACATAGGAATTGAGCAAGGCAACTTAGGAATTGAGCGAGGCAATGTGGAAATTCAACGAGGAAACCTAGGAATTGAGCTAAGGAAGCTAGAAATTAAGCGAGGGAAGCTAGAAATTGAGAGAGGGAACCTAGAAATTCAGCGAGGCAACCTATAAATTGAACGAGGCAACCTAGGAATTGAGCAAGGAAAGTTAGAAATTCAGCGAGGCAACCTAGAAATTGAGCGAGGGAACCTAGGAATTAAACGAGGCAACGTAGAAATCCAGTGAGGCAACCTAAGAATTGAGCGAGGGAAGCTAGAAATTGAGCGAGGGAACTTTGAAATTTAGCGAGGCAACATAGAAATTCAGTGAGGCAACACAGATTGAACGCTAATTAAATCGTCAACAAAGATTGAGCGCTCAAATCCTAGGTTTCCTCGCTAGATTTTTAGGTTCCCTTGCTCAATTTTTACGTTGCCTCGCTCAATTCCTTGGTTGCCTTGCTCAATTTCTAGGTTCCCTCGCTCAATTCATAAGTTGTCTCGCTCAATTTCTAGCTTCCCTCGCTCAATTTCTAGCTTCTCTCACTAAATTACTACCTTGCCTCGCTCAATTTCTAGGTTCCCTCGCTCAATTCTTACCTTGCCCCGTTCAATTTTCAGTTTCCCTCTCAATTTCATGATTGCCCCTCTCAATTTCTAGTTTGACCCCGAAGTGAATGAAATGGATTTTCGACCATCGACCCGATGAAATCTTGGAAAATAACTAGGTTGGTTGACTAAATTAGCTTCTCCTACCCCAAAGTCATATGTCGTACGTTAAGTAATTAATTTTAGTTTAGGAGATATGCTTGTTAAAAGATAGAAAAATATTTTTATATACTTATATATACATATTTACATATTTATGTATTAGAGAAAAATGTAAGGGGGAAAAAGTTCTCCTTGTAAAAAAAATAGTAAAAAATAAAATCTGTCTAGCTCCCGCGATAGTGCCGCCCTTTTTTTTCTTTTTTTTTTTGCTCTGTGTGTGCTTTTGTGGGTCCCATCATGAGGTCTGTGTTATATCCAAACCGTCCATCTATTTGGCGACCTCATATTAAGGCTTGAGATGAAAAATAAGACAGATCTAACTATAAAAGGCAATGGGGAATTGAACGTCTACCATTGAAACCCTTTTAGGGGTTACAGAAGTTTTGGATCATTATGAAATTTGTTTTTCCTCTTCATCCAGGCCTTTGTGACCTTATGAATAGATTGGATGGAAAATAAATGTTATGGTGGGCCCTACAAAATTTTTAACGGTGAAAATCAACTTCCCCGCTGCTCTTTATGGTGTGGTCCAGTTGATCTTTGGATATGATTTTATTTTTATTTTGGATAATGCTCCGAAATGATCTTGAAATATGGATGAACGTTGTGGATATAATAAATACATAGCTGTGGGGCCATGTAACTTTGATCTCTTTTAAGCCGTTCGTACAACTCTCAGGCCGTGTTTGTTAACGCTGAATTTTTGCACTTAACACAGAATGGGAAAAATTTTCCGTGTTTAGTGATGTTTGTTAATGTGTTATTAACATGGAATACAAAAAGCGCTAAGTGGTTTTTCATTGAATTCTTTCCGTGATAGGAGTTTGGCTTAATGGTGAACGCGGAATGCACTCCGTGATTTTTCATTAAATAAAAATTTTTTACTTCCAAAAGTACCCCTTTTCAAGTTACTAGGTTGATTTTTTCTTTTAAATTGTTTGCGCAACACAAAATTAACCTTTGTGAAACTTCTTTATGCCTCGCCATGATTTATGTGTTTGATCCACACCGTCCATCAACTTTTTCAGATAATTTAAGGTGTGATCCAATAAAAGAAGTAGGTCCAATGGTTAATTGGACCATAAGGTGGGGATTGAACGTACACCCTTAAAAACTTCTTAAGAGCTGGAGAAGTTTTAGATCAAGCTGATATTTGTGTTTTCACTTCATCCATATATACATGACCTAATGAATAGGTTGGATGGTAAAAAACATCACAGGATGGATGTCACTTCCGATTTCACACCCTTTGTTACCACATGTGGATGAGTTTCTTTTCTATATTGTTGTTAAAAATAGGTGGGGTCCACTTGTGATGATCTTTCGGAAGATCCACTCCATTCACCATCTTCAACACCTCGTGCTAACCCATGGTCCCAAATTTGAAGTAGATTCGATCTTCAGGTGGGCCGCACGATCCGCCAATGCATGACCCGTAACGTTAAAACATCTTTACATAACGTGTGAAAACATGGAAGTAACGTAAACTTGAATATTTTTCTGGAGTTCATTGGATTGTTTGAAGTAGTATAATCCACTCTGTTCATCGAGATTGGCACAACATGTTATGACATTGGTCCGAAAATGGAGCAGGTATATTGATCGGGTGGGCCACGAAGTTCAATAGAGTGTCAACGGTGGCATGTAATAGTAATGAGTATTTACAACTTTGCCATCCACTTCTCAAGTAGCTTTTGATGTCCGTTATGTCAAGGTGCGCCATCCGAATGTCTTGAAATTTGTTGAACATTCCTCATTTTTCGTACTCTTTCCATCGGTCCAGTTTGGACCTTGATCGATTATAAATGACCCACGTGCCTTTTTAAATGGACTAGCTTACTTGGTAATTCAAAATAATATTTGTGCATATTTATTTGACAAATTTTCAGGTAGTTTGGGCCTATACCCTAAACTCTTAATGATGATCGGTTTATCATGATATTCACGTGGCCCGTTTGGCGGATCCAACCACGATGAACGGTCATATGATATGCTAAAACTAGGAAGACTTGATTGTTGGTATTCTAGTCATGTATCCAAGTGATTGTACTGTCAGTTTTATAAATGGACGGATATAAAGCGGGTTTCTGAAGTGATTAGGGGTAGGACCGGTATATCGTTAGATTCGAGTGATTTTTTCACATTTCTAAGTTTCTCAGATTGTAATTCTAATGGTGAGTTAAGCATATTCATATGGTGTGAATAAGATGGACAGGTCATAATCTTGATTTGATAAGTGTACGAATGGATATAGAGGTTAAGTAGCTAATTTATTACGATCTAAGGCTGAAATTCAACGTATATGGTTAATTTATGATCATTAGGCCTGGTATAAAATCTCACATGAGACAGATTGTGGGAACCATGTGATCTGGAATTCGGGGGTCTACGTCAATGGCATTTTTATACCATGTGATATTTTAATTTTCTATTAAGTACTTTATAGTTTATTTGAATTAAATAGAATAATTTTATTTTCATTTAATAAAAAATAATTTCTTTATAATGTAAAGTATTTCCAAATAGGAGATAGATAAGGGCAAATGTGTCAAATTAACATATTTCAGACATTTCAGATATTTGTTAACAAACAGATTGTTTTAAATTCAGTACTTAATTTTCAGACTTCAGCCATAGTTACCAAACAAGTTTTTATGGATATAATAAATATATAGCTGTGGGGCCATGTAACTTTGATCTCTTTTAAGCCGTTCGTACTACTCTCAGTTGGAGGAGCATCAGCGCTCGTCTTCGCAGTGAAAAGGAGGGGTAGTTTCGTCCTTAAAGTCACTGTCTGCACCTGCTAGTCTAAGTTGGTAACTTAAGTTTGTATTCCTTCATAAAAACCGCTGGATAAGAGGTTTTGTCTACGGTGGTCATTTTCCCCTTAATTATCTCAACCAGAAGAAAATGGGTAATCGGTCTGGAAGTTATCAGTTGGTTGGACCGAATTGTATACAACTGTTTTATACATAAAACACTCAAACTCTATTATAGTCAAATCTACTCCGTTCACCATGTGAAGCCATAAAGAAAATCTAACACTAACATGAACAATGTGGAATTGATATTAAAACTTTTAAGTTCATAAGGTTTGTCCTGCCTAATATTTGGATGAGGCTGATTTTTGTATTTTCGCTTCATCTTGGTCAATTAAACAACGTGTGTTGATGATATTCACCATGGTGACCCCCACACAAACCCATGGGTGGCATCCCAACCCATCAGTGCACCTAGTTCGTGTATTTCATTGATTTTCTGCCCCATCCTGTAATTAAGGATAGAGCCAGATGGACGGGTTAGATACTCTTTTATCATATTCTGTCGGCTGCTTCCTCTGCAAAGTTACAAACCATATGGACGCCGTGGATATACAGTACATACATCGAAGTGGGTCCTACAGTCAGGGTCGCACCCACATCAATGGTTTTGGGGTGGCTGCCGCACTGCACAGGACCACAACAACTACCATCCCCTCTTCTCTTCTCTCATCAGGAGTCGTTTGGCACCCACAAAATCTTCGATTTCGTAAAATGTCGTCGAGAAGAGCTGCCGCTGCCGCTGCTCAAAAGGGTAAAACTCTCTCCTCTCCAGCTTCTATTGAAATTACCATTTCTGCCCTTGATTCTAAAATCACAGAGAACAAAATCCCGACTCCAACCCAATTCAACTATTTGGTGAATGATCTATTCAATTCGATTCGAGCTGGTGCTTTTGTGAGGTTAGAGGATGCAGTGGGCCTCTTCAATCGTATGGTCCGCACGCAGCCGCTGCCTTCAATCCAGACCTTTAATCGCCTGTTAACTACTATTGCTAAAATGAAACACTATTCGACCGTGATTTCTTTGCATCGGGAGATGAATTGGATAGGGATCCCATCCGATATCTATACATGGAGCATTCTTCTCAATTGTTCCTGCCGCTTGAATGGCATCGGTTCTGGTTTTGCTATTCTCAGCGACATCCTGAAACATGGCCATGAGCCAAATGTCATGACTCTGGCTACTTTTATTAAGGGGTTTTGTATGGAAGGGCGGATTGGGGAAGCGAGTAGTTTCTTTCTGAACACGGTAGAAATGGGATATCCTTATAATGTGGTGTCGTTCGGGATACTAATCGACGGTCTTTGCAAGTCGGGGAACAACGGAATGGCTCTTGGGTTGCTTCGGAAAATGGAGAAGGGAGCAGTTAAATGTAGTCCTAACTTTGCTGTTTATAACCCAATCATCAACAGTCTATGCAAAGATGGGCTCACAAGGGAGGCGCTTAACCTCTTCTCAGAAATGGTTAGTAAAGGGATTCAGCCGAATGTTTTCACTTACAGTTCTTTAATTCATGGACTATGCAATTTAGGGCAGTGGAAAGAAGTAATGAGTCTGTTTGAGGAAATGTCGAATCGAGGAATCTCACCCAATGTGACAACCTTCAACATACTGGTGAATGCTCTTTGCAAAGAAGGAATGGTTAAAGAAGCCCATGGATTACTAGAATGGATGACCCAGAGAGGTGTGGAGCCTAATGTAATCACATACAATGCATTAATGAATGGCTACTGTTTTATTGGCCAAATGGATGCTGCCTTAAAGATATTTGATTACATGGTGTGTAAAGGTCATAAGCCTAGTGTCGTGACTTATAACATGTTAATCAACGGCTATTGCAAGAAGCAGATGGTAGACGAGGCTATGTGGCTTTTCCGAGAAATGCCTTGCAAGGGATTGAAGCCCAATGTTGTTACTTACAACACTCTTATAGGTGGGCTATACCGGGTACGGAGAATTGTGGCTGCACAAGAGCTTTTCAATGAGATGAAAGCTCATGGACAATGTCCGAATCTCATCACATACACCATTTTGATGGATGGGCTACGTAAAAGTGAGCGTCCTGTCGAGGCAATGAAACTACTTAATGAGATGCAAATTAAAGGAATTCAACCAAATAATAAAGTTATGGATGTCCTTATTAATGGGATGTGCGAAGCTAGGGAACTTAAATATGCGAAGGAGCTTTTCAGTTGGGCCTCCACCATGGGCTTAGGGAATGATGTTAGGACATATAACACGTTAATCAATGGGCTCTGTAAAGAAGGGCTTTTGGAGGAAGCTAATGGATTGTTCTTGCAAATGGAAGAGAAGGGTTTCCAACCAGACAGTTTCACCTTCAATGCTTTAATTAGGGGCTTTTTACAAAAGAATGAGACCCTCAAGGCAATGCAACTTCTTGGGGAAATGGGCTAAAAGACATTTTTCTGTGGATGCATCCACCGCAACTATGTTAGTGGGCTTGCTCGCAGATGACATAAAAGGTCAAGAATACTTGGGAATGCTTCATAAATTTGTACCCTAGAGGCGACAAAGAGGTGATTTGGTGAACTTCGATTCAACATCAACTCTCTCTCTCTCTCTCTCTCTCTCTCTCTCTCTCAAGTTGTAACGACCCATACCATAATTGTAACAATGTTATCTGTTCTGACCACTGTCACCGTTAGGGAATACCTTGCTTGTAAGAGGTTGATACACATTCAACTCCTCCCATATTCCTTCGAGTTTCCTGTAATATTCACCTAGCGATTTATCTCCTTGTTGGAAAGGAAAAAACCTTTTCAAATAATTGGTGTGGATTGAGTGATGTTTTTATTTTTATTTTATTTTTTATGAATACATCTCTCATGGATAGAGCTATACATGAATCGAGTTAGCTCAGTCATCTCGCTCGACTCAACTAGGAAAAGCTCGAAATTGGATTCAAACTGAGTCGAGTTGGTTTTTAGAGCTCGAAAAAAATTTCAAGTTGAGTTCAAGCTTGCCCGAGCTTGACTCGACTCAGATCGAACCTCAACTCGAATCGACTCGGATTGAATTGGCTTGATGACTCGGTTATTTTGATATTGATGCTGCTCACCAAGTGGTTGATGAAATGACTCAACGAAGTGTTGTTTCGGGTGTATACATTCTCCGTAGGATCGGTTGGTGCGAGGAAGGAATGGAATCGAAACAAATCACAACAAAAAAAAAAAAACTTTACATTATAAGACTGCCCTCATATCTTGATTTTGATGTTGCTCACTGAGTGTCTGATGAAATACCTGTAAAGTGCTGTCATTGTTTTACATTTTGTTTAAAATTGAAGATGCACTCTACGTGTTTGAGAAAATGTCGCACAGGCTCGAACTTGTCTTGAACTTGTCTGAGTTGTTGATTGAATCAAGCCAAGCTTGCCAGTTAGGCTCAAGAAACGAGCCGACCTGAGTTCGAGCTGGGGTTAGCTACTGGCTGAGCCGAGCCGAGCTGTGCTAGGCTCATCTCGGTTCGACTTATTTACAACTCTACTCATGGAGAATCCTAAACTTTATTTGCCATATCTAGAAACATTTCTAATAGACATTTCTATACAATTCCACAAGCACATCACGATCTGAGCATTGTCCTAAATCCATTCATCATATTTACTTCTTTTCATCTAATTTCTCCTATTGTTCCCCTTGGCTGTTAAGACTTGTATAGATTTAGAATACTGGCCATTTAACTTGATAGTGGATATTTGAACCCTCAAAAAGTCATATGGATTTACGAACCTGATTTTTGCTTACCCTTCATATACATTGCAAATAGAGGCAATAAAAAGTAAAAGAAATGGATGTACAATGCTTATAGAAGTAAGGGCTAATGCTTCTGGAAACTTGAATGCTTCAGCCACTCAATCCAACACAATGCGTAAACAATACAGGATGCACCAATCGGCCCATACACCTTAATCAAATACTAGAAAGAACTACGATCACTTACACATCACCAACACCATTCACACATAGGCCATTGAAGAGGACAGTTTACTAGAAATAACCCTAAGTTTCTTAAAAAGCTATGAGCACAAGAGAACATGAAGGAAAGGAAGAGAAGGTTTTTGATAGGTAAGGGAAAAGAAAGTGATTGGAACTTGATCCATTACCGCTCTAATACCATCTAGTTTGATGTAAGAGAGAAGAAAAAGTGGAAAAGGGAACGAAGAGAATGGGAAAGGAAGAGAAAGTTACTGTTGGACGTCCCCCACCCCCTTGCTTATATTTACTTAAATCATAAAACAAAGTCTGTATCCAAATTTGGAACCTCCCTTTCAAATTTTGGATAAACAAAGTGTTCACAGAAATCAGGGCTTGTATCAAAATGGTAGTAGAGATTGATTTGTTGTTCGAATATTGTGAGAAAATTCGTTTTGCTATAATCTAAATATGGAAAAAAAAAAACTGCAAATGGTGCTGAAAAATATTTGAATAGAGTAAAAAATGATAGCATTTTCATAAAGTTGTAGAAGGAATCTCAGGAGTTGGTTATAGGTGTAGGGAAAGATAGCTCGAGCTCGTCGTTGATAGCGAATCAGAACATGGAAGATGATGGAACACCATATCGAGCAATGGATGATAAATCATTGTGTTGTAAGTCCCACGTTGGTGGGCAGAAAGGTGGAGGGAATAAAAGAGAAGAGGTATTGATGCATGGTAGTAATGATACCAATGTCAGTCATGGCCGAAGCTTTCAACAGGTGTGGGTCTCTTTAGGGGGGTCAAGATGCTTCGAACGAGAAGTCGAGCAATAAGCGTAGGGTACTTTTCTTGTTTTAATGAAGCAGAAGAGAATGGTGACATGTGGTGGTGATGTCACAAAAAATGCTTTTTAGCGTAGTGAAGTTTTGAATGGAACTTTTAATGTGGGCCTCACATTGCGTGTGGAAGGTGTCTCGCGAGTGGTTTTGTTAACACAACTGGGAACCACACGTGTGGTTTGCTTCACATAGATGGGCGAAAGTAGTGACGGCATGTGCTTGAAATTAATATAACGATATGGTGATTTTTCTCTGTTTTCTTCTTCTTCTTCTTCTTCTTCTTCTTCTTTTTTGACTTCGAATTGCTAGGAGAAAGAGAATATCTTCAGGAGCAATCGAACGTTTCCATTTTGAAATTATTGGAGGATTAGATAGAGTTTGGAGAGTGCAATGGGGTCTACGTTAAGCATCAATCAGTTGAAAGTTCCGACCAAGTGATGATGATTCATAAAGGTACACTGTCGTCATTGTTAGATCTACAGAGGCAAGAGGAAGATGAAGAGGCATCGACAAAGAGTTTGGCAATGTTTGCTCTGATAGTTTCTCACGAGGTGTAGAAGAAAGAGAGGAGCTCAGCAAAGAGAAGGGCAAGCACAATTTCTCTATGAAGATAATAAGTAGGAACGTGCGTCATATGAGGTGTCTGTAAAAGAGGGCACATATTAGGAATAATTGTAAACAATACAAGGCTTAAATAGTAGCTTTCCAGGCAAGGTATGTCGTATAGGTAACTATGGCCGTAACGGTCACCACCATTACCAATATGGGCATCGGCCGTAACGGTCACCACCATTACCAATATAGGCATCGGTCGTAACGGCCGATACGGGGGCCATAACGACCATTACGACCTCCATAATGGTTGAATTTATTTTTTTCCCTGAAAAGTTCTGGAATAATATAAATATTCCAAATATGTATTCTTTTTTTCCTTTATTTATTTATTAAAAAGAACATGTTTATGGTAGCGTAACAATCTACTCTTTTAGCGAGAGTGTTGTATCTGGTTGTTTGGTGAATTTATGAACATGGTTACATGTCTCTAATATTTACACATCACAATTAAGCAATAGAACTAGAAAATGAAAAAAAGGCATAAATAACATATTTTTTGAAGGGAAAAAAAAAAAAGACCCTCGAAGCTTCTATTCGCCTAAATCACTTCAATCTATTGTTTTAATCCTAAAAAAATATAGTAAGAGTGGTGGAAATCTGCTGTAGAATATTCTAAGAAAGTTTTTAGAATGAGAAAAGTGAAAAAATGAATTTAAATAGAAAAAAGTTGTCATCTTTTGACCGTTATGGGGGTAATGGTTGTTATGCCCCATAATGGTCGTTATAGCCCCAAAAAAGCCAATTGCCCCGTTTCATCCCCGTATCATGTAATGGTCATTGCCATTATGTATACGTATCGGCCTTTATGGCCATATCAGAATAAATACAGAACACTTTACTTCCAGGAATCAAAGCTGCAATCATATGATCAGAGGATAGTGGACTTATTGTGTAGGGGAAAATTCAAAGGTTGGGTGGCGTAAAACACAAATTGTTCAATAGGTAGATTTTTAACTATCTAGAACTCAAAGTTGTGGTCAAAGGAGAATTGTTGGGAGGGGCATTTCTCCCTATTTCTATTAGTAAAAGAGGTTTTATCAGGTTTTAAGTGGGTTTTTACAGTTGTCTGTGAGCCAAATAGATTGAGCTCATGACAATTATTCTGAGCTGAATTGGATTCATGCCAGAGTAAACAATAGTCGCCATGAGCGGTGGGTGGAGACTTCAATGCTGTGAGATTCTCTTTTCAAGAATAAAGTGGCAACCATATAACCAGAAGCATGGGGAATTTCTCAAAATGGATAGTCTATAATGACAAGGTAGATTTACCAATGGGCAAAGTAAAATTCACGTGATCTAATGGTTAGACTAGGGCAATTAAGTTGAAGCTGGATTGATTTTTGCTCTCAACGGATTGGGTTGAAAAGTTTCCTTTAGTTTTTCAAAGAGTTCTGTTTAGGCCAATATTCGATCACTGCCCGATCCTTTTAGAGATGAAAGATGAGGATTGGGGCTTGCATCCTTTTATGTTCGAGCTTGCTTCCTTAGTGGTGTAGAGTTTCTCGGATAAGGTGAAAGTATGTGGGTCTTCTTTCTCAGTTTGGGGTGGGGCCGGTCTCTCTTTTCCAAAAATTAAATTTGCTTAAGGGAAAGATAAATTTTTTTTTTTGGAAAAAGAGGTTTTGGAGAACTGGGAGGAGGAATCCTTGAAGAAATTCAGATGCTTAAAGTAAAAGAAGAGGGAGGCGAACATTCAGTTGATGAAATGGCATGGAGAAAAATTCGTAGGGCGAAGTTCAATGCGAGCTTAGGAAGGAAGAAATCAAATGGGGACAATATTCTAGGACTCTTTGGTTAAATGTGGGAGGCAAAAATATGAAATTCTTTCACACAATGGCTAGTGTGCGAGCTCGGAACAACAAAATTAAAAGTGTGGTGGTTGAGGGGGAAAGGGTTGAAGGGAAAGCAAGGGTATATGCATTGATAGTAAAACTTTACAAGGAGCTTTTGTCTAGGGAAGATTGGGAAAGACCAACATTTGATAATCTTCCTTTGGGTTCTATTTTGCGAGAGGCAGCAGAGTCTCTAGAGGAAGCTTTCACAGTTAAGGAAATAGAGGCAACCATTTCGGATTTGGTGAGTCAAAAGCCCCTGGTCGTGACGGCTATTCGATTGCAATTTATCAAAAGTTTTGGGATCTATTAAAGGCGGATGTGATTGATTTTGTAAAGGTTTTTTTAAAAGGAGTACTAGCGGTGGAATTAGGGACCACTTTTGTTGCACTAATCTCAAAAACACAAGGGGTGGAAAGCTTGAGGGAAGGTTCATTTCCGACTACATATCTTGGGTATCAATCTGTATAGGGAAGCTGGCCAAACACCTATAGGATAAAGTAATCGAGAGATTTGAAAGAAAGTTATGAGGTTCGAAGAGAAGGCACTTGTGTTTGGGAGGAGGGTTAATGCTAATTAAGGTGGAAATGTCTAATGTACAACTCTCCTACATGTCCTTATTTAAGTATCCGAAAGCGGTGGTGGAGAAGCTCTAAAAAATTATGCGGGATTTCTTGTGGAAGGGGGCAAAACAAAAGCATAAGTTTCATCTTTTGAAGTGGGAGGAAGTATGTTAGCCATGGGATAAAGGAGGAGCCGGTCTTAGGGTCTTGGGAGAGATGAATTTAGCATTATTGGGTAAGTGGGTGTGGAGGTTTGGTGTTGAAGATGATAGTTTATGGAGAGAAGTGGTGGGAAGAAAGTATGGATTTCAAGAAGCTTCTTGGTGGATTAAGGCATCATCATTGTATAGGGCATTGTTTCTTTGGAAAGCGGTGGCCTCGCTAAAAAATTAGGTTTGGGAAGGAGTGGGGGTTTCTTTGGGTAATGGTGAGGGGTGTAGATTTTGAGAGGATGTATGGCTACATGATAAAAAGTTGAGGGAGTTGCTCCCCCTTTTAGCAGAGCTTTTGCAAGAGGTTAACTTGTCCGTGGCAAGGTGTTATTCTTTCCAAGTAGCCCAGGAGAAACTTAAATGAGGAAGCGGTAGAGGAGTTGTTGAGATTGTTGGAAATGTTGAGCAAGGCATGCCCTTTGGTCTTACAAAGAGATTTGATCTGGTGGTTAGAAGAAAAGTCCGGCAAGTTTTCAGTTAAATCTCTCCACCAAATGATCAGTTGCAAGTTAAATGTCAACGGGGTTAGTCACACAGCTTAATCTTTGGAGATATGGCACTCCTTTGAAGGTGGCTGCTCCAGCTTGGCTAGTGGGAAGTAACAAAGTGCCTACAGTCGACAATTTGCTCAAGAGAAAAATGATTCTTCTAAATGTGTCTTATGTGTTACCAGGATGAGGAATCAGTGAATCATCTTTTCCTTCATTGTGTAGTCGTAAAGAAAGTATGGGAGGGGTTTCTTGGCATGTTTGGTTCTCGGTGGGTCATGCTGTGTTCCGTAGACTCTTTCTTTTTGTCTTGGCATGGTGGGGGTAAACAGTAGATCAACATGGAATGGGTGATCAAACCAAAGGCTATTGTGGCAGATCAGTTTCCTAAAAATTGGGCAGATTTTTGTAGTTTCTTTTTCTTTGTTCTTTTTTTTACGTTTTCTTGTAATTCTTTAGGCTTTGGCATCTTTGCAATAAAATCATCAAAGCTCAAGGAAAAAAAAAAAAAAAAGAGAAGAAAAAAGAGAGACATAAATACCTCCCACGTATTGCAATTTAACATGTGCATTGTAAGTGTACCAAATATGACTAGAGGCTACATGATAAATAAAGAGACTAGGTGGGCCGTACACCTTTATGATCCTTATTACTATTATCTAGGTGTGCTATACAATTGTACACCATTGTATACCCACATTCGTCAACATTAACATAATTGATGCACGCGGGTTTCTTCTCCTTCTGTTTGCTGTAATTTTTGTTTGTTTTACTTAGTTTCTGCATGGTTAATCTCCTTCAATCTGACAAACAATTGATTTGCATGTTTAGTTTGAAGTTACAATCTGGTGGTAGTAATCGGTCACTCTGATCTTTCCCTCTCCATCTTTGTTTCAGTGATTCTCTATTTGCTGAGCTAAAATTTATCTCCCTTTTTTATATTTTTTAATACCCTTTTTCTATTGAAGGTGATGTCCATGATGTTGATTATGACAATGGTGGTGGTGAATATGGTTATGATGCTAATATTGGACTATGTTGTTGAACAACAGATTATGATAACAGACTATGTTGTTGAACAACAGATTATGATAAAGAACGTAGCATTGGGATATGCATGTTGGGTGGAATGGCCTTGGTAATGTTGAGTGTGATCAATTGTTGGAATTGTATATAGTGGCTGGAATTTATCATTTATTATTTATCTCTACTGCCATTATTTTTCAGATTCATGATGAAAGTCAGGCCCTTGATTGAGTGGAATGGCCATGGGATAAGGCTTAGATGACGACGACGACAATGATGACCTCTGCTGCTATTGGATTTTCTACTTGAAGTTCCGAATATATGTTAGTCATGAGTTTTGGTGTTGATGAAGATAGAATGTGGCTTTTGTTTTAAGGCTCCATATTTGATTCGCAGCTTCTTGTTTTGACAATTAAAGAGCTTTAATTGCCCTTTTCAGGAGTTTGCACTTCTATTCTTCATATGCTCAGTTGGTTTTCTGTGGGCTTCTATCCTTCAATCCTTCAGCTCATGGGAGTGAATTTGGTGGTGCTATGTTTGTCACGAGCAGTGGGGTTTTGCTGGGCAGTTTCATATCAAATTCCATGGTTTTAAGCTGTAGTACAGAATTGCAGGCCAGTAACAGCCCCAAGGATCTGTTGTGATTTTGATTGATTCATAGAATTTGGTTGTTATTATCAAATGGAATGGCCCTATGTGCTATTTGTATGGGCTGCTCAGATGTCAGACACCCTTTCAGTGATTCATGCGTTGCAGCATCTTTTTGTTTTTGAATTGATGCAGTTGGAGCCGATTTCTTTCTTACTTCTTCTTACTTGGTTTCTTTCTTTTCTTGTCTTCTTTTTTTATTAGCTGAATGCAGATGATGTCCAATGTTAATGGTCAATCTATGCATTAGTGGCTAGCTGTTGCCGTCTGCTCGAGATAGTTTATTTTACAACGGATTCATTGATGGAGACTAGGTGCAGGCCAGTGGCAGCTTGATTTTTCTCCAATTTTCTGTGCATTCATGGCCTTCTGATGTTGGTATAGTGATGTCTTAGATATGGGCAATTCGTCTAACTTTGAGTTGTTAAAAGTAGCCCACTTGTTTATGCATTGTCAATTTGCAAACTTCATGTGAGAAGCTTTTCCTATCTCCTTGGTATAGGTTTATATACTGATGCAGGGAGGGACATGATGAGGTCGATCACCATCTTCCTCAGGGGATATCTGCTCCGAATCCATGGAGCTCTTTGGACTCCTAACAGAGCTTCCTCAAATTCACAAGGGATAAAAGTAGAAATAATTTCTAATAAATTCAAAACAACTTGATTGATGATAAAAAATGAAATTACAACTCTTTAAATAAAGAAGTCAAACCTAGGATAGAGTTTTAGACTTAGACTCCAAGTCAAACACCCTAAAAAGGTGACTTATTATAAATAGTAAACTTGCTATCTATAGACGACCTCTATTCCTACTAGACCCCATGGTTTTTGGCTAAAAATAGCGAGTGTCCAATTCGGACCAACCACGTTATTCTCCTAATTTTTCTATGCCCTTTTCATGTTGGGCAAGACTTCTACAACTCAAATGATCAAAAGTTATACTCGAATTAAAACTTACTATTTATAGTAAAAACGAAATTAAATGGGAATTTTAACCATCGATCCGATTGAATCTTGCAAATCCACCGTGGGTAACCCGGCATAGTGGGTTGGTTGGCTTAAGTTGGTTCTCTTACCTCAAAATCATATAATATGTCAAAAAACTCATCCAGGTTTGTGAGATACAACTGTTTTAAGGTTCTGACGGTCCGGGTCATTTCTGCCTCCGATCCGGCCTTTTTTGGTCCATCTTTGCCATGTAAGTGTCTGTGACCCGCTCTACATCATATACGCTGGCAGCATGTGGTATTAGGTGCCAGCACAGAGACGGAAATGCTCATTCCTATGCATATGGTCATTTTACCATTAAACCCAACTGTTGTGGTTGCCAGTGACCAACTCCTAATAATAACAAGTCATAGGTAGTGGCAGATTATTCAAAACAACTCAATCTCACATATGTTTGCTCTGCTTGTTTGATTTTTCTATGAAAATTCTGTATGCCGACTTCCATGGTGATTGGAGCAGATTGATTTGGAAGAGGACATCTCAAGGACCCGTATGAGTCCAATCATGAAATGTTTGTGATGCATATATACAGCTTTGTCACTCAGTTTAGCTTACATCAAAGCCAGCTTTTTATTCATTTCATTATTCTTACATTTCTTGAGTGTTGCTCATTGGCTGATTTTATACAGAGAGATTTAAATCAATACGGATGTTAGTCCACTTCATAATGGAATGCTCGGGTTCTCGACGATGAGCGACTATCCTCGGGTTTTGAGAACCAGGGTGTTATAGTTGGTGTTGATGCATATAGAATGTGGCTTTTGGTTCAAGGATCCATCAAATGATTTGCAGCTTCTTCATTTTGACAATTAAGAGCTCTAATTGCCCTTTTGCAGGAGTTGCTCTTCTATTCTTCATATGCCCAGTTGGTTTGCTGTTCGCTATGGGCTTCTATCCTTCAATCCTTCAGCTCACGGGAGTGAATTTCGTGGTACTTTGCTTGTCATGAGCAGTGGGGTTTTGCTGGGCAGTATCCTATCAAATTCCAAGGTTTTTAAAGTTGTAGTGCAGAATTGCAGGCCAGTAACAGCCCCAAGGATCTGTTCTGATTTCAATTGATTCATAGAATTTGGTTGTTATAATGAGATGGGCTGGCCCCTTGTGCTATTTGTATTGGCTGCTCAGATGTCAGACAGTCTTTCAGTGATTCATGGGTTCATTTTGTATTCGAATTGATGCAGCTGGAGCTGGTTTCTTTCTTCCTCTTCTCCTTCTTGCTTCTTCTTTTCTTATTGTTTTTTTTAGTAGCTCAGCACAGATGATGTCCAATGTGAAGGTCTATCTATGCATAAGCGGCTAGCTGTTGCTGTCTGCATTGGATGGTTTATTTTGCAGCGGATTCATTGATGGAGATCCGGTGCTGGCCGGTAGCAACTTGATTTTGGTCCAATTTTTTGTGCATTCATGGCCTTCTGATGTTAGTATGGTCATGTATTGGATACTGGCAATTTGTCTAGCTTTGATTAATCAAAGTAGGTGTTTATGCATTGTCAGTTTGCAAACTTCATGTAAGAAGCTTTTCCGATGTCCTTGGTGTGGGTTTATATTCTGGGCTGGTAGCATGTGGAATTAGGTGCAAGCATGGGGAAGAAAAATACTCATTCTTACTATCATTTTACAATTAAACCCAACTGCTGTGGCTGCCAATGACTAACTCCTGGTTATCAAGTCATAAGTAGTGATAGATGATTCAAAATGACTCAATCTCACATCAGTTTGCTCTGCCCATCTGATTGCTCTAGGGAACTCTGCATGGCCCACTTCAATGGTGATTGGAGTAGATTGATCTCAAAGAGAGATCCCAACTTCTCAAGCACCCTTATGAGTCCAATCATGAACTGTTCGTGACGAATGCATAGGGCTTTGTGACTCAATTCAGCTCACATCTTTGCCAGCTTTGTATTGCTTTCATCATTCCTAATGCATGCATAGACCAAAGATGTTTCTGATTTGAGCGTGCATTTGCATGCCCCCAACAGAATCCATGAAGCCTAACAGAAAATTTCCAAGCAAGCTGCATGCATATAACACCCTCCAACAGAATCCATGTAGCCTAACAGAAAAATTCCAAGCATATAACATCTAGTTTTTATGACCACCTCAATTAAGAAAATAGTAAAGAAGTCTTAGTGGTACCAAGGAACATGAAAGAATCTACATGCAACTGCTGAGTACAAAATGGAATTAAACATCTAACAACTTTGACTAATTTCCAAATGATCCTTTTGATCACTAAATCATCCATCTTTATCACTCAAAAGAATAATGATAACAATTAATCATCATCTTTCACAGGCGGATGCTTTATTTATTTATTTTTAAGGTAACAAGATAATAACTCTCTCAACCTGTTGAGCTCAGTAGATGAAAAACTCAATGTAGAACCTCTCCAGTCTATTCTGTTTGAATGAATAACTTCCAACCACATTTCTAAAACTTGCCGACTTGACTTGAAACTCGGCCGAGTTAACTTTACTTGGCATGATTTTTTCTGGAAACTCGAATCTGCAAAACTCAGTTGGTTGGACCGAATTTTATACAACTGTTTTATACATAAAACACTCAAACTCAAACTCTATTATAGGCAAATCTACTCCGTTCATCAGGTGAGAAAAATTATTTCAACTATACATACTAAAAAAGATCAGCCATATAGAAAATCTTACACTAACATGAGCAAAGTAATGTGGAATTGATATTAAAACTTTTAAGTTCATAAGGTTTGTCCTGCCTAATATTTGGATGGGGCTGATTTTTGTATTTTCGCTTCGTCAACGTTTGTTGATGATATTCACCATGGTGACCCCATCCAAACCCATGGGTGGCATCCCAACCCATCAGTGCACCTAGGTTGTGTATTTCACCTAGGATAGAGCCAGATGGACGGGGTGGATGCCTCACGTGTTGTAGCGGACTATGGTAAGGTTGGTGGTGGATGTACCGTATGTCGATATACTCTCTTATCATATTCTGTCGACTGCTTCCTCTGCAAAGTTTGTGTAACAACCTTATTCTACCTTGCAGTGCATGGGGCCCAACCTGTTGTAGTTATCACATCCAATCCGTCCATAAGGTGGCCCTTCAAGTTCACTCACTACATACCAAAAATCAGTTTGATAGAAAACCTATGTTGTTCACACAACATGAGAGAGTTTGGATGAGTTTCTCACCATTAAAAATTTCCATCTTGTTTCTGGGAACGACTTTGTTTCTTATAAACCATCTAATCCATTCAGAAGATGGGTTCCACCACCATGACTGGGCACTTCAAATCAGGTCATTTCAAAACTGAGGTAGGCCATCCGTAATTTTAAAGGTTTTGAACAGGTTTTTGCACTGGTTGGGCAACCTGATTTTTGGATGATACTAAGGGTTGGAGAAAATGAGGGGCACACATGATGGACGGATTGGATGTGTGACCCATCTCTTCAAAGGAAGCTACAGTCAATAGGCTGGGCCAACCTATGGGCTTATGGGCTGGTTAAATATTTCGGGCAGGCTTAGGTATAAAAGACCAAAAACTTAGGGCTGAGCCTACTGAGAGTATTGCTCGGTTGCTTTACTAAAAAAAAATAAAAGACCTAGCAACTTTGGGCTGAGCTTGGACTATATAACCCCATCTCACACAAATGTAGTCTATCTGATCAGACTGATATAATTAGATAAATATAAAATTAGAACCATTTTATTGATAAAAGCTTTCTTTAAAAAAAAAAAAAAAAACCATTATCTGAAGAATGAAGTTACGAATTACAGACTTCAGCTTTTTTGTTTATATAAATAATTCAATATAACAACTCATCTATCAGCAAATCTTCAAACACTTCTCACATCTTTTTTTCCTTCTCTTCTTTTCTTTCTCTTACTACAGAAGCAGCCATGTCATTGGGTGGGGAAGCGACATGGCTGCGGAAGCTGACATCCGATTCCATCAGGACACCAAAACCATCTACTGCAATGCCAATACCCAGAGCCGCTGCTCAGTTCGCATGCATGCCTCTCTCGAACGAGTGCCTGAAAACAAAGAACCTCTCCCTTCATCAAAATCACCTTGAACGAGCAGTCCCAGCAGCTCACGGCCACCTCCCATGGATACATATACAAAATCGAGGATTCAAAGGCATCTAAGAAAATGCAGATATTCTCAGACAAGCTTCATTGACACTGCCAACGTAATAGATCCATCTTACGTTTCCAAAATATTATGTCCTACTTCAATGTTCATCCAATGGCCCGTAAATTCTCTGCACAGAGCTTGGCCATTGGTGCTAGCGATATGGCAAAGCGGGCCATGAAAGCTTGTAAGGAGTTACATATGGCCATGGAGATTAATATAGCGACATTGTCGTTGGTGCAAGATGATGGAGATGCAGATTCAATGGCTAGGATTTTGACGTGGTCCCCTGTGGTCCCTGTATCAGGATCTTCTATTGAAGAATTGGAGGGGATGGGCTTAGAATCCGATGCTAGTAAGTGTGTAATATGTCAAGATGAATTCTTGGGAGGGGTTGGGATATTGTGTATGCCTTGCTCACATATTTTTCATGGCCAATGTATAATCCAATGGTTGGAGGAAAGACACGTATGCCCAGTCTGTCTATTTGAGATGCCGGTGAAGCACATGCAAGAAAGCTGATTTTTTATTTTTTTTATTTTTTTATTTTCTATAATCAATCTTGTCAAATTTTTACTGGTATGTATGATATTCTATTTGATTTTTTAAATAGTGACCCACATGATCTGGATGGGCCTAACTCTTGGGGCAGTGCTGTGAACCATCTGCACAAGTTCTATGCATCGTTATATGTTTCAGAATCAAAAGCTATGCCGGGCTTTTGCCAGCTAATGTCTGGATATGAGGCACACGCCGTTGAAACCGTCCCGAGGCTAACCATGACGGATAAATGCCATCGAACCGTTCATGAGATTATTCTTGGGACGGACTGAAAACCGAAGTATTAGCCTGATTGATGTAGAGTGGGTCTGATGTAGAGCAGGTCAGGGACAGTTTCATGGCCAAAATGTATCAGAAAAGGCCCGGTCGATGACAGAAGTGATCCGGACCGTCAGACCTTAAATCGGGCATATTTCGCAATTCGGAATGAGTTATCGGGTGTAAAATATATGATTTTGGGGTAGGACGAGCTGCTTTAGCTACCCAACCTCGTTATGTTGGTTGCGTAAGCTGGATTTGTGAAATACCATCAGATCAACTGTCGTTTCCCTGTTTTAATTCTGTTTTTATTATAAATAGTAAGTTTTAGTTTGATTATAACTCTTCATCCATTGGGCTTTAGGAGTTGCGCCCAAAGTGAAAAGTGCTTAGAATGATTAGGAGAACAGCGTGGTGAAGCCAAACAGGAAACTTACTATTTTTGGCCGAAAACCTTGCGCACTAGTAGACATCACAACCGTCTATAAATATAAGTTTACTATTTATATAAGTTGCGAATTCTAGGAGTTTTAGTCATAGCTTGATTCTGAAATTTCTCCCATATCTTAGTATCCCTATACAAAGGGTTGTAAACTCGTTTATTTCAATCATCTATCAAATTACGAATTTTCTAGAATTTATTTCTATTTTTCCTGTTCTTTTCCTCATAGATTCGAGAAGTCTCTGTGAGGAGTCCAGAGAAGCTCCATGGATTCAGAGTAGTTATCCTTGAGGAAGACGGTGATCGACCTCATCATGTTCATTCCTGTGTCAAATGGTATCAGAGCGAGGATTCCCCTCGGGCCGATGGCAAACAACGAAGGTATGAACCAAAATTCTGTGGGCGATGATCTAGGGATTCGTTATCTTTCGAAAAGAATGAAAGCTTTCCATCAGGATAGTCAGTTAACCATGCAAGGGCTGTATGCAACACTCGACCGTCTTGCGGATGCATTACTTCCACCCCGAATCTTAGATGATGCTCCATCGCCAGTGGTTGCTGTACGGCATAACCCCAATTTCCATAGAGCACTACCAGTGATAAATCGTAGGGCTACACCGGGTGATTTGAGCTTTAGCGACGAAGACCTTAATGAAGGCTTTGCCTGACAACCAATCCATGGAGGCGATCATCTAAATCATGCTGAGAGAGACTATCGAGGCAAGGCTAAACTTTCTAGTTTTAACGGTTTATTATGCATAGAAGATTTGCTCGACTGCCTAGCCGAACTAGAAATATATTTTGATTATCTGGACGTGTCAAAGCATAAAAAGGTGAAATTAGTAGTGTTTAAATTAAAATCTGGTGTTTCTGCATTGTGGGAGCAATTACAACTCTTACAAGCCCGGCAAAATGAGGCGCCCATCTCATCATGGCCACGGATGAGACGCCTTCTTCGATCTCGATTCCTTCCTAATGATTATGAACATGTATTATTCCAGCAATACCAAAACTGTTAATAGGGGAATCGAACCGTCAACAACCGTCTATAAATAGTAAGCTTACTATTTATAGTAAGTCACGATTTCTACTAGTTTTAGTTGTAGTTTAATTTTGAAACTTCTTCCTATGTTTCATGTCATTATTTAAGAAGGTTGTAAGCTCTTTTTAATGATCAATCAATTATTACGAATTTCTAGAAATTATTCTATTTTCTTATTTTCCTTGTGGATTCGATGTATCTTTGTGAGGAGTCCAGAGAAGTTCCGTGGATTCAGAATAGTTATCCCCTGAGGAAGACGATGCTCGACCTCAACACGTCCTTTCTATACGCCAGTTTGGTATTAGAGCCAGTCTTTCTCCTCGGATCTATGGCTTCTAGCAACGGGTTGGGCAATAATCCCATGGATGGTGCTCCAAGAAATTTGCCTTTAACGGCGGCGACTTTCAAAGTAGCACAACGAGAGAATCAGCAAGTCATGCAATGGCTGCAGGCTGTCATTGATCGATTGATGGGGGCCCTATGGCCACTCCGTGTTCATGGCGGTGACCCGCCACTAGCAGGTGTGGGAACTCGTAATCGCACTGATCGTGGGATAGTGCCGACAGTGAACCAAAGGATCATCCTTGAGGAGGGAGATCCATCAACGAGGAGGTCGATGACATGGTACTCCAACATCCCAGACAAGACATCGATTGAGCAGATCGAGAGTTCATGATGAGAGTCGATATTCCTAACTTCAATGGATGGCACCCCTTTCTATAACGCCGAAGATCTATAGCTGGATGAGTCCTTGGTCCACCAACTCCCCTCTAAATGCCCGTACTTTTTCTTGACTAACGTATTCCAGAGGGTCCTGTCCTCCGTCCCTAGTCTTCAGGTCCATTAGCCTAAGAGGGCCCAATTCATACTCTTAAGGTCTTTTATATCAGCCCCGCCTTCTTGTATGTGCTTACACACCTCCTTCCAATCGACCAAATGAAATTTCTTCTCTTCCTTACCATGCCATAGAAAACCTCTTCTTAACTTTTCCAGCGTTGCTGGTGTCAAGGCCGGGCATTTGAACATCGACATGAAATAGAAAGTGCTATGGAATCCCACTATATCAAACTCAAAATAATAATAATAATAATAATAATAATAATAATGCTGTGAGTCATGCTAAATTGTCTTAATATTTCTCAAGCATATTGCACATGGGTCATACCTCATTCTCTTCAATTCTCATTCTAAAGTACATCTAGACAGACTTTTGGGCTAATATATTACACCTGGGATTGATCAGAGACGAAATCCAAATTAACAAATTTTCAAAAGAAAAACTAGTAAACATACAGATGTAGGCATTCATGAACTTGAAGCAACAAGAAAAGGTCATTATTTGTTGTCTATTAGACCCTCATGAATTTTAATTAAGGAATAAGAAATTCATGCAAACTTATTTCAAGTTGTGAAAACTAGTATGATGAATTGAGAAGCACAGTCTACATGCTATAACATATTGCAATAAATGAAAGTTCCTACAAAGACCTGCATCACAGAAACCGAATAAATTTTTATTATTTTTTTAAAATTTTATCAACAGAAGAAGAATACTACCAAAATGCAGCCCAAGCATCTACCTTGAAATATATATAAAAATTAGTTCATTTCTGATGGGCATCAAATGACAACATCTGTACATTAAATAAATAAATAAATAAATAAAAAGAGTTAAAAAGTTTAAGATTAGCTGCCTTATACCTGCAAGTGCACCTAGCAAATCTCAGTCATTAGACCTTCAGTTGCATAAATTTTCTTGTGCTTGGGATCATGAAACAAAACCTGCACAGAAATGGATTGTCATTTAGGATCAATGAAGATGCACAAAGATTAGTGCCAAAGCACGAGATTTAAGCTCATTTTCATATAATCTCTCTTATACATTGCGACCTATGCCAGGAAATAAGAAAAAGAATTAGGCATTATTGCTCGATAACAAGCATCACATCCAGCTGCTCTTGAATGTGATTAGAAAAAAATATCGCTTGCAAATTTGCTATAAAAAAAAAAAAAAAAAGAAGAAGAAGAAGAAGAAGAAGGCAAAATTAAATGACTGCCGCTCAAAATAATCATGTAACAATTACCAAAGATGTTTGCCCAAATTACAGGATAAAGACAACAGGCAAACTGCACCCCTCACTGAAGTTCACACTCCAATTTCAAAGGCCTCAACAAGTCCCTGTCATTTGGACTACAGAATATAAGAAGCATTTTATGAAGGGTATTTATTTATTTATTTATTTTAGCTGGAGTTGCTTGAATCTCTCCCTTACACAAAAATGTCACCTTCGAAACTAGAGAAATGGATGTGAATTTTGGGGCTACCACAGAAGGCAGTCTACTGTTTCTGTAGGTTGAAGCGAAGGACTACCATGAAATGAAGGGCCTGCTCCTGTATTGCATGGCCGTTAGCACTCTAGCCCACTGTCCACCAAACCAAATCTCTGAGAAACCAACTCCACAACTCAGCTTTTTCAAAAAAAAAAAAAAATTTTTAAATTTAATTATTTTTTTATTTTTATTTTTCCGGGTGAAATTATTGAAACCACTTGCAGTAAATAGCCTTGAAGTTCTGATTTTTGAGCTAACATATGAGGCCAACTAAACTTCCATCTCACTCTCCAAAGGAGTGAAAACAATTCTGAATATAAAAACCACTCTCTTTTCTTGTAAAGGACACAGGAATATGTTCTGAGTTCACTAAATTCTCTTGAAGCTTGCAAAAAGAAATTAGTTTTCAGTGGTTAACGTTCAATTCCCACTATTTCCTTTGGTGGCGCGGTCCACTTGAGCTTTGGATCTACCTCAATTTTGGGCTCACACCTAAAAATGATATGACAAAATGGATGGATAGCCTGAATAAAACACATACATTATGTTGTGCCCCGCGTGATGGGTCAGTAGGCAATCAGCATCCCCACAATGGTGGGAGCCTTTCCAGACCAACCTAGTACTGGAGGGGTCACTAATGAATCCCATCTGTGTTTGACCTAAACATTCCATCCATTTTTCAATACTCATGATGAATTAAAATATGAAATAGATCCAAATCTCAGGTGGCCGCACTACTGTAAATGGCAGTGATTAAATAGCCCCAATAAAAACTTCCTAATGCCTATTATCATGTTTATTCACCATCCAACCTCTTGTCAGGTCACCTCACCTTAATGAAAGGAAAACACAATTATCAGTTTCATACAAAACTTGTGGCTCCCTGTAAGTTCTAATCACCCCTGTTTTCTGTGTGTGGTCCACCTGAGATTTGGATCTGCTTTATTTTTTAGCTCATGACCTAAAATGAGCTTAGAAAATGAATATACCATGTGATAAAACACATACATCATGGCAGGGCACACCATAACCAGTGTAAGACAAGTGATCGCTATTGCATAAGCAGCTCCCCCCTAACCAGTGTGTGACACAAAAAGATAGCAACCTGCAGATCTGCAGGAAAGAAAAAGTCCTTCAGTTAGATTACATCACCTGAAATTAACAGAAAAAAAATATTCTTAGTTAAATATAAGAGAAATCACCGTAAAACAGATAATAGTAGCTAGCTGTCTGATATGTGATACATACTCATCTTGACAGGAGTGGATTGCGTCAATATCTGTCAATAAGGCTTCCCTTTCTTGTGTTAGCGGTATCCTCTTGTATTCAATATTGTAGCCTTCAGCTTTCAGAGAGGCATATACTTCTGCAGGTGTCTTCACATCATCTAATAAAATGTTCTCCCAGTACCCTTCTACACTGGAATGCTTCGACACTGGATTAAGTTCTTCACGATGCAATAGCATTCGACCACCAGATTGTGTTACCTCAGCTATTATATCTTCTTTCATCTGAGCTTCCATGTTTTTCACCTGCATGAAGTCCAAGCAGGGATACATAAAGAAAATCTGTTGGCTTAATTATTTCTAATGTAATAGACTAATAGGCAGGGCTTTTTTTCCTTTTTTTTTTATCTTTTTTGGTGTGTGTGGGTTTGAAGAAGTCTTATGTTTCTTCGGTGCAATTTGGACAGGCATTTGAGAAGGCCTGGACGAAGTCTTGCTCATCAGCTCCTTCTGTTCTTGTGGTGCCTGCAAACAAGAACTACCTTCTCAAATCAATCACCTTTTCAGGCCCTTGCAGATCTTCCATTACAGTGATAGTGAGATGAATCTAAACCCAAAAATATCAACCATATCTTATGTAAAATTGAAGATGGTTTCACAGAACGTCTTCATTGTCTTCAGGGGACAAATACAAACACAAGTGTCCTATTCTTCAGTACTATTCATATCCAGTTGTTGCTTTAACTTGAAACACCTATGACCCATTCCAGTCATTTAAAGTTTTATTAATCAATGTAACTCTTTGTATTTCTAGACATCTGAATTCAGTGCAACTATCAAGATTTACAGGAAAGGTAAGTTGACATTATATAACAAACAAAAACAGAGAAGGACATAACCCTTTAAAAACTGAGGTTTCTGCCCAGTTGCCCAACGGAAAGAAATCAGAAGCTCCCTGGATTTAAAAGAACAGTGAGTGATATTAAAATCCCTCTCTTTATTTTAAGCAGCTACATTAAATAGATCTTGTTTAAGATGGCCACATGTGAAAACCCACAAGAGCACATCGATCATAAATAATAAATCTACCACTTTATTTAAAAGCTCAAAGAAAATAAGAGACAATACTTGATCATGCCACCCGTAACAGTGCCCCGTACAGGAGCTTGCCAGACTTTAAAAAGATCTTGGATCAGCTCCCAGCGGTGAGCTTGTGCACAAACCAAACCAAACCAGCATACTTAATGACCTCTGGCCAATCTTGTGAAGCCACAACCTTTTTTTAATTAGAAATCAAAGAGGATTTCATTAAAGAAAACTAAAACCAAAAATGCAGAACCTGGTAGACAGAGGGCCACTCACTGGACAAATATCCAAATCTCTTTCACCAGATTTCAATACCATCCTTTTGCGACATTTGTCTAGGCATCCAAGGATAACAATTTCTCTGAAACGTTTGACATTTATAGTAGTAGTCCTAGGCTCCTAGCCATAGAAGATATACACTTAAATCAGTCTTAGATAGAGTAAATCAGAAGTAAATAATATGACCCATGATAAGTGTTTAAAGTTCGGCACAAGTTAAGATGATTTATATTACAAGTCAATTGGATCTCAACATTAATCTGTTGGTAAAACCTAATTTGGAGGTATCATTGACTTAGGCATTTGATTATAGGCATTTGACATCATTCCTCCCAAGTAATTATAAGAAAAGATTGAAATTAAATTCAGATGAAAAGATTATTTATATTACATTAATGCTGCCAATAATCCCAGTGAAAGCATATCCATAAATCAAAAGATATGAATTATATGGTACATTCCCTTCCAAAAATATGGTTATTCACCCAGTGTGAACATTGAGTACAAAAAACTGATTGAGAAAAAAACAGAAAAAAAAAAAATCTCAATGCAATGACTAATATC
The DNA here is from genome assembly GCF_029962835.1 of Magnolia sinica. Lineage (NCBI taxonomy): Eukaryota > Viridiplantae > Streptophyta > Magnoliopsida > Magnoliales > Magnoliaceae > Magnolia > Magnolia sinica. Next base: position 87,263,120 of record NC_080578.1, on the reverse strand, counting down.
TTGAAAACATCTACAAGCCTATTTTATTTTATATTCAAACTTCTTCAATTTGCACCATTAGCCTGCTGACATTAACAGATCAGCTAAAAAGAAAAACATGACAGCATAGTTTTGAAATTATAAAGCATGGGATGATGTGTTATGATTCTTCAACCCTGTAGTCATTTTTAAGATGAGAAAAATGCAACCAAAGATGTAAGAAGTCTCTGAATCAAATTACAAATCCATGCAGCAGACTTATTCCCATTTGAATATCTGAATGAAGGGGGAGAGAGAGAGAGAGAGAGAGAGAGAGAGAGGCATACAAATACAGATTTTTACAAGTAGAAATAAATTAGCACAAATGGCCTTAAAATTACAGCTAATAGATCAAGATACTATAATTCAGCAATCAAGAAATGATCAATTCTAAGATTATGTGATTAACTACCTTGTGACAGTACACCCATAGATCGTCCCCAAAGACCTATGCAGGAAATTTTTGGGTTGCTTCGTAGATAGGACACCACAGTTCTAAGATTATCTTTCTGACATATAGATAAACAAACACATCAAAAACTTGAGCACATGTAAATAGCACAAGATTAGGTGAAGTTGAGGATGAAGAAATTGATTATATATATATATATATATATATATATATATATATATATATATATATATATATATATATAAACTCTAATGAGATGTTGATAAAGTGTCTACAGTTAGCTATAGAGGTGACAGAGGGATATAGAAGTAGATTCCAAAAATGGGAAAATAAGCCATGGGGTACATCAAAACAGAGGATTCAAATAAGCAAAGATCCTCAATTTCAGACTCCTGCCTTGACTGGTTTCCAAAAAAACACAAGTTAAGAATATAAAAGAAAAAATAACCATGTCAGCTAAAAAAAAAAAAACAGAGAGAGAATCAGCTAATGAATACAATCCTATCAAGTTATCAAGCCAAATCTAGAAAAAGGCTAGTTCTTGAATTCTTGGCCCGAGGCTAGCTTGCAAATCCCAAGGGAAACGTGCATATTTGTTTAATTTGTCATATAATTTATTTTTTTATTTTTTATTTTTTTATTTTTTACACACGCACAGACGCACACACACACACACCCCCCACACACACACACGCACACACACACCCCACACACGTATGCCGTGGGATTTCACCACCGGTGGGTAAGAACCCTTGACCCGGTGTTGAAACTCCTGGGAGTCTACCACCCAGGCAGGAGTAAGGACCCGGGTGGTAGACTCCAAAGGTAATGAATTCCAAGGTAATGAATTCTAAGTTCCCAAGCACATTTCTAGATTCTGCAAAATTTTATTCCCAGTTTGTAGACATAATCAATTGATTCAATTTCTCGGAGAATTTGTTTCATGGAAATAAATTCTTTAGTAACTTCTAAATTCTAGGTTGCCAAATGACCCCTAAAACACATAGCTAGCACAATTTGTATTGCATATGAAAAAAGAAGCCTCTATATAGAAGCAAGTACTTTATCTGTGTTCATGGGTGGTCCCCACCATGCAGTGTCTTTCCCAAAATCAAGATGATCTGCGTTGTCACAACATTTGATTGAAAAGCCAACGCTCAACGTTCGATCTAGTGCCATAATTCATTGGAACCCACTCTTAAGGTTGAGACTCTAGGGCCATTCATAGGTGGAACCCACTCTTAAGGTTGAGACTCTAGGGCCATTCATAGGTGGAACCCACTCTTAAGGTTGAGACTCTAGGGCCATTCATAGGTGGAACCCACTCTTAAGGTTGAGATTCTAGGGCCATTCATAGGTGGAACCCACTCTTAAGGTTGAGATTCTAGGGCCATTCATAGGTGGAACCCACTCTTAACATGTGGTGGCTCAACAATTTAAGCAACCTCACTCATCATGTGGTCATGGATCTCACAAAGCTATGGCGTGCTCTGATACCAATTTGATGCAGGACAATTAACCACTTACTCTAAAAGCTCGAACTGTTAGAGTATGGCGAATTAATCCCTTTATCTCATAGCCCAGGCCCCACATCTCATGGGTTAGGACCTCCGCCGAACCCCCATTGTGGGCTTGTGGGCCCCAAATCACATGGGCCGCCCACCCCGAGTGTGTCCCTGCATTCCACGGGCTACCCCACTCAAGCCCGGTGTGAAATGCCCCTACATTAATACGTTTTTCATCCCAAGCAGTGGTGGACTAGGGGTGAGATGATGATACATTCCATGTGTTCGAGGGGGAAGAATAGAATGTGGTAGGGCCATCTTTCCACAACACAACTTGCAGGTTGAATTATCAATTTGGTTTAACCATCTACTGGGCCCTACTAAGGATGTCTTATTATGTAGAACTCATCCCTACTATACAATCCTATTTACCACCTTTATTCAATTTACTCCATCGAGTATTTCAGTGTCAATTTTTCATTTTTCCATTGGCTTGATGACCATGATCAGATGGATACGAATTTCTAATAGGTGTGATTTTGATACATAAGCTGTAAATCAGTGTATAGGTTGACCTGATTGGTACAAAACTGTGCCATGTGTGCTGTATTATATATGGCCCTACCATAGTCTGATTCCTATGACTCTACTTTATCATCTGTTCATGATCATTTCTAATATGTCTCAAACTCAAAATTGAAATTGAAAAATAAAAATGAACAGAGTAAAAAAAGGGAAGAGGAGTGGCCTAGTAGACCTACACTCTTCCCCAGCCTAATCCAGCAGAATAATATCTTGGAAAATGGAAAAAAAAAAACAAGAATCTAGAACTAAGAATCGAGAATTTACCCTTGTTTGTATGGAAATCGAGAATGAAACTGACTGAAGTGGTCCTACACACATATATTCTCTAGAAACCTTGTAAAAAAATATAAATCATCATAGAAACTATATAAAGAAGAAAGAAAAAGCTATTTGGAATCAATAGCAAAGCAATGTAGGAAAGGTTAAAAAATAAAACAATAAAAAAAAATTACCTTTGTTTCAAGCATAAAACCTTGTTAACTATTGGGTATTGCATTTGAAACAGTTTTTTGAATAAGGAGCTGTGACAGCTGTCCCCATTTCTTCCCGAGGAATGATAGGTTACTTCCTTGACTAAAGATATGTGAATGGTATAATGGTGTGGACTCTTGCTGTTTTTTCTTTATTAGACATCTATTTGTTGAACACTATGAAAGGGTGAGGACATCGCATCCACTGTAGTCATCTATTTGGATTAGTGAACCATGGGCTCCACTTGTAAAAACCTAAAAACTTGAACAGAGCTATACAATCTTTTGGGTTGAGCTATACTTGAATTTTTTTAAAAAAAAAAAATTGCTGAATTTGTGATAGTAAAATAGTGTGGGGTTTCTTTCATTTCAGTCTGATTTCTGAGAATGAGGATTCTTTTGTTGACTTCTAATGAAATCTGATTGAACATGGGGACTTGGTTCTTCTTAATTCCTGGTTTTTGGTTGATATGATTGCATGGTGGAAAAAAGAACATGGTTATGTGGGTAAAAATGCAATAATAAAATAAGTGCAATGTGCATGTGTGTGTGCATCATAGCTATCAAAATCATTCACCTAGGCATTTCAATGATTGCACAACTACTAGGTGTATACTCTCCTGGTGGCCTAATACAATCATGTACAAAATTCGAAAGGATTGTAGTTCAATTTTGAAAATAAGATAATTCAACCACATAGTAAGATCTCTAGTAAGCCAATGCATCAAAACTATCTCAAATTTATGGATAGGACTTCACTCAAACATTTCACCAAACACCTAAATGGCAAGTCAAACGAGTGCCTGAAAACAAAGAACCTTCTCTCCTCATCAAAATCACCTTGAATGAGCGACGGCCACCTCCCATGGATACATATACAAAATCGAGGATTCAGAGGCTTCTAAGAACATCCAGATATTCTCAGACAAGCTTCATCGACACTGCCAATGTATAATAGATCCACCTTACGTTTCCAAAATATTATGTCATACTTCAATATTCAACCTATGGCCCGTAAATTCTCTGCACAGAGCTTGGCCATTGGTGCTAGCGATATGGCAAAGCGGGCCATGAAAGCTTGTAAGGAGTTACATATGGCCATGGAGATTAATATACTGACATTGTCGTTGGTGCAAGATGATGAGATGCAGATTCAATGGCTAGGATTTTGACGTGGTCCCTCGTGGTCCCTATATCATTCACCCTTATTGAAAGCCTTGTATTTGTGTAGGGACCACCTTGTTATTCATGTGGCTCACATGATCTGAATGGGCATGACTCTTAGGGCAGTGCCGTGAACTATCTGCACAAGTTCTATGCATCGTTATATGTTTGAGAATCAAAAGCTATGCTGGGCTTTTGCCAGGTAACGTCTGGATATAAGCCACAGGCCACCTTCCCGAAGGTCGCCATGACATAAAAATACTATCAAACTGTTCATGAAATTATTCTTAGGATGGACTGAAGACACAAACATTAACCTGATCAAGAACTTCTGTGGCTCCAACAAGGTTTCAATTGTGACAGCTTGATCCCTACTATTCTCTTTGCTATTTCCCACTTGAGTTTTAGATCGGCCTCATTTCAGACTTATGTCCTAATTAACAAGGGCAAAAGATATCATGGTGGGCCCACATACTACAGATAATTTTTATCCATTGGGCTTCCAGCATGGGCAGCTTTAGACTGGGCTTGGGCTGTATACTAGACCTGTTAGGCATGACCTATATTTAAGCCTGTTTATTAATTAGGCCTGGCTTGGGCTTAATATAAGAGCTAGTTAGCCTGGCCCGAACCTGGTACCGCCTGGCCCGTTTAAAGTTTCAAGGACATTTTTGTGAATATCATGCTTGATTGGGCATTTTTAGCAAACTGGAGTGAGCTGGATTGCTGAACCAAATGATTAAATTGAACTAAGCCTACCGGCCTACCCAATGTATCAGTTTTGTCTCAACAGTTGCTATTTACGAGCTGTGAACCAATGGTCGTAGTCAGCATGCAAACAATGCAGGTCATGATTAAAAGGCTGGAATCTACTTGTTAGGCCCCGAGTTGAATTTGTTGGCTGAATTGATGTATTACAGATTGTTGTCTGTGCAATATTGGCCATTAACATGTTTTCTGCCCGTCGTCAGATGTATAGGAGCAAGAGTTGACAAATATGTGATCCTTTTCCTTAATGTATGAGAAAGAAGAAGAAGAAAGTTAAAGAAACCGGTGAGGGATATGGGGTAGAGGAAGGGACGCCAAATGGAGAGAGGTCTTAACAAGAAAATATGGGGTGGAGGAAGGGGGGCGGTGGACTAAAGCATCCTCGTTGTATCGATCTTCATATCTATGGAAATCAGTGGCTCACTAAAAGATAAGAGTGTGTGAAGGTATAGGTTTTAGCTTGGCGGATGGTAGTAGTAGTTTTTCGGTGAGGGATGAAGTAGTCACTTGGACTCCATGTTGTAGAAGAAATCTGGCTGATGAAGAGTTTGAAGAATTTTTGCAGCTTCTTCAATTGCTAGAAAAGGTTTCTCCAAGGCTATCAAATCCAGATTCCATAAAATGGTTAAAAGAAAAGTCAGGATCGTTCTCAATGAGATCTCTTTGTTGGTCTCTATGTGAAAGAGATGGTTTTGATGGGATGGCTCCAACAGCTTGGCTATGGCACTTCTCTAAGATCATCTTTCTGACATATAAATAAACAAACACATCAAAAACTTGAGCACATGTAAATAGCACAAGATTAGGTGAAGTTGAGGATGAAGAAATTGATATATATATATATATATATATATATATATATATATATATATATATATATATATATAAACTAATAAGATGTTGATAAAGTGTCTACAGCTAGCTATAGGGGTGACAGAGGTATATAGAAGTGGATTCCAAAAATGGGAAAATAAGCCATGGGGTACATCAAAACAGAGGATTCAAATAAGCAAAGATCCTCAATTTCCAACTTCTGCCTTGACTGGTTTCCAAAAAAAGATGAGTTAAGAATAAAAAAGAAAAAATAACCATGTCAGCTAAAAAAAAATAAAAGAGAGAGAATCAGCTAATGAATACAATCCTATCAAGTTATCAAGCCAAATCCAGAAAAAGGCTAGTTCTTGAATTCTTGGCCCGAGGCTAGCTTGCAAATCCCAAGGGAAACGTGCATATTTCTTTAATTTGTCATATAAATTGACATTCCAAGGTAATGAATTTTGTACATGATTGTATTAGGCCACCAGGACAGTATACACCTAGTAGTTGTGCAACCATTGAAATGCCTAGGTGAATGATTTTGATAGCTATGATGCACACACACATGCACATTGCACTTATTTTATTATTGCATTTTTATTCACATAACCATGTTCTTTTTTCCACCATGCAATCATATCAACCAAAAACCAGAAATTAAGAAGAACCAAGTCCCCATGTTCAATCAGATTTCATTCGAAGTCAACAAAAGAATCCTCAGTCTCAGAAATCAGGCAGAAATGAAAGAAACCCCACACTATTTTACCATCACAAATTCAACAATTATTTATTTATTTTTTTAATTCAAGTATAGCTCAATGTATTAATAAAAAAATGAAACATTTTTTGTCTTTAGCCATGTTGATCTACCCTTTACCCCCACCATGCCAAGACAAAAAGAAAAAGAGTCTATGGAACACGGCATGACCCACCGAGAACCAAACATGCCAAGAAATCCCTCCCATACTTTCTTTACAACTATGCAATGAATGAAAAGATGATTCACTGATTCCTCATCTTGGTAACACATAAAACACATTTAGAAGAATCATTTTTCTCTTGCACAAATTGTCGACTATAGGCACTTTGTTACTTCACAGTTCACACTAGCCAAGCTAGCAGCCATCTTCAGAGGAGTGCCATATCTCCAAAGATTAAGCTGTGTGACTAACCCCGTTGACATTTAACCTGCAACTGATCATTTGGTAGATAGATTTAACTGAAAACTTGCTGGACTTTTCTTCCAATCACCACATCAAATCTCTTTGTACGACCAAAGGGCACGCCTAGCACAACATTTCCAACAATCTCAACAACTCCTCTACCGGTTCCTCATTTAAGTTTCTCCTACAAGGAGCCCAAATAACTTCATCTCCTTGGAAAGAATAGCACCTTGCCACTCACAAGTTAACCTCTTGCAAAATCCCTGCTACAAGGGGGAGCAACTACCTCAATTTTTTATCATGTAGCCAAACATCCTCCCAAAATCTGAACCCCTCACCATTACCCAAAGAAACCCCCACTCCTTCCCAAACCTAATTTTTTAGCAAGGCCACCGCTTTCCAAAGAAACAATGCCCGATACAACAATGATCCCTTAATCCACCCAGAACCTCTTTGAAACCCATACTTTCTTCCCACCACTTCTCTCCATAAACTATCATCTTCGATACCAAACCTCCACCCCCACTTACCCAATAACGCTAAATTCATCTCTCCCAAGACCCTAAGACCGGCTCCTCCTTCATCCCATAGCTAACACACTTCATCCCACTTCATAAGATGAAACTTATGCTTTTGTTTTGCCCCCTTCCACAAGAAATCCCGCCTAATTTTTTCAAGCTTCTCCACCACCACTTTCGGATACTTAAATAAGGGCATGTAGTAGACTTGTAGGTTAGACATCGCTGCCTTAATTAGCATTAACCCTCATCCCAAACACAAGTGCCTTCTCTTCTAACTTCGTAACTTTCTTTCAAATCTTATATTATTCAACAACCGATTTCCACCACTCTTACTATATTTTTTAGGATTAAAATCATATATTGAAGCGATTTAGGTGAATAAAAAGCTCCGAGGGTCATTTTTTTTTCAAAAAACAAATAAATTTGTATTTATGCCTTTTTTCTATTTCTAGTTCTAATGCTTGATTATGAGGAGTAAATATTAGATACACGTAACCATGTTCATAATTTCACCAAACAACTAGACATAACACTCTCACCAAAGAGTAGACCGTTATGCTATCATAATCATGTTTTAAAAAATGAATACATAATTGGAATGTTTATATTATTCTAAATTGTTTAAATATTATTCCATAACTTTTCAGGAAAGAAAAAAAAATTCAGCCGTTACGGGGGGTCGAAACGGTCGTTATACCCCTAGTATCGGCCATTAAGGCCTATGCCCATATTGGTAATGGTGGTGACCGTTACAGCCACCATTACCTATACGAAATACCTTGCATGGAAGCTACTATCTAAGGCTTGTATTGTTTACAATTATACCTAATTTGTACCCTCTTTTATGGGCACCCCAGATGATGCACATTCCAACTTATTATCTTGATAGAGAAACTATGCTTGCCCTTCTCTTTGTTGAGCTCCTCTCTTTCTTCTTCACCTCATGAGAAACTATTGGATCAACCCTTGCAAAATTCCCTGTCAATGCCTTTTCATCTTCCTCTTGCCTCTGTAGATCTGACACTGATGACACTATACCTTTACGAATCATCATTGCTTGGTTGAAACTTTTAATTGACTGCTGCTCAATGTAGACCCCATTGCACTCTCCAAACTCTATCTAATCCTCCAATAATTTCGAGATGGAAACATTCGATTGCTTCTGAAGATATTCTCTTTCTCTTAGCAATCTGAAGTCGAAAAAGAATAGAAAGAGACAAACCACCATATCGTTATATATTAATTTCAAGCACGTGCCATCACTTAAACTTTCCCCCATCTATGTGAAGCTAACCACGTGTGTGGCTCCCAGTTGTGTTAACAGAACCACTTGCAAGACACCTTCCACATGCGATGAGAGGCCCACATTAAAAGTTCCTTTTGAAACTTCACTACGCTGAAAAGGCATTTTTTTTTCTTTTTTCTATGATGTCACCATCACATGTCACCATTCTCTTCTCCTTTATTAAAACAAGAAAAGTAAGCTTACTACTCGACCTCTCATTTAAAGCATCCTCACCCCACCAACCCCCCCCCCCCCCTTTAAAAAGAGACCCACACCCATTGAAAGCTTCAGCCGTGACTGACATTGGTATCATTACTACTAGAGGTGTACACAAGTCGAATCGAGTCGAGCTTGGCACAACTCGGCTCGGCCACTAGCTAACCCCAGCTCGAACTCGACTCGGCTCAGTCCTCAAGCCTGACTGGCTAACTCGGCTCAGTTTGGTCAGCAGCTCGGGCCAGTTCGAGCCTTTGCGGCATTTTCACAAACACATGGAGTACACTTTCAATTTCTTACTGTATGTAAAACAACAACAGCTGTTTACAGGCATTTCATCAAATACCTTGTAGGCAACATCAAAATCAAGAAAAAATGGGATTTGTTTCATATACATACCTTCCTTGCCACTAGCCGACACTTTATTGAGTCATTTCATCAAACACTTGGTGAGCAACATCAATATTAAAGTAACCGAGTCATATAACTGGTTCGATCTGAGTTCGATTTGAGTTGGGGTACGATCCGAGTCGAGTCGAGCTCGGGCAAGCTTAAACTCGGTTCAAAATTTTTTCGAGCTAAAAAATCAGCTCGACTCGGGTCGAACTCAGTTTCGAATCGAGCTTTTTCAAGTCGAGTCGAGTGAGCTAACCGAGCTAACTCGGTTCATGTACAACCCTGATTACTGCCACGCATCAACACCTCATCTCTTTTATTCCCCCTACCTTTCTGCTCATCAATGAGGGACTTACAGCACAATGATTTATCATTCCATCATCTTCGACATCCTGATTCGCCATCAACGACGAGCTCGAGCTATCTTCCTCTACACCTATAACAAACTCCTGAGATTCCTTCTGCAACTTTACAAAAATGCTATCATTTTCAACTCTAATTCGAATATTTTTTGGCACCATTTGCAGTTTTTTCTTCCTTATTTAGATCCTAGCAAAACGAATTTTCTCACAATATTCTAACAGTAGATCAATCTCCACTGCCATTTCAATACAAGCTCAATTTCTGTGAACACTTTGTTTATCCAAAATTCCAAAGGGAGGTCCCAAATTAGGATCCGTTTTATGATTTGAGTAAATATAAGCAAGAGGGTGGGGGGCATCCAACACTAACTCTCTCTTCCTTCCCCTTTCTTTCTCTCCTCTCTTTTCCACTTTCTCTTCTCTCTTACATCAAACTAGATGGTATTAGAGCGGTAATCGATCAAGTTCCAATCACTTTCTTTTCCCTTACCTATCAAAAACCTTCTCTTCCTTTCTTTCATGTTCTCGTGTTCATAGCTTTTTAAGAAACTTAGGGTTATTTCTAATGCACTTGCCTCTTCCATGGCCTATGTGTGAATGGTGTTGGTGATGTGTACGTGATCGTAGTTCTTTCTAGTATTTGGTTAAGGTGTATGGGCTGATTGGTGCATCCTGTATTGTGTATGCATTGTGTTGGATTGTGTGGCTGAAGCATTCAAGTTTCTAGAAGCATTAGCCCTTACTTCTATAAGCATTGTACATCCATTTCTTCTGGTTTTTATTGCCTCTATTTGTAATGGAGATGAAGGCTACGCAAAAATCAGGTTCATAAATCCATCTAACTTTTTGAGGGTTCAAATATCCACTATCAAGTTAAATGGTCAGTATTCTAAATCTATACAAGTCTTAACAGCCAAGGGGAACAATAGGAGAAATGGGATGAAAACAAGTAAATATGATGAATTGATTTAGGACAATGCTCAGATTGTGACGTGCTTGTAGAATAGTATGGAAATGTTATTAGAGATGTTTCTAGATATGGCAAATAAGGTTTAGAATTCTCCATGAGTAGAGTTGTACATGAGTCAAACCGAGTCGAGCTTGGCACAGCTCAGCTCGGCTCAGTTCTGCCAGTAGCTAACCCCAGCTCAAACTCAGCTCAGCTCGGTTCTTGAGCCTGACTGGCCTGCTCGGCTCAATTTGGTCAATAGTGCAGGCCAGTTCGAGCCTGTTCGACATTTTCTTAAACACATAGGGTGCATCTTCAAATTCACACATAATGCAAAACAATAACAGCACTTTACAGGTATTTCATCAAACATTCAGCGAGCAACATCAAAATCAAGATATGAGGGCAATCTTATAATGTAAAGTTTTTTTTTTCTAGTGATTTGTTTCGTATCCATTCCTTCCTCGCCACCAGCTAATCCCGCGGAGAATGTATGCACCCGAAACAACACTTTGTTGAGTCATTTCATCAAACACTCGGCGAGCAGCATCAATATCAAAATAACTGAGTCATCGAGCTGAATCGATCCGAGTCGATTCGAGTTAAGGTTCGATCCGAGTCGAGTCGAGCTCGGGCAAGCTCGAACTCAGCTTGAAATTTTTTCGAGCTCCAAAAACTAACTTGACTCGGTCCGAATCTAATTTCTAGCCGAGGCGAGTCGAGCTTTTCCGAGTCGAGTCAAGTGAGCTGACCGAGCTAACTCGACTCGTGTACATCTCTATCCATGAGAGATGGATTCATAAAAATAAAAACATCACTCAATCCACACCAATTATTTGAAGAGGTTTTTTACTTTCCAACAAGGAGATAAATCACTAGGTGAATATTACTAGAAACTCAAAGGGACACGGGAGGAGTTGAATGTGTATCAACCTCTTACAAGCAAGGTATTCCCTAACGGTAACAATGGCCATAACAGATACTATTGTTAAAATTATGGTATGGGCCGTTATGGAGAGAGAGAGAGAGAGAGAGAGAGAGAGAGAGAGAGAGAGAAACGATGTTGAATCGATGTTCACCAAATCGCCTCACCTTCTCCATAGGGCACAAATTTATGAAGCATTTCCAAGTATTCTTGACCTTTTTCGTCCTCTGTGAGCAAGCCCACTAACATAGTTGCGGTGGATGCATCCACAGAAAAATATCCTTTAGCCATTTCCCCGAGAAGTTGCATTGCCTTGAGGGTCTCATTCTTTTGTAGAAAGCCCCTAATTAAAGCATTGTAGGTGACACTGTCTGGTTGGAAACCCTTCTCTTCCATTTGCAAGAACAATCCATTAGCTTCCTCCAAAAGCCTTTCTTTACAGAGCCATTGATTAATATGTTATATGTCCCAACATTATTCCCCAAGCCCGTGGTGGAGGCCCAACTGAAAAGCTCCTTTGCATATTTAAGTTCCCTAGCTACGCACATCCCATTGATAAGGACATCAATAACTTTATTATCTGATTGAATTCCTCTAATTTGCATCTCATTAAGTAGTTTCATTGCCTCGATAGGACGATCACTTTTACATAGCCCATCCATCAAAATGGTGTATGTGATGAGATCCGGACATTGTCCATGAGCTTGCATCTCATTGAAGAGCTCTTGTGCAGCCACAATTCTCCTAACCTGGTACAGCCCACCTATAAGAGTGTTATAAGTAACAACATCAGGCTTCAATCCCTTGCAAGGCATTTCTTGGAAAAGCCACATAGCCTTGTCTACCATCTGCTTCTTGCAATAGCCGTTGATTAACATGGCATAAGTCACGACACTAGGCTTATGACCTTTACACACCATGTAATCAAATATCTTTAAGGCGGCATCCATTTGGCCAATAAAACAGTAGCCATCCATCAATGCACTGTACTTGATTATGTTAGGCTCCACACCTTTCTGGGTCATCAATTCTAGTAATCCATGGGCTTCTTTAATCATTCCTTCTTTGCAAAGAGCATTCACCAGTATGGTGAAAGTTGTCACATTAGGAGAGATTCCTCCATCCAACATTTCCTCTAACGGACTCATCGCTTCTTTCCACTGCCCCAAATTGCATAGTCCATGAATTAAAGAATTGTAAGTGAAAACATCCGGCCAAATCCCTTTACCAACCATTTCTGAGAAGAGGTCAAGGGCCTTCTTTGTGAGCCCATCTTTGCATAGACTGCCAATTATTGTGTTATAAACAGTAAGGTTAGGACTACATTTACCCGCTCCCTTCTCCATTTTCCAAAGCAACCCAAGAGCCATTGCATTGTTCCCCGACTTGCAAAGACCGTCGATTAGTATCCCGAACGACACCACATTATAAGGATATCCCATTTCTACCGTCTTCAGAAAGAAACTACTCGCTTCCCCAATCCGCCCTTCCATACAAAACCCCTTAATAAATTAGCCAGAGTCATGACATTCGGCTCATGGCCACGTTTCAGGATGTCGCTGAGAATAGCAAAACTAGAACCGATGCCATTCAAGCGGCAGGAACAATTGAGAAGAATGTTCCATGTACAGATATCGGATGGGATCCCTAACCAATTCATCTCCCGATGAAAAGAAATCACGGTCGAATAGTGTTTCATTTTAGCAATAGTAGTTAACAGGCGATTAAAGGTCTGGATTGAAGGCAGTGGATGCGTGCGGACCATACGATTGAAGAGGCCCGCTGCATCCCCTAACCTCACAAAAGCACCGGCTCGAATCGAATTGAATAGATCATTCACCAAATGGTTGAATTGGATTGGAGTCGGGATCTTGTTGTCTGTGATTTCAGAATCAAGGGCAGAAATGGTAATTTCAATAGAAGCTGGAGAGGAGAGAGTTTTACCCTTTTGAGCAGCGGCAGCGGCAGCTCATCTCGACGACATTTTATGAAATCGAAGATTTTGTGGGTGCCAAACAACTCCTGATGAGAGAAGAGAAGAGGGGATGGTAGTTGTTGTGGTCCTGTGGAGTGCGGCTGCCACCCCGGACCCATTGATGTTGGTGCGACGCTGACTGTAGGACCCAGTAGTACAAATCTTAGATTCGATGCAAGTTTCATGTTCTCACGTGTGATATGTGTAAAAGGTGCGTGTGGAGAAGCTGCTTATTTCGCAACCAAAGTTCGTTCTCGTGGATGCGCGGATCCCGCATGAAACCCAATACCTGTGACCACGCATAAATCTCACGTAGGCATGTACAATGTACGCGGAAACTCCGTGGAGCCCACCACGATGTCCTTGTGGCATCCACTCCGTCCATCAATTTCTCCATCTCATGTTAAGGACATGAACATGAAAACGAGGCAGATTCAAAACTCAAGTGGGCCACAACAACTGAAACAGTGGGGATTGAACAACCACCATTCAAAACTTAGTTGGGGACAGACACTCTCTGCATAAGGCTGGTATTTTGTTTCCCATCCAACCTGGTGGGAGTTTGGAAGGGAAATAATCATCAAGGTGGTCCCTTTGGCAAGTTTCAACCCTAGCCGTTTTCATCCCACTCTATTGGGTGGTCCTTCGGTCTACCTCAATTTTGGGATCATGTCCTAACATGAGGCGGCAAAACCGATGGACGGAGTGGATGCAACACGCACATCGATGTGGGCTCCATAGACCTTCTGGCTACAATTGAATGGTTAAGATTTGATGGTGAATTACTGTCTCCACTCATCCTAACGAATTATAGAAACTTATACTTTAATCTTCTTCTGTTTCTTTGTTTCTATAAACGCCTCTCACTTTCTTTCTTCTTCTTTTTTTCTTTCTTCTCTCTCTCTTCCTTCTTTAATATCACGACATCAGCAGCCATGTTCTTTAGTTCACATACATGCCGTACTCGAACCAGTGTTTCAAAACCAAAAACCTTCTCTCTACATCAGAATCACGTTGAACGAGCGGTCCCAAAAGCTCACGGCCACCTTGGATAGATACATATACAAAATTGAAGATGCAAAGGATTCTAAGAATGTCAAGATTTTCACAAACAAGCTTTGCTTATACTATCAACTTAAGAAATCCAACACAGGTGCCCGATATATGATGTCGAACTTCATGTTCATACACTGGCCAACGAATTCAAGACAAGATATACGTGGAAAAACCCTAAACTAGAGTAAAAAACCACGGATGCAAACTTCCACTATGAAGACAAACGAAGATTACAAGGCAATATACCAACCTCTCCCTTGGAAAAACATAGAAAATCCCTTGCCCACACCTTAGAAATATTTTTCAATATTCACCTTAACCCTAGAATAGCCCTAAGGACCCCAATTTATAGTTTTGGCAACTTCTCTTTCGCACCCCTGCGAAAGGTGACACAAAAATCCACAGTCCGCATCAGATTCGGAAACGAATCTGCGTAACCACGATCAGTCGAGCGGACTGCACGACTGGTCAAATACCTCGGATCCAAAAAACTGATGCTCGTTGGAGTTCGAGTCGTGTCAGTCCACGATTGGTCACGACCAGTCGAGCGGGCTCCACGACTGGTCAAGCAGGGGCCACGACCGGTCGTGCGCGGCCCCAGATGTGGCTCCACTTCTCAACAATTTTTCACTTGAAAACACATCGCCATAAACCTTTGTCTTCTTCATCCGGAATGCACCACCTCCCCGTCTTCAAGCCTGAAGACCAATTAAAGCTGAATAGAGCTTCAGCTTCTCCCATGTGACCGCCTTGGTCAGTATATCCGCAGGATTCTCACTTGTATAAATCTTCTCCAGAACAATCGATCCATCTTCCAGTAATAAACGTATGAAGTGATATCTGATGGCAATATGCTTGGTCCTTGAATGAAAGGCTGAATTCTTAGCTAAGTATATTGCACTCTGACTGTCACTGTATAGCTTGCAATCTGCTTGTTTCTTACCCAACCCTTCCATAAAACTGTAACGTCTCGAAAAAATTCGTACAAGGACCCAAGTACCACCTCAGGCAGAAATCACCCAGGACCAAAACCTTTAGAAATTAGGTTAATATTAGTAAGTGTTAAACTAGAGTACTTGTAAAATTAGCACTAATCACTTTAAATATGATCTGCAAGACCCGAAACGTGCAAAGTCATTGACGCTACATTACCCTGAAATCTAGAATCCATCCCTAAACCCGATTGCTCTTGGGAGCACACCGAAACTCCATATCGGACCTGGACCGCACGTCGAAAGTCCGATAACCACAAAACTATACAGCTATGACCGCATTACTGGACTTGACAACTCCCTCGGAAATCAAATCTAAATTGTGTCTATAAATGCACAACTTGAGCCCGGAACAAAGTGTGTGAGAAACGTGAATATCTTTAGAAATAAAATTCGAATTTAAGTAAACTGAGTCGTGTCGCTTGCGGGCCAAATATAAGGATTTAGACCGTCAGAATCTGACCCAAATACACCCTCGGATCAGGAAAAATTTTCCATATATGGTAATGTACTTGTGGCCTTGATCGAGTGATGGTGACCGTTGAACTAAAACCGGTCCGCCACGGTCGATCTGTAAACCCGATCAGAGCGAAAACTCAGCCTGACCTAGATCCAATGTCAAGGAGCTTAAGTCCGACCGCACGCAGAAAAGGAGGCTCCAGAAGTGCTCCATTAGATTGGAACAGCCGATCTTTGGACATAACCTAAGTATACCATGGCCCTGGGGCATTCCCATCAGTTCTGGGCCTATATAAGGGCCTTAAACCCTCTCTCTTATATTACATACTAATTTTAAACCCTAAGAAAGAGAGGAGAGGAAAAGGAAAGGAAAGAGAGAGAAAGAGAGAGAGAGTTGGAGATTTATCCTGGGATTTGATCCCGTTACTCCAAGCACTTAGCCACCCTATCTATATCACAAATCCGGCGTTTCCGACAACGTACTTGGGTAAGAAAACCTAATCATAATCTGTTTTAGGGTTTCAAATAGTGTAAGTTATGAAATAGCTAACCTAATTCATGTTATAGGTTGTCAATCCGCTATTGACAAAGATTAAGTGTCTAAAACGAATCCGTTACGTGTTTACCGGCGTAAGGTGCGGACTATAAACGTTTAGGTTATGATTTTCAAGGCTTTCAATGTCAGTTAATAATTTATTACTGACGTGGGTGCTATTTCACATGTCAAATGTGATATTTGTTTCGCGTTTCAGATATATATGAACTATATTGAGTTTAGTGTATTCCATGTATTTATAGAAATAACCGTATACGTATGGAATTTGAAAGTGTGTTTGCCATGATTAATTGTCGTGTGTTTATACTAGTTGTATATCTAACAACTCCTTGGCAAAAGGATTTGCCCCAATACATGTTATGGCCAACATACGTCGTGTATGTTAAAAAGTGTAGTCTAAGTGTTTGTAAAAATGTCTGAATGAACTAGTAGTTAGTAAATTGTATTTTATATGTTGTTGAGATATGATTCTCAACTACCTTAATTATGTATATGATTTCCTCCATGTATTTTATATTATAGTGTCTATTTAGGTATGGAATGTATATGTGTGAATTCATATTTAAGTTGTATTCCCTAATATGCTCAAATGATTGTATGAATTGAATCATTGATTCATTGCTGCCTTAATTTTCTTATAATTATCTGTTGAAATGGAATGTGCTTGGGACTATGATATAGTCAAGGCAATCGGTAACAGGCCCTGATTTGGTGGCTAAGGTTGTTTTCGCCCCACAGGACGTGTTCGATGAGTTCGAGCCGTACTTCGGTTGTCGACAGTGGTTAGGCCACATGGAGTGCTCGTGCACTTCATGTCGATCAATTCGATGTACGCTCGTACCAGTCGAGCTCGTCAAGTAACTCGATTGACCCGATGTATGTTCACCATGTATGGACGCTACTGCTTGAACCTAAGGTACCAACTTACCACTGGAAATCCCGTTAACCTTGGTACCTTAATCCGCTAAGACTCATGAGCCGGACATGGTGGTATGGGACACCGTGGTCGACTGTCGGCTTACGCTAGAGTGATGAGCCTCCCCGTAGTGTCCAGTGAGCAACACAGCCTCGTGAGCCGAATACGGTGGTATGTGACACTGTATTCGAGCTGTTGGCCTACACTGATAAGGTGACGAGCCCTTTGTAGTGACCTCAAGCATACTCTAAGACCGCGTAGAGGCGACGAGCCTTTACGTAGTAACAAGAGTACATACTAGGCATGTACTGATAAGGTGACGAGCCCTTTGCAGTGACCTAGAACCGTAACATCGTATGAGATTTGCTAGGACTGACAACCCTAGAATGGATCATCGTTTGAGAATTGATATAAGGGAGGTACCTTAGCTTCCCAATCCTACTGTATGAAAATGGTCTAATAAGAAACTCGGTAATCATGTTCATGCACCGCATTACGTGTGCGTTTGGTATAGCAGGTCAAGCACTGAGGAAGGGTTTCATGCCGCGATCGTGAGATGAAGTCGCTGAGGGAGCGTAGGCGAGGGCATGTATCATTATTTCATATCATTCTTGCATTAATCAGAGTATTTAGGGATGTTTGAATGTGCTGCTTTATCATTACTGCTTGACTGAATTGATAACATGTTAACTAAAAGTATAACCCTGAAGCCCCGCCGATCAGAACGGTCTATGCAAACCCGCCTGTATACTGCATATAAAAGAAGGCATCCTCATCGTCTACGAAGTCCGCCTCGCCTCATCAGTCGGGTCTCCATTTGCATCTAAGACAGAGTCTGGTTGGTGTGTACAACACCATCCCGCAATGTGGGAGTGAGTGATCAACTCAGTAGAACAATAAAGCAAAGGTTAACATGTTCTCAATTCAGTCAAGCAGTAATGATAAAACAATACAATCAAAGATTCCTAAGTACTCTGGTTAATATAAGAATGGTATGAATAAATGATGCATGTCCTCGCCTGCACTCCCTCTGCGATCTTCATCTAACAGTTGCGCATGTCAGTCACTTCCTTAGTGCTCTGCCCAACGCCAAACGGTACATGCAGTGCGGTGCATGAACGTGATTACCAAGTTCTTATTAGTTCTTTTCATATAGCAGGATTAGGAAGCTAAGGTACCTCCCTTATATCAATTCTCAAACGATGATCCAATCTAGGGTCGTCAACCCTAGTAAATCTCATATGATGTTACGGTTCTAGGTCGCTATAAAGGGCTCGTCACCTTATCAGTGTAGGCCTAGTGTACTCCTGTTGCTACGTAAGGGCTCGTCGCCTCTACGCAGTCTTAGCGTACGCTCGAGGTCACTACAAAGGACTCGTCACCTTATCAATGTAGACCGACAGCTCGAATATAGTGTCTCATACCACTGTATTCGGCTCATGAGTCTGGGTTGCTCACTGGTCACTACGGGGAGGCTCGTCACCCCAGCATATGCCGACAGCTCAACCACGGTATCTCATACCACCATGCCAGGCTCATGAGTCTTAGCGGATCAAGGTACCAAGGTTTTAAAGGGTTTTCACTGGTGAGTTTGGTACCTTAGATTCAAGCAGTAGCGTCCATACATGGTGAACATACATCGAGTCAATCGGGTTACTTGACGAGCTCAACTAGTATGAGCGCACATTGAGTTAATCGACATGAAGTGCGTAAGCACTCCATGTGGCCTAACCACTGCCAACATCCCAAGTACGGCTCGGATTCATCTATCACGTCCTATGTGGTGAGACAACCTCAGCCACCAAATCAGAACCTGTTATCGATTGCCTGGACTATTTCATAGTCCCAAACACATTCAATTATAACAAATAATCATACAAGCTAATTCGAACAGTAATGGATCAACAATTCCAATCATACAAGCATGTGAGCATTTGGTGGATTTCAACTTAAACAAGAATTCACACATATGTAATCCCTAAGTAAAACAGATAAGAATGTAAGTTACATGGCATACACATCGTTAAGATAGTTGAGAATCTCTTCTCAACGCCCATATAAAGTACAATTTATTACACATTTGTTCATTCAGACATTTCTACAAACACTTAGACTACATATTCCAACATACATGACGTATGTTAGTGATAGCACGTCTTAGGGTAAATCCTTTCACCAAGGAGTTGTTACACATACAACTAGCATAAACACACGACAATTAATCATGACAAACACACGTTCAAATTCCATACGTATACGACCCGTTTTACAAATATATGGAATACACTAGACTCCATATAGTTCATATATATCTAAAACGCGAAACAAACATCGCATTTGCCATGTGAAATAGCACCCACATCAGTAATAAACCATTAACTGACATTGAAAGCCTTGAAAACCATAACCTATACGTTTATAGTCCGCACCTTTCACCGGTAGACTCGTAGCGAACTCAGTTTTAAAAGTTAAGTCTTGTCTACGGCACCACAATAACCTATAACAAGAAATAAGTTAGCTAATTCATCCATTACGCTAGTCGGAAACCCTAAGACAAGTTAGGGTTAAGTTTTCTTACCTAAGTACGGAGTTGGAATCGCCTGTATAGCGATACAAGAGTGGCGGTTGAGTGCGTAGAGTAGCGGGATCGGATCCCAGGAAGTATCTCCAACTCTCACTCTCACTTTCTCTCTTTTCCCTTCTCTTTTCTCTTCTCTCTCTCCTAAGGTTTCTCAAATTCGTAGGAGGTGAGAGAGTGAGGGTTTAAGGTCCTTATATAGGCCCAGGTTTGATGGGAATGGCCCCAGGGCCAAGGTATACTTAGGTTATATCCAAATACGGACTGTTCCGGTCCAACGGAGCACTTCTGGTGGCCCCTTTTTCCACCTGCGGTCGAACTTAAGCTCCCTGACCATGGATCTAGTTCAGGCTGAGTTTTCGTTCCGATCGGGTTTGTGGATCAGCCGTGGTGGACCAGTTTCAGTTCAATGGTCACGGTCACTCGATCAAGGTCACAAGTACACCGACATGTGTGGGATATTTCTCTTGATCCAAGGGTATATTTGGGTCGGATTCTGACAGTCTGAATCCTTATATTTGACTCGCAAGCGACACGACTCAGATTACTTAAATTCAGATTTTATTTCTAAATATTTTCACGTTTCTCACATACTTCGCTCCAGGCTCAAGTTGTGCATTTCTAGACACAATTAAGACTTAATTTCTGAAGGGGTTGTCAAGTCCAGTAATGCGGTCATATCTGTATAGTTTCAGTATAATCGGACTTTCGACGTGCGGTCCAGGTCCGATACGGAGTTTCGGTGTGCTCCCGAGAGCAACCGAGTTTAGGGATGGATTCTAAATTTCAGGGTAACGTAGCGTCAATGATACTGCACGGTTTAGGTCTTGCAGATCATATTTAAAGTGATTAGTGCTAATTTCATAAGCACTCTAGTTTATCACTTGCTAACATTAACCTAATTTCTAAAGGTTTTAGTCCTGGGTGATTTCTGCCTGAGGTGGTACTCGGGTCCTTGTACGGATTTTTTCGAGACGTTATAACAGTTTTCTACTAGCATCATCAATAAAAGAAACAAAATAGCGTGAGCCACCAAGAGATAATACCTATGCCGGTCCCCACACATCAGTGTATACAAGCTCCAACAGATGCGTCTTTGGAGTACGTTGTCTTCTTGAAACTTACCCTTTTCTGTTTGCCATACACGCAGTCCTCGCAGAATTCCAAGTCAATAGACTTCAGCCCTGGTAGCTTCCCTTTAGACAATAACACTTTCATTATTTTCTCACTCATCTGTCCCAACCTCTGATATCATAACTGTTCATTCACTCCAGTTGATGCGACTGCGAGTGAACTATATGTTCCTGAAGTCACGTACAAAGTACTTTCCCTTTTACCTCAAGATATCATCAAGGCACCTTTTGTGATCTTCCAGGAATCACTAGTGAATGTCGTCACATAATTGGTATCGGCCAACTGTCCCACTGAGATCAGATTCCTTCTTAAACTAGGTACATGTCTGACATTCTTTAATTTCAACATCGCTCCGTCTTTCTGATTCATATGAACGTCTCCTTTTCCAACAATACTGCACGGCTCATCATCACCCTGGTAGACTCTCCCGAAGTCACCTGATACATAGTTACACAAAACTTCCTTATACGAAGTGGCATGAAACGAAGCACCTGAGTCTATAACCCAAGACTCATTCCTCGCATTAAGAGACAAGATCAATGCCTCTGTTTCACTCTCCTCAGATAGATTCATTGAATCCTTCTCGCCTTGAGAGCTTCCTTCTTGTTTCTTGAGCGCCCTGCAATCACGTTTCATATGCCCCTTCTTGTCGCAATGCCAACATCCGTCTTTGTCTTTCGGTCCCTTGGACTTCTTCCTTGACTTAGAACGCCCGTGTTTATTGCTTTCTTTATTCAGCGATCTTCCTCTTCCTTCAACGTTTAGAGCATTCCCTGAATCCCCTGAAACTCCTGATGCATTTCTTCTAGATTCTTTGTTGAGAATTAGACCGACCACATCATCAAATTTCAGCTTTGTCAACTCTGAAGAATTGTTCACAGCAATCACCAAACCATCCTAACTGTCTGGCAAACTGGATAAGATCAATAACGCCCTGACCTCATCCTCAAAAACAATGTAATGGATTCTAACTGGCTCGTGACTGTATTGAACTTGTTTAGATGTTCAGTCACGCTCCCACCATCTGACATCTTCATGTTGAATAGCTGTTTCATAAGATGAAGCTTGTTGGATGCTGAGGGCTTTTCATACATGGTGGCTAGGGCTTCCATTAATTCTTTTGTAGTTTTCATCTTGGATATATTGAAGGCGATGCTCTTAGATAAAGAGAGTCGGATCGTTCCTAAAGCCTTCCTATCCAGTAAAAACCATTCATCATCTGTCATCTTTTCTAGTTTCTTCTCTTTTCCTCCTAGAGGAATATAAAGGTCCTTCTGATACAGATAATCATCCATCTGCATCTTCCAGAAGGCAAAGTTTGAACCATCAAACTTCTCAATTCTAGTTTTCCCCTCTTCTATCATCGCTCCCAATAGAAGTAAACCAATAGCTTTGATACCAGTTGTTGCGCAGCACGCCAACAACGCAGTGAGCCTAGATCCAATCTCAGGCCTCACCCACAAATGATAAACAAGAAGAAATATAAACTAGAAACAGATTAAAGCAATCCAAACAAACCATAAGACAAGATATACGTGGAAAACTCCAAACTAGGGTAAAAAACTACAGATGCAAACTTCCACTATAAAGACAAACGAAGATTACAAGACAATATACTAACCTCTCCTTGGAAGAACATAGAAAATCCCTTGCCCATACCTTAGAAATATTTCTCAATATTCACCTTAACCCTAGAATAGCCATAAGGACCCCAATTTATAGTTTTGGCAACTTCCCTTTCGCAGCGACACAGAAATCCGTAGTCCGCATCAGATTTGGAAACGAATTTACGTAACGACGACCGGTCGAGCGGATCCCACGACCGGTCATGCATGGCTCATGATCAGTCGAGTACCTCGGACCAAAAAAACTGATGCTCGCTGGAGTTCGAGTCGTGCCAGTCCACGATTGGTCACGATCGGTCTAGCGGGCTCCACGACTGGTCGAGCAGGGGTCACGACCGGTCGTGCACGGCCCCAGATGTGGTTCCACTTCTCAACAAGACGTAGGTGCAATGGCTAGGATTTTGACAGAGTCAGTTGAGTTAGATGGGGAGATGGGGTTGGGCGTTGTCCCTGAATCAAGATCTTCTATTGCTTCGGAATCTGATGGTAGCAAGTGTGTAATATGTCAAGATGAATTTTTGGGAGGAATGGGCATACTACGTATGCCTTGCTCCCATATATTTCATGGTCAATGTATAATCAGATGGTTGGAGGAAAGCCAAGTGTGCCCCATCCGTTGATTTGAGATGACGCTCCAAAACATGCAAGGGAGATGATTTTTCTGTCATCATTGTTATCAAACTTTTACTGATATATTTAATATTCTATTTGATTTAAGCTTTGTTTTTTTCTTCTTCTTTTTTTTTTTCTTTCTATTTTTCAAGTGATTGTTAGGATTGTTGCTGGGTTGTCAATGTGCCAGTATGGCTCATTGGGCTTGCGAACTTGGCAGCTCAGGACGACTTTTGGCGAAATACTAGGGCGCATGATCTGAGTATAAAATTTAAGCCCGTTTTATTAATTTGGCTTGGGCTGAGGCTGAGGCAAGTTTGGATTGATTAAAGGAGGGTTGGTTTGGCATCCCTTGAATAAGAGTTTATTCGTTTATTTCTATATAACGAAAAACGAAAGCTTTTAGATTATTTAGTAAAAGTCTAATTAGGAAACTTATTTGTTTACAAAGTAACCAAATTAATTCCAATTTTTTTTGAAAAGGAGCTTATTTGGCTAAAACGTTTAACGCTAATTTTTAAACGAGTTTATCCTTAAAATTTTGAGGTAGTTCCCATCTTACCCTCTTCTCTTCACTTTACAATCTCTTCGAGGTAAGCCCACATGATGAATGGTCCACATCAAAGGTGGGCCCACATAATGCATAGTCACATTAAAGGTGAGCCCCACATGATGGATGACCTATATCAAAGTGTGGCCCCACATGATGCATGATCCACATAAGAAAAAAAAAAGAAGAAAAGAAAAAAAAAGTAGGCCTTACTTGATGAATGGTGGGCATATTGAATGTGGGAGCACATGATGGAAGGTTGACATTGTGGGCCCACATGATGAATGGCCCATACTGAAGGTTGGGACCTACATGATGGAAGGTCCACAGTAAAGGTGGGACCTACATAATGGATGTTGGACATCAAAGGTGGGTCCCTCATGATGAACAACTCATATTGAACGTGGGGCCCCACAAGATGTATGGTCCACATCAAGGTGGGGCCACATAATGAACGATTGACATCAAAGGTAGGCCTTGCATGATGGATGGCCTGCATTAAAGTGTGGCCTAGCAAGGTGAAACATGCACATCAAGTGGGTCCCATTGATGGTTAGTCCACATCAAAGCTAGGACCCATACGATGGACAATGGTCATTGAAGGTGAGCCCACATGATGGTCATTTGACATCAAAGGTGGGCCCACATGATGAATGATCCATATTGAAGGTGAGGCCCCACACAATAAATGGTCCGCATGCATCAAGGTGGGCCCACATAATAGACGGAGTGGGCTTCACATGATGGATGACTCACATCAAAGTGTGGCCCCTCACAATGGACAGTCCACATCAAGTGGGGGCAGTTCGTTAGAGTTTGTTGAAGCCATCAGCCAAGTGACGCTGTTGGATGCTGGTTTTACGGGCTGCAAGTTTTACATGGAGTAACAACCACCCTGGGAGATCCCTTATGTGGGAGAGGTTAGACAAGGTGTTGTGCAACTCAGAATGGCTGCTCCACTTGGAAGCGGATTGCGTACTGAGTAACTCAGTACGCTTATAGTAAACTCTATGGGCCCCATTGTCATTCACACATTGTATCCACTCCGTCCATATTTTTTAATCACGTACTTCTAGGGCTTTCTACCAAAAATGGAGCATATCCAAACTCAAGTCGACCACACCACTGGAAATAGTGTGAATTGAACATCTACGTTGAAAAATTCTTGTGAGCAACCGAAGTTTTAGATCAAGCTGATATTTGTGTTTTCCCTTCATCCATGTCTGTCTGATCTTATGAACAGGTTGGATGAAAAATAAACATCACTGGGGTCCTAGAAAGTTTTCAAATGGTGGAAATCAATACTTCCACTTTTTCTTGTGGTATGGTCCACTTGAGCTTTGTATATGCATCAATTTTGGGTTGAACCCCTCAAATGATATGGAAAAACGAATGGACGGCGTGGATAAACCACATGCATTCACGATGGGCCCAACAGAGTTTACTTAGCACAATAAGAGCGTATTGAGTAACTCAGTACGCAATCCGATTTCGCTCCACTTACCTACATTTCGGGTCCAACACCTGGCTATGACCAATTCAGACCACGTCAAACGGCAAGGCCGTTTGATTAGTTGGCTGATGAAAGCATGAAACTTCCATAATTAATCACTATTGAATTAATTCATAGAGTAAGAAGAAAATAAAATAAGCTCATAATTTTTTACCCAAAGAACCAACTTCTCTAGTTAAGGGACACATAAGGTAGTTCGAAAAGAACCAATGACATTGATAAAATGGATTTAAACAAAAGGAAAAAATAATAAAAACAAATGAAGATAAGAACTAGACTCACCTTCTTGTGGCCTACCTAAGTTTCAAATCAGGCTGAGTTTTGGTCCTAAGCTTTTTCAGAGGTGATGCATCTGATAGATGAGTTGGATGGTGTGAATACATCACATGGACCCCACATCTGCCTGGTGTCACCATAAGCATACTGTGGTGCTGGTACCGATGGAGCGCACCCTTTATGGGGCACATGGAAGATCAGCTTATTTTCTAGGTTAGCTAACATGCAAGGCAGAGACTGATGGACGAATGGCCCTGATCATGCACGTGCATCACATGTTAATGGATTGCACATGCATGGTGACCCCACACAAAGCCATGGGTGGCATCCCAACCCATCAGTGCACCTAGGTTGTGTATTTCACTGATTTCCTGCCCCATCCTGTAATTGAGGATAGAGCCAGATGAACGGGTTGGATACTCTCTTATCATATTCTGTCGGCTGCTTCCTCTGCAAAGTTACAAAACATAAGGACGGCGTGGATATAGAGTCCATACATCGAAGTGGGTCCTACAGTCAGGGTCGCACCCACATCAGTGGTTCCGGGGTGGCAGCCGCACTCCACAGGACCACAACAGCTACCATCCCCTCTTCTTCTCTCATCAGGAGTCGTTTGGCACCCACAAAATCTTCGATTTCGTAAAAATGTCGTCGAGAAGAGCTGCCGCTGCCGCTGCTCAAAAGGGTAAAACTCTCTCCTCTCCAGCTTCTATTGAAATTACCATTTCTGCCCTTGATTCTAAAATCACAGAGAACAAGATCCCGACTCCAACCCAATTCAACCATTTGGTGAATGATCTATTCAATTCGATTCGAGCCGGTGCTTTTGTGAGGTTAGAGGATGCAGCGGGCCTCTTCAATCGTATGGTCCGCACGCAGCCGCTGCCTTCAATCCAGACCTTTAATCGCCTGTTAACTACTATTGCTAAAATGAAACACTATTCGACCGTGATTTCTTTTCATCGGGAGATGAATTGGTTAGGGATCCCATTCGATATCTATAGTTGGAGCATTCTTCTCAATTGTTTCTGCCGCTTGAATGGCGTCCGTTCCGGTTTCGCTGTTCTCAGCAACATCCTGAAACGTGGCCATGAGCCGAACGTTGTGACTCTGGCTACTTTTATTAAGGGGTTTTGTATGGAAGGGCGGATTGGGGAAGCGAGTAGTTTCTTTCTGAAGACGGTAGAAATGGGATATCCTTATAATGTGGTGTCGTTTGGGATACTAATTGACGGTCTTTGCAAGTCGGGGAAGAACGGAATGGCTCTTGGGTTGCTTCGGAAAATGGAGAAGGGAGTGGGTAAATGTAGTCCTAACCTTACTGTTTATACCACAATCATCGACAGTCTATGCAAAGATGGGCTCACAAGGGAGGCGCTTAACCTCTTCTCAGAAATGGTTGGTAAAGGGATTCTGCCGGATGTTTTCACTTATAGTTCTTTAATTCATGGACTATGCAATTTAGGGCAGTGGAAAGAAGCAATGAGTCTGTTTGAGGAAATGTCGAATCGAGGAATCTCACCCGATGTGACAACCTTCAACATACTGGTGAATGCTCTTTGCAAAGAAGGAATGGTTAAAGAAGCCCATGGATTACTAGAATGGATGACCCAGAGAGGTGAGGAGCCTAATGTAATCACGTACAATGCATTGATGGATGGCTACTGTTTTACTGGCCAAATGGATGCCGCCTTAAAGATATTTGATTACATGGTGTGTAAAGGTCATAAGCCTAATGTCGTGACTTATGCCATATTAATCAACGGCTATTGCAAGAAGCAGATGGTAGACTAGGCTATGTGGCTTTTCCGAGAAATGCCTTGCAAGGGATTGAAGCCCAATGTTGTTACTTACAACACTCTTATAGGTGGGCTGTACCGGGTACGGAGAATTGTGGCTGCACAAGAGCTCTTCGATGAGATGAAAGCTCATGGACAATGTCCGAATCTCATCACATACACCATTTTGATGGATGGGCTGTGTAAAAGTGAGCGTCCTGTTGAGGCAATGAAACTACTTAATGAGATGCAAATTAGAGGAATTCAACCAAATAATAATTTTATTGGTGTCCTTATCAATGGGATGTGTGAAGCTAAGGAACTTAAATATGCGAAGGAGCTTTTCAGTTGGGCCTCCACCAAGGGCTTAGGGAATAATGTTAGGACATATAACACACTAATCAATGGCCTCTGTAACGAAGGGCTTTTAGAGGAAGCTAATGGATTGTTCTTTCAAATGGAAGAGAAGGATTTCCAACCAGACAGTGTCACCTTCAATGCTTTAATTAGGGGCTTTCTACAAAAGAATGATACCCTCAAGGCAATGCAACTTCTCGGGGAAGTGGCTAAAAGAAATTTTTCTGTGGATGCTTCCACCGCAACTATGTTAGTGGGCTTGCTCACAGAGGACGAAAAAGGTCAAGAATACCTGGGAATGCTTCATAAATTTGTGCCCTAGGGCGAAGGAGAGGTGATTTGGTGAACATCGATTCAGCATCAACTCTCTCTCTCTCTCTCTCTCTCTCTCTCTCTCTTTCTCTCAAGTTGTAACGGCCCATACCATAATTGTAACAATAGTATCTATTCTGACCACTGTTACCATTAGGGAATACCTTGCTTGTAAGAGGTTGATACACATTCAACTCCTCCTATGTTCCTTTGAGTTTCCAGTAATATTCACCTAGCGATTTATCTCCTTGTTGGAAAGTAAAAAACCTCTTCAAAAAATTGGTGTGGATTGAGTGATGTTTTTATTTTTATTTTATTTTTTATGAATACATCTCTCATGGATAGAGCTATACATGAATCGAGTTCGCTCAGTCATCTCGCTCGACTCAACTCGAAAAAGCTCAACTCGCCTTAGTTCGAATTTGGATTCGGACTGAGTCAATTTCAAGTTGAGTTCAAGCTTGCCCGAGCTTGACTCGACTCAGATCGAACCTCAACTCTGAATCGGCTTGATGACTTAGTTATTTTGATATTGATGCTGCTCACCGAGTGGTTGATGAAATGACTCAACGAAGTGTTATTTCGGGTGCATACATTCTCCGCAGGATCGGTTGGTGCGAGGAAGGAATGGAATCGAAACAAATCACTACAAAAAAAAAAAAAAAATTACATTATAAGATTGCCCTCGTATCTTGATTTTGATGTTGCTCACTGAGTGTCTGATGAAATACCTGTAAAGTGCTGTCATTGTTTTACATTTTGTTTGAAATTGAAGTTGCACTCTACGTGTTTGAGAAAATGTCGCACAGGCTTGAACTTGTCTCGAACTTGTCTGAGTTGTTGATTGAATCAAGCCGAGCTTGCCAGTTAGGCTCAAGAAACGAGCCGAGCCGAGTTTGAGCTGGGGTTAGCTACTGGCTGAGCCGAGCCGAGCTGTGTCAAGCTCGTCTCGGTTCGACTCATTTACAACTCTACTCATGGAGAATCCTAAACTTTATTTGCCATATCTAGAAACATTTCTAACAGACATTTCCATACAATTCCACAAGCACATCACGATCTGAGCATTGTCCTAAATCCATTCATCATATATACTTCTTTTCATCCAATTTCTCCTATTGTTCCCCTTGGCTGTTAAGACTGGTATAGATTTAGAATACTGGCCATTTAACTTGATAGTGGATATTTGAACCCTCAAAAAGTCATATGGATTTACAAACCTGATTTTTGCTTACCCTTCATATACATTGCAAATAGAGGCAATAAAAACCAGAAGAAATGGATGTACAATGCTTATAGAAGTAAGGGCTAATGCTTCTGGAAACTTGAATGCTTTAGCCACACAATCCAACACAATGTGTACACAATACAGGATGCACCAATCGGCCCATACACCTTAACCAAATACTAGAAAGAACTACGATCACGTACACATCACCAGCACCATTCACACATAAGCCATTGAAGAGGACAGTGCACTAGAAATAACCCTAAGTTTCTTAAAAAGCTATGAGCACAAGAGAACATGAAGGAAAGGAAGAGAAGGTTTTTGATAGGTAAGGGAAAAGAAAGTGATTGGAACTTGATCGATTACCGCTCTAATACCATCTAGTTTGATGTAAGAGAGAAGAAAAAGCGGAAAAGGGAACGAAGAGAATGGGAAAGGAAGAGAGTTACTGTTGGACGTCCCCCACCCTCTTGCTTATATTTACTTAAATCATAAAACAAAGTCTGTATCCAAATTTGGAACCTCCCTTTCAAATTTTGGATAAACAAAGTGTTCACAAAAATCAGGGCTTGTATCAAAATGGTAGTAGAGATTGATTTGTTGTTCGAATATTGTGAGAAAATTCGTTTTGCTATAATCTAAATGCGGAAGAAAAAACTGCAAATGGTGCCGAAAAATATTTGAATAGAGTAAAAAATGATAGCATTTTCATAAAGTTGTAGAAGGAATCTTAGAAGTTGGTTATAGGTGTAGGGAAAGATAGCTCGAGCTCGTCGTTGATAGCGAATCAGAACATGGAAGATGATGGAACACCATATCGAGCAATGGATGATAAATCATTGTGTTGTAAGTCCCTCATTGGTGGGCAGAAAGGTGGAGGGAATAAAAGGGAAGAGGTATTGATGCATGGTAGTAATGATACCAATGTCAGTCATGGCCAAAGCTTTCAACGGGTGTGGTTCTCTTTAGGGGGGTCAAGACGCTTTGAACGAGAAGTCGAGCAATAAGCGTAGGGTACTTTTCTTGTTTTAATGAAGGAGAAGAGAATGGTGACATGTGGTGGTGATGTCACAAAAAATGCTTTTTAGCATAGCAAAGTTTTGAATGGAACTTTTAATGTGGGCCTCACATTGCGTGTGGAAGGTGTCTCGCAAGTCAAGTGGTTTTGTTAACACAACTGGGAACTACACGTGTGGTTTGCTTCACATAGATGGGGGAAAGTAGTGACGGCATGTGCTTGAAATTAATATAACGATATGGTGGTTTTTCTCTTTCTTCTTCTTCTTCTTCTTCTTCTTCTTCTTCTTCTTCTTCTTCTTTTGACTTTGGATTGCTAGGAGAAAGAGAATATCTTCAGGAGCAATCGAACATTTCCATTTTGAAATTATTGGAGGATTAGATAGAGTTTGGAGAGTGCAATGGGGTCTACGTTAAGCATCAATCAGTTGAAAGTTCTGACCAAGTGATGATGATTCATAAAGGTACACTGTCGTCATTGTTAGATCTACAGAGGCAAGAGGAAGAAGAGGCATCGACAGAGAGTTTGGCAATGTTTGATCTGATAGTTTCTCACGAGGTGTAGAAGAAAGAGAGGAGCTCAGCAAAGAGAAGGGCAAGCACAATTTCTCTATGAAGATAATAAGTGGGAACGTGCGTCATATGAGGTGTCTGTAAAAGAGGGCACATATTAGGAATAATTGTAAACAATGCAAGGCTTAAATAGTAGCTTTCCAGGCAAGGTATTTCGTATAGGTAACTATGGCCGTAACGGTCACCACCATTACCAATATGGGCATCGGTCGTAACGGCCGATACAGGGGGCATAACGACCATTACGACCTCCATAATGGTTGAATTTATTTTTTTCCCTGAAAAGTTCTGGAATAATATAAATATTCCAAATATGTATTATTTTATTTTATTTTATTTAAAGAACATGTTTATGGTAGCGTAGCAATCTACTCTTTTGGTGAGAGTGTTGTATCTGGTTGTTTGGTGAATTTATGAACATGGTTACATGTCTCTAATATTTACACCACAATTAAGCAATAGAACAAGAAAATGAAAAAAAGGCATAAATAACATGTTTTTTGAAGGAAAAAAAAAAAAAGACCCTCGAAGCTTCTATTCGCCTAAATCACTTCAATCTATGGTTTTAATCCTAAAAAAATATAGTAACAGTGGTGGAAATTTGCTGTAGAATAATCTAATAAAATTTTTAGAATGAGAAAATTGAAAAAATGAATTTAAATAGAAAAAAGTTGTCATCTTTTGACCGTTATGGGGGTAATGATTGTTATGCCCCATAATGGTCGTTATAGCCCCAAAAAAGCCAATTGCCCCATTTCATCCCCGTATCGTGTAATGGTCATTGTCGTTACATATACGTATCGGCCTTTATGGCCATATCAGAATAAATACAGAACACTTTACTTCCAGGAATCAAAGCTGCAATCATATGATCAGAGGATAGTGGACTTGTTGTGTAGGGGAAAATTCAAAGGTTGGGTGGCGTAAAACACAAATTGTTCAATAGGTAGAATTTTAACTATCTAGAACTCAAAGTTGTGGTCAAAAGAGAATTGTTGGGAGGGGCATTTCTCCCTATTTCTGCTAGTAAAAGAGGTTTTATCGGGTTTTAAGTGGGTTTTTACAGTTGTCTACGAGCCAAATAGATTGAGCTCATGACAATTATTCTGAGCTGAATTGAATTCATGCCAGAGTAAACAATAGTCGCCATGAGTGGTGGGTGGAGACTTCAATGCTGTGAGATTCTCTTTTCAAGAATCAAGTGGCAACCATATAACCAGAAGCATGGGGAATTTCTCAAAATGGATAGTCTATAACGACAAGGTAGATTTACCAATGGGCGAAGTAAAATTCACGTGATCTAATGGTCAGACTAGGGCAGTTAAGTTGAAGCTGGATTGATTTTTGCTCTCAACGGATTGAGTTGAAAAGTTTCCTTTAGTTTTTCAAAGAGTTCTGTTTAGGCCAATATCCGATCACTACCCGATCTTTTTAGAGATGAAAGATGAGGATTGGGGCTTGCGTCCTTTTATGTTCGAGCTTGCTTCCTTAGTGGTGTAGAGTTTCTCGGATAAGGTGAAAGTATGTGGGTCTTCTTTCTCAGTTTGGGGTGGGGCCGGTCTCTCTTTTCCAGAAATTAAATTTGCTTAAGGGAAAGATAATTTTTTTTTTTGGAAAAAGAGGTTTTGGAGAACTGGGAGGAGGAATCCTTGAAGAAATTCAGATGCTTAAAGTAAAAGAAGAGGGAGGCGAACATTCAGTTGATGAAATGGCGTGGAGAAAAATTTGTAGGGCGAAGTTCAATGCAAGCTTAGGAAGGAAGAAATCAAATGGGGACAATATTCTAGGACTCTTTGGTTAAATGTGGGAGGCAAAAATACGAAATTCTTCAACAAAATGGCTAGTGTGCGACCTTGGAACAACAAAATTAAAAGTGTGGTGGTTGAGGGGGAAAGGGTTGAAGGGAAAGCAAGGGTATATGCATTGATAGTAAAACTTTACAAGGAGCTTTTGTCTAGGGAAGATTGGGAAAGACCAACATTTGATAATCTTCCTTTGGGTTCTATTTTGCGGGAGGCAGCAGAGTCTCTAGAGGAAGCTTTCACAGGTAAGGAAATAGAGGCAACCATTTCGGATTTGGTGAGTCAAAAGCCCCTGGTCCTGACGGCTATTCGATTGCAATTTATCAAAAGTTTTGGGATCTATTAAAGGTGGATGTGATTGATTTTGTAAAGGTTTTTTTAAAAGGAGTACTAGCGGTGGAATTAGGGACCACTTTTGTTGCACGAATCTCAAAAACACAAGGGGTGGAAAGCTTGAGGGAAGGTTCATTTCTGACTACATATCTTGGGTATCAATCTGTATAGGGAAGCTGGCCAAACTCCTATAGGATAAAGTAATCGAGAGATTTGAAAGAAAGTTATGAGGTTCGAAGAGAAGGCACTTGTGTTTGGGAGGAGGGTTAATGCTAATTAAGGTGGAAATGTCTAACGTACAAGTCTCCTACATGTCCTTATTTAAGTATCCGAAAGCGGTGGTGGAGAAGCTCTAAAAAATTATGCAGGATTTCTTGTGGAAGGGGCCAAAACAAAAGCATAAGTTTCATCTTTTGAAGTGGGATGAAGTATGTTAGCCTTGGGATCAAGAAGGAGCCGGTCTTAGGGTCTTGGGAGAGATGAATTTAGCATTATTGGGTAAGTGGGTGTGGAGGTTTGGTGTTGAAGATGATAGTCTATGGAGAGAAGTGGTGGAAAGAAAGTATGGATTTCAAGAAGCTTCTTGGTGGATTAAGGCATCATCATTGTATAGGGCATTGTTTCTTTGGAAAGTGGTGGCCTCGCTAAAAAATTATGTTTGGGAAGGAGTGGGGGTTTCTTTGGGTAATGGTGAGGGTGTAGATTTTGAGAGGATGTTTGGCTACATGATAAAAAGTTGAGGGAGTTGCTCCCCCTTTTAGCAAGGCTTTTGCAAGAGGTTAACTTGTCCGTGGCAAGGTGTTATTCTTTCTAAGGAGCCCAGGAGAAACTTAAATGAGGAAGCGGTAGAGGAGTTGTTGAGATTGTTGGAAATGTTGAGCAAGGCATGCCTTTTGGTCTTACAAAGAGATTTGATCTGGTTGTTAGAAGAAAAGTCCGGCAAGTTTTTAGTTAAATCTCTCCACCAAATGATCAGTTGCAGGTTAAATGTCAACGGGGTTAGTCACACAGCTTAATCTTTGGAGATATGGCACTCCTCTGAAGGTGGGTGCTCTAGCTTGGCTAGTGGGAAGTAACAAAGTGCCTACAGTCGACAATTTGCTCAAGAGAAAAATGATTCTTCTAAACGTGTCTTATGTGTTACCAAGATGAGGAATCAGTGAATCATCTTTTCCTTCATTGTGTAGTTGTAAAGAAAGTATGGGAGGGGTTTCTTGGCATGTTTGGTTCTCGGTGGGTCATGCTGTGTTCCATAGACTCTTTCTTTGGCATGTTGGGGGTAAAGGGTAGTTCAACATGGAATGGGTGATCAAACCAAAGGCTATTGTGGCAGATCAGTTTCCTTAAAATTGGGCAGATTTTTGTAGTTTCTTTTTCTTTTTTCTTTTTTTACTTTTTCTTGTAATTCTTTAGGCTTTGGCCTCTTTGCAATAAAATCATCAAAGCTCAAGGAAAAAAAAAAAAGAGAAGAAAAAAAGAGAGACATAAATACCTCCCACGTATTGCAATTTAACATGTGCATTGTAAGTGTACCAAATATGACTAGAGGCTACATGATAAATAAAGAGACTAGGTGGGCCGTACAGCTTTATGGTCCTTATTACTATTATCTAGGTGTGCTATACAATTGTACACCCACATTCGTCAACATTAACATAATTGATGCATGCGGGTTTCTTCTCCTTCTGTTTGCAGTAATTTTTGTTTGTTTTAAATAGTTTATGCATGGTTAATCTCCTTCAAGGTGACAAACAATTGATTTGCATGTTTAGTTTGAAGTTACAATCTGGTGGTAGTAATCGGTCACTCTGATCTTTCCCTCTCCATCTTTGTTTCAGTGATTCTCTATTTGCTGAGCTAAAATTTATCTCCCTTTTTTATATTTTTTAAAACCCTTTTTCTATTGAAGGTGATGTCCATGATGTTGATTATGACAATGGTGGTGGTGAATATGGTTATGATGATAAATTGATAATATTGGACTATGTTGTTGAACAACAGATTATGATGAAGAACGTAGCATTGGGATATGCATGTTGGGTGGAATGGCCTTGGTAATGTTGAGTGTGATCAATTGTTGGAATTGTATATAGTGGCTGGAATTTATCATTTATTGTTTCTCTCTACTGCCATTATTTTTCAGATTCATGATGAAAGTCAGGCCCTTGATTGAGTGGAATGGCCATGGGATAAGGCTTAGATGACGACGACGACAATGATGACCTCTGCTGCTATTGGATTTTCTACTCGAAGTTCTGAATATATGTTAGTCATGAGTTTTGGTGTTGATGAAGATAGAATGTGGCTTTTGTTTTAAGGCTCCATATTTGATTCACAGGTTCTTGTTTTGACAATTAAAGAGCTTTAATTGCCCTTTACAGGAGTTTGCACTTCTATTCTTCATATGCTCAGTTGGTTTTCCGTGGGCTTCTATCCTTCAATCCTTCAGCTCATGGGAGTGAATTTGGTGGTGCTATGCTTGTCATGAGCAGTGGGGTTTTGCTGGGCAGTTTCATATCAAATTCCATGGTTTTAAGCTGTTGTGCGGAATTGCAGGCCAGTAACAGCCCCAAGGATCTGTTGTGATTTTGATTGATTCATAGAGTTTGGTTGTTATCATCAAATGGAATGGCCCCATGTGCTATTTGTATGGGCTGCTCAGATGTCAGACACCCTTTCAGTGATTCATGCGTTGCAGCATCTTTTTGTTTTTGAATTGATGCAGTTGGAGCCGATTTCTTTCTTACTTCTTCTTACTTGGTTTCTTTCTTTTCTTGTCTTCTTTTTTTATTAGTTGAATGCAGATGATGTCCAATGTTAATGGTCAATCTATGCATTAGTGGCTAGCTGTTGCCGTCTGCTCGGGATAGTTTATTTTACAGTGGATTCATTGATGGAGACTAGGTGCAGGCCAGTGGCAGCTTGATTTTTCTCCAATTTTCTGTGCATTCATGGCCTTCTGACGTTGGTATAGTGATGTCTTAGATACGGGCAATTCGTCTAACTTTTGAGTAGTTAAAAGTAGCCCACTTGTTTATGCATTGTCAATTTGCAAACTTCATGTGAGAAGCTTTTCCGATCTCCTTGGTATAGGTTTATATACTGATGCAGGGAGGGACATGATGAGGTCGATCACCATCTTCCTCGGGGGATATCTGCTCCGAATCCATGGAGCTCTTTGGACTCCTAACAGAGCTTCCTCAAATTCACAAGGGATAAAAGTAGAAATAATTTCTAATAAATTCAAAACAACTTGATTGATGATAAAAAATGAAATTACAACTCTTTAAATAAAGAAGTCAAACCTAGGATAGAGTTTTAGACTTAGACTCCAACTCAAACACCCTAAAAAGGTGACTTATTATAAATAGTAAACTTGCTATCTATAGACGATTCTCTATTCCTACTAGACCCCATGGTTTTTGGCTAAAAATAGCAAGTGTCCAATTTGGACCAACCACGTTATTCTCCTAATTTTTCTATGCCCTTTTCATGTTGGGCAGGACTTCTACAACTCAAATGATCAAAAGTTATACTCGAATTAGAACTTACTATTTATAGTAAAAACGAAATTAAACGGGAATTTTAACCATCGATCCGATTGAATCTTGCAAATCCGCCGTGGGTAGGGGTTGGTTGGCTTAAGTTGGTTCTCTTACCTCAAAATCATATAATATGTCAAAAAACTCATCCAGGTTTGTGAGATACAACTGTTTTAAGGTTCTGACGGTCCGGGTCATTTCTGCCTCCGATCTGGCCTTTTTTGGTCCATCTTTGCCATGAAAGTGTCTGTGACCCGCTATACATCATATACGCTGGCAGCATGTGGTATTAGGTGCCAGCACGGAGACGGAAATGCTCATTCCTATGCATATGGTCATTTTACCATTAAACCCAACTGTTGTGGTTGCCAGTGACCAACTCCTAATAATAACAAGTCATAGGTAGTGGCAGATTATTCAAAACAACTCAATCTCACACATGTTTGCTCTGCTTGTTTGATTTTTCTATGAAAATTCTGTATGGCCGACTTCCATGGTTATTGGAGCAGATTGATTTGGAAGAGATCTAGACATCTCAAGGACCCGTATGAGTCCAATCATGAAATGTTTGTGATGAATATATACAGCTTTGTCACTCAGTTTAGCTTACATCAAAGCCAGCTTTCTATTCATTTCATTATTCTTACATTTCTTGAGTGTTGCTCATTGGCTGATTTTATACAGAGAGATTTAAATCAATACGGATGTTAGTCCACTTCATAATGGAATGCTCAGGTTCTCGACGATGAGCGACTATCCTCGGGTTTTGAGAACCAGGGTGTTATAGTTGGTGTTGATGCATATAGAATGTGGCTTTTGGTTCAAGGATCCATCAAATGATTTGCAGCTTCTTCATTTTGACAATTAAGAGCTCTAATTGCCCTTTTGCAGGAGTTGCTCTTCTATTCTTCATATGCCCAGTTGGTTTGCTGTTCGCTATGGGCTTCTATCCTTCAATCCTTCAGCTCATGGGAGTGAATTTCGTGGTACTTTGCTTGTCATGAGCAGTGGGGTTTTGCTGGGCAGTATCCTATCGAATTCCAAGGTTTTTAAAGTTGTAGTGCAGAATTGCAGGCCAGTAACAGCCCCAAGGATCTGTTCTGATTTCGATTGATTCATAGAATTTGGTTGTTATAATGAGATGGGCTGGCCCCTTGTGCTATTTGTATGGGCTGCTCAGATGACAGACAGTCTTTCAGTGATTCATGGGTTCATTTTGTATTCGAATTGATGCAGCTGGAGCTGGTTTCTTTCTTCCTCTTCTCCTTCTTGCTTCTTCTTTTCTTATTGTTTTTTGTCGTAGCTCAGCGCAGATGATGTCCAATGTGAAGGTCTATCTATGCATAAGTGGCTAGCTGTTGCTGTCTGCATTGGATGGTTTATTTTGCAGCGGATTCATTGATGGAGATCCGGTGCTGGCCGGTAGCAACTTGATTTTGGTCCAATTTTTTGTGCATTCATGGCCTTCTGATGTTAGTATGGTCATGTATTGGATATTGGCAATTTGTCTAGCTTTGATTAATCAAAGTAGGTGTTTATGCATTGTCAGTTTGCAAACTTCATGTAAGAAGCTTTTCCGATGTCCTTGGTGTGGGTTTATATTCTGGGCTGGTAGCATGTGGAATTAGGTGCAAGCATGGGGAAGAAAAATACTCATTCTTACTATCATTTTACAATTAAACAGAACTGCTGTGGCTGCCAATGACTAACTCCTAGTTAACAAGCCATAAGTAGTGATAGATGATTCAAAATGACTCAATCTCACATCAGTTTGCTCTGCCCATCTGATTGCTCTAGGGAACTCTGCATGGCCCACTTCAATGGCGATTGGAGTAGATTGATCTCAAAGAGAGATCCCAACTTCTCAAGCACCCTTATGAGTCCAATCATGAACTGTTCGTGACGAATGCATAGGGCTTTGTGACTCAATTCAGCTCACATCTATGCCAGTTTTGTATTGCTTTCATCATTCCTAATGCATGCATAGACCAAAGATGTTTCTGATTTGAGCGTGCATTTGCATGCCCCCAACAGAATCCATGAAGCGTAACAGAAAATTTCCAAGCAAGCTCTGCATGCATATAACAAAGTGCACCCTCCAACAGAATCCATGTAGCCTAACAGAAAAATTCCAAGCATATAACATCTAGTTTTTCTGACCACCTCAATTAAGAAAATAGTGAAGAAGTCTTAGTGGTACCAAGGAACATGAAAGAATCTACATGCAATTGCTGAGTACAAAATGGAATTAAACATCTAACAACTTTGACTAATTTCCAAATGATCCTTTTGATCACTAAACAATTAATCATCATCTTCCACGGGCGGATGCTTTATTTATTTATTTATTTTTAAGGTAACAAGATAATAACTTTCTCTCAACCTGTTGAGCTCACTAGATGAAAAACTCAATGTAGAACCTCTCCAGTCTATTGTGTTTGAATGAATAACTTCCAACCACAGTTCTAAAACTTGCTGACTTGACTTGAAACTCGGCCGAGTTAACTTTACTTGGCATGATTTTTGCTGGAAACTCGAATCTGCAAAAATCAGTTGGTTGGACCGAATTTTATACAACTGTTTTATACATAAAACACTCAAACTCAAACTCTATTATAGGCAAATCTACTCCGTCATCAGGTGAGAAAAATTATTTCAACTATACATACTAAAAAAGATCAGCCATATAGAAAATCTTACACTAACATGAGCAAAGTAATGTGGAATTGATATTAAAACTTTTAAGTTCATAAGGTTTGTCCTGCCTAATATTTGGATGAGGCTGATTTTTGTATTTTCGCTTCATCAACGTTTGTTGATGATATTCACCATGGTGAACCCACGCAAACCCATGGGTGGCATCCCAACCCATCAGTGCACCTAGGTTGTGTATTTCACCTAGGATGGAGCCAGATGGACGGGGTGGATGCCTCACGTGTTGTAGAGGACCGCAGTAACGGTTGGTGATGGATCTACCATATGTCCATATATTCTCTTATAATATTACGTCCACTGCTTCCTCTGCAAAATTTGTCTAACCACCTTATTCTACCCCGCAGTGTGTGGGGCCCACCGTGTTGTAGTTATAACATCTAATCCGTCCATAAGCTGCCCTTTCAAGTTCACTCACTACGTACCAAAAATCAGTTTGATACAAAACCTACGTTGTTCACACAACACGAGAGAGTTTGGATGAGTTTCTTACCATTAAAAATTTCCATCTTGTTTCTGGGAACGACTTTGTTTCTTATAAACCATCTAATCCATTCAGAAGATGGGTTCCACTACCATGACTGGGCACTTCAAATCAGGGCATTTCAAAACTGAGGTAGGCCATCCGTAATTTTAAAGGTTTTAAATGGGTTTTTGCACTGCTTGGGCAACCTGATTTTTGGATGATACTAAGGTTTGGAGAAAATGAGGGGCACACATGATGGACGGATTGGATGTGTGACCCATCTCTACAAAGGAACCTACGGTCAATAGGCTGGGCCAACCTATGGGCTTATGGGCTGGTTAAGTATTTCGGGCAGGCTTAGGTATAAAAGACCAAAAACTTAGGGCTGAGCCTACTGAGAGTATTGCTCGGTTGCTTTACTAAAACAAAATAAAAGATCAAGCAACTTTGGGCTGAGCTTGGACTATATAACCCCATCTCACACAAATGTAGTCTATCTGATCAGACTGATATAATCAGATAAATCTAAAAACAGAACCATTTTATTGATAAAAGCTTTCTTTAAAAAAATAGTGAAAAAAATATAACCAAAAAATAAAAAATAAAAAATCTTTCAAAACACCTGTACAATGAGCCCATTCCACAACTTAAAAGAATTGCTTTTTTAATAATCCATTTTTGAAGACTCACTCTTTGCAAAACCACAGGCATTCCTTCATCTGATTTTCCGTAGAGTCGATTTTCAAAGACAATTCCTGCATGCTTATCTATAGATGTAAAGAATAAAGAAAAATATCAATTCTCTTCAAACTGTTGAGGGGGCATCTCCAACCATTGAATTATGCATTCACTATAAAAAAATATGTGAGCATGGCATACACATGACCTCCTTCCCTGTAGAGAATTCATTCAGACAAATTGTACACTTGATCTCGTCTGACTCTCCTTTGTTGAAACTCATCCTCTTCAAGGCTTCAACTGAAGATCTTAATGCTGGGACTGCACTATCCCTCCTTTCAAAAGCCAAGTCCATTGATTCTCTTAGCGTCCTAGCCAGTGTCTCTTCTCCTTCTTCTTCTTCTTCTTCTTCAATCAATTCTAAAATCTCTAAAATCTCAAACTCAGCTACAATCTGTACCATCTCCTTTCCTGCTGCATGGGCTTTCTTTGCTATATAATTAATATTCAAGGCCACTGATTCAACACAGTCTCGATGAATGTTTAAGTGAGAAATCATCTTTGCAATACGGCTTTTAGATGTCTCTGCTTGCAAGGAATAGTGAAGATCATCTGAGAATGTCTCAACCACCCTACGAACTTCCACACTGGGCTCTGATTATTGTCCTCCTGCATCTAATCGTCTAGAGTATTCTTTCTTGGGCTTCAGATACTATTTCATTCAATTTTCCATGGGCACTTGGGCTTCAGAAACTCAAGTGAGGCACACGAGAGGAAACAGTGATAATTCAATTACCACCGTTGAAACATTCATACGGCAACAGCTGCATATGCCAGCGTGCCAGAAAGAGCAACATCCAAGTGACACTGTAACACCTGGTACGGGAGTTCCCGTAACGCAAAAGTTCCGTGAGGCCCATCTCAATGTCTGGGTGAAATCCACTCCATTCATCAGTTTCACCGACTCATGTTACAATGAGATTCCAAAACGGAAACAGATCGAAGATTAAGTGGACCCCACAAGAAGAAACAGCGAGAGATGGGACGTTCAACATTGAAACCTTATTAGGGTCACAGAAGATTTGGATCAGGATGATATTTGTTGTGATCCTTTCATCCCGGTGGCAATCACCTACCTACTGCTTTAGGCGGTGTGGCCCACTGGATGTGTTAATCATAACCTCAGGTATATGAGCCCATAAACATCACTGTGAGGCCTAAGTATTTTCATCTTAGGTTGTTGATCATGTCCTGTGATCCAATGGCATTTCATTATTCTGTTAAGCCGTTCCCATTTTTCATTTAAACAAATAATTAAATAGACACCAATTAGACCATTAAGAAATCATATTTTGAACGTGTCAATTCAAGTTGCATATCCATGTGTGAAAGCCCTTGGTACCTGTGTATCATCAGCCATCACTATCAGAGTATCAAACTTTCCTCATATTAATTTTACAGGGCATGTTCCCAGCCTTATTAGAGAGGGGCCACGTGGCAAAAATGCATGTGAACCAGATTATATCATTGAAAGGCAAATAAACATTATAGTAGGTTTTAATGGTAAGTGTTCAATCACCCATGTTTCTTGTGTTGTGGTCCACCTGATATTTTAGAATCTCCTGCATTTTTTGGATCAAACCTAAAATAAGCATATGAAACGGATGGACGGTGTAGATATAAGACACATATATCACAGTGGGCCCAACATGCAGGTTGGTGGATCTTATCCACTGAAGCTGCGTCCAAAGTTGCTATATGCAAACCTTCTAAATACCATTATCTGAAGAATGAAGTTACGAATTACAAACTTCAGCTTCTTTGTTTATATAAATAATTCAATATAACAACTCATCTATCAGCTAATCTTCAAACACTTCTCACATCTTTTTTTCCTTCTCTTCTTTTCTTTCTCTCACTACAGAAGCAGCCATGTCATTGGGTGGGGAAGCTTCTCTCCAACGCCAATACCCAGAGCCGCTGCTCAGTTCATCATGCGTGCCTCTCTTGAACGAGTGCCTGAAAACAAAGAACCTTCTCTCCTCATCAAAATCACCTTGAACGAGCAGTCCAGCAGCTCACGGCCACCTCCCATGGATACATATACAAAATCGAGGATTCAAAGGCATCTAAGAAAATGCAGATATTCTCAGACAAGCTTCATCGATAC
Organism: Magnolia sinica; assembly: GCF_029962835.1. Lineage (NCBI taxonomy): Eukaryota > Viridiplantae > Streptophyta > Magnoliopsida > Magnoliales > Magnoliaceae > Magnolia > Magnolia sinica. Next base: position 87,220,355 of record NC_080578.1, on the reverse strand, counting down.
TCTTAACGTAATAGATCCACCATACGTTTCCAATATATTATGTCGTACTTCAATGTTCATCCTATGGCCTGTGAATTCTCTGCACAGAACTTGGCCATTGGTGCTAGTGATATGGCAGAGCGGGCCATGAAAGCTTGTAAGGAGTTACATATGGCCATGGAGATTAATATTGTGACAATGTTGTTGGTGCAAGATGATGGAGATGCAGATTCAATGGCTAGGATTTTGACGTGGTCCCCTGTGGTCCCTGTATCAGGATCTTCCATTGAAGCATTGGAGGGGATGGGCTTAGAATCCGATGCTAGTAAGTGTGTTATATATCAAGATGAATTCTTGGGAGGGGTTGGGATATTGCGTATGCCTTGCTCACATGTTTTTCATGGCCAATGTATAATCCGATGGTTGGAGGAAAGACACGTATAACCAGTCTCTCTATTTGAGATGCCGGTGAAGCACTTGAAAGAAAGCTGATTTTTTTTTTTGTTTTTTTTTATTCTATAATCAGTCTTGTCAAATTTTTACTGGTATGTATGATATTCTATTTGATTTTAGCTTCTTTTTTTTTTTTTTTTTTTTTTTTTTTTAAAGTCATTCATCCAATATTCAACTTTTCTATTCATCTATTCACTTGCTTATTCAAAGCCTTATACTTGTGTAGGGTCCACCTTGTTATTTATGTGGGCCACGCTATAGAAATTAACAACTTAACCTTCTAAATTTAAATAGTGACCCACATGATCTGGATGGGCCTGACTCTTAGGGCAGTGCTGCGAACCATCTGCATAAGTTCTATGCATCGTTATATGTTTGAGAATTAAAAGCTATGCCAGGCTTTTGCCAGCTAACGTCTGGATATGAGGCACACGCCGTTGAAACCTTCCCGAGGCTAACCATGACGGATATGTAGGGAAGCGCGGAAGGTGAGCCCTTAAGATCTGACGATCTACACGAGTTTTGGAACCCTCACAAAGTAGAAGATTAACGCTCCTACGGCCCGCCTATGTACTACTGGAGCAGATGAATCTATTCACACCTCTGATCCTACGGTATAGGTGGCCTCGGATCACGATTTATGGATTAGATCGTCCCATGGACAAGCCAAAATGGACAGATTATTGTGCACACTATATCTTTCTGTATGCTATCGGTATTTCTTATGATTGATTGCACTTTACGAGAGAAAAGCCCATCCCTTTTTATAGGAAAGGAAGGAGATGGGATGAGATCAGATTATCCGGTCTTCTCCTTATCTCCTATCCAAAATCAAATTCAAAAATGAATTTGAAATCTCAACAGAAAGGAAAAGGCCGGAAGAAGCCTAAACATATGGGACCCATCCGCTAGTGATTGCTTACCAGTGGGCCCCACTGGCCTACGTCCAACATCTCCCACTCAATCACATTGTGGGATAAGCACAAAAATTTGTCCATCTAACTCACCCAATAACAATCAAAGACCAAACATCGCGATCAAAAGAATCAGAGGCGTGGGACCAGCTGGATCACCGTAATTTTCTCACAGGTGCTTAAGTACTAAGTGACCACCTAACAAGTACTCAATAACCCAAGCTTTGCAATGCCTGTCTTAGTCCGCATGACCACACCGGATGGAGTTAAATCCCGATCTGGAGTACTCGACCAACATATGTACTTATCCAACTTATCGAGTTATTTTGAAAACTTGATTTTTCATAAACTTAGACTATAACCAATTTAAAGCAATACTTATATATGTATGCTTTTTAAGAAAAATATTGTTTGCAAAAGTCTAATAAAAACAACTCGATACTGCCGGCGGATAAGTCTTCAAATGCGTATTTATAGTTCTAGAAACTTAATGTAGCTGTCACGGGATCTTTCCTACGCAGATGTGTAATTTGGAATTAATCAAGCCGCTTTCCTAGCGTAACTGAGTCTGGCCAATCAAGGACCCTTCGTGATAGTACACTAAAGTAGCGACTCAATCTCATCCTCATATACACAAGAGGAGGGTAGCTAAGGACACAAAGAGTCACCTACGGAGCTGGCTACTAGCACCTTGCAATGATTGGATCGAATCAAAGTAATCTGTAGGTAAAAAGGTCTTAGCACGTGGCTACAATCTACGTCGTAAAGTAGACAATACTAGGTAAATGTCGGGTCTACAATATGCAGGTCATTCTACATGAGGTACGACTCATTTCATAACCTCATAACCTGACTATAAATTCAGGCCATAACATTGATCGCATGAAAAATAAATGGTGCAATTATGTTATTCGACTTTATCAGTCTCATCTTCAATCTTAAAAGATTGTAGGCGGATACAACTCACTCATATCCTCATCTTTTATTATTTACAATAAAGAGAAGTTCATACCTCAATGTATAAACATGACCCCAATTGTACCTCTCTTGTACATTCAAGGTTGGTCAACCTGTGCGAGTGGGTGACCAGCCTGCCGACAAAAAATAGAAATCCTACATTATCTCAAGGTAAATGCTGATGATCTACTTACCTAGTTTATATTAATGTTCAATACTAAATAAATGAAATGTGTTTTTCATTAATGAAAGATCAAAAGTATTACAAAATAAGTACATCACTCAAGCCTTGCTCAATCCCATCTGCCTAACGTGAACCTGAAATAGATCTCTAGCCATAGGTTTCGTCATAGGATCGGCCATCATCTCCTTAGTAGGAATATAGCTGAGGGCGACCTTCTTATCTCTCACTTGATCATGGACGTAATGATACTTGATCTCAATGTGATTAAACTTCTGGTGGTGTTTAGGATCCTTTGCCAAGTCAATGGCAGAAGTACTGTCTATCTTCAGCGATATAGGCTGACGAACACTTGGTACAACACCCAAACTCAATAGAAATCTGGGAACCCATACACACTCCTGAACTGCAGCACAACATGCAATGTACTCAGCTTTCATAGATGAAAGAGCTATGGATGTCTGTTTTTTACTCGACCATGAGATAGCTCCTCCTCCGAGTAAGAATACATATCCTGAAGTAGACTTTCTCTCGTCGGCGTCATTATCCCAAGCAGCATCAGAATATCCTTTGAGCTCGATACTTGTGCCTTCATAACACAACATTAGGTCTTTCGTTCCTCTTAGATAGCGGAATATATGTTTGACGGCTTATCAATGAGATTGTCCTGGGTTACTCTGATAACGGCTGACTATGTCAACTACATAGCTAATACACAGTCTGGTGCAAAGCATAGCATACATTAAGCTCCCTACTATGCTTGAATAAGGTACTGAGGACATATCCAATTTCTCGGCTTCAATCTGGGACACGATTTTCTATCTAGCTTGGTAACTTTATCCATAGGGGTTTCAACAACTTCTGAATTTTTCATCTTGAACCGCTATAAGATCTTTTGTATATAGGTGGCTTGAGATAAGCCTAAAAAATTCTTAGGGCAATCTCTGATTTTTTACCCCAAGAATAAAGTTGGCTTCACCAAGGTCTTTTATCTTAAAGTTCGAGAATAGCCAATTTTTAGTCAATATCAATAATTGCATGTAATTACCAGCTAACAGGATATCGTCTACATATAGAGATAGTATCGGAAAGGATCTTTCAAATCGTTTCATGTATACACAATGATCTTCTTTACTCATCGTGAATCCAAAAGTAGTGATGGCTAAGTGGAACCTCATGTACTATTGTCTTGGAAATTGCTTCAGCCCATAAATAGATTTCAACAACTTGCAGAATTTTTTTGGATGTTTTTTGTCCACATGACCCATGGGCTGATGCATGTATATCTCTTTGTTCAAGTCACTATTTAAAAATGCAGTCTTTACATCCATCTGATATAACTCTAAATTTAAACTTGCGACAATGGACAAGATCACGCGGATTGAGGAGAACTTTGCAATAGGTGAAAAGTCTCCTCGTAATCAATGCTTTCTTTTTGTGTAAAACCTTTAGCAACTAATTGTATTTTGTACTTGTCCACTGTTCCATCTGTCTTTCTTTTTATCTTTAGTACCCATTTATTACCTATCGCTTTGCGATTGGAATACGGATCAACAAGTTCCCAGACTTTATTCTTCTCCATGGAAGCGATCTCTTCATCCATAGCATTCACCCAATCAGCCGAGTTAGAAGATAACAACGCATCCTGATACGAATCAGGTTCATCATCATCAACCGCAACGTAAGAGAATGTTTGCCCCTCAATATCGAAGTATCTTCAGGGAATCAATCCTCTTTCGCTTCGACATAACTCAGGAGCCCTCTGAGATGTCCTCCCACTGTCCTGACGAACTATACGAGCGTCATCATTTTAAGAAGCAGAACTCCCACTCTCCTGAGATACATCAGGTATTTTAAAAAGTTCTATTGAAACCTTTTGCTGCATTCGGCTCGGGTATCTATCTTCAACGAAGGTCATGTTCCGGGATTCTATCTCAATCAATCGTCTATGGCCCTAAAAAATTAGAACGTATGCCTTTGAATGCATAGGGTACCTTATGAACACGTATTCAATGGTTTTACTATCAAGTTTACTTCTATGCGGAGTAGGTAGCAAAACATATCCCAAAGATCCCCAAGAGCGTAGGTTGGCTAGAGAAGGAATCCTCCCATACCACAACTCATATGAGGTCTTAGGAATGGATTTGGATGAGACTCTATTAAGGACGTATACGGCTGTTAAGAGTGCGTCTCCCCAGAATGTGGTAGAGAGATTGGCTTGTATCATCATCGATCTAACCATATCTAATAGTGTCCTATTCCTTCTCTCTGCAACACCATTTTTTTGTAGAGTGTAAGCCATTGTGTACTGTCAAACTATGCCAACGTTTTCACAATATGATTTAAACATTTTAGATGTATACTCGCCACCTCTATCAAATCGAAAGATTTTAATCTTTTGTTCAAGCTGATTTTCCACCTCAGCTTTATATTTAAGAAAATAATCAAAAGCCTCAAATTTGTGTGAGATGAGATACACATTTTCATAGCGCAAGTAATCGTCAATAAAAGTGACAAAGTATTAACATCCATTTCTGGCATGTACATTGAAAGGTCCACAGATGTCTGAATGGATTATCTCTAGTGTGCCCTTGGACCTAGTCGCTTTAGGAGATGGTTTCTTCGAAGTCTTTCCGAACACACAATGTCCACAAAATGGCAAATCAAATTTGGATAAGGAGTCTAACAGACCAGAACGTACTAGTCTTGTCATATGATCCTTTCCAATGTGACCTAACCTCGCGTGCCAATTTTGAGATTCAGATACTACAATTTCATTTGACATAGCAGATAAAGCAAGAGGTGCATTATAACTATCTACGTCCAGAATAAATAAATCTAAAATTAAATTTTTCCATGCAAAGATGAAGTTATTTAGTCTCAAAGAAACTCTTGTCCCGGAAAATCAAATATCAAAACCATCATATAATAACTTAGAAACATAAATTAAATTCCGACACATCCCCGGTGCATAAAGAGTATTACGGAGGATTATTGTTTGCCCTATACGCGTAAGAAGATGTGAAACGCCAATCCCTAGTACGTCTTCGACAGCATTATTTCCCATATACACATTGTAACTTCCCTTGGCTACAGGTCGAAATTCCTCGAGTCCTCGACGACTCCATGTCACGTGCTTTGTTGCGTCTGAATCCAAAATCCATTCGTTAGATATAGTATCAACAGAAAGGATTTTAGAACAAACGCCTACATACAAAGTATCTAGTGACTGAGAAATTACCGTCTTTTTATGGGCACACTGCCGAGCATAATGGCCGGAATTTCCACAAACAAAGCAAACTATATTTGTCTTTTTCTGCTTCTTCTTTTCATTCCCCTTCTTGAGATTTGGAGGAGGTGTCGTGGTCTTCTGTTCTTAGTTATTCTTTTTCGCCTTCTTGCGAGCTTTGAACCGTTTCTTTTTATCTTTCCGTTTATAGGTCTCTGCTACAAAGGCCTTGGCCGATCCTAGCTGAATTGCATTCATTTCAACATCCCGTACCAAGTGGCCACAAAAGTCTCTGAACGTAGTGATAGAATCAGTATAGTTCAGAATTCTTTTGATTAGGGCCCAAGATTCAGGCAAGAAACAGTGCATTGCTATTATTTTTTGATTTTCAGTCAATTTACACCCAATATAAGGGCACCTATCATCTGCTCCATCTTACAAATATGATCTTTGATTGGGCAGGCGACTGGCATCCTATACTCCTGGAATTCTAATTCCATTGCCCGAACTCTCGCATCTAACTTCTGCGCATAGATATTTGTCAGTGCTTTCCAAATTCCCTTAGCGGTGTCATGTACTTCATACGTAGGTATGAGTTCTTTGTGCATAATGCTAATAAGGACATTATGGGCTGAACGATTTTGTTTACGTCACTTATTGTAGCGGGTCATTGCAACCCTATGTTCTCCTAAATTTTTGTTTTCAGCTAGTATGGGTTCCTCTTGAACCTCATCGAGTGTGTACGATATATCGTCCTCGTACAGAAGGCTTCACACCGCGCGGGACCAGTCTTCATAGTTGTTACCGTCGAAATGTTGTCCTTTCAGCTGTTCAGCAGTTAACGCTTTGGTAACCATCTCTACATTGCATAAGTATCACTACTTAGCTATGATCTAACGTGTTATACAAATTTTCAAAGTATAAAAGTAGTCAACACATTTTAACGAGATCTGAAAGTCCACATATACCCGAATGGGCGGTGTAGATCAATCAAGTTCTCTATTTAAGATGAGTTTAATGCTTTTATAAGAATAAATTTGTATAACGTGCAACCTTCCATTATTAGTTGGATGCATCATTTGGTGGAGGAGAATCAACTCTCACTCAGGTTATGCACAACCTATTTATATGTGTAGGGAGCATTCTAACACTAATTTTCTATATTCCAATGAAAAAAATGGCTTAGATCTGATCACATCAGGCGTAATTATATCACACATATAATCATTATTATCAGATTAAAAAAAAAAATTGAAGTGCATAGCCATAAAGAGAGTTCAATTATCACCTGTGATTATGACCATTAGTGATGGATCCGATCATTACCGTTAATGATCATTGTTGATGATAGATCCTTTCATTAACATTGATCATCATGGTTGATGATCGTTTCAATCACTAATAATCTTTGGATCACTAGTGAATAGAATGATATAAAGGAAATCACATTCACATGCATATATATATGTACATGTCAAAAAAAAAAAAAGAAAAAAAGAGAGAAATATACATATTACTTGCAAGAAAGCTGTAGAGTTTCGGGTTACTCCAAGTGGGCAACTGGACCAAAGTTTATTGATCCAACAGTTGATATTATGGGCCCCACTTGTATATCCCATATGTCAATAATCCAGTTGATGTAAGAATCTAATCCCTTCATTTTATTAGATGATAGGATTATTCAATCTAGGATATATTTATTTCAGGGGCGATCGATAGTGAGACTAACAATCTCAACGGCCTAAATCATTGAAAAATGGGCCCACTTGTACAAAACTGAAAACCAAAGCAGTATGCCAATCCTAGGGCCCATATATAACACAAGCATACATGCATCCACTGCACACAGGACTTCACTTGTCTGTACTTGCCTAAGTTACATGAGCCCACATGATATACATGTGAAATCCACTCAGTTTCTCAAGTAATGGGCCATTCTATTGATGTGCTTTAGCCCAAAATTTGACATACTTGTTTCACGAGATCCTAACCATCGGATCAGAGATCTTTCGTGTATTCATGGCCCACCATATGAGGTGACTACCCTGATTTGTTTGCATCTTGATAGACGGTCTGGATCTATCCCACGAGAAGCCATAAATTCATTCCCTCTCGCTTATCTCTAGAAGTATCAACGGTTGAGATTGGAGAAAGTATCAACGGCTGAGATTAGAGAGAGAGGTGGCACAACCCATGAAGCCATTCCCTCTCTCTTATCTCTGGAAGTCGCTTATAGTTCTGGAAAAACAGATGGACACCGTGGATTTAGAACACAGACTTCAAGGTGATCCTCATTATAGAGGTTTCCAGGGTAGACGTTCAATCCCCACTACATATTATAGTATGGTCCATTTGATAATTATATCTGTCTTATTTATCTTCTCAAGCCTAAATCCGAGGTCGCCAGATGGATGGACGGTTTGGATATAACACATACCTTGTTATTAGACCCACGTGTACAACAGCTATATCACTGGTATAATGTACATCAGCCAATCAGCTTCCCACGTGTACAACAGCTATATAGCCAGTATGATGCACAGCAGCCAATCAGCTTCCCACGTGTACAGTAGCTATATAGCTGGTATGATGTACACCAGCCAATCAGCTTCCCACGTGTACATCAGCTATATGGCTGGGTGCGTGACACGTCAATACAACAATCTATTGGCACGTATGGTGAGATACGTCACCGGCAGCTATATTGATGACATACGTCACTAGTAGCTAGTTGTGATGAGATACGTCACCAGCAGCTATATTGATGAGATACGTCACCAGTAGCTTGTTGTGATGAGATACGTCACCAACAGCTATATTGATGGGTATGTCTCCTGATTTAGTTGTGTAGCTCACGATGAACGTGTGGTGAGTGGCTAAGAATAAAATATGGTGGATGATATACATGGACATTGAAGGGACAAAATGATCATGGGACCCATGTACAAAATGAACGGCTACTAATAAACATAATTCCACAATTTCTATTCAATTTTGTACATGGCCCATGTGGATGATACCAGGGTGTCATTCACAATATCTATTCAATTTTGTATATGGCCCATCCACGTTATGGGCTACAAACTGACAGCTATGGTCACAAAAAATGCATGCCAGGCTAATTTGATAAAAAAAAATAAATAATAATAATGGGAATCCAGATTGTCCGTATTGATAGGCCGTTGTAATGGGTACTGTCCACAGCAGTCCAAATAAAACACATGCACATACCATTCGAAAGCCATGATTAGGAGTCCAAGCAAAAAAAAGAAAGGTCACTTACCTTTTAGATGAAAATAATCGGAGATCCATCATTGAACGCTTTGATACCACTGTAGGGAAGCACGAAAGGTGAGCCCTCAAGATCTGAAGGTCTACATGAGTTTTGGAACCCTCACAAAGCAGAAGATTAACGCTCCAATGGCTCACCTATCTACTACTGCAGTAGATGGATCTATTCACACCTCTGATCCTACGGTATAGGTGGCCTCAGATCACGATCTACGGATTACATCGTCCCAAGGACAAGCTAAAATGGACAGATTACTGTGCACACTATATCTTTCTGTATACTCTCGGTATTTCTTATGATTGATTGCACTCTACGAGAGAAAAGCCCATCCCTTTTTATAGGAAATGAAGGAGATGGGATGAGACCAGATTATCCGGTCTTCTCTATCTCCTATCCAAAATCAAATTCAAAAATGAATTTGAAATCTTAACAGAAAGGAAAAGGCAGAAGAAGCCTAAACATATGGGACCCACCCACTAGTGATTGCTCACCAGTGGGCCCCACTGGCTTACGTCCAACAGGATAAATGCCATCGAACCATTCATGAGATTATTCTTGGGACAGAATGAAAACAGAAGCATTAGCTTGATTGATGTAGAGTGGGTCAGGGACAGTTTCATGGCCAAGATGTATCAGAAAAGGTCCGGTCGATGACAGAAGTGATCCGGACCGTCAGACCTTAAATCCGGCATATCTCACAATTCGGAATGAGTCATCGGGTGTAAAATATATGATTTTGGGGTAGGACAAGCTACTTTAGCTACCCAACCCCGTTATTCTGGTTGCGCAAGCCGGATTTGCGAAATACCATCGGATCAACTGTCGTTTCCCTATTTTAATTCCATTTTTATTATAAATAGTAAGTTTTAGTTTGATTATAATTCTTCATCCATTGGACTTTAGGAGTTGCGCCCAACGTGAAAAGTGCTTAGAATAATTAGGAGAACAGCGTGGTGAAGCCAAATATGAAACTTACTATTTTTGGCCGAAAACCTTGCACACTAGTACACATCACAACTGTCTATAAATACAAGTTTACTAAGTTGCGAATTCTAGGAGTTTTAGTCGTAGCTTGATTCTGAAATTTCTCCCATCGCTTAGTATCCCTATATAAAGGGTTGTAAACTCGTTTATTTCAATCATCAATCAAATTACGAATTTTCTAGAATTTATTTCTATTTTTCTTGTTCTTTTCCTCATGGATTCAAGAAGTCTCTGTGAGGAGTCCAGAGAAGCTCCATGGATTCGGAGTAGTTATCCTTGAGGAAGACGGAGATCGACCTCATCACGTTCATCCCTGCGTCAATTGGTATCAAAGCAAGGATTCCCCTCGGGCCGATGGCAAACAACAAAGGTATGAACCAAAATCCTGTGGACGCTAATTCAGGGATTCGTTATCTTTCGGAAAGAATGAAAGCTTTCCACCGGGATAGTCAATTGACCGTGCAAGGGTTGTATGCAATACTCGACCGTCTTGTGGATGCGTTACTTCCGTCCTGAACCCTAGATGATGCTCCACCGCTTATGGTTGTTGTAAGGCATAACCTGATTTCTGTAGAGCACTACCAGTGATAAATCGTAAGGCTACACCAGGTGATTCGAGCTTAAGAGACGAAGATCTTAATGAAGGCTTTGCCCAACGACCAATCCATGAAGGCAATCATTTAAATCATGCTGGGAGAGACTATCGAGGCAAAGCCGAACTTTCTAGTTTTAACGGTTTATTAGGCATAGAAGATTTGCTCGACTGGTTAGCCGAACTAGAAATATATTTTGATTATATGAACGTGTCAAAGTATAAAAAGGTAAAATTAGTAGCGTTAAAATTAAAATTCGGTGCTTCTGCATGGTGGGAGCATTTACAACTCTCACGAGCCCGACAAAATAAGGTGCTCATGTCATCATGGCCACGGAGGAGATGCCTTCTTCGATCTCGATTCCTTTTTAATGATTATGAGCATGTATTATTCCAGCAATACCAAAACTGTTGATAAGGGAATCAAATCGTCAACGACCATCTATAAATAGTAAGCTTACTATTTACAGTAAGTCACGATTTCTATTAGTTTTCGTTGTAGTTTAATTTTGAAACTTCTTCCTATATTTCATGTCATTATTTAAGAAGGTTGTAAGCTCGTTTTAATGATCAATCAATTTATTACGAATTTCTAAAAATTATTTTATTTTCTTATTTTCCTTGTGGATTCGATGTATTTTTGTGAAGAGTCCAGAGAAGTTCTGTGGATTCAGAATAGTTATCCCCTGAGGAAGATGATGCTCGACCTCAACACATCCTCCCATGCGCTAATTTGGTATTAGAGCCAGTCTTTCTCCTCGAATCTATGGCTTCTATCAACGGGTTGGGCAACAATCCCATGGATGGTGCTCTGGGAAATTTGCCTTTAACGGCGGTGACTTTTGAAGCATCACAACGAGAGAATCGGCAAGTCATGCAAGGGCTGCAGGCTGTCATCGATTGCTTGACGAAGGCCCTAGGGCCACTCCGTGTTTATGGCGGTGACCCGCCACCAACAGGTGTGGGAACTCGTAATCGCACTGATCGTGGGATACTGCCGATAGTGAACCAAAGGAGATGGAGATCCATCAACGAGGAGGTCGACGACGTGGTACTCCAATATCCCGGACAAGACATCGATCGAGTAGATCGAGAGTTCAGGATGAGAGTCGATATTCTTAACTTCAATGGATGGCACCCCTTTTCATAACGCCGAAGCTCTGTAATTGGATAAGTCCCTGGTCCACCAACTCCCCTCTAAACGCCCATACTTTTTCTTGACTAACATATTCCAGAGGGTCCCATCCTCCGTCCCTAGTCTTCAAGTCCATTTGCCTAAAAGGGCCCAATTCATACTCTTAAGGTCTTTTATACTAGCCCCGCCTTCTTGTACGTGCTTACACACCTCCTTCCAATCGACCAAATGAAATTTCTTCTTCTCTTCCTTACCAAGCTATAGAAAACCTCTTCTTAACTTTTCCAGCATTGCCAATGTCAAGGCCGGGCATTTAAACATCGACATGAAATAGAAAGTGCTATGGAATCCCACTACATCAAACTCAAAAGAAAAAAAATAATAATAAAATAATAAAATAATAAAAAATGATGTGACTCATGCTAAATTGTCTTAATATTTCTCAAGCATAATGCACATGGGTCATACCTCATTCTCTTCAATTCTCATTCTAAAGTACATCCAGACAGACTTTTGGGCTAATATATTACACCTGGGATTGATCAGAGATGAAATCCAAATTAACAAATTTTCAAAAGAAAAACTAGTAAACATGCAGATGTAGGCATTCATGAACTTTAGGCAACAAGAAAAGGTCATTATTTGTCATCTATTAGACCCTCATGAATTTGAATTAAGGAATAAGAAATTCATGCAAACTTATTTCAAGTTGTGAAAACTAGTATGATGAATTGACAAGCACAGACTACATGCTATAACATATTGCAATAAATCAAAGTTCCAACAAAGACCTGCATCACAGAAACCGAATAAATTTTTATTTTTATTTTTATTTTTTAATTTTATCAACAGAAGAAGAATACTACCAAAATGCAGCCCAAGCATCTACTTTGAAATATATATAAAAATTAGTTCATTTCTGATGGGCATCAAATGACAACATCTGTCCATTAAATAAATAAATAAAAAGAGTTAAAAAGTTTAAGATTAGTTGCCTTATACCTGCATGTGCACCTAGCAAATCTCAGTCATTAGACCTTCAGTTGCATAAATTTTCTTGTGCTTCGGATCATGAAACAAAACCTGCACAGAAATGGATTGTCAATTAGGATCAATGAAGACGCACAAAGATTAGTGCCAAAGCACGAGATTTAAGCTCATTTTCATATAATCTCTTATACATTGCGACCTATGCCAGAAAATAACAAAAAGAATTAGGCATTATTGCTCCATAACAAGCATCACATCCAGCTGCTCTTGAATGTGATTAGAAAAAAATATCGCCTGCAAATTTGCAAAAAAAAAAAGAAAAAGGCAAAATCAAATGACTGCCGCTCAAAATAATCATGTAACAATTACCAAAGATGTTTGCCCAAATTACAGGATAAAGACAACAGGCAAACTGCACCCCTCACTGAAGTTCACACTCCAATTTCAAAGGCCTCAACAAGTCCCTGTCATTTGGACTACAGAATATAAGAAGCATTTTATGAAGGTTTTTTTTTATTATTTTATTATTTTTATTTTATTTTATTTTATTTTATTTTTGTTATTTAGCTGGAGTTGCTTGAATCTCTTCCTTACACAAAAATGTCACCTTCAAAACTAGAGAAATGGATGTGAATTTTGGGGCTACCACAGAAGGCAGTCTACTGTTTCTGTAGGCTGAAGGGAAGGACTACCATGAAATGAATGGCCTGCTCCTGTATTGCATGGCAGTTAGCACTCTAGCCCACTGTCTACCAAACCAAATCTCTGGGAAACCTACTCCACAACTAAGCTTTTTCAATCTTTTTTTATTTTTTTAAATTATTATTATTATTTTTTTTCCGGGTGAAATTATTGAAACCACTTGCAGTAAATAGCCTTGAAGTTCTGATTTTTGAGCCAACATATGAGGCCAACTAAACTTCCATCTCACTCTCCAAAGGAGTGAAAACAATTCTGAATATAAAAACCACTTTCTTTTCTTGTAAAGGACACAGGAATATGTTCTGAGTTAACTAAATTCTCTTGAAGCTTGCAAAAAGAAATTAGTTTTCATTGGTTAACGTTCAATTCCCACTATTTCCTTTGGTGGTGCGGTCCAAATGAGCCTTGGATCTACCTCAATTTTGGGCTCACACCTTAAAATGATATGACAAAATGGATGGATAGCCTGAGTAAAACACAAACATTATGGTGTTCCCACGTGATGGGTCAGTAGGCAATCAGCATCCCCACAATGGTGGGAGCCTTTCCAGACCAACCTACTACTGGAGGGGTCACTAATGAATCCCATCTGTGTTTGACCTAAACCTTCCATCCATTTTTCAATACTCATTTTAGGGGATGAATTAAAATATGAAATAGATCCAAATCTCAGGTGGCCGCACTACTGTAAATGGCAGTGATTAAATGGCCCCAATAAAAACTTCCTAATGCCTATTATCATGTTTATTCACCATCCAACCTCTTGTCAGGTCACCTCACCTTAATGAAGTTAAAACACAATTATCAGTTTCATACAAAACTTGTGGCTCCCTGTAAGTTTTAATCACTCCTGTTTTCTGTGTGTGGTCCACCTGAGATTTGGATCTGCCTTATTTTTTAGCTCATGACCTAAAATGAGCTTAGAAAATGAATATACCATGTGATAAAACACATACATCATGGAAGGGTACACCATAACCAGTGTAAGACAAGTGATCGCTATTGCATAAGCAGCTCCCCCATAACCAGTGTGTGACGCAAAAAGATAGCAACATGCAGATCTGCAGGAAAGAAAAAGTCCTTCAGTTAGATTACATCACCTGAAATTAACAGGAAAAAAAATTCTTAGTTAAATATAAGAGAAATCACCGTAAAACAGATAATAGTTGCTAGCTGTCTGATACATGATCCATACTCATCTTGACAGGAGTGGATTGAGTCAATATCTGTCAATAAGGCTTCTCTTTCTCATGTTAGCGGTATCCTCTTGTATTCAATATTGTAGCCTTCAGCTTTCAGAGAGGCATATACTTCTGCAGGCGTCTTCACATCATCTAATAAAATGTTCTCCCAGTACCCTTCTACACTGGAATGCTTCGACACTGGATTAAGTTCTTCACGATGCAATAGCATTCGACCACCAGATTGTGTTACCTCAGCTATTATATCTTCTTTCATCTGAGCTTCCATGTTTTTCACCTGCATGAAGTCCAAGCAGGGAGACATAAAGAAAATCCGTTGGCTAAATTATTTCTAATGTAATAGACTAATAGGCATGTTTTTTTTTTTTTTTTTTTTTTTTTTTGGGGTGTGTGTGTGTGTGTGTGGGTTTGAAGAAGTCTTATATTTCTTCGGTGCAATTTGGACAGGCATTTGAGAAGGCCTGGACAAAGTCTTGCTCATCAGCTCCTTCTGTTCTTGTGGTGCCTGCAAACAAGAACTACCTTCTCAAATCAATCACCTTTTCAGGCCCTTGCAGATCTTCCATTACAGTGATAGTGAGATGAATCTAAACCCAAAAATATCAGCCATATCTTATTCAAAATTGAAGATGGTTTCACAGAACGTCTTCATTGTCTTCAGGGGACAAATACAAACACAAGTGTCGTATTCTTCAGTACTATTCATATCCAGTTGTGGCTTTAACTTGAAACACCTATGACCCATTCCATTCATTTAAAGTTTTATTAATCAATGTAATTCTTGTTTTTTTATATGTATTTCTAGAAATCTGAATTCAGTGCAACTATCAAGATTTACAGGAAAGGTAAGGTAAGTTGACATTATATAACAAACAAAAACAGAGAAGGACATCCCTTTAAAAACTGAGGTTTCTGCCCAGTTGCCCGACGGAAAGAAATCAGAAGCTCCCTGGATTTAAAAAAACAGTGAGTGATATTAAAATCCCTCTCTTTATTTTAAGCAGCTACAGTAAATAGATCTTGTTTAAGATGGCCACATGTGAAAACCCACAAGAGCACATCGATCATAAATAATAAATCTACCACTTTATTTAAAAGCTCAAAGAAAATAAGAGACAATAGCTGATCATGCCACCCGTAACGGTGCCCAGTACAGGAGCTTGCCAGACTTTAAAAAGAACTTGGATCAGCTCCCAGCGATGAGCTTGTGCACAAACCAAACCAAACCAAACCAGCATACTTAATGACCTCTGGCCAATCTTGTGAAGCCACAACCTTTTTTTAATTAGAAATCAAGAAGGATTTCATTAAAGAAAACTAAAACCAAAAATGCAGAACCTGGTAGACAGAGGACCACTCACTGCACAAATATCCAAATCTCTTTCACCAGATTTCAATACCATCCTTTTGCGACATTTGTCTAGGCATCCAAGGATTACAACTTCTCTGAAACCTTTAACATTTATAGTAGTAGTCCTAGGCTCCTAGCCATAGAAGATATCCACTTAAATCAGTCTTAGATAGAGTAAACCAGAAGTAAATAATATGACCCATGCTAAGTGTTTAAAGTTCGGCACAAAATGATTTATATTACAAGTCAATTGGATCTCAACATTAATCTGTTGGTAAAACCTAATTTGGGGGTATCATTGACTTGGGCATTTGATAATAGGCATTTGACATCATTCCTCCCAAGTAATTATAAGAAAAGATTGAAATTAAATTCAGATGAAAAGATTATTTATATTACATTAATGCTGCCAATAATTCCAGTGAAAGCATATCCATAAATCAAAAGATATGAATTATATGGTACATTCCCTTCCAAAAATATTGTTATTCACCCAGTGTGAACATTGAGTACAAAAACCTGATCGAGAAAAAAACAGGAAAAAAAAAAATCTCAATGCAATGACTAATATCTTGAAAACATCTACAAGCCTATTTTATTTTATATTCAAACTTCTTCTTTTTGCACCATTAGCCTGCTGACATTAACAGATCAGCTAAAAAGAAAAACATGACAGCATAGTTTTGAAAAATTATAAAGGGATGATGTGTTATGATTCCTCAACCCTGTAGTCATTTTTAAGATGAGAAAAATGCAACCAAAGATGTAAGAAGTGTCTGAATCAAATTACAAATCCATCCAGCAGACTTATTCCCATTTGAATGTCTAAATGAAGGGCCAAATTTGAAATAGATATATCTTAATATCAAGAACAGACAATAGTTTGTGTACATGAGAGAGAGAGAGAGAGAGAGAGAGAGAGGAGGGGGGGTGGCTGGCATACAAATAAATTAGCACAATTACAGCTATTAGATGAAGATACTATAATTCAGCAATCAAGAAATGATCAATTCTAAGATTGTGTGATTAACTACCTTGTGACAGTACACCCATAGATCGTCCCAAAGACCTATGCAGGAAATTTTTGGGTTGCTTCGTAGATAGGACACCACAGTTCTAAGATCATCTTTCTGACATATAGATAAACAAACACATCAAAAACTTGAGCACATGTAAATAGCACAAGATTAGGTGAAGTTGAGGATGAAGAAATTGATATATATATATATATATATATATATATATATATATATATATATATATATATATATATATATATATATATATAAAATACTAATGAGATGTTGATAAAGTGTCTACAGCTAGCTATAGAGGTGACAGAGGGATATAGAAGTGGATGCCAAAAATGGGAAAATAAGCCATGGGGTACATCAAAACAGAGGATTCAAATAAGCAAAGATCCTCAATTTCCAACTTCTGCCTTGACTGGTTTCCAAAAAAAGATGAGTTAAGAATAAAAAAGAAAAAATAACCATGTCAGCTAAAAAAATAAAAGAGAGAGAATCAGCTAATGAATACAATCCTATCAAGTTAACAAGCCAAATCCAGAAAAAGGCTAGTTCTTGAATTCTCGGCCCGAGGCTAGCTTGCAAATCCCAAGGGAAACGTGCATATTTCTTTAATTTGTCATATAAATTGACATTCCAAGGTAATGAATTCTAGGTTCCCAAGCACATTTCTAGATTCTGCGGAATTTTATTCCCAGTTTCTAGACATAACCAATTGATTCAATTTCTCGGAGAATTTGTTTCATGGAAATAAATTCTTTAGTAATTTCTAAATTCTAGGTTGCCAAATGACCCCTAAAACACATAGCTAGCACAATTTGTATTGTATATGAAAAAAGAAGCCTCTATGTAGAAGCAAGTACTTTATCTGTGTTCATGGGTGGTCCCCACCATGCAATGTCTTTCCCAAAATCAAGATGATCTGCGTTGTCGCAACATTTGATTGAAAAACCAACTCTCAACGTTCGATCTAGTGCCATAATTCATTGGAACCCACTCTTAAGGTTGAGACTCTAGGGCCATTCATAGGTGGAACCCACTCTTAACATGTGGTGGCTCAACAATTTAAGCAACCTCACTCATTATGTGGTCATGGATCTCACAAAGCTATGGCGTGCTCTGAGACCAATTTGATGCAGGACAATTAACCACTTGCTCTAAAAGCTCGAACTGTTAGAGTATGGCAAATTAATCCCTTTATCTCATAGCCCAGGCCCCACATCTCATGGGTTAGGACCTCAGCCGAACCTCTATCGTGGGCCCCAAATCACATGGGCCGCCCACCCCGAGTGTGTCCCCGCATCCCAGAGGCTACCCCACTCGAGCCCGGTGTGTAATGCCCCTGCATTAATACGTTTTTCATCCCAAGCAGTGGTAGACTAGGGGTGAGATGATGATACATACCATGTGATCGAGGGGGAAGAATAGAATGTGGTATGGCCATCTTTCCACAACACAACTTGCAGGTTGAATTATCAATCTGGTTTAACCATCTACTGGGCCCTACTAAGGATGTCTTATTATGTAGAACTCATCCCTACTATACAATCCTATTTACCACCTTTATTCAATTTACTCCACTGAGTATTCAGTGTCAATCTTTCATTTTTCCATTGGCTTGATGACCATGATCAGATGGATACGAATTTCTAATAGGTGTGATTTTGATACATGAGCCGTAAATCAGTATATAGGTTGACCTGCTTGGTACAAAACTGTGTCATGTGTGCTGTCTTATATATGGCCCTACCATAGTCTGATTCCTATGACTCTATCATCTGTTCATGATCATTTCTAACATGTCTCAAACTCAAAATTGAAATTGAAAAATAAAAATGAACAGAGCAAAAAAAGGGAAGAGGAGTGGCCTAGTAGACCTACACTCTTCCCCGGCCTAAACCAGCAGAATAATATCTCGGAAAATGGAAAAAAAATAAAATAAAATAAAATAATAAATCAAGAATCTAGAACTAAGAATCGAGAATTTACCCTTGTTTGTATGGAAATCGAGAATGAAACTACATATATTCTCTAGAAACCTTGTAAAAAAATATAAATCATCATAGAAACTATATAAAGAAGAAAGAAAAAGCTATATGGAATCAATAGCAAAGCAACGTAGGAAAGGTAAAAATAAAAAACCAAAAAAAATTACCTTTGTTTCAAGCATAAAACCTTGTTAACTATTGGGTATTGCATTTGAAACAGTTTTTTGAATAAGGAGTTGTGACAGCTGTCCCCATTTCTTCCCGAGGAATGATAGGTTAATTCCTTGACTAAAGATATGTGAATGGTATAATGGCGTGGACTCTTGCTGTTTTTTCTTTATTAGACATCAATTTGTTGAACACCATGAAAAGGTGAGGACATCGCATCCACTGTAGTCATCTATTTGGATTAGTGAACCATGGGCTCCACTTGTAAAAACTTAAAAACTTGGACAGAGTTATACAATCTTTTGGGTTGAGCTATACTTGAATCAAAAAAAAAAAAAATTGCTGAATTTGTGATGGTAAAATAGTGTGGCGTTTCTTTCATTTCTGCCTGATTTCTGAGAATGAGGATTCTTTTGTTGACTTCGAATGAAATCTGATTGAACATGGGGACTTGGTTCTTCTTAATTTCTGGTTTTTGGTTGATATGATTGCATGGTGGAAAAAAGAACATGGTTATGTGAATAAAAATGCAATAATAAAATAAGTGCAATGTGCATGTGTGTGTGCATCATAGCTATCAAAATCATTCACCTAGGCATTTCAATGGTTGCACAACTACTAGGTGTATACTGTCCTGGTGGCCTAATACAATCATGTACGAAATTCAAAAGGATTGTAGTTCGATTTTGAAAATAAGATAATTCAACCACATAGTAAGATCTCTAGTAAGCCAATGCATCAAAACTATCTCAAATTTATGGATAGCACTTCACTCAAACATTTCACCAAACACCTAAATGGCAAGTCAAACGAATGCCTGAAAACAAAGAACCTTCTCTCCTCATCAAAATCACCTTGAACGAGCGGTCCCAGCAGCTCACAGCCACCTCCCATGGATACATATACAAAATCAAGGATTCAGAGGCTTCTAAGAACATCCAGATGTTCTCAGACAAGCTTCATCGATACTCTCAACGTAATAGATCCACCATGCGTTTCCAATATATTATGTCGTACTTCAATGTTCATCCAATGGCCCGTCAATTCTCTACACAGAGCTTGGCCATTGGTGCTAGTGATATGGCAAAGCGGGCCATGAAAGCTTGTAAGGAATTACATATGGCCATGGAGATTAATATTGTGACATTGTCGTTGGTGCAAGATGATGGAGATGCAAATTCAATGGCTAGGATTTTGACGTGGTCGCCTGTGGTCCCTGTATCAGGATCTTCCATTGAAGCATTGGAAGGGATGGGCTTAGAATCCGATGCTAATAAGTGTGTAATATATCAAGATGAATTCTTGGGAGGGGTTGGGATATTGCGTATGCCTTGCTCACATATTTTTCATGGCCAATGTATAATCCGATGGTTGGAGGAAAGACACTTATAACCAGTCTCTCTATTTGAGATGCCGGTGAAACACTTGAAAGAAAGCTGATTTTTCGATAACCAGTATTCTCAATTTTATTTTTTTATTATTTTTTTTAATGTCATTCACCCTTACTGAAAGCCTTGTATTTGTGTAGGGCCCACCTTGTTATTCATGTGGCCCACATGATCTGAATGGGCATGACTCTTAGGGCAGTGCCGTGAACTATCTGCACAAGTTCTATGCATCGTTATATGTTTGAGAATCAAAAGCCATGTTGGGCTTTTGCCAGGTAACGTCTAGATATGAGCCACAGGCCGTTGAAACCTTCCCGAGGCTTGCCATGACATAAAAATGCCATCAAACTGTTCAGGAAATTATTCTTAAGATGAACTGAAGACACAAACATTAATCTGATCCAGAACATCTGTGGCTCCGACAAGGTTTCAATGGTGACAGCTTGATCCCTACTATTCTCTTTGCTATTTCCCACTTGAGTTTTAGATCCACCTCTGTAACGCCCTGAAAATCGGGGGTCGAGCAGGTACCCAACTCCCGAGTTCCAACACATCACTTATGCAATATACATAATGATGATTTGATGTTGTCCATGTTAGTGCATAAAACATGAATGAGATTAAGCTAAATCAGCAGATCATACTCCAGGGACAGTTAAATTTACGCAAGTGGAAGACTGTAATTAGAGTATAAAATATGTAAGTCATTGTAGGTCCCCAAAGCATGAACGCATTGCCAGGTCAAATAGTTATAAGTATTGATTCAAAATACAAAATGTCAAAAGAGTGGTAGTCCTCTACAAGCATAAACCCTGAAGCCCCGTCGATTCAGAACGGTCTACGAGAACCCGCCTAAATACTGCATATATGAGAAAGCATCCTCATCGTCCTCAAAATCTGACTCCGCCTCGCAGGCTACGCCATCATCTAAACCTACAACCTACAACAGGGTCTGGTTGGTATGTACAACACCGTCTCGTAACGTGGGAGTGAGTAATCAACTCAGTGGAACAATAAAGCAAAGGTTAACATGTTATCAATTCGGTCAAGCAGTAATGATAATGCAGACATATCAGACATTCCTAAATACTCTTATTAATGCAAAGATAAAATGTAAGCATGATGCATGCCCTCGCCTACACTCCCTCGTGCGACACCATCTTACGGTCGCGGCATGCTTTCTTCCCTCTGTGCTCTTCAACCCGGGGCACATGCAGTGCGATGTAATGAGCGTGATTACCGAGTTATTATTAGTCCCTCTCATACAGCAGGATTGGGAATCTAAGGTACCTCCCTTATATCAATTCCTAAACAATGATCCAATCTAGGGTCGTCAATCCTAGTAAATCTCATACGATGTTACGGTTTTAGGTCGCTGCAAAGGGCTCGTCACCTTATCAGTGCTGGCCTAGCGTACTTCTGTTGCTACGTAAGGGCTTGTTGCCTCTACGCAGTCTTAGCGTACGCTCGAGGTCACTACAAAGGGCTCGTCACCTTATCAGTGTAGGCCGACAGCTCGAATACAGTGTCCCATACCACCGTATTCGGCTCACGAGTCTGGGTTGCTCACTGGTCACTATAGGGAGGCTCGTCACCGCAGCATAGACCGACAGCTTGACTACGGTGTCCCATACCACCATGTCCGGCTCATGAGTCTTAGCGGATCGAGGTACCAAGGTTAAAGGGGTTTTCACTGGTGAGTTTGGTACCTTAGATTCAAGCAGTAGCGTCTATACATGGTGAACATACATCGGGTCAATCGAGTTACTTGACGAGCTCGACTAGTACGAGCATACGTTGAGTTGACCGACATGAAGTGTGTAAGCACTCCGTGTGGCCTAACCACTGCCGACATCCCAAGTACGGCTCGGATTCATCGATCACGTCCTATGTGGCGAAACAACCTCAGCCACCTATTCAAAGCCTGTTATCGATTGCCTGGCCTATTCCGTAGTCCCAAACACATTCAATTATAACATATAATCATACAAGCAAATCAGAACAGTAAAGGATCATCAATTCCAATCATACAAGCATGTGAGCATTTGATGGATTTCAACTTAAAACATGAATTTACACATGCAGTCCCTAAGTAAAACAGACAAAGAATGTAAGTTACATGGAGGAAATCATACACATCGTTAAGATAGTTGAAAATCTCTTCTCAACGCCCATATATCGTATAATTTATTACACACTTGATCATTCAGACATTTCTACAAACACTTAGACTACACATTCCAACATACAAGACGTATGTTGGTGATAGCACGTCTTAAGGCAAATCCTTTCGCCAAGGAGTTGTTACACATACAACTAACATAAACATACGACAATTAATCATGGCAAACACACGTTCAAATTTCATACGTATACGATACTTTTTACATATACATGGAATACACTAAACTCAATATAGTTCATATATATCAGAAACACGAAACAAACATCGCATTTGGCATGTGAAATAGCACCCACATCAGTAATAAACCATTAACCGACATTGAAAGCCTTGAAAACCATAACTTATACATTTAGAGTCTGCACCTTTCGCCGGTAGACTCGTAACGAACTCAGCTTTAAAGCTAAGTCTTTGTCTACGGCAGATTGGCAACCTATAGCATAAATTAGGTTAGCTATTTCATCACTTACACTATTTGAAACCCTAAAACAGATTAGGGTTAGGTTTTCTTACTTAAGAATGGGATTGGTATCGCCCGTATAGGGACACAGGAGTGGTGGCTAAGCACGTGGAGCGTCAGGGAAAGATCCCAACATCTATCTCTCACTCTCTCTCTCTCTCTTCCTCACTTTCTTCTTCTCTTTTCTCTCTTCTTTCCCTTAGGGTTTGCAAAATTCGTATGGCATATGAGAGGGAGTGTTTAAGGTCCTTATATAGGCCCAGGTTTGATGGGAATGGCCCCAGGGCCAAGGTTTACTTAGGTTATTTCCAAATATGGACTGTTCCGGTCCAACGGAGCACTTCTGGTGGCCCCTTTTCCATGTGCGGTCGGACTTAAGCTCCCTGACCATGGATCTAGGTCAGGCTAAGTTTTCGTTCCGATCAGATTTATAGATCAGCCGTGGCGGACCAGTTTCAGTTCAACGGTCACGGTCACTCGATCAGGGCCACAAGCACATCGACATGTATGGGACATTTCTCCTGATCCGAGGGTGTATTTGGGTCAAATTATGATGGTCTGAATCCTTATATTTGGCCCACAAGCGACGCGACTCAGATTACTTAAATTCGGATTTTTATTTCTAAATATTTTCACGTTTCTCACACTCTTCGCTCCGGGCTCAAGTTGTGCATTTCTAGACACAATTAAGACTTGATTTCCGAGGGGGTTGTCAAGTTCAGTATTGCGGTCATAACTGTATAGTTTTACGGTTATCGGACTTTCGACGTGCGATCTAGGTCCAATACGAAGTTTCAAGGTGCTCCCGAGAGCAACTGGGTTTTGAGATGGATCCTAAGTTTCAAGATAATGTAGCGTTAATGATTCTACACATTTTGAGTCTTGTAGTTCATATTTAAAGTAGTTCGAGCTAATTCTATTGATTGTTCAGTTTAGCACTTAACTAAATCGTGCCCTAATTACGATAGAATAAGGTCTTAGGGCAGTTCTACGCCCCTTTCTGGCACTTTTAGTTGGTATATTATTTTAATTATTTTTCTAATAGTTCATCATCAAGTCCACTTCATCCCTACCAAATTTCATTAGATTTCGTTTTGTAGAAAAATTCTAAAAATTCCAGAAGCAGCAGTTGTCCAAACTAATGATTTTCGGACAGTTGTCACAACGACCTATATTTAACTATATTAAGTATTTTATTATATTTTTTACTTATTTTTATATGAAACTAGACTTATCAAGCTTCAATATGGCTTTTGAATCACCTAAATCGGAGTTATAACGAGGGAAATATGACTTTTCAAAGTTGGACGAAAGTCGCAGAATTTTTCTGCCGAAAACAGGCCGTCGGCCCGCTGCGGCCGTGCCAGGCCCGCTTGGCGGCGAGGCCTCGCCAAACCGGCGAGCCCCTCGCCGGTCGCTGGACTCTGGGGCGATGGCTCGCCCCAGGGGCGATGTCCTCCCCCCCGGGGGTGCTGGATACATGCGGAACCCACCCCGGGTCCCCCCGAATTGTGTTGTTTGGGCCCTCGAGTCCGTCGAGGCATTATCGAGTCTCATTTGTAAACCAGAATGAGTTATTTGACGTGCAATATATGATTTTGGGGTAGGAGAAATTAATCTATCCAAATAATCTATTTATTTCGTAATATTCCAAAAGGTTAATAATCAAAAGCCCATTTTATTTACGTATTTACCATTACAGTAAGTTTTAGTTTAAGTATTGTTCTTCATCATTTAAACTTTAGGATTAGTATCTAATATGAAAGTACTTAGAAAAATTTGAAGAATAAGATGGTGAAAGGTGAGATTTTTGAAGGAAATGGGAGATTTTGAAGGAAATGGGTTGAAAGGGGATTTGAGACTTTGGGATTGAGTTTTTGAGAAGTAATTACGGTGTTAGATCGACCCATTGCCTAAGTACGTTAACTCCAAGTTGGCAAAAATCCGGGGTGTTACAACCTCATTTCAAACTTATGTCCAAATTAACATAGGCAAAAGATATCATGGTGGGCCCACATACCACAGATAAATTTTATCCATTGGGCTTCAGGCGTGGCCAGCTTTAGACTGGGCTTGGGCTGAATACTAGACCTGTGAGGCATGACCTATATTTAAGCCTGTTTATTAATTAGGCCTGGCTTGGGCTTAATATAAGAGCCAGTTAGCCCCGCCCGAACCTGGTACGGCCTAGCCCGTTTAAAGTTTCAAGGACATTTTTGTGAACATCATGCTTGATTGGGCATTTTTAGCAAACTGGAGTGAGCTGCATTGCTGAACCAAATGATTAAATTGAACTAAGCCTACCGGCCTACCCAATGTATCAGTTTTGTCTCAACAGTTGCTATTTACGAGCTGTGAACCAATGGTCGTAGTCAGCATGCAAACAATGCAGGTCATAATTAAAAGGCTGGAATCTACTTGTTAGGCCCCGAGTTGAATTTGTTGGCTGAATTGATGTATTACAGATTGTTGTCTGTGCAATATTGGCCATTAACATGTTTTCTGCTTGTCGTCAGATGTATAGGAGCAAGAGTTGACAAATATGTGATCCTTTTCCTTAATGTATGAGAAAGAAGAAGAAGAAAGTTAAAGAAACCGGTGAGGGATATGGGGTAGAGGAAGGGACACCAAATGGAGAGAGGTCTTAACAAGAAAATATGGGGTGGAGGAAGGGGGGCGGTGGACTAAAGCATCCTCGTTGTATCGATCTTCATATCTATGGAAATCGGTGGTGTCACTAAAAGATAAGAGTGTGGGAAGGTATAGGTTTTAGCTTGGGGGATGGTAGTAGTAGTTTTTCGGTGAGGGATGAAGTAGTCACTTGGACTCCATGTTGTAGAAGAAATCTGGCTGATGAAGAGTTTGATGAATTTTTGCAGCTTCTTCAAATGCTAGAGAAGGTTTCTCCAAGGCTATCAAATCCAGATTCCATAAAATGGTTAAAAGAAAAGTCAGGATCGTTCTCAATGAGATCTCTTTGTTGGTCTCTATGTGAAAGAGATGGTTTTGATGGGATGGCTCCAACAGCTTGGCTATGGCACTTCTCTAAGATCATCTTTCTGACATAGAGATAAACAAACACATCAAAAACTTGAGCACATGTAAATAGCACAAGATTAGGTGAAGTTGAGGATGAAGAAATTGATATATATATATATATATATATATATATATATATATAAACTAATGAGATGTTGATAAAGTGTCTACAGCTAGCTATAGAGGTGACAGAGGGATATAGAAGTGGAATCCAAAAATGGGAAAATAAGCCATGGGGTACATCAAAACAGAGGATTCAAATAAGCAAAGATCCTCAATTTCCAACTTCTGCCTTGACTGGTTTCCAAAAAAAGATGAGTTAAGAATAAAAAAGAAAAAAAAACCATTTCAGTTAAAAAAATAAAAGAGAGAGAATCAGCTAATGAATACAATCCTATCAAGTTATCAAGCCAAATCCAGAAAAAGGCTAGTTCTTGAATTCTTGGCCCGAGGCTAGCTTGCAAATCCCAAGGGAAACGTGCATATTTCTTTAATTTGTCATATAAATTGACATTCCAAGGTAATGAATTTTGTACATGATTCTATTAGGCCACCAGGACAGTATACACCTAGTAGTTGTGCAACCATTGAAATGCCTAGGTGAATGATTTTGATAGCTATGATGCACACACACATGCACATTGCACTTATTTTATTATTGCATTTTTATTCACATAACCATGTTCTTTTTTCCACCATGCAATCATATCAACCAAAAACCAGAAATTAAGATGAACCAAGTCCCCATGTTCAATCAGATTTCATTCAAAGTCAACAAAAGAATCCTCATTCTCAGAAATCAGGCAGAAATGAAAGAAACCCCACACTATTTTACCATCACAAATTCAACAAATTTTTTTTTTTTTTTTTAATTCAAGTATAGCTCAATGTATTAATAAAAAAAATGAAACATTTTTTGTCTTTAGCCATGTTGATCTACCCTTTACCCCCACCATACCAAGACAAAAAGAAAGAGTCTATGGAACACGGCATGACCCACCGAGAACCGAACATGCCAAGAAATCCCTCCCATACTTTCTTTACAACTATGCAATGAATGAAAAGACGATTCACTGATTCCTCATCCTGGTAACACATAAAAAACATTTAGAAGAATCATTTTTCTCTTGCACAAATTGTCGACTGTAGGCACTTTGTTACTTCACAGTTCACACTAGCCAAGCTAGCAGCCATCTTCAGAGGAGTGCCATATCTCCAAAGATTAAGCTGTGTGACTAACCCCGTTGACATTTAACCTGCAACTGATCATTTGGTAGATAGATTTAACTGAAAACTTGCTGGACTTTTCTTCTAATCACCACATCAAATCTCTTTGTAAGACCAAAGGGCACGCCTAGCACAACATTTCCAACAATCTCAACAACTCCTCTACAGGTTCCTCATTTAAGTTTCTCCTACAAGGAGGAGCCCAAATAACTTCATCTCCTTGGAAAGAATAGCACCTTGCCACTCACAAGTTAACCTCTTGCAAAATCCCTGCTAAAAGGGGGAGCAACTCCCTCAATTTTTTATCATGTAGCTAAACATCCTCCCAAAATCTGAACCCCTCACCATTACCCAAAGAAACCCCCACTCCTTCCCAAACCTAATTTTTTAGCAAGGCCACCGCTTTCCAAAGAAACAATGCCCGATACAACAATGATCCCTTAATCCACCAAGAACCTTTTTGAAACCCATACTTTCTTCCCACCACTTCTCTCCATAAAGTATCATCTTCGATACCAAACCTCCACACCCACTTACCCAATAACGCTAAATTCATCTCTCCCAAGAGCCTAAGACCGGCTCCTCCTTGATCCCATAGCTAACACACTTCATCCCACTTCATAAGATGAAACTTATGCTTTTGTTTTGCCCCCTTCCACAGGAAATCCCGCCTAATTTTTTCAAGCTTCTCCACCACCACTTTCGGATACTTAAATAAGGGCATGTAGTAGACTTGTAGGTTAGACATCGCCGCCATAATTAGCATTAACCCTCCTCCCAAACACAAGTGCCTTCTCTTCTAACTTCGTAACTTTCTTTCAAATCTTATATTATTCAACAACAGATTTCCACCACTCTTACTATATTTTTTAGGATTAAAATCATAGATCGAAGCAATTTAGGTGAATAAAAAGCTCCGAGGGTCATTTTTTTCAAAAAATAAATAAATTTGTATTTCTGCCTTTTTTCGATTTCTAGTTCTAATGCTTGATTATGAGGAGTAAATATTAGACACACGTAACCATGTTCATAATTTCACCAAACAACCAGATACAACACTCTCACCAAAGAGTAGACCGTTATGCTATCAAAAACATGTTTTAAAAAATGAATACATAATTGGAATGTTTATATTATTCTAAATTGTTTAAATATTATTCTATAACTTTTCAGGAAAAATAAAATAAAAAATTCAGCCGTTACGGGGGTCGTAACGGTCGTTATGCCCCTAGTATCGGCCATTAACGCCTATGCCCATATTGGTAATGGTGGTGACAGTTACAGCCACCATTACCTATATGAAATACCTTGCCTGGAAGCTACCATCTAAGGCTTGTATTGTTTACAATTATACCTAATTTGTACCCTCTTTTATGGACACCCCAGATGATGCACGTTCCAACTTATTATCTTGATAGAGAAACTACGCTTGCCCTTCTCTTTGTTGAGCTCCTCTCTTTCTTCTTCACCTCATGAGAAACTGTTGAATCAACCCTAGCGAAACTCCCTATCAATGCCTCTTCATCTTCCTCTTGCCTCTGTAGATCTAACTCTGACGACACTATACCTTTACGAATCATCATCGCTTGGTCAAAACTTTTAACTGACTGCTGCTCAATGTAGACCCCATTGCACTCTCCAAACTCTATCTAATCCTCCAATAATTTGGAGATGGAAACGTTCAATTGCTTCTGAAGATATTCTCTTTCTCTTAGCAATCTGAAGTCGAAAAAGAATAGAAAGAGACAAACCACCATATCGTTATATATTAATTTCAAGCACGTGCCATCACTTAAACTTTCTCCTATCTATGTGAAGCAAACCACGCGTGTGGCTCCTAGTTGTGTTAACAGAACCACTCGCAAGACACCTTCCACATGCGATGAGAGGCCCGCATTAATGGTATTTGTTTCATATACATACCTTCCTTGCCACCAGCCGACACTTTATTGAGTCATTTCATCAAACACTTGGTGAGCAACATCAATATTAAAGTAACCGAGTCATCTAACTGGTTCGATCTGAGTTCGATTTGAGTTGGGGTTCGATCCGAGTCGAGTCGAGCTCGGGCAAGCTTGAATTCGGTTCGAAATTTTTTCGAGCTAAAAAATCAGCTCGACTCGGGTCGAACTCAGTTTCGAATCGAGCTTTTTCGAGTCGAGTCGAGCGAGCTAACCGAGCTAACTTGGTTCATGTACAACCCTGATTACTGCCACGCATCAACACCTCTTCTCTTTTATTCCCCCTACCTTTCTGCCCATCAATGAGGGACTTACAGCACAATGATTTATCATTCCATCATCTTCGACATCCTGATTCACCATCAACGACGAGCTCGAGCTATCTTCCTCTACACCTATAACAAACTCCTGAGATTCCTTCTGCAACTTTACAAAAATGCTATCATTTTCAACTCTAATTCGAATATTTTTCGGCACCATTTGCAGTTTTTTCTTCCTTATTTAGATCCTAGCAAAACAAATTTTCTCACAATATTCGAACAGTAGATCAATCTCCACTACCATTTCAATACAAGCTCAATTTCTGTGAACACTTTGTTTATCCAAAATTCCAAAGGGAGGTCCCAAATTTGGATCCAAACATTGTTTTATTTTCTCTCCTCTCTTTTCCACTTTCTCTTCTCTCTTACATCAAACTAGATGGTATTAGAGTAGTAATCGATTAAGTTCCAATCACTTTCTTTTCCCTTATCTATCAAAAACCTTCTATTCCTTTCTTTCATGTTATCTTGTGTTCATAGCTTTTTAAGAAACTTGGGGTTATTTCTAGTGCACTTGCCTCTTCAATGGCCTATGTGTGAATGGTGTTGGTGATGTGTACGTGATCGTAGTTCTTTCTAGTATTTGGTTGAGGCGCATGGGCTGATTGGTGCATCCTATATTGTGTATGCATTGTGTTGGATTGTGTGGCTGAAGCATTCAAGTTTCTAGAAGCATTAGCCCTTACTTCTATAAGCATTGTACATCCATTTCTTCTGGTTTTTTATTGCCTCTATTTGTAATGGAGATGAAGGCTACGCAAAAATCAGGTTCATAAATCCATCTAACTTTTTGAGGGTTCAAATATCCACTATCAAGTTAAATGGTCAGTATTCTAAATCTATACAAGTCTTAACAGCCAAGGGGAACAATAGGAGAAATGGGATGAAAAGAAGTAAATATGATGAATGGATTTAGGACAATGCTCAGATTGTGACGTGCTTGTAGAATAGTATGGAAATGTTGTTAGAGATGTTTCTAGATATGGCAAATAAGGTTTAGAATTCTCCATGAGTAGAGTTGTACATGAGTCAAACCGAGTTGAGCTTGGCACAGCTCAGCTCAGCTCAGTTCCACCAGTAGCTAACCCCAGTTGAAACTCGGCTCGGCTCGTTTCTTGAGCCTGATTGGCTAGCTCGGCTCGATTTGGTCAATAGTGCGGGCCAGTTCGAGCCTGTGCGACATTTTCTTAAACACATAGGGTGCATCTTCAAATTCACACATAATGCAAAACAGTAACAACACTTTACAGGTATTTCATCAAACACTCAGCGAGCAACATCAAAATCAAGATATGAGGGCAATCTTATAATGTAAAGTTTTTTTTTTTAGTGATTTGTTTCGTATCCATTCCTTCCTCGCCACCAGCTGATCCCGCGGAGAATGTATGCACCCGAAACAACACTTTGCTGAGTCATTTCATCAAACACTTGTCGAGCAGCATCAACATCAAAATAACTGAGTCATCGAGCAGAATCGACCCGAGTCGATTCGAGTTGAGGTTTGATCCGAGTCGAGTCGAGCTCGGGCAAGCTCGAACTCGGCTTGAAATTTTTTCAAGCTCCAAAAACCAACTTGACTCGGTCCGAACCCAATTTCTAGCCGAGGCGAGTCGAGCTTTTCCGAGTCGAGTCAAGCGAGCTAACCGAGCTAACTCGACTCGTGTACATCTCTATCCATGAGAGATGGATTCATAAAAATAAAA
This sequence comes from Magnolia sinica, assembly GCF_029962835.1. Taxonomy (NCBI): domain Eukaryota; kingdom Viridiplantae; phylum Streptophyta; class Magnoliopsida; order Magnoliales; family Magnoliaceae; genus Magnolia; species Magnolia sinica. The sequence goes on along the minus strand of NC_080578.1, from coordinate 87,188,930 downwards.
ACATCACTCAATCCACACCAATTATTTGAAGAGGTTTTTTACTTTCCAACAAGGAGATAAATCGCTAGGTGAATATTACTAGAAACTCAAAGGGACACGAGAGGAGTTGAATGTGTATCAACCTCTTACAAGCAAGGTATTCCCTAACGGTAACAATGGTCATAACAGATACTATTGTTAAAATTATGGTATGGGCCGTTATGGAGAGAGAGAGAGAGAGAGAGAGAGAGAGAGAGAGAGAGAGAGAGTCGATGTTGAATCGATGTTCACCAAATCGCCTCACCTTCTCCATAGGGCACAAATTTATGAAACATTCCCAAGTATTCTTGACCTTTTTCCTCCTCTGTGAGCAAGCCCACTAACATAGTTGCGGTGGATGCATCCACAGAAAAATGTCTTTTAGCCATTTCCCCGAGAAGTTGCATTGCCTTGAGGGTCTCATTCTTTTGTAGAAAGCCCCTAATTAAAGCATTGAAGGTGAAATTGTCTGGTTGGAAACCCTTCTCTTCCATTTGCAAGAACAATCCATTAGCTTCCTCCAAAAGCCCTTCTTTACAGAGCCCATTGATTAACGTGTTATATGTCCTAACATCATTCCCCAAGCCCGTGGTGGAGGCCCAACTGAAAAGCTCCTTCGCATATTTAAGTTCCCTAGCTTCGCACATCCCATTGATAAGGACATCAATAACTTTATTATCTGGTTGAATTCCTCTAATTTGCATCTCATTAAGTAGTTTCATTGCCTCAACAGGACGCTCACTTTTACACAGCCCATCCATCAAAATGGTGTATGTGATGAGATTCGGACATTGTCCATGAGCTTTCATCTCATTGAAGAGCTCTTGTGCAGCCACAATTCTCCGTACCCGGTATAGCCCACCTATAAGAGTGTTGTAAGTAACAACATTGGGCTTCAATCCCTTGCAAGTCATTTCTCGGAAAAGCCACATAGCCTCGTCTACCATCTGCTTCTTGCAATAGCCGTTGATTAACATGCTATAAGTCACGACACTAGGCTTATGACCTTTATACACCATATAATCAAATATCTTTAAGGCGGCATCCATTTGGCCAATAAAATAGTAGCCATTCATCAATGCATTGTATGTGATTATATCAGGCTCCACACCTCTTTGGGTCATCCATTCTAGTAATCCATGGGCTTCTTTAACCATTCCTTCTTTGCAAAGAGCATTCACCAGTATGTTGAAGGTTGTCACATCGGGTGAGATTCCTCGATTCGACATTTCCTCAAACAGACTCATTGCTTCTTTCCACTGCCCCAAATTGCATAGTCCATGAATTAAAGAATTGTAAGTGAAAACATCCGGCCAAATCCCTTTACCAACCATTTCTGAGAAGAGGTTAAGGGCCTCCTTTGTGAGCCCATCTTTGCATAGACTGCCGATGATTGTGTTATAAATAGTAAGGTCAGGACTACATTTACCCACTCCCTTCTCCATTTTCCGAAGCAACCCAAGAGCCATTGCATTGTTCCCCGACTTGCAAAGACCGTCGATTAGTGTCCCGAATGACACCACATTATAAGGATATCCCATTTCTACCGTCTTCAGAAAGAAACTACTCGCTTCCCCAATCCGCCCTTCCATACAAAACCCCTTAATAAAAGTAGCCAGAGTCGCAGCATCTGGCTCATGGCCACGTTTCAGGATGTTGCTGAGAACAGCGAAACCGAAACCGACACCATTCAAGCGGCAGAAACAATTGAGAAGAATGCTCCAAGTATAGATATCGGATGGGATCCCTAACCGATTCATTTCTCGATGCAAAGAAATCACGGTCGAATAGTGTTTCATTTTAGCAATAGTAGTTAACAGGCGATTAAAGGTCTGGATTGAAGGCAGCGGCTGCGTGCGGACCATACGATTGAAGAGGCCCACTGCAACCTCTAACCTCACAAAAGCACCGGCTCGAATCGAATTGGATAGATCATTCACCAAATGGTTGAATTTGACGGGAGTAGGGATCTTGTTCTCTATGATTTTAGAATCAAGGGCAGAAATGGTAATTTCAATAGAAGCTGGAGAGGAGAGAGTTTTACCCTTTTGAGCAGCGGCAGCGGCAGCTCTTCTCGACGACATTTTACGAAATCGAAGATTTTGTGGGTGCCAAACGACTCCTGATGAGAGAAGAGAAGAGGGGATGGTAGTTGTTGTGGTCCTGTGGAGTGCGGCTGCGACCCCGGAACCATTGATGTGGGTGCGACCCTGACTGTAGGACCCACTTCGATGTATGTATTGTATATCCACGCCGTCCATATGTTTTGTAACTATATTGTGGAGCATGGTCCCAAACATGACACAGATAAAAATTTCAGGTGGACCCCACCACTTGCAGGGAAGCGGATTGGCTGGTGTACCACACACCAGAACATGCAAGGAGATGATTTTTCTGTCATCATTGTTGTCAAACTTTTACTGATATATTTAATATTTTATTTGATTTAAGCTTTGTTTTTCTTCTTCTTTTTCTTTTTTTCTTTTTTTTCAAGTGATTGTTAGGATTGTTGCTGGGTTGTCAATGTGCCAGTATGGCTCATTGGGATTGCGAACTTGGCAGCTCAGGACGGGTTTTGGTGAAATACTAGGGCGCATGATCTGAGTATAAAATTTAAGCCTATTTTATTAATTTGGCTTGGGCTTAGGCTGAGGCAAGTTTGGATCGATTAAAGGAAGGTTGGTTTGGCATCCCTCAAATAAAAGTTTATTTGTTTATTTCTATATAACAAAAAACGAAAGCTTTTAGATTTTTTAGTAAAAGCCTAATTAGAAAACTTATTTGTTTACAAAGTAACCAAATTAATTCCAATTTCTTTGAAAAGGAGCTTATTTGACTAAAACCAGTACACGTTTAGCACTAATTTTTCGACGAGTTTATCCTTAAAATTTTCAGGTAGTTCCCATTTTACCCTCTTCTCTTCACTTTACAATCTCTTTGAGGTAAGCCCACATGATGAATGGTCCACATCAAAGGTGGGCCCACAAAATGCGTAGTCACATTAAAGGTGAGCCCCACATGATGGATGACCTCTATCAAAGTGTGGCCCCACATGATGCATGATCCATGTAAGATAAAAAAGAAAAAAAAAGAGTAGGCCTTACTTGATGAATGGTGGGCATATTGAATGTGGGAGCACATGATAGAAGGTTGACATTAAGTGTGGGCCCACATGATGATGGCCCATACTGAAGGTTGGGACCTCCACAATGTAAGGTCCACAGTAAAGGTGGGACCTACATAATGGATGGTGGACATCAAAGGTGGGTCCCTCATGATGAATGACTCATATTGAACGTGGGGCCCCACAAGATGTATGGTCCACATCAAGGTGGGCCCACATAATGAACGATTGACATCAAAGGTAGGCCCCGCATGATAGATGGCCTGCATTAAAGTGTGGCCTAGCAAGATGAAACATGCACATCAAGTGGGTCCCAATTGATGGTTAGTCCACATCAAAAGTGGGACCCATATGATGGACGATGGTCATTGAAGGCGAGCCCACATGATGGTCAATTGACATCAAAGGTGGGCCCACATGATGTACGATCCATATTGAAGGTGGGGCCCCACACAATAAATGGTCCGCATCAAGGTGGGCCCACATAATAGACGGAGTGAGCTTCACATGATGGATGACTCACATCAAAGTGTGGCCCCTCATAATGGACAGTCCATATCAAGTGGGGCGGTTCGTTAGAGTTTGCTGAAGCCATCAGCCAAGCGAGGCTGTTGGATGCTGGTTTTACGGGCAGCAAGTTTTACATGGAGTAACAACCACCTGGGGAGATCCCTTATGTGGGAGAGGTCAGACTGGGTGTTGTGCAACTTAGAATGGCTGCTCCACTTACCTACATTTCGGGTCCAACACCTGGCCATGACCAATTCGGACCACGTCTAACGGCAAGGCTGTTTGATTAGTTAGCTGATGAAAGCATGAAACTTCCATAATTAATCACTATTGAATTAATTTATAGAGTAAGAAGAAAATTTACCCAAAGAACCAACTTCTCTAGTTATGCGACACATAAGGTTGTTCGAAAAGAATCAATGACATTGATAAAATGGATTTAAACAAAAGGAAAAAATAATAATAATAACAAATGAAGATAAGAACTAGACTCACCTTCTTGTGGCCTACCTTAGTTTCAAATCAGGCTCAGTTTTGGTCCTAAGCTTTTTCTGAGGTGACGCATCTGATAGATGAGTTGGATGGTGTGAATACATCATAACATGGACCCCACATCTGCCTGGTGTCACCATAAGTTTACTGTGGTGTTGGTACCGATGGAGCGCACCCTTTATGGGGCACACACAACCCATGGGATGAGCAGATAGCTTATTTTCTGGGTTAGCTAACATGCAAGGCAGAGACGGATGGACGAATGGCCCTGATCATGCACGTGCATCACATGCTAATGGATTGCACATGCATGGGACCTTTTCTTGGAGCCCTATTTGTATTTTCGCTTCATCAACGTTTGTTGATGATATTCACCATGGTGACCCCACACAAACCCATGGGTGGCATCCCAACCCATCAGTGCACCTAGGTTGTGTATTTCACTGATTTTCTGCCCCATCCTGTAATTGAGGATAGAGCCAGATGGACGTGGTGGATGCCTCACGTGTTGTAGAGGACCGCAGTAACGGTTGGTGGTGGATGTACCGTATGTCGATATACTCTCTTATCATATTCTGTCGACCGCTTCCTCTGCAAAATTTGTCTAACAACCTTATTCTACCCTTCAGTGTGTGGGGCCCACCGTGTTGTAGTTATAACATCCGATCCGTCCATAAGGTGCCCCTTCAAGTTCACTCACTACTAACCAAAAATCAGTTTGATACAAAACCTATGTTGTTCACACAACATGAGAGAGTTTGGATGAGTTTCTCACCATTAAAAATTTCCATCTTCTTTCTGGGAACGACTTTCTTTCTTATAAACCATCTAATCCATTCAGAAGATGGGTTCCACCACCATGACTGGGCACTTCAAATCAGGGCATTTCAAAACTGAGGTAGGCCATCCGTAATTTTAAAGGTTTTAAACAGGTTTTTGCACTGCTTGGGCAACCTGATTTTTGGATGATACTAAGGTTTGGAGAAAATGAGGGGCACACATGATAGACGGATTGAATGTGTGACCCATCTCTTCAAAGGAACCTACGGTCAATTGGCTGGGCCAACCTATGGGCTTATGGGCTGGTTAAGTATTTCGGGCAGGCTTTGGTATAACAGACCAAAAATTTAGGGCTGAGCCTACTGAGAGTATTGCCCGGTTGCTTTACTAAAAAAATAAAAGACCAAGCAACTTTGGGCTGAGCTTGGACTATATAACCCCATCTCACACAAATGTAGTCTATCTGATCAGACTGATATAATCAGATAAATCTAAAAATAGAACCATTTTATTGATAAAAGCCTTCTTTAAAAAAATAGTGAAAAAAATATAACCAAAAAATAAAAAATAAAAAATCTTTCAAAACACCTGTACAATGAGCCCATTCCACAACTTAAAAGAATTGCTTTTTTAATAATCCATTTTTGAAGACTCACTCTTTGCAAAACCACAGTCATTCCTTCATCTGATTTTCGGTAGAGTCGATTTTTAAAGACTTCCTGCATGCTTAGCTATGGAGGTAAAAAGAACAAATAAAATTATCAAATCTCTTCAAACTGTTGAGGCGGCATCTTGAATTGGCAAATCGGGCACACATGGTTCATCTCCAACCATTGAATTATGCATTCACTATCAAAAATATGTGAGCATGGCATACATATGACCTCCTTCCCTATAGAGAATTCATCCAGACAAATTGTACACTTGATCTCGTCTGACTCTCCTTTGTTGAAACTCATCCTCTTCAAGCCTTCTACTGAAGATCTTAATGCTGGTACTGCACTATCCAGTGTCTCTTCTTCTTCTTCCTCTTCTTCTTCGTCTTCTTCTCTAATCAATACTAAAATCTCAAACTCAGATACAATCTGTTCAATCTTCTTTCCTGATTCATGGGCTTTATTTGCTATATAATCAATATTCAAGGCCACTGATTCAACACAGTATGGATGAATGTTTAAGTGGGAAATCATCTTGGCAATACGGCTTTTAGATGTCTCTTCTTGCAAGCACTACCAGAAAACTGGCCTTTGCCGGTGGTCCCCGAAAACCGCCGGCATAGCCTTTGCCCGCAGTTTGCTAACAGCCGGTAAAGCCTCAGTTGGTAAAGGCTTTACCGGCAGTCGTGTTCCCTTTACTGGCGGTTGTGCAGGCCGCCGCTGCATGCGGGATTTACTGGCGGTTGTCCTGGCCGCTGCTGCATGTGAGATTTACCGACGGTTTGTACGGCAGGTTGTGGTATTTGAATTTTTGACTCTTGATCCATGTGAGACTGATTTAACTTTACTAACACTTTAATTAGCATTTAGGCTCCTAATTCCATAATGCATATGCATTTGTAAACGCATCTATAATTGTGATTTGGTTTTTTTTTTTTTTAATTTCCCTATGCCTTACTGGTTAAGCTCTCTTTTCCATTGCCTATGGCAGCTTCATGTTGCCTGCAGTTTTGGATGTACAGGCTCATTAGATTGCAAATATTCAGTTTATAATTAAAAAAAAAAGAGGAGGAAATGACACAAAATAGATGCCCGACTCACCTTGAGTCCCATTTTATGAGTTCTGCCTCCCCAACTCATAAAATGATGGACCTTATCATTGACCTTTTTGGTCAAGGCCCACCTGACTTTTGGTCAAGGCCCACTTGATATCACATTCCTCTTAGGAAGTCGATTGTGCCTAGTGATTGTTTTCCTATAAAAAAATACATGCCTATGTGGCCCTTTCACATGCACCGAGCTGCCACGAATAATATTTACAATAATAAATCGAATAGTTTCAAATAAAATAAAATCTATCGATCTATAGCTCCCATTCATCCATGCCTAAAACCTGCAAAACAAAATAGCGAAAAGAAATTAATTGGTATTAGAGTTAGAGATTGGAATTCAACTCAATATTGCATCAAAATACATATTAAAGCAATCGAAAACTTATTTCCAAGAGCCTGTGTAAGTTGTACAGAGGAAAGAAGTGTCCTAGCTATCATTACTTTTATTCTATTAGAACATACAATTGCCAATGCCAATGAAAACAATAACATTTTAATCAAGAAGTGCCTTGTAATCTTCAGTTTCAGTTTGATACACAAATGAAAATGAAAACCTGAATTTCCAGGAAATGAAAAGGAGACTGGAGACCCATGCTTCTTGATGTAAATAGCAAATATGGGTGCAATAGAATGCAAGAATTTTTTATTTTAAATCAAGAGGTATAAAATCTGATGGGAAGTAAAAGGGCAAATGATGGTACAATTCAGATGGATAAAACTGAAATTCTCAACAATTCAATCTACTGATAGCTAGCAAATATCATATGAGAGAGAACAAGTAATGAAAAAGTTTCCAATGCTAGGAACAAGGTCAAATGATTTCATACCATTCCCAATCAGTTGATGTACAGACAGGCATAAGAATGAACACTGCTGGTCTGATCTAAATACGTAAAAGGCAAACAATAGCTTTTTTAAAAAGAAAAACAGAAATAATGTGTACTTGTCTCTTCAACTTACTGTTTGGATGAAACATTCTAGAAACAAACCGAACTGTTGGTGGCTTATTTGGATAATCCTCTGTAAACTGAAGTGTCAATTTAAACGTACCTGAAGGATTCAAAGAAATTTAAAACACAATTAAATCATTTTGTAATAGTCAACACATGAAACATCAAGAAAAACCTACTCATAAATGCAAGCAACCTAAAGTTGAACAGATGTTAACAAAACCACTCAAGTGATTGCAACAGAGCACATTGCAAAAAAGAGTCTTCACCTCAAAATTGCATTTCAAAAACCCTGCAAAATGGGATTTTAGAATACACTCAAATCCCAAAACACCATTGGCAGGAAGATATGGTGAATTCCATCACGTTATTCATAGAAATGAATGAAAAGAACAAGAAATATGGAGCACATCATAAACTTATGGGATCTTGGGTGGTTTGATCCTCACCGTAATAGTAGGTAGACAGAATAGTGATCCTCTCAGTCAGCCGAAAATGAAAGAACCATCAGTTCCAATGTTTTGAATGGACAAAAAACTCTAATCAGTTATTTAACTGTTGAAATTATTAACTTGTTAAACATACATGAAGCAATGAAATAATCAAGTACAGAAACAAAATTCCAAACCCAAGATAAACTACAGATAATAATTTCTCTGCATCACTCTGAAAAGAAAGTCAACTTGAATGTAAATATCAATGTGGAATAAGATGCATAAGGATGGTGTGCATGCTTAGCGAAATGCTGAAACAGAGATGCTAAACAGAGTCGAAAACTCACCAATTGACTAAGAGCCCAATCTAGCATGTTCCAGACATTAAATTCATGTTTCGGTTCAATATAGACACACCACTGCTTTATTGAAGAAAGACAGAACTAAAATGGTACAGGTCCCAACACAAATATCCTGATGACTGCAAAAAGGCTTGAAGTTAGTACATATCGTGTCCATAAAAGAAATGATTTCACATGCCAAAGTAAAAATCTACATTAGTCTTGTGAGTTGCTTTCATGATTCAAAGGTATTTCACCTGCATGAGCCGCCCCAAAAATCCAAACCATCTTCACTAGAGGGACAATAAAATTCAAAATGGATTTGATACAAAAAAACATGTTACTTAGTTGTACAATAGATCAATGATTCTACAAACATATTTCAATAAAAGATGAGATTGTATAAATAATAAAAAAAATTTAAAAATTTATGGGATGTGGGTCTTACCGGAAAAGCTTGAATCTTACAATATGACACAAAAGAACACTACCAAACGAACACACTTCTTGCTGTAATTAACACAAGAAGACAGCCAAGGCATGCTGATAAAGCCTTTTATTCAAAATCTGCACAAAAAGCAAACAAATCACGGGCACAAATATTTCTAAAATAAATGTGAATTGTTATAAATAGAGTTCGAGTAATAAAGCCTCTATTCTCTAAGTTGAAAGCAATCATCTGAAATTGAATAGAGAATAATTAAGAAAAAAATAAAGATAAATAGACGTGCCTTGATCATATTTTTTCATAGTTATAACTCAAAAGTATATTTAAAGCCATCATAGGCACTTCAAATAATTCAAGCACGAGCTTGGAAATATCATCTAATTCTAAAGTAGAAACAAAACAAGAAATATATTGTTAAGTGTCATACGCTGCCAGAGTATCAAATAACTCCCTATATACGTAATGCGCATCTCTTAACAATATACACAGGTATTCAGAAATGACAAGTGGGGCCCATAGCCCAGTAATATGTACCATTTATCTATTGATTGCCATCATTACAATTACCAAAAATCAATTATCAGCCTTATCATGGTCATGTCAATAGTTATACATGCTACATCAGGCAGTTAAAATAGAAGATATAGGCACAAGTTTATGAATGTCACAGATTAATTTAAGGTTTCGAGAAACTTACATCCACCTCACTCTTACTGCCAAGTAGTCCGGATGAAAATGCATCTCCACTATAAGAAGGGAAAATGCATCTACACCATAAGAAGATGAAAAGCTGAAACAAATCACAACATAAATCTCCATAGATTAGTCAAGCAAAACTACTAAATATTTCAAGAACATAGCGATGGAATCCCACTACGAATATGTAAAGAGTTGTATTTCTGATATAAGACATTTCCACATCCATTTCACACAACATGGAAACCACCACAACTTTGTTTTTGTAAAACAAGACATCAATGTAATCTGTGAGAGAAACTACAGAAAATATCATAATTGAGACATTTCAATCAATTCACTACATTCAAAACAGCTGCAATTCCTTCTAAACGATATCAAAATGCAAAATATCTTCAAAACCAAACATCTAATTCACCACGATGCTTCCACAAAATCAGTAAAATACAGCTAAAATCCCCTTCAACCAAAATCCAAGAAACCGATTCTTCGACAAGAATCAGTTTCCAAAACCAGCTATTCACCAACTCAATAAGATGTTCTAAAACTCCAATTCCACTTCGAATCCAAAAAAAAATCAGAAGACAGAACTAAAAAAAAAATTTCAAACCAACTTAGAAATTTTACTTCTCTGAACTTCTGAAAACGGAAACGTGAAAAAAATACTACCATGAAACAAACATTAGCTGTCACAACCAACTGCCAAGATCAATTTTTTTTTTTTGTTTTCAAATATAACGAGAGAGAGAGAGAGAGAGAGAGAGAGAGAGAGAGAGAGAGAGAGATCCCTCCATTTAGCTCAATCCATAGCTGTCACAACCTACAAAACAAAATAACAAAAAGAAATTAGTCTCATCAAAGTCTTATATAAGAAGTTCTATTGTATATGCAAAAGAAAAGAAAAAAAATCTTACCAAACAACAACAATCAGGCCAACAAATACTTGTTCCAACCGCATCCCCAATTGTTACGTATCGTCCATAGGGTCTCATCAAAGTCTCTTCACGTACAATTGCCACCTAAATATATACTTCCCAAAAACCATTTCCAAGTGGGAACCCGCCTACTTTTGTGAGCGGATCCTTACTCAAGACAATTCCTCTAGCAACAGTAACCCCACGGATACTAGTAAGAAGAACTTCGATCACGTCCTACAAATAAAATTTACTCTTTAACACAATACATTGCATCATTTGTATACCACATCTAATTAAGAACACAAGAATCTCAAAACACAATAATCTAACCTTGAACTGTCCAAAATGGGACAATTTGAGCGATTTCTATGCCACCAAAAACACACCATATCTATGTATGGCCACATAGAAATCCTCAAATGGGTAACTAATTATCTAACTTACAAATCACAATCACAAGTCACAATAATAATTTAAGGAAAAAATAATACATATAAAGCATACTGCCCAAATTTGTATTTTCCTATTGTGACTCACGTGAGCACTGGATTTACATAAATTTTGATATGACCTTGCAATATAAGTCAACTCAATAAACATACAAAGCATACATTTTGTTAACAGTAATAATCATGTATAAGAGACGTTGGATGAACTCGTGTATTAGAGATAAATATCTCTAACACAATCATTGTTAACTAAGATGAAAGATGGCGTCATGTATTAGAGATTCAAGGCCTGACCACCCACTACAAAATGTACATTAAAAATGCTTCCAACAGCCACTTGAAAAGAGATGAGAAAACCATTTAAAATTTCACATAGAGTATTGACATTAACCATGCAGGTGTTGCATCAAATTTCAAGGAGGTGGCACATGATATAATCAAATCAATTGGTATACTATAGATAATTAGCATAACCCAACATCACTTACTTGTGGAGAAGAAGAAATACACCACACAAGACAAATGTGCCCGCGACAAGGATCCAACCAATGACCACCAAGCTACAGCAAGTAGGAATCAGGCATTGGGTCAGATAACCAATGACAATAAAACATGAATGTTATGAAAAATTGCTACAAGCAAAGAGGAAATATGTGGTCTTGAGCCTTGGCTCACTGATTTAGGGCCAAGCTTGGGTGAGAAGTGCTACATAATGTCCTAGATCAACAGATCCTAAGGCCATGTTTTGGTTGATGCCTAAAAAACTTGTCATAGTTTATTAACTGGATAAGGAGTGCCATAGTTGCTTACAATGTAGATGCTTGGCATTGCATACTTGTGTTCTTTTATTGATTTTCATTTATACTTTATTATGTTTTGTTCAGGTTCAGCAACTCTGCATCCCCTGTCCATGTTGATGATGATGAAAGATCCACTTTTCATTAGAGTTGTTTCTTTAAGGGTAGAGGTCAATAGTATGAATAATGTTTGATGGTATCCACAATTACATCAATTCCAAAAATAGCTCAAGCTATAAGTTTATCTTCTGTTTTTGTCACAACCCTAAATCTAGTGTTGGTAATCCATGATTACGGGATACCAAATTTTGGTTGACAGCCTCCGTAGAACTCCGATTTTGGGACTTCCAACTATTACATCCTAAGTCCCATAAGCGGGGCTCCACAAGGAGGATTTCTGAAAGTAAAGACAACAAGCATGTATGTCTCAAAATTTCATCATATTCAACATATATTATTGTGTACAACTGAGCACATCAAGGCAAAAACAAAACATAAACCATGTCATATTTACTATACCTGATGTACATATTCAGGGTTTTACAAAAAAAAAAAAATACACACTGATATGTATAAAACAAAAAGGACAACTAGAGTCTGTAGCCTCTACTCCTGCAGCTCCCTACTCTCACCTGTAACAAAAAAAATAGAAAGGAAAGCTTGAGCTACTAAGCCCAGTGAGTGCGTGTGTGCAGTGAAAATGCATGTTTCATGTCATGCTCCTCTAATGCACATGCTTTCTGGCTCGATAACAATAAAATAAAGATACAATGCCTACTCTTTCAACGTTTTCACAACTTTCTACATTTCTCAATTGGATCACCAGGGTCTAAAACAGAGGTGGGACTCGCATATGATTACTACCCACTTGTGTAGACTTTTCCACCGTGGTCAACTATAGAGGTGGGACTACATAGTTCACGGGCCGAACTAGTTTAACCCACTTGTGTTAAACCTCACTATCTGCTTAATAGCGAGAAATAATAAGTCGCTTGGCAAAACGATAGTGGACAATTTACGAGCTCATCACACACAACCTATCTTTGCTTACCCATAAGCAGGTCAGGTCAAACCTCTCAACTAATCGACACGCGTCGATGGGAGTCGCTGCCTACTTTGGTATTTCGGCATTCCAGCGCTCTGTTCTTCCACCCGGTCTAAGCATTGGTCGCTCCCAATGGTACCAATCGGGGTTTAGGGACTTTCACCCACGGACCCTTTAATTATGTCCTATTGAATTACACATTTCCGATGTGGTGTCCAACTCAAGTTATAACAAAGTATGTTTCATCGCATTTACAATTACCATATGCATAAGTCCACATACAAGCACAAAATGTCATTGTTTTCAAGGCAAACATAGGACGACCTTCCTCATGTGGTCTCCTCATACATTTAAGTTCCACATTTAAATTCCTCAGAAGGGTCTCATGTAATACATCATGTATCTAGACGGTTTACATATTCATCATAGACACATCGTGTGTCGCACTACAACCCACGATGATCACCATATCATGATATGAATCATTCACTCTCAAGCATACAATGATACAACAACTATGAATCATGCATATGATATGCACATGACTTAGCCAATCTAATTCCAATCCGGGATTTATTCTGTTATAAGACTTCATGCTACAAGCATGCTTTTTCTTAAGAAGTAACTACATTAAAAAGATGTAGGATATTTCTTTGAAACAATTTGCCAAACAGGTAGCGGGCGGATGTAAGGGACAGAGAGAACCCGTTTGTAAGGGACAAAGAGAGAAACCGTTAGAAATACGTATGACTTTCATCTAATCAGTCATTAATAACCTAGTCAACTAACGTATAAAATCCACTTTCATCTAATCAGCCATAACCTTAAGAAAGTCCAGCAATAACCTAACGAATTTAAATCAGCAAAGCTAGTCTTCTATAGGGTTTTGAAAGAAAATCCAGCAATCTATTAACCCTAAATATAAATCCAGCGAAAACCTAACTCTAAAACAGACAATCCAACAATTATTTAACCTTAAAACAGAAATTTCAGCAATTTTCTAACCCTAAATGAAAATCCAGCGAAAACCTAACCCTAAAACAGAAAATCCAGCAATTATTTAACTTTAAAACAGAAATTTCAGCAATCTTCTAACCCTAAATGAAAATCCAGCGAAAACCTAACCCTAAAACAGAAAATCCAGCAATTATTTATCTTTAAAACAGAAATTTCAGCAATCTTCTAACCCTAAATGAAAATCCAGCGAAACCCTAACCCTAAAACAGAAAAATCCAGCAATTCTCTAACCTTAAAACAGAAATTCCAGCGATAGGGTTTTGAAGAAAACCTCAACGTACACATATACGTGCTCCTAATCTATACACTCACCTGTAACTAGCAAAGGATTGACTTGCAATCTCAGCTTCTATTTCCTTTTCTTCTTCTTCTTCTTCTCAACTTCACATTCAACAAGAAAGAGTGCTGAAAAATAAAATCCTGCAAGAGGGTTTTCATATGTGTGGACTTGAAATTGGTTTTAAAGGGTTATGGGATGTTTTGTGATGATTTTGAAAAGTTTAAGCGTATAGTAGCAATATAACAATGTTATTTAAGTAGTTGGAACTAACGTATTCCAAGGAGTTTAAAAACATCGAGGTCATTTGAGTATATTTTCTCAAAATATACATGTACATATCTATGCATAACTTACACTCCGGGTGTCCTATTGACATGCCGTTTTCGCCATTAACTCCGTAACTCGACTACGGTTACAACGGTTAGGTTCTCGGACCTAACGGATTTTGAAAACTCGATGGTGGGGCTCCGCCAGATAAAATAAGAAAATAATTGTCATTTCTCAGATTGTTTAATTTTAAGTCCATATCTTAAATTCGGACATCGGGTTGAAATACGGCTTGCGGCTTGATAACAGAACAACATTATGATCAAGTCAAAACAATCTCGAGGCCAATGGACCTATAGTCAACGGCTATCCAGTGTACAAACCAGATTTCGGGGTCATGGGTCTTACAACTCTTCCCTCCTTAAAAAATTTCGTCCTCGAAATTTCAAAACATATCCAGTTATAACAGTACAATACAACAATACAACAATAACCATATCATATTTATAAGTACTTAGGAATCAAATAAATGAGGGTAACGACTGCATATCTCTGCTTCCCGTTCCCAGGTTGCTTCTTCTACAGAATGATAACCCCATTGGACTTTAACTAAGGGAATGACTTTAGTACTAAGAACCTGTTCTTTTCTATCCACGATACAAATTGGCTGCTCGATATAGGATGCAGCTTCCTGAACTGCTAAGGATTGCCAGTCAATAACAGGTGTTATTATCTTTGGATCACATTTACAAAACATCAAGACGTGAAAAACATTATGAACTCCAGATAATTGGGGTGGCAAAGCAAGACAATAAGCTACGGTGCCAACTCGTTCAACAATATCAAAGGGCCCTAGGGCTAGCTTTCTCTTAACACCAAATCATACTACACCTTTCACTAGTGAAACTCGAAGATATACACGGTCTCCCTCGACAAACTCTAGGGGTCTACGCCGACGATTTGCAAAACTCTTCTGCCGACTTTGAGCTGTAAGCATACGTTGTCGAATAAGATCAATCTTTTCAGACGTTTCCGAACAACATCAGGACCTAAAAGACACCGCTCACCAATCTCAGTTTAACAACTTTGGGACCGACAAGGTCTACCATATAACGCCTCATAGGGTGCCATGCCAATAGTAGCCTGAAGACTATTATTATATGCAAATTCTGCTAACGGCAAGTGGTCGTCCCAACTACCAGAGAAATCTAAGGCACATGATCTGAGCATGTCCTTGAGAATCTGGTTAACTCTTTCGGACTGCCCATCTGTTTGTGGATAATATGCTATACTAAATCTTAAAACCGTCCCCATTGCTTTTTGAAAACTCTTCCAAAACTTTGATGTAAACCTCGGATCTCGGTCAGATACAATCGACACAGGTACACCATGTAATCTAACAATTTCGTTTATAAACAAAGCTGCGAGCTGATCTGTAGACCAAGATATACATATAGAAAGAAAGTGAGTTGTCTTTGTTAAACGGTCTACAATAACCCATATAGCATCATGTCGACGTAAGGTTCTTGGTAAACCCACAATGAAATCCATAGTTACATGTTCCCACTTCCATACTAGTATCTCCAAAGGTTGCAATTCCCCTGCCGGCTTTTGATGCTCTGCCTTTACTCGTTTGCAAACGTCACACTCTGACACATGCCTAGCAACTTCACGTTTCATTCCAGTCCACCAAAATTGCCTTTTCATGTCCTTATACATCTTCGTAGAACCTGGGTGGATAGTAAACTGAGTGCGATGTGCCTCATCCATAAGGGCCTTCTTCAATTCTGAGATATCTGGAACATATAATCTACCCTGAAACCGAAGTCCACCATCCAAACCTATCTGCCCTCTGGTTGACTTTTCCCTATTATCACCTCTTTACAAAACAACGCCCATTGATCAAACTATTGGGCTTCTATTACTTGGGATATCAAAGAGGGCTGAATCGTCAAGTTTGCTAATTGTACAACTGAGGACTGTAGAGTCATCTCAAAATCAAATTCAGTTATATCTTCTACCATTTTCCACTCTCGCATCATCAATTGTGCCACTTGGGCCTGTGGCTGACGACTTAAAGCATCCGCCACCACATTAGCTTTTCCTGGGTGGTACTGAAGATCAAAATCATAGTCATTCATCAATTTCATCCAACGTCTCTACCTCATATTCAATTCGGCTTGGGAAAAGAGGTATTTTAGGCTCTTACGATCCGAAAAGAGTTCGAATCTAACCCCATACAAGTAATGCCTCCATACTTTGAGGGCATAAACTACCGCTGCTAACTCTAGGTCGTGTGCGGGATAATTCTGCTCATAAGGCCTAAGTTGACGAGATGCATATGCTACTACCTTGCCCTGTTGCATTAGGACACACCCTAAACCTATAAGCGAGGCATATATATACACAACGAATCCCTCACTTCCAGATGGAAGAGTGAGAATCGGTGCCGTCGTAAGACGAGTTTTTAATTCCACGAATGCCCGCTCACAGGCTTCACTCCAAATAAACATTGCATCCTTTCGAGTCAATCGAGTCAGTGGGACAGCTATACGAGAAAATCCTTTAACAAAACGTCTATAATACCCTGCTAGACCTAAGAAACTTCGAATCTCAAATGCATTCTTCGGCTATTTCCATTGCAAAACTGCTTCAACCTTAGCTGGATCAACTGAAACTCCATTCTTCGAAACTGTGTGCCCTAAAATTTCACTTCTTCCTGCTAAAACTCACATTTTTCCAGTTTAGCATATAGCTGGTGGGCACGAATGGTTTGCAACGTCATCTCTAAGTGACACTCATGATCTTTCCTTGTCATTGAATATATTAAAATATCATCAATAAAAACAACAATAAACTGGTCTAAATAAGGACGGAATACCTCATTCATCAACTGCATAAATACTGCAGGTGCATTAGTCAGACCAAATGACATGACCTGAAATTCAAATTGTCCATAACGAGTCACAAAAGCTGTCTTCGGGATATCTTCCTCCTGAACCAGAATCTGATGATACCCGGACCGTAAATCTATCTTCGAGAAATACTGCGCAACACTCAACTGATCGAATAAATCATCTATTCTTGGGAGCAGATACTTATTTCTAATTGTAACTTATTAAGTCCTCTATAATCGACACACAACCGTAAAGAACCATCCTTCTTCTTTACAAAAAGCACAGGCGCTCCCCAAGATGAAGTACTTGGGCGAATAAACTCCAACCGACGTAATTCATCTATCTGCCTTTGCAACTCATGGAACTCTAACGGTGCCATACGATAAGGGGCTCTGGATATAGGGGCAGTGCCAAGAATAAGATCTATTCGAAACTCTGTCCGTCTAACGGGTGGTAAACCTGGAATTTCCTGAAAAAATCTGGAAAATCACGTACTACCAACAACTGTTCAATACATACACCTTTAGACTCGTTATAAAGACAGGACATCAAGGTCTCTATAAACTTATCTTTAGGATCAGCCACAAACTGAAATTGAAGATGGTCAGGTATAGAAAAGGTGACTGTCTTAGCGGTACAGTCCAACACTGCATGGTACTTGGCTAACCAATCCATTCCCAAAATCACATCATACTCTAACAACTCCAAAACATAGCAATTGATTGGAAGGGCATACTCTGCTATGTAAACAGGACAGTCTTGGCATATAGAACTCAACACCATTCGTTTCCCTAAAGGAGTCAAGAGCTCTAATCCCTTGGTCATCGATGTTCTCGGCAATTCCAATGACTGACAAAAACTATCTGCTATAAATGAATGTGATGCTCCAGAATAAAAAAGGACACGTGCAAAAAGGGATGATACTACAAGTATACCTTCTATGACTCCTCCCTTAGTCTGAGCATCTTTCTTTTGAATTGCATAAACACGAGGTTGCGTCTGAAGGGGTAAGTGTTGTCTACCTTGCTGCCGCTGTGACTATTGTTGAGACTGTTGATGTTGGGGCCTATACTGTGTCCTATATGGTGGCCTTTGCTGTTGGGGCTGCTGATGTTTAGGTGGTTGATATGGCTGCTGTTTCTGCGGATTGGGACAATCCTTTTTACGGTGCCCTACACCACCACAATTATAACAGGCTCCGAAAAACTGTCGCTGAGGAACAAACGATGATACTAGGGATCTGACATCAGGTCTAGCTACAAATTGTCATTGAGGAATAAATGGTACTACTGGGGGTCTTACATCAGGTCCGGCTACATTATCATATCTGACTGTAGGCCTCTTTGGGGATGAAAATGGCTGAAAACTACTACCACTCTCTAAAATAAATCTCCTCTTCCTTTGTTGATTAGAAGTAGATGGATGCGTACTTTGTTGTTGGTTCCAATCAGACTTAAAAAGCTGTGCCTTCGCTACTACTCCCTCAAGAGTCGACAACTCAAACCCTCTAACTCGAGATTGCAAACTAGGACGCAAACCATCCTCAAATTTCCTCGTCTTTAAATCATCAGTGGCTACTAAATGCGGAGCAAAACGAGATAATTTTATAAAACGAGCCTCATAGTCAGCAACAGTAATCTCACCCTGAACCAAAGAATCAAATTCATGTGCTTTCTGACGATAAGCAGCTACGGGGAAAAACTTACGATCGAATTGGTCTTTAAATGCGTCCCATGTCCACACAAATTTTGGATCTACTGAACGAACAACTGATTTCCACCATTGTTCTGCCTCTCCTTGCAATTGATAAGTCGCTAAGGTAACACATTGCTTGGAAGTACAACCCATAACTTGAAAAAGTTTCTCTATTTCTGACTTCCATAACTCGGCTGCCATAGGATCTGGCTTGCCAGAAAAACAAGGTGGATCTAGACGTCTAAACTCCTTAAAAAAAGCACTGGCCCGCTCTTGCGCTGATGTCTCAGGAGTATAACTAGATCGCTACTTTTGATTAGCCGTTATAGTTGACATAGTCTGCAACAGTTGTTGAAGTTGTGTTGCAGGAATAGGTATAACTGGATCTGGAACAGATTTTGACGTAAATTGTGACTTAGACTTGGGTTGTACTGGAGGAGTCTGAACAGATTTCGACGTAGATTTTGACTTAGACTTAGGTTGCATTGGAGGAGTCTGAACAGGATTCTTTCTAGGCAGCATCCTATAGATAAAACACCGAATTAGCCTAAAAAGAACTGGGAATAAGTAAACCGATACAATATACACAATAGTAAATAACCATACAACTCCTCTACTTCACAAAACATGAACCTAACAACTCTAACACAACAACATATAGTAAATACGTTAGGATTTATGTAGATAGTTCCCAGATCATGCTCTGATACCATTTTCTATCACGACACTAAATCTAGTGTTGGTAATCCATGATTACGGGACACCAAATTTTGGTTGACAGCCTCCGTAGAACTCCGATTTTGGGACTTCCAACTATCACATCCTAAGTCCCATAAGCGGGGCTCCACAAGGAGGATTTCTGAAAGTAAAGACAACAAGCATGTATGTCTCAAAATTTCATCATATTCAACATATATTATTGTGTACAACTGAGCACATCAAGGCAAAAACAAAACATAAACCATGTCATATTTACTATACCTGATGTACATATTCATACAAAAAAATACACACTGATATGTATAAAACAAAAAGGACAACTGGACTGTAGCCTCTACTCCTGCAGCTCCCTACTCTCACCTGTAACAAAAAAAAAAAGAAAAAAAAGGAAAGCTTAAGCTACTAAGCCCAGTGAGTGCGTGTGTGCAGTGAAAATGCATGTTTCATGTCATGCTCCTCTAATGCACATGCTTTCTGGCTCGATAACAATAAAATGAAGATACAATGCCTACTCTTTCAACGTTTCCACAACTTTCCACATTTCTCAATTGGATCACTAGGGTCTAAAACAGAGGTGGGACTCACATATGATTACTACCCACTTGTGTAGACTTTTCCACCGTGGTCAACTACAGAGGTGGAACTACATAGTTCACAGGCCGAACTAGTCTAACTCACTTGTGTTAAACATCACTATCTGCTTAACAACGAGAAGTAATAAGTCGCCTGACAAAATGATAGTGGACAATTTACGAGCTCGTCACACACAACCTATCTTTGCTTGTCCATAAGCAGGGTAGGTCAAACCTCTCAACCAATCGACACGCGTCGGTGGGAGTCACTGCCTACTTTGGTATTTCGGCATCCCAGCGCTCTGTTCTTCTATCCGGTCTAAGCATTGGTTGCTCCCAATGGTACCAATCGGGGTTTAGGGACTTTCACCCACGGACTCTCTAATCATGTCCTGTCGAATTACACATTTCTGGTGTGGTGTCCAACTCAAGTTATAACGAAGTATGTTTCATCGCATTTACAATTACCATATGCATGAGTCCACATACAAGCACAATATGTCATGGTTTTCAAGGCAAACATAGGACGACCTTCCTCATGTGGTCTCCTCATACATTTAAGTTCCACATTTAAATTCCTCAGAAGGGTCTCATGTAATACATCATGTATCTAGACGGTTTACATACTCATCATAGACACATCGTGTGTCGCACCACAACCCATGATGATCACCATATCATGATATGAATCATTCACTCTCAAGCATACAATGATACAACAACTATGAATCATGCATATGATATGCACATGACTTAGTCAATCTAATTCCAATCCGGGATTTATTCTGCTATAAGACTTCATGCTACAAGCATGCTTTTTCTCAAGAAGTAACTACATTAAAAAGATGTAGGATATTTCTTTGAAACAATTTGTCAAACAGGTAGCGGGCGGATGTAAGGGACAGAGAGAAACCGTTAGAAATACGTATGACTTTCATCTAATCAGTCATTAATAACCTAGTCAACTAATGGAGAAAATCCACTTTCATCTAATCAGCCATAACCTTAAGAAAGTCTAGCAATAACCTAACGAATTTAAATCAGCAAAGCTAGTCTTCTATAGGGTTTTGAAAGAAAATCCAGCAATCTATTAACCCTAAATACAAATCCAGCGAAAACCTAACTCTAAAACAGACAATCCAGCAATTATTTAACCTTAAAACAGAAATTTCAGCAATTTTCTAATCCTAGATGAAAATTCAGCGAAAACCTAACCCTAAAACAGAAAATCCATCAATTATTTAACTTTAAAACAGAAATTTCAGCAATCTTCTAACCCTAAATGAAAATCCAGAGAAAACCTAACCCTAAAACCAAAAATCCAGCGATTATTTATCTTTAAAACAGAAATTTCAGCAATCTTCTGACCCTAAATGAAAATCCAACGAAACCCTAACCTTAAAACAGAAATTCCAGCGATAGGGTTTTGAAGAAAACCTCAACGTACACATATACTTGCTCCTAATCTATACACTCACCTGTAACTAGCAAAGGATTGACTTGCAATCTCAGCTTCTATTTCCTTTTCTTCTTCTTCTTCTTCTTCTTCTTCTCAACTTCACATTCAACAAGAAAGAGTGCTGAAAAATAAAATCCTGTAAAAGGGTTTTCATATGTGTGGACTTGAAATTGGTTTTAAAGGGTTATGGGATGTTTTGTGATGATTTTGAAAAGTTTAAGCATATAGTAGCAATATAACAATGTTATTTAAGTAGTTGGAACTAACGTATTCCAAGGAGTTTAAAACATCGAGGTCATTTGAGCATATTTTCTCAAAATATACATGTACATATCTATACATAACTTACACTCTGGGTGTCCTATTGACATGCCGTTTTCGCCGTTAACTTCGTAACTCGACTACGGTTACAACGGTTAGGCTCTCGGACCTAACAGATTTTGAAAACTCGATGGTGGGGCTCCGCCAAATAAAATAAGGACATAATTGTCATTTCTCAGATTGTTTAATTTCAAGTCCATATCTTAAATTCGGACATCGGGTTGAAATACGGCTTGCAGCTTGATAACAGAACAACATTATGATCAAGTCAAAACATTCTCGAGGCCAATGAACTTATAGTCAACGGCTATCCAGTGTACAAACCAGATTTCGGGGTCACGGGTCTTACAACTTGTCAAACTAGTTCTCATGTGACTACAAGGCTTATAGAGATGTTTTGTTTGGATGATATTTTCTAAGTGCTTGTGGGAGATTTGAGCTGTGAATCAGGTTGGATCCATTTGTGAAGATCAACTAGGATAAAAGTAAGGTAGGTTCATTCATCTGGCAGCCACACGCACCAAAACAATTATCTGTTTAAAAAAATCAGCAAGCCCATCTAATGAATGGATCAGCCTGATGCTCTTACCTTTTTGTACAGCTATGATGTCCCCATATGCATTTGTGCTGCATTTAAATGTTTGTGTGGACTGTGGAGAGGTATTAGGTCTCTGATTCAAGCCCAGTTTACCTATTCAAAAACTTTTTGCCGATTTGGAATTTTCATGGAACTCTGTCCAGCACCTCATATCCCTGTTTGGCAGCAACAACCATGTCAAATTTGTTTCACAGTTGTTCTCTTAAAAGAAAAGAAAAAACTGTGTGACTTGTTACTGCCGTTGAAATGTTTACAAACATCAGGGTGCATTACCTATAATGGACATGGGATGAAGGAGTTCGTTCATCAAAGGACTTCGGATTATCTTAGTCAGGAGGACTGGCATGTGCATGAGATGACAGTGAGGCAAACACTTGATAAGAGTCATTTTCATTTTGTCAATGGCCTTTTCTCTTTGAAACATTTTTGTTGAGTTTTTAGAATTCCAGTTTAATTTCTGTTGAGTTCCATGCCTTAAAAAATTTTCAATTTTTAGAGAAGAATTCTCATTTGGTTTATGTGAAAGTATATGCATTCAGTGGCTAATGATATTCACAAATTATGTGCAGAGATTGCCGAACATAGAAGGAAATCATTAGGACTCGTTAGTTTTTTAAGGCTTTGATCTAGGACATTATGTGCACTTTTTCCTCCTACGTTCTTGCTACTTTCTTGTATGCATTAACTAATGTTTTTGGTATTTGGGATATCTGAACACAGAAATTATGAACTGAGTAAACTGAAATTTAAATTAGAGAAATGATCAAGTGCTCCCACAGCTCTACAAATCATGTGCTCCCAATTGCATATGGCTACCTAGACAGAGCAATCCCATTTTTCAGCTAATGCAGTAGCAATTTTTACAAGAGATATGCTGAAGGAGACACTACAAGAAGTACAAACGTATCAAGCTTAACAAATATTTTGCTTTTCCTAATACTTGGATGAAATTATATGACAATCAAACGCTCATTGTCATTAAAGCCCCGTTTTTTCAGGTCCAAATTGAAATTGACAGAATTACAATTGAGAAACGAAAAATCCCTGATATAATTACAATTGAGAAACGAGAAGCAGGATTGTTTCTGTCTCAATTTATTTACACTCCATAGGGAAACAATTTAAACCCAAGTTAAGAAAAACATGTACCTACTCCCATCAGTAAAGTAAATGAGACAAAAAAGCAGGTTACAGATATTAAGAAATGAAATAGAATTAAATAGCATAATTATAGAAACTTGTGAGACAAG
Source organism: Magnolia sinica (assembly GCF_029962835.1). Taxonomy (NCBI): domain Eukaryota; kingdom Viridiplantae; phylum Streptophyta; class Magnoliopsida; order Magnoliales; family Magnoliaceae; genus Magnolia; species Magnolia sinica. The sequence goes on along the minus strand of NC_080578.1, from coordinate 87,165,085 downwards.
ACAGTAGATTCAAAGATTCTTTCCTTTCTAGTGTCTGGAATATTTTCAGAAAAAAACTGTAAGCCACTCAATTAAAAACTGATAATCTGATATGCTTTCAGGGTTGTTTCTGTCTCAATTTATTTACACTCCATAGGGAAACAATTGAAACCCAAGTTAAGAAAAACATGTACCTACTCCCATCAGTAAAGTAAATGAGACAAAAAAGCAAGTTACAGATATTAAGAAATGAAATATAATTAAATAGCATATTTATAGAAACTTTTTCCCTGCAGTTCCCAGGTTTCAAAGGTCAAGCACATGGAAAAGCATCAAAGGTAAAACCTAATATCTCCTTATTAATGGAGCAAATGCAGTCTCCTCATAGATCCAATGAACTATCCCCAAAGAGTGTCAATAGTACACACAAATAACCTTTACTTCATAGATATCTTATAGTAAACATAACAAGCAACTGTAAAAGTTGAGTTCCTAATGCAATAAATAATGGAACTGACATGGTATAGTGACATCATACCTGGAAGTACTGATATTAGCAACTTACCACTCTGTGTAGTTGATCAGCTGAACGGTGATTTCCTTCTGTTCTTTGATAGCCTCTGTAATTTTAGAGACAGTTCCTTGATCTGTATCAGGGCCTTGAAGAAACCTACAGCATCAACTTGATCTTATTGTTTAATTGTGGTCTGATAAGGGAGATCTCACAATTTTAGTAGAAAATAAGAAACTGAGGGCCAGTTCACATTCATCAAATTCAAAAGGATTTAAATCCTTTAGGTTCCAAAATGCACTTCATTTGGAACTAGATAATGAATGGCTTGGATCTCATGAACTTGTTCATGGGCAGATTGTGGGCAGCTCAACATGCATGAGTCTAATTTAAGTTTTTATCTGAAATACATTGCCACCATCATACAATTGTACTGTTACTTACTGAATGATTATATGAATTGTATTCCAGTCAAAAGTGTTCTCATTATTTTCATTTGGTATTCAGTTGAAAAAATGTTGGTGAAAAAGGGGCCCAAACAGATGGATGTGATGGTAAATCGGGCTCCATCACGCAAACATACAAATGGGCCAGGTAAGCATCTGCAATAAACAGATGGTGTCTTACTCCCATAAACTTCTCAGCATTAAGCTTAAAACTTCAAGAATTCAAAGCTTAAAACTTTAAGTGATACAGCTCCACAGATGCAAATGGGCCATTAGTAGCGTGGATGATCAAATATAAAATAGATAATACATACAAGTAGATGTATGCCTATGATCGTGTTCTCTTGCACAAGGAGCAAATTAGGATGCAGATTTCATACTACTTGCCGTGCAGCAAAAAGCTCTGTGGAGCCTACTGTGCTGTGTATGTGACATTTACTCGGCCCATCATTTGCACCAGGTAGTGTTAGGATGAGGACAAAAAAATAGGCTGATCCAAACTCAAGCCTTGGAAGTTCTTTTCTTTCTCCCAATTCCATTCTCTTTGGGTTCTTTTTTTTCTTTCTTTTTTCATTTTTCTTTGGTGGAATTTCCACATTTTCAGATCTTGGAAACTGTTTTTCTTTACTGGAGTTAATCTGAATTTTCAAAGCTAATGCCCCCTTTTCCTCCCTACAGTCGTTCCTTTTTCATTATCTTTTCTTTTTTTTCTTTTTCTTTTTTCTTTTTTTTTTTTGGTTTTTTCTTTCTGTGTTGTAGTTTTACTCTCCAATTTCCTTCTACATTTTCATAGCTCGAAAATCTTGTCTTTTTATTCAGCATTATCATATCTCAATACGAGTTGGTGGCTGAGCTAAAAACAGTGAAAATGAACCGCGACTATCTAGCATCATTGACGAGATTTCAAGGCTAGCTACATAAACATTTCAAGAATAGGACCAATGATATCTCCAAAATTTTGCTCCCCAACTTTTATGAAGGAAAATGGCCCCGAAATATGAAATAGGATCCATTTTCAAGCATTTCCCAGAAACTAAACATGTGCAGCAGCCCTTGCTACTGGATTCCATTTCCATTAGGGCTATTTTCTAGGAGCCAAATCAGCCCAACACAATATAAGAAATCAGTAACTGATATGTGAAATAAATGAGCTGAAAAAAAAAGGCAGGAAATCGACAACGCAAATCCCTAAAAATGGATTTGACAACGCAAATCCCTAATTAGGGATTTGTATTCGACAAAGCATACCTGAGATGGATGAGAATCCGAGATCCACGAGCAACAGAAGACCGAACTGCAGCAGAGGGCCAAGAGATAGAGAGAGAGAGGGGGAGAGAGAGAGAGGAATAGGGTTTTGAGAGAGAGATAGATAGGGAGAGTGAGAGTGAGAGGAGAGCGAGAGGGAGAGGCAGAGGGAGAGGGAGAGGGAAAGGGAGAGCGTGCGAGGGGGAGAGGGAGAGGGAGAGGGAGAGCATGCAAGAGAGAGAGGGAGAGGGAGAGGGAGAGGGAGGGAGAGCGAGAGGGAGGGAGTCGGCGCTCAAATAAATTAGGGCTTTTTAAAAAAAAAAAAATTTATATGGCATAGCGTTTGCCCGCAGCCGGTAAAACTGGCCGCGGGTAAAGGGTTGGGCCATCGGTCGGCTTAGGCCGCTTTTCTTATAGTGAAGAAATAGTGATGATCGTCTGAGAATGTCTCAACCACCCAACGAACTTCCGTCTGTTCACTAGTGGGCTCTGATCGATGTCCTCGTTCATCTAACCGTCCACAGTATTCTTTCAACTAAATTTGTATGGATAGTGTGGGCACTTGGGCTTCAGATACTATTTCATCCAATTTTCCAGGGACACTTTGCGAATGAAAACGGGAGCGGACCCTGTGCGAATGAAAACGGGAGCTGACCCTGTATGACATGGAGAAATCAAATTCATCGTAGGAGGACGTGTCGGAGTCATCTTCAACGGTAGTGGAAGGGTCGAATTCAGCATGGGATGGTGTGACCGAGTCTTCTTGAACGACGGACATGGTTGGTGGTGTGATCGAGTCTTCTTAAATGACGGACATGATTGGTGGTGTGACTAAGTCTTCTTGAATAACGGACATGGTTGGTGTTGTGTACTCACCTGAATTCATGAGTTGAGAATAAGATGCGAAAGAGAAATTGGACGCTGAAGAGAGAGATTAAATACTCGTTAGGAAGAAAGGCTCGGCACGTCTTCTTTATTTATAGGGATGGTGTTTTCAAGTCCTCACGCGTTTACAATTCCGCAGTGCATCGCAAGTGCATCTACATTAACGCGAGTTTCCAGGGAATTTAAGAAACACAATGATCCATGGAGCCCAATGTCATGTCCACATGAAATCCACTCCGTCCATCAGTTTAACAAGCTCATGCTAGCATGAAATCCCAAAAATGAGCTAGATTAAAGATGTAAGTGGACCACACCACAGGAAATAGTAGGGAGAGAAACGCCTACCATTAAAGCCTTTCTGGGATCATGCTGACGTTTATATTGCATCTAAACCATTCAAAACAGTACCCAAGACATCACCATCCCACCTCACCCCAGCAGTGGCGTGGGCAACACCACTTGATCGGACGCGGATTTCTTGCTAAAGCCTTTCACAGTAAGTTGCTGCGCAAGGACGCTGGGTGGGGTCCAACTATATGTTTCTAAGAAATCCACTCCGTCCATCCGTTTTCTGAGATCATTTTAGGATATACGAACAAAAACGAAGTGTATCCAACACTTAATTGGGCCACACGAGAGGAAACAGTGATAATTCAGTGAGAACCGTTGAAGCATTCTTATGGCCATAAAAGTTTTATACCAGGCTATCTTTTCAATGTTTTCACTTCATCCCATTGAGAATGAACTTATAAACGGTTTGGATATCATATAAACATCAAGGTGGAGCTCAAGGAGGTTTCAACGGTAGAAATTTCTTTTACCAATTTTCTCTCTCGTGTGACTCACTTCAATTTTTTATCCATCTCATTTTTGGTGGAACGTCCTATAATTAGCTAGAAAAACGAATGGACTGAATGGATTTCTCACATACATTAAAATGGGCCCCACCCAGCATCCTTGTGCAGGAACTAACTGAGAAAGACTTTCACAGGAAATCCGCGAATCCGCGTTCCGCGTCCCCCTACCGCATATGCCAGCGTAGCAGAAAGAGTAACATTCAAGTGACGATGTAACACCTGGTATGGGAGTTCCCCTGACACAAAAGTTCCGTGAGACTCATCTCAATGTCAGGGTGAAATCCACTCCATCCATCAGTTTCACCGACTCATGTTACAATGAGATTCTAAAACAGAAACAGATCAAAGATTAAGTGGACCCCACTAGAAGAAACAGTAAGAGATGGACGCTCAACATTGAAACCTTAATATTTTCACAGAAGATTTGGATCAGGATGATATTTGTTGTGATCCTTTCATCCCGGTGGATGTGTTAATCATAACCTCAGATCTATGAGCCCATAAACATCACTGTGAGCCCCAGGGCATTTCATTATTCTCTTAAGCCGTTGGCATTTTTCATTTAAACAAATAATTATATATGGACCAATTAGACGGTCAGGAAATCATATTTTGAACGTGCTAATTCAAGTTGCATATCCATGTGTGTAAGCCCTTAGTACCCGTGTATCATCAGCCATCACTAATCAGAGTATCAAACTTTCCTCTTATTAATTTCACAGGGCATGTTCCCACCCTTATTAGAGAGAGGCCACGTGGCAAAAATGCATGTGAAACAGATTATATCTTTGAAAGGCATATAAACATTATAATACGCCCTAGGAAGTTTTCAATGATAGGCATTCAATCACCTATATTTTCTGGCACGGATTAGGTGAGACCTTGAAATCATGGAGGTGGGTAGGACCCCTCAAGTGGATCATACCACAGGAAACAGTGAGGATAATGATTTCCACCGTTGAAACCTTGCTAGGTCCCACTGTGATGTTTATTTGTCATCCAACCTGTTCATAAGATCATACAAACATGGATGAAGGGAAAAAAACAAATATAATCTTGATCCAAAACTTCCGTGGCCCTCCAGAATTTTTCAATGGTAGATGTTCAAATCAACTGTTTCATATGGTGTGGTCCATTTGAAGATTTTATATGCTTTATTTTCGGTCTCAAGCCGTACAATTATCTGTTAAAATGAATGGATAGATCGGATAAAATACATGATTTGGATAGATCGGATAAAATACATAAATCATGGTAAACCTCACAGAGTTTAATCAGTACGATGAGCGTGGTGAGTTACTCACTATGCAATCCGCTTCCATTTTTTAACGGCTCCTGTGTTAAGCTCTCCGCAGTTGAGTATCCTAAAACTTCTTCTAGGAAATAGAGGTACTAATAGACTCATAGCAGGATAAGGAAAAGATGTCAGTTTCTAAACACATAAGAGCGTAATGTCACCACGTGAGACGGGGAAGTAGGCACTTCAGGACGCGGCTTTGGTGGAACCCCGGCTCTGGGCTACATTGATGTATTTGTATCATATCCATGCCGTTCATTCTTTTCTCTGGATCATTTTATGAAACAATACAAAAAAATACAACAGATACAAATCTCAGATGGACCACACCATTCAAGCTGATATTTGTGTTTTCGCTTCATCCAGATATGCATAACCTTATCAACAGCAAGGATCGAAAATAAACATTACGTGGGCAGCAGTAGGTGTTAATGGTAAGTGTTCAATCACCCATGTTTCTTGTGTTGTGGTCCACTTGATATTTTAGGATCTCCTGCATTTTTTGGATCAAACCTAAAATAAGCTTATGAAACGGATGGACGGTGTAAAAATTTGTCCATCTAACTCGCCCAATAACAATCAAAGACCAAACATCGCGATCAAAAGAATCAGAAGCGTGGGACCAGCTGGATCACCGTAATTTTCTCACAGGTGCTTAAGTACTAAGTGACCACCTAACAAGTACTCAATAACCCAAGCTTTGTAATGCATGTCCTAGTCCGCATGACCACACCGGATGGAATTAACTCCCGATCTGGAGTACTCGGCCAACATATGCACTTATCCAACTTATCGAGTTATTTTGAAAACTTGATTTTTCACAAACTTCGACTAAAACCAATTTAAAGCAGTACTTATATATTTATGCTATTTAAGAAAAATATTGCTTGCAAAAGTCTAATAAAAACAACTCGATACTGCCAACGGATAAGTCTTCAAGTGCGTATTAAAAATTCTAGAAACTTGGTGTAGCTGTCATGGGATCTTCCCCACGCAGATTTGTAATTTGGAATTAATCAAGCCGCTTTCCTAGCATAACTGAGTCTGGCCAATCAAGGACCTTTCATGATAGTACATTAAAGTAGCGACACTCAATCTCATCCTCATATACACAGGAGGAGGGTAGCTAAGGACACAAAGAGTCACCCATGGGGCTTGCTACTCGCACTTTGCAATGATTGGATCAAATCAAAACAATCTGTAGGTAAAACGGTCCCAGCATTTGGCTACAATCCACGTCGTAAAGTAGACAATACAAGGTGAATGTCGGGTCTACAATACGCAGGTCATTCTATATAAGGTACGACTAATCTCATAACCTCATAACCTGACTATAAATTCAGGCCATAACATTGATCGCATGAAAAATAAATGGTGCGATTATGTTATTCGACTTTATCAGTCTCATCTTCAATCTTAAAAGATTGTAGGCAGATACAACTCACTCATATCCTCATCCTTTATTATTCACAATAAAGAGAAGTTCATACCTCAATGTATAAACATGACCCCAAATGTACCTCTCTTGTACATTCAAGGTTGGTCAACCCGTGCGAGTGGGTGACCGGCCTGCCGACAAAAAATTTAAATCCTACATGATCTCAAGGTAAATGCTGATGATCTACTAACCTAATTTATATTAATGTTAAATACTAAATAAATGGAATGTGTTTTTCATTAATGAAAGATCAAATGTACTACAAAACAAGTACATCACTCAAGCTTTACTCAATCCCATCTGCCTAACGTGAACCTGAAATAGATCTCTAGCCATAGGTTTCGTCATATGATCAGCCATCATCTCCTTAGTAGGAATGTAGCTGAGGGCGACCCTCTTATCTCTCACTTGATCACGGACGTAATGATACTTGATTTCAATGTGCTTAGACTTCTGGTGGTGTTTAGGGTCCTTTGCCAAGTCAATGACAGAAGTATTGTCTATCTTCAGCGATATAGGCTGACGAACACTCGGTACAACACCCAGACTCAATAGAAATCTGCGAACCCATACACACTCCTAAACTACAACACAACATGTAATGTACTCGACTTTCATAGATGAAAGATCTGTGGATGTCTGTTTTTTACTCGACCATGAGATAGCTCCTCCTCCGAGTAAGAATACATATCCTGAAGTAGACTTTCCCTCATCGGCGTCATTACCCCAAGCAGCATCAGAATATCCATTGAGCTCGAGGCTTGTGCCTTCATAACACAACATTAGGTCTTTCGTTCCTCTTAGATAGCGGAATATACGTTTGATGGCTTGCCAATGAGACTGTCCCGAGTTACTCTGATAACAGCTGACTATGTCAACTGCATAGCTAATATCCGGTCTGGTGGAAAGTATAATATACATTAAGCTCCCTACTGCGCTTGCGTAAGGTACTAAGGACATCCAATTTCTCGGCTTCAGTCTGGGGACACGATTTTCTATCTAGCTTGGTAGCTTTATCCATAGGGATTTCAACAACTTCTGAATTTTCCATCTTGAACCGCTATAAGATCTTTTGTATATAGGTGACTTGAGATAAGCCTAAAAAATTCTTAGGGCGATCCCTGATGATTTTTACTCCAAGAATAAAGTTGGCTTCACGGAGGTCTTTTATCTCAAAGTTCGAGAATAGCCAATTTTTAGTCAATATCAATAATTGCATGTCATTACCAGCTAGCAAGATATTGTCTACATATAGAGATAGTATCGGAAAGGATCATCCAGACCGTTTAATGTATACACAATGATCTTCTTCACTCATCGTGAATCCAAAAGTGGTGATAGCTAAGTGGAACATCATGTACCACTGTCTTGAAGATTGTTTCAGCTCATAGATAGATTTCAACAACTTGCAGACTTTCTTTGGTTGCTTTTTGTCCACATAACCCATGGGCTGTTGCATGTATATCTCTTCATCCAAGTCACCATTTAAGAATGCGGTCTTTACATCCATCTGATATAACTCTAAATTTAAACTTGCGACAATGGACAAGATCACACGGATTGAGGAGAACTTTGCAACAAGTGAAAAGTCTCATCGTAATCAATGCTTTCTTTTTGTGTAAAACCTTTAGCAACTAATTGTGTTTTGTACTTGTCCATTGTTCCATCTTCCTTTCTTTTTATCTTTAGTACCCATTTATTACCTATCGCTTTGCGATTGGAAGACAGATCAACAAGTTCCCAGACTTTATTCTTCTCCATGGAAGCGATCTCTTCGTTCATAGCATTCACTCAATCGGCCGAGTTAGAAGATAACAATGCATCCTGATACGAATCAGGTTCATCATCATCAACCGCAACGTAAGAGAATGTTTGCCCCTCAATATCGAAGTATCTTTGAGAAATCAATTCTCTTTCACTTCGACATAACTCAGGAGCCTACTGAGATGTCCTCCCACTGTCCTGACGAACTATAGGAGCGTCGTCATTTTAAGAAGCAAAACTCCCACTCTCCTTAGATACATCGGGTATTTCAAAAAGTTCTATTGGAACCTTTTGCTGCATTTGGCTCGGGTATTTAACTTCAACGAAAGTCACATCTCAGGATTCTATCTCAATCAATCGTCTATAGTTCTCATAAACTAGAACGTATGCCTTTAAATGCATAGGGTACCTTATGAACACGCATTCAATGGTTTTACTATCAAGTTTACCTCTATGCGGAGTAGGTAGTAAAACATATCCCAAAGATCCCTAAGGGCATAGGTTGGCTAGAGAAGGAATCCTTCCAGACCACAACTCATATGAGGTCTTAGGAATGGATTTGGATGAGACTTTATTAAGGACGTAGACGACTGTTAAGAGTGCGTCTCCTCAGAATGTGGTAGAGAGATTGGCTTGTGCCATCATCGATCTAACCATGTCTAATAGCGTCCTATTCCTTCTCTCTGCAACACCATTTTTTTGTGGAGTGTAAGCCATTATGTATTGTCGAACTATGCCAACGTTTACACTATGATTTAAACATTTCAGATGTATACTCACCACCTCTATCAGATCGAAGGATTTTAATTTTTTTCTCAAGCTAATTTTCCACCTCAGCTTTATATTTAAGAAAACAATCAAAAGTCTCAAATTTGTGTGAGATGAGATACATATATCCATAACGCAAGTAATCGTCAATAAAAGTGACAAAGTATTAACATCCATTTTTGGCATGTACATTGAAGGGTTCACAGATATCTGAATGGACTATCTCTAGTGTGCCCTTGGACCTAGCCGCTTTAGGAAATGGTTTCTTCGAAGTCTTCCCGAACACACAATGTCCACAAAATGACAAATCAACTTTGGATAAGTCTAACAGACCAGAACGTACTAGTCTTGTCATACGATCCTTTCCAATGTGACCTAACCTCGCGTGCCAATTTTGAGATTCAGATACTACAATTTCATTTGACATAGCAGATAAAGCAAGAATTGCATTATCACTATCTACGTCCAGAATAAATAAATCTGAAATTAAATTTCTCCATGCAAAGATGAGGCTATTTAGTCTCAAAGAAACTCGTCCCAGAAAATCGAATATTAAAACCATCATATAATAACTTAGAAACATAAATTAAATTCTGACGCATCCCCGGTGCATAAAGAGTATCATGGAGGATTATTGTTTGCCCTATATGCATACGAAGATGTAAAACGTCAATCCTTAGTACGTCTTCGACAGCATTATTTCCCATATACACCTTGTAACTTCCCTTGGCTACAAGCTGGAATTCCTCGAGTCCTCGACGACTCCACGTAACGTGCTTTGTTGCGTCTGAATCCAAAATCCATTCGTTAGATATAGTGTCAACGGAAAGGATTTCAGAACAATCGCCTACATACAAAGTATCTACTGACTGAGAAATTACCGTCTTTTTATGGGCACACTGCCGAGCATAATGGCCGGAATTTCCGCAGACAAAGTAGGCTATATTTGTCTTTTTCCGCTTCTTCTTTCCATTCCCCTCCTTGAGATTTGGAGGAGGTGTCGTGGTATTCTGTTCTTAGTTATTCTTTTTTGCCTTCTTGCGAGCTTTAAACCGTTTCTTGTTAGCTTTCCGTTTATGGGTCTCTGTTATAAAGGCCTTGGCCGATCCTAATTGAATTGCATTCATTTCAACATCACGTATCAAGTGGCCACAAAAGTCTTTAAACATAGTAATAGAATCAGCATGGTTCAGAATTCTTTTGATTAGGGCCCAAGATTCAGGTAAGAAACGGTGCATTGCTATTATTTTTTGATTTTCAGTCAATTTACACCCAACATTCATAAGGACACCTATCATCTGCTCCATCTTACAGATATGATCTTTACTGGGGCAGGCGACTGGCATCCTATACTCCTGGAATTCTAATTCCATTGCCCGAACTCTCGCATCTGACTTCTGCGCATAGGTATTTGTCAGTGCTTTCCAGATTCCCTTAGCGGTGTCATACATTTCTTACGTAGGTATGAGTTCTTTGTGGATAGTGCTAATAAGGACATTACGAGCTGAACGATTTTGTTTACGCCACTTATTGTAGCGGGTCATTGCAGCCCTATGTTCTCCTAAATTTTCGTTTTCAGCCAGTATGGGTTCCTCTTGAACCTCATCGAGTGTGTACGATATGTCGTCCTCGTACAAAAGGCTTCGCACCGCACAGGACCAGTCTTCATAGTTGTTACCGTCGAAATGTTGTCCTTTCAGCTATTCAGCGATTAACACTTTAGTGGCCATCTCTACATTGCATAAGTATCATTACTTAGCTAAACGTGTTATACAAATTTTCAAAGTATAAAAGTAGTCAACACATTTTAACGAGATTTGAAAGTTCACATACCCGAATGGGCGGTGTAGATCAATCAAGTTCTCTATTTAAGATGAGTTTAATGCTTTTATAAGAATAAATTTGTATAACGTGCAACCTTTCATTTTTAGTTGCATGCATCATTTGGTGGAGGAGAATTAACTCTCACTCAGGTTATGCACAACCTATTTATATGTGTAGGGAGCATTCTAACACTAATTTTCTATATTCCAATGAAAAAAAAGGCTTAGATCTGATCACATCAGGCCTAATTATATCACACATATAATCATTATTATCAGATTAAAAAATAAAAAAATTTGAAGTGCATAGCCATAAAGAGAGTTCAATCATCACCTGTGATTATGACCATTAGTGATGGATCCGATCATTACCGTTAATGATCATTGTTGATGATGGATCCTTTCATCAACATTGATCATCATGGTTGATGATCATTTCAATCACTAATGATCTTTGGATCACTAGTGAATAGAATGATATAAAGGAAATCACATTCACATGCATATATATGTACATGTCGAAAAAAAGAAAGAAAAAAGAGAGAAATATACATATTACTTGCAAGAAAGCTGTAGAGTTTTGGGTTACTCCAAGTGGGCAACTGGACCAAAGTTTATTGATCCACCAGTTGATATTATGGGCCCCACTTTGTATATCCCATATGTCAATAATTCAGTTGATGTAAGAATCTAATCCCTTCATTTTATTAGATGATAGGATTATTCAATCTAGGATATATTTATTTCAGGGGCGATCAATAGTGAGACTAACAATCTCAACGGCCTAGATCAGTGAAAAACATAATTCCACAATTTCTATTCAATTTTGTACATGGCCCTTGTGGATGATACCAGGGTGTCATTCACAATATCTATTCAATTTTGTATATGGCCCATCCACGTTATGGGCTACAAACTGACAACCATGGTCCCACAAAATGCATGCCAGGCTATATATATATATATATAGGAATCCAGATTGTCCATATTGACAGGCCGTGGTAGTGGGTACTGTCCACAGCAGTTCAAATATAACACATGCACATACCATTCGAAAGCCATGATTAGGAATCCAAGCAAAAAAAAAAAAGGGTCACTTACCTTTTAGATGAAAATAATCGGAGATCCGTCGTTGAACGCTCTGATACCACTGTAGGGAAGCGCAGAAGCTGAGCCCTCAAGATCTGACGGTCTACACGAGTTTTCGAACCCTCACAAAGCAGAAGATTAACGCTCCAACGGCCCGCTTATCTACTACTGGAGTAAATGGATCTATTCACACCTCTGATCCTACGGTATAGATGGCCTCGGATCACGATCTATGGATTAGATTGTCCCAAGGACAAGCCAAAATGGACAGATTACTGTGCACACTATATCTTTCTGTATACTCTCGGTATTTCTTATGATTGATTGCACTTTACGAGAGAAAAGCCCATCCTTTTTTATAGGAAATGAAGGAGATGGGATGAGACCAGATTATCCGGTCTTCTCTATCTCCTATCCAAAATCAAATTTAAAAATGAATTTAAAATCTTAACAGAAAGGAAAAGGCGGAAGAAGCCTAAACATATGGGACCCACCCACTAGTGATTGCTCACCAGTGGGCCCCACTGGCCTACGTCCAACAGGATAAATGCCATCGAACCGTTCATGAGATTATTCTTGGGACGGAATGAAAACAAAAGCATTAGCCTGATTGATGTAGAGTGGGTCAGGGACAGTTTCATGGCCAAGATGTATCAGAAAAGGTCCGGTCGATGACAGAAGTGATCCAGACCGTCAGACCTTAAATCCGTCATATCTCGCAATTCGGAATGAGTCATCGGGTGCAAAATATATGATTTTGGGGTAGGACAAGCTACTTTAGCTACCCAACCCCGTTATGCTGGCTGCGCAAGCTGGATTTGCGAAATACCATCGGATCAACTGTCGTTTCCCTATTTTAATTCCGTTTTTATTATAAATAATAAGTTTTAGTTTGATTATAATTCTTCATCCATTGGACTTTAGGAGTTGCGCCCAACATGAAAAGTGCTTAGAATAATTAGGAGAACAGCGTGGTGAAGCCAAATATGAAACTTACTATTTTTGGCCGAAAACCTTGCACACTAGTAGACATCACAACCGTCTATAAATACAAGTTTACTATTTATAGTAAGTTGCGAATTCTAGGAGTTTTAGTCGTAGCTTGATTCTGAAATTTCTCCCATCGCTCAGTATCCCTATATAAAGGGTTGTAAACTCGTTTATTTCAATCATCAATCAAATTACGAATTTTCTAGAATTTATTTCTATTTTTCTTGTTCTTTTCTTCATGGATTCGAGAAGTCTCTGTGAGGAGTCCAGAGAAGCTCCACGGATTCGGACTAGTTATCCTTGAGGAAGACGGTGATCGACCTCATCAAGTTCATCCCCGCATCAATTGATATCAGAGCGAGGATTCCCCTCGGGCCGATGGCAAACAACAAAGGTATGAACCAAAATCCTGTGGACGGTAATTCAGGGATTCGTTATCTTTCGGAAAGAATAGAAGCTTTCCACCGGGATAGTCAGTTGACCATGCAAGGGTTGTATGCAACACTCGACCGTCTTGCGGATGCGTTACTTCCGTCCCGAACCCTAGATGATGCTCCACCGCCTGTGGTTGCTATAAGCCAAAACCCGATTTCCGTAGAGCACTACCGGTGATAAATCGTAAGGCTACACTAGGTGATTCGAGCTTAAGACACGAAGACCTTAATAAAGGCTTTGCCCGACGACCAATCCATGAAGGCGATCATCTAAATCATGCTGGGAGGGACTATCGAGGCAAAGCCGAACTTTCTAGTTTTAACGGTTTATTATGCATAGAAGATTTGCTCGACTGGTTAGCCGAACTAGAAATATATTTTAATTATATGAACGTGTCAAAGTATAAAAAGGTGAAATTAGTAGCATTTAAATTAAATTTCGGTGCCGCTGCATGGTGGGAGCATTTACAACTCTCATGAGCCCGACAAAATAAGGCGCCCATGTCATCATGGCCACAGATGAGATGCCTTCTTCGATGTCGATTACTTCCTAATGATTATAAGCATGTATTATTCCAGCAATACCAAAACTGTTGATAGTTATAGTAAGTCACAATTTCTACTAGTTTTAGTTGTAGTTTAATTTTGAAACTTCTTCCTATATTTCATGTCATTATTTAAGAAGGTTGCAAGCTCGTTTTAATGATCAATCAATTTATTACGAATTTCTAAAAATTATTCTATTTTCTTATTTTCCTTGTGGATTCAATGAATCTTTGTGAGTCCAGAGAAGTTCTGTGGATTCAGAATAGTTATCCCCTGAGGAAGACGATGCTCGACTCAACACGTCCTCCGATGCGCTAGTTTGGTATTAGAGCCAGTCTTTCTCCTCGAATCTATGGCTTCTAGCGACAGGTTGGGCAACAATCCCATGGATGGTGCTCCGTGAAATTTGCCTTTAACGGCGGCAACTTTCGAAGCAGCACAACGAGAGAATCGGCAAGTCATGCAAGGGCTGCAGGCTGTCATCGATCGCTTGACGGAGGCCCTAGGGCCACTCCATGTTCATGGCGGTGACCTGCCACCAACAGGTGTGGGAACTCATAATCGCACTTATCGTGGGATACTGCCGACAGTGAACCAAAGGAGAGGGAGATCCATCAACGAGGAGGTCGACGACGTGGTACTCCAATATCCAGGACAAGACATCGATCGAGCAGATCGAGAGCTTAGGATGAGAGTCGATATTCCTAACTTCAATGGATGGCAACCCTTTCCATAACGCCGAAGCTCTGTAGTTGGATAGGTCCTTGGTCCACCAACTCCCCTCTAAACGCCCATACTTTTTCTTGACTAATGTATTCCAGAGGGTCCCGTCCTCCGTCCCTAGTCTTCAAGTCCATTTGCCTAAAAGGGCCCAATTCATACTCTTAAGGTCTTTTATACTAGCCCCACCTTCTTGTACGTGCTTACACACCTCCTTCCAATCGACCAAATGAAATTTCTTCTTCTCTTCCTTACCATGCTATAGAAAACCTCTTCTTAACTTTTCCAGCGTTGCCAATGTCAAGGCCAGGTATTTGAACATCAACATGAAATAGAAAGTGCTATGGAATCCCACTACATCAAACTCAAAAGAAAAAAATAATAATAAAATAATAAAATAATAATAAATGATGTGACTCATGCTAAATTGTCTTAATATTTCTCAAGCATATTGCACATGGGTCATACCTCATTCTCTTCAATTCTCATTCTAAAGTACATCTAGACAGACTTTTGGGCTAATATATTACACCTGGGATTGATCAAAGATGAAATCCAAATTAACAAATTTTCAAAAGAAAAACTAGTAAACATGCAGATGTAGGCATTCATGAACTTTAGGCAACAAGAAAAGGTCATTATTTGTCTTCTATTAGACCCTCATGAATTTGAATTAAGGAATAAGAAATTCATGCAAACTTATTTCAAGTTGTGAAAACTAGTATGATGAATTGAGAAGCACAGACTACATGCTATACCATATTGCAATAAATCAAAGTTCCTACAAAGACCTGCATCACAGAAATCGAATAAATTATTATTATTATTTTTTAATTTTATCAACAGAAGAAGAATACTACCAAAATGCGGCCCAAGCATCTACTTTGAAATATATATAAAAATTAGTTCATTTCTGATGAGCATCAAATGACAACATCTGTCCATTAAATAAATAAATAAAAAGAGTTAAAAAGTTTAAGATTAGTTGCCTTATACCTGCATGTGCACCTAGCAAATCTCAGTCATTAGACCTTCAGTTGCATAAATTTTCTTGTGCTTGGGATCATGAAACAAAACCTGCACAGAAATGGATTGTCATTTAGGATCAATGAAGACGCACAAAGATTAGTGCCAAAGCACGAGATTTAAGCTCATTTTCATATAATCTCTTTATACATTGCGACCTATGCCAGAAAATAACAAAAAGAATTAGGCATTATTGCTCCATAACAAGCATCACATCCAGCTGCTCTTGAATGTGATTAGAAAAAAATATCGCCTGCAAATTTGCAAAAAAAAAAAAAAAAAAAGGCAAAATCAAATGACTGCCGCTCAAAATAATCATGTAACAATTACCAAAGATGCTTGCCCAAATTACAGGATAAAGACAACAGGCAAACTGCACCCCTCACTGAAGTTCACACTCCAATTTCAAAGCCCTCAACAAGTCCCTGTCATTTGGACTACAGAATATAAGAAGCATTTTATGAAGGTTTTTTTTTATTATTTTATTATTTTTATTTTATTTTATTTTTGTTATTTAGCTGGAGTTGCTTGAATCTCTCCCTTACACAAAAATGTCACCTTCGAAACTAGAGAAATGGATGTGAATTTTGGGGCTACCACAGAAGGCAGTCTACTGTTTCTGTAGGCTGAAGCGAAGGACTACCATGATATGAAGGGCCTGCTCCTGTATTGCATGGCCGTTAGCACTCTAGCCCACTGTCTACCAAACCAAATCTCTGGGAAACCTACTCCACAACTCAGCTTTTTCAATCTTTTTTTTCTTTTTTTTAAATTTTTTTTTTTTTTTCCGGGCAAAATTATTGAAACTACTTGCAGTAAATAGCCTTGAAGTTCTGATTTTTGAGCCAACATATGAGGCCAACTAAACTTCCATCTCACTCTCCAAAGGAGTGAAAACAATTCTGAATATAAAAACCACTTTCTTTTCTTGTAAAGGACACAGGAATATGTTCTGAGTTAACTAAATTCTCTTGAAGCTTGCAAAAAGAAATTAGTTTTCAGTGGTTAACGTTCAATTCCCACTATTTCCTTTGGTGGTGCGGTCCAATTGAGCCTTGGATCTACCTCAATTTTGGGCTCACACCTTAAAATGATATGACAAAATGGATGGATAGCCTGAATAAAACACATACATTATGGTGTTCCCACGTGATGGGTCAGTAGGCAATCAGCATCCCCACAATGGTGGGAGCCTTTCCAGACCAACCTACTACTGGAGGGGTCACTAATGAATCCCATCTGTGTTTGACCTAAACCTTCCATCCATTTTTCAATACTCATTTTAGGGGATGAATAAAAATATGAAATAGATCCAAATCTCAGGTGGCCGCACTACTGTAAATGGCAGTGATTAAATGGCCCCAATAAAAACTTCCTAATGCCTATTATCATGTTTATTCACCATCCAACCTCTTGTCAGGTCACCTCACCTTAATGAAGTTATAACACAATTATCAGTTTCATACAAAACTTGTGGCTCCCTGTAAGTTTTAATCACTCCTGTTTTCTGTGTGGTCCACCTGAGATTTGGATCTGCCTTATTTTTTAGCTCATGCCGTAAAATGAGCTTAGAAAATGAATATACCATGTGATAAAACACATACATCATGGCAGGGTACACCATAACCAGTGTAAGACAAGTGATCGCTATTGCATAAGCAGCTCCCCCATAACCAGCGTGTGACGCAAAAAGATAGCAACATGCAGATCTGCAGGAAAGAAAAAGTCCTTCAGTTAGATTACATCACCTGAAATTAACAGGAAAAAAATTTCTTAGTTAACTATAAGAGAAATCACCGTAAAACAGATAATAGTTGCTAGCTGTCTGATACATGATCCATACTCATCTTGACAGGAGTGGATTGAGTCAATATCTGTCAATAAGGCTTCTCTTTCTCATGTTAGCGGTATCCTCTTGTATTCAATATTGTAGCCTTCAGCTTTCAGAGAGGCATATACTTCTGCAGGCGTCTTCACATCATCTAATAAAATGTTCTCCCAGTACCCTTCTACACTGGAATGCTTCGACACTGGATTAAGTTCTTCACGATGCAATAGCATTCGACCACCAGATTGTGTTACCTCAGCCATTATATCTTCTTTCATCTGAGCTTCCATGTTTTTCACCTGCAAGAAGTCCAAGCAGGGAGACAAAAAGAAAATCCGTTGGCTTAATTATTTCTAATGTAATAGACTAATAGGCATGTTTGTTTTTTTTTTTTTTTGTTTTTTTTGGGTGTGTGTGTGTGTGTGTGTGTGTGTGTGTGGGTTTGAAGAAGTCTTATATTTCTTCGGTGCAATTTGGACAGGCATTTGAGAAGGCCTGGACGAAGTCTTGCTCATCAGCTCCTTCTGTTCTTGTGGTGCCTGCAAACAAGAACTACCTTCTCAAATCAATCACCTTTTCAGGCCCTTGCAGATCTTCCATTACAGTGATAGTGAGATGAATCTAAACCCAAAAATATCAACCATATCTTATTCAAAATTGAAGATGGTTTCACAGAACGTCTTCATTGTCTTCAGGGGACAAATACAAACACAAGTGTCCTATTCTTCAGTACTATTCATATCCAGTTGTGGCTTTAACTTGAAACACCTATGACCCATTCCATTCATTTAAAGTTTTATTAATCAATGTAGCTCTTGTTTTTTTATATGTATTTCTAGAAATCTGATTTCAGTGCAACTATCAAGATTTACAGGAAAGGTAAGGTAAGTTGACATTATATAACAAACAAAAACAGAGAAGGACATCCCTTTAAAAACTGAGGTTTCTGCCCAGTTGCCCGACGGAAAGAAATCAGAAGCTCCCTGGATTTAAAAAAACAGTGAGTGATATTAAAATCCCTCTCTTTATTTTAAGCAGCTACAGTAAATAGATCTTGTTTAAGATGGCCACGTGTGAAAACCCACAAGAGCACATCGATCATAAATAATAAATCTACCACTTTATTTAAAAGCTCAAAGAAAATAAGAGACAATAGCTGATCATGCCACCCGTAACGGTGCCCCGTACAGGAGCTTGCCAGACTTTAAAAAGATCTTGGATCAGCTCCCAGCGATGAGCTTGTGCACAAACCAAACCAAACCAAACCAGCATACTTAATGACCTCTGGCCAATCTTGTGAAGCCACAACCTTTTTTTAATTAGAAATCAAGAAGGATTTCATTAAAGAAAACTAAAACCAAAAATGCAGAACCTGGTAGACAGAGGACCACTCACTGCACAAATATCCAAATCTCTTTCACCAGATTTCAATACCATCCTTTTGCGACATTTGTCTAGGCATCCAAGGATTACAATTTCTCTGAAACCTTTAACATTTATAGTAGTAGTCCTAGGCTCCTAGCCATAGAAGATATCCACTTAAATCAGTCTTAGATAGAGTAAACCAGAAGTAAATAATATGACCCATGCTAAGTGTTTAAAGTTCGGCACAAGATGATTTATATTACAAGTCAATTGGATCTCAACATTAATCTGTTGGTAAAACCTAATTTGGGGGTATCATTGACTTAGGCATTTGATAATAGGCATTTGACATCATTCCTCCCAAGTAATTATAAGAAAAGATTGAAATTAAATTCAGATGAAAAGATTATTTATATTACATTAATGCTGCCAATAATCCCAGTGAAAGCATATCCATAAATCAAAAGATATGAATTATATGGCACATTCCCTTCCAAAAATATTGTTATTCACCCAGTGTGAACATTGAGTACAAAAACCTGATCGAGAAAAAAACAGGAAAAAAAAAATTCTCAATGCAATGACTAATATCTTGAAAACATCTACAAGCCTATTTTATTTTATATTCAAACTTCTTCAATTTGCACCATTAGCCTGCTGACGTTAACAGATCAGCTAAAAAGAAAAACATGACAGCATAGTTTTGAAAAATTATAAAGCAAGGGATGATGTGTTATGATTCTTCAACCCTGTAGTCATTTTTAAGATGAGAAAAATGCAACCAAAGATGTAAGAAGTGTCTGAATCAAATTACAAATCCATCCAGCAGACTTATTCCCATTTGAATGTCTAATTGAAGGGCCAAATTTGAAATAGATATATCTTAATATCAAGAACAGACGATAGTTTGTGTACATGAGAGAGAGAGAGAGAGAGAGAGAGAGAGGAGGGGGGGTGGCTGGCATACAAATAAATTAGCACAATTACAGCTAATAGATGAAGATACTATAATTCAGCAATCAAGAAATGATCAATTCTAAGATTGTGTGATTAACTACCTTGTGACAGTACACCCATAGATCGTCCCCAAAGACCTATGCAGGAAATTTTTGGGTTGCTTTGTAGATAGGACACCACAGTTCTAAGATCATCTTTCTGACATATAGATAAACAAACACATCAAAAACTTGAGCACATGTAAATAGCACAAGATTAGGTGAAGTTGAGGATGAAGAAATTGATATATATATATATATATATATATATATATATATATATATATATATATATATATAACTAATGAGATGTTGATAAAGTGTCTACAGCTAGCTATAGAGGTGACAGAGGGATATAGAAGTGGATGCCAAAAATGGGAAAATAAGCCATGGGGTACATCAAAACAGAGGATTCAAATAAGCAAAGATCCTCAATTTCCAACTTCTGCCTTGACTGGTTTCCAAAAAAAGATGAGTTAAGAATAAAAAAGAAAAAATAACCATGTCAGCTAAAAAAATAAAAGAGAGAGAATCAGCTAATGAATACAATCCTATCAAGTTATCAAGCCAAATCCAGAAAAAGGCTAGTTCTTGAATTCTCGGCCCGAGGCTAGCTTGCAAATCCCAAGGGAAACGTGCATATTTCTTTAATTTGTCATATAAATTGACATTCCAAGGTAATGAATTCTAGGTTCCCAGGCACATTTCTAGATTCTGCGGAATTTTATTCCCAGTTTCTAGACATAATCAATTGATTCAATTTCTCGGAGAATTTGTTTCATGGAAATAAATTCTTTAGTAATTTCTAAATTCTAGGTTGCCAAATGACCCCCAAAACACATAGCTAGCACAATTTGTATTGTATATGAAAAAAGAAGCCTCTATGTAGAAGCAAGTACTTTATCTGTGTTCATGGGTGGTCCCCACCATGCAATGTCTTTCCCAAAATCAAGATGATCTGCGTTGTCGCAACATTTGATTGAAAAACCAACACTCAACATTCGATCTAGTGCCATAATTCATTGGAACCCACTCGACTCTAGGGCCATTCATAGGTGGAACCCACTCTTAACACGTGGTGGCTCAACAATTTAAGCAACCTCACTCATTATGTGGTCATGGTTCTCACAAAGCTATGGCGTGCTCTAATACCAATTTGATGCAGGACAATTAACCACTTGCTCTAAAAGCTCAAACTGTCAGAGTTTGGCGAATTAATCCCTTTATCTCATAGCCCAGGCCCCACATCTCATGGGTTAGGACCTCAACCGAACCCCCATCGTAGGCTCGTGGGCCCCAAATCACATGGGCCGCCCACCCCGTGTGTGTCCCCGCATCCCAGGGGCTACCCCACTCGAGCCCGGTGTGAAATGCCCCTGCATTAATACGTTTTTCATCCCAAGCAGTGGTAGACTAGGGGTGAGATGATGATACATACCATGTGATCGAGGGGGAAGAGAATAGAATGTGGTAGGGCCATCTTTCCACAACACAACTTCCAGGTTGAATTATCAATCTGGTTTAACCATCTACTGGGCCCTACTGAGGATGTCTTATTATGTAGAACTCATCCCTACTATACAATCCTATTTACCACCTTTATTCAATTTACTCCACCGAGTATTCAGTGTCAATCTTTAATTTTTCCATTGGCTTGATGACCATGATCAGATGGATACGAATTTCTAATAGGTGTGATTTTGATACATGAGCCGTAAATCAGTATATAGGTTGACCTGCTTGGTACAAAACTGTGCCATGTGTGCTGTATTATATATGGCCCTACCATAGTCTGATTCCTATGACTCTACTTTATCATCTGTTCATGATCATTTCTAACATGTCTCAAACTCAAAATTGAAATTGAAAAATAAAAATGAACAGAGCAAAAAAAGGGAAGAGGAGTGGCCTAGTAGACCTACACTCTTCCCCGGCATAAACCAGCAGAATAATATCTAGGAAAATGGAAAAAATAATAATAATAATAATAAAATAAAATAATAAATCAAGAATCTAGAACTAAGAATCGAGAATTTACCCTTGTTTGTATGGAAATCGAGAATGAAACTACATATATTCTCTAGAAACCTTGTAAAAAAATATAAATCATCATAGAAACTATATAAAGAAGAAAGAAAAAGCTATATGGAATCAATAGCAAAGCAACGTAGGAAAGGTAAAAATAAAAAACCAAAAAAAATTACCTTTGTTTCAAGCATAAAACCTTGTTAACTATTGGGAATTGCATTTGAAACAGTTTTTTGAATAAGGAGCTGTGACAGCTGCCCCCATTTCTTCCCGAGGCATGATAGGTTACTTCCTTGACTAAAGATATGTGAAAGGTATAATGGCGTGGACTCTTGCTGTTTTTTCTTTATTAGACATCTATTTGTTGAACACCATGAAAAGGTGAGGACATCGCATCCACTGTAGTCATCTATTTGGATTAGTGAACCATGGGCTCCACTTGTAAAAACTTAAAAACTTGAACAGAGCTATACAATCTTTTGGGTTGAGCTATACTTGAATCAACAAAAAAAAAAAAAAAAAAAATTTGCTGAATTTGTGATGGTAAAATAGTGTGGGGTTTCTTTCATTTCTGCCTGATTTCTGAGAATGAGGATTCTTTTGTTGACTTCGAATGAAATCTGATTGAACATGGGGACTTGGTTCTTCTTAATTTCTGGTTTTTGGTTGATATAATTGCATGGTGGAAAAAAGAACATGGTTATGTGAATAAAAATGCAATAATAAAATAAGTGCAACGTGCATGTGTGTGCATCATAGCTATCAAAATCATTCACCTAGGCATTTCAATGGTTGCACAACTACTAGGTGTATACTGTCCTGGTGGCCTAATACAATCATGTACGAAATTCAAAAGGATTGTAGTTTGATTTTGAAAATAAGATAATTCAACCACATAGTAAGATCTCTAGTAAGCCAATGCATCAAAACTATCTCAAATTTATGGATAGCACTTCACTCAAACATTTCACCAAACACCTAAATGGCAAGTCAAACGAATGCCTGAAAACAAAGAACCTTCTCTCCTCATCAAAATCACCTTGAAAGAGCGGTCCCAGCAGCTCACGGCCACCTCCCATGGATACATGTACAAAATCGAGGATTTAGAGGCTTCTAAGAACATCCAGATGTTCTCAGACAAGCTTCATCGATACTCTCAACGTAATAGATCCACCATACGTTTCCAATATATTATGTCGTACTTCAATGTTCATCCAATGGCCCGTGAATTCTCTGCATAGAGCTTGGCCATTGGTGCTAGTGATATGGCAGAGCGGGCCATGAAAGCTTGTAAGGAGTTACATATGGCCATGGAGATTAATATTGTGACATTGTCGTTGGTGCAAGATGATGGAGATGCAGATTCAATAGCCAGACTCGATCTGAATCCAATTTCGAGCTTTTCCTAGTTGAGTCGAGCGAGATGACTTAGCTAACTCGATTCATGTATAGCTCTATCCATGAGAGATGTATTCATAAAAAATAAAATAAAAATAAAAACATCACTCAATCCACACCAATTATTTGAAAAGGTTTCTTCCTTTCCAACAAGGAGATAAATCGCTAGGTGAATATTACAGGAAACTCAAAGGAATATGGGAGGAGTTGAATGTGTATCAACCTCTTACAAGCAAGGTATTCCCTAACGGTAACAGTGGTCAGAACAGATACCATTGTTACAATTATGGTATGGGTCGTTACAGCTTGAGAGAGAGAGAGAGTTGATGTTGAATCGAAGTTCACCAAATCACCTCTTTGTCGCCCCTAGGGTACAAATTTATGAAGCATTCCCAGGTATTCTTGACCTTTTACGTCATCTGCGAGCAAGCCTACTAACATAGTTGCGGTGGATGCATCCACAGAAAAATGTCTTTTAGCCATTTCCCCAAGAAGTTGCATTGCCTTGAGGGTCTCATTCTTTTGTAGAAAGCCCCTAATTAAAGCATTGAAGGTGAAACTGTCTGGTTGGAAACCCTTCTCTTCCATTTGCAAGAACAATCCATTAGCTTCCTCCAAAAGCCCTTCTTTACAGAGCCCATTGATTAATGTGTTATATGTCCTAACATCATTCCCCAAGCCCATGGTGGAGGCCCAACTGAAAAGCTCCTTTGCATATTTAAGTTCCCTAGCTTCGCACATCCCATTAATAAGGACATCCATAACTTTATTATTTGGTTGAATTCCTCTAATTTGCATATCATTAAGTAGTTTCATTGCCTCGACAGGACGCTCACTTTTACATAGCCCATCCATCAAAATGGTGTATGTGATGAGATTCGGACATTGTCCATGAGCTTTCATCTCATTGAAGAGCTCTTGTGCAGCCACAATTCTCCATACCCGGTATAGCCCACCTATAAGAGTGTTGTAAGTAACAACATTGGGCTTCAATCCCTTGCAAGGCATTTCTCGGAAAAGCCACATAGCCTCGTCTACCATCTGCTTCTTGCAATAGCCGTTGATTAACATGCTATAAGTCACGACACTAGGCTTATGACCTTTACAGACCATGTAATCAAATATCTTTAAGGCAGCATCCATTTGGCCAATAAAACAGTAGCCATTCATCAATGCATTGTATGTGATTACATTAGGCACCACACCTCTCTGAGTCATCAATTCTAGTAATTCATGGGCTTCTTTAACCATTCCTTCTATGCAAAGAGCATTTACCAGTATGGTGAAAGTTGTGACATCAGGCGAGATTCCTCGATTTGACATTTCCTCGAACAAACTCATTGCTTCTTTCCACTGCCCTAAATTGCATAGTCCATGAATTAAAGAACTATAAGTGAAAACATTCGGCAGAATCCCTTTACCAACCATTTCTGAGAAGAGGTTAAGCGCCTCCCTTGTGAGCCCATCTTTGCATAGACTGTCAATGATTGTGGTATAAACAATAAGGTTAGGACTACATTTACCCGCTTCCTTCTCCATTTTCCGAAGCAACCCAAGAGCCATTCCGTTGTTCCCCGACTTGCAAAGACCGTCAATTAGTATCCCAAACGACACCACATTATAAGGATATCCCATTTCTACCGTCTTCAGAAAGAAACTACTCGCTTCCCCAATCCGCCCTTCCATACAAAACCCCTTAATAAAGGTAGCCAGAGTCACGACATCAGGCTCATGGCCACGTTTCAGGATGTCGCTGAGAATAGCAAAACCAGAACCGATGCCATTCAAGCGGCAGTAACAATTGAGAAGAATGCTCCATGTACAGATATTGGATGGGATCCCTAACCAATTCATCTCCCGATGAAAAGAAATCACGGTCGAATAGTGTTTCATTTTAGCAATAGTAGTTAACAGGCGATTAAAGGTCTGGATTGAAGGCAGCGGCTGCGTGCGGACCATACGATTGAAGAGGCCCGCTGCATCCTCTAACCTCACAAAAGCACCGGCTCGAATCGAATTGAATAGATCATTCACCAAATGGTTGAATTGGGTTGGAGTCGGGATCTTGTTCTCTGTGATTTTAGAATCAAGGGCAGAAATGGTAATTTCAATAGAAGCTGGAGAGGAGAGAGTTTTACCCTTTTGAGCAGCGGCAGCGGCAGCTCTTCTCGACGACATTTTACGAAATCGAAGATTTTGTGGGTGCCAAACGACTCCTGATGAGAGAAGAGAAGAGGGGATGATAGCAGTTGTGGTCCTGTGGAGTGCGGCTGCCACCCCTGAACCATTGATGTGGGTGCGACCCTGACTGTAGGACCCACTTCGATGTATGTATTGTATCCACGCCGTCCATATGTTTTGTAACTATATTGTGGAGTATGGTCCCAAACATGACACAGATAAAAATTTCAGGTGGACAGTTACTGCTATTAAAAACCAAGACGAGCGCCGACGTTCCTCCATCTCCGAGTTGTACGAACGGTTCAAAGGAGATCAAAGTTGCATGGCCCCACAGTGATGTATTTTTTATATCCACACCGTTCATCCATTTTTTAAGATCATTTTAAAGCACCACCCAAAATGAATCATGTCCAAAGCTCAAATGGACCACACCTAAAATAGCAGCAGAAATAAAGATTTTCACTGTTAAAAAACTAGTAGGGCCCGCCGTAACGTTTATTTTCCATCCGATCTATTCGTAAGGTCAAAAATACCTGAATGAAAAGGGGAAAAAAAATCGTATTAATCTGAAACTTCCTGGGAGCTAGAGAAGTTTCGGATCAAGCTGATATTTCTGATTTCACTTCATCCACGCCTACGTGAAATTATTAATAAGTTGGATGGTAAAAAACACATCACGTTGGCCCCTAGAAAGGTTTTAACGGTGGGTGTCATTATCAATGCAGCTTCCTTTGGTGTGGTCCAGTGGAGCTGTGTACATGCCTAATTTTTAATTCCAAACCTTAAAATGATATACCAAAAGAGTTGAACGGCGTGGATAAAACATTTACATCACGGTGGACCCCAGACCGATTACCGTCCGGGCGGCCGCGTCCACCGTAAAAACGGTGAGATCGGGAAGCCCCACACGCACCCTCTGTACAAGCTTCTCTACACGCGGTGCACGTGCGAACATGTTAAGCATGATGTGAATCTTAGATTCGATGCAAGTTTCATGTTCTCACGTGCGATACGTGTAAAAGGTGCGTGTGGAGAAGCTGCTTATTTCGCAACCAAAGTTGGTTCTCTATTGGATGCGCGGGTCCCGCATGAAATCCAAAATCCTGTGACCACGCGTAAATCTCACGCAGGCATGTACAATGTACGGGGAAACTCCGTGAAGCCCACCACAATGTCCGTGTGGCATCCACTCCGTCCATCAATTTCTCCACCTCATGTTAAGGACATGAACATGAAAACTAGGCAGATTCAAAACTCAAGTGGGCCGCAACAACTGAAACAGTGGGGACTGAACAACCACCATTCAAAACTTAGTTGGGGACAGACAATTTCTGCATATGGCTGTTATTTTGTTTCCCATCCAAGCTGGTGGGAGTTTGGAAGGGAAATAATCATCAAGGTGGTCCCTTTGGCAAGTTTCAACCCTAGCCGTTTTCATCCCACTCTCTTGGGTAGTCCTTCGGTCTGCCTCATTTTTGGGATCATGTCCTAACATAAGGCGGCAAAACAGATGGACGGAGTGGATGCAACACGCATATCGATGTGGGCTCTACAGACCTTCTAGCTACAGTTGAACGGTTAAGATTTGATGGTTCCCCACTCATCCCTAACGAATTATAGAAACTTTAATCTTCTTCTATTTCTTTGTTTCTATAAACACCTCCCACTTTCTTTCTTTCTTCTTCTTTTTTTTTTCTTCTCTCTCTTCCTTCTTTACTATCACGACATCAGCAGCCATGTTCTTAGACGAGGAAACTGGCACCTGGTTCGATCAAAACACCAAAATCATCATCTCTGCCAATACCCAGATCCGTTGCTCAGTTCGCATACATGCCGTGCTCGAACCAGTGCTTCAAAACCAAGAACCGTCGCTCTTCATCAGAATCACATTGAACAAGCGGTCCCAAAAGCTCACGGCCACCTTGGATGGATACATATACAAAATTGAAGATGCAGAGGATTCTAAGAATGTCAAGATTTTCACAGACAAGCTTTGCTTATACTCTCAACTTAAGAAATCCACCAAAGGTGCCCGATATATGATGTCGAACTTCATTGTTCATACACTGGCCAACGAATTCTTGATAGAGAGATTGGCCATTGGTGCAAAAAAAAAAGAAGTAGGCCTTACTTGATGGATGGTGGGCATATTGAATGTGAGAGCACATGATAGAAGGTTGACATTAAGTGTGGGCCCACATGATGAATGGCTCATACTGAAGGTTGGGACCTACATGATGGAAGGTCCACAGTAAAGGTGGGACCTACATAATGGACGGTGGACATCAAAGGTGGGTCCCTCATGATGAACGACTCATATTGAACATGGGGTCCCACAAGATGTATGGTCCACATCAAGGTGGGCCCACATATTGAACGATTGACATCAAAGGTAGGCCCCGCATGATGGATGGCCCGCATTAAAGTGTGGCCCAACAAGATGAAACATGCACATCAAGTGGATCCCAATTGATGGTTAGTCCACATCAAAGGTGGGACCCATATGATGGACGATGGTCATTGAAGGTGAGCCCACATGATGGTCAGTTGACATCAAAGGTGGGCTCACATGATGAATGATCCATATTGAAGGTGGGGCCCCACACAATAAATGGTCCACATCAAGGTGGGCCCACATGATAGACGGAGTGGGCTTCACATGATGGATGACTCACATCAAAGTGTGGCCCCTCACAATGGACGGTCCACATCAAGTGGGGCAGTTCGTTAGAGTTTGCTGAAGCCATCAGCCAAGCGAGGCTGTTGGATGCTGGTTTCATGGCAGCAAGTTTTACATGGAGCAAAAACCACCTGGGGAGATCCCGTATGTGGGAGAGGTTAGACAGGGTGTTGTGCAACTCAGAATGGCTGCTCCACTTGCCTACATTTCGGGTCCAACACCTAGCCATGACCAATTTAGACCACGTCATAAGGCAAGGCTATATTTGATTAGTGGGCTGATGAAAGCATGAAACTTCCATAATTAATCACTATTGAATTAATTCATAGAGTAAGAAGAAAATAAAATAAGCTCATAATTTTTTACCCAAAGAACCAACTTCTCTAGTTATGCGACACATAAGGTAGTTCAAAAAGAATCAATGACATTGATAAAATGGATTTTTTTTTTTTAAGGAAAAAATAATAAAAACAAATGAAGATAAGAACTAGACTCACCTTCTTGTGGCTTACCTTAGTTTCAAATCAAGCTGAGTTTTGGTCCTAGGCTTTTTCTGAGGTGACGCATCTGATAGATGAGTTGGATGGAGTGAATACATCACATGGACCCACATCTGCCTGGTGTCACCATAAGCTTACCGTGGTACTGGTACCGCTGGAGCGCACCCCTTTTTGGGGCGCATGGAACCCATGGAATGAGCAGATCAGCTTATTTTCTGGGTTAGCTAAATTATTTTCAAGTAAGAACCCTGATGTAGCAATCCCATCTGCATATTCTCTAAACGATTGCATGTCACAACTAAGCATGGACCGTCCACGTGCTCTAAATAAAGGATACTCTGGACTGCATCAGGAAAAAGGAAAACAATCATGAAGCAAACTGTGGAGTACATGAAAAATGCAACAACATTTCATAATAATTTAAACCAACTGAAAACTTGAGTCGGCCTTCTGTCAAACATTGCAAATGAGTCCATCCTGAATTCATATTACTTAACTCATAAGTGAGTTACAAGTGAAAAGATAACCAAAGGGACCAAACAACAGTCCATGGTACTAAAGTTCATGGTATATTAGAAATAAGCAGAATTACTTACCTGTCAATCAGGATGTTCTGAATGATAAGGTTTGACATAGAATGGCCATACCGAGGGTGATTGATAAAGTTCCTACATAAATGAAAAGTTTACTACCATAATTACCCAAAGTAAATACCATAGGTCTAACTGATGAAGAATGAGAAACAATCTAATCCTAAGTCCACAACAACTAACCAATAAGAAGAAATTGGTTTTGCAGTAGTATACGTCTAGACTTTGCCCATTGGATTGGTTTTATAACTTCTTAACCTTGCTCTTCTTTCTGTAAAACTAAAACACTCCTGAAGAAAGAATGAAAGAAAAAAAAAAGATATTAACCAGAGGTAATCCATGTCAAGAAAATGTTGACATTGACAATCAAAGAGAAAATTGATAAATGCATAAGGAACTTTTTGTGTTCAGCTAGTGAAGACACCATGGTTAACTATGAAGGGCAATAAGATCACAGTGTTACTAAAATTGAAACCTCCTAGATAACTAACAATATTGAAATCTGTCACAATAGCTGGAATATCATGAAAGGATCCATAAAAGCATTGTTTTATACAAAGCAACCAATCAAGGAAGTTCTCTAGCTATGCATCTCTATATGAATTGTGACTCAGATTCCTGCACTGGGAAAAAAGATCGGTTAGCAAAATAAACTGCCTACTCATAAACCAGAGACTTTAACACCCTCACAGATTACAAGAACTTACAAATAACGGAGAGATTTCAAGGAAGCTAAGGAGAACTGAATATTCTGACTCAGCCAATTGAATGCCAGGTTTCTGCATTGCAGGAAGAAAACAAAAATATATCTTGGAACTGAGATTCAGATTTTTTTTAAAAAAAACATAACATCTTCCTCCTAATAACTAATGAAAGCTAAGATGAAGATAGCAGAAAGTCTAGAGATGAGGAAATTTTCAAATTTATAAATGCCTCTAATGAATTCAAATGGCATATCGTGAAAAAAATTAAGGAAAAGACTATCTAAAACTAAAGAATTAGATGTGTGCTAGTAGAAGAGAACTCCCTTAAAAAGAGAGGAGGTGAGAAAACAGAGAACTCCCTAAAAGTTACTCATATAGAGCCACTGGTATGTCAAAGCCATAAAAGAATACATAAAATTTTAATTGCAAATCTCAAAAGAAGCGAGATAGTGTGTGTGGGGCAAGAAAAACCCCTGTTTACCTATGCATTTGGATGCTTAGTTGGACGGAATTGCTAAACAAAAAAATAAAAATAAAAGTGAAAAGGGGAGAAACAATATCTATAGAATCTGTTTCTTACTCATCAAACGATATTAAACTTACCAAGAGATTTGATGACAACACTGTTGGACGTAGGCCAGTGGGGCCCACTTGTGAGCAATCACTAGTGGGTACGTCCCATGTTTTCTCCGGTCTCTTCCTTTGAATTAAATTTCAAATTCAAATATGAATTTGATTTTTAATTGAAGATAGGGATTTGATCGGATTATTTGGCCTTATCCCAATCCCACCCAAACTCTCCTTCCTCTGTTATAAAAAGGAATGCGCTTCTCTCGTGTAAAGCATTGAGTCATACGATAAACCGAGAGTATACAGAGAGATACAGTGTGCACTATAGTCTGTCCATTTTAGCTTGTCCTTGGAACGATCTGATTCATAGATCGCAATCCGGGGCCACTTATACCATAGGATCAGAGGTGTGAATAGATCCATCTGCTCCAGTAGTAGATAGGCGAGCCGTTGGAGAGTCAATCTTCTGCTTTGTAAAGGTTCCAAACATCGTGTAGACCGTCAGATCTTGTAGGCTCACCTTCCGCACTTCCCAACAAACACTGCTCTTAATAGTGAATCAGGATGCCTAATCCGCCCGGTCGATTGTCCACATTTTGGATCAACCCACTTCTTAACCTGTAGAAATGCTGAAAATTTCAACCTAGCACTGCTGCATTAAAGAAATATGGAAGAAAATGATGCATTAAAGAAA
This sequence comes from Magnolia sinica, assembly GCF_029962835.1. Classification (NCBI taxonomy): domain Eukaryota; kingdom Viridiplantae; phylum Streptophyta; class Magnoliopsida; order Magnoliales; family Magnoliaceae; genus Magnolia; species Magnolia sinica. The sequence goes on along the minus strand of NC_080578.1, from coordinate 87,133,734 downwards.
ACTAGTTTGCCTAGGGTCTACTACTTTCTTGGTGAAGTCCTCACTTTCCAAATTCAACAAACCAACCTATACAAAAAGCAAGGGATGTAAACATACTAATAGATCCCAAAAATGAATCATATCTAAATCTAAGGTGTACAACAAAATAAGAAAACAGTAAAAATTAAATATCCTCAAGATAGAAAATATCATCCAATATTTCCTAAATCAAAATTGTAAGTACAACCTGAAAGTCAGTTGTTGGCCATGAATACTAAACCAAAAAATTAAAAAATAAATAAATTGGCAGTTGGAATGGAATCCATTTCACAGGAATTTGCTAGCCGGCTGCTGGCCAGGAATCCGAAAACAGGCTTTTAACTCGAAATGGATTCCAACTGGAATCCATTTCTCACCTTTCCAGGGCCCAAATGCCGGATTTTTCCCACACTCAAGGACTCCATTTCCATAATTGAACCTTTCCACTTGCACTTAGAAGCTGAGTGTGGTGTGATGTAATGGTCATCCATCAGGACCATCCAGTGACATTGTTCACAAAGAAGGAAAAGGGCATGAGTTCATCTAGACACAACAGAACAATACCCAAAAAGACTGTAATGTTCACCAAGATCACTCTGTCATCCAATGGGACTGTCCAAATAAAATTTACTGCAATTAGATTGCCTTTTAGGCAAGAATGAGTACGAAATTAAGCACAATCAGATGCCGTAAACTTCTAATAAATTGATTTTATTTGTTTTTTCTGGTAGACTGTCGAGAAGTGAGGCAATTCGTCAAGAGTCAAATTGCAATAATTCAAAACAGCAAAAGCTGTACGAGTCCGACTCCATTTATAACGAGTGAAGACGCACAAACTGTAATTTAAAAATATTTCAAATTTGGAACATATGGAATCATGGTTTGGGTCATGTCTTCTCATGAATGAAAATGGTGCCATCCCAACTTTGATTATCTCTATATTGAAAATAGGACCATTGGATATTTCATACTTTTAACCATCCAAATAATCTCCACTAGTCTGACGATCAGCTGAAACTAACTGATGTTTGGAAGACTATATGGTTATTTCAAATGCAAGTTTTGCTGCAGTGGTAACTTGGACGCATAGTGGTAGATGAAAGAAGATGGGGAATATTGCAAAACTACACACACACACATATATATATAGAGGCATGCTCACCTACGCACCTACGCAGGTGCGCACCTTTGCACACGTGTCATGGGTGTCGAATCCGAACGGTCCATGAGATGCATAATCCCATGAAAACTTAGGGGGTGAATTTTCACCCTGATCTAAGATTCTGGTTGGCCATAGCAAAGAGAAATTCAAATCAAGGGAAGAAACTGTTTGCATTTTTCATGGCCCACCGAAGTTTTGGATCAAAGTAAAAATTTGCACCAAAGGGTTTCATGAGGTTCTGCTTCATGTGGACTGTTTCATGGCCCACCGAAGTTTTGGATCAAAGTAAAAATTTGCACCAAGGGGTTTCATGAGGTTCTGCTTCATGTGGACCGTTCAGATTTGCGAGACTCATCAGATATGATGAGTTCTCAAAAAAGTTCATATGTACTACGTACGAACTGGTTCGCAGGTGAGCATTTCTCTGTGTGTGTGTGTGTGTGTGTGTGTGTGTGTAACGCTTCAAACGAGAAGTTGAGCAATAAGAGTAGGGTACTTTTCTTGTTTTAGGGCCTGTTTGTTTTTTCAAGGCGATGGTAAATACACTATAAATAGTAATTATTATGATTTCACCATGTTTGAAAATTCATAGGAATTTGTGCCTTTGAAATTGGTTCAAAGGAGATAATTTTAAATTTTGAACCGCAAGATAATGCATATGATATATCTATTCCGTCCATTTGTTTTACTACAATATTTTGAAGCATGAGACAAAAAATGAAGCAGATCCAACACTCAAGTGGCCCACACCAAAAGAAACAGTGGCCCCACAAAGTTTTTAACGGTTAGTATTCGATTCCCTTTTTCGTATGACGTGGTCCACTTGAGTTTTGGATATGCCTCATTTTTTTACTTAAGCTATAAATTCAACTGGAATATTGGATGAACAGTGTGGATAGCGAAATGCATCACTGTGGGACCCACAGATATTTTGTAATATTCTTGGTTTTCGTGTCAAAATGTAAGCAGTCAAATCAAGTATGCTGTAAATGCATGGGGAAATAATTATTACTTTTTTACATGGTATTTACCAGTTCACCGGAAAATCAAACAAGCCCTTAATGAAGGAGAAGAAAATGGTGACGTGTGGTTGTGATGTCACAAAAAAATGTTTTTTAGCGTAGCAAAGTTTCGAAAGGAACTTTTAATGTGGGCCTCTCATCGCGTGTGGAAGGTGTCTCGCGAGTGGTTCTGTTAACACAACTGGGAGCCACACGTGTGGTTTGCTTCACATAGATGCGGGAAAGTAGTAACGGCACGTGCTTGAAATAAATATAATGATATGGTGGTTTGTCTCTTTCTTTCTTTCTTTCTTTCTTTCTTCTTCTTCTTCTTCTTCTTCTTCTTCTTCTTTTTTCCAACTTCGGATTACTAGGAGAAAGAGAATATCTTCAGGAGCAATCGAACGTTTTCATTTTGAAATTATTGGAGGATTAAATAGAGTTTGGGGAGTTCAATGGGGTCTACGTTACGCAGTAGTTAGTTGAAAGTTCTGACCAAGTGATGATAATTTGTAAAGGTACACTGTCATCATTGTTAGATCTACAGAGGCAAGAAGAAGATGAAGAGGTATCGACGGAGAATTTGGCAATGGTTGATCAAACAGTTTCTCATGAGGTGTAGAAGAAAGAGAGGAGCTCAGCAAAGAAAAGGGCAAGCATAATTTCTCTATGAAGATAATAAGTTGGAATGCATGTCATCTGGGGTGTCCGTAAAAGAGGATACATGTTAGGAATAATTGTAAAAAATACAAGGCCTAGATAGTAGCTTTCCAGGTAAGGTATTTCGTATAGGTAACGGTGGCTGTAACGGTCACCATCGTCACCAATATGGGCATCGGCTGTAACGGCCGATGCTGGGAGCATAATGTTCATTACAACCTCCGTAATGGTTGAATTTATTTTTTTGCCTAAAAAGTTTTGGAATAATATTTAGAAAATCTAGAATAATATAAATGTTCTAAATATTTATTCTTTTTCTTTTTTTCTTTTAACATGTTTATGGTAGCGTAACAGTATACTCTTTTTGTGAGAGTGTTAGATTTGGTTGTTTGGTGAATTTATGAACATGGTTATATGTCTCTAATATTTACACATCACAATCAAGCATTAGAACTAGAAATTGAAAAAAGGCATAAATAACATGTTTTTTGAAGGAAAAAAAAAAAAAAAGACCCTCGGAGCTTCTATTCTCCTAAATCGCTTTGATCTATGGTTTTGATCCTAAAAAATATAGTGAGAGTGGTGGAAATCTGCTGTAGAATAATCTAAGAAAGTTTTTAGAATGAGAAAAGTGAAAGAATGAATTTAAATAGAAAAAAGTTGTCGTTTTTTTACCATTACAGGGGTAATGGTTGTTATGCCCTATAATGACCATTATAGCCCCAAAAAAGCCAATTTCCGCGTTTCATCTGTTGAATGTCAAATATTGCATATTTTTCCCTATTTATATCTTAGTTTTATGAACATGATAATGCTTAATGGGTATATTTTATACATGTTGGTATTGCAAGGTGAATCTAAGAGCTTGGATTGAAAAGAATGTTAAAAGCATAGATTTGATACTCAAGAATCACCAAGGCAAATGATGGATCTTAGATGACCAAGATTGAAGAATTCACATGCCAAAGATACAAGGAAACCGAGTGAGGAATGAAGAAAATCAAAGATTTGAAGTGAAGAAAATGTTTAATTTGAAGTTACAATCTAGTGGTAGCAATCGGTCACTCCGATCTTTCCCTCTCTATCTTTGTTTCAGTGATTCTCTATTTGCTGAGCTAAAATTTATCTCCCTTTTATATATTTTTTTAATACCTTTTTTCTATTGAATGTGATGTCCATGATGTTGATTATGACAATGGTGGTGGTGAATATGGTTATGATGATAATATTGGACTATGTTGTTGTACAACAGATTATGATGAAGAATGTAGCATTGGGATATGCATGTTGGGTGGAATGGCCTTGGTAATGTTGAGTGTGATTAATTGTTGGAATTGTACGTAGTGGCTGGAATTTATCTTTTTTTGTTTAACTCTACTGCCATTATTTTTCAGATTCATGATGAAGTCAGGCCCTTGATTGAGTGGAATGGCCATGGGATAAGGCTTAGATGACGATGACGACAATGATGACCTCTGCTGCTATTGGATTTTCTACTTGAAGTTCTAAAAATATGTTAGTCATGAGTTTTGGTGTTGATGAAGATAGAATGTGGCTTTTGTTTCAAGGCTCCATATTTGATTTGCAGCTTCTTGTTTTGACAATTAAAGAGCTTCAATTGCCCTTTTCAGGAGTTTGCATTTCTATTCTTCATATGCACAGTTGGTTTGCTGTGGGCTTCTATCCTTCAATCCCTCAGCTCATGGGAGTAAATTTGGTGGTGCTATGCTTGCCGTGAGCAGTGGGGTTTTGCTGGGCAGTTTCCTATCAAATTCCATGGTTTTAAGCTGTAGTGTAGAATTGCAAGCCAGTAACAGCCCCAAGGATCTATTGTGATTTTGATTGATTCATAGAGTTTGGTTGTTATCATCAAATGGAATGGCCCCATGTGCTATTTGTATGGGCTGCTCAGATGTCAGACACCCTTTTTGTGATTCATGCGCAGCATCTTTTTGTTTTTGAATTGATTCAGTTAGAGCCAGTTTCTTTCTAACTTCTTCTTACTTTGTTTCGTTCTTTCCTTGTCTCTTTTTTTTTTTTAATAATTAGCTAAGTGCAGTTAATGGTCAATCTATGCATTAGCGGCTAGCTATTGCTGTCTGCTCGAGATAATTGCAAACGAAATTACAACTCTTTAAATAAGGAGTCTTGAACACGAGACCTCCCCTGTGGGCCCCAAATCACATGGGTCACCCACCCCAAGTGTGCTCCTACATTAATCGCCCCCGGTGAGGAGTCTCGAACACGACACCTTCCGCTCTAATACCAATTTGATGCAGGATAATTAACCACTTGCTCTAAAAGCTCGAACTGTTAGAGTATGGCGAATTAATCCCTTTATCTCATAGCCCTGGCTCCACATCTCATGGGTTAGGACCTGGGCCAAACCTCCCTCGTGGGCTCATGGGCCCCAAATCACATGGGCCGCCTATCCCAAGTGTGTCCCCGCATCCCATGAGCTACCCCACTCGAGCCTGGTGTGAAATGTCCCTGCATTAATCACCCTCGGTGAGGAGTTTCGAACACGAGACCTCCCTCGTGGGCCCCAAATCACATGAGTCACCCACCCTGAGTGTGTCCCCACATCCCACGAGCTACCCCACTCGATCCCGATGTGAAAATGCCCCTACTTTATAATCCTACTAGACTTCATGGCTTTTGGCTAAAAATAGTAAGTGTCCAATTTGGCCCAACCACGTTATTCTCCTAACTTGGAAAGGACTTCTCCATATGTTGCTTCAGCTAGATTCATGTTCCTGCTTGGACAAGATCAGGTCTAAGCCCTTTTCATGTTGAGCACGACTTCTACAACTCAAATGATCAAAAGTTATACTCATATTAAAATTTACTATTTATAGTAAAAATGAAATTAAACGAGACTTTTGACCGTCGATCTGATTGAATCTTGCAAATTTGTTGTGGGTAATCCGATGTAGTGGGTTGGTTGGCTTAACTAGGTTCTCCTACCTCAAAATCATACAAAATATGTCGAAAAACTCGCCCAGGTTTGCGAGATGCAAGATACAACTGTTTTAAGGTTCTGATGGTCCAGATCATTTCTGCCTCCGATCAGGCCTTCTTTGGTCCATCTTTACCATGAAAGTCTGCGACCCACTCTACACCATATACACGGGCAGCATGTGGAATTAGGTGGCAACATCGGGACAGAAATGCTCATTCCTATGCATAGGGTCATTTTACTATTAAACCCAACTGCTGTGGCTGCCAGTGACCGACTAACAATAACAAGTCATAAGTAGTGGTGGATGATTCAAAACAACTCAATCTCACATTTGTTTGCACTGCTTGTCTGATTTTTCTGTGAAAATTCTATATGGCCGACTTCCATGGTGATTGGAGCAGATTGATCTGGAAGAGATCTTGACTTCTCAAGGACCCATTTGAGTCCAATCATGAACTGTTTGTGATGAATATATATAGCATTGCCAAACTCAGTTCAGCTCACATCAAAGCTAGCTTTCTATTCTTTCTTATTCCAATTCCAGTACAAGCGTACATTTGCGTGCCTTTGACAGAATTCATGCAGCAAGTTTTCGAGAAGGCTGCTTGCATATAACATCTAGTTTCTCTGACTACCTCAATCAAGAAATAGTTCAGAATTCTCAGATGTACTGAAGAACATGAAACAATTTATGTGATTGATGGTTTTTTTTTTTTTTTTTTTTTTTTTTTTTAAGGAAACAAGATGATAACTCTCTCAACCAGTCAAGCTTAGTAATGAAAAACTCAAAAGTAGAACCTCTCCAATGTATTTGTCTGAATAACTTCCAACCATAGTTCTAAATCTTGTTGACTTGACTTGAAACTTGTGAGATTTCTGCATGAAATTGGAATTTTCCAGTGACTCGGCCTGGTCACATGGAAATTTGTTGAGTTGACCCACTAACTCGGTCAACTCGATTCACTCTGACTCATTATGTGTCAATCATCTTATCAGAAGTCTTTTTTAATTAAAAGGAAAAAAAGATTACTTATACTCGATTCAAACGTGCAACCTCTTTAACATGGACTTGGGTGATTGGGTAGTGACCCCTCCTGGACTGACCTCGTCACAGGAAAAGCTCTGTTGCCCCCCCACCATGATATATGTGTTTTATTTATGATGTCCATCCATTTTGTCATCTCATTTTATAACGGGAGTTAAAAATAATACAGATCCAGATCTCAGGTGGACCACACCACAGGAAGTAGTGGCAGTTGAATATCCACAGTTAAAAACTTCGTGGGAGACATAAAAGTTTTGGATCAAGTTGATATTTATGTTTTCCCTTCATCCAGTTTTGTCCCTTTAGCTTGAGAAATTTTTTTTTTTTTTTTTTTTTTTTTAAATCATGGGTGTCAATCACCACTGTCTCTGCAGTGTGGTCCACCTGAGATTTGGCTGTCTCATTTTTGGGCGTGAGCTAGCAAAATGAATAGACATCATGAATAAAATACATGCATCATGATGGGGCTCACAGAACACTGACCTTAGTACTATAGGGGTCACTACCAAATCTTACTACCCCACAATTGGTGTCCAAATCTAGCAACGCGATGAACGGTTGGTATGTTGATGTGCTGCAAGCTGTGGGGCCAACATCATGTATTTGTCTTATATCCATACGGCCTATATCTTTTTCCAGTTCATTTCATGGCATGAACTCAAAATTAAATATACCCTCAACCTTTCCAAAGCCCTGTTTGTTTGTCATCCAACTTCTTGATAAGGTCACTCGTATCTCTTCAAAGGGAAAGCACAAATATCAGCCCTTTTTAAAATTTTAATGGTCGGCGTTCAATGATTACTGTTTCCCATTGTGTGGTCCACTTGAGCCTCCGATCAGTTTCTTTTGAGTTCATGCCCAAAAATAAGGGGGGCAAAACAGATGGATGGCTTAGATATAAAAGACATGCATCACATTAGGTCCCACTACACGCAACACACGGACACACTAAGGCAGGTGTCACCTGGTGTCCGACTAGATGGAAGCGGATTACATACCCAGTAACTTAGTAGGATATAATGTACAGAGTAAACTTTCTGGTAAGGCAGAAAGTCGGTTGGGTTGGATTGGTGCTAAACCCTAGCCCAACTCAAGGTTCCTATACATTAACCCTAACCCAACCTCAGGTTGGGAATTCTCAACCCAAGCTCAACCCAAGCGGGCTCTGTAAGACCCGAGGCCTCGAAATCTGGTTCGTACACTGGATAGTCGTTAGTTGTGGGGCCAATAGGCTTGGTCAGGTGGATACATACTAATATCTTAGTTATTATATTAGTCTATTATATTTCAATACATGCATTATTTTTTGCACCTATGATTTTATAAATTTTATATGTCGTTATTTATCATAAAGAATTTCATTTTTTCTAAACAAATAAGCTAAAATATATATTTGGGAGGGAGAAATCCAGCAAGTCTTGTTAGCTTGAGTCATTGGAAATGGCGTGGACCAATAAGACCCAATAACATTAGAATTTCTTATTCCTTCAACACTGATTACCCGCACTCAATTATAATTTATAACTTATATATCCATCAGGTTTGGATTGGGTTGGGCAACCCGACACCTTAACCGACACCTAACCCAACTTTTACTGGATAGTGTTTATATAGCCTAAGCTTAGACCAAATCCGATACATGCCCGACCCCAACCCAATGTCGGGTAGGTCGGGTTGAACCCGCCCAACTTTCAGCCCAACTTTGTGGGCCCACCGTGGATGTATGTGTTTTATCCATACCGTCCATCCATTTTTTTAAAATAATTTTAGGGCAGAACCTTAAAATTGAAGCATATCCAAAGTTCAAGTGGGCCATGCCATAAGAAAACGTATGGATAATGAAATCCACCGTTGAAACCTTTCCAGGAATCAACGTGATGGACGGAGTGATTTTTCACGGTCATCTATGTAGGCCCCACATAGTTTCCGACCACAGGAATTACACGTTGCACCCTTCCTCTTCTCTCAAAAATCTTCGATTTCGTAAAATGTCATCGAGAAGAGCTGCCGCTGCCGCTGCTCAAAAGGGTAAAACTCTCTCCTCTCCAGCTTCTATTGAAATTACCATTTCTGCCCTTGATTCTAAAATCACAGAGAACAAGATCCCGACTCCAACCCAATTCAACCATTTGGTGAATGATCTATTCAATTCGATTCGAGCCGGTGCTTTTGTGAGGTTAGAGGATGCAGCGGGCCTCTTCAATCGTATGGTCCGCACGCAGCCGCTGCCTTCAATCCAGACCTTTAATCGCCTGTTAACTACTATTGCTAAAATGAAACACTATTCGACCGTGATTTCTTTTCATCGGGAGATGAATTGGTTAGGGATCCCATCCAATATCTATACTTGGAGCATTCTTCTCAATTGTTTCTGCCGCTTGAATGGGGTCCGTTCCGGTTTCGCTGTTCTCAGCAACATCCTGAAACGTGGCCATGAGCCGAATGTCGTGACTCTGGCTACTTTTATTAAGGGGTTTTGTATGGAAGGGCGGATTGGGGAAGCGAGTAGTTTCTTTCTGAAGACGGTAGAAATGGGATATCCTTATAATGTGGTGTCGTTTGGGATACTAATTGACGATCTTTGCAAGTCGGGGAACAACGGAATGGCTCTTGGGTTGCTTCGGAAAATGGAGAAGGGAGCGGTTAAATGTAGTCCTAACTTTGCTGTTTATAACACAATCATCGACAGTCTATGCAAAGATGGGCTCACAAGCAAGGCGCTTAACCTCTTCTCAGAAATGGTTGGTAAAGGGATTCAGCCGGATGTTTTCACTTACAGTTCTTTAATTCATAGACTATGCAATTTAGGGCAGTGGAAAGAAGCAATGAGTCTGTTTGAGGAAATGTCGAATCGAGGAATCTCACCCAATGTGACAACCTTCAACATATTGGTGAATGCTCTTTGCAAAGAAGGAATGGTTAAAGAAGCCCATGGATTACTAGAATGGATGACCCAGAGAGGTGAGGAGCCTAATGTAATCACATATAGTGCATTGATGAATGGCTACTGTTTTATTGGCCAAATGGATGCCGCCTTAAAGATATTTGATTACATGGTGTGTAAAGGTCATAAGCCTAGTGTCGTGACTTATGCCATGTTAATCAATGGCTATTGCAAGAAGCAGATGGCAGACGAGGCTATTTGGCTTTTCCGAGAAATGCCTTGCAAGGGATTGAAGCCCGATGTTGCTACTTACAGCACTCTTATAGGTGGGCTATACCGGGTTAGGAGAATTGTGGCTACACAAGAGCTCTTCAATGAGATGCAAGCTCATGGACAATGTCCGGATCTCATCACATACACAATTTTGATGGATGGGCTGTGTAAAAGTGATCGTCCTGTTGAGGCAATGAAACTACTTAATGAGATGCAAATTAGAGGAATTCAACCAGATAATAAAGTTATTGATGTCCTTATCAATGGGATGTGCGACGCTGGGGAACTTAAATATGCGAAGGAGCTTTTCAGTTGGGCCTCCACCACGGGCTTGGGGAATAATGTTAGGACATATAACATGTTAATCAATGGGCTCTGTAAAGAAGGGCTTTTGGAGGAAGCTAATGGATTGTTCTTGCAAATGGAAGAGAAGGGTTTCCAACCAGACAGTGTCACCTTCAATGCTTTAATTAGGGGCTTTCTACAAAAGAATGAGACCCTCAGGGCAATGCAACTTCTCGGGGAAATGGCTAAAAGACATTTTTCGGTGGATGCATCCACCGCAACTATGTTAGTGGGCTTGCTCACAGAGGACGAAAAAGGTCAAGAATACCTGGGAATGCTTCATAAATTTGTGCCCTAGGGCCACAAAGAGGTGATTTGGTGAATGTCGATTCAACATCAACTCTCTCTCTCTCTCTCTCTCTCTCTCTCTCTCTCTCTCTCTCCCTCTCTCAAGCTGTAACAACCCATACCATAATTGTGACAATGGTATCTGTTCTGACCACTGTTACCGTTAGGGAATACCTTGCTTGTAAGAGGTTGATACACATTCAACTCCTCCCATGTTCCTTTTAGTTTCCAATAATATTCACCTAGCGATTTATCTTCTTGTTGGAAAGCAAAAAACCTCTTCAAATAATTGGTGTGGATTGAGTGATGTTTTTATTTTTATTTTGTTTTTTATGAATACATCTCTCATGGATAGAGTTGTACACAAGTCGAGTTAGCTCAGTCATCTCACTCGACTCGACTTGGTAAAGCTCAACTCGCCTTAGTTCGAATTTGGATTCGGATTGAGTCGAGTTGGTTTTTAGAGGTTGAAAAAATTTCAAGTTGAGTTCGAGCTTGCCCGAGCTCGACTCGACTCAGATCGAACCTAACTCGAATCGACTCAGATTGAATTGGCTCAATGACTTGGTTATTTTGATATTGATGCTGCTCGCCAAGTGTTTGATGAAATGACTCAATGAAGTGTTGTTTCTGGTGCATACATTCTCCATAGGATCGGATGGTGGCGAGGAAGGAATGGATACGAAACAAATCATTACAAAAAAAAAAAAAAACTTTACATTATAAGACTGCCTTCATATCTTGATTTTGATGTTGCTCACTGAGTGTCTGATGAAATACTTGTAAAGTGTTGTCACTGTTTTACATTCTGTGTGAAATTGAAGGTGCACTCTATGTGTGAACTTGGCTCGAACTTGTTCGAGCTTTTGATTGAATCAAGCCAAGCTGGCCGGTTAGGCTCAAGAACCGAGCCGATCCGAGTTCGAGCTGGGGTTAGCTACTGGCTGAGCCGAGCCAAGTTGTGCCAAGCTCGTCTCGGTTCAACTCATTTACAACTATACTCATGGAGAATCCTAAACCTTATTTTCCATATCTAGAAACATCTTTAACAAACATTTCCATACTATTCCACAAGCACGTCACAATCTGAGCATTGTCCTAAATCCATTCATCATATTTACTTCTTTTCATCCAATTTCTCCTATTGTTCCCTTTGGTTGTTAACACTTGTATAGATTTAGAATACTGGCCATTTAACTTGATAGTGGATATTTGAACCCTCAAAAAGTCATATGGATTTACGAACCTGATTTTTGCTTACTCTTCATATCCATTACAAATAGAGGCAATAAAAACCAGAAGAAATGGATGTACAATGCCTATAGAAGGATTAATGCTTATGGAAACTTGAATGCTTCAGCCACACAATCCAACACAATGCATACACAATACAGGGTGCACCAATCAGCCCATACACCTTAACTAAATACTAGAAAGAACTATGATCACGTACACATTACCACCACCATTCACACATAGGCCATTGAAGAGGCTAGTGCACTAGAAATAACCCTAAGTTTCTTAAGAAGCCATTAGCACAAGAGGAGATGAAGGAAGGAAGAGAAGGTTTTTAATAGGTAAGGGAAAAGAAAGTGATTGGAACTTGATCGATTACCGCTCTAATACCATCTAGTTTGATGCAAGAGAGAAGAAAAAGTGGAAAAGGGAAGAGAGAGAATGGGAAAGGAAGAGAGAGCTATTGTTGGACGTCCCCCACCCTCTTGCTTATATTTACTCAAATCATAAAACAAAGTCTGTATCCAAATTTGGAACCTCCCTTTCAAATTTTGGATAAACAAAGTGTTCACAGAAATCGGGGCTTGTATCAAAATGGTAGCAGAGATTGTTCTGTTGTTCGAATATTGTGAGAAAATTCATTTTGCTAGAATCTAAACAAGGAAGAAAAATCTGCAAATGGTGCCGAAAAATATTTGAATAGAGTAAAAAATGATAGAATTTTTGTAAAGTTGCAGAAGGAATCTCAGGAGTTGGTTATAGGTGTAGAGAAAGATAGCTCGAGCTCGTCGTTGATAGTGAATCAAGACGTCAAAGATGATGGAACACCATATCGAGCAATGGATGATAAATCGTTGTGTTGTAAGTCCCTCATTGGTGGGCAGAAAGGTGGGGGGAATAAAAGAGGAGGTGTTGATGCGTGGTAGTAATGATACCAATGTCAATCATGGCCGAAGCTTTCAACGGGCATTGTTCTCTTTTGGGGGGGGGGGGGGTGGGGGGGTGAAGATGCTTCGAACGAGAGGTCAAGCAATAAGCGTAGGGTACTTTTCTTGTTTTAATGAAGGAGAAGAGAATGGTGACATGTGATGGTGATGTCACACAATAAAAGTGAAGTTTTGAAAGGAACTTTTAATGTGGGCCTCTCATTGCGTGTGGAAGGTGTCTCGCGAGTGGTTCTGTTAACACAACTGGGAGCCACATGTGTGGTTTGCTTCACATAAATGGGGGAAAGTAGTGACGACACATGCTTGAAATTAATATAACTATAGGGTGGTTTGTCTCTCTTTTCTTTTTTTCTTTTATTTTTATTTATTTATTTTTTTTTTTTAATTTTTTCGACTTCAAATTGCTAGGAGAGAGAATATCTTCAGGAGCAATCGAACGTTTCCATTTCGAAATTATTGGAGGATTAGATAGAGTTTGGAGAGTGCAATGGGGTCTACGTTAAGCTGTAGTAAGTTGAAAGTTCCGACCAAATGAGGATGATTCGTAACAGTACTCTGTCGTCATTGTTAGATCTATAGAAGCAAGAGGATGATGAAGAGGCATCGACATAGAGTTTGGCAATGGTTGATCTGGCAGTTTCTCATGAGGTGTAGAAGAAAGAGAGGAGCTCAACAAAGAGAAGGGAAAACACAATTTCTCTATGAAGATAATAAGTTGGAATGTGCGTCATCTGGGGTGTTCGTAAAAGAGGGCACATATTAGGAATAATTGTAAACAATACAAGGCTTAGATAGTAGCTTTCCAGGCAAGGTATTTCGTATAGGTAATGGTGGTCGTAACGGTCACCACTGTTACCAATATGGGCATCGGCCGTAACGGCCGATACGAGGGGCATAATGACCATTGCGACCTCCATAATGGTTGAATTTTTTATTTTTTTTTGCCTGAAAAGTACTGGAATAATATTTTAAAAATCTAGAATAATATAAATATTCCAAATATGTATTCTTTTTTCTTTCTTTTTTTGAACATGTTTATGGGAGTGTAATACTCTACTCTTTTGGCGAGAGTGTTGTATCTGTTTGTTTGGTGAATTTATGAACATGGTTACATGTCTCTAATATTTACACATCACAATCAAGCATTAGAACTATAAATTTAAAAAAGGCACAAATAACGTGTTTTTTGAAGGAAAAAAAAACCCTCGGAGCTTCTATTCACCTAAATCGCTTCAATCTATGATTTTAATCCTAAAAAATATGGTAAGAGTGGTGGAAATCTGCTGAAGAATAATCTAAGAAAGTTTTTAGAATGAGAAAAGTGAAAAAATGAATTTAAATAGAAAAAAGTTGTCATTTTTTTTTTTTTTATCGTTATGGGGGCCGTTATGCTCCATAATGGCCGTTATAGCCCCAAAAAAGCGAATTGCCCTGTTTCATCCCCGTATTGTGTAATGGTCATTGCCATTACGTATACGTATCGGCCTTTATGGCCATATTGTAATAAATACAAAACACTTTACTTCCAGGAATCAAAGTTGCAGTCATATGATCAGAGAATAGTGGACTTGTTGTATAGGGGAAATTCAAAGGCTAGGTGGCGTAAAACACAAATTGTTCAATAGGTAGAATTTTAACTATCTAGAACTCAAAGTTGTGGTCAAAGGAGAATAGTTGGGAGGGGCATTTCTCCCTATTTCTACTATTAAAAGAGGTTTTATCAGGTTTTAAGTGGGTTTTTACAGTTGTGTACGAGCCAAATAGACTGAGCTTATGACAATTATTCTGGACTAAATTGGATTCATGCCAGAGTAAACAATAGTCTCCATGGGTGGTGGGAGGAGACTTCAATGTTGTGAGATTCTCTTTTCAAGAATCAAGTGGCAGCCGTATAACCAGAAGCATGAGGAATTTCTCGAAATGGATAGTCTATAATAACATGGTAGATTTACCAATGGGCGAAGTAAAATCAACATGATTTAATGGTCATACTAAGGCAGTTAAGTCGAAGCTGGATTGGTTTTTGCTCTCAACGGATTGGGTTGAAAAGTTTCCTTTAGTTTTTCAAAGAGTTTTGTTTAGGCCAGTATCCGATCACTGCCCGATCTTTTTAGAGATGAAAGATGAGGATTGGGGCCTGCGTCCTTTTATGTTCGAGCTTGCTTCCTTAGTTGTGTAGGGTTTCTTGGATAAGGTGAAAGTATCTGGGTCTTCTTTCTCAGTTTGGGGTGGGCTCGTTCTCTCTCTTTTCTAGAAATTAAATTTGCTTAAGGGAAAGATAATATATATATATATATATATATATATATATATATATATATATATATATTTGGGGAAAAAGTGGTTTTGAAGAATCGGAGGAGGAATCCTTGAAGAAATTCAGATGCATAACGTAAAAGACGAGGGAGGTGAATTTTCAGTTGATTAAATGGCATGGAGAAAAATTCGTAGGGCGAAGTTCAATGCGAGCTTAGGAAGGAAGAAATCAAATGGGAACAATATTCTAGGACTCTTTGGTTAAAAGTGGGAGGCAAAAATATGAAATTCTTTCACGCAATGGCTAGTGTGCGAGCTCGGAACAACAAAATTAAAAGTGTGGTGGTTGAGGGGGAAAGGGTTGAAGGGAAAGCAAGGGTATGCGCATCGATAGTAAAAATTTACAGGGAGCTTTTGTCTATGGAAGATTGGGAAAGACCGACACTTGATAATCTCCCTTTGGGTTCTATTTTGTGGGAGGCGGTAGAGTCTCTAGAGGAAGCTTTCAAAGTTAAGGACATAAAGGCAACCATTTCGGATTTGGTGAGTGAAAAACCCCTGGTCTTGACAGCTATCCGATTGCATTTTATCAAAAGTTTTGGGATCTATTAAAGGTGGATGTGATTGATTTTGTAAACGAATTTAAAAAAGAAAAAAAAGAAAAAAGAGTATTAGCGGCGGACTTAGGGGCCACTTTTGTTGCACTAATCTAAAAAAACAGAAGGGGTGGAAAGCTTGAGGGATTTTATACCAATTAGTCTTTTGGGGAGCCTTGATAAGATTTTGGCCAAAATCCGAGCATCAAGGTTTCGAGTAGTCATAGGAGAAGTGATATCCAGGTCACAAGGGTCTTTGTAGATTAACATTAGATAATGGATAGCGTGTTGATAGCTCATGAGTTATTGATTCTTGTAACATGAAAGGTATAAAGCGGTTATTTGCAAATTGGATATTAAAAAAGCTTATGATTACATGGATTTAGACTTTCTCTATCATATGTTGGGTCATTTGGGGTGCAGAGAGAAATGGCAATTGTGGATTCATGTTTGTGTTAAATCGGATTTTTTTATTATTATAAATTATTCTGGTTAATGATTCTCTAAAGGGCTTTTTCAAGTGTTAAAAGGGTTGTGTCAAGGAGATCCTTTGTTGCCATACTTGTTCGTGATAGTTATGGAGGTGTTGGGCAGGATGATTGATAAAGGAGTAGCAATTAGCCTAGTGCAAGGTTTTAAATTTAATAATTCTCAGTTTCAAATATCATACTTACAATATGCGGATGATACATTGCTTATGTGTGACGCAAACGAATCAAAGGTTGATAATCTTTGGATGATTGTAGTATGTTTTGAGGTGGTATTGGGTTTGAAGGTTAATTCTGGTAAAAATGAATTATTGGAAGTGGGTTTGACAAGGGAAGAATAGGTTCTTTTGCTAGGATCTTTGGTGTAGGGAAGGTTCATTTCTGACTACATATCTTGGGTATCAATATGTATAGGGAAGCTAGCCAAACACCTATATGATAAAGTAATCGAGAGATTTGAAAGAAAGTTATAAGTTAGAAGAGATGGCACTTGTGTTTGGGAGGAGGGTTAATGTTATTAAGCTGGTGATGTCTAACTTACAAGTCTACTACATGTCCTTATTTAAGTATCCGAAAGCGGTGGTGGAGAAGCACTACAAAATTAGGCAGGATTTTCTTGTGGAAGGGGGCAAAACAAAAGCATAAGTTTCATCTTTTGAAGTGGGAGGAAGTATGTTAGCCATGGGATCAAGGAGGAGCCGGTCTTAGGGTCTTGGGAGAGATGAATTTAGCATTATTGGGTAAGTGGGTGTGGAGGTTTGGTGTCAAAGATGATAGTTTATGGGGAGAAGTGGTGGGAAGAAAGTATGGATTTCAAGAAGCTTCTTGGTGGATTAAGGCATCATCATTGTATAGGGCATTGTTTCTTTAGAAAGTGGTGACCTTGCTAAAAAATTAGGTTTGGGAAGGAGTGGGGATTTCTTTGGGTACTGGTGAGGGGTGTAGATGAGAGGATGTTTGGCTACACGATAAAAAATTGAGGAAGTTGCTCCCCCTTTTAGCAGGGCTTTTGCAAGAGGTTAACGTGTCCGTGGCAAGGTGTTATTCTTTCTAAGGAGCCTAGGAGAAACTTAAATGAGGAAGCGGTAGAGGAGTTGTTGAGATTGTTGGAAATGTTGAGCAAGGCGTGCCCTTTGGTCTTACAAAGATAATTGATGTGGTGGTTAGAAGAAAAGTCCGGCAAGTTTTCAGTTAAATCTCTCTACCAAATGATCAGTTGCAGGTTAAATGTTAACGAGGTTAGTCACACAGCTTAATCTTTGGAGATATGGCACTCCTCTGAAGGTGGCTGCTCCAGCTTGGCTTGTGGGAAGTAACAAAGTACTTACAGTTGACAATTTGTGCAAGAGAAAAATGATTCTTCTAAATGTGTCTTATGTGTTACCAGGATGAGGAATCAGTGAATCATCTTTTCCTTCATTGCGTAGTTGTAAAGAAAGTATGGGAGGAGTTTCTTGGCATGTTTTGTTCTTGGTGGGTCATGCTGTGTTCCATAGACTCTTTCTTTTTGTCTTGGCATGGTGGGGGTAAAGGGTAGATCAACATGGCTAAAGAGCTTATCATGGAATGGGTGATCAAACCAAAGGCTATTGTGGCAGATCAGTTTCCTTAAAATTGGGCAGATTTTTGTAGTTTCTTTTTCTTTTTTCTTTTTTTTACTTTTCTTGTAATTCTTTAGGCTTTGGCCTCTTTGCAATAAAATCATCAACGTTCAAGGAAAAAAAAAAAAAGAGAAGAAAAAAGAGAGACATAAATACCTCCCACGTATTGCAATTTAACATGTGCATTGTAAGTGTACCAAATATGACTAGAGGCTACATGATAAATAAAGAGACTAGGTGGGCCGTACAACGTTATGGTCCTTATTACTATTATCTAGGTGTGCTATATGATTGTACACCCACATTTGTCAACATTAACATAATTGATGCATGCGGGTTTCTTCTCCTTCTATTTGCTGTAATTTTTGTTTGTTTTTATTAGTTTATGCATGGTTAATCTCCTTCAATCTGACAAACAATTGATTTGCATGTTTAGTTTGAAGTTACAGTCTGGTGGTAGTAATCGGTCACTCCGATCTTTCTCTCTCCATCTTTGTTTCAGTGATTCTCTATTTGCTGAGCTAAAAATTATCTCCCTTTTTTATATTTTTTAATTCCCTTTTTCTATTAAAGGTGATGTCCATGATGTTGATTATGACAATGGTGGTGGTGAATATGGTTATGATGCTAATATTGGACTATGTTGTTGAACAATAGATTATGATGAAGAACATAGCATTGGGATATGCATGTTGGGTGGAATGGCCTTGGTAATGTTGAGTGTGATCAATTGTTGGAATCGTATATAGTGGCTGGAATTTATCATTTATTGTTTTTCTCTACTGCCATTATTTTTCAGATTCATGATGAAAGTCAGGCCCTTGATTGAGTGGAATGGCCATGGGATAAGGCTTAGATGATGACGACGACAATGATGACCTCAGCTGCTATTGGATTTTCTACTTGAAGTTCTGAATATATGTTAGTCATGAGTTTTGGTGTTGATGAAGATAGAATGTGGTTTTGTTTTAAGGCTCCATATTTGATTCGCTGCTTCTTGTTTTGACAATTAAAGAGCTTTAATTGCCCTTTTCAGGAGTTTGCACTTCTATTCTTCATATGCTCCGTTGGTTTTCTGTGGGCTTCTATCCTTCAATCCTTCAGCTCATGGGAGTGAATTTGGTGGTGCTATGCTTGTCATGAGCAGTGGGGTTTTGCTGGGCAGTTTCATATCAAATTCTATGGTTTTAAGCTGTAGTGCAGAATTGCAGGCCAGTAACAGCCCCAAGGATCTGTTGTGATTTTGATTGATTCATAGAGTTTGGTTGTTATTATCAAATGGAATGGCCCCATGTGCTATTTGTATGGGCTGCTCAGATGTCAGACACCCTTTCAGTGATTCATGCGTTGCAGCATCTTTTTGTTTTCGAATTGATGCAGTTGGAGCCGGTTTCTTTCTTACTCCTTACTTGGTTTCTTTCTTTTCTTGTCTTCTTTTTTTATTAGCTGAGTGCAGATGATGTCCAATGTTAATGGTCAATCTATGCATTAGTGGCTAGCTGTTGCCATCTGCTCAGGATAGTTTATTTTACAGCAGATTCATTGATGGAGACTAGGTGCAGGCCAGTGGCAGCTTGATTTTTCTCCAATTTTCTGTGCATTCGTGGCCTTCTGATGTTGGTATAGTGATGTCCTAGATATGGGCAATTCGTCTAACTTTTGCGTAGTTAAAAGTAGCCCACTTGTTTATGCATTGTCAATTTGCAAACTTCATGTGAGAAGCTTTTCCGATCTCCTTGGTATAGGTTTATATACTGATGCAGGGAGGGACATGATGAGGTCGATCACCATCTTCCTCAGGGGATATTTGCTCCGAATCCATGGAGCTCTTTGGACTCCTAAGAGAGCTTCCTCAAATTCACGAGGGATAAAAGTAGAAATAATTTCTAATAAATTCAAAACAACTTGATTTATGATAAAAAATGAAATTACGATTCTTTAAATAAAGAAGTCAAAGGTAGGATAGAGTTTTAGACTTAGACTCCAACTCAAACACCCTAAAAAGGTGACCTATTATAAATAGTAAACTTGCTATCTATAGACGACCTCTATTCCTACTAGACCCCATGGTTTTTGGCTAAAAATAGCAAGTGTCCAATTCAGACCAACCACGTTATTCTTCTAATTTTTCTATGCCCTTTTCATGTTGGGCAGGACTTATACAACTCAAATGATCAAAAGTTATACTCGAATTAAAACTTACTATTTATAGTAAAAATGAAATTAAATGGGAATTTTAACCGTCGATCTGATTGAATCTTGCAAATCCGCCGTGGGTAACCCGGCATAGTGGGTTGGTTGGCTTAAGTTGGTTCTCTTACCTCAAAATCATATAATATGTCAAAAAACTCATCCAGGTTTGTGAGATACAACTGTTTTAAGGTTCTGACGGTCCGGGTCATTTCTGCCTCCAATCAGGCCTTTTTTGGTCCATCTTTGCCATGAAAGTGTCTGTGACCCGCTCTACATCATATACGCTGGCAGCATGTTGTATTAGGTGCCAGCACGGAGACGGAAATGCTCATTCCTATGCATATGGTGATTTTACCATTAAACCCAACTGTTGTGGCTGCCAGTGACCAACTCCTAATAATAACAAGTCATAGGTAGTGGCAGATTATTCAAAACAACTCAATCTCACATATGTTTGCTCTGCTTGTTTGATTTTTCTATGAAAATTCTGTATGGCTGACTTCCATGGTGATTGGAGCAGATTGATTTGGAAGAGATCTTGACATCTCAAGGACCCGTATGAGTCCAATCATGAACTGTTTGTGATGAATATATACAGCTTTGTCACTCAGTTTAGCTTACATCAAAGCCAGCTTTCTATTCATTTCATTATTCTTACATTTCTTGAGTGTTGCTCATTGGCTGATTTTATACAGAGAGATTTAAATCAATACGGATGTTAGTCCACTTCATAATGTAATGCCCGGGTTCTCGACGATGAGCGAATATCCTCGGGTTTTGAGAACCAGGGTGTTATAGTTTGTGTTGATGCATATAGAATGCAGCTTTTGGTTCAAGGATCCATCAAATGATTTGCAGCTTCTTCATTTTGACAATTAAGAGCTCTAATTGCCCTTTTGCACTTCTATTCTTAATATGCCCAGTTGGTTTGCTGTTTGCTATGGGCTTCCATCCTTCAATCCTTCAGCTCATGGGAGTGAATTTCGTGGTACTTTGCTTGTCATGAGCAGTGGGGTTTTGCTGGGCAGTATCCTATCAAATTCCAAGGTTTTTAAAGTTGTAGTGCAGAATTGCAGGCCAGTAACAGCACCAAGGATCTGTTCTGATTTCGATTGATTCATAGAATTTGGTTGTTATAATGAGATGGGCTGGCCCCTTATGCTATTTGTATGGGCTGCTCAGATGTCAAACAGTCTTTCAGTGATTCATGGGTTCATTTTGTATTCAAATTGATGCAGGTGGAGCTGGTTTCTTTCTTCCTCTTCTACTTCTTGCTTCTTCTTTTTTTATTGTTTTTTTTAGTAGCTCAGCGCAGATGATGTCCAATGTGAAGGTCTATCTATGCATAAGCGGCTAGCTGTTGCTGTCTGCATTGGATAGTTTATTTTGCAGTGCATTCACTGATGGAGATCCGGTGCTGGCAGGTAGCAACTTGATTTGGTCCAATTTTTTGTGCATTCGTGGCCTTCTGATGTTGGTATGGTCATGTATTGGATATGGGCAATTTGTCTAGCTTTGATTAATCAAAGTAGGTCACTTGTTTATGCATTGTCAGTTTGTGTAACGCCCTGAAATTCGGGGGTCGAGCATAACTCAGCTCCCGAGTTCCAAAACATCACTTATGCAACATATTTAATGAATGATGTATGTTGACTGTATTAGCACATAAACATGGGATAGATTAAGCCAAAACGCAGATATGATTCAGGGATAAGTGAATAAAGCAAGCGGAAGACTTATAGTAAAATATGTGTACAAGTGTAAGTCCCTGAATTACATATACAACCAGATCGTGTAAAAGTGTTATTTATCAAAATTATAAGTACAAGTTACATCATTTCAGTTCCCAAAATAGTAATCCCATAGATCCCGCGCAACAGACCGAGGCTCGCTAGAACCCGTCTGAAAACTGCATATAGGAGAAGGCAGCCTCGTCGTCATCCAACTCCCGCTCTGCCTCAGACGTCGCATCCACATCTGCAACATCAGGGCCTAAGACAGAGTCTGGTGGGTGTGCAACACCGCCCGAAACGTGGGAGTGAGTGATCAACTCGGTGGAACAATAAGGCACGGGTTAACATGCTATCAGTTCAATGGTAAGCCATTATTTAAAACAGATAAATAAATAAATCCTAAGTACTCTTATTAATGCAGGTATGAATGAAATATGATGCGTGCCCTCACACGTACACCCTCAGCGTCTTCATCTTACGTTACGCATGACATCGCCTCAAAGTGCGCCACATCTACAAAGCACATGCAAATGCGGTGCATGGTTATGATTACCAAGTTGTTATTAGTCCATTTCACACAACAGGATTGGGAAGCTAAGATACCTTCCTCATATCACCATCCAAACAGTGATCCATACTAGGGTCGTCAATCCTAGACATCTCATACGACAATATGTTTGAGGTCGTAGCAAAGGGCTCACCAATCAATGTACGCCTTTCATGCCCTTACTACCACTGATCGGCTCGCCACCTCCTTGCGGTATCCGTATGCTCGAGGTCACTACAAAGGGCTCGTCACCAATCAATGTAGGCCGACAAAGACGAATATGGTGTCCCATACCACCATAATCGGCTCACGAGATTAAGTTGCTCACCGGTCACTACGGGAGGCTCGTCACCCCGGCCGTAGGCCGACAGCTCGACCACGGTGTCCCATACCACCATGTCCGGCTCATGAGTCTTAGCGGATCAGGTACCATGGTTATTAGGATTTCACTGGTAAGTTCGGTACCCTAGATTCAAGCAGTAGCGTCCATACATGGTTAACATACACTGGACAATCGGGTTAGTTGACGAACTCGACTAGCACGAGCGCACGTTGAATTGAACGACATGGAGTGCGCAAACACTCCGCGTGGTCGAACCACTGCCGACAACTCTAATACGACTCGGGTTCGTCTAATGCGTCTCACGTGGCGAAAGCAATCTCAACCACGACCATAGGGTCAATTACCGATTTCCTGGACTAAGGCATAGTCCCAAATACATTACACTACTACAGATATTCATATGGAATGTAAAACAGTAATGGAACAACCACTCAAATCATGGTGCATACACATCTGAAGAATATCAACTTAACATAAATGTAAGCATAGGAATGCTTGAATTTAAATAACTTGGAATGTAAATGCATAAAGGAAATCATGCGCATCCATAGAAGTATTGAGAACCACTTCTCAACGCCCACATTTAGTGTAATCAGTTACACGTAGATCATTCATGCATTTCTACAAACACTTAGCATTCATGGAACAACATACATGACGTATGTTGAAACACATGCACTTAGACATTTCCTTTTCCCAAGGAGTTGTCATACATGCATCCAGCATACATACATGACAATTAATCATGGCAAACATAAGTGCATATTCTATACATATACGGTACTTTATAAATACACATAGAATACACAAATCTCAACATATCACATGCATATCAGGAAAGCAACGTAAGCGCAACATTTGGCATGTGAAATCTCATCCATAACAAGAATAAATCACTAACTGGGATTGAAAGCCTTGAAAACCATAACCTATACACTTAAAGTCCTCACCTTAAGCAAAGAAAGAACCGCCGAACTGATTTAGACGAGTTGTCTTCGTCAACGGCGCAAGAATACCCTAAAATAAGGATAGAAATGAGATACAACAACACCAAGTCTAATCTAAGCTCTAACACAGATTAGGGTTAGTTTAACTTACCCCAAAAGAACTCAGAATCGCCAAAGGAACGATTCAAAGTGAAGATTCAAAGGTGAAGAAGAACAAGGAAGAATCAAGGTGATTCACCAACTAATCTCTCTCACTTCCTCTCTCTTTTCCACTCTCTTTCCAAGGTAGGGTTAGAGAAATTCGTATGGAAATGAGAGCTAGGGTTTAAGGACTATATATAGACCTTAAAATGATGGAAATAACCCCAGGGTCAAGGTATACTTAGGTTATAACCAAAGTACGCCTTTCTCGATCCAACGAAGCACTTGGTGGGCCTATAACCACGAAAGGTCGAACTTAAGCTCACCGACCATGGATCTAGGTCAGGCTGAGTTTCATACCGACCGGCTCTTCGATCAGCCGTGGCAGACCACACTCAATTCAACGGTCACCGAAACTCGATCAGGACCACAAGCACCATGACCTGCCTGGGCTATCTTCTCTGATTCGAGGGTGAAATTGGGTCAGAATCCAACGGTCAGATAGCTTAAAATCGTCGCGCAAGCGACACGACTCAGATTTCATAAAAAGCTTATTAAATTCCAACCGTTCTCACACTCTTCACTCCGAACTCAACCAAATCGACCCAGAACATCAGATCGACTTGATTTTTGAGGTGAAGACCAAGCCCAACTCAGTGACCGCAACAGCCTAAGATCATCGCCATCGGACTTTCGACGCGCGGTCTAGGTCCGATCCAGATCTTCCAAAAAATCCCCAGAACAACTGGATTTAGCGATGGATCCCAGATTTCAGAGTAACGTAGCGCTCACTAATCTGCACGTTTAGAGCCATGCAGATACAATTTAAAGTGATTGATGCGAATTTCACAAGCAATCAAGTAAAGCGCTAATTACCCCAAAAACAACTACTTAAGGAAAGATTAGCACAAAAATTCCAAGGTCGTTACAGTTTGCAAACTTCATGTAAGAAGCTTTTCCGATGTCCTTGGTGTAGGTTCATATTCTGGGCTGGTAGCATGTGGAATTTGGTGCAAGCATGGGGAAGAAAACTACTCATTCTTACTATCATTTTACAATTAAACACAACTACTGTGGCTGCCAGTGACTAACTCCTAGTTAACAAGTCAGAAGTAGTGATAGATGATTCAAAATGACTCAATCTCACATCAGTTTGCTCTGCCCATCTGATTGCTCTAGGGAACTCTGCATGGCCCACTTCAATGGCGATTGGAGTAGATTTATCTCGAACAGATCCCAACTTCTCAAGCACCCTTACGAGTCCAATCATGAACTGTTCTTGACGAATGCATACGGCTTTGTGACTCAATTCAGCTCAGATCTGTGCCAGCTTTGTATTGCTTTCATCATTCCTAATGCATGCATAGACCAAAGATGTTTCTGATTTGAGCGTGCATTTGCATGCCTCCAACAGAATCCATGAAGCCTAACAGAAAAATTCCAAGCATGCTGCATGCATACAACAAAGTGCACCCCCCAACAGAATCCATGTAGCCTAACAGAAAAATTCCAAGCATATAACATCTAGTTTTTCTGACCACCTCAATTAAGAAAATAGTGAAGAACTCTTAGTGGTACCAAGGAACAATAAAGAATCTACATGCAATTGCTGTGTACAAAATGGAATTAAACATCTAACAACTTTGACTAATTTCCAAATGATCCTTTTGATCACTAAATCATCCTTCTTTATCACTCAAAAGAATAATGATAACAGTTAACCATCACTCAAAAGAATAATGATAACAATTAATCATTGTCTTCCACAGGCAGATGCTTTATTTATTTATTTTTAAGGTAACAAGATAATAACTTTCTCTCAACCTGTTGAGCTCAGTAGATGAAAAACTCAATGTAGAACCTCTCCAGTCTATTTTGTTTGAATGAATAACTTCCAACCACAGTTCTAAAACTTGCTGACTTGACTTGAAACTTGGCCGAGTCAACTTTACTTGGTATGATTTTTGCTGGAAACTCAAATCTGCCAATGACCTGGCCGAGTCACATGGAAACTTGATGAGTTGACTCACTTAATCAACTCAAATCATTCTGACTTTGTATCACTCATCTTGTCAAAGTCTTTTTAATTAAAAGTTTTTTCTTTTTTTTAAATAAAAAAAAAAGGATTATTAATGCCTAGAGCTGTACATGAGTCAAACCTAGTCGAGCTTAGCATGGCTCAGCTTGGCCAGCAGCCAACCCCAGCTTGAACTTGGCTCGGCACGGCTCAGCTCAGTCCTCGAGCTTGACTAGCCAGCTCAGCTTAGTTCAGTCAGCAGCTCAGGCTAGTTTGAGCCGAGTTCAAGCTTGTGTGGGATTTTCTCAAATACATAAATTCCATTTTCAATCTCCCACACTTCGAATACAAATCAGTAAAAGCGCTTTGTAGGCATTCTATTAAACACTTGGTGAACAACTTCAAGATCAAGATATAAGTGTAGTCCTACAATGTAAATTTTTTTTTTGTGGGGATTTGTTTATTCAATATTCATTTGAATACTCATTTCGAGATACTTTGATATGATGGCAATCCAAGAAATAACACTTCATTGAGGCATTTCATCAAACACTTGGTGAGCAACATCAAGATCAAAATGACTGAATCACCTAGCCGATTTAATCCGAGTTAGGGTTCAAACTGAGTCGAGTCAAGCTCAAGCAAGCTCGAAATATTTTCAAGCTTCAAAAATCAGCTTGACTTCGTCCAATCCAGTTTGGAGCCGAGGCAAG
Organism: Magnolia sinica; assembly: GCF_029962835.1. Lineage (NCBI taxonomy): Eukaryota > Viridiplantae > Streptophyta > Magnoliopsida > Magnoliales > Magnoliaceae > Magnolia > Magnolia sinica. Next base: position 87,107,338 of record NC_080578.1, on the reverse strand, counting down.
TCAAGCTTTTTTTAATTGGGTCAAGTGAGTTGACTGAGCTAACTCGACTCATGTATAGCTTTACTAATGCCAAATTGAATCATGCAACCTCTTTAACATGAACTTCGATTCAGTAGTGCCCTGTAGGATCCACCTCAATGCAAACTATGTTGGCCCTACCACGATGTATGTGTTTTATCCATGCCATCAATTTGTTTTCTCAACTCATTTTAGGGCATGAGCTAAAAAAATGAGGCTGATCCAAATCTCAGGTGAACCATACCACTGGAAGAGTGGTGGTAGAACTCCCACCCTCAAAAACTTCATGGGGCCCACAAAAGTTTTGGATCAAGTTGATATTTAATTTTTCCCTTCATCTAGATCTGTCTAACCTAGTCAACAAGTTGGATGGCAAATAAACATTATAGTGGGCCCTAAGAAGTTTTTAATGGTGGGCGATTAATCACCATTGTATCTTGTGGTGTTGTCCACCTTAGGTTTGGACCTGTCTCCTTTATTTATTTATTATGCCATCAAATGAGCAATAAAAAATGAATGGACAATATGGATAAAATACATACATCATGGTGGGGTCGGGAGAGCTTTTTCCGCATTTACCAACAGTGAACCGTTCCTGGAGGGGTCACTGCCCAATCCGAGTCCCTTTAACATAATAATTTTTCAAAGATGGGTGTCAATCATCATTGCTTCCTATGGGGTAGTCCACTCAAGATTTGGACGTCTCATTTTTTTTTTTTTTGGCATGAGCCAGCAAAATGGATGGACACGGGATAAAATACATGCATCATGGTGAGGCCCAAAGAGCTTTTTAAGAGCACCAACCACTACCGACCTCAGTACTGTGGGGTCACTACCAAATCCCAGTCCCTGGCAATCTGTGTCCCACACAAATTGTTTTCAAACAATCTATCCATTTTTTTCAGTTTATTTCATGGCTTGAACTCCCAAGAAGTAGACCGGAAGATCAAGTGAGCCACAACACAAGAATATGGGGTAATGATACCCACCGTTGAAACCTTTTTTAGTCCCTGGTTATTTGTCACCCAACTTGTTGATAAGGTCCCTCGTACCTGAGTAAAATCACAAATATCAGCATGATCCAAAACTTTAGAGGCCTCAAGAAGTTTTTAACCATGGGTGTTCAATCACCACTCTTTCCTATGATGTGCTCCACTTGAGCTTATGATCTAGTTCTTTTTTGAATTCATGCCCTAAAATGAGGGGGCAAAACGGATGAACAGCTTGGATTGGGTGTCCATCTGCTTTTCCGAATCATTTGAGGGCAGATCCCAAAATTGAAGCATATGGAAGTTCAAGTAGACCATGCCAAGGAAACCGTGGAATAATGACATATACCGTTAAAACCTTCCATAGGCCACAACGATGTTTATTTGTTATCCAATATGTTAATAAGAAATAAACACAGATGAAGAGAAAATATAAATATCAACTTGATTTAAAACTTCATCGCCCCACAAAATTTTCAACGGTGGGTATTGAATTCCTATTTTTTCTAGTCCACTTTAGCTTTGGATATCCCTTCAATTCTAGACTCATTTTTAAAATGAGAACAGATTGGCTACTCCCTCGCCACCAGCCCGGTGGCTGATGGTCGGTGCTCTATGGCCCCACATGATGTATGTGTTTCATCCGTTACGTTCATCCATTTTTAAAGATCATTTTAGGGATTTATCCAAAAAATGAGATGGTTATAAATCTCAGGTGTACCACACCACATGAAAACAATAGTGATTAGATATCCACCATTAAAATCCTCCTAAGGCCCAATGTACTGTTTATTTGACATCCAATTTGTTTATTAGGTCATACATACCCAGATGAAGGGAAAAAACAAAGATCATCTTGATCGAAAACTTTTATGTCCCTCAAAAAGTTTTTAATGGTTGACGTTCATTCAAAACTGTTTCCTGTAATGTGGTTCGCTTGATATTGGGATATATCTCATTTTTGGTCCCATACCACAAAATGATCTAGAAATATAGATGGATGTCATGGATGAAACACATACATCATGGTGGGGCCCACAGAGCGCCGACCACCAGCCATTGGCGGGTAGTAGGGATAGTAGCCACTAGGCAGTCCGTTTCCTTTTAAAATGAGCCCCTTCCACAGGCATGTGACAAATCCACTCCGTCTAATAGTTTTTAAAGACAAGAATAGTACTGGATTCAGATTGAAAAAATCATCCTAATTTAAAACTCAGCTGGGTCACACCACATGAAACAGTTAGAATAGAATGGCCCATCGTTGAGACCTTGGAGCCAACCATGATGTTTATATGCCATCTAAACCGTTCAAAAGGTTAGTACAACTCAGATAAACTGTAGGTATAGATATTATCTCGCCACAAAACTTCTGTGGCCCCCACAAAATTTTCAACGGTAGACATTCAATTCCCGCTGTTTCGTGTGGTGTGGCTTATCTGAGTTGAGTTCTGTATATGACTCATTTGGGAGTTCTTCACTATCGTGGTATTGTGAAACTGATGGACAAAGTGGATTTTTCACGGTCATCAATGTAGGCCCCACATAGTTTCCGACCACAGGAACTACATGTTGGCTGTTGCACCCCTTCTCTCAAAAATCTTCGATTTCGGAGAATGTCGTCGAGAAGAGCTGCTGCTGCCACTGCTCGAAGGGGTAAACCTCTTTTCTCTTCATCTTCTATTAAAATTACCATTTTTGCCCCTGATTCTAAAATCATAAAAAACAAGATCCCTACTCCCACCAAATTCAACAATTTGGTGAATGATCTATCCAATTCGATCCGAGCCGGTGCTTTTGTGAGGTTAGAGGACGCAGTTGGCCTCTTTGACCGTATGCTCCGCTCGCAGCCGTTGCCTTCCGTCCAGACCTTCAATCACCTGTTAGCTACAGTTGCTAGAATGAGACACTATTCAACCGTGATTTGTTTTCATCGAGAGATGAATTGGTTAGGGATCCCATCCGATATCTATACACGGAACATTCTTCTCAATTGTTTCTGCCACTTGAATGGCGTTGGTTTCGGTTTTGCTGTTCTCAGCAACATCCTGAAACGTGGCCATGAGCCAGATGCTGTGACTCTGGCTACTTTTATTAAGGGGTTTTGTATGGAAGGGCGGATTGGGGAAGCGAGTAGTTTCTTTCTAAAGACAGTAGAAATGGGATATCCTTATGATGTGGTGACGTTTGGGATACTTATCGACGGTCTTTGCAAGTCAGGGAATAACAACCGCTTGGGTTACTCCGGGAATTGGAGAAGGTTGCGGGTAAATGTAGGCCTGACCTTATGGTTTATCCCTCAATCATCGACAGTCTATGCACAGATGGGCTCACAAAGGAGGCCCTTAATCTCTTGTTAGAAATGGTTGGTAAAGGGATTCGGCCGAATGTTTTCACTTAAAGTTCTTTAATTCATGGACTATGGAATTTAGAGCAGTGGAAAGAAGCAATGATTCTGTTTGAGGAAATGTTTGATGGAGGAATCTCTCCTGATTTGCCAACCTTCAACATACTGGTGAATGCTCTTTGCAAAGAAGGAATGATTAAAGAAGCCCGTGGATTACTAGAATTGATGACCCAAAGAGGTGAGGAGCCTAATGTAATCACATACAATGCATTGATGGATGACTACTGTTTTACTAGCCAAATGGATGTTGCCTTAAAGATATTTGCTAACATGGTGTCTAAAGGCCATAAGCCTAGTGTCGTGACTTGTAACATCTTAATCAATGGATATTGCAAGAATCAGATGGTGGACGAAGCTATGTAGCTGTTCCGAGAAATGCCTTGCAAGGGATTGGAGCCTAATGTTGTTAATTACAGTACTCTTATATGCGGGTTGTGCCGGGTACAGAGAGTTGTGGCTGCACAAGAGCTCTTCAATGAGATGCAAACTCATGGACAATGTCCGAATGTCCTCACATAAACCATTTTGATGGATGGGCTGTGTACAAATGAGCATCTCGTTGAGGCAATGAAACTACTCAATGAGATGGAAATTAGAGGAAATAAACCAAATAATGCAGTGTTCGATGTCCTTATCAATGGGATGTGCGAAGCTAAGGAACTCAAATATGTGAAGGAGCTTTTCAGTTGGGCCTCTGCTAAGGGCTTGGGGAATAATGTTAGAACATATAACACGTTAATCAATGGGCTTTGTAAAGAAGGGCTTATGGAGGAAGCTAATGGATTGTTCTTGCAAATGGAAGGGAAGGGTTGCCAACCTGACAGTGTCATCTTCAATGCTTTAATTAGGGGTTTTCTACAAAACAATGAGACTGTCAAGGGAATGCAACTTCTTGGTGAAATGGCTAAAAGAAATTTTTCTGTGGATGCATCCACTACATCTATGTTAGTGGGCTTGCTCACAGAGGGTGCAAAAGGTCAAGAATACCTTGGAATGCTTAATAAATTTGTCCCCTAGGGCGAATGAGAGGTGATTTGTTGAACACCAAGTGAACATCAGCTCATTTTACTTATTGTAATGAATGTTGCTGCTGGTCGTCCAATATCTTCTTCAGAGCTTTCCTACATGCTGCACTTTGTAAGAATATCTATATCCATCTTCCAATATCTTCTTAAAAGCTTTCCCGCACGCGACATTGTGTGAAGACATCTAAATGGTCAGTGAGAACTGCACAAGTTGCTTCATTCCAAATTTAGGCAATATTCCGTGAAATAACCCAATTACTCATTCATTAGTTTTCTAGCTCTAATTTGTAGATTTTTTTAGACAAATTAATTAGGATATTTCCTTTTAAAAATAAAAAACATTTTTGTTGGTGGCCTCATCTTACTAGAACTAGCGATGTAACCCTTGCTCCATCGATAATTCAAAAACTTAACTCGACTTAACTCTACTCAATATCTAGCTGGGTCGGGTCAACTCGAAGACTCAACGAGTCTTTAGTTGACTTGACTAGATATTTAAGTTTAGAAGTATCCAGCCTATGTGGTATATTTGAAAATAACATAGTTTTTAAATACTCTCATTCAAACACAAATACGTGTCATAGCACACTGGTAGTGCACTTGCTTGTGAGACGCCCCCGCGTGAACACGCGGTTTCCAAGTCACGTTGAGCTGACCGAGTTTTTGTGTCAACTCAATGTGTCTTGTTGAGTCCTGACCAATTCAGGCTCATTAGCAAGTTTCCAAGGGACTCAAATATCTCGAGTTGAGTTGATTAGGCCAAGTTTTGAGTTGAGTCACTGAGTTTTATAACTATGGCTCCATTAACTGGTTAACTTTGTGCGGAAGGCTGATAAGTATAGTAAGTTGATAACTGATGACTATTTGCTTTATGGTAATGATGACCTAATCTCATACTAGATGTCTACAATGTAGTTGTAAGACTTACTAACATAATGTCATAATAGGTCAAGTAATAGCTAGATCAGAAGTATAGAGCTGTGATCCTACTAGGATTGAAGATCAATACCAATTGCAATAAATCCAAAAAATTTAACTACATAGTTTTCATGATGCAAACCACAAGATCTGAGAGTGAAGAGATGAAGGGAATGGGAGTTATGATTAATCAATGAAGAGATTCATTGCTTGAAGGGTTCACAGAGTGACGAAATATGGTAGATGGTTGGGAACCGGACCTCTCTCAAGTGTGGCAACTGATCCAGTTTTGCACTCTCCAAATTGTAGGTCTCACTGTAGATAGAGGACATCATGAAAGTCACACTGTTTGGATGATCTTAACTGACTTAATCTCTGTGAATTTGGAGTGCTGATCATTTTCTTTCAAACTTCCATGTGATAGTCGCCAATGTGATGCTTGTGATCACCGAGTTAGAGCATCTTTAGCGCCAAGCTCCATCCAAATTGGGGTACATTAGTTGGATGATTCAGATTGGTAGGAATTTATTCCATGTGTATGGTGGATGAGTACAACTTGAGTTATTTTACCTCTCTCAATTTGGAGAGGTCTTGGATTTGTCCTGTTTTTGGAGCTGCAATCAGAACCTCCAAATGCTAAGTCAGTTAGAAGGCATGTAATCTAATGAAATCAGCATAATTTCTTGACGCATACCAACAAATGTATAGTTGTCGTCACCTGGATTGCAGGTGATTCAGAAAGGCATTACAAGCAAAGGAAAAAACTTCAACATTCCAAAAGTGAATGCTGTGGTAGTTGGCTTTAAACATCTGAATGCAAGAAGAGGTAAAATCCAATTTGTTGAGTCTCTTTAGAAGCTCTTTAGTAAATTATTGAAGCTCACCTTTCAATTCTCCACCATTCATATTTATTGGAGATATTTTTGTGTGCAGCTTGCATTTTTATGCCATTGATGGTCACTTTAGTTTCAAGAAAATAATTAGGGGCGTGTTTGGATGCTCAATTGAACTGACTGCAATTCAAGTCCTTCGAACACAAATTTGTTAACCAGGGTTTGGCACCATTTTAATTCATAGTGACAACCAAACCCCCAATTGCAATTCCACATGTTTCTAGTTTGGACATGAAGCAGAAGTACTTTCAACTTTGAGTTTGCCTCTCAGGATGTACAGAGTAGTGAAAGCCCGACTTTAGTTGTTGTTTCTTTATCGAGTTGCATTGCAATTGGATTCAGTTGAACTTGTCAACACAGCCTAAAGCTACTTTCAAGTCATTATTGTTACTTCTGCAAGAAAGGTTTTCATCATGAAGTCACTTTCTTTTGCCTTTTCTCTGGGGTCTGTCACAAGGTTAACCGGATCTCAGGTTGCTCTATGTGATGCTGGAACAGGTATATGGTACACTACTACCTCCAATATGTGGTACACTAGGGTAAGATCATTTTGGTCACCCCAGTACATACACTAGGTATGTGTAAAGTTTAATATATGAATCAATATTCTAATTTATGTATAAAATGATGGTATTATTATTAGTGGTCTCATGTCCATAATACAAGTATAAATCTCTATGTTCTCAATGTACATTGACATTACAACTCAATCCACACTGGGAATATATAACCATAGTTTGGGATCGGTAAGAGTAGCATCTAGGTTGCAAATGACCCACAATCTGGATCATGGGATTTGGAACGGTAAACATAAGGGGATTGGTGATCATGGGATCATGGGATTTTTTTTATTTTTTTTTTGCATCAAATAGAAGAATTGAACCTCCCGGGTCCGGTTTTACAAAAATCGTAGAAAAGGTAAAAAAAATACTTTTTTTTTTTTGTTGCTTTTTCAATCTGGAATCACATTAAAACAACAATATAAATTATTTCAATTAAATATTGGTGGATTTGAGGTGTTTTCTCTTTTTTTTTAAAAAAAAATTATTTATTTATTTATTTATGTCGTTATTTTCTGAAAATTTTAGGAAAAACGTTTTTAAGTACTTTTTTTTTTTTTTTCTGATTTTTATTGTCATGCTTGAGGAATATTAGAAGACTGGATCTATGGATTTGTTGAAGATTTGGAGGTTTATTTATTTATGTAGGTATTTTCTGAAAATTTTATAAACAAATTTAAATTAGTTTTTTTTTCTTTTCTTTTTCCAATTCTTGGTATGATCTTGAGGAGTATTAGAGGACCATGGATCTGCTGATTTATTAAAGATTTGAGGCCTTTTCTTTTTTCTTTTATTTATTTATTTACACGTATTTTTTTTAAATTTCAGAAAGATTTTTAAATTAGTTTTTATTTTATTTTTCTGATTCTTGAAGAATATTAGAATATGGATCTACTGATTTGTTGAAGATTTGAGTTTTTTTTTTTTTTTTAATTTCTTTTTTATTTACACATGTTTTTTCTAAAAATTTCATAAAAAAGTTTTTAAGTCTTTTTTTTATTTTTATTTTTATTTTTTATTATAATTATTTTTTAATTTTATAAATTCTTGTTATGATGCTGTAACGTCTCGGAAAAAAATCCGTACAAAGACCCGACTTCCACCTCAGGCAGAAATCACTCAGGATCAAATCCTTTACAAATTAGATGAAAATTAATCAAGTGCTAAACTAAATTATCTGTGAAATTAGCTTGAACCACTTTAAATACGAACTGCAAGACCCAAAACGTGTAGAATCGTTGACGCTACATTACCTTGAAACATAGAATCAATCTCAAAACTCGGTTGCTCTCGGGAGCACACAGAAACTCCGTATCGGACTTGTACCGCACGTCAAAAGTCCGATTACCGCGAGACTATACGAATATGACCACCTTACTGGGCTTGACGACCATCTCAGAAATCAAGTTCAGATAGTATCCAGAAATGCACAACTTTAGCCCGGAGTGAAGTGTGTGAGAAACGCAAATATCTTTAGAAAATGTACTCAGATTTAAGTAAACTAGGCCGTTCGCTTGCGGGCCAATTCTAAGATTTCAGATCGTCAGAATCTGACCCAAATACACCCTCGGATCAGGGTAAATTTCATATGCAGGTCAATGTACTTGTGGTCCTGATCGAATGGCGGTGATCGTTGAACTGAAACTGGTCCTCTGCGGTCGTTCCGTAAATCCGATCGAACCGGAAACTTAACCTGACCTAGATCCAATGTCAGGGAACTTTCCCCAGATTGTATGCAGAAAAGGGGCCTCCAGATGTGCTTGATTGGACCGAAACAACCACTCTTTGGCTATAACCTAAGTATACCATGGCCCTGGGGCCATTCCCTTCAGTTCTGGGCCTATATAAGGGCCTTTACCCACCCCTCTCTCATTCCATACGAATTCTAAATCCTAAGAGAGGAGAGAGAAAGCGAAGGAGAAAGTGGAGAAGTGGGAGAGCAAGTGTGAGATAGTTCCTGGGATTCGATCCCACTACTCCACGTACATAACTACCGCTTCCGTATCGCTATGCTGGAGATTTTGATTCCGTTCTTGGGTAAGAAACCCTAACCCTAACCTGTTTTAGGAATCCAAATACGTAGATCGGTGAAATAGTTAACCCGTTTTATTGATTAGGTATTCAAAGTCTAGTTTACAAGGTGAGAGTGTTCAAACTGAATCCGTTACGAGTTTATGCAGTTAGGTTACGTCCTTATGCAGAAGGACAGGGTGATTGCCTATGCATCGCGACAGTTGAGGAAACATGAGGAGAATTACCTTACGCACAACCTGGAGTTAGCGGCCGTCATCTTTGCATTGAAGCTCTGGAGACATTACCTCTACGGAGAGGAGTTCGAGATCTTTTGCGACCACAAGAGCCTTCGCTATATATTCACCTAGAGAGACTTGAATATGAGGCAGCGCCGATGGATGGAAACCTTGAAGGACTTCAAGTTCGAGGTTTCCTATCATCCTGGCAAGGCCAACCTTGTGGCAGACGCTTTGAGCTGCAAGAAAGCAATAGCATTTGCGGCTCCGCTAATGGTTGAGGAGTGGAATATGGTGGAGTTCGTGCGAGATTTTGAGCAGAAGCTCACGGTAGAGGAGCCGTTTACGAGCGTCGCACACGTTCGTGTGTGGCCACTTGTGGATGATAGGATCATAGCGGCTCAGAAAGAGGATGAGCGATTGGCCGAGATGAGAGAGCTGGTGAGCGACAGTGATGACTCCGAATGGAGGGTTGGTTTAGATGGAGGTTTGCGATATCGTGGCCGCCTATGCGTCCCGAATCTCCATGACTTAAGGAGAGAAGTTCTGGCAGCCGCTCACAATTCGAAGATGGCGATGCATCCAGGTAGTACGAAGATGTATCGAGACATGAAGCGTTCGTACTGGTAGGACAACATGAAGGCCCACATAGCTGACTTCGTATCCCGTTGTCTCACGTGCCAGCAGGTCAAAGCCGAGCATCGCCGACCTCCTGGTCTACTTCAGCTTATGCCTATAGCTGAATGGAAGTGTGACTTCATCTCTATGGATTTCATTTCAGGGTTACCAAAGACGAGGAAGGGGCATGACTCCATTTGGGTGATTGTGGACCGATTGACGAAATCGGCTCATTTCTTCCCGATCAGAGTTACAAACTTTGCAGACGATTTGGCCAGGCTGTACATTAAGGAGATAGTATGTCTGCATGGAGTGCCTATGGAGATCGTGTCGGATCGAGACACGTGATTCACATCTATCTTCTGGACTCGTATCTAGGAAGCAATGGGTGTGAAGTTGAAGTTCAGTACCGCGTTCCACCCACAGACGGATGGGCAGACGGAACGGGTAAACCAAGTGTTAGAGGATATGTTGCGAGCTTGCGTGCTTGATTTCAATGACAGTTGGGATGACTGTCTTCCTTATGCCGAGTTCGCTTACAACAACAGCTTTCAGGCGAGTATTGGCATGGCTCCCTACGAAGCACTGTATGGGTGCCCATGTGGTGCTGGGCGGAAGTTGGCGAGAGAAGTTTGATTGGACCCGAGTTAGTACAGGTGACCTGAGAGAAGATCGACATTATCAGGCGTCGACTTCTTGCAGTACAGAGCAGACAGAAGAGTTACGCCGATACAAGATGGCGACCGCTAGAGTTCAAGGTTAGGGACCATGTATTTCTTAGGGTTTCCCCCATGAAGGGAGTCCTTCAGTTTGACAAGAAGGGGAAGCTCACGTTGAGATTTATTGGTCCATTTCAGATACTAGACCGAGTGGGTGTGGTCACGTACCGCCTTGCTTTGCCCACACCACTCGCGGGCGTGCACAACGTATTTCATGTATCTATGCTGAAGAAATACGTTCCTGATCCTTCCCACATCATTAAATGGGAGCAGGTACAGTTGTGTGAGGATGCTACTTATGTACTGCGGCCGACGCGTATCCTAGACAGGAAGGAGCGGGTGTTGCGTAGTAAGGTTATCCCGTTGGTGAAGGTGTTATGGACGCATCACACTGAGGAAGAGGCTACTTGGGAGACAGAAGCCGAGGTCCGTAAGAACTACCCCCAGATTTTCGACGAGTACGAAAAGGTACTAATTTCGAGGACGAAATTTTTCTTTAAGGGGGGTAGATTGTAACGTCTCGGAAAAAAATCCGTATAAAGACCCGAGTTCCACCTCAGGCAGAAATCGCTCAGGACCAAATCCTTTAGAAATTAGATAAAAATTAATCAAGTGCTAAACTAAATTATCTGTGAAATTAGCTTGAACCACTTTAAATACGAACTGCAAGACCCAAAACGTGTAAAATCGTTGACGTTACATTACCCTGAAACTTAGAATCAATCTCAAAACTCAGTTGCTCTCGGGAGCACACAGAAACTCCGTATCGGACCTGTACCGCACGTCGAAAGTCCGATTATCGTGAGACTATACGAATATGACCGCCTTACTGGGCTTAACGACCATTTCGGAAATCAAGTCCAGATAGTATCCAGAAACGCACAACTTTAGCCCGGAGCGAAGTGTGTGAGAAACGCAAATATCTTTAGAAAATGTACTCAGATTTAAGTAAACTAGGCCACTCGCTTGCGGGCCAATTCTAAGGTTTCAGACCGTCAGAATCTGACCCAAATACACCCTCGGATCAGGGAAAATTTCATACGCAGGTCAGTGTACTTGTGGCCCTGATCGAGTGGTGGTGACCGTTGAACTGAAACTGGTCCTCTGCGGTCGTTCCGTAAATCCGATCGGACCGAAAACTTAACCTGACCTAGATCCAATGTCAGGGAACTTTCCCCAGATCGTATGCAGAAAAGGGGCCTCCAGATGTGCTTCGTTGGACCGAAACAGCCACTCTTTGGCTATAACCTAAGTATACCATGGCCTTGGGGCCATTCCCTTCAGTTCTGGGCCTATATAAGGGCCTTTACCCACCCCTCTCTCATTCCATACGAATTCTAAACCCTAAGAGAGAAAAGAGAGAAAAAGTGGAGAAGTGGGAGAGCGAGTGTGAGATAGTTCCTGGGATTCGATCCCATTACTCCACGTACGTAACTACCGCTTCCGTGTCGCTATACCGGAGATTCTAATTCCGTTCTTGGGTAAGAAACCCTAACCCTAACCTGTTTTAGGAATCCAAATACGTAGATCGGTGAAATGGCTAACCCATTTTATTAATTAGGTATTCAAAGTCTAGTTTACAAGGCGAGAGTGTTCAAACTGATTCCGTTACGAGTTTACCTGCGAAAGGTGCGGACTATAAATATTTAGGTTATGGTTTTCAAGGCTGTCAATGTCGGTTAATGATTTATAACTGACTTGGTTGCCATTTCTCATGCTAGATATGATGTTTTCCTCACTTTACAGATATATATGAACCATGTTGAATATAGTGTATTTCATGTGTTTGTAAAAATGTTTGAATGGGTATGGAATTTGGATTCGTGCTTGCCATGATTATCCGTCGTGGATATATGATTGTTGTATATGTGACAACTCCTTGGTGAAAGGATTTGCCCTAATACATGTTATGACCAATATACGCCATGTATGTTGAAGTGTGTAGTCTAAGTGTTTGTAAAAATGTTTGATTGGGTATGGAATTTGGATTCGTGCTTGCCATGATTATCTGTCATGGATATATGATTGTTGTATATGTGACAACTCCTTGGTGAAAGGATTTGCCCTAATACATGTTATGACCAACATACGCCATGTATGTTTAAGTGTGTAGTCTAAGTGTTTGTAATAATGTTTGAATGAGTATAGAATTATGATTTGTGCTTGCTATGATTATTGATCGCTAATACATGATCGTTGTATACATGGCTACTCCTTATGAAAGGACGAGCTATAGTATGTGTTTTTAACGAATTTATTACCTATATGCAATATGTGTGGTCTAAGTGTTTGATAAAATGCCTGAATGAGAAAATGCTTGATGTAATGTACTTACTAAGGGTGTTGAGATAGGATTCTTAATTCGCTTATATATAGTTACAGTTTCCTTTATGCAACCTATCTTACTACTATGTGATTTATAGATGAATGTCTTTGTATGATGACATATGTGGTATGTGTTTGTTGAAATGCTCGAATGGGATTTATGTTTAGATTTGGTTGTCACCTGCTGTCTTGGAATATCACATGTGGATGCTATTGGTTGGAGTGTGATTGGGGCTACGATGTAGTCCAGGCAATCGGTAATGGTTTACGATCGGTGGCTGTACTGCTTAGCCACAACGGATACGCCTGATGAATCCAAGTCGTACGTTGTTTGTCGACAGTGGTTAGGCCACGCGGAATGCTTACACACTCCATGTCGATCAAGTCAACGTACGCTTGTACCAGTCGAGCTTGTCAAGTAACCCGATTGGCCCAATGTATGTTTACCATGTATGGACGCTACTGCTTGAATCTAAGGTACCAAACTTACCAGAGAAAGGCCCGTTTAACCTTAGTACCTCGATCCGCTAAGACTCATGAGCTGGGCATGGTGGTATGGGACATCGTGGTCGAGCTGTTGGCCTACGCTGGGGCGACGAGCCTCCCCGTAGTGTCCAATGAGCAACCTAGATTCATGAGCCGAATACGGTGGTATGGGACACTGTATTCGAGCTATCGGCCTATGATCAGGTGACGAGCCCGTAGTGACCTCGAGTATACTCTAAGACTACGATAAGGCGACGAGCTTTTCTGTAGTGACCTTGAGTATAAACCAGGCCTGCGCTGAGGTGACGAGCCGCTCCGTAGCTACCTGGAACAGTTCTTCGTATGTGATTAACTAGGATTAACAACCTTAGATGGATCAATGTTTGGGTAAATGATATGAAGGGAGGTACCTTAGCTTCCCAATCCTGCTGTATGAATATGCCTAATTAAGAACTTGACTAATCACGATCATGCATCGCACTGCATGTGCTTTGGCAAGGAAGCGCACGTTTCAGGAGGATGCCATGCGCGAATGTGAGATGAAGTCGCTGAGGGAGTGTAGGCAAGGGCATGCATCATTACCGCATACCATTCTTGCATTAACAAGAGTAATCTAGGACATGATTGTTGTACTGCTTTATCATTACTGCTTGACTGAATTGATAACATATTAACCTTTGCCTTATAGTTCCACTGAGTTGATCACTCACTCCCAATCTGGGACGGTGTTTTAAAACACCAACCAGACTCTGTCTTAGTTGCAGATAATGGCGCAGCTTATGAAGCGGAGCTTGATTTTTATGACGACGAGGAGTTCTCGTATATGCAGTATTCTGGCGGGTTCATCTACGCCGCATTCTGATCGTCGGGGCTATAGGGATTTCATGATGTAAACGGACCTACACATTTTGATATTTTGTATTTTAAAACAATACATATAATTGTTTAACCTGGAACATGATTATACTCTGGAGACGCACCACCACTTATATGTTTTATACATACCTATCATGGTCTTCCGCTTGCGTAATTTAACTGTCTCTAGGGTATGATATGCTGATTTGGTATAATCCCACTCATGTTTAGTGCACTAACATGGACAACATTTAATCATCATTATCCATGTTGCATAGGTGATGCGTTGGAACTCGGGAGTTGAACTTCTACTCGACCCCCGATTTTCAAGGAGTTACAGATGCATGAGGAGTATTAGAAGACTATGGATCTAATTATTTCACACATGCTTTGATTTTAAAAAATATTTTCTACATTTTTTTTCTAGTTTCAAGTTAATTTTTTGAGTAGCCCTAGGGAAAAAGGAGTAGAGGATTATCCTTATGGTTGTCCATTTGGCAGTTTGGGCAGAAAGAAACAACCATTGTTTCCACAACTGTAGAGTTTCCAAGGCGGGGGTGTTTTCGAGGGTTCTAATTTTGTTTAGAGATTGGGTTATGTAGTTCTTCTCTTTGTTTTGGGGGTTTCTAGCTACTCTGGAGTAGCTTTCTTTTTTCTTTTTTCTTTTTTCTTTTTTCCTTTATTTTTTTAATATAAATTTGGCTTTCAATAAAATGCTCATCTTTTTTTTTTTTTTTTAAAGTTACTTTTTGGGTGTTTTCTACTTTTTAAATAAATTTAGAAAAACTATATTAGTTAATAGATAATCATATAAGCAATATATGATATCAAGTTCTGACACATATCAACAATTTATAGAAAATAAAATAAAATCAACACCACACCTTATAGTTGGTTAACCTGTTAGGATAACATTACATTGTTACCAAAGAACGGTCTGATACACCATTCAATACATTGTTAAAACACACAAAAAAAGATAGATTCCTGAAAATCTCAATTTTCCTATATTCTAATATATTTCTGTATTTTATTTTATTTTTTGCTTTAAAAAAATTCTGACCAATACAGGCTGATATGGCCCAATATGGCCTCGATACTAGGAAGCGATGCTATTCATATCATTTTTCCGCCAGGTCGATACGATGACCGATACCATCATTCAGGACCATGGAGTAGATGCCCACACTTGATGTTAATCGGGGTTTCTCAGATCGAGATCAGATGAAGATTGCAGAAAACTTGAGCTTGCCAAGACCCACTATCAAAAGTGCAACTTCAAGAGGAAATCTTTTGAAAACAAAAAGCTAGGAATATATGGCTAAAAGAGGGAGACTGCAACACTAGATTTTTCTATGGCTCGATTGTAGAAAGGTGTAGATCCATGGTGTGGAGAATTAAGACAAAGGCAGTCGTTATCCTTGAGTCAATTGATGATATTGCATTGGAAGTTAAAATGCTTTAAGAACATCTTTTACTTGGAAGGCATTGAAGTGGGGAATATCCTTGATTGTGTTTCAAGGTTGGTGACAGGGCAAATGAATGAGGCCCTTCTATGCCCTCGCCTCTTTTGGAAGAAGTTGGAGAAGCGGTTTTGTTTATCGCGGTGGATAGTACTCCATGCCAGATGGTGATGGGGACATCACGCGCGCATGCACACGCACGCCGCCCCCTACGTACGTATGCAAGGAGGAGGGCCCCACCGTCGATCTGGATCTATGACGACATCCAGGGAGGGCCTCCTAGCTAGAAGACTGAGTTTTGGTTAGTTGGAGTGGGCCCGGTAGTCAACTAAAGCCCATCATGGGATCTCATGATCGTGGCCCACTAGTCAAATTAATCTTATATTTTAGGTTTTACTTATTAATGTTATTTAGAGTATCATGGACGCTTTCGATATCTTTGATTAGTTTTTATTTTGGTTTACTTCATCGCCAAGTAATAGGTTGCGCACAAGGCGCGAGTTTTGAGGTATAAGTTTTTTCTTATAAATAGGCACCCCTTGTAGCTTTTTTATTGATTGAAGCTTAATAAAAATTCTGCGTTTTTCTACTCCTTTGAGTTCTCGAGTTGTGGAAATCCAATTGGGTGCGAAGCTCTCCCTTCATCGAAGGGCTAACTTCCGTGGTGTGAAGCCACATCGATCCCGATTTGCCCCCATCCTCTACCATCTTTATTTCTCATCTCTTACCACCATCCGCACTTCAAATCTGTCCTTTATTGCAACAGTTTTCCTCTTTACAGCAGAATTTCAGATTCCGGCCCTGCAGGAGGGCTGAAACTTCAGCGGAGCACCATGCACAGACCGCGCATCCAATTGACACGAAACTTGGGGGTTTTGAAGCCCTCCCCTTGTCAACCAGAGCCAAGGAAGCGCTTTTCGCATTCGGCGCCCCTCGCACGTGCGACAGGCCTGAGTCCGTGCATGGGGACTATCTCCAGGTTCAGATTTCTGCCTATTTTACTCCTCTCATACCTATTCTCTCTAACTCTAACCCTAGATTGCATTACTTTCAATTTATTTGCCCTTTTTCTTACATTAGGGTTCTATGAATTGAATTTGGTGAATCCCTTGGATCAAGGACTGATTGTTGTGCATGTGTGGATGATTTTTTTACTTCCCTTTGAGTATCGTTTAGTCCATAATTTTACTGATCCAGCCCTAGCTTGTATAGGTCTGGACCCACAGAGATTCCCCTTGCTTGAATGTTTGAACTTTTGTGTGGGATGTGGAATTTTATGTGATTGTTTCTGAATTAGTATAATCTAAAGCCTGAGATCTTGCATATCATATTTAATTTTCAAGTCCTACATCAAATTTGGTATCAGAGCCTAGGGTTCTTATAGGGGAATGCATTACATGTTTAAGGTTTAGTTGTTTATATCCATTACGTATCAATTCTCATCATATATGGTTGTTTAGAGGTCCATAAACCCTGACATATGCTGCTGAAATTTTCTGTTATCCCCTTATTTGAATTATTTTAGAAATTAACGTAGCTTTCTATTTTTAAGTTTATAAACTTTCTAATATGTTTTTAGAAACTAATTTCCTTTCCTTTTTCTTTTTTTAGAAACTAGTTTACTTTCCTTTTTCCTTTTTTTTAGAAACTAACTTACTTTTTATTTTTAGAAAGTAGGTTGTTTTTTTAGCAACCTTCCTAATTTGTTTTTAGAAACTTTTCTAAATTTTTTTTAGAAACTTCCTTTTTCGTTTTTAGAAACTAGGTTGTTTCTTATATAAAAAAAAACACGGAACATTTGCAAGAGTCACTAAACAAGTTGTCCCAGTAGTTTGAGTCTTTGGGTAAGCGTTGGGAACAACATATAGACCAATGCTTTGAGCAATTTGATGTGCGCAATACCCAACTAGAGACATCCGCCAGGACAAACCCCACCATTGGGAAGAGTACACCAGAGGTTAATGTAGAGTTACCCACTAAGGCCATTCTGGTAGTGGATGAGTTTCGTGATGTCTTTCCTGATGATCTACAGAATGAGTTTTCCCCCATGATGGATATAGGGCACACCAAAACATGGGACACCATACTACCTATAGCCGAGTTTGCGTTTAATAATTCTATCGATAGGACCACAGATCTAAGTCTTTGTGAAGTCGTTACTGGTTATAAACCTAGGAAATCTATTGATCTTGTCCCTATGTCATTGTCCCATAGGCCGTTAGAGTCTTTTGCACATCACATTCATTCATGGCATCAAAAAATCAGGCAGAAGACCATGACTAGTAATGAACATTATACAATTTCTGCAAACTAACATAAACGTTTCAAGGAATTCAAAGTAAGGGACTCTGTGACGGTCTGCATCAGGCCAGAGCAGTACCCTTAAGGAGCCATTCGTAAATTACATGCGTGTAGCACTGGACCATTTAAAATTATAAAACGAAACAGTCTCAATGAATATGTGGTAGATCTTCCACCTTCCATGGGAAGTAGTTTCACATTCAATGAGGAAGATCTAGTTTCATTTCAGGGGACCACTGATACATTGTTCAGTATATCACCTAACCATCCTGATTCCCCAAACATTTCCCTTGATCCATGGCCCCCTCTCGACCCATCTTTCCAGCCTTTATCTCTCATACCTACCCGTCCTGACCCATCTTCCCAGCTACCACGTCCCATACCTATCCTTCCTGACCCATTTTCTCAGCCTCTACCTCCCATACCTACCCGTCCCAACCCATCTTCTCAGCCTTTGCCTCCCATACCTACCCTTCCCACACCCAGAGAGGTAATAGAGGATATCTTGGACCATCAGATAGTTTCAACATCGGACAACAGGTTTCAGAAGTACCTGGTTAAATGGAAGTCACGCCCAGCTTCAGACATCACGTGGCTCACTGAGGAGGAGCTTCAGAGACTTGATCTTGACATCTTGGAGTGGTTCAGGAGTTTTATTTCGTCAGTGGCGAAATCTTCGCAGCTGGGGAGAGTTGATAGGGACATCAAGCGCCTACGCACACGCACACTGCCCCCTACGTACGTACACAAGGAGGAGGAGGGCCCCACCGTCGATCTGGATCGATGACGACATCCAGGGAGGGCCTCCTAGGTAGAAGACTGAGTTTTGGTTCATTGGAGTGGACCTGGTAGTCAAGTAAAGCCCATCATGGGATCTTATGATGGTGACCCATTAGTTGGATTAATCTTATATTTTAGGTTTTGCTTATTAATGTTATTTAGAGTATCATGGATGCTTGAAATTTCTTTGATTAGTTTTTATTTTGGTTTACTTAATCGCCAAGTAATAGGTTGCGCACATGGCGCGAGTTTTGGGGTATAGGTTTTTTCTTATAAATAGGCACCCCTTGTAGCTTTTTTATTGATTGAAGCTTAATTAAAATTCTGCGTTTTTCTACTCTTCTGAGTTTTCGAGTTGTGGAAATCCAATTGGGTGCGAAGCTCTCTTTTCATTGAAGGACTAACTACCGTGGTGCGAAGCCACATCGATCCTGATTCACCCTCATCCTCTACCACCTCTAATTCTCATCTCCTACCACCTTTATTGCAACAGTTTTCCTCTTTACAGCAGAATTCCAGATTCTGGCCCTGCAGGATGGCTGAAACTTCGGTGGAGCACTGCGCACAGACCGCGCATCCGATCGACACGAAACTTGGGGGTTTTGAAGCCCTCCCCTGGCCGACCAGAGCCAAGGAGGCGCTTTCCACGTTCGGCGCCCCCTCGCACATGCGACAGGCCTGGCCCGCTGTCCGTGCGCGGGGACTATCTACAGGTTTAGATTTCTGCCTATTTTATTCCTCTCATACCTTTTCTCCTTAACCCTAACCATAGATTGTATTACTTTCAATTTATTTGTCCCTTTTTTTACCCTAGGGTTTTCCAAATTGGAATTGGTGAATCCCTTAGATTAGGGACTGATTGCTGTGCATGTGTGGATGATTTTTTACTTCCCTTTGAGTGTCGTTTGTTCCATAATTTTACTGATCCAGCCCTAGCCTGTGTAGGCCTGGACCCGTACAAATTCCCCTTGCTTGAATATTTGAACTTTTGTATGGGATGTGGAATTTTATGTGATTGTTTCTGAATTAGTATAATCTAAAGCCTGAGATCTTGCATATCATATTTAATTTTCATGTCCTGCATCAGATGGCTTCTCTAGAAGCTTCTTTTACTCATGCTTGAGATATTGTTAGAGAGGATATCTCTATTGATGCTTGCAAATTTTTCTCAGGTGGTCCTATCTTCATGTCCTTTTTATGCACATTGATTTGCTTGGTCCTGAAAACAGCTAACCCGAAGTATCTAATAGACTTCAGTCCCATGAGTCTTTGCAAATGCATATACAAGGTTTTCTTTAAGATTGTTGCTATGTGATTAGCAAGCATCCTTCCCCATATCGTCCTAAAAGAACATGGAACTTTTGTTCAAGGAAGATTGATTGCTAAGAACATTAATATAACTAGTTAAATTGTGAATGAAATTGACCAGAAGGTTTGTGGAGATAATCTCATCTTGAAGCTGAATATGGAAAAGGCGTATGATCTGCTTGAATGGAGCTTCATTTCCTTAGTCCTCCAAAAGTTTGGCTTTGCTCAGGGCTGCATAGATATGATGGAAAGGCGTTGGAATGACTACTGGTTTTGTATTATTATTATTAATGGTCGAGCTATAGGTTTCTTCATGTCCTTCCGAGGGCTTTGATAGGTGATCTGATTTCTTCTAGCATATTTATCTTAACAGCGAAAGTTCTGAGTAGGGGAGTCAGAAACCTCATGATATCCGGTGCATGCTAACCGTTCCACCTGCCCTGATTATGCCCGTTGATATCCCATTTTCTCTTTGCTGATGACGTGATTCTTTCTCAATGGCAGGCAATCCCTGGTTTAGGAAAGGAAGAAATTTCTAGTGAATTGTGAGAAGGCATCAGGACAAAGGATTAGTGCAAGGAAAAGCTACTTATTATCATTCGACAAGGTGATAGGCTCTCATGCTCAGAGCATCACTCAACTGACAGGTTTCAAGCAGACCGCCTTGCCCATGTCCTATCTGGGGGTTCCTCTTTTGAAGGGGAGGCTTCAGGTTAGCCACTCACTCTTCCTTGTTCAGATGACCAAGAAAAATCAAAGGATGAAAAGTGAAGCTGCTGTCATTGGCGAGGAGAATTACACTAATCATCAAGTATGTGCTAGCTAGCTATCCTATGCATGTCTTGGTTGCTTTTAAAATCCCAATATTCATCCATAAAAAAATGGAGGTAGTGCTCTTGGATTTATTTTGGAGTGAATCAGAGGGCAAGAAATACAGGCATTGGGTTAAATGGGCTAGAATCTTCTTTCCAATGTCAGAAGGAGGCTTAGGAGTAAGAAGGTTGGAGGATGTGATGCAAAGCTTCCGCATTAAGATGTGTTGGAACTTATTGTTGGGTGAATCTCTTTGGGCAAAGCTTTTTGGGGTCAAGTATCTTAACAAATTTATCAAAACTGATTGTATCTCTTAGGCTGGGGGGATTGAAGTTGTGGAAGGACCTAGCCTGGAAGCTTCTGACTACCTTTCAACATTTTAGATTGATAGTTTTCCGGTGTGAGATGGATTTTTGGTCTCAAAATTTGACAGGACTTGGGCTTTTGGCTGGTGCGAATGAAGTTAGAATCCCGGAGCATCTCCAGGATGCCAGAGTAGCTATTTTTTGGTTCAGGATGGAGCTTGGAACTTCTTGGATCTTGAGGATGCGGTGCTGGCTGACATTCTTCAGTGCATGCAGGGGAAAAATATAAAGGTCATGGACAGGGATGATTGATTCATATGGGCCTTGAAATCTTCAGGTAAGTTCTCCCTATAGTCTGGTTAGGAGCATGTTCGGGCTAAGCGTCTTATCTAGTCGTGGACACGCTGGGCCTGTAATAAGTATATTCCACCGAAGCTGGCGGTGTTCTTATGGAAGGTTATGCACAAGGTGTGCTGGTTGATGTGGTTCTTCAATAGGCAGGCATACAAATAGTGTCCAAATGTGTTTGTTGTGACAGTGATTCTCAGGAGTGCAGGCCCTGACACTGTTCCTAGATGTACGAGATTATTCTAGAATGGTAATGCTCTTGGTCAAGCATCTGTGGATCACCTGCAAAGGGGATTTGCTGATCCTGGGACCCATCTGGCTAGCAGCAGCTCTCATACTCTGGATAGAAAGGATTTCTGAGGATTTCTGAGCCACCGTGGACCATCTACATAGCTTCACTAGAGAGTCCACTTACCAACAGCTTTTACAGTGCTCTGTCAACAGTGGGGAACAGGTGCAGTGCAATAAAACCTGTTGGTCTAGTAGCTGAACAACGTTCATCCTGTTAATCAGGATGATCTGAATGTTGAATTTCAAGCTTCTTTGGGGGTGGCAGGGGTGGATAGGTTGAGCTTCCAGGTGCATATATCCTATCATTTTGAGAGCCAGGGCCCCCAGAAAGGCAGGGGAAGGGAGTGGAAGATTCACCGGTGGAGGAGCCACCACATCAGAAATTGGGAATGGAGAGGGAATACTGGTTCAGGCAATGAAATTGGAAGTGTGTGGAGTCTGGTTGGGGAGACAGATTAACAGGTCTCAAATTATGCATCTAAGGAGACTAGTTAGCAATGATGCTTCTGTTCCCCTCTTTCTTTGATCATTTGCATTTTTTTTTTCCTTGACATTAGATTAGTTGATTTTCAAAGTATTCAAAGTAAACTGATCAAATTTGCCACACAACTATATGCTTAGTTCTAGCAATTGTTTAAACACCACCATATAAAGAGGTAAAGGATCATCAAGAAGCTGCTCCAAGATTTACTAGGCTAGTAAATGTTAAGGCGAAATACAATTGGCATGTCTAGTTCTTGGTGCAAGTGGGCTGGCCACAATGTAAGCTTGTCTTTGGTCTTCACCATTAAACCGTGATCAAGTTTGTATACATAAGCTAAGCTGTCCTACCAGTACAATCCGATATGGTTTTTCTATCAAAATTCTTGTGCATACACAACCAGCCTACCTTTTACTTCTCCAAGTTGGGGCTACTGAATGAAACTGAAGCATTTCACTAAATCAACATGACAGAAAAGCTGTTAGCATTGCTTCATGCCATTAGATACAGAATAACAACACATGGATATATGGATATACGAGGAAATCACGATTAAAAGATTAAAAAAAGAAGAAGAGAACATCGGGCACTACATTAGTTAACCAGCTGCTGCCATGACTCCAAGAAAGATTTTGGAGTAGCATCCGAAACCAATAAGTATCGCCCAATACATATGGGTTTCATTTCAGAGCACAACTCACTTAAAACCTCCAAATTCACTTATTATTAGCCCGTATTTTAAGTATTTACAAATGTTTGTTAACATATTTTAATGTATTTTGTGGAATTACGAGACTTTTTTTTTTTATTACTGAAATTTGGGCATCTCATCCAATATGTACTAGGTTTTGGCAATGGACAATAGGATACCCATTACGCCCACTTCAGACTTGCTGCCAATAGAAGCCAAGCAAATATTCATGACATCTAAGACATAAAAAAGAAGAGGAAGAAGAAGAAGAGAATTGAAGAAAAAAGAAAAGAAAGTGTCTTAAAAACATTTAAAGGTTGGCATGTAAACTTTAGATCAATACATGGATAAGTTCATAAAGGAACAAGGTGTTCAAGTATACATAGGCAAATCTTAGCAAATAAATATACATGCATGAAAGGATGATACAATATCAAAAGAAATGCCTTGAAAGTAATCGGCTGCATGGAAAAATTAATTAAATTGAGTATTAGATGGCAACAGTTAAAAATTCAGAGCAACAGTATTAAGAGTTGAAGAAAGTGTTCGTTGTGGAGGACATCAAAGTAAAAACATTGAATTTCTTCTTTCAAGAAAGAAACCAAAAAAATCCAATAGCTTCAAATTGACACCCTAGAATCCGGACATCAGAGTAAAAACATTGAATTTCTTCTTTCAAGAAAGAAACCAAAAAAATCCAATACCTTCAAATTGACACGCTAGAATCCTTTCTCTTGCAGATCGAACATAGGGAAGCCAAAATCCCTTCCCTTTTCGCTATAAATTCTAGCTCTCTTCAGAAATTTGCTAGATCTGAGGGAGAACCCAAGAATCCCTCAAATCCCAATGGATTTCAATCTTGTATCCCACAACAACCCGTAGAATAGAAAATAAGGTGAATAAACCATAAAATATCTCAAAATCCTTTCCTATCTGTCGAATTCCTAACAGATCGCGGAAATCCTTTCTTTATTGTCGAACTCCTAATGGATCAAAGATGATAAGAAGTAGAACCCCAAAAATGAAAGAAAACCTTTTCCAGCCAAAGAATGTGATTTTTTCTATTTGGAAGGTTAGGAAAGATAGAGAGAGAGAGAGAGACCTTGGAGCCCACGATGATAAAAAAAAAATTATCACGGGCTCTCTCTCTTTTTCTTTTTGGCATAGACGGAGATGGACGGTCCTGTCAGGGGGCTCGTGGGGCCCATCGTGTTGTATGTGGTTTATCCACTCTGTCCATCCATTTTGACAGTACAATTTAGGCCATGATCCCATAAAGGAGGTAGATTGAAGCCCCAAGTTGATCACACCATAGACAAATCTCTATTTTTTTCTACTATGTGGTTCACTTGAGCCTTCATGTGTATTACGATGGGCTCCATAGGAGCACTTTTTTTTGGTAGATTCCTTTGCCAACAGCTCTTAGTGATTCGTCGACGGCTTTTAGCCGTCGGAAAACCACCATATGACCGTTGAATTTAATTTAATTAATTAATTAATTATTTTTATTTATTTATTTATTTATTTGTAGTGTTTTGGCATAGAAATTGAAAATGTGAGGTATGTTAATTCAGCCTAAGTCAGGGCCAACTCTTTTTTTTTTTTTTTTTAAATAGTTTTATTTTACACACACCCCCACACACGCCTTAGTGGGATTTCACCACCTATGGATACTCGAACCCTTGACCTGTGAGCTAAACTTGATCAAGCTGAATTAATTAAAAGGATTCATATTTTTCAACCCAAACCCAAACCAAGGACTTTGATAGACCGTGTGAGCTAAAGGTTGACCTGCACTTAAAGTTGCAGCCATATAGGGAAGTAAGAGATCATGGTTTCACTAATTCAGACTCGTATTTTTTTTTTTCTTCTAGTTATACGATTCACTACTGTTTCCTTTAAACCTAATATATGTAGGGAATGAATGTGACATAATGATCACGGCATTACAAGCAATATATCAAAAGCTACTTATTCACACCCCTCTACATAAAATAGCCAAACACTTAAGAAAAGCCACACACATGGGGGGGGGAGAGAGAGAGAGAGAGAGGAATGCTCACCTACATACCTTCTTATGTGACCACCCATGCACACCTTTACACACGTGTCGTGGGCACATAATCTGAATGGTCCATGTGATGTGGCACCCCTTGAAACCTCACAATCCCAACTTTCGGCCTGATAAAAAACTTTGGCAAGCCATGGCAAAAGAAAACAATTTCTTCCCTTGATTTGCATTTCTCTTTGCTATGGCCCACTAGAGTTTTGGATCATGCCAAAAATTGTGCCCATAAAGTTTCGAGGGGTGTTGCATCACGTGGACCATCCAAATTATGTGCCCATGACACATGTGCAAAGGTAAAAAGGTGGGCAAGTGAGCATCTCTCTCTCTCTCTATATATGTGTGTGTGTGTGTGTGTGTGTGTGTGTGTGTGGGAAACGGTTCTATGCGGTCGACCTCATGGAAAGTTCCCATGAGGTGGAGCAGCGTGGGCCCACCGTGATGCGTGTCAAACATCAATATTTTTTGAGAACTCATCTCCCATACTATAAGCTTAAAAATCTGGATGGTATACGATATGAAGCACCCCATGAAACCCTAATATAAATATAATACTCATTTGTGCACTAGTGCTCATGGATTCTCATCAAAATTTTTTGAGAACTCATCTCCCATACTATGAACTTAAAAATCTGGACGGTATGCATTATGAAGCACGCCATGAAACCCTAATGGTCTAAGTGGAATTTCACCACCTATGGGTATTGAAACCCTTGACCAGGCATTGAAACTCCTTAGAGTCTACCACCGGAGCAAGAGTAAGGACCCGCCTAACTTTTACCTTATTCCAAAGTTTTGGTAGTCTATGGAAGAAGAAAGATGCAAAGGAAGAAACTATTTTTCTTTTGCCATAGCCCACCAAAGTTTTAGATCAAGGTAAAAGTTGGGCCGAAATGGTTACATGAGGTGCTGCATTACATGAACCGTTCAGATTTTGGACTCATTTCACGTGAGATGAGTTCTAGAAAAGTTCTCACAAGAAAGGGTGACAACTAGTGTGCATGTGAGCATTCCAATATATATATATATATATAATTGAAGCATTCTTTTTGATAAAGGCTTTCCCTTAAAAAAGAAAAAAAATGAAAAATGAAAAAAAAAAAACAATTTTTATAAACATCTATACATTATACACATTCCATAACATAAAGAATTGCTTTTCTAATATTAATTAATGCTTTTATCTTGATAGAACACTGTCTCATTAGGCACAAAGCACTGTTAGCAAGCACAATATTCAAAAGCCTGAATTTGTTACTGAAGACTCACTCCTTGCCAAGCAGTATACATTCCTCCAAGTGAATTGGGGTCAGTCAATTTTTAAAGATTTAAATAAAGAAGAATATCAAATCTCCTCCAATTGTTGAGGCATCTTGAACTGGCAAAGAGGACACACATGGTTAATCTCCAACCATTGAATTATGCATTCAACATCAAAAATATGTGAGCATGGCATACGTATGACCTCCATCCCTATACACAACTCATTCAGACAAATTGTACATTTGATCTCGTCTGACTTTCCTTTGTTGAACCTCATCCTCTCCAACACTTCAACTGAAGATCTTAATGCTGGTACTATACTAGCCCTCCTTTCATAAGCCAAGTCCATTGATTCTCTCAGGGCCTCAGCCAGTGTCTCATCTTCATCTTCTTCTTCTTCGTCTTCTTCATCATCTTCTTCTTCTTCTTCTTCTTCAACCAATATCAAAACTTCAAAATCAGCAACAATGTGTACCATCTTCCTTCCCACTTCATGGGCCTTCTTTGCTATATCACTAATATTCAAGGCCACTGATTCAACACAATTTGTATGAATGTTCAGGTGGGAAACCATCTCAGCAACATGCCTTTTAGATGTCTCGGCTTCCAAGAAATTGTGGAGATCATTCGAGAACGTCTCCACCACTGTACGAAATTCCTCCTCGGATTGATGTCCCTCTACATCTATCCGTCTGCAGTATTCTTTCAACTGAATTTCTATGGATAGTGTGGGCACTTGGGATTCACATACTATTTCATCCAATTTTTCATGGACACTTTACCAATAAAAACGGGTGATATTTCCATTGTGGACCATGTATGATTCATCAATGGGCAAATCAAATTCATCGTCGGAGGACATGTCCAAGTAATCTTCAATGGTAGCGAACATGTTGAATTCATCTTCAAAGGTAGTGGAAGGGTTGAATTCAGCATGGGATGGTGTGACCGAGTCTTCTTGAACCACTACAAGAAACAGGGCTTTGGCCGACCCATGGGCCGACTTTTTGTGGGCGGCCAGTTTTAACGGCTGCCGGCAGGGTCCGTATATATAAAAGAAAAAGAAAAAAACCCTATACCTAGCGCGACTCTTTCTCTCTCCCTCTCTCTGCCGCCCGCTCTCCCTCTCTCTCCCCACCGCAAATCTCTCCCCACCGCAAATTCTCTCTCTCTACACCTCTCCCTCTCCGCTCGATCTACCTCTCAGCCTCTCCCTCTCCGCTCGATCTCTCTCTCCCTCTTCACTCTCGACTCCCCTCTCCCTCTCCTCTCGATCTACCTCTCCCTCTCCCTCTCTCTCCCTCTTTTATTTCTTCTTTTATTTGGTCTAGCAGATTAAGGATCATTATGCAATATCAGGTCTCTCTCTCTCTCTCTCTCTCTCTCTCTCTCTCTCTCTCTATCTATCTATCTATTCATATCAATTTGGGCATTTTTTTGGCATTTTTTAATCCTTAAAGTAACATTGTGTAATGATTTGTGTTTTGGGAATTTTTGAGTTTCGAATCCCTAATTAGGGATTTTGTAGTGTTGATTCCCTAATTGTGGATTATAGATTAAAAAAAAAAACTGAAAATCCCTAATTAGTGGAATTTTCTTTAGAACTATGAAATGCTTTGTTTCTCTCGAGAGTAGCTAGATTTAGAAAATGCTGAAACCTTTAGCTTCTATGCGATCTGCAAAAGTTGGGATTAAAGATCAAGCATCATGAGGACAACTTGAAATTTCTGAAGACTCAAACAAACAACTTAAGATGAATCCATTTTTGATATGCAAGTATAGCTTAATGCTTTTCTTTAGTGTGGTGTCCTTGTATCATCTTGTTTATGATCCATCTTGAATTAGGTAAGGCGTTGAAACTAGCTAAAAGCAGAATCAGAAACGGAGTCCATAGGCTATCTGTTATTCTGTTCTGTTTTCGAAGCCTGTGTGGCTTTCGATCTAATGCACTAGGAAAGTTGGGTCATTTAGATGCTACCCTAGGATTGCATCTCTGCAAGTGCAACACGATATAACTAGTTACTACTTCATTGCCTTTCTTTTTCTTCTTTTAATATCTATTTCCTATTTTATTGTTAAGGGTGTGAACGGTCAGGCCCACTCAGGCTTGGGTCCAGACTCCAGACTCCTCGCTCTGTTGTTCTGGATCTAATGGACATTTACGCCTAATTACTAATTGAGCCAGAAATTGGTTGAGGATCTTCTGCCTGTCAGGTTGGGCTGGATCCAGTCAGGTCTGGAATATATCTTGATCGTATATATTTTTTTATGATTAACATATATATATAACTAAAAATGCATATCATGTTGGGTAGTTGCGTGCTTAATTTCTATTTGGTTTGCTGGGTCATCCCAAATCGAGCTCAGGCCAAGATCATGTTCTATTGGCTTGGGCTTGGGTGACCCTGACCCAGCTATGGATGCTGCTACTTATATATATATATATATATATATATATATATATATATATAACACGCACTCACACCACAGTGGGATTTCACCACAATGGGCACCCGAACCCATGACCTCATGTTGAAACTCTTGTGAGTCTACCACTGAGGAATGAGTAAGGACCCAGCTACTTGCTGCTTGTTTTCTCTCCATATATGTTTAGCAAACTGCTGTCTTTGATATATGACCTGCATGTGTCATGTCTTTTATCCACTGCTAACACAACTTGTTCACTCAGTTAGTCTTTGAAAGTACCACTCATCTACTGTAGCTAACACTGGAAGTCAGAATCTTAACCATCTACTGTACCACTCATGTCTTTGATATAATAACTGATTTTTGATGAATGGGTGGGGTTTGGGTCTGTTTGGATGCTTGGAATTTGTTTTTCATCCCATCAATGTTAATTTGAATGGGGGCTAATAATCACGCGGAGAGGATCTGCATGACCATTGATTTGTTCAGTTGAAACGTGAGCCATTAAGGATTTTTCAGGGTTGAGGGGCATTTTCCGTGCGGGTGTTGGAACCTGAGGTTTGTTGACTTCCCACCAAGCATTTGATGAAAATCCGTAATGGACTCTTACCATCTTGATAAATAATGGGATGCTGCAATTGGATATGTTGCATAATGTATTACTTGACCTCTGTATTCTTGAAAATGTGACTGATTTATAGGTTGTTTGGAGCTTCTAGAATTTTTTTCCATTACAGCTCTAGTCCTTCTGATTGAGAACTTGATTTTCATGCAGGAAAAGGCCAATGACAACTGTTGTATTTTCATCTGATTCCCATTTTGCCTTCCATATACTGGGAATTGATGCACTTGTGGGCAATCAAAGTTCCATATCTGTCTGCTATATACAAAAGCTCCCTGCACCTTCGAGATACATTTCCTAGCACCTTTTGTAAGTGGATGGTAGTATTTTAGCATGGATTTTGTAGGGACTTTCAATCAATCTGATTAGCCAGAAATCCCTCAAGGACCCACTCCTTTTTTCTTTGGAATGAGAGTAATAAGTGATGTTCCCAACTCCAATGAAAATACAACTACTTTCAGAAGCTTACATTTCAACTCTCAGTTGGACTGTGGCTTTGGCATATTGATCTGACCTGATTGTTACATGCTTCTTTTACATGGTGCCATCCTTTTCTCATGTTGTGTTAAAATGCCTAGGAGTGCCATGTGCTGACAGAATCTCACATGGCAGAGTTTGTGGATCATGTTTTGAATCAGTTAACAAGCAAGTAAACTAAAGTTGCTGTTAACGAGATTGCCTAGTCCTTTATGAATACTTACCTGTATGATAGAAGTTGGGAATTAGTTGATACATTTATTAGCGTGGATATGAACTTACATTATGATTCACCCAGGGATACTGAGGTAAGGGACTGGATTTGAAACATGGGGAAGAGGAAGTCAAGGGCAAAGCCACCTCCTAAGAAGTGGATGGACAAGCTTGATACTGTCTTTAGTTGCCCCTTCTGCAACCATGGAACCAGTGTTGAGTGCGGCATGTGAGCATTCTTCATCCCTTCATATATTTCTGTATTTGTATTTCTCTGAACGTGGTTTCTGGTTGTGTAGAATATCTATCACATTTTGCCATATTATGGGATTGAATGATTTTTTTCTCTTTCAGTGATATGAAGAATTTGATTGGTGAAGCCACATGCTGGATTTGCCAAGAAAATTTTAGCACTACAATCACTGGAATGGAATTGATTGTGTGCTTTGCAAGGAGATCCTAACTTTAAATTCTATTTTTTGTTATTTTCATCTTCAACAGGCTTATGTTCAACAGCTAGAGTCTAGTAGGATTAACTTAGCCAGTACAGGAGCTCTAGAGGGCTCGAGCTCAGGTGAGGCTCTTTATTCATGTGTGCTATATATTCAGTGTGGATTTCATTTTCCGTTCTTCTTTATACTTGGAAGTTGGGTTTGATATTGCTCTAGTCATTAGGTTATAACCCATGTATGGAGGATTTCATGTTTCCATGCTTGGGCTGCCAACCAAAAACAGAGTTCTCAACCTGTGGCTGGCCATGATGTGAGTTTTTGTGTTATTTGGATGGCAAAGAACCATCAATTCACAAAAGAATTGTTAACATTTTTTATAGTTGGGATTTTTTAAAGATTATCTAATAAATATAAGATTTTCACTTGTTATCCTAATAAGATCCTTAAAATAGAATTCATTTTTCAATAATCTCAAAATAATCATTTGATTATGATTAACTTTCCTTTCTTTTGCCTTGTGGAATGATTATTATAACTTTTTCTTTCTTTCCCTTGAATTCCATGTATCCAAAAATGTCCTAAATGGACAAATTTTCATGAGTCAGATGACCAACTTCACTGGACATGTCCAGTGGGGATGATCATTTGTTTTATTGAGACATTTTGATTGGTTGCTTGTGCAGTTAGATAATGCTAAGCACAATTTGCAAAACAAATCTACAGCTTTGAAGGCCCACTCTGCAAGGTACACTACATGTATACTTGTAGCATATGTGCAATGTAGCAAAGACATTCTTGCATGCTTTTTTTTTTTTAAGAAAGCGAACTGATTAATTTTAGGATTTACAGCAACCCAGACCATGATGGGTTCCATCATGGATACACCATGAAGTAAGAATCTCACTTGGGTACACTCCCAACCTTGGTTCCATCATGGATACACCATGAAGTAAGGCATCTGTTGACTGTTACCCAGCTCATTACTGTAGGTGGCTCAACATCTTGATTGTGTTGCAGGATTTGATGTTCCCCTTACTCATCTGAGCTAGTCCCTTCCCCTTTTTAATGGATTTTTTTTTTTTGTAAATGTTATTGATTTGGATCCCCATTTCTTGAGTAGTTTTTAATGAAGGATCTAAAATTAAGCTAGGGAAGAAAGAAGATGAAGAAGCTGATGAAATATAGCAGGTACTTATGACAAGTTGCCTTTACTAGATTCGGCCAAATAGTTATTCTTAACAATGCAATTTCAATGTTATTTTTTTGAAATCTTCTTGACTTGGCATATGATTGGATCATCTGAATATTAGCAAATCCATCTTGAAACTAAGTTGCCACTCTCACTTGAGAATTTTACATTTTTTGCTCTTAGAAACTTAGAAAAAAAATCTAAAAGATAACAAAAGTGAGTCTATCCAAAGACTAGTGCAGCCACAACGAAGTATGAAATTTTTATTTCAATGTGTTATGGTAGAAAGGGTAGGGGCTTAACTTGAACCAGGGAATTAGAATCTGGTGAGCTCTTTGAACGGTAATGTAGCTCTTTGTAGCTCTTTGTGCGTCGGTGTTGGGTTCAGATCAGATAATGTGGTATGCATGTTCATTCTTTGAATGGTTCATCAGGTGAGATCTTTGTGCAGGCCACTTTTCCTTGGAACAAATGCTTTAAAATATTGGGTGAATGGCCTGCATCCTATGTATATGTATAGCCCCATCTGATCAGCAGATGGTTGGTATTCTGGGTAGAACACAAGGAATATGTATGTGATATCCACTCAAACCACTGTTTGAATATGGAGGTTTTTCTGGTAATAAAAGAATAAAGACACTACTCACTGACTTGCAACTTGTTGAGATGCTCCTGCTTGATATGTTATGGAAGAGATTCAGGATGGAAACTAAGAACCACAGCAAATGTTTTTTGGGAAACTTACACTTTCATTTTCTAAGTTTCCGCTCACTCCTTGTGGGAGAGCACATCCTCCTTTGTATAAAAGGGTGGTTCCCACATCTATCCTAACGTAACCAAACCACACCATATTCATTTGCTTTGCATTCTTGCTCTCTTTGGACTTCAGTTTTATGGCCCCTTTTCACTGAACATTTTTCATTTTCCATCCTTCTCTTTTTTAAATTTTTTGAAATGTTCATAGGTTCTTGGGGCTTGGGGATTGGGCTGGGACAATTCACATGCGTCCAGCAGGTATCTTAAATCTTTTTATAAATTTCATGTGTTTTGTGCATACCTCCCATGGTATTGCATCATTTCACTTGGTTCTGTTTTCCTGCTTCAGTTCAGGAGTTTTCTCCCAACTCGGATTATCTTGATCTTTCTATCTGTATCATAAAATGATCATTGAATTCCCCATAATAAAGTGTTTTAGTGCTCTATTTGTTGTTTCTTTCAATTCTTTTCAGGCTGGAAGTCTCCTATTGCTGCCCATTTCTGTGGAAGTTACTTATGGCCTTAAGTGTATCCTCATGTGTCTTCACATCAACTTAGTGTTTTCATATCAGTAGCCATACGCTATAAAATTCCTTTTTTCCAGGGCTGATGTAGATGATATATAAATGGCAGGGGGTTTGATCATTTCAAGAAAATTCAAACCATCTTTTTTGTTGCTGCTTTAAACTTGGTTTCTGCATTTTACAACAAGGGAGTTGTATTTTAGTGCTTTCCTGTAATATTGGCATTGTTTTGATTGATTAAATTATATGGTGGTCTGACCTTGGGTACTGTTAATGCTGTGCTTTCTTCCTGTGATAGTTATATTGTCAAGTGTTTTATCCATATCCTTCATAAAAATTAAAGTTACAATAGAGAAAATCTAAACTCATTCAAAGGTATGTTCTAATAATATATTGTTTTGGCTTGTTCAAAATCATGAGAGGTTGGCTTTAATGACTGCTTTTGTTTCAAATAGGAATTCAGTCACTTGATATCAATATTCAGCCCCTTTAAGAAATTTTAGATCTAACCTTTCCATACAGCTGTAGCGGTATTCACAGATTAAGATTCACTGTTATTGATCATGTGTTTTCTGACTTGATTGAATAAATTGTAGGATAGAAACATAAAGCCATGTTTGTAAAATTTGAGCCTATTCTTGAAGTTGACAATGACCCTGTCAAGGTTGCCTTTGTGCAGGTTCTGGACCGTGGTGAGAAGATTGAGCTTCTGGTAGACAAAACAGAGAACCTCTGCTCACAGGTGGTGAACCTCAATATCATTGAGGGCCTGAACCTACTGAAGGATTCCGAAATACATGTGCTGATGCCTTTTACTGCTACACAACTCACCAAAGATCGACAGAAGAAACCAGTCCCTTGGAAACAATGGGCAACAAGGAGATCATTGACATTAACCAAGGTATGTTAACTGCTTAGACTGGTGTAAACTTAATAAAAAAAAAAAACTAGGATACATGTAGGTCACCTTTTCTTTTATTCATTTTTTTTTTTTTTTAAAACTTTTTGATAATAAAGATTTTCTTTATGGCTACGAATTTTCCGTGGCCATGACCTATATCGCTACGGATTTAATTCGTAGCAAATTTTTAAAAAGCTACGGTACAGATAGCTACGGTCATACTGTGGGCTAGCTATCTTTAGCTACGGTTTTATTCGTAGCTTTCACCGATTTTCTAGACGATTTAGCGGCGTCCAGCACAACCGTCAGTAAAGGTCATGTGGAGTGGGGCTGCCACCCCAGAACCATGATGTGGGTGCGACCCTGACTGTAGGACCCAGTAGTACAAATCTTAGATTCGATGCAAGTTTCATGTTCTTACGTGTAAAAGGTGCGTGTGGAGAAGCTGCTTATTTCGCAACCAAAGTTGGTTCTCTCTTGGATGCGCGGATCCCGCATGAAATCCAAAATCCTGTGACCAGGCGTAAATCTCACGTAGGCATGTACAATGTACGCGGAAACTCCGTTGAGCCCACCACGATGTCCGTGTGGCATCCACTCCGGCCATCAATTTCTCCATCTCATGTTAAGGGATGAAGGTGGGGTCCACTATGATGTTTGTGGGAAATCCATGCGGTCCATCCATTTTGTGAGCTCATTTTAGGACATGCCACCTAAAACGAGAAAATCAAGGGAGGTAGACGAAAGGAAACGGTGATTATTCAGTTACCACCGTCAATCACTACTGTTTCTTGTTATATGGCCCACTTGGGTCTTTGGAACTACCTTATTTCTGGGATCTCATCTAACATGTTCAGACGAAACTGATGGACAGAGTGGATTTTACGCAGGTAATGCGGTGGGCCCCACAAAGCTCTATGTTCCGGGAAATCTTTGTATCAAGTGTTACACGATTTGGTGCCGCACCATCCCACGGTAGCGTGGTGATGTGTTGGGTGACGTGCGCTCACTTTAATTTATATGTTTTATATCTACTCCGTCCATCCTTTTTTATAGCTCATTTTATGCTATCAATAGAAAGATGAAGCAGAACCGAAGGTTAAGTGGATCACAGCATATGAAAGAGTGGGAATAATGACATTCACGGTTGAAACTTTCTTCAGCTCAATGTAACGTTTATTTGCCAAATCAACTTGTTGATAAGATCACACATACCTGAATGGAAAACACAAACACCAGTTTGAACTAAAACTTTTGTGGCCCTCATGAAGTTTTTAATGGGGCACATTCAATCAAGGTTGTTTTCTATGGCGTAGTCCACTTGAATAAGCTGTCAAAACATACGAATGGTGTGGATATAAAACACATGACTCAAAGTGGAACTCAAAGCTGTCAAAACATATAAACGGTGTGGATATAAAACACATAAATCAAAGTGGGATTCATAGGGCCAACATATCACCACCCTACCCCGGCAGTGGTGTGGGCAACACCACCTGATCCGCGGTCCCTAACTGCATATGCCAGCGGAAATGAGAAATTTAGGACTGTGGACCCCACCTTGTATCCGGCTGTTTTTATGAAAGAAGACAAACCTTGTTTTGCAACTTAGACCTCCATGTGCGGAGACCGAAATTCAAGATGAAAATACCCCTCCTCCTGACGGAAATGGCTCTTACTCTCCATTTCCTCTCTTTGCTTTTCCTCTCCCTTTCTACTGTCACTTTCCCTGCCGTTGCTTTCACCCCCCATTTCCTCACTGCATTTCCGGTAGAAAGATCCAAAAAAACACCCTTTTTATCGGCCCCATATCAGCATTTTGTCTTTTCTTCTTGAAATGATGGGCCTAACGAAGAAAGCACACAAGACAGGTATATATATATTATTTAATTATTATTACACACAGACACACACCCCACACACTCACGCTGGTGGAATTTCACCACCTATGGCACTCGAACTCTTGACCGGGAGTTGAAACTCCTGAGAGTTTACCACCCGAGCAACAGTAAGGACCCCACCTTTTATATTTTAAACTCAGTTGGGCCCACATTGAATTTACTATCCCCGTTTTTCCATCTATTTTAAGGGGTTGAGCCCCAAATTGAAGCATATCAAAAGATCAAGTGGATCATACCACGGGAAACAGTGGGCATAATGATTTTCACTGCCGAAACCATAGTCGGCCCAACAGTGATGTTTGTTTGTTATCAAACCTATTCATAAGATCATACATATATGGATTAATAGAAAACACAATTATAAGCTTGATCCAAAACTTCTGTGGCCCCTAAGAAATGATCAACATTAGAAGTTCAATTCAAAATTTCATGTGGTGTGGTCCATTTGAACATTGGATATGTTTAGATTTTTCAGCTCAAGCCACAAAATTATTTGTTAAGTTTGCCCTGCTGATTTTTCAGTTTGCCCCGCTGATTTTCTAATTTCCCCCACTGATTTTTCAGTTTGCCCCGCTGATTTTCTAGTTTTTCCCGTTGATTTTCTAGTTTGCCCCACTGATTTTCCAGTTTCCTCCGTTAATTTTCCAATTTGCCCCGCTGAATTTAATGATTTGCCCTGCTGAATCTCATGTTTCCGCCGCTGAATATCAAGTTTACCCCGATCAATTTCATGTTTTCCCCACTGAATTTCATATTTTCCCTGCTGACTTTAATGTCTCCCCCGCTGAGTTTACTTATTTGTTAAGTTTGCCCCACTAATTTTCATGTTTGCCTCACTGATTTTTCAGTTTGCCCCGCTGATTTTCTAATTTCCCCCACTAATTTGTCAGTTTGCCCCGCTGATTTTCTAGTTTGCCCGGCTGATTTTCCAGTTTGCCCCGCTGATTTTTCAGTTTGCCCCGCTGATTTCCTATTACCCCGTTGATCTTCTAGTTTCCCCTGCTGATTTTCCTGTTTGCCTTGGTTGAATCTCATGTTTCCCCTGCTAATCAAGTTTGCCCGATCAATTTCATATTTTTCCCATGAATTTCATGTATCCAAAATTTCATGTTCTCCCCCGCTGATTTTCATGTTTGTCCCGTTCAATTTCATGTTTGTCCCGCTGAATGTCTAGGTTCCCTCCCTCAATGTTTAGGTTCCCTTCCACATATGAGGTTTTGGTGTATACATATTGCGATGAAAATAGAGGGGTATTACATAATCCGATGAACATGATGTATTACAAATAAAACACCATTGTGGGGTGTAGCAAGCGTAATCGGATTGCGTATTGAGTTAGTCAGTACGCTCCCATTGTACTAAGTAAACTCAGTTGGGCCCACAATGAATGTATGTAGTATATCCACACCGTCCATCCATTTTTCCATTTATTTTAAGGGGTTTAGCCCCCAAATTGAAGCATATCAAAAGATCGAGTGGATCATACTACGGGAAACAGTGGGCATAATGATTTCCACCGCCGAAACCATAGTCGGCCCAACAGTGATGTTTGTTTGTTATCAAACCTATTCATAAGATCATACAGATATGGATTAATAGAAAACACAATTATAAGCTTGATCCAAAACTTCTGTGGCCCCTAAGAAATGATCAACATTAGAAGCTCAATTCAAAATTTCATGTGGTGTGGTCCATTTGAACATTGGATATGTTTAGATTTTTCGGCTTAAGCCACGAAATTATTTATTAAGTTTACCTCGCTGATTTTTCAGTTTGTCTTGCTGATTTTCTAGTTTTCCCCGCTGATTTTCCAGTTTCCCCTACTGATTTTTCAGTTTGCCCCGCTGATTTTCTAGTTTGTCCCGCTAATTTCCTAGTTTGCCCCGCTGATTTCCTAGTTTGCTCCGTTGATTTCCTAGTTTGCCTCGCTGATCTTCTAGTTTCCCCCGCAGATTTTCCAGTTTGCCTCGCTGAATTTATTGATTTGCCCTACTGAATCTCATGTTTCCCCTGCTGAATATCAAGTTTACCCTAATCAATTTCTTTTTTTCCCCACTGAATTTCATGTTTTCCCCGCTGAATTTAATGTCTCCCCCGCTGAAATTCATGTTTGTCCCATTCAATTTCATGTTTGTCCCGCTGAATGTCTAGGTTTCCCCCCTCAATGTATAGGTTCCCTTTCACATATGGGGTTTTGGTGTATACATATTGCGATGAAAACGGATGGGTATTACATAATCCGATGAACATGATGTATTACAAATAAAACACCATTATGGGGCATAGAAAGCGTAATCGGATTGCGTACTGAGTTAGTCAGTACGTTCCCATTGTACTATGTAAACTCAGTTGGGCCCACAATGAATGTATGTAATATATCTACACCGTCCATCTGTTTTTTCATTTATTTTAAGGGGTTTAGCCCTCAAATTGAAGCATATCAAAAGATCAAGTGGATCATACCACAGGAAACAGTGGGCATAATGATTTCTACCGCCGAAACCATAGTCGGCCCAACAGTGATGTTTGTTTGTGATCAAACCTATTCATAAGATCATACAGATATGGATTAATAGAAAACACAATTATAAACTTGAACCAAAACTTCTGTGGCACATAAGAAATGATCAACATTAGAAGTTCAATTCAAAATTTCATTTGGTGTGGTCCATTTGAATATTGGATATGTTTAGATTTTTCGGCTCAAGCCACGAAATTATTTATTAAGTTTGCCCAGCTCATTTTCATGTTTGCCCCGCTAATTTTTCAGTTTGCCCCGCTGATTTTCTAGTTTCCCCCACTGATTTTCTAGCTTGCCCCGCTGATTTTCCAATTTACCCCGCTGATTTTCCAGTTTCCCCCGCTGATTTCCTAGTTTGCCCCGCTGATCTTCTAGTTTCCCCCGTTGATTTTCCAGTTTGCCCCGCTGATTTTAATGATTTGCCCTGCTGAATCTGTAGTTTGCCCCGCTAATTATCCAGTTTGTCCTCCTCAATTTCATGTTACCCCCGCTGAAATTCAAGTTTGTCTCGCTGAATTTTATGTTTTCGTAACAGGGTTTAGGCATGTTTCTTTGAAGATGACAACTCTCTTCAAGAAGAAAATATGACCAATTAACCAACTATAAAACTAGTTGCAAATAACATCTTCTTGTTGATACTACCACTATAAATGTTCACTAATCTGGCCAACGTTGAACTTGGTAAAATGTCCAGCTTGCCATGTTCAATTTCCAATTTCTTGTTAGTTCCGATCAATGTATAGCTTATGTTAATGGTTTGTCTCTGTATAATTTTTGGTATTTCCTTGCTCATTTTCTATTTATATTTCATATGAAGCTTGTTCAAATTAATGAAATGCTACATTGTTTTCAGAAATGATTCTAATTTTGTACACTATGTTTATCTTGTGAATTTTATGTTTGATATGTTTTTCAATTCATTTCTGCAGACGACGAATATTCTGCCGTAATCTCCAACCCAACATCTAGGTGTAGACTGACATGGTGGTTTGACAAGGTGAATGGTGGAGTGGAAAAGCACAATAGTCGCCTAAATCTGTTTAGGCAATCCCCGTTCTCGTTTCTATTGCATGTTACATCCTTTAGATTTATAGGGGCTATATTTCAGATTCTTTTATTAAGATACAAAGGTGATTCAGTATTTGTGATCAGGGGGAGGCGATTGCAGTTTTCGAAGATGGACTTCGCCCTCATTACCGGTCTTAAGATTGGAGATCTTACTGTACCGAAGAATCGTTGCACTACGAGTACACTAAGAGATAAATACTTCAAGGAATATCCAATCTTAAAGAAGCACCTAATGGATGTGTTTGAGAGATTAGTTGACACCAATAAGCATGAGGACGTCGTGAAAGTTGCCCTACTTCTAGTTGTAGAGTGCTTTCTTACGGGAACCGAACCGAAAACCATGTGCAACTTGGATTATATTCACTTGGTGGACTCGTTAGATGATTTCTATATGTATCCGTGGGGTAGTCTGGGATACTATACAATGTTGCAAGGAATCGAATTTGCTGTTGCCGCATCAAGGTCCCCTCGGTACACTGTATGTGGTTGCGCCCTTCGCCTACAAGTAAGAACACCTTTTATTTTTTATATGTTTTCCTTCTATATTCAATTATGGATTTTTAACCATTTACAATTTTATTCTAACAGGTATGGGCAGTAGAGACATTTCCGGCCCTACAAGTGTGTATTGTTTCATATATTCCCCATCAAATTTCACGCTTCATTCAATACCGAGGCTGGAAATGTTGGAGGTACAACAGAATAAATGCTATTTTCGAGAGTAAAGCTGTAAGTTTATATATCTCTGACATTTACTTTGCTTAAGTTGACGTATACGCTTAATTATTTAACATTACTCTTTGTTCTTTTCCAGACATTAGTAGTAATGAAATTAGAACCAACTCTACGAGAATGGGAAACGGATGCCGTTCGCTCGGTGCGTGACAGTTTCCAGGTGAGATGTCATGAAAAATGAACTATAATTTTCTGTCATTGTAAAGTTATCCTTACTCTTACATATCCATCTATACATCTTGTAGCTTACCGAGACCCAGGAAGATAATGATGATGAGGGTAATGAGACTGATCATGAGGAGGATGAGTCAGATGATAACGATGAGAAAGGCGTGGAGGGAGAGGGACCGAGGGGGGGTATTATGAAGAATGTTGTTTTTATGGAGGAATTTCGAATTGAGAGGGAAGAGTTGAAGAAGGAGAGAGAGGAATTGAAGAAGGAGAGGGACGAATTGAGAAAAGAGAGGGAAGAGATGAGAAGGAAAGAAGCAATGTTTGCTGAGAGGGAGAGGTTGCTGAATGAGAAAGAACAATTGAAGAGGGAGAAGGATTTATTTTTTGAGGACAAGGAAAAGTTAGTGAATGAGAGGGAGGAGTTTATTAAGGAGAAGGAATGTAGTCATACACGGAGGGGATGTTTTGTGATGGAGGAGGGTGAGGAGTTGAGGAAGAGAGGGGAAGTAAATGATATTGAAGATAAAGAACTTGGACATGGGGACCTAGATGTGCAATCGTATAGTAATGTCAAAGGTAATGTATTGAATGCATCCACTTCTCATCCTATTTATGAAAGGAGAACCAAAAGGATACCGAAGCCGTCATATTACAAGATTTCTCCGTACTTGTCCCTGTCTGCATTCGATACAACCCCTGCGGCGGTTCCCGAACCCGAGCAAGTAACAGCTTTTGCAACTTCTCCGATACCATTTCCTCTACAGATGGATCCTTTCAGGATACTATCCGCACATGAGGTAAAAGAGGCAGAGGACTGGTATGAAGCAAACAAGGCCATGACAGCGGAAAAATGGTTCAGTACGATATGGCTGAAAGATGCGTGGGTTGATAGCGAGGTAAGCATTATTAATTTATTCTCAATATGTATTGATTGACATATAATTATGTGTTATATTAATCTATGACTAAATCGTACTATCCTATTGATTAGGCTATCGACACATACATCGAGTTCCTTGAGAAAAGGCATAACGACCTTTCAATAGCATATCCTCAAGATTGCAAGTTCTGTCCTACGTATTTTACGGCAACTATTTATTACGCTAATCCGTAATCTGTTTGAAAATTTGATTTTCTTACATGACGTGAACTTTCTTCATGTTTGTAACAGCAAAGCCTTGAGGGGTGTTTGCCTATTTTGATTGCATACCAGGCCTCCAAATCGGCGTTAGAACGGGCCCAGCTATTAGGTCAGATGGGTACAGCCTACGCAATTGCCAAGCAGTGAGATAAACCATACGCCAAAGCAATTTGGTGTTATGAACGGATAATGCACTTGTCACAGAATATCATCTTTTACTGTTATGTCTTCTATCATGTTTGACTAATATATTATTTTGTGAATCATGAACAGGTCTATGCGCCCATAAATCACAAAAATTCATATTGGTTTCTGCTAGTCATCTATCCTAGAGTAAGAGAAATTATTGTTGTGGATAGCTTGTGCACCAATTTATTATCAAAGTACAAGCAAAAGATGAAGAAGATAACTGATGACTCCCCATCCTCTTCCATACCACTGGAGACAGCACTGCGCTTGAAGGGAAGAAGTGGACCATCAGAGTCGATGAATATGCACCGAAGCAGGACAATGGTTATGACTGTGGTATATTCGTAATGAAATACATCGACATTTTGTGTAGCGGTCTCACCTTGGCGGGAATAGACATGCAAAAAATCACCGCCGATTGGAGGAAGTTAATAGTATATAATTGCTTGTCTCTAGTTTGTAGATGATATTTGTCTAGGGCATGGGATGAATTTTGGAAATATGTTGTATACATTGTATTATATACATCGTTGAATATACATTGTAAGTTATGATGTATAGCATACTTTGTAAGTTTTGATGTATAACATACTTTGTAATTTTGGTGGATAGCATACTTTGAAAAAATTTTGCATATTCGTCGGAATTGTAAGTTATGATGTATAGCATACTTTGTAATTTTGGTGGATGATGAAATGAACTTTATACTTTGTCCCACTATATTTTTCGTTTGCTTCGCTATGCTCATCGATCAAGTTCAATGTACATGGAACTCAATGCTTAAGATTGGCCCGCTCATTCTCATGCCTGATCCGCTCATTTTTATGCTTGCCCCACTCATTTTCATGCTTGCTCCGCTGATTTTCATGTTTCCCCAGCTGATTTTCTAGTTTGCCCCGCTGATTTTCCAGTTTCCCTCGCTGATTTTCTAGTTTGCCCCGCTGATTTTCATGTTTCCCCCGCTGATTTTCTAGTTTGCCCCGCTGATTTTTCAGTTTCCCCCGCTGATTTTCCAGTTTGCCTCGCTGATTTTCCAGTTTCCCCCGCTGATTTTCTAGTTTGCCCCACTCATTTCCTAGTTTCTCCCACTGATTTTCTAGTTTACCCCACTCATTTCCTAGTTTCTCCCGCTGATATTTGAAAGTGATGATGGATGAATGGGATGGAAGGATTGGGGCTAAAGCATAAACGTAGGTAAGAGCCATGGAGATTGGTTGGGTTTATTAGAGATTAGACAATGGAGAGACACTGGAGTTGGCTCAACTCTGTTAGTTCCATTAAACCAAAACCAACCACATTCCACCAGCCAACCCTATGACCGAAGGAAATAGCATCCATTTGATCACTTGATCAGTACTCTATGGAGTATGGAGGTCCAATTGAGTAATGTTGGACAATGAAGTTTCCATGAGTACCAGGATAGCACATCACGAGATTGCTGCTCCAAATGAAAAGGAAGGATTTTTTACTTCTGAGCAAGGTTTTAAATAATGTTGTGACTGTATCAACCAGGCCCTAAAATGATACGATACTGGGCGTATCAGACTATAGGATCCATATCGGCCGAAATTGTCTCTTTACACACACACACATCAATAAAATAGGAAATTAAAACAATGGAATCTGCACATCAGAAAATAGGATACAATAAATGTCGTGATGCATCGGAAAATTATATTTCTGTCATTATCATTAGAACTTCCACAATTGCTGGATAGGCTCCGCAAAGCAGTATAAGTGGATTGCTATGGCAAATTGCTATTAATCTGGAATCTGCCTTTTGTATTGATTGGGGATTGAGGATACGTGGTGATCCAGACTGTTGACCTGATGAGCCCCAATGTGGGCGTTGGATGCCCGAAACATTTTCCAGTCGGTAGATCCTGACCATCAAATATTTATCCTCTTCTGGATTGTTCTCTTTTTACCGTATATCTCCAGGCCAGTGATTGGAGGGTTTGGATCTTCCGATCTGAGAGATTTTTGCACAATTCTGTCCTAGATTGTACCAATCAGATTAGCACCATGGGTCACCAAACAATGGGGCCCATTTGTACAGACTTGTACATCA
This sequence comes from Magnolia sinica, assembly GCF_029962835.1. Lineage (NCBI taxonomy): Eukaryota > Viridiplantae > Streptophyta > Magnoliopsida > Magnoliales > Magnoliaceae > Magnolia > Magnolia sinica. The sequence goes on along the minus strand of NC_080578.1, from coordinate 87,063,809 downwards.
GGAAACAATGTTCATGTCATGATGCATTAAGGCCCCATATTCATCTTTAACATCAGTCATTTGTATCATATATCCACCTAATAATAAATAAATAAAAATCATATTTTCCAAAATTTTATTTCTTAACATGGTAACTTATTGATGAAGCTGAACATGAAATTATGAGCAATAGGCCAAGTAAATGTTAGTGCAGCCCCAACCATGAACTAGAAAGCCAAGCTAATACATTCAACGTCACAGGCAACGTTGTCAAATTGCAAAAGTGATTATGTGCAGTCCATCATGTGTGATTGCATAATCGCAAAAGTGATCTCACATCTTCTTCTTCTTTTTTTATAAAAAATTTAAAAAATAAAAAATTGAAAAAAAAGGGACAAATCTGAAAATTTTGTAGAAAAGACTATAACCACTCCAAATTGGTATAGCCTAACACATGTGCATTGATTGTGGGGCTCACCAAAACTGTATTTCAGAGTGTGGGGCCCATTGAAATTATTAAATCCACTTGAAATGTGGGACCCACTGAAAATTTTCAAAAAAAAAGTGGAGGTCCGGGCGGTAGTGCCGCCCGTCCCCTTTTTTTTTGAAAATTTTTAAGTGGGTCCCACATTTCAAGTGCATTTAACCCCTCACACGCCCAAACCCTCCTATTCTATACCCCCTTCCTCATCTTCCTTCACACAAACCCTCTCTTCTTCTTAATCTCTCAACTTCCCTAAACCTTTCTTCATCTCCATTGCCCTTTCTTCATCTTCCTTCACCCTCTTTTTTTTTTTCCAATCATTCTACCATCTCTTCAAGTTCCAAACCCCCTCTCCACATCTTCCACAATACCCATTTCCATCTTTCAAACTCTCTCAACTTCCAAACCCACTATCCACATCTTCCACAATCCCCATTTCCATCTTTCAAACCCTCATTTCCTTAAGCCTTTCTTCATCTCCATTCCCCTTTCTGCATCTTCCTTCACCCTCTTTTTTTTTAATCCTTCTACCATCTCCTCAATTTCCAAACCCCCTCTCCACATCTTCCACAATCATCTCTTCATCTTTTTAACACCTTTATAAACCCATCATCCTCATGGGGAAGAAGAGGGTGGTTCAAGCAAGTCCATCATCTCCATCTCAACAAAGAAGCACGAGGTGAGCTGTTACGGCTGTTGCGACTCCATCATCACCACCTGAGAGTGGAAATGTAGGGACGGTCAATGTTGGTGCAATGAGTTCTAGATCGGCTCATCATGAAAGGAGGTCGAAGAGTGGCCACGATCGAAACTTTTGGACATTGGATGCGGGCCCATATCACGATAGGGAAGTGGTTTTCGAAATCACGGTGGGGGACCGACTGTTTGCCGAAAATGACGTGCTAGATCGGCTCTTGCATCAAGGTTGGGGACCTATTTTTGAAGGTAATTTTCCAGCCAACGAGCATGATGTACGGTTTTTCCATTCTTGAATTATTAATGCAAGTGTCAACCCACTCGGATTTGACATTTCATTTGGAGACGTGCTGATTCCCATCAGGGTAGAAAACATCGCGAACATACTTGACGTGTCACTGGGAACGGTCCATATCCCTATAAACACTAGGAACTTGAACACATCGCAGCACAGGAATGAGCTGAGTAGGAGATTGTGTGGCCACCTCGTGGAGTGGAGGAGAGATAGTAGCTTCAGAAACAAAGAAATGATTCTAATTTACAGACTGTTGCATTACATCTTCACATATAATTTATATCCGAGAAGGGGAAATAGCACGGAGGTTTTTGTCTATCATGCAGAGATAATGTACCGATAGGGCATGGGGAGAATGTGTGCCTGCCCTCCATTATCCTTTACCATATAGCGAAGTCCGTGAAGACAAGAAGATATAATCTCTCCCTCCCATTTGTCCGCCTAATTTGCAAGCTAGCCCGACAAAATGGGTTCAGGGCATCCATCGGCCCTTCACATCCAAAAAGAGTGATAACTGAAGACACCTTAAATCACATGTAATGTGGCCCTAGACAAGAGGCAAGGCGGTTGGAAGAAATGGGTGACGAGATAGCTGAAGATGAAGAAGGTAGCGAAGAGGATGAGGTTGAAGAAGAAGGAGATGGTGATGATACAGGTGAGGTGCCCAATGCACGTCAAGGTTTAGATGAGCGTGTAGGGGAGATCGAGGCGAAACTATCTTAGATTAAGAAGGACCAGGACTATCGGAAGCGTAAGATGAAGAGTATGCACCAAACGATAAAGGCGGTGTTGTGTTGTGTACAAAAGGAGGGAGTGCCCCCTCCCTCGCCGGACTCGATATCACAGTAGGGAGTTGTGATGCATATGGACTCCTTCACTTCTGTTTAGCCGTGTTAGTGGTTATGTGCTTTGTGTTTAATGTGTAGTAAGAAGTGGATCATTTCCATCTAGTACTGTAATAGTTAGTAGTTGGCATCATTTACGTTTTTTACGTGGTTAGTTATGTATGAGAACAATGTACTAACTCAGATTATCAATGAAAGCGTTTCCGCTTTGGTTTATGATGAGCAGTAGTGTATGGATGTTCTCATTTTATCACTCTCAATCTCCTTCATCATGCATCTTAGATTGATTCTGTCATTTCTCATCCCAAGCATGAAATTGAGTTAGGCAAGCATGAAAATGAGCGGGGCAAACTAGAAAATGAGCGGGGCAAACTGAAATATGAGCTGGGCAAACTAGAAAATCAGTGGGAAAAACTAGAAAATAAGTGGGGCGAACTAGAAAATCAGCAGGGCAAACTGAAATATGAGTAGGGCAAACTAGAAAATCAGCGGGGCAAACTGAAATATGAGCTGGACAAACTAGAAAATCAGCGGGGGAAACTAGAAAATAAGCGGGGCGAACTAGAAAATCAGCGGGGCAAACTGAAATATGAGCGGGTCAAACTAGAATATCAATGGGGCAAACTGAAATATGAGCGAGGCAAACTAGAAAAATGGCGGGGCAAACTGCAATATGAGTGGGGCAAACTGAATTTTGAGCAGGGCAAACTAGAAAAACAGCGGGGCAAATTGAAATATGAGCGGGGCAAACATGAAAATGAGTAGGCCAATGAGTTTCCCTTCTATGCCTGTGAAGTTCTCGTCTATCAGGCATGTTTTTGCTTTTGCTCATTCTAGTATCTACGCAATTGCCTTGCATTTATTTCCATGAGCATATTCCTTTTTGATGAGCATAGCGGGACAAACTGAAAATACTTTGGGACAAGGTAGAAAGTTCATTCATAATCCACAAAGATTACAAAGTATGCTATACATCAAAACACTAAATAAATTACAAAGTATGCTATTTTTCAGGTATGAGAAACTTGCACTTCCAGCGATTATGAACAGTTTGTTTGCATCGCCCACACTTTATTATTTTCGATTCCTCTCCACGCGATGGAATTCTCAGCTTTTTGGGTCTTCCAACTGACCTCCTTTGTCCTGGAGGTTTAATTTGCGCATAATACTCCTTAAAGCCCACCGAAATTTCTTCCCACTCACTCTTATCACGTACTAGGTACACCGATTCGCTATACGTAGCTATATAATTTTGCACCGTGTAGAATGAGGAGCAATATGAGTAATGAGGGAGATTTTAGTTTATACATACTGACAGGACATGTACACAAGGGTACCCCTTCACGCCAAACTCGGTACATGTACACGAAAACTCACTGAGCTTGACTGTATAATTATAATCTTCCACAACATAGTACTCATCTCGAGAAAAAAGATGGCATCGAACTTCTCGCACCTTCTGCACAAGATCCTTTAACTACTGCTCCGCCCATGGTGTCAATGGCCCTATAAACGATGTCGCAGATTCTCTTCTCTTATAAAATAATTCCTGTATTTTCAATCTAACCCCTTCTATCAATTTCGTAACGGGGTATTCGCGTGCTTCTTTGAAGAGGGCATTAACACACTCGGAAATGTTTGTAGTAACCAAGTTGAATCTTTTTCCTGGAAAGTGTGAAGATGCTCATCTCTTGTATCTGATTTCTGTCAACCATGCATGTACTGCGAGGTTGGCCATTTCGATATCATGCATTACTTTTTCGAATTCAACCACCTTACATGTCTTCACTGCCCGCCAGAAGTACATATCCAATGACTTGTCTTTAAAGGTATCCACCAAGTTTCTATAGATATGATATGCGTAGTAGCCATGAATTGCACGTGGGAAGACATGGGGTACCTCTTTCAGTAAACCTTTATGTCTATCAGATGTAATCACAAGATCCTCCAGAGACCCTATCGCATCGCTAAGATAAGTAAGGAACCAATTTCAACTGCTACCGTTCTCCGATTCCCCAATGCCAAACGCAATTAGAAATATATGATTGTCCCCATCTAAGGCCGTGGCGATGAATAGAACACCCTTGTATTTGCCCTTTAAGTGTGTTCCGTCAATGGCTAATACCCTCCGCAATGATTTTTGAAAACTTCTAACGCATTGTCCGAGCGCAACAAAACATCTTTCGAACCTGAAAGTCTTTTTGTTAACATGCAGGGCAGTCATTGTCCCTGGGTTGACCGTCCTCAATTCATGTAAATACAAGGGGAGTTGATTGTCGGAGTCTTCATAAGACCCTATCACCTGATTGATTGCAAGCTCCTTGGCTGCCCATGCCTTCCTATAACTGATAACAATATTATACTTCTCTTGCATGGCGAAGATAATATCACGTGGCCTCAACCCCAGGCGTTGCTCTATGCGGCTAACAACCAAATCACATGCTAACTTACTACTTGCTTACCGGTGATCACTCCTCATCTATGACATGCCACACGTGTGATTTTACGTATAAGTCCGTATCTTGAAAATTTCCGAATCACTCACGCGTGATGCATGAACCCTCTATTCGCATCTATCTTCGAAGTATACAATCGTAAATCTCCTAGAATTTGAGTACAGTACCCTGTATTGAAATTTATTTTGAAAGGCAAATTAGCTCAAAACATGCTGACACCGACTCTTGTCCTTAAATGTTTGCTCAACGGCTATCTCGATCGATTCACTCAACGAATCCGTATATTCCAGCATTGCTGCATTAGTGAATGCAGCATCATCAAACGGCACAGGAACTTGACAGGTGTTAAAGTTTGATGTTTCGGAAAGGTCTGGATGCGGGATGTTGCTTTCAGGATTGATGTATCTTCGAGTTGTGGATGATGACGGTAGATCTGTTGTTGTTGTTAGAGGCGGTGCCATGTAATCACAAATGAGGTCAAGGTCACGTGCACCGCAGACTTGGGTACTCACAAATTTTGATGTTTAGTGCGGCTCGGACAGTTGATCATTTGTTCCTAATACTTGTAATGGATTTGGCTTATATTCAAATTTCACGCCATGCTCTTCTGCCACACTGTCAACGTGTGTTGTCATATTAATGTGTTGGATTGTCTCGATGACTAAAGGGATGAACTTTTTCGAATGCTCCAACTGTGTTGCCAGGAACACTTTGACGTCATCGCCGTCCTCAAGTACGGTTGGAGGGATTAATTTATTGGAGCAGGGATACAAAACTTTCATCTGAATATCACAATCTGTTGGTGTTCTCTTAATAATCCTGTACATTCTGGATATAAGTTCCTCGTACGTAGTATCAACATCTAACGAAATAGTTTTCATACTTCCACTCGTGTACGTCCATTGCTTATTTTCACATTCTAACTCCCCACCATAGCAACAGATGATTCTCGTAGCCATTATCTGAAAAATTCAATACAATGACAAATTATCAATAAATCGTTAAACAACAGAAGCTTGCCATAAGACAAAACTCAATTAAATAATAGAAGACCGAAAACTCTCTTTCCCTTATAGATGAGAATGACATAAAGCTTAAGGAAATAAAGAGTAAGCAACGCGTTAAATTTTCACGTAAACAACCAGAACTTATATGGATTGGGCCTTTTACGAATGATTTCGTGTCGTATTTTATTAAATTGAGTAAGGCAATCTAACATGACATTGAACGGGGCAAACTGGAAAAATGAGCGAGACAACGTACAAATTGAGCAGGGCAAATATGAAATTCACCCGGGGGGGGGGGTAAGCAAGAGATTCAGCAAGGCAAACATGAAATTGAGCGAAATGGAATTCAACGAGCATAGAATGAAATTGAGTGGGGCAAACTATAAATTAAACTATGCAAGCAAACATTAAATCTAGTGTATGTAATCCCCATCAATGCATAAAATTCAATAAGCCTAACGCATGAAATTGATTAAGCCTAACACATGCGCATCCACTTGCATTAAATTAACCGTAGCTAACATCAAATAAGTCCATCGGTAAATTCACTAAGCTAGCATTAAATAAACAACCAGAGCTCATACATTGAAAATATGAGCGGGGCAAAGTAGAAATTGCGTTGGGGAAACATGGAATTGAGCGGGGCAAACATGAAATTCAGCCAGGCAAACTAGAAAATCAGTGAGGCAAACATGAAATTCAGCAGGGCAAACTAGAAAATCAGCGGGGCAAACCAAAATTCAGCGGGGTAAACATGAAAATTTAGCGGGGCAAACTAGAAATTGAGTGGGGCAAACTACAAAATTCAACGGGAAAATCCAAGAAATCAGCGGGGCAAACTAGAAATTGAACGGGGCAAACAGAAAATTGAGCGGGACAAACTATAAATTCAGCTATGCAAGCAAACATTAAATTGAGTGAGCGTAACATGATATTGAGCTGGGCAAACGATATTTCGAGCAAGCATAACATGATATTGAGCTGGGCAAACGATATTTCGAACGAGCATAGCATGATATTGAGCTGGGCAAACATTAAATCGAGCGAGCATAGTATGATATTCAGTGGGGCAAACATTAAATCAAGCAAGCATAACATCATATTCAGTGGGGCAAACATTAAATCGAGCGGGCATAGCATGATATTGAGTGGGGTAAAAATTAAATCGAGCGAGTATAGCATGATATTGAGCTAGGCAAACATTAAATTGAACAATCCTAACATGAAATTTATCGAGGCAAACATTAAATTGACCTTATCTATCATGAAATTGAGCTGGGCAAACATTAAATTGAGCGATATTAGCATGAAATTTATCGAGGCAAACATTAAATTGAACTTATCTTATCTACCATGAAATTAAGCTGGGCAAACATTAAATTGAGTGATCCTAGCATGAAATTTATCGAGGCAAACATTAAATTGACCTTATCTTATCTACCATGAAATTAAGCTGGGCAAACATTAAATTGAGCGATCCTAGCATGAAATTGAGTAAGGTAAACATGAAATTCAGCGAGCATAGCATGAGATCGTGTGAGCCCTAACATGGAATTGAGTGAGCTTCAAATGGAATTGAGCGAGTTCCACATGGATTGGACCGATCAATGCATAAAATTAACTAAGCCTAACACATGAAATTGAGTAAGCCTAATATATGGAATTGACCGAACTTCGCATGCAATGCAATTGTACGAGCCGAGCATTTTTTTTAAATATCTGTACCACCGACTACCGTAGTACAGGTCAAATGTAGGTTGAAGAGAGGTGCTTTGGAGTGAGGGAATATTTTGAACCTTTTTAAGGATTGCAAATGCAGCCACTTCGTGGGATTTCACGTAACCCTAGCCAAGAAAGAAAATGGCAAATGTAGAATGATGATATCTACATGATTCACTGAGATTCAATGAGGAAAATGAGAAAAATAACCTCAATGCGTTGGTTTATCGTTGAAAAGGAGTGAAAGGCTGTTATTTTGAGAAGGGAGTGAAAGCAACAAGAGTGAAAGAATGGAGTTACATATTAAAGGAAAAGAAACGGATTGGCTACTCACCCTGCCACCGGCCAATGGCTGTGGTCGGTGGTCTGTGAGCCCCACCATGATGTATGTGTTTCATCCATTCCGTTCATCCAATTTTTCAGTTCATTTTAGTCCTTGTTCGAAAAAATGAGAGGGATATAAATCTCAGGTGGACCACACAACAAGAAGATAATATTGATTGGATATTGACAATTAAATTTCTCCTAAGGCCCAATGAACTGTTTAATTGACATCTAATCTGTTGATTAGTTCATACAGGCATAAATGAAGGGAAAAAACAAAAATCAAGTTCATCCAAAACTTTTATGGCCCACTAATGATTTCTAATAGTTGACGCTCATTCAACACTGTTTCCTGTAATGTGGTACACTTGAGATTTGGATATACCTCATTTTTGGTCTCATACCATAAAATGATGTGAAAAAATATATGGACGGCATGGATGAAAAGCATACATCATGGTGGGCTCACAGAACACCGACCGTCAGCCATTAGCTGGTGGCAGGGGGAGTACCGAATCTGTTTCCGTAAGGAGGAGGGGTATTTTTGTCCTGATATTCCGACTCCGTACGAGGAGGTCCAACTGCATATTCTAAGTTTGTATTGCTTCCAAAAAACCGTTGGATAAAAGTTGGGGTCCACAGTCGTAAATTTCACCAGCGGAAATTGGATTGCGTACTGATCAGTGCTCTTATTGTACTGAGTAAACTCAGTTGGGCCCACCTTGAATGTATGTGATCTATCCACACCGTCCATTCGTTTTTCCATCTAATTTAAGGAGTTGAGCCAAAAATCGAATCATATCCAAAGATCAAGTGGACCATACCACAGGAAACAGCGGGAATAATGATATCTATCGTTGAAACCTTGCTAGGCCCAACAATGATGTTTATTTGTCATCCAACCTGTTCATAAGATTATACAGACATGGATGAAGGGAAAAAATAAAGATAAACTTGATTCAAAATTTCTGTGGCCCTTAAGAAATTTTCAACAGTAGACGTTCAATTCAACTGTTTTCTGTGGTGTGGTCCATTTGAACATTATATATGTTTCATTTTTGGGTTGAAGCCCTAAAATTATCTGGTAAAATGGATGGACGGAGCGGATAAAATACATAAATCATGGCGGACCACACAGAGTTTACCCAGTACGCCTAAGCATAGTGAGTTACTCAGTACGCAATCCGCTTCCATGCCAACGTGGCGGAAAGAGTAATATCCAAGCAACGTTGTAACACCTGGTACGGGAGTTCCCTAACACAAAGTGATGTGGGGCCCACCTCAATGTCCTGGTGAAATCCATTCCATTCATCAGTTTCATTGGTTCATATTACAATATGATTTTAAAACTGAATGAGATCGAAGATTAAGTCGGTCACATAAGAAGAAACAGTGATAAATGAACGTTGAACATTAAAATCTTATCAGGTACATAAAAGTTTTGGATAAGGATGATATTTCTTTCGATCCCTTCATCCTGGTGGCAATCACCTTATGAATGGGTTAGATGGCATACGGTGGGCCCAGGAATATTGTTTTATGGTAGGCATTAATTTCACCCGACTGCTTCCTGTGGTGTGACCCACTGGATACGTTGATCATAACATCTGATTATGGGAACGTAAACTTCACAGTATACATTAATCGAATTGTCAGGAAATCATATTTTGTACATGTTAATTCAAGTTGCATTCATGTGTGAAATCTCTTATAATCTGTGTATCATCAACCATCACTATCAGAGTATCAAACTTTCCTCACGATGATTTCACAGAGCATGTTGCATGACTTATTGCATGTAACGTATGGATGGGAAAGATGTTCATAGGCCTCACGTGATCAGTACTACTGTGTTTTTGGATGGGGACTGAGGACACGGTAGGTATTTCTTTTCCCAATTTTTCCTCTGGTGTGGTCCACTTTAGTTTTGGATCCAACTCATTTTTGATCACTTGTCCTAAAATTAGTTTGCCAAATGGATGAACGGATTATATTTCCCAAAAACATGGTGGTGGGCCCCACCCAGCATCCATGCGCAAGAACTCCATGCAAAAGCTTTTGAAGGAAATCCGCTCCCCGTACGTCGCTAATGCGTAGCTTCCCAAGTTGGGATACACTTCGAGAGTCATGGCCCAGAAGCACGCCTGACATGGAAAACGGATTAGCTACTACCCCTGCCGCCAGCCGATGGCTGATGGTCGGTTGTCTGTGGGCCCCATCATGATGTATGTGTTTCATCCATTCTATCCATCTATTTTTCTAGATCATTTTAAAATATGAGACCAAAAATGAGATATATACCAATCTCAAATGGACCACATTACAGGAAACAGTGTTGAATGAACATCAACCATTAAAAACTTTTTGGGAGCCATACAAGTTTTGGATCAATCTGATCTTTATTTTTTTCCCTTCATCTGGGTCTGTATGACCTAATCAACATATTGGATGTCAAATAAACAGTACAGTGAGCCTTAGGAGGATTTTAATGGTGGATATCCAATCATTATTTTTTTCATGTGATGTGGTGCACCTGAGATTTATATATATCTCATTTTTGGAACCAAACCCTAAAATGATCTGTGAAAATGGAAGAACCGAATGGATGAAACATATACATCATGGTGGAGCCCACAAGGCATCGATCACCAGCCACGGGATGTAGGCAGGGGGAGTAGCCAAACCGTGTTCATCGAAGGTCCTTCTAAACAAAGTAAGAGATTGGGATCTTATGATCAGTCTGATTTTTGGGCCATCGATCATACACAAATGATTTGGCTGATGAAATTCACAGTGCTCATTTTGGACGATCAAAAGCAAATGAGATGCAAACTACTCATTTGGACCTCACGATATGACAGCCGTGACTCAGAACTTAGACTGGCAGATAATCCTAACTGCTAGATCAGGGACAAGGGCCAAAAGTACAAAGTGGCCTTTCTTGATCAAATTGACCTGTTATGATTTTATATACAGGCTGATGTTTTGGCCACCATCCGTACGTATACAGTGGGGCTCGCTGGATTAATCGTACGTTCTGATTTGGAATACAAACTCTACCTAATTATCACTTAATGGTATTATGGTATCAACTTCACAACCCTTCAGCAGAGCACTAAGCCGAAGGATCTTGACCGTCAGTTTAGTGGGCTCCAAATTGATGAGCTAATGCCCTTCACAACCCTCCACTCCCGGAAGGATGACTCCAGTGGCTTTTCATTTCTCCATCCATAGATGGTTTGTGTTTCAAAACTACTCATATTAGATAATCTATTCGCCGCATTTGAGAGTCACTGATCAGATGGCCAGGATCATCTGATGTTGATACCAGGTTGGCCCGCCCACAGAACTGCCCGTTCGAGGTTGGAGACAGGCGGGGGTAGGACACAATCCGCGTCCCTGTAGACAAAACCTTTAGCGGTTTTTATGAAGGAATACAAACTAAGTTACCAACTTAGATTAGCACGTGCGGACAGCGACTTTGAGGACGAAACTACCCCCCTTTCACCGCGAAGACGAGCGCTGACGCTCCTCCAACTGAGAGTTGTACGAGCGGCTTAGAAGAGATCAAAGTTACATGGCCCCACAGCTATGTATTTATTATATGCACAACGTTCATCCATGTTTCAAGATCATGTCGGAGCATTATCCCAAAAAAAAAAATCATATCCAAAGATCAACTGGACCACACCACAAAGAGCAGCGGGGAAATTGATTTTCACCGTTAAAAATTTTGTCGGGCCCACCATAACATTTATTTTCTGTCCAATCTATTCATAAGGTCATAAAGGGAAGAGGAAAAACGAATTTTATAATGATCCAAAACTTCTGTAACCCCTAAAAGGGTTTCAATGGTAGACGTTCAATTCCCCACTACCTTTTACAGTGTGGTCCACTTGATAGCTAGATCTGTCTTATTTTTCATCTCATGCCTTAATACGAGTTCTCCAAATAGATGGACAGTTTGGATATAACACATACCTCATAATGGGACTCACAAAAATCAGTGGGATTACATCAGGGAAAAAAAAGAAAGAAAAGAAACCAGCGTGTTGGGGTCGACAGGGTTGTGACCCGGGTAATTTGGTCAGAGTTGGGCCTATCGCTACGAATTATAACCGTAGTATAACTCTAATGCTATGCACTTTTTTCTCTTTTTATTTTTTACATGGAGAACTTTATTCTACCTACATTTTTCTCTAATACACACACACACACACATCCTGGATTTTCATTGTTTTGGATTTTCAAAAATCTTTAAAATTTTTTTAATTAATTAATTTATAATATCACTTAATGACCATTAGTACTCAATGTTAGTTTATACAGAAGTGGTACCAGTGAAGAACCGCACAAGTCCGAATAATCAGCCGTAGGAAGCCAATGAATCCGCCCGATCACTTGAACATCAGGTGTAGCCCCATGATTTACTCACATAGGACCCAAATCTAACTAACCCATTACTAACTAATCAAGACAATCATACTAAATTAAAGATCTAACCAGGGCCGAATCAGATAAGGCCCAGATCTTGACTAATAGACCAAATCAACCCCGTTACTCCTTTAGCCTAAAACCGATAGTTTAGAGTAATCATGACCAAATCTCCACTTTCACTAGTTATAAATAGGCCATATTATGAATATAGCTAATCCAAAACCTAATCATTGTCCACGAGAAATCTCACTACCAAATTCATTCCAGAAATGCCCCGATTTTTCGAACAAGCTCTAGACTGCTCGTTAGTGGGCCACTAGTTCTAAAACTATAAAGTAATATCCGTCTTACTGGGCTTGACGTCCATCACAGAAGTCGGACCTGAATACTGTCTAGAACCACTCAACTTGAGCCAAAGGACGAGTGCATGAGAAGTGCAAATACCCTAAAGGAAGAAGCTGAACCTTAAGTGAATTGGGTCGTCCACTCTTATGCAAAGTTGAAGATTTCGGACCGTTGGTTTTCAACCAAACTTCACACGTGGAGTGAGGATATTTCCTTGCTCATATCCGTATAGCCGCGGCCCCGATCGACCATCGACGACCGTTGAACAGACTTCTCATCATATCTGTCGATCGGCGCATCCAAATGGCGGACCGATCATATCCATACGTAGATCATCACTAGGGCTAGCTATCCTACAATGTAAATCAATGTGTATACCCCATAGTGGGCCCTAGAGGCTAGAAAAATCCTCCCATAGGGTTAGTATAGTAAAAACCTAACACTTGGGGCCATTGGCACCAAATCTGGCATTATAAAAGGGCCTCATTTGGGGCACCCCTCTCCCCATAAGAATTGGCCCTAGAGAAAGGAAAGAGAGAAGAGAGAAAAGAGGAGAAAGAGAGAAAGAGGGAGAGAGCAAGGAGAGAAAGAGAGAGTGAAGGAGAACAAGGGTGGACCATAGATCGAGGTGGGCCCAAGGGAATCATTCTTGCAACTCCCTATCCCTTCTCTAAAGGAAAACCCTACACCACAACCACAAGAATATTCTGTTGATCGTCTAGGTAAGATCCCTCATCCTTTTTTCTTAAAACCCTTGTGTCAAGAAGGGATTGACATGAATTTCTAACATACAAATGTGTGCTTTAGAGATTCCAACATATCGACCCCAAATCCACCCTCCTAGGTCGTTTTCAAGATCTCAACGATCCATAGGTGCGGACTATTATCTTTAGGTGACCTAACACCAATTATACCATGAGTTTAATGATTTTGTTTGTTTGGGATGTTGTATTGAAGAATCTAGAGAAAACGTAGGAATTGCTTGGTAAGGTTTGGGAATTGTATAAAGTTGTATGCCTTGTTTGATTTCCTTCATATAATGTTGATTCTTGCCTGTGTGGATGATTACGTGCTCATGTTGTTTGATTTTTCTCATATGTGTTGCTTCATAGTGTGTAAAATTTACTCTTGTGTAATTAATCCCTTGAGGTGTAGGAAATGCTTAACTTCCTCCCCAATCCACACAATTGACATGCACCTTGTTCATGATGTTGTAGCTTGCTTGTTAGGAGTATTTGAATCATATATTAAGATGTATGTGAACATGATACTATTACACTAGTTGATCACCTTGATGGTTGGCATGTTATGAATCGTTCTCAAACTTTTGGGTTGGTCAGGAAACACGATGAGAGACGACAATTCCATTGGTAGGGCTACCCTGAGGCTAAACCCATGGATTTGGGCGGGTGCGCATGGGTGGCAGTAGTTCGACTACATGGGCCTCTTGCACTCGTTGTCGTTTGTCACGTGCTCGCCTGACTCGTGCGGTCCAGCTTACTTACTGACCAACCTTGTTCATTAACCCTGTATGCTCACATATATATGGAACCTAGAACACCCTACAACCGTTATAGCCCATCGATAATCAAACTGATCCACTGCCTCATGAGCCATGCATGGTGGAATGAGACGCTGTGTCCAAGCTGTTAGCCTACGTTGGGGTTCGCACCTCCTCGTAGTGACCGAGAGGGACCCCTTTCTCTCGGCACTCCCCATGTGCTTAAAGTCGGGGATGGGGAACCCGACGGGATCAAGGACCATGGGGCCTCGGCTCACACATTTGGGGGTCTCGGCCTCGTAACTAGTTAATGGCATTTGATACATGGGGTGTATCAGTTTTCCTAACCTGCTGAATGGATAAAATTAACTAAGAACTTGGATAACATTATCATCGCATCACACTAGCTAGGTTGGCGACTCAGCAGTCAAGGTCGCTCTGAGGGAGTGTTGGTCATACGCGATCGTTAGATGGAGTCGCTCGAGGGAGTGTTGTGGAGAGGGCATGCATCATATCATCTATTATGTATATGCATTAACAAGATTAGTTAGGTGTTTCTAAATGATTGTCTTTCATTAAATTTATAATATAATTGATGTTTATTATGACTTAAGACTAACAGCACCTACTGAGTTGATCACTCACTCCCACTCTGGGACGGTGTTTTAAAATACCAACCAGACTCTTTAATAGCTACAGGTAGCGATGCGTTCGAGGAGCCGAGGGGTGCTGACATTGACGAGGAAGACGAGCTGTCTTACTTCTAGCTGATGGGCGGTTCGCCATAGATTAGCAGCCTATTGTGGATCACTGAGTGGTGAACTTAGCTTATCATTCTTTTTGGACATATTTTTGTAATTCTATTGGGCAACGCCTTGCGCGACACATTTATATTCTTTTGGACCTGTCTATGTTAACTTCTTTCATTTCAATAGACTAGTTGTGATTGTACTTCATGTTCCAAGGAATTTCACATTGCGCATTTTAAGCCTGATTAAACGCAAATTAGTAAAATTGGTTATAAGTGACACCCGGGAACTTAAGAGTCGAGCGTATGCACGACCCCCAATTTTCAGGGCGCTATAAGATGGTATCAAAGCAATAATTTGGAATCCCTTAGGCCATGGGTCATGAACTCACTAATGTGTCCACTGATTTGAGATGATACGTATTAAAAAATGCAACAGGGACTTAGAACGCTAGGAACCATCCCAGACCTTGAACCAACAATTGTAGACGGATGGTAGGACTTCCAAGGAGTTAAGAATGGGTATCGAGAGAGAGAATAGTAACGCTAGAGAGGGGGATCCGAGAGTCTTACAATGCCACGGCCCATTCCCGGGCAAGAAATTGGGAACCTGATAGCAAGACTCGATTCGATTGACTAGGAGATTTAGCTAATTTAGTCCAGCAAATTCCTACGGCCCGTTGGGCCAACTGAAATAGGTGGGATTAGGGTGAAATGAATTGTAAGAGTAACAATAGATGCATGTATAAGGTATTGTCCCTGGAATGAGTGTACCACATGTTTTACGATACCCTGTTGGAATGTATTCAGTTAAGGATAAACCCCGGGGTATCCTTTCAGATTATACTTAGAAAATCATCATCATGGGATTTGGAAATCCTATATTACATCTTCCAACATAAGGCTCATTTAGCAAACCCTATGAAATAAATTTTGAATCCCATCCCATACTCATTCCAGATATGCCATTCCCAATCTTAAGCTGAGATTAACATTGTAATCCCATTTAGTACAGCTTAATGTCACTGGCCAAACAGGCCTAAGTCTAAATTCATCTTCCCAACCTATCCCCTTAAAATCTTCACCTACCTTCACTCTGCTCTTTAATTTTCCCAGTACTTTGATAGGAACGAGCCAGGAATTGAGTGATTAGATGGTCGAAGCCATCATCTTAAACCAAATAAGTGAGTATCAGGCCAAATTTGATAGATTCAACTCATTTGGGGATAAAGAGTTAGGGGTGAATGAAAATTTACCGAAAATAGTGAAACTAGATAAAAACTGGGTTTTGGCCACTAACCAGGAGGAATTTCATAAAATATATAGGCCCATTGCGTAGACCATCTTCTTCTACCCCAAAATCATATATGGCACATCCCGGGGGGCCTTACTGGTGCTTGGGAAACATCAAATAAAGTTGGCCACGCCCGCAGTGCAGAGGCCTGGCGGGACCCCGCCCGCACGCCCCGCCTGGGCATCCAGAACACCCGCGGGACCCCACCCGACCAGGCGTGGCCCCGCCCAAACTTCCAGGGGGTCGGCGGGACCTCGCCCGACTGGCGTGGCCCCCCGCCCAGCCTCCAATGGTTGGTTTTCCCTCTCTCTATGCAATATACACACGTGTGAGGCCCATTTTCTTGCTAATTAGGGATGTGTAGAGCCCATTTCCCTCTACTCCCACTCCATCATCCTCACTCTCCCATCCTCAAACCCATTTCTTCAAAAAAATTCATCTTCTCCTCCTTCACATTTCCCATCTCCTCTTCCTCATCTCCAAACTACTCTCTCCAACTAACTCTCATCTCTTCAAAATCCATCTTCTCCTCCTGCAAACTCCCCATCTCCTCTTCCTCATCTCCAAATCACCTTCCCAAACCCTTTCTTAACCATTTTCTTTTTTTCTCAATCCCATTCTCAAGTCCATTCACAAAATCCCATTCACAAAGCCAACATCAAACCTACTCTCTCCAACTAACTCCCATCTCTTTTTTCTCATATCCAACCCAAACCCATTTCCAACATACATTCCCCAAAACCCAACATCACACTTCATTCCCAAATCCCACTCCATTCACTCATTCACTCTCAAAACCCATTACAAAAAAAATAAAATAAAAAAATCCCTTCTCCTTCTCCATTTCTTCAACTTTTCTCAAATCTCACTACCCAATCTCTCAAATTTGCGTATTCTCAAATCCCATTTTTCAAAACCTATCTCCAACCATGGCACCTCTATGTAATATGTTCTTCAATGAGACGTGACATGCAATTTCAATTGAAGAGGTGCATTGTGTTTGAGATTATTTGTTTACCAACTATTAAATATTCTTTTACTGGATGAGAATCATAATGCCCTATTTACTAGGCGCCGGAGTGTTTGTTTATTATTATTATTATTATATATTTAATTATTTTTTAAAAAGTATTCTGAACTTATTTTTCTTTTCAACCATGTCTGAAGAATAGTTTGCTAGAAATCACATAATCTCAAAGAGTTCTTGTAAAGCAGGTAGAATTTGAACTGTCAAAAATTTCAGGGCAATGGTGCCACCGCCTCACTTTAACTGATTAGCCAGTTAAGCCTTGCATATTAGTACCCCAACAATTTGTAAAATTGATTTTATATGCATTGGCATAGATTGATTATTAGATTGTTGCAATTGAAAATTTTTATATAAGGTTTAATAATAATTAAGAGGCAACAATTTACTGTCCATTTTCAACTTCATTTTAGCCCAATTATTAATCTTTTCCATTCCCTTCCTTTCATTGGTCAATTGGTGCTGTTGTCATCAAATGAGCACACCCTTTGAGTTTTGTGGCCACAGACCTTAATTCATTTCCATTCTCTAAAGCTTTGCAGATAAAGAAGGCTGTTAAGGATGCGATGTAGTCCACCTAATCAATGGGATTTAAGTTGCCTCTAGGATCCAACACATCGACCTGGATGGTGTGATCTGACCCTTCAATAGCTTGGGCTAGGTATTCCATCCGATAAGTTGTCTTTGTTGTCCTATTGGAGCTGTAACATAAGTTGAGTCTTGATTGACTCTATTAGCTCCCTCTAAATCACCATCATCACTTCCTGAGCCTTGATTTGCTGCGACAAAGGGGAGGAGGCACCCCCGTCCTCATCCGACCCAGAAGAATGATAGCTTAATTTTAAGAAAATTAGTAGTTGTTTTGAGTCAGTTAGGACTACTTCCATGTATTGAAGATAGTTAGAACTTTTGCTTGATTAGTCTGTTTTTCCTTTATGTTTAAAGTATCTAATAATACATGTAAATCCATACCGTAGGATGTAACTGCCCATACTAATGGCACTTTGAATCTAATATGAATGTATGGATTGCTTTGGAATTTTCTTGTCGCCTTGTGAATGCTTGTATGTATGATTGCCTTACTGTGTCCTTATTAACGTTATTAGCACTTTAAACCACCAGAATACTTTAAAACTTTCGACTATTCCTTCATTCTTGAAATTTATAAAACCAAAGTGTAGTCTGCGATTAACCCACTAGCCATACAATGGAAATGGTAATTCATATAAAATTTTGTGCCTTTAAAAACTTTTTAGGATGATCTTTGCCCATAAGCATGTTGAGAGATTTATTAAACCCCAAATTCGATATAAATTAAAATGAGGACTCTTGTAGACCAAGACCTAAATGACAACCTTATAAATAGAAGATTTAAACTTTTCAACGATGGTCGTTCCCTAAACATTTAGATTGATCGGACTACGGAATTACGGAAGTTTACACCTGCGAAGCATTCGCGGCTTGACTCAATTCTCAATCCTAGGCGACTACCAATGGACTCACTGCTTTGATCGAGCAGAAGACCAGGATCCACCAGGACGAAAAAGGGATACGATGAGCCTTCTACTCTAGTCAGGTAGATGATCGACGTATCGGGTTCAAGCCCAGTACAACCGTCTCTCCGTATTGGTCTAGCATTGAAAATAAATATTTTTACTCTAGATAGAGGGAAATCGTCGTCATGAATCCAAATATTAAAAAAAATAGATAATTAAATAAATTGTAGTAAACCATCAGGGTGAAAACTTTTAAGAGGGGTAGATCACGATGAGCTAAGTTAGCGTATTTATTTTGTACCCTAAAACGTAAATAAATCCGAAACCAACAAAAACTTAAGCAAATGAAATGATAATATCTTTACTTATTATCATTAAGCAATTTCGGGGACGAAATTGTTTTTAAGGGGGGTAGATTGTAATATCCTGGATTTTCACTGTTTTGGATTTTCAAAAATTCTTGATTTTTTTTATTTAATTAATTTATAATATCACTTCATGACCATTATCACTCAATGTTAGTTTTACAGGGGTGGTACCAGTGAAGAACCGCACAAGTCCGAATAATCAGTTGTAGGAAGTCAATGAATCCGCTCGATCACTTGAACATCAGGTGTAGCCCCATGATTTACTCACACAGGATCCAAATCTAACTGACCCATCGCTAACTAATCAAGACAATCATGACTAAATTAAAGATCTAATCGGGGCTGAATCAGATAAGGCCCGGATCTTGACTAATAGACCAAATCAACTCCGTTACTCCTTTAGCCTAAAACCGATGGTTTAGAGTAATCATGACCAAATTTTCACTTTCACTAGTTATAAATAGGCCACATTATGAACATAGCTAATCCAAAACTTAATCATTGCCCACGAGAAATCTCACTACCAAATTCATTCCAGAAATGTCCTGATTTTTCGAACAAGCTCTAGACCGCTCGTTAGTGGGCCACTAGTTCCAAAACTATAGAGTAATATCCGTCTTACTGGGCTTGACGTTCATCGCAGGAGTCGGACCTGGGTACTGTCCAGAATCGCTCAACTTGAGCCAAAGGACGAGTGCATGAGAAGTGCAAATACCCTAAAGGAAGAAGCTGAACCTTAAGTGAATTGGGTTGTCCACTCTTATGCAAAGTTGAGGATTTCGGACCATCGGTTTTCGACCAAACTTCACACGTGAAGTGAAGATATTTCCCTGCTCATATCCGTATAGCCGCGGCCCCGATCGACCATCGGCAACCATTGAACAGATTTCTCATCAAATCTATCGATCGGTGCATCCAAATGGCGGGCCGATCATATTCATACGTAGATCATCATTAGGGCTAGCTATCCTACGGTGTAAATCAATGTGTACACCCCATAGTGGCCCTAGAGGCTAGAAAAACCCTCCCATAGGGTTAGTATAGTAAAAACCCAACACTTGGGGCCATTGGCAGCAAATCTGGCATTATAAAAGGGCCTCATTTGGGGCACCCCTCTCCCCATACGAATTTGCCTTAGAGAAAGGAAAGAGAGAAGAGAGAAAAGGGGAGAGAGAGAAAGAGGGAGAGAGCAAGGAGAGAGAGAGAGTGAAGGAGAGCAAGGGTGGACCATAGATCGAGGTGGCCCAAGGGAACTCAATCTTGCAACACCCTATCCCTTCTCCAAAGGAAAACTGTACACCACAACCATAATAATCGTTCTTTTAATCATCTAGGTAAGATCCCTTATCCTTTTTTCTTAAAACCCTTGTGTCGAGAAGGGATTGACATGGATTTTTAACATGCAAATGTGTGCTTTAGGGATTCCGGCAGATCGACCCCAAATCCACCCTCTTAGGTCGTTTTCAAGATCTAAACGATCCATAGGTGCAGACTATTATCCTTAGGTGGCCTAACACCAATTATACCATGAGTTTAATGATTTTGTTTTTTTGGGATGTTGTATTGAAGAATCTAGAGAAAACCTAGGAATTGCTTGGTTTGTTTGGAAATTGTATGAAGTTGTATGCCTTATTTGATTTCCTTCATATGATGTTGATTCTTGCCTGTGTGGCTGATTACATGCTCATGTTGTTTGATTTTTCTTATATGTGTTGCTTCATAGTTTGTAAAATTCATTACTTTTGTGTAATTAATCCCTTGAGGTGTAGGAAATGCTTAACTTCCTCCCCAATCCACACTCACATGCACCTTGTTCATGATGTTGTAGCTTACTTGTTAGGAGTATTTGAATCATATGTTGAGATATATGTGAACATGATATTGTTATGCTAGTTGATCACCTTGATGGTTGGCATGTTATGAATCGTTCTCAAACTTTCGGGTTGGTCAGGAAACACGAGGACAGACGACAGTTCCATTGGTAGGGCTACCCTGAGGCTAAACCCATGGATTTGGGCGGGTGCGCGTGGGCGGCAGTATTTCGACTACATGGGCCTCTTGCGCTTATTGTCACTCTTCACGTGCTCGCCTGACTCGTGCAGTCCAGCCTACTTACTGACCAACCTTGTTCGTTAACCCTGTATGCTCAGATATGTATGGAAGCTGGAACACTCTACAACCATTGTAGCCCATCGATAATCAAACTGAAAATTGGTCCACTGCCTCGTAAGCTGAGCATGGTGGAATGACACATCGTATCCTAACTGTCGGCCTACGCTGGGGTGCCGCGCCTCCCCGTAGTGACCGCGAGCGATCCCTTTCTCTCTGCACTCTTCATGTGCTTAAAGTCGGGGATTGGGAACCCGACGTGATCAAGGAGTAGGGCCTTGGCCTCACACATTGGGGGGTCTTGGCCTCGCGACTAGTTCAGGGTATTTGATACGTGGGGTGTATTAGTTTTTCTAACCTGCTGGATGAATGAAATTAACTAAGAACTTGGCTAACATTATCATTGCATTGCACTAGCTAGGTTGGCAACTCGGAAGTCGAGGTCACTCTGAGGGAGTGTTGGTCATACGCGATCGTTAGACAGAGTCGCTCGAGGGAGTGTTGTGGCGAGGGCATGCATCATATCATCTATCATGCATATGCATTAATAAGATTAGTTAGGTGTTTTTGAATGATTGTCTTTCATTAAATTCATAATATAATTGATGTTTGTTATGACTTAAGACTAATAACACTCACTGAGTTGATCACTCACTCCCACTTTAGGACGGTGTTTTAAAACACCAACCAAACTCTTTAGTAGCTGCAGGTAGCGATGAGTTCGAGGAGCCGAGGGGTGCTGTCATTGACGAGGAAGACGAGCTGTCCTACTTCCAGCTGATGAGCGGTTCGCCATAGATTAGCAGCCTATTGTGGATCGCTGAGTGGTGAACTTAGCTTATCATTCTTTTTGGACATATTTTTATAATTCTGTCAGGCAACGCTTTGTGTGACCCATTTATATTCTTTTGGACCTGTATATGTTAACATCTTTCATTTTAGTAGACTAGTTGTGATTGTACTTCATATTCCAAGGAATTTTACGCTGCACATTTTAAGCCCGATTAAATGCAAATTAGTAAAATTGGTTATAAGTGACACTTGAGAACTTGGGAGTCGAGCGTATGCACGACCCCCAATTTTTAGGGTGTTACAATATATATATATATATATATATATATATATATATATTTCTCTCTTTTTTTTATCATTTTTTTCTTTATTAGTTACTTGACGTACCACATATGATTTTGGGGTAGGAGAAGCTACTTTAGCCAACCAACCTAGTTATTTTCTAAGATTCCATCAGGTCGATGGTTGAAAACACATTTCGTTCACTTCGCGATCAATTTCAATCACTTCACAGTTAAACTAGAAATTGAACGGGGGAAACATGAAATTGAGTGGGCAAATTAAAAATTGAGTGGGGCAAGGTAGGAATTGAGTGAGGGAACCTAAAAATTGAGCGAGGCAAGGTAAGAGTTCAATGAGGGAATCTAAAAATTGAGAGAGGGAAGCTAGATATTGAGCGATGCAACGTATAAATTGAGCGAGGCAACGTAGAAATTGAGCAAGGGAACCTACGATTTGAGCTAGGCAACCTAGGAATTGAGCGAGGGAAGTTAGAAATTGAGCGAGGGAAGCTACAAATTGTGCGAGGGAACCTAGAAATTGAGCGAGACAACATAAGATTTGAGTGAGGCAACATAGGAATTGAGCGAAGGAACCTAGGAAATGAGTGAGTCAATGTAGAAATTCAATGAGGAATCCTAGGAATTGAGCAAGGGAAGCTAGAAATTAAGCAAGGGAACCTATAAATTCAGCGAGGAAACTTAGGATTTGAGCAAGGGAAGCTAGAAATTGAGCGAGGGAACCTAGAAATTGAGCGAGACAAGGTAGAAATTCAGCGAGGAAACCTAGGATTTGAGCGAGGCAACCTAGGAATTAAGCGAGGGAAGTTAGAAATTGAGCGAGGTAAGCTAGAATTTGAGCGAGGGAACCTAGAAATTGAGCGAGGCAACCTAGGATTTGAGCGAGGCAACATAAGAATTGAGCGAGGGAACCTAGGAAATGAGCGAGGCAACGTAGAAATTCAACGAGGAATCCTAGGAATTGTGCGAGGGAAGCTAGAAATTAAGCGAGGGAACCTAAAAATTTAGCGAGACAACTTAGGATTTGAGCGAGGGAAGCTAGAAATTGAGCGAGGGAACCTAGAAATTGAGTGAGGCAAGGTATGAATTCAGCAAGGCAACCTAGGAATTGAGCGAGGGAAGCTAGAAATTGAGCGAGGCAACCTAAGAATTGAGCGAGGCAACCGAGGGAACCTAGGAATTGAGCGAGGAAAGCTACAAATTAAGCAAGGGAACCTAGAAATTGAGTGAGACAACCTATCAATTAAACGAGGCAACCTAGGAATTGAGCGAGGGAAGCTAGAAATTGAGCGAGGCAACCTATGAATTGAGCGAGGGAACCTAGAAATTGAGCAAGGCAACCTAGGAATTGAGCGAGACAATGTGAAAATTCAGCGAGGAAACCTAGGAATTGAGTTAGGGAAGCTAGAAATTAAGGGAGGGAAGCTAGAAATTGAGAGAGGGAACCTAGAAATTCAGCAAGGCAACCTATAAATTGAACGAGGCAACCTAGGAATTAGGCAAGGGAAGTTAGAAATTTAACGAGGCAACCTAGAAATTGAGCGAGGGAACTTAGAAATTAAGCGTGGCAACGTAGAAATTTAGTGAGGCAACCTAAGAATTGATCGAGGGAAGCTAGAAATTGAGCGAGGGAACCTTGAAATTCAGCGAGGCAACATAGAAATTCAACAAGGCAACCAACAAATTAAACGCTAATTAAATCATCAACAAAGATTGAGTGCTCAAATCCTAGGTTTCCTTGCTAAATTTCTAGGTTCCCTTGCTCAATTTCTACGTTGCCTCGCTCAATTCCTAGGTTGCCTCGCTCAATTTCTAGGTTCCCTCGCTCAATTCATAGGTTGCCTCGCTCAATTTCTAGCTTCCCTTGCTCAATTTCTAGCTTCTCTCACTAAATTCCTACCTTGCCTTGCTCAATTTCTAGGTTCCCTCGCTCAATTCCTACCTTGCCCCATTCAATTTTCAGTTTGCCCTCTCAATTTCATGATTGCCCCGCTCAATTTCTAGTTTGACCGCGAAGTGAATGAAATGGATTTTCGACCATCGACCCGATGGAATCTTGGAAAATAACTAGGTTGGTTGACTAAATTAGCTTCTCCTACCCCAAAATCATATGTTGTATGTTAAGTAATTAATTTTAGTTTAGGAGATATGCTTGTTAAATAAATAGATAAAGAAATGAATTAAAAGATAGAAAAATATTTTTATATACTTATATATACATATTTACATAATTATGTATTAGAGAAAAATGTAAGGGGAAAAAAGTTCTCCTTGTAAAAAAAAAGTAAAAAATAAAATTTGTCTGGCTCCCGCGATAGTGCCGTCCTTTTTTTTTTTTTTTTTTTTTGCTCTGTGTGTGCTTTTGTGGGTCCCATCATGATGTCTGTGTTATATCCAAACCGTCCATCTATTTGGCGAGCTCATATTAAGGCTTGAGATGAAAAATACGACAGATCTAACTATCAAGTGGACTACACTGTAAAAGGCAGTGGGGAATTGAACGTCTACCATTGAAACCCTTTTAGGGGTTACAGAAGTTTTGGATCATTATGAAATTTGTTTTTCCTCTTCATCCGGGCCTTTGTGACCTTATGAATAGATTGGATGGAAAATAGATGTTATGATAGGCCCTACAAAATTTTTAATGGTGAAAATCAATTTCCCCCGCTACTCTTTGTGGTGTGGTCCAGTTGATCTTTGGATATGAAATTTTTTTTTTTTTTTTGGATAATGGTCCGAAATGATCTTGAAATATGGATGAACGTTGTGGATATAATAAATATATAGCTGTGGAGCCATGTAGCTTTGATCTCTTTTAAGCCGTTCGTACAACTCTCAGTTGGAGGAGCGTCAGCGCTCGTCAGTTTCGTCCTTAGAGTCGCCGTCCGCACGTGCTAGTCTAAGTTGGTAACTTAAGTTTGTATTCCTTCATAAAAACCGCTGGATAAAAGGTTTTGTCTACAGTGGTCATTTTCTCCTTAATTATCTCAACCAGAAGAAAATAAGTAATCGGTCTGGTAGTTATCAGTTGGTTGGACCGAATTGTATACAACTGTTTTATACATAAAACACTCAAACTCTATTATAGTCAAATCTACTCCGTTCACCATGTGAAGCCATATAGAAAATCTAACACTAAGGTTTGTCCTGCCTAATATTTGGATGAACAATGTGGTATTGATATTAAAACTTTTAAGTTCATAAGGTTTGTCCTGCCTAATATTTGGATGAGGCTGATTTTTGTATTTTCGCTTCATCTTGGTCAATTAAACAACGTTTGTTGATGATATTCACCATGGTGACCCCCACACAAGCCCATGGGTGGCATCCCTACCCATCAGTGCACCTAGTTCGTGTATTTCATTGATTTTCTGCCTCATCCTGTAATTAAGGATAGAGCCAGGTGGACGGGTTAGATACTCTTTTATCGTATTCTGTCGGCTGCTTCCTCTGCAAAGTTACAAACCATATGGACGCCGTGGATATACAGTACATACATCGAAGTGGGTCCTACAGTCAGGGTCGCACCCACATCAATGGTTTTGGCGTGGCTGCCGCACTCCACAGGACCACAACAACTACCATCCCCTCTTCTCTTCTCTCATCAGGAGTCGTTTGGCACCCACAAAATCTTCGATTTCGTAAAATGTCGTCGAGAAGAGCTGCCGCTGCCGCTACTCAAAAGGGTAAAACTCTCTCCTCTCCAGCTTCTATTGAAATTACCATTTCTGCCCTTGATTCTAAAATCACAGAGAACAAAATCCCGACTCCAACCCAATTCAACTATTTGGTGAATGATCTATTCAATTCGATTCGAGCCGGTGCTTTTGTGAGGTTAGAGGATGCAGTGGGCCTCTTCAATCGTATGGTCCGCACGCAGCCGCTGCCTTCAATCCAGACCTTTAATTGCCTGTTAACTACTATTGCTAAAATGAAACACTATTCGACCGTGATTTCTTTGCATCGGGAGATGAATTGGATAGGGATCCCATCCAATATCTATACATGGAGCATTCTTCTCAATTGTTCCAGCCGCTTGAATGGCATCGGTTCTGGTTTTGCTATTCTCAGCGACATCCTGAAACGTGGCCATGAGCCGAATGTCGTGACTCTGGCTACTTTTATTAAGGGGTTTTGTATGGAAGGGCAGATTGAGGAAGCGAGTAGTTTCTTTCTGAAGACGGTAGAAATGGGATATCCTTATAATGTGGTGTCGTTCGGGATACTAATCGACGGTCTTTGCAAGTCGGGGAACAACGGAATGGCTCTTGGGTTGCTTCGGAAAATGGAGAAGGGAGCGGTTAAATGTAGTCCTAACTTTGCTGTTTATAACACAATCATCGACAGTCTATGCAAAGATGGGCTCACAAGGGAGGCGCTT
Source organism: Magnolia sinica (assembly GCF_029962835.1). Lineage (NCBI taxonomy): Eukaryota > Viridiplantae > Streptophyta > Magnoliopsida > Magnoliales > Magnoliaceae > Magnolia > Magnolia sinica. The sequence goes on along the minus strand of NC_080578.1, from coordinate 87,037,207 downwards.
AACCTCTTCTCAGAAATGGTTGGTAAAGGGATTCAGCCGAATGTTTTCACTTACAATTCTTTAATTCATGGACTATGCAATTTAGGGCAGTGGAAAGAAGCAATGAGTCTGTTCGAGGAAATGTCAAATCGAGGAATCTCGCCTGATGTCACAACCTTCAACATACTGGTGAATGCTCTTTGCATAGAAGGAATGGTTAAAGAAGCCCATGGATTACTAGAATGGATGACCCAGAGAGGTGTGGAGCCTAATGTAATCACATACAATGCATTGATGAATGGCTACTGTTTTATTTGCCAAATGGATGCTGCCTTAAAGATATTTGATTACATGGTGTGTAAAGGTCATAAGCCTAGTGTCGTGACTTATAACATGTTAATCAACGGCTATTGCAAGAAGCAGATGGTAGACGAGGCTATGTGGCTTTTCCGAGAAATGCCTTGCAAGGGATTGAAGCCCAATGTTGTTACTTACAACACTCTTATAGGTGGGCTATACCGGGTACGGAGAATTGTGGCTGCACAAGAGCTCTTCAATGAGATGAAAGCTCATGGACAATGTCCGAATCTTATCACATACACCATTTTGATGGATGGGCTATGTAAAAGTGAGCATCCTGTCGAGGCAATGAAACTACTTAATGAGATGCAAATTAAAGGAATTCAACCAAATAATAAAGTTATGGATGTCCTTATTAATGGAATGTGCGAAGCTAGGGAACTTAAATATGCGAAGGAGCTTTTCAGTTGGGCCTCCACCATGGGCTTGGGGAATGATGTTAGGACACATAACACGTTAATCAATGGGCTCTGTAAAGAAGGGCTTTTGGAGGAAGCTAATGGATTGTTCTTGCAAATGGAAGAGAAGGGTTTCCAACCAAACAGTTTCACCTTCAATGCTTTAATTAGGGGCTTTCTACAAAAGAATGAGACCCTCAAGGCAATGCAACTTCTTGGGGATATGGCTAAAAGACATTTTTCTGTGAATGCATCCACCGCAACTATGTTAGTGGGCTTGCTCGCAGATGACGTAAAAGGTCAAGAATACTTGGGAATGCTTCATAAATTTGTACCCTAGGGGCGACAAAGAGGTGATTTGGTGAACTTCGATTCAACATCAACTCTCTCTCTCTCTCTCTCTCTCTCTCTCTCTCTCTCAAGTTGTAACGACCCATACCATAATTGTAACAATGTTATCTGTTCTGACCACTGTTACCGTTAGGGAATACCTTGCTTGTAAGAGGTTGATACACATTCAACTCCTCCCATATTCCTTTGAGTTTCCTGTAATATTCACCTAGCGATTTATCTCCTTGTTGGAAAGGAAAAAACCTTTTCAAATAATTGGTGTGGATTGAGTGATGTTTTTATTTTTATTTTATTTTTCATGAATACATCTCTCATGGATAGAGCTATACATAAATCGAGTTAGCTCAGTCATCTCGCTCGACTCAACTAGGAAAAGCTCGAAATTGGATTCAAACCGAGTCGAGTTGGTTTTTAGAGCTCGAAAAAAATTTCAAGTTGAGTTTAAGCTTGCCCGAGCTTGACTCGACTCAGATCGAACCTCAACTCGAATCGACTCGGATTGAATTGGCTTGATGACTCGGTTATTTTGATATTGATGCTGCTCACCAAGTGGTTGATGAAATGATTCAACGAAGTGTTGTTTCGGGTGTATACATTCTCCGTAGGATTGGTTGGTGCGAGGAAGGAATGGAATCGAAACAAATCACTACAAAAAAAAAAAACTTTACATTATAAGACTGCCCTCATATCTTGATTTTGATGTTGCTCACTGAGTGTCTGATGAAATACCTGTAAAGTGCTGTCATTGTTTTACATTTTGTTTGAAATTGAAGATGCACTCTACGTGTTTGAGAAAATGTCGCACAGGCTCGAACTTGTCTCGAACTTGTCTGAGTTGTTGATTGAATCAAGCCAAGCTTGCCAGTTAGGCTCAAGAAACGAGCCAAGCCGAGTTCGAGCTGGGGTTAGCTACTGGCTGAGCCGAGCCGAGCTGTGCCAGGCTCATCTCGGTTCGACTTATTTACAACTCTACTCATGGAGAATCCTAAACTTTATTTACCATATCTAGAAACATTTCTAATAGACATTTCCATACAATTCCACAAGCACATCACGATCTGAGCACTGTCCTAAATCCATTCATCATATTTACTTCTTTTCATCCAATTTCTCCTATTGTTCCCCTTGGCTGTTAAGACTTGTATAGATTTAGAATACTAGCCATTTAACTTGATAGTGGATATTTGAAACCTCAAAAAGTCATATGGATTTACGAACCTGATTTTTGCTTACCCTTCATATACATTGCAAATAGAGGCAATAAAAAGCAAAAGAAATGGATGTACAATGCTTATAGAAGTAAGGGCTAATGCTTCTGGAAACTTGAATGCTTCAGCCACTCAATCCAACACAATGCGTAAACAATACAGGATGCACCAATCGGCCCATACACCTTAATCAAATACTAGAAAGAACTACGATCACTTACACATCACCAACACCATTCACACATAGGCCATTGAAGAGGACAGTTTACTAGAAATAACCCTAAGTTTCTTAAAAAGCTATGAGCACAAGAGAACATGAAGGAAAGGAAGAGAAGGTTTTTGATAGGTAAGGGAAAAGAAAGTGATTGGAACTTGATCGATTACCGCTCTAATACCATCTAGTTTGATGTAAGAGAGAAGAAAAAGTGGAAAAGGGAACGAAGAGAATGGGAAAGGAAGAGAAAGTTACAGTTGGATGTCCCCCACCCCCTTGCTTATATTTACTTAAATCATAAAACAAAGTTTGTATCCAAATTTGGAATCTCCCTTTCAAATTTTGGATAAACAAAGTGTTCACAAAAATCAGGGCTTGTATCAAAATGGTAGTAGAGATTGATTTGTTGTTCGAATATTGTGAGAAAATTCGTTTTGCTATAATCTAAATACGGAAAAAAAAACTGCAAATGGTGCCGAAAAATATTTGAATAGGGTAAAAAATGATAGCATTTTCATAAAGTTGTAGAAGGAATCTCAGGAGTTGGTTATAGGTGTAGGGAAAGATAGCTCGAGCTCGTCGTTGATAGCGAATCAGAACATGGAAGATGATGGAACACCATATCGAGCAATGGATGATAAATCATTGTGTTGTAAGTCCCTCATTGGTGGGCAAAAAGGTGGAGGGAATAAAAGAGGAGGTATTGATGCATGGTAGTAATGATACCAATGTCAGTCATGGCCGAAGCTTTCAACGGGTGTGGGTCTCTTTAGGGGGGTCAAGACGCTTCGAACGAGAAGTCGAGCAATAAGCGTAGGGTACTTTTCTTGTTTTAATGAAGCAGAAGAGAATGGTGACATGTGGTGGTGATGTCACAAAAAATGCTTTTTAGCGTAGTGAAGTTTTGAATGAAACTTTTAATGTGGGCCTCACATTGCCTGTGGAAGGTGTCTCGCGAGTGGTTTTGTTAACACAACTGGGAACCACACGTGTGGTTTGCTTCACATAGATGGGCGAAAGTAGTGACGGCATGTGCTTGAAATTAATATAACGATATGGTGATTTTTCTCTGTTTTCTTCTTCTTCTTCTTCTTCTTCTTCTTTTTGACTTCGAATTGCTAGGAGAAAGAGAATATCTTCAGGGGCAATCGAGCGTTTCCATTTTGAAATTATTGGAGGATTAGATAGAGTTTGGAGAGTGCAATGGGGTCTACGTTAAGCATCAATCAGTTGAAAGTTCCGACCAAGTGATGATGATTCATAAAGGTACACTGTCGTCATTGTTAGATCTACAGAGGCAAGAGGAAGATGAAGAGGCATCGACAGAGAGTTTGGCAATGTTTGCTCTGATAGTTTCTCACGAGGTGTAGAAGAAAGAGAGGAGTTCAGCAAAGAGAAGGGCAAGCACAATTTCTCTATGAAGATAATAAGTAGGAACGTGCGTCATATGAGGTGTCTGTAAAAGAGGGCACATATTAGGAATAATTGTAAACAATACAAGGCTTAAATAGTAGCTTTCCAGGCAAGGTATTTCGTATAGGTAACTATGGCCGTAACGGTCACCACCATTACCAATATGGGCATCGGCCGTAACGGTCACCACCATTACCAATATAGGCATCGGTCGTAACGGCCGATACCGGGGGCATAACGACCATTACGACCTCCATAATGGTTGAATTTATTTTTTTCCCTGAAAAGTTCTGGAATAATATAAATATTCCAAATATGTATTCTTTTTTTTCTTTATTTATTTATAAAAAAGAACATGTTTATGGTAGCGTAACAATCTACTCTTTTGGCGAGAGTGTTGCATCTGGTTGTTTGGTGAATTTATGAACATGGTTACATGTCTCTAATATTTACACATCACAATTAAGCAATAGAACTAGAAAATGAAAAAAAGGCATAAATAACATGTTTTTTGAAGGAAAAAAAAAAAAGACCCTCGAAGCTTCTATTCGCCTAAATCACTTCAATCTATTGTTTTAATCCTAAAAAAATATAGTAAGAGTGGTGGAAATCTGCTGTAGAATATTCTAAGAAAGTTTTTAGAATGAGAAAAGTGAAAAAATGAATTTAAATAGAAAAAAGTTGTCATCTTTTGACCGTTATGGGGGTAATGGTTGTTATGCCCCATAATGGTCGTTATAGCCCCAAAAAAGCCAATTGCCCCATTTCATCCCCGTATCGTGTAATGGTCATTGCCATTATGTATACGTATCGGCCTTTATGGCCATATCAGAATAAATACAGAACACTTTACTTCCAGGAATCAAAGCTGCAATCATATGATTAGAGGATGGTGGACTTATTGTGTAGGGGAAAATTCAAAGGTTGGGTGGCGTAAAACACAAATTGTTCAATAGGTAGATTTTTAACTATCTAGAACTCAAAGTTGTGGTCAAAGGAGAATTGTTGGGAGGGGCATTTCTCCCTATTTCTACTAGTAAAAGAGGTTTTATCAGGTTTTAAGTGGGTTTTTACAGTTGTCTATGAGCCAAATAGATTGAGCTCATGACAATTATTCTGAGCTGAATTGGATTCATGCCAGAGTAAACAATAGTCGCCATGAGTGGTGGGTGGAGACTTCAATGCTGTGAGATTCTCTTTTCAAGAATCAAGTGGCAACCATATAACCAGAAGCATGGGGAATTTCTCAAAATGGATAGTCTATAACGACAAGGTAGATTTACCAATGGGCAAAGTAAAATTCACGTGATCTAATGGTCAAACTAGGGCAATTAAGTTGAAGCTGGATTGATTTTTGCTCTCAACGGATTGGGTTGAAAAGTTTCCTTTAGTTTTTCAAAGAGTTCTGTTTAGGCCAATATCCGATCACCACCCGATCCTTTTAGAGATGAAAGATGAGGATTGGGGCTTGCATCCTTTTATGTTCGAGCTTGCTTCCTTAGTGGTGTAGAGTTTCTCGGATAAGGTGAAAGTATGTGGGTCTTCTTTCTCAGTTTGGGGTGGGGCCGGTCTCTCTTTTCCAAAAATTAAATTTGCTTAAGGGAAAGATAATTTTTTTTTTTGGAAAAAGAGGTTTTGGAGAACTGGGAGGAGGAATCCTTGAAGAAATTCAGATGCTTAAAGTAAAAGAAGAGGGAGGCGAACATTCAGTTGATGAAATGGCATGGAGAAAAATTCGTAGGGCGAAGTTCAATGCGAGCTTAGGAAGGAAGAAATCAAATGGGGACAATATTCTAGGACTCTTTGGTTAAATGTGGGAGGCAAAAATATGAAATTCTTTCACACAATGGCTAGTGTGCGAGCTCGGAACAACAAAATTAAAAGTGTGGTGGTTGAGGGGGAAAGGGTTGAAGGGAAAGCAAGGGTATATGCATTGATAGTAAAACTTTACAAGGAGCTGTTGTCTAGGGAAGATTGGGAAAGACCAACATTTGATAATCTTCCTTTGGGTTCTATTTTGCGAGAGGCAGCAGAGTCTCTAGAGGAAGCTTTCACAGTTAAGGAAATAGAGGCAACCATTTCGGATTTGGTGAGTCAAAAGCCCCTGGTCCTGACGGCTATTCGATTGCAATTTATCAAAAGTTTTGGGATCTATTAAAGGCGGATGTGATTGATTTTGTAAAGGTTTTTTTAAAAGGAGTACTAGCGGTGGAATTAGGGACCACTTTTGTTGCACTAATCTCAAAAACACAAGGGGTGGAAAGCTTGAGGGAAGGTTCATTTCCGACTACATATCTTGGGTATCAATCTGTATAGGGAAGCTGGCCAAACACCTATAGGATAAAGTAATCGAGAGATTTGAAAGAAAGTTATGAGGTTCGAAGAGAAGGCACTTGTGTTTGGGAGGAGGGTTAATGCTAATTAAGGTGGAAATGTCTAATGTACAACTCTCCTACATGTCCTTATTTAAGTATCCGAAAGCGGTGGTGGAGAAGCTCTAAAAAATTATGCGGGATTTCTTGTGGAAGGGGGCAAAACAAAAGCATAAGTTTCATCTTTTGAAGTGGGAGGAAGTATGTTAGCCATGGGATAAAGGAGGAGCCGGTCTTAGGGTCTTGGGAGAGATGAATTTAGCATTATTGGGTAAGTGGGTGTGGAGGTTTGGTGTTGAAGATGATAGTTTATGGAGAGAAGTGGTGGGAAGAAAGTATGGATTTCAAGAAGCTTCTTGGTGGATTAAGGCATCATCATTGTATAGGGCATTGTTTCTTTGGAAAGCGGTGGCCTCGCTAAAAAATTAGGTTTGGGAAGGAGTGGGGGTTTCTTTGGGTAATGGTGAGGGGTGTAGATTTTGAGAGGATGTTTGGCTACATGATAAAAAGTTGAGGGAGTTGCTCCCCCTTTTAGCAGAGCTTTTGCAAGAGGTTAACTTGTCCGTGGCAAGGTGTTATTCTTTCCAAGGAGCCCAGGAGAAACTTAAATGAGGAAGCGGTAGAGGAGTTGTTGAGATTGTTGGAAATGTTGAGCAAGGCATGCCCTTTGGTCTTGCAAAGAGATTTGATCTGGTGGTTAGAAGAAAAGTCCGGCAAGTTTTCAGTTAAATCTCTCCACCAAATGATCAGTTGCAGGTTAAATGTCAACAGGGTTAGTCACACAGCTTAATCTTTGGAGATATGACACTCCTTTGAAGGTGGCTGCTCCAGCTTGGCTAGTGGGAAGTAAGAAAGTGCCTACAGTCGACAATTTGCTCAAGAGAAAAATGATTCTTCTAAATGTGTCTTATGTGTTACCAGGATGAGGAATCAGTGAATCATCTTTTCCTTCATTGTGTAGTCGTAAAGAAAGTATGGGAGGGGTTTCTTGGCATGTTTGGTTCTCGGTGGGTCATGCTATGTTCCGTAGACTCTTTCTTTTTGTCTTGGCATGGTGGGGGTAAACAGTAGATCAACATGGAATGGGTGATCAAACCAAAGGCTATTGTGGCAGATCAGTTTCCTAAAAATTGGGCAGATTTTTGTAGTTTCTTTTTCTTTGTTCTTTTTTTTACGTTTTCTTGTAATTCTTTAGGCTTTGGCCTCTTTGCAATAAAATCATCAAAGCTCAAGGGAAAAAAAAAAAAAAAAGAGAAGAAAAAAGAGAGACATAAATACCTCCCACGTATTGCAATTTAACATGTGCATTGTAAGTGTACCAAATATGACTAGAGGCTACATGATAAATAAAGAGACTAGGTGGGCCGTATACCTTTATGGTCCTTATTACTATTATCTAGGTGTGCTATACAATTGTACACCATTGTATACCCACATTCATCAACATTAACATAATTGATGCATGCGGGTTTCTTCTCCTTCTGTTTGCTGTAATTTTTGTTTGTTTTAATTAGTTTATGCATGGTTAATCTCCTTCAATCTGACAAACAATTGATTTGCATGTTTAGTTTGAAGTTACAATCTGGTGGTAGTAATCGGTCACTCTGATCTTTCCCTCTCCATCTTTGTTTCAGTGATTCTCTATTTGCTGAGCTAAAATTTATCTCCCTTTTTTATATTTTTTAATACCCTTTTTCTATTGAAGGTGATGTCCATGATGTTGATTATGACAATGGTGGTGGTGAATATGGTTATGATGCTAATATTGGACTATGTTGTTGAACAACAGATTATGATAAAGAACGTAGCATTGGGATATGCATGTTGGGTGGAATGGCCTTGGTAATGTTGAGTGTGATCAATTGTTGGAGTTGTATATAGTGGCTGGAATTTATCATTTATTATTTATCTCTACTGCCATTATTTTTCAGATTCATGATGAAAGTCAGGCCCTTGATTGAGTGTAATGGCCATGGGATAAGGCTTAGATGACGACGACGACAATGATGACCTCTGCTGCTATTGGATTTTCTACTTGAAGTTCCGAATATATGTTAGTCATGAGTTTTGGTGTTGATGAAGATAGAATGTGGCTTTTGTTTTAAGGCTCCATATTTGATTCGCAGCTTCTTGTTTTGACAATTAAAGAGCTTTAATTGCCCTTTTCAGGAGTTTGCACTTCTATTCTTCATATGCTCAGTTGGTTTTCTGTGGGCTTCTATCCTTCAATCCTTCAGCTCATGGGAGTGAATTTGGTGGTGCTATGCTTGTCATGAGCAGTGGGGTTTTGCTGGGCAGTTTCATATCAAATTCCATGGTTTTAAGCTGTAGTGCAGAATTGCAGGCCAGTAACAGCCCCAAGGATCTGTTGTGATTTTGATTGATTCATAGAATTTGGTTGTTATTATCAAATGGAATGGCCCTATGTGCTATTTGTATGGGCTGCTCAGATGTCAGACACCCTTTCAGTGATTCATGCGTTGCAGCATCTTTTTGTTTTTGAATTGATGCAGTTGGAGCCGATTTCTTTCTTACTTCTTCTTACTTGGTTTCTTTCTTTTCTTGTCTTCTTTTTTTATTAGCTGAATGCAGATGATGTCCAATGTTAATGTTCAATCTATGCATTAGTGGCTAGCTGTTGCCGTCTGCTCGGGATAGTTTATTTTACAACAGATTCATTGATGGAGACTAGGTGCAGGCCAGTGGCTGCTTGATTTTTCTCCAATTTTCTGTGCATTCATGGCCTTCTGATGTTGGTATAGTGATGTCTTAGATATGGGCAATTCGTCTAACTTTGAGTTGTTAAAAGTAGCCCACTTGTTTATGCATTGTCAATTTGCAAACTTCATGTGAGAAGCTTTTCCTATCTCCTTGGTATAGGTTTATATACTGATGCAGGGAGGGACATGATGAGGTCGATCACCATCTTCCTCAGGGGATATCTGCTCCGAATCCATGGAGCTCTTTGGACTCCTAACAGAGCTTCCTCAAATTCACAAGGGATAAAAGTAGAAATAATTTCTAATAAATTCAAAACAACTTGATTGATGATAAAAAATGAAATTACAACTCTTTAAATAAAGAAGTCAAACCTAGGATAGAGTTTTAGATTTAGACTCCAAGTCAAACACCCTAAAAAGGTGACTTATTATAAATAGTAAACTTGCTATCTATAGACGACTTCTATTCCTACTAGACCCCATGGTTTTTGGCTAAAAATAGCGAGTGTCCAATTCGGACCAACCACGTTATTCTCCTAATTTTTCTATGCCCTTTTCATGTTGGGCAGGATTTCTACAACTCAAATGATCAAAAGTTATACTCGAATTAAAACTTACTATTTATAGTAAAAACAAAATTAAATGGGAATTTTAACCATCGATCCGATTGAATCTTGCAAATCCGCCGTGGGTAACCCGGCATAGTGGGTTGGTTGGCTTAAGTTGGTTCTCTTACCTCAAAATCGTATAATATGTCAAAAAACTCGTCCAGGTTTGTGAGATACAACTGTTTTAAGGTTCTGACGGTCCGGGTCATTTCTGCCTCCGATCCGGCCTTTTTTGGTCCATCTTTGCCATGTAAGTGTCTGTGACCCGCTCTACATCATATACGCTGGCAGCATGTGGTATTAGGTGCCAGCACAGAGACGGAAATGCTCATTCCTATGCATATGGTCATTTTACCATTAAACCCAACTGTTGTGGTTGCCAGTGACCAACTCCTAATAATAACAAGTCATAGGTAGTGGCAGATTATTCAAAACAACTCAATCTCACATATGTTTGCTCTGCTTGTTTGATTTTTCTATGAAAATTCTGTATGGCCGACTTCCATGGTGATTGGAGCAGATTGATTTGGAAGAGATCTTGACATCTCAAGGACCCGTATGAGTCCAATCATGAAATGTTTGTGATGCATATATACAGCTTTGTCACTCAGTTTAGCTTACATCAAAGCCAGCTTTCTATTCATTTCATTATTCTTACATTTCTTGAGTGTTGCTCATTGGCTGATTTTATACAGAGAGATTTAAATCAATACGGATGTTAGTCCACTTCATAATGGAATGCTCGGGTTCTCGACGATGAGCGACTATCCTCGGGTTTTGAGAACCAGGGTGTTATAGTTGGTGTTGATGCATATAGAATGTGGCTTTTGGTTCAAGGATCCATCAAATGATTTGCAGCTTCTTCATTTTGACAATTAAGAGCTCTGATTGCCCTTTTGCAGGAGTTGCTCTTCTATTCTTCATATGCCCAGTTGGTTTGCTGTTCGCTATGGGCTTCTATCCTTCAATCCTTCAGCTCACGGGAGTGAATTTCGTGGTACTTTGCTTGTCATGAGCAGTGGGGTTTTGCTGGGCAGTATCCTATCAAATTCCAAGGTTTTTAAAGTTGTAGTGCAGAATTGCAGGCCAGTAACAGCCCCAAGGATCTGTTCTGATTTCAATTGATTCATAGAATTTGGTTGTTATAATGAGATGGGCTGGCCCCTTGTGCTATTTGTATTGGCTGCTCAGATGTCAGACAGACTTTCAATGATTCATGGGTTCATTTTGTATTCGAATTGATGCAGCTGGAGCTGGTTTCTTTCTTCCTCTTCTCCTTCTTGCTTCTTCTTTTCTTATTGTTTTTTTTAGTAGCTCAGCGCAAATGATGTCCAATGTGAAGGTCTATCTATGCATAAGCGGCTAGCTGTTGCTGTCTGCATTGGATGGTTTATTTTGCAGCGGATTCATTGATGGAGATCCGGTGCTGGCCGGTAGCAACTTGATTTTGGTCCAATTTTTTGTGCATTCATGGCCTTCTGATGTTAGTATGGTCATGTATTGGATACTGGCAATTTGTCTAGCTTTGCTTAATCAAAGTAGGTGTTTATGCATTGTCAGTTTGCAAACTTCATGAAGAAGCTTTTCCGATGTCCTTGGTGTGGGTTTATATTCTGGGCTGGTAGCATGTGGAATTAGGTGCAAGCATGGGGAAGAAAAATACTCATTCTTACCATCATTTTACAATTAAACCCAACTGCTGTGGCTGCCAATGACTAACTCCTGGTTATCAAGTCATAAGTAGTGATAGATGATTCAAAATGACTCAATCTCACATCAGTTTGCTCTGCCCATCTGATTGCCCTAGGGAACTCTGCATGGCCCACTTCAATGGTGATTGGAGTAGATTGATCTCAAAGAGAGATCCCAACTTCTCAAGCACCCTTATGAGTCCAATCATGAACTGTTCGTGACGAATGCATAGGGCTTTGTGACTCAATTCAGCTCACATCTATGCCAGCTTTGTATTGCTTTCATCATTCCTAATGCATGCATAGACCAAAGATGTTTCTGATTTGAGCGTGCATTTGCATGCCCCCAACAGAATCCATGAAGCCTAACAGAAAATTTCCAAGCAAGCTGCATGCATATAACACCCTCCAACAGAATCCATGTAGCCTAACAGAAAAATTCCAAGCATATAACATCTAGTTTTTCTGACCACCTCAATTAAGAAAATAGTGAAGAAGTCTTAGTGGTACCAAGGAACATGAAAGAATCTACATGCAATTGCTGAGTACAAAATGGAATTAAACATCTAACAACTTTGACTAATTTCCAAATGATCCTTTTGATCACTAAACAATTAATCATCATCTTCCACGGGCGGATGCTTTATTTATTTATTTTTAAGGTAACAAGAAAATAACTTTCTCTCAACCTGTTGAGCTCACTAGATGAAAAACTCAATGTAGAACCTCTCCAGTCTATTGTGTTTGAATGAATAACTTCCAACCACAGTTCTAAAACTTGCTGACTTGACTTGAAACTCGGCCGAGTTAACTTTACTTGGCATGATTTTTGCTGGAAACTCGAATCTGCAAAAATCAGTTGGTTGGACCGAATTTTATACAACTGTTTTATACATAAAACACTCAAACTCAAACTCTATTATAGGCAAATCTACTCCGTCATCAGGTGAGAAAAATTATTTCAACTATACATACTAAAAAAGATCAGCCATATAGAAAATCTTACACTAACATGAGCAAAGTAATGTGGAATTGATATTAAAACTTTTAAGTTCATAAGGTTTGTCCTGCCTAATATTTGGATGAGGCTGATTTTTGTATTTTCGCTTCATCAACGTTTGTTGATGATATTCACCATGGTGAAGCCACGCAAACCCATGGGTGGCATCCCAACCCATCAGTGCACCTAGGTTGTGTATTTCACCTAGGATGGAGCCAGATGGACGGGGTGGATGCCTCACGTGTTGTAGAGGACCGCAGTAACGGTTGGTGATGGATCTACCATATGTCCATATATTCTCTTATAATATTACGTCCACTGCTTCCTCTGCAAAATTTGTCTAACCACCTTATTCTACCCCGCAGTGTGTGGGGCCCACCGTGTTGTAGTTATAACATCTAATCCGTCCATAAGCTGCCCTTTCAAGTTCACTCACTACGTACCAAAAATCAGTTTGATACAAAACCTATGTTGTTCACACAACAGGAGAGAGTTTGGATGAGTTTCTTACCATTAAAAATTTCCATCTTGTTTCTGGGAACGACTTTCTTTCTTATAGACCATCTAATCCATTCAGAAGATGGGTTCCACCACCATGACTGGGCACTTCAAATCAGGGCATTTCAAAACTGAGGTAGGCCATCCGTAATTTTAAAGGTTTTAAACAGGTTTTTGCACTGCTTGGGCAACCTGATTTTTGGATGATACTAAGGTTTGGAGAAAATGAGGGGCACACATGATGGACGGATTGGATGTGTGACCCATCTCTTCAAAGGAACCTACGGTCAATAGGCTGGGCCAACCTATGGGCTTATGGGCTGGTTAAGTATTTCGGGCAGGCTTAGGTATAAAAGACCAAAAACTTAGGGCTGAGCCTACTGAGAGTATTGCTCGGTTGCTTTACTAAAACAAAATAAAAGATCAAGCAACTTTGGGCTGAGCTTGGACTATATAACCCCATCTCACACAAATGTAGTCTATCTGATCAGACTGATATAATCAGATAAATCTAAAAATAGAACCATTTTATTGATAAAAGCTTTCTTTAAAAAAATAGTGAAAAAAATATAACCAAAAAATAAAAAATAAAAAATCTTTCAAAACACCTGCACAGTGAGCCCATTCCACAACTTAAAAGAATTGCTTTTTTAATAATCCATTTTTGAAGACTCACTCTTTGCAAAACCACAGGCATTCCTTCATCTGATTTTCGGTAGAGTCGATTTTCAAAGACAATTCTTGCATGCTTATCTATAGATGTAAAAAGAATAAAGAAAAATATCAATTCTCTTCAAACTGTTGAGGGGGCATCTCCAACCATTGAATTATGCATTCACTAAAAAAAAAATATGTGAGCATGGCATACACATGACCTCCTTCCCTGTAGAGAATTCATTCACACAAATTGTACACTTGATCTCGTCTGACTCTCCTTTGTTGGAACTCATCCTCTTCAAGGCTTCAACTGAAGATCTTAATGCTGGGACTGCACTATCCCTCCTTTCAAAAGCCAAGTCCATTGATTCTCTTAGCGTCCTAGCCAGTGTCTCTTCTTCTTCTTCATCTTCTTCTTCTTCTTCAATCAATTCTAAAATCTCTAAAATCTCAAACTCAGCTACAATCTGTACCATCTCCTTTCCTGCTTCATGGGCTTTCTTTGCTATATAATTAATATTCTAGGCCACTGATTCAACAGTCTCGATGAATGTTTAAGTGAGAAATCATCTTTGCAATACGGCTTTTAGATGTCTCTGCTTGCAAGGAATAGTGAAGATCATCTGAGAATGTCTCAACCACCCTACGAACTTCCACAGTGGGCTCTGATTGATGTCCTCCTGCATCTAACCGTCTAGAGTATTCTTTCAACTGAATTTCTATGGATAGTGTGGACACTTGGGCTTCAGATTGTTGGACGTAGGCCAGTGGGGCCCACTGGTGAGCAATCACTAGTGGGTGGGTCCCACATGTTTAGGCTTTCTCCGGTCTTCTTTTCATTCGGTTGAGATTTCAAATTCAACTTTGAATTTGAAATATGATAAGAGATAGGGATTTGACCGGATAATATGGTTTCATCCTATCTCATCCGATTTCTCCCTCATTTCCTATAAAAGGGATGCGTTCTCTCTCTCGCAAAAAAAAAACAATCATACGAAATACCGAGAGTATACAGAGAGATATAGTGTGCACGGTAGTCTGTCCATCTTAGCTTGTCCTTGGGACGATCTGATCCATAGATCGCAATCCGGGGCCACTATATACCGTAGGATCAGAGGTGTGAATAGTTCCATCTGCTCCAGTAGTAGATAGGCGGGCCGTTGGAGCGTCAATCTTCTACTTTGTAAAGGTTCCAAACATCGTGTAGACCGTCAGATCTTGAGGGATCACCTTCCGCGCTTCCCAACAGTGGTATCAGAGCAATCAACGACGGATCTCCGATTATTATCATCTAAAAAGGTAAGTGGCCCATCTTTTCCTTTAGGAATGGAATTATGGCCCAACCCCTAAAATCATATGAGGGAAATGGACGGTTCAGATTTTTCTTTGGACAAGATTCATGTCTATGATTTTAGTATCAGATCAATCAGTGTGTACAATGTGCACAATGGATTGTTTTTTTAGCTAATCTAAGAGCCTTTTAATAATATAAATCAATTCTACGTATGTGAGTTAAAATCATACTTAGAATTATGAGTACAATGTGCAACGGATCACTTGTCATATAAATAAATTCTAAGGATGTGAGTTATGGATATAAATCACAACCAATGCTATGGATATAAGTCACAGACTTAGAATTCTTAGGCATTAACTAACGGTGGGACCCACTAGTCAGAATCCATAAAATGTGAGGAGTGATTGGCTGGTGTACATCATACATGCTATAAAGTTGCTGTATTGTACATGTGATTGGCTAATGTACAACACACCAGCTATTCAGCCCCATGAATTTCGGTGGAGAATTTCAGTAGAAGTTCGCTTGAAGGCGAAATAGGCGTGCGCTGTTACAGCATGTAGCAGCTTCTGGTTGGATTTTAAAAGTCAAAGTGGGGTCCACCGTGATGAATTGTCGATAAATCCACACCCTCCATTAGTTTTGTAAAATAATTTTAGGCCACGGGCCCGAATTTTAAATGGGTCTATGGATTGGACAGCCCACATATGGAGCAGAGAGATGGGATATAAACCCATTAACGCTGCACCCATTCCTGATTGTCCGTAAAAGGATTATTTTCAATTTGGGTTGGATAGGTGGGGTCCACTTATGATGCTTTCTTAGGGATCTGCTCCGTTCATTATTTTCTATGTATCGTGTAATGATATGGGGTTAAAAATGAGGCAGATCCACAAATCAGGTGGACCACTACAAACAAAAGATCTCATGCCACCCTTCATCACATCTACTATGTATAAAACATCTAGACAGTTAATTTATTTTCTGTCTTCTAGTGTTTGTCTCAAGTATATGCTGAGAGAGTAAACTTGAGGATGAACGGCTCCATCCTAGTGTAGTAAACTAGGCATGCATGGTGGTTCTGCCGTAAAGATGTCAATCCTTTTAAGAATACTGGGATGTTTTGTACACCATTTTTTATTCTAATGGTTCCATGTTTGCTGCTGTACACATATGCAATGTACACGTCTGGCTGCTTCACACGTGTTGGTTGTACATGTGTTGATTGTTTCATGGTGGGTCTGTTGTACACGTATTGGCTGCTTCACAAGTGTTGGCCATTTGTACACATGTTGGCTATCTGTATAGTTGATGTTCACGTGTTGGCTAATGTGAACGTGTGCACGTGTATACATGTGTTGGATGATGTGCAAGATATAAACTACTAGCAATATAGATATCGTCTTGAAGTACACCACAAATATATTGCTGATGTAATACTGTATTGGGAAGTCGATTGGCTGATGTACATCATATGTGTATAAACATGGTATAAGAAATTCATGTGATGTATCCATGTGCTTCAGCAATTCATGTGTTGTATCCATGTGCTAAAAGAAGTCTTCTCAATGCATTATTATATAGCTTTTAAATTGACGTCAGCAATTCATGTGCGTCTGATGGCGAGATATGTGTTGTATCCAAACCGTCCATCCATCTGATGAGCTTGGATTTATATTGGAGAAATACAATAAGCACTTGGTCAATGTGCTAGTGTATACGTGTTGGCGGATGTGCGCTGATGTACAACTGCAGTAACTATGTTTTTAGTTTTACTAATTTCACATGTGTAGATTTGTTGAAGGATGATGGACACATATCAAGAATGTTGTTTCTTTTATTAAATCTATCTTCACTGTTGATCTAAAGCTTATTAGTAATCAAAACGATCATCAACTATGATGATTAATGTTGATGAAAGGATCCATCATCAACAATGATCATTATCGGTAATGATCAGATCCATCACTAATAGTCATGATCACAGGTGAAGATTGTACTCTCTTTCTATCTAAGCACTTAATTTTTCTTTTCTGATGATGATGTTAATATGAAGGAAAATATTCGACTTGATGTGTTTAAATCTAAGCCCCCTTATTTTTCATTGAAAAATATAGAAAAACTTAGTACTTAGATACTCCCTATACTCAAATAAAGGTTGTGCATAACTTGAGTGGGAGTTTATTCTCCTACACCAAATGATGCATGCAACCATGTAATGGAAGGTTGCACGTTATATAAATTTATTCTTATAAAAGCATTAAATCTCATATTAATTAGAGAACTTGATTGTTCTACACCGCTCATTTGGGTATGTGGACTTTCAGATCTCATTAAGATGTGTTAACTGCTTTTATACTTTGAAATTTTATATAACACGTAGAAATGCTGATAATTAGTGTCAATACCTTAGATCATAGCTAAGTAGTGAAACTCATGCAATGTAGAGATAGCCACCAAAGCGTTAATCGCTGAACAGCTAAAATGACAACATTTCGACGGCAACAACTACGAAGACTGGTCCCGCGCAGTGCGATGACTTCTAGACGAGGACGACATATCTCACACACTCGATGTAGTTCAAGAGGAATCCATCCTGGCTAAAAACGGAAATTTACAAGAACATAGGGTTGCGATGACTCGCTATAATAAGTGGCGAAAAAAAAATCGTTCAGCTCGTAATGTCCTTCTTAGCACTATACACAAAGAACTCATACCTACGTATGAAGTGCATGATACCGCTAAGGGAATCTGGGAAGCACTGACAGATGCCTATGCGCAGAAGTCAGATGTGAGAGTTAGGGCAATGAAATTGGAATTTCAGGAGTACAAGATGCCTGTCGGCTGCCCCATCAAAGATCATATTCGTAAGATGGAGCAAATGATAGGTGCCCTTAGGAATGTTGGGTGCAAATTGAATGAAAATCAGAAGATTATAACCATGTACCGTTCCTTGCCTGAATCTTGGGCCCAAATCAAAAAAATTCTGAACTATACTGATTCTATCATAACGTTCAGAGACTTTTGTGGCCACTTGGTACGTGAGGTTGAAATGAATGCAATTCAGCCAGATTCGGCCAAGGCCTTTGTATCAGAGACCCATAAGTGAAAAGCTAACAATAAACGATTCAAAGCTCGCAAGAAGGCGAAGAAGAATAATCAAGAACCGAAGACCACAACACCTCCTCCAAATCTCAAGAAGGGGAATGGAAAGAAGAAGCAGAAAAAGACAAATGTAATCTGCTTTGTCTGTGAAAATTTTGGCCATTATGCTCGGCAGTGTGCCCACAAAAAGACGGTAATTTCTCAGTCACAAGATACTTTGTATGTAGGCGTTTGTTCTGAAATCCTTTCCGTTGATACTATATCTAACGAGTGGATTTTGGATTCAGGCGCAACAAAGCACGTGACACAGAGTCGTCGAGGACTCGAGGAATTTCAGCCTGTAGCCAAAGGAAGTTATAAGCTGTACATGGGCAATAACGCTGTTGAAGACGTACTAGGGATTGGCGTTCTCCATCTCCGTATGCGCATAGGGCAAATAATAATCCTTCGTGATACTCTTTTTGCACCGGGAATGCGTCGAAATTTAATTTCTGTTTCTAGGTTATTATTTGATGGTTTTGATATTCGGGTTTCTGGGACTAGAGTTTCTTTGAGACTGAATAACCTCATCTTTGCATAGGAAAATTTAATTTCAGATTTATTTATTCTAGACATAGATTGTGATAATGCCCATATTACTTTATCTGCTATGTCAAATAAAAATGTAGTATCTGAATATCAAAAATGGCACGCGAGGTTAGGTCACATCGGAAAGGATCGTATGACAAGACTAGTACGTTTTGGTCTGTTAGACTCCTTATCTAAAGTTGATTTACCATTTTGTGAACATTGTGTGTCCGGGAAGACATCAAAGAAACAATTTCCCAAAGCGGCTAGGTCTAAGGGCACACTAGAGATAATCCATTCAGATATCTGTGGACCCTTTAATGTACATGCTAGAAACAGATGTCAATACTTTGTCACTTTCATTGACGATTACTTGCGTTATGGATATGTGTATCTCATCTCAGACAAATATGAGGCTTTTGATTGTTTTCTTAAATATAAAGCTGAGGTGGAAAATCAGCTTAAGAAAAAGATTAAAACCCTTCGATCTGATAGAGGTGGCGAGTATACATCTGAAACGTTTAAATCATATTGTGAAAATGTTGAAATTGTTCGGCAATACATAATGGCTTACACTCCACAACAAAACGATGTTGCAGAAAGAAGGAATAGGACACTATTGGATATGGTTAGATCGATAATGGCACAAGCCAATCTCTCTACCACATTATGGGGAGACGCACTGTTAACAGCCGTCTACGTCCTTAATAGAGTCCCATCCAAAACCATTCCTAAGACTCCATATGAGATGTGGTCTGGGAGGACTTCTTCTTTAGCCAACCTCGCCCTTGAGGATCTTTGGGATATATTTTGCTACATACTCAACATAGAGGTAAACTTGATAGTAAAACTATTGAATGCGTGTTCATTAGGTACCATATGCATTTAAAGGGATACGTTCTAGTTTATGAGGACCATGGACGATGGATTGAGATAGAATCTCGAGACGTGACCTTCGTTGAAGATAGATACCCAAGCCGAGTGAAGTAAAAGGTTCCAATAGAACTTTTTGAAATACCCGATGTATCTCAGGAGAGTGGGAGTTCTGCTCCTCAAGATGAAGATGCTCCTATAGTTCACCAGGACAGTGGGAGGACATCACAACAGGCTCCTGAGTTACGTCCAAGCGAAAGAGGATTGATTCCCTGAAGATACTTCGATATTGAGGGGCAAACATTCTCTTGCGTTGCAGTTGATGATGATGAACCTGATTTATATCAGGATGCATTATTATTTTCTAACTCGGCCGATTGCGTAAATGCTATGGACGAAGAGATCGCCTCCATGGAGAAGAATAAAGTCTGGGAACTTGTTGATCTGCCTTCCAATCGCAAAACGATAGGTAATAAATGGGTACTTAAGATCAAAAGAAATGCAGATGGTACAGTGGACAAGTATAAAGCATGATTAGTTACTAAAGGTTTTACACAACAAGAAGGCATTGATTACAAGGAGACCTTTTCACTTGTTGCAAAGTTCTCCTCAATCCGCATGATCTTGTCCATTGTCGCAAGTTTAAACTTAGAGTTATATCAGATGGATGTAAAGACCGCATTCTTAAATGGTGACTTGGATGAAGAGATATACATGCAACAACCCATGGGTTATGTGGACAAAAAACATCCAAAGAAAGTCTGCAAGTTATTAAAATCTATCTATGGGCTGAAGCAATCTTCAAGACAGTGGTACATGAGGTTCCACTTGGCCATCACCACTTTTGGATTCACGATGAGTGAAGAAGATCATTGTGTATACATGAAACGGTCTGGAAGATCTTTTCTGATACTATCTCTATATGTAGACGATATCCTGTTAGCTGGTAATGACATGTAATTGTTAATATTGACTAAAGATTGGCTATTCTCGAACTTTGAAATGAAAGACCTCGGTGAAGCCAACTTTATTCTTGGGGTAAAAATCATCAGGGATCGCCCTAAGAAATTTTTAGGCTTGTCTCAAGCAACCTATATACAAAAGATCTTAAAGCGGTTCAGGATGAAAAATTCAAAAGCTGTTGAAACCCCTATGGATAAAGCTACCAAGCTAGACAGGAAATCGTGTCCCCAGACTGAAGCCGAGAAATTGGCTTTGTCTTCAGTACCTTATGCAAGTGCAGTAGGGAGCTTAATGTATGCTATACTTTGCACCAGACCGGATATTAGCTATACAGTTGGCATAGTCAGCCGTTATTAGAGTAACCCGGGAGAGTCTCATTGGCAAGTCGTCAAATGTATATTCCGCTATCTTAGAGGAACAAAAGACCTAATGTTGTGTTATGAAGGAACAATCCTCGAGCTCAAAGGATATTCTGATGCTGCTTGGGGTAATGACGCCGACGAGGGAAAGTCTACTTCAGGGTATGTATTCTTACTCGGAGGAGGAGCTATCTCATGGTCGAGTAAGAAACAGACATCCACAGCTCTTTCATCTATGGAGGCCGAGTACATTGCATGTTGTGCTGCAGTTCAAGAGTGTGTATGGGTTCGCAGATTTCTATTGATTCTGGGTGTTGTACCGAGTGTTCGTCAGCCTATATCGCTGAAGATAGACAATACTTCTGCTATTGACTTGGCATAGGACCCTAAACACCATCAGAAATCTAAGCACATTGAGATCAAGTATCATTACGTCCCTGATCAAGTGAGAGATAAGAAGGTCGCCCTCAGCTACATTCCAACTAAGGAGATGATGGCTGATCTCATGACGAAACCTATAGCTAGAGATCTATTTCAGGTTCACGTCAGACAGATGGGATTGAGGAAAGCTTAACTGTTGTACTTGTTTTGTAGTACATTTGATCTTTCATTAATGAATATTATATTCCTTTTTATTCAGTATTGAACACTAATATAACTAGGTATGGAGATCATCAGCATTTACCTTGAAATCATGTAGGATTTCTATTTTTTTGTCGGCAGGCCGGTCATCCACTCGCACGAGTTGACCAACCTTGAATGTACAAGAGAGGTACATTTGGGGCTATGTTTATACATTGAGATATGAACTTCCCTTTATTGTGAATAATAAAGGATGATGATATGAGTGAGTCGTATCTGCCTACAATCTTATAAAAATTGAAGATGAGACTGATAAAGTTGAATAACATAATCGCACCATTTCGTTACATGTGATCAATGTTATGGCCTGAAATTAAAGCCAGGTTATGAGGTTATGAGATGAGTCGTACCTTATGTAGAATGACCTGCGTATTGTAGACCCGACATTCACCTAGTATTGTCTACCTTACGACGTGGATTGTAGCCACGTGCTGGGACCTATTACCTACATATTACTTTGATTCGATCTAATCATTGCAACGTGTGAGTAGCCAATCCCGTAGGTGACTCTTTGTGTCCTTAGCTACCCTCCTCTTGTGTATATGAGGATGATATTGAGTGTTGCTACTTTAGTGTACTATGACGAAAGGTCCTTGATTGGCCAGACTCAGTTATGCTAGGAAAGCAGCTTGATTAATTCTAAATTACACATCTACGTGAGGAAGGTCCCGTGACAGCTACACCAAGTTTCTAGAACTATAAATACGCACTTGAAGACTTATCCGCTAGCAGTATCGAGTTGTTTTTATTAGACTTTTGCAAACAGTATTTTTCTTAAAAAGCAAATACATATATAAGTATTGCTTTAAATTAGTTTTATTCGAAATTTGTGAAAAATCAAGTTTTCATAATAACTTGATAAGTTGGATAAGTGCGTATGTTGGCCGAGTACTCCAGGTCGGGAGTTAACTCCATCCGGTGTGGTCATGCGGACTAGGACAGGCATTGCAAAGCTTGGGTTATTGAGTACTAATCAGGTGGTCACTTAGTACTTAAGCACCTGTGAGAAGATTATGGTGATCCAGCTGGTCCCACGCCTCAATGTGATTGAGTGAGAGATGTTGGACGTAGGCCAGTGGGGCCCACTGGTGAGCAATCACTAGTGGGTGGGTTCCACATGTTTAGGCTTTCTCCAGCCTTCTTTTCATTCGGTTGAGATTTCAAATTCAACTTTGAATTTGAAATATGATAAGAGATAGGGATTTGACCGGATAATATGGTTTCATCCTATCTCATCCGATTTTTCCCTCCTTTCCTATAAAAGGGATGCGTTCTCTCTCTCGCAAAAAAAAAAACAATCATACGAAATACCGAGAGTATACAGAGAGATATAGTGTGCACGGTAGTCTGTCCATCTTAGCTTGTCCTTGGGACGATCTGATCCATAGATCGCAATCCGGGGCCACTATATACCGTAGGATCAGAGGTGTGAATAGTTCCATCTGCTCCAGTAGTAGATAGGCGGGCCGTTGGAGCGTCAATCTTCTGCTTTGTAAAGGTTCCAAACATCGTGTAGACCGTCAGATCTTGAGGGATTACCTTCCGCGCTTCCCAACACAGATACTATTTCATTCAATTTTCCATGGACACTTTGCTGATTAAAAATGGTGAGATTTCCAAAGCGGACCCTGTATGATTCATTAATGGAGAAATCAAATTCATCGGAGGAGGACGTGTCCGAGTCATCTTCAACGGTGGTGGAAGGGTCGAATTCAGAATGGGATGGTGTTGTGACCGAGTCTTCTTGAACGACGGACATGGTTGGTGGTGCGACCGAGTCTTCTTGAACGACGGACATGATTGGTGGTGTGACCGAGTCTTCTTGAACAACGGACATGGTTGGTGTTGTGTACTCACCTGAATTCATGAGTTGAGAATAAGATGCAAAAGAGAGTAAATATTTGTTAGGAAGAAAGTCTCGGCTCGTCTTCTTTATTTATAAGGATGGTGTTTTCAAGTCCTCACGCGTTTACAATTCCGCAGTGCATCGCAAGTGCAGATACATTAACGCGAGCTTCCAGGGAATTTAATTAAGAAACACAAAGGTCCATGGAGCCCAATGTCATGTCCACGTGAAATCCACTCCGTCCATCCGTTTAACAAGCTCATGATAGGATGACATACAAAAAATGAGCCAGATTAAAGATGTGAGTGGAACACACCACAGAAAAGAGTAGGGAGAGAAACGCCTACCATTAAAGCCTTTCTGGGATCAGGCTGACGTTTATACGCCGTCTAACCCATTCACAACAGTACCCAAGACATTACCATCCCACCTCACCCCAGCAGTGGCGTGGGTAACGGAAACGGATTGGCTACTCCCCTTACACCAGCCCCGTGGCTGGTGGTCGGTGCTCTGTGGGCCCCATCATGATGTATGTTTTTCATCCATTTTTACAGCTCATTTTATGGCTTGATACCAAAAATGAGAGCGATCTAAGTCTCAAGTGGACCACACCACATGAAAACAATAGAGATTAGATATCCACCATTAAAATCCTCCTAAGGCCTACTGTACTGTTTATTTCACATCCAATCTGTTGATTAGGTCATACAGGCCCAGATGAAGGGAAAAAACAAAAATAATCTTGATCCAAAACTTTTATGGCCCCCAAAATGTTTTTAATGGTCGACGCTCATTCAACACTGTTTCCTGCAATGTGGTCCACTTGAGATTGGAATATAACTCATTTTTTGTCTCATACCGGAAAATGATCTGTAGAAGTAGATGGACGGCATGGATGAAACATATACATCATGGTGGGGCACACATAGCACCGACCATCAGCCATTGGTTGGTGTAAGGGGGAGTAGCCAATCCGTTTCCGTGGGTAACACCACTTGATCAGACGCCGATTTCCTGCTAAGTTCCTGCGCAAGGACATGTTTTTTAGAAATCCACCCCGTCCATCCGTTTTTCGAGATCGTTTTGGGATGTACTAACAAAAATGAAGTGTATCCAAAACTTAATTGGGCCACACGAGAGGAAATAGTGATAATTTAGTGAGAACCGTTGAAGCATTCTCATGGCCATAAAAGTTTTATACCAGGCTATCTTTTCAATGTTTTCCCTTCATCCCATTGAGAATGACCTTACAAACGGTTTGGATAACATATAAACATCAAGGTGGAGCTTAGGAAGGTTTCAACGTTAGAAATTTCTTTTACCAATTTTGGGATCAAGACCTAAAATGATCTTAAAAAATGGATGAACGGAATGGATGAAACACATATATCATGGTGTGGCACATAGAGCACAGACCACTAGCCACGTGGCTGGTGGCAGGGCGAGTAGCCAATCCGTTTCCCATGTGCTAATGCCAGCGTAGCAGAAAGAGTAACATCCAAGTGACGATGTAACACCTGGTACGGGAGTTCCCGTAACACAAAAGTTCCGTGATGTCCATCTCAATGTCAGGAAGAAATCCACTCCATCCATCAGTTTCACCGACTCATGTTACAATGACATTCCAAAACGGAAACAGATCGATGATTAAGTGGGCCCCACCAGAAGAAACAGTGAGAGATGGACGCTTATCATTGAAACCTTAATAAGTTAATATTTTCACAGAAGATTTGGATCAGGATGATATTTGTTGTGATCCTTTCATCCCGGTGGCAATCACCTACCTACTGCTTTACGCGGTGTGGCCCACTGGATGTGTTAATCATATATAACCTCAGGTCTATGAGCCCATAAACATCACTGTGAGGCCTAAGTATTTTCATCTTAGGTTGTTGATCATGTCCTCTGATCCAATGGCATTTCATTATTCTGTTAAGCCGTTCCCATTTTTCATTTAAACAAATAATTAAATATACACCAATTAGACCATTAGGAAATCATATTTTGAACCTGTTAATTCAAGTTGCATATCCATGATTGAAAGCCCTTATTACCTGTGTATCATCAGCCATCACTATCGGAGTATCAAACTTTCCTTATATTAATTTTACAGGGCATGTTCCCAGCCTTATTAGAGAGGGGCCACGTGGCAAAAATGCCTGGGAACCAGATTATATCATTGAAAGGCAAATAAACATTATAGTAGGCCATAGGAAGTTTTCAATGATAGGCATTCAATCACCAATATTTTCTAGAGCGGATTAGGTGAGACCTTGGAACCACGGAGTTGGGTGGACCCTCAAGTGGGTCATACCACAGGAAACAGTGGGGATAATGATTTCCACTGTTGAAACCTTGCTAGGTCCCACAGTGATGTTTATTTGTCATCCAACCTGTTCATAAGATCATACAGACATGGATGAAGGAAAAAACAAATATAATCTTGATCCAAAACTTCTGTGGCCCTCAAGAATTTTTCAACGGTAGATGTTCAAATCAACTTTTTCATATGGTGTGGTCCATTTGAAGATTTTATATGCTTCATTTTCGGTCTCAAGCCATACAATTATCTGTTAAAATGAATGGAAGGATCAGATAAAACACATAAATCATGGTAGACCTCACAGAGTTTAATCACTACGATAAGCGTAGTGAGTTACTACACAATCTGCTTCCATTTTTTTAATGGCTTGTGTGTTAAGCTCTCTGCAGTTGAGTATCATGAAACGTGTCTTCCGGGGAAATAGAGGTACTAACAGACTCATATATAGTAGGATAAGGAAAAGATGTCAGTTTCTAAACTCATAAGAGCGTGATGTCACCACGTGGGACGGGGAAGTAGACTCTTGAGGACGCAGCTTTGGTGGAACCCCGACTCTGGGGCTACCTTGATGTATTTGTGTCATATCCATGCCGTTCATTCTTTTCTCCGGATCATTTTATGAAACAATACAAAAAAATACAACAGATCCAAATCTCAGATGGACCACACCATTCAAGCTGATATTTGTGTTTTCGCTTCATCCAGATATGCATAACCTTATCAACAGCACGGATCGAAAATAAACATTATGTGGGCGGCAGTAGGTTTTAATGGTAGGTGTTCAATCACCAATGTTTCTTGTGTTGTGGTCCGCCTAATATTTTGGATCTACTGATCCAACCTAAAATAAGCTTATGAAACGGATGGACGGTGTAGATATAAGATACATATATCACGGCGGGCCCAACATGAGGTCGGTGGATCCTATCCACTTAAGCCGCGTCCAAAGTTGCAATATATAAGCCTTCTGAATACCACCAGAATGAAGTTGCTAATTACAAACTTCAGCTTCTTTGTTTCTATAAATAATTCAATATAACAACTCATCCATCAGCTAATCTTCAAACACTTCTCACTTCTTCTTTTCTTTCTCTTACTACAGAAGCAGCTATGTCATTGGGTGGAGAAGCTGACATCCGATTCCATCAGGACACCAAAACCGTCTACTGCAACGCCAATACCCGAGCCGCTGCTCAGTTCGCATGCGTGCCTCTCTTGAGTGCCTGAAAACAAAGAACCTTCTCTCCTCATCAAAATCACCTTGAACGAGCAGTCCCAGCAGCTCACGGCCACCTCCCATGGATACATAAACAAAATCGAGGATTCAAAGGCATACAAGAACATCCAGATATTCTCAGATAAGCTTCATCGACACTGCCAACATATAATAGATCCACCTTACGGTTCCAAAATATCATGTCATACTTCAATATTCAACCTATGGCCTCTAAATTCTCTGCACAGAGCTTGGCCATTGGTGCTAGCGATATGGCAAAGCGGGCCATGAAAGCTTGTAAGGAGTTACATATGACCATGGAGATTAATATAGTGACATTGTCGTTGGTGCAAGATGATGGAGATGCAGATTCAATGGCTAGGATTTTGACGTGGTCCCCTGTGGTCCCTGTATCAGGATCTTCTATTGAAGAATTGGAGAGGATGGGCTTAGAATCCGATGCTAGTAAGTGTGTTATATGTCAAGATGAATTCTTGGGAGGGGTTGGGATATTGTGTATGCCTTGGTCACGTATTTTTCATGGCCAATGTATAATCCGATGGTTGGAGGAAAGACACGTATGCCCAGTCTGTCTATTTGAGATGCCGGTGAAGCACGTGAAAGAAAGCTGATTTTTTTTTTTTTCTATAATCAATCTTATCAAATTTTTACTGGTATGTATGATATTCTATTTGATTTTAGCTTTTTTAGTTTTTTTTTTTTTTTTAAGCCATTCATCCAATATTCAACATTTAGTGAATTTTCCGTGTATAAATTGCTGGACAAAACTGATTTAGTTACGATAACATTCGTTATTTAAGGAAGAGACTCACGATAACATCATAGTTTTCGATGACATTGAAGATCCCTTCAAAATTGTAGGTTTTGTTTTAAAGAAATTCAAGGTTCATGTAATTGATTGACATTTGATGATATCGAATTTAAGGTCCATGTAATCGATTGAAATTCTGGACAATTTTTTCACTTATAAGATCATATCGAATTCCGTAAAATGCATGGAAATGATTGTGAAGTGAAGGGAATTGACCTTGAAGTGAAGGGATTTGACCGTGAAAGGCATGAAATTGACCGTGCAGTAAAGGGAATTGACCATGAAATGCATGGAAATGACCATGAAGTAAAGGGAAATGACCGTGAAATGCATGGAAATGACCATGAAGTAAGGGAATTTAACCATGAAATGCATGGAAATGACTGTGATGTGAAGGGAATTGACCATGAAGTGAATGGATTTGACCGTGAAGTAAAGGGAATTGACCATGAAATGCATGGAAATGACCGTGACGTAAAGGGAATTAACCGTAAAATGCATGGAAATGACCGTGAAGTGAAGGGGAATGACTGTGAAATGAATAGAAATGATCATGAAGTGAAGGGGAATCGCCGGAATTGATTGTAAAATGCATGGAATTGACCGTGAAATGAAGGGAATTGACCGTGAAATGCACGGAATTGAGCGTGAAGTGAAGGGAATTGACCGTGAAATTCATGGAATTGACCGTGAAGTGAAGGGGAATCGCCAGGATTGACCGTGAAATGCATGGAATTGACCGTGAAGTGAAGGGAATTGACCATGAAATGCACGGAAATGACCGTAAAGTGAAGGGGAATCGCTAAGATTGACCATGAAGTAAAGGAAATTGACCGTGAAACGCATGAAATTGACCGTGAAGTGAAGGGAAATTGCCGGAATTGATCATAAAATGAATGGAAATAACCGTGAAGTGAAGGGAATTGATTGTGAAATGCATGGAATTGACCGTGAAGTAAAGGGAATTGACTGTGAAATGTATTGAATTGACCGCGAAGTGAAGGAAATTGATTGTGAAATGCATGGAATTGACCGTGAAGTGAAGCGAATTGACCATGAAATGCATAGAATTGACCATGAAGGGAATTGACCGTGAAATGCATGGAATTGACCGCGAAGTGAAGTAAATTGATCATGAAGTGAAGGGAATTGACCGTGAAATGAATTGAATTGACCATGAAGTGAAGGGAAATCACCAAAATTGACCGTGAAATGCATGGAATTGACCGTGAAATGAAGGGAATTGACCGTGAAGTGAAGGGAATTGATCGTGAAATGCATAGAATTGACCGTGAAGTGAAGGGGAATCGCCGGGATTGATTGTGAAATGCATGGAATTGACCGTGAAGTGAAGGAAAAATTAACCGTGAAATGCACGAAATTGACCGTGAAGTGAAGGGAATTGACTATGAAGTGAACGGGAATCGCCAGGATTGACCGTGAAATGCATGGAATTGACCGTGAAGTGAAGGGAATTGACCGTGAAATGCATGAAATTGATCCTGAAGTGAAGGGAAATCGCCAAAATTGACCGTAAAATGAATGGAAATGACTGCGAAGTGAAGGGAATTGATCATGAAATGCATGGAAATGATCGTGAAGTGAAGGGATTTGACCGTGAAATGCATTAAATTGATCGCGAAGTGAAGGAAATTGACTGCAAAATGCATAGAATTGATCGTGAAGTGAAGCGAATTGACCATGAAGGGAATTTACGGTGAAATGCATGCAATTGACCGCAAAGTGAAGTAAATTGACCGTGAAGTGAAGTAAATTGACCGTGAAGGGGAATTGCCAGAATTAATAGTGAAATGCATGGAATTGACTGTGAAATGAAGGGAATTGACCGTGAAGTAAAGGGAATTTATCTTGAAATGCACGGAATTGACCGTGAAGTGAAGGGGAATCGCGCAAGATTCATCGTGAAATGCATGGAATTGATAGTGAAGTGAAGGGAATTGACCGTCAAATGATTGAATTGATCGCGAAGTGAATGAAATTGACCATGAAGTTAATGAAATTCACTATAAACTGATTGAAATTGACCGCGAAGTGAATGAAATTGGCCGCGAACTGATTGAAATTGACCACGGAGTGAATTAAATGGATTTTCGACCATCGACCTGATGGAATCTTGGAAAATAAGTAGGCTGGTTGGCTAAAGTAGTTTATCCTACCCCAAAATCATATATGGTACATTAAGTAGCTAATTTTAGTTTAGAAAATATTCTTGTTAAATGAATATAAAAAGAAATGAAAAAAAAGAGAGAAATTTTTTAATATGCTTATATATAGTAGAGAAAAATGTTTGTAGACTAAAGTTCACATTAAAAAAAGAAAAAAATGAAGAAGAAGAAGAAGAAGAAGTAGTAGTGCACAAACTGCCATGGTACCACGGTTATAATCCATATCCACAGGGTCTGGCTTTTTTCCTAGCCTCTCTTTTTTTCTTTTTTTTTTTCTGTTGTAATTCTCACCGCTTTTTGTGGGTGCTATTATGAGGTATGTGTTATATCCCAACTGTTCATCTATTTGGCGAACTCGAATTAAGACTTGAGACGAAAAATAAGACAGATCTAGCTATCAAGTGGACCACACTGTAAAAGGCAGTGGAGGAGTGAACTTCTACCATTGAAACCCTTTTAGAGGTCACAGAAGGTTTTGGATCATTATGAAATTTGTTTTTCCTCTTCATCCAGGTCTTTGTGACCTTATGAATAGATTGGATGGAAAATAAATGTTACGGTGGTGGGCCCTACAAAATTTTTAATGGTGAAAATCAATTTTCCCGCTGCTCTTTGTGGTGTGGTCCAATTGATCTTCGGATATGATTTTTTTTT
Organism: Magnolia sinica; assembly: GCF_029962835.1. Taxonomy (NCBI): domain Eukaryota; kingdom Viridiplantae; phylum Streptophyta; class Magnoliopsida; order Magnoliales; family Magnoliaceae; genus Magnolia; species Magnolia sinica. Next base: position 87,006,875 of record NC_080578.1, on the reverse strand, counting down.
TTTTTTTTTTGGATAACGCTCCGAAATGATCTCGAAATATGGATGAACGTTGTGGATATAATAAATACATAACTGTGGGGCCCATGTAACTTTGATCTCTCTTGAACCGTTCGTACAACTCGGAGTTCGAGGAGCGTCAGCGCTCGTCTTCGAGCACCAGCCGATCGTCCGTACAGATGGGGCTTATTCTGGGGTTGTAAAAATAAGTGGCGTGAAAAAGGTTAGTTGGCCATTAATGGGTCGTACGTTAGGAAATTTCTCATTCATGGGAGGGGTTGGGATACTACGTAAGGCCTGCTCACATTTTTTTTTTTTTTTTTAAAAGAGTTTTTTAAATTTTTATTTATTTATTTATTTTACTTAGCACACGCACACACCCCCACACGCTCACGCCTGCTCACATTTTTTTCATGGCCCATGTATAATTCGATGGTTGGAGGAGAGACACGCATGCCCAGTCTGTCGATTTGAGATGCTAGCGAAGCACAAAGCTGATTTTATTATAATCAGTATTCTCAATTTTTTTTTTAATTTTTTAACGTGATTCACCCTTATTGAAAGCCTTGTATTTGTGTAGGGCCCACGTTGTTATTCATGTGGCCCACATGATCTGAATGGGCATGACTCCTAGGGCATTGCCGTGAACTATCTGCACAAGTTCTATGCATAGCTTGGTAACGTCTGGATATGAGCCACATGCCGTTGAAACCTTCCGGAGGCTCACCATGACGTAAAAATGCCATCAAACTGCTCACGAATGAAATTATTCTTGGGATGATCTGAAGACACAAACATTAACCTGTGGCTCCAACAAGGTTTCAATTGTGACAGCTTGATTCCTACTATTCTCTTTTACTATTTATCATTTGAGTTTTAGATATGCCTCGTTTTATACTTATGTCCTAATTAACAGAGGCAAAAGATATCATGGTAGGCCCACATGCCACAGATAATTTTTTTTCCATTGGGCTTGGGGCTTCGGCAGCTTTAGGCTGGGCTTGGGCTGAATATAAGACTTGTTAGGCAAGACTTACATTTATGCCCATTTATTAATTAGGCCGGGCTTGGGTTGAATATAAGAGCCAGTTAGCCCGGCCTGAACCTGGTACAAGTTTCAAGGACAATTTTGTGAGTATCATGCTTGATTGGGCATTTTGGTCAATATCTTGAACAATCGGGCATCGCCAGGCTTGAATTCGGGATGTAGAACTTGGGCAAAGGCCATCTATATTATGTGTATTTCAACAAAACCTTTGAGTTTTTTAAAGTTAAAGTATTGATTCGGTTTTTTGTCCTTTTGTTCTTTTCCTTTATACCATATTGGATAGAATGAGACAAAAAAATAGACTTATATATCTTTACTTAATATAAATTCCTATTAAATATATTGAATTATGCCCAAGCCCATATGTGTGCGTAGGTGTAACCGGTGGTAAATCTAACCCATAAACATTTAACCGGGTGCGTGCGCACATGCACACTTGCATATATTTGTGAGCAAGGGGAATGCAGATTTTACACAATTTTGTAGAATATTTTTATATAAAACATCGCGGTCGTTTCTCTTTAACGGATCTCGCGGGGTTCCTAAGCATATACTCCTTGTGCCGGATATTTCAAGTTTACATTTCCAATACTCTTAATAATGCATAACAATCATCGGCCAGGCTTGACCCTGTTTGTCTTTGCCCATCGAACAAGTTGCTAAATGACCCTCACCTTTGATGGGTCTCACCAGCATGACTGGGTACCTTAAAACCTTCCACTTTGTGTGGGAACCACTTTGTTTCTTATAATCCATATAATCCATCCTGAAGATGGGTCTCACCAGCATTACTGCAAGGTACCTCAAAATCAGGGCATTCCAAAACTCAGGTGGGCCACATGTGATTTTAGAGATTTCAAGCAAGATTTTGCACGGTGTGGCCAACATGAATTTTGGATCATATTTAGCTTTAATTTAGAGAAAATGAAGGGGCGCACATGATGGACGGATTGAATGTGTGACCGACCTGTTCAGAGGAACTTACATCTGTTAATAAGCTGGGCCAGCCTATGGGCTTTTGGGCAGGGCAAGTTTTAGGGCGGACTTAGGCCCACATTTAGACGGTTGAAGTTCTAACAACTCATTTTTCTTACACAAATGTGATCTATCTGATCAGTTGAACTGATATTATTTTTTCTTAGTGCAGGGCATGTTCACATGGTAACTGAAGAATGGTCCTAATCTCTAACATGCGTTCCCTGAACGGTGGAACCACCCCTACATGATAGATATTATGCAGAGATACTTGGCAAAGAAATAAAAAATGCGCCCTAATATTAATTCAACTTATGTCAGGTCTAATCTGGCTACCTAAATCCAAGCTGATTTTAATAAAGGTTGGCATTTTTCAACCCAAACCCAACCCAAGGACTTCAATAACCCCAAGTGGGCTTAAGGTTGACTGGAACCCAAGTTGCAGCCCTTGAAATAAGTACATGAATGGTTTTACAAATGGGACTCATTTGAGCTTTTAGAATCCAGATTCTCTGCGTGCGACAAACAAACAATTTCTACTTATTGCAAAGTGATTGGCCACATCATCACACTCACACTGCATTTAATGCAGCAGTTCCGGCAACGTCAATGATAAGCTGGACCAATTATGTCGTAGAAAAATTGAAATCTCCTGTACGTGGCAAGCAGAGAATCCAGATGAGCCCAACAGATGCATGAAATGGATATCACATAATCATCATGACATTGGCAGCAATATATCAAAAGCTACTTGTTCACACGCCTCCATATACATCAACCAAACATAGAAGTAAAGCCATACATGATACTCTAAAATTCAGATAAACAAATTTCTTGATAAAATCTTTGAAAAAAAAATAAATTAATTAAAAATAGAGATAGAAAAGGAAAAAGAATAATATTTCAAAACATCTCTACAGTGAGCCCATTCCACAATATAAAGAACCGCTTCTCTAATGACCCATCCCAAAAGAATCCCTTGTTTCTTCCACCTCAGTAAACCCGAAACCCTGTTAACATCTGTATTTTACAAAAAGCCAAGACCCACTTCTAGCCCTGACCATAAACAAATTCGGCATTGTCCAGTCAATTTTAAAGATTTTCCATCTGGCTTATCTAAAGTGGAAAAATAAAAATAAAAATAAAAATATCAAATCCCTTCCAATTGTTGAGGCATCTGGTGTTGTGCAGCCCACCAACAATGCAAGTGAACCGAGATCCAATCTCCGGTCTCACCCACAAACGATAAACAAGAAGAAATATAATATAGAAGTAGAATCAAAGCATACCAACAAACCATAAGACAAAATATACGTGGAAAAACCTCAACAAGGGTAAAAAACTACGGGTGCAAACTTCCACTATGAAGAAAACGAAGTTACAAGCAATATACTAACCTTCTCAATGCTCTCATGCACAGAGATAGCCCTTTTCCCTTTGGATGTATATAAAAAATCTTTTGCATACACCTTAGAATACCCTAGAATAGCCCTATGAACCCATATTTATAGTTTAGGCAACTTCCCTTTTGCACTCTTGCGAAACCGCTTCAAATTTATGCAATCCGTGTAAAATCCACGTATCTCTCTACTGGTCGAGCAAGCTCCTTGACTGGTTGAGCCCCAAAAAACCTGCTCGCTGGACTTTGAGTTGAGCAAGCCCTCGACTAGTCGAGCAGACCCTTCGACCAGTCGAGCGACCTACTCGATCGGTCAAGAAACTCGATCTTGGCATTAGTGTGCTGGCTCCACACCTTAACAATCTCCTACTTGAAGATACATCATCATAATCTTTCGTCTTCTACATCTGGAGTACACCACCTCTCCTTATTCAAGCCTGAAGACAAATCAAAGCTAAACAGAGCTTCAGCTTCTCTCGTGTGACCGCCTTGGTCAGCATATTTGCAGATTTCTCACTTATATGGATCTTCTCCAGAGCAATCGATCCATCTTCCAGTAACGAACATATGAAGTGATATCTGATGTCAATATACTGGGTCCTTGAATGAAAGGCTGAATTCTTAGCCAAGTATATTACACTCTGACTGTCACTATACAGCTTGCAATCCGCTTGCTTCTTTCCTAACTCTTTCATAAAACCTTGCATCTACACCATCTTCTTGCACGCTTCTGTAGCTGCAACATATTCTACTTCCGTTATACTATTGGATACTATCTTCTATAACTGAGAGACCCAACTGACTACAACACTACTTAAGAGTAAAGACATACCCTGTAGTGCTTCTTATACTGTCAATATCTCATGTCAACTCTGAATCTATGTAACCTTGTAGCTTGATTTCTGATCCTCCATAACACAACCCTACATCCATAGTACCTACTAGGTATCTAGGGATTCGCTTCACAGTTTCCCAATATTCCTTCTTGGGGTTGTTCATAAACCTGCTAAGAACTCCCATTGCCTGAGTAATATCTGGCCTCGTGCTCACCATAGCATACATGATGCTCCCAATAGCTGACGCGTATGGGACTTTAGTCATGTAGTCCCGTTCCTCCTGCGTCTTCGCACCTTGCTCCTTAAAAAGATTGAAGTGGTTGGCTAATGGAGTGTTAACCGGCGTAGCACTTACCATATTGAATCGATCAAGTACCTTGGCCATGTACTCTGCCTGTGACAAAACTAGTTTCTTTTTTTCCCTGTCATGCTTTATCCTCATACCCACAATTTATTTTATAGCTTCTAAATCTTTAATGTCAAATTCTCTAAACAGTTGTCTTTTGAGATCTGATATGTCTTTCATGCTTGATCCGGCCACAATCATATAATCAACATATAGAAGAAGGATGATGTACGATGTATCAAACTTCTTCAAATAGCAACAGTGGTCTGCATGACATTTTCTAAAATCGTTTTTTGACATGAAACTGTCGAACTTCTTGTACCACTGCCTCGGGGCTTGCTTCAGGCTATATAGACTCTTCTTTAGTCTACACACATTGTTCTCCTTTCTTGGTGCTACGTATCCTGTCTATTGATGCATGTATATCTCTTCTTCAAGGTCCCCGTGAAAAAATGTTGTCTTAACATCTAATTGCTCTAGCTGTAAGTCCTCTATAGCCACTATACTCAAGACCATACGAATCGTAGACATTTTCACCACTGGTAAAAATATTTTAGTGAAGTCGATACCTGCCTTTTATTGGAACTCTTTCATAACTAATCTAGCTTTGTACCATTTCGAACCATCCTGCTCCTCCTTTAGTCTGTAAACCCACTTGTTATGAAGAGTTTTCTTACCCTTGGTAGAGTGACTAGCTCCCACATACGATTGGACTCAAGAGAGTCTATTTCATCACCATGACCTGCTCCCACTTAACCCGGGTATCTAACTGTAATAACTCTTCAAAACACTTTAGTTCACCATTATCTGTCACCAATAGATAATGTAAGGAGGGTGAGTATCGGACCTTAAGTCTCCTCTCTTGAGTAGACCTCCTCACAACTGGTGTCTGTGGCTCTACCTCATTATGCTCCTGTACACACTCATCCTGTGGCACTATAACACCTGTGTCCGGTAACTCTTCCAATTCTATGAATTCTTTTTCATCGGCCTTATTTTGTTGCGCACTGTCCTTATGCATTACTTTTTCATTTAAGACTACATCTTTGCCTCTGATGATTTTTCGGTAATCTGTATCCCAAAACCTATAGCCAAAATCATGCTGCCCGTAGCCTATAAACATGCATTTCCTGGACTTTGTATTTAACTTGTTTCTATGCTTTGCATCAATGTGAACATATGAAGTGCAACCGAACACTTTGAGGTGTGCAAGGTTCACTTCTTTCCCAGTCTACGTTTCTTCTGGTAGCCCACCATCTAATGGTGCTGAGGGATTTCTATTGATGAGATATGCAGTGGTATTCACAGCATCTACCCAAAAAGTCTTAAGCAACCCTGCATGTAACCTCATGCTCTTGACGCACTTAAGGATAGTTCTATTAATGCGCTCAACCACACCGTTCTACTGTAGTGTCCCTAGAATCATTTTCTAATGTTTGATTCTATTTGTCGCATTATACTCCATAAACCCCTTATCATAGTACTCTCCCCCATTCTTTGATCTGAGACATTTTACTGTTTTTCCTGTCTCATTTTCTACCATTACTTTCCACTTCTTAAATACATTAAATACATCAAATTTATACTTTAAGAAATAGACCCACAATTTTCTATTAGTATCATAAATAAAAGAAATAAAGTAACGTGAACCACCAAGAGATGATACATGTGCCGGTCCCCACACATCAATGTGTACAAGCTCCAACAGATGCATCTTTGGAGTGCATCCTATTTTCTGAAAGCTTATCCTCTTCTACATGTTATACATGCAGTCCTCGCAGAATTCCAAGTCAATAGACTTTAGCACTGGTAGCTTCCCTTTTAATAATAACACTTTCATCCCTTTCTCACTCATATGTCCCAACCTCTAATGCTATAGTTGTCCATTCACTCTAGTTGATGCGATTGCGAGTGAACTATATGATCGGGAAGTTATGGACAAAGTATCTTCCTTCTTGTTTCTTAAGCGCTCTTCAATCACGTTTCATGTGCCCCTTCTTCCCTTAATGCCAACACCTGTCCTTGTCTTTTGGTCCCTTGGACTTCTTCCTCGACTTAGAGCATCAGTGTTTATTGCCTCCTTTATTCAGTGATCTTCTTTTTCCTTCAACGTTTGAAGTATTCCCTGAATCTCCTGAAACTCCCGATGCCTTTCTTCTAGATTTTTTACTGAGAATTAGACCAGCCATATCATCGAACTTCAGCTTTGTCAACCCTAAAGAATTGCTCACGACAATCACCAAACCATCCCAACTGTCTAGCAAACTGGACAAGATCAATAACGCCCCAACCTCGTCCTCAAAAGTGATGCCAACAGATTTCAATTGGCTCATGACTATATTGAACTCGTTTAAATGTTCAGTCACGCTCCCACCATCTGACATCTTCATGTTGAATAGCCATTTCATAAGATGAATTTTGTTGGACGCTGAGGGTTTCTCATATATCGTAGATAGGGCTTGCATTAATTCTTTTGTGGTCTTCACGTTGGATACATTGAAGGCGACGCTCTTAGACAAAAAGAGTCGGATCGTTCCTAAAGCCTTCCGATCTAATAAAGACCATTCATCATTTGTCATCTTATTTGGTTTCTTATCTTTTCCTCCTAAATAAATATAGAGGTCCTTCTGATACAAATAATCCTCCATCCGCATCTTCTAGAAGGTAAAGTTTGAACCATTAAACTTCTCAATTGTAGTCTTCCCTTCTTCCATCATCACTCCTACTTGAAGTAAACCAATAGCTCTAATCACAGTTGTTGCGCAGCCTGCCAACAACGCAAGTGAATCGAGATCCAATATCTGGTCTCACCTACAAACGATAAACAAGAAGAAATATAATCTAGAAGTAGAATCAAAGCATACTAACAAACCACAAGATAATATACGTGGAAAAACCCCAACAAGGGTAAAAAACCACGGGTGCAAACTTCTACTACGAAGAAAACGAAGTTACAAGTAATATCTTAACCTTCTCAATGCTCCCATGCATAGAGATAGCCTTTTTCTCTTTGGATGTATATAAAAAAACCCTTTGCATACACCTTAGAATACCTTAGAATAGCCCTAGGAACCCCTATTTATAGTTTAGACAACTTTCCTTTCGCACTCTTATAAAACCGCCTCAAATTTACGTAGTCCGTGTAAAATCCGCGTAACCCTCGACTGGTCGAGTCCCAAAAAAACCTGCTTGCTGGACTTTGAGTCGAGCAAGCCCTCGATTGGTTGAGCAGACCCTTCGACCGGTCGAGCAACCCACTCGACCGGTCGAGAAACTCGGTCTTGGCATTGGTGTGCTGGCTCCACACCTCAACATCTGGAACCGACAAAGCGGCCACACATGGTTCATCTCTAACCATTGAATTATGCATTCACTATTAAAAATATGTGAGCACGACATCCGTATGACCTCCATCCCTATAAAGAACTCATTCAAACAAATTGTACACTTAATCTCATCGGACTCTCCTTTGTTGAACACCATCCTCTCCAACGCTTCAACTGAAGATCTTGATGCTGGGACTGCACTAGCCCTCCCTTGATAAGCCAAGTCCATTGATTCTCTTTGGGCCTCAACCACTCTCACTTCTTCATAATTATCTTCTTCAACCAATTTCAAAACATCAAATTCAGTAACAACATGTAACATCTTCTTTCCCACTTCATGAGCTTTCTTCGCCATGTCAGTAAGTTTCAAGGCCATTGATTCAATGCAGTATAGAGAAATATCCATGTGTGAAACCAACTCAGCGAAATGGATTTTAGATGTCTTAGCTTGTAAGAAAAGGCCGAGATTATCGGAGATCATATCCACCACATTATGAACTTCCAAATCTTCAGTGGTGGGCTCAGATCAATGTCTTTCTATGTATGATCGTCTGTAACATTCTTTCCACTGAATTTCCAGTGACAGCGTGGGCTCTTGGGTTTCAGATGGTATTTCATCTGAACTTTCATGGATGCTTAGCCAATAAAAACGTGTGATATTTCCATGGCCGAATATGTATGATTCAGGGAAATCAAATTCATCGTCAGACGACATGTCCAAGTCATCTAGAATGTCGAAGATGTCGAATTGGTTGAATTCTTCAACGTCAGACATGTTTGTTTCTGTTAGGTAGTCGATTGAATTCATGAGTGGAGGTGAAAACAAGAAAGAGAAATTGGATGCTGAAGAAAAAAAGAGTGTAAATACGGTTGGGAAGAAAAGCTCCTCTTCTTTATATATATGGACGGTGTTTCTAAATCAACATGCGTTTATTATGCAGATTTGTTGCGAAAGCCCAAGTTACTTGATTGTGAAACTAAGTGGGGCCCACTGTGATGTGAGGAATCCACCCCGTCCATCCATTTTTTCAGATCATTTTAGGACATGAGACCAAAAATCAGTTGGATCTGAAACTCAAGGGGCCGTATGAGAGGAGAAACTGGGGAAATAAATGCCTACCGTTGAAACCTTCCTCGGGTCCATCTTGATGTTTATATGTCATCCAAACCATTTATGAGGTGGATGAATTGAAAAAAAAAAGATTGATACAAAATCTTCAACGGTGGTCATTCGGTCTACATTGTTTACTCTCATGTAGTCCAATTGAGTTTTGGATCCGTTTCATTTTTAACCGTACATCATAAAATGAGCTATCAAAACTGATGGGTGATTTGGATTTCCCACGGACATCACTGTAGGCTCTGTTGTTAGACTTTTAAAAGTCTTCAAGACTTGGGGCTGCTCGACCTATTGAGAGGCTGGCTTGACTGGTCGAGGGTCCACTCAACCGGTTGAACACCACTCGACTAAAAGTCCAGCGTGCTACTTATTTGGGTGTCTGGGGCACTCGACCGGTCAAGGGGCTGGCTCGACCAGTCGAGGGGATTCCTCAACCGGTCGAGGCCTCGGCCCGACTAGTCGAGGTTACACAGATTCTTATGTGGATTTGATGCGGACTGCGTAAATTTGAAGCGGTTTCGTAAGGGTGCGAAAGAGAAGTTGTCTAAACTATAAATAAGGGTCCCTAGGGCTATTCTAAGACATTATAAAGCTTCCTAAAAGTATTCTAAAGGGTTCTAGGGTTATCAAAGGGTATAACAAGGGTGAGATTCGAGGTTGTTCAAAACGGGTAAGTCCTCTCTCTTTGTAATTTTTATTTTATAGTGAAGATCTGTCGCTTTGTGCCATGGTTTTTTCCCACAAAGGATTTTTTACGTTAAATCTGCGTGTTCTCTTGTGTGCTTGGTGTCATTGGATTGCTATCCTAGATCTAGATTTTGTGATTCCGTAGGCCAAAATCCCAACAAGTGGTGTCAGAGCAATCGTTGGGGCACATATTTGAATCTGAGGGATTAGTAATAATGGGAAGCACTAGGTATGAGATTGAGAAGTACTCAGGAAAAAATAATTTTGAATTATGGAAGATCAAGATGATGAGTTCCTTAATCAAGCAAGGCGAAGATGGTGCTCTTGAGGAGCGAAAGTCTACTATGACTGATGATGATTGGAATACTCTTAATAAAAAGGTTTTATCATCGATCCGTTTGTCTCATGGATAAGGTTCTCTACAACGTCATGAGAGAGAAAACTGCAGCTAAGTTATGGGCGAAGTTAGAGGATGTCTATGCGAAAAAATTCTTGAAAAATCGCCTACACTTGAAGCAGCAGTGGTAAAGATGGCAGAGGGTGGAGATCTGGAAGCTCACATCAGTAACTTTAATAAATTAGTTTGCAAATTACTGGATATGGAGGAAGTGATGAAAGATGAAGAACAAACATGTATATTACTGAATTCTCTTCCGGCGTCGTATAAGTCATCCAAGGACACTACATGCTGCATGAATAAAACTTTGAGTGTCGACATCGTTATCTCATCCCTTCAAGGGAAGTCTATGAGAAAGCTAAACAGCGACATGGGGGACAACTTCTGATGCATTGTTTACAAGGGGTAGGAATTCTAAATAAGGTACGGGTTCTTGAGGTTCTAGATTCAAATCCAAGGGCAAGGGCAAAAGAAAGGTAAAGTGTTGAAAGTGTGGGAACGAAGGACATGTGAAGAAGGATTGTGAAAATCCTAAATCGAAGAGAGAAGATTCTGAGGCTTCGTACAGGGAGGCCAATACTGCCACGTCAGATGGATTGAGTGGATGTGATGATAATATTTTGTCTGTGTCTACTATCAGGCGATCATACGATGATCGTAAGGACGAGTGGATGCTAGACACAGGAGTATCTTTTCACTTGACTCCTCATCAGAGTTGGTTCACCAACTATAGGAAGTGCGATGGTGGACATGTATATGGGTAATGACATTGCCTATAATGTTATGGCTGTTGGTTCAGTGTGCATCAAGATGTTTGATGGGGTGGAGCATACCTTGACTGATGTCAAGCACATTCCTGATTTGAAGTAGAATTTGATTTCTCTTGGTGTACTTGAGGAAAAATGATGTAAGTACACAAGTATTGATAGTGCCCTTAAATTATCTAAGGGGGCACGGGTAATCATGAGAGCGCAACGACTCGGTAACTTGTACAAGTTGATCGGGAGCACTTTAAAAGGTAGAGCTGCAGTGGATGTAGCGGATTCCACCTCTGCACGTGTGTGGCATATTGGGCATGGCCACATGAGCGGGCAGGGCAGTAAGGCTGAGACATGCGGATAGGGATACAAAGCAGGTAGAACAACCACTTGTGAGAAGAATCACACGGCATGATCACTGGTTATCGGTGAGGTACATGGATGACTTCAATATCGTAGGAGATTCATCTTCTATGCAGATGGCTTTAGGTGAGCCTGGTGCTGAGAAGTGAAAGGTGATTAAGGGCAATGTGATGGATTCGTTGTACCAGACCGACATATGGGAGCTGGTGGAGCTTCCAGTGGGTCGGAGAGCGATTGGATGCATGTGGATCTTCAGGAGGATAGAGCATAGATACAAGGCAAGGTTAGTAGCGAAGGGTTATACTCAGATAGAAGGGATCTAGTTCTTGGAGATATTCGCGTCGATGGTATAACAGGTGTCTATTAGATCTGTAATTGACGCTGGTTGGCCAATGTGATCTTGAGCTGGAAGGATGGATGTGGAGTCTGCACTTCTGTAAGGGAAAGTGAATAGCAGATCTACATGAAGCAACCAAAACTGTTCGAAGTTAAAGGGGCTGAGAAAAAGGTTTGCAGGAAGTCGTGTTATGACCTGTCGCCTAGGCAATGGTTTAATTTCTTCATGGTGGGTCAGGTATTATATGTTGATGACATGTAGATCGCCAATTATGACATGTCTGAAATCAATGTACTGAAGATTCGGTTAAGTGGGACATTTAGGATGAAGGATCAGGAGGCTGTAAAGATGGTTCTCGGCTTTGAGATTGAAAGATGAGTAGGCTTTGGTTATCTCAGGCAGGATATCTTGGGTAGGTATTGATCAAGGAGGTGATGGACCATGTAAAACCGGAGAGCGTTCCCTACACATCTCTCCTCAAGTTTTCTTCAGGACATGTCCTAAAACAGATGAGAAAAAACAGGATATCTCATGAGCCTTATTCGAATGCAGTTGGCAGTGTATGTCATGGTCTGGATTAGACCAGTTATTTCACAGGCTATCAGTATTATGAGCAAGTACCTTGGCAAGCAATATTAGGTAGCGGTGAGATGATAAGAAGACTACGTCTTTCCTTTTTGAGAAAACATGAGTAAAGATGGTTGAACACGTGGATTTTGATCCAGTAGACATGCTCACCTACATCGTTCCTTCAGAGAAGTTCAAGTTCTCTGTAACTTCTCTGAGCTTGACGAAGGCATAAAAGAAGGACGGAGTGTGCACAAGAAGCTATGATGCAACGATAAGAGAAGAGGGCAGCAAGATACAAAATTGAAGATTGAAAACTTGGTGGAGATTGTTGTCAGACTTTTAAAAGTCTTCAATACTTGGGGCTACTCGACCGGTTGAGAGGCTGGCTCGATTGGTCGAGGGTTCACTCGACTTAAAGTCCAGCGTGTTACTTATTTAGGTGTCTGGGGGGTTCCTTGACCGGTCGAGACCTCGGCTCGACTAGTCGAGGTTACGCGGATTCCTCCGTGGATTTGGTGCGGACTGCGTAAATTTGAGGCGATTTCGTAAGGGTGCGAAAGGGAAGTTGCCTAAACTATAAATAGGGGTCCCTAGGGCTATTCTAAGACATTTTAAGGCTTCCTAAAGGTATTCTAAAGGATTTTAGGGTTATCAAAGGTTGTAGCAAGGGTGAGATTCGAGGTTGTTCGAATCGGGTAAGTCTTCTCTCTTTGTAATTTTTATTTTCATAGTGAAGATCTGTCACTTTGTGCCGTAATTTTTTTCCGCAAGGGTTTTTCACATTAAATCTGTGTGTTCTCTTGTGTGCTTGGTGCCATTGAATTGCTATCCTAGATTTAGATCTGTGTGATTCCGCAGGCCAAAATCCCAACAGGCTCCATCTAGCTTTCCTGCGCAGGAACTTCCCAGTAAAAGTTTTGGTAGGAAATTCGCGTAGCTCCGTCTAGCCCACCGCTGATCGATTGCATCTGTTTGCCACGCTGTCGATCAGCAACGGTCTGCCACGCTGTCATATGTAGTGATGTGTAGTGCTTATAGGCTTCGAATCTGTGGCATCTTTATCTTGTCGTGCTATGATCAGGACTTCTATTTGGAGTTATATGAGAGCGGATTGCGTGCTGAGTTACCCAGTACAATGAGTAAACTCATTTGGGCCCACCTTAAATGTATGTGGTCTATCCAAGCCATTCATCTATTTTTCCATCTAATTTAAGGGATTGAGCCCAAAATTAAAGCATATACAAAGATCAAATCGATCATACCACTGGAAACAGTGGGGATAATGATGATTTTTTTTCTAGTTATATGATTCACTACTGTTTCCTTTAAGCCTGTTATATGTAGGGATTGAATGCGACATAATCATCACGATGTTACAAGCGAAAGCTACTTATTCACACCCCTTTACATAAAATAACCAAACAGTTGAAGAAAAGCCACACACACATACACATAGGAATGCTCACCTTTTTATTTATCTATTTATTTACACACGCACACACACCCCCACACACTCATGCTAGTAGAATTTTACCCAGGCGTTGAAACTCTTGAGAGTCTACCACCGGAGTAAGAGTAAGGACCCTAGGAATGCTCACCTGAATTCAGCATGGGATGGTGTGACCAAGTCTTCTTGAACGACGGGTTTGGTTAGTGTTGTGTCGAGAAGGAGATAAGAAAGAGAAATTGTATGCTGAAGAGAGAGAAAGAGTGTAAATATGGTTAGGAAGAAAGGCTCGCCTTCTTTATTTATGGATGGTGTTTCCAAGTTCTCACATGTTTACAATTCTTCTTAAAAGCCTTTTCCAAGAATGTGGAATTCCCCAAAAAGCCTTTCGTAGGTAGTTTATGCGCTGGGATGAAGGTAGGGCTGTAAACAAGTCAAGCTAGCTCGAAAAGCTCGCTCGACTCGGCTTGGATTGACTCGGCTTGAAAGGCCAACTCAAGGCGAGTCAAGCTTGTTTACTAAAGCTTGAGTTGAGTTCAAACCAAGTTCGACCATGGTGTATTTCAACTCGACTCGACTCGAAGCTCGAGCTCGAGCTCGACTGGGCTCGAGTAATATATTTTAATAATATATATTATATATATTATATTAAATTTTTTTAAAAATTAATATTAAATATATATAATATATATGTTTAAGTTCTAAAAAAGAAGAAGTTAAAACTTAAAAATTTTTACTAAAAAACCTACCCGACCCTACCCATCCCCATTCCCTCTTTTTCTTTCCCTTACTCTACTAAGATAAACTCGACTCGACTTGACTCGAACTCGACTCGAAAGCTTTGGCAAACAAGCCAAGCTTCAATGTTGAGCTCGAGGGTGAGCTCGAGCTCGAGCTCGAACTCAAGTATAGCATGGACAAGTCAAGCCGAGCTTGGCCCACCTCGACTCGACTCGGCTCGATGTACAGCATTAGATGAAGGCGGGGTCCACTGTGATGTTTGTGAGAAATCCACTTCGTCCATCCATTTTGTGAGCTCATTTTAGGACATGTCATCCCAAACAAGAAAATCAAGTGAGGCATACCAAAGGAAACAGTGATTATTTAATTACCACCATTGAAACATTTGTATGGCCACGAAAGTTTTGTATCAGGCTATTTTTTGGATCTTTTCGCTTCATCCTAGTGGGAATGACCTTATAAACAGTTTGGATGGCATAGAAAAATCAAGGTGGGTCTTGGAACTACCTTGTTTTTGGGATCTCATCTAACATGTCCCCATGAAACTGATGGACAGAGCGGATTTTATGCAGGTAATGCGATGGGCCCCAGATTATCAGGAAATAATATTTTGTACATGTTAAATCAAATTGCATCATTGTGTGAAATCTCTTACCTGCTGTGTATCATCAACCATCACTATCAGTGTATCAAACTTTCTTCACGATGATTTCATAGAACATGTTGCATATATATATATGTGTGTGTGTGTGTGTGTGTGTGTGTGTGTGTGTGTGTGGGAATAGGTAGTATGTGCTTGACCTCACGATAAGCTCCTGTGAGGTCGAGCTGTGTGGGCCCCACCGTGATGTGTTTCAAACATCTACCCCATCAGTTAGATGCACCATTCCATCGTGTTCCTAGGTCTCAAAAATCAAGTCAATCCGTGACTTGTGTGGGCCACACCACATACAGAAGTGGGGAGGGGCTATGCACCATTAAAACATTCATAATCATTTTTTGGGCCCACCGAGATGTGGTTTGCAAATCCAGCCCATCCATTATGTGTGTCCCACTTGGATGAGGGTTCAGACCAAGTTTCAACAGCATTCAAAACTCAGGTGGGCCCCACCAAGTGCTTTTATATGTTTTAATGGTGTCTTCACATGATTTTAGATGGTATGGCCCACTTGAGTTCCGTATACGGCTGATTTTTGGGATATCCCATAATTTAGAGGGGACCCATCAAATGCACGGTGTTGATGGTCGACACGCATCACGGTGGGGCCCACACAGCTCGACCTCACGGGAGCTTATTGTGAGGTCGAGCGCATAGTACCTTTTCCATATATATATATATATTACATGGAACATTTGGATGGGAAAGATGTACATATGCCTTACGTGATCATCAGTCCTAATGTGCCTTTGCATGGGGACTAAGGATACATTGTGCCTCACGTGATCAGTCCTAATGTGTCTTTGCATGGGGACTGAGGATACATTGCTAAGGCATAACTTCCCAAGTTGGGACACATCTCGAGAGTCATGGCCCAAAAGCAAGCCTGACAGGTAATCCTATCCGTTTGATCGAAACAAAGGCCAACAGTATAAAGTGGTCTTTTTGAACAAAGTAAGAGATTGGGATGGTATGATCAGTCTCATTTTTAGGCCATCGATCATACACAAATGATTCGGCTGATGAAATTCACAGTGCTTATTTTGGACGGTTAAAAGCGCATGAGATGCAAACTACTCATTTGGACCTCACGATATGCCAGCCATGAAACTACAAGAAGAAGGACCTTTGGTGCTCAAAAGCGCGCTAAAATCCCCAAAAAGCGCCGGCGTATCTTTTCGTGGCGCTAGGCAAGCGTCGATAATTGGGGGTGTCGGTAAAAGCTTCAGTGGCGCTAGTACACTTTTAGCGGCACTTGTCTCAGCACCGCAATTGTATAATGGTATTTCTGACAGAAGCGCCGACAAAAGTACAAAAAGCGCCGGTAAATACGCTATTTCTAAACACTTTTTCACGGAAAAGCGGCAATAAAAGTCTACATAAGCGCCGGTAAAGATCTTTGTGTAGATTGAAAGGCCCCGGCAGGCTAATAATATTTTTTATATAATTCAATTGAAACCTGCATTTTTTAAATATTTGAAATATAAAAAATGATGCAATACAATTAAAACTGAATATTAAACAAAATTTATATTACTTCACAATAAAAAAATATAATATTTATTACAATAAATTAAAAATGGTCTCAAATAAATAAATAAATAAATAAATAACCTAAAGCGCACACCTTTTGGTCACCAAAGCCATTGATTTAGTGGGCCTGGAATGAGCTATGAGACAGTTACAACCAATGGTTCATATTTAATGGAGACCTTGAACAGTTGTCATTATTCAATAGGGTAGGTGAGAAGATTACAATCAAGAAAGTTGTGTTTTATAACGCAGACAACTCACATGCAATGATTCTCTTCTTGCAATTGAACTACCCACCCCTTTTGCTATCATCGAACATGTGCGTAAATGTGGTAACATGTAAACAGGGGCCTGCAATAAAGAAACAACATCCATCATTACACGGCCATACTGCACTTGGGTCGTAATTCTTACAAGGTTATAAAACTGGGAACTATCAATGCCTGAACTGCTGAGAGGGATAACCAATTTATATCTTATTAACCAAAACCATAGTAAAGTCACAAACCCAACCAAAACTGCCTGAACAGCTGAGAGTGATAGCCAATTTATATCTTATTAATCAGAACTAAAGTTACAAGTCACAAACTCAACCAAGACTTTGAAATATTCACAATTATTCTTGCGTATAAATAATTTCGAATGCGAAACAGTTCAAACCCTTGTCATGGTTTTCCAATCCTCCTCAATCTGAATATGGCTTCAAATCATCTCGAGAAACTCCAAAACTCTGAAATAAACTTCCTAAACTGCAATGGAAATAAAAAAATTGAAAATATTAGTTTCTTAACAAAAACTGAAAGGAGATAGAATTTCACAAATGTTAACAAGTACCAAAGGCATTATCTTTTCTTTTCTTTTCTTTTTTCAATTTCTCTTTTTTTCCTCCTAATCTAAGAACTAAACCAAAAAAGATCTCTGTAATTAAAGAAAATTGAAAAAATAAATAAATATGAAAAATCATTAAAAACTAAGCACAATCCATGGGATAGTAACCATAAACATAATGCTCCTTGCAGAAGATAAGTTATTACTTACATAACTTTCAGTCATGGATCAACCAAAAAGTTCATCAATGGAGCAACATAAAATACATCAAAAGAAAAGAAATCGGCAACTGCCCACATTTACAATAAAAGGATAGCTTAGTTAAAAATTAAAAAAAAGGCATTTTTATGAAGTCACATCATGTCGACACTTAAATGCGTCTGCATATTAGACAGTCCTAAACATGGCTCATATATAGAAACAATTTTCTGTTTGCATTTACCTATTGTTACCTTTTATTTTGTGAAACTTCTTCAACATATAAAAAGTTATTTCAGGTAAATATTCATTATTTATTTTGACGATTCTTTCACAATTCACATGTTATTATATAAATAAACTATAGCATAACATTTTATCATTTCACGTAGGAGTGACAAGGGAAAAAAGATGGGGTTTCGACAAATAGAGCAACATGGAAAATCCCAATACTAGAATGCAACATTAGACGGCACAGGGCCAATTGGTACTCTTCCTGCAATGACAGAGTAGCAGGTCTGCTTATTTTTTGAAGAACATACAATATTGCTGATCTTCTTAAAAAGCTCATACAATGCTTCAATTTCACTTACGCTGACTGCAAAGAAAATAAAGCACAAATTATCATCAATGTTATATTAGAAATTGCTTTAGCGAGGTATCGAAAAAGCATAAAACATTAATGAGTTACAGCAAGAAGAACATAGCTAGCCAAAGTGGTCACACTTGAAGCAGTTTCCCCTCGAAAACAAAACCAAAAATGATGGAGCATGTGGTTTAATTCTGAATGAAGTATCTGCCTATGGAGTACATTCACAGGAATGGAACTCAAAGAAATTGATGGGGCCTGCACAAATGATGGAGCATGTGGTTTAATTTGATGCAAAGTCAAGAACAAGATTATTAACCAAAACAGCCTAGAAAACTAATTTTCAGCAAGTAGGAATATATAATCCAACCTGAACACATCTTTCAAAATAGTTATTAAAACACCTAACTATCTGATTTGGACTGAACAGAGCTCACTCTATATTGGCCCTATATCAACTGTCATGAGTTTTGGTGGTGAGTGATACCGCATGTCAAAACCAATTTTTAATTCATTTGCCTATATGTAGGGAAACTGATGCAAGTTGCCTAATTCAAGGCAAAGCTCGCTCAACATAACTCACAGGGATTAATTTAAGGAAAAGAATTTAGGCAGCAAAGCCAGGCAATTCATATCAACTGATGCCTAAGTAGATAAGAATCTGATATTTCTAACCAAGCTAGCAGCTCTCCTTCTTCCAGCTGAGAGAGAGGAATCGATTGAAATCTCAAATCAAAAATAAAATGGATTTCAAGGCATAGATAGTGAAATCAAAATCGATTCCAATTTTGAATTTCAGTTTTTTTTTTTTGGTAAAATCACAACACCTAAGCAGGAAAGCAAATAGATGCTTGAAGCCCTCTAGGCACTGCAACATGATATTCCCCACTCGTTAAAACATCCATACCTGGTAAAATAATCAGCTAGATGACACCTTGGTACAAGGCAGAAAGACAAACTGCAACACAAATGAGCAAAGAGAGGGTAACCAAAACAGAAACCCCCTCAAAACAGAGCACCACTAAACAATACATTAGGACACTCAAGGATATGGAGAAATTCTCTAATCACAGATGTATGGATTCCTCCTAGAGGTCCACTGATCTTCTTTGTCATTCGCCATAGTAGATTCCTTTAGCACTAGATCTTGATGCTAAACAAGCATCAGAAGGTAGACAGAAATATCATCTCTTGGAACAGGAAGAAGTGTATAAATCCATTAACAATGGAGGTACAGTTATAAATCCCTCAAGGATTTGAAATACTTCCAGACGTACAAAAATCCCTAATCAGCAAAACATGAAAATTATAATTTAGCAATTTTGGTGTGGTGATGACATGGATCAGCCCAGGTGGGCCCTGACACCTCCCTAGTAGGTGAGGTAGTCCACACTTTACTGACAGATCAATCAGGCATAGGTGGATCAGCCCAGGTGGGTCCTGACACCTCTCTTTCTTTTTTCTTTTTCTTTAAAGATGAGAAAGTTCTTCTCTTTTACGTACCCCTGTGCCTTTGCTAAGGTAAAGTCCACCACCACGCACTAATGTGCATTTAGAAGGACCGAATCACATCAACGGAGTTTCCCAGAAATTTGGTCTTTAACGTGGATGTCACGTCATAGGTAAAATGATCATTTTCTGCATGCCCCGTGCTCATTGGAGGATGATGACTCACCTGACATTTGGAAGCATGATAAAAGAAAGGAATTGAGCATCGCAGAACAACACCATGGAAATGACAATGAAAAAGCAACCACAACAAATAATGTTAACATGGTTTAGCAATTAACGGGTGGGTCGTTGGGAGAGGCGGTGGGTGTATGCATGAATGTGTTAAAAAAATCAGCTGACAGTGTTCTTGTGAAATATCAGCAGCCAAAAGATGAGAAATCAAAATCAAAGTAAACTTATGAACAGTTCACGTGCTCCGCAAGGAATGTAATGCCACCATGATTAACCATTTCATAAGTCTCACCAAGGATGGGATTGAAGGGCTTCCAGGTTCGTTGATAGGCATAGTAAACAGATATTGCCCATGATGCTGCAGACAATAGCCAATATTCCATTACACCAGATAATACATGCATGCAACTCATAAGCACCACAGTAGAGAAGACCACTTACTAGCATAGACCATCCGCATGTAGGGATCCTCACATTCATCAGCCAGGTCTAACAAGTGGGAGTAGTCCAGCGTATGTGAGGATAATGCAATTTATAATGCTCAATATGTGATAACCAAGGCTGAAGGCATTGCACAAAATTGACAAGCATCAGGTTTAAAGTGTAAATAGCACAGACCTCTGCCACTTTCTGAATCATTGTCATGGGCTCAAATATAAGAACTGGAAGCGTCACCATTGATGTAACATCTGAACCTATATATTTCTGCATCATCTTCCAATAACTATCTCGATCTTGCAAGAGACGCAAAGAAGATTCGAAACACAAAATACAAAAATCAAAAAGACATTCATCAAAAATGAAAAAGCAAACAGATCAATGTAATGGTCATGAAAATTATGAGCAGCAATTATAAAAAGAAATGAACTTATCTCAGTTCATCACTGCTCCAATGTACAGTTGACCATGTCGGTGAAAATTGAATCAAACAGTTCCTCTTTTTCCAACTGCCAATTGAGGACTACTTCCTCATTATGAATAGTAAGGAAGGTTGCAATTGTAACTACCAATTTAATGTTCGAGTTGATATTATGAAAAGCATAATAAATGGCAATTATATATAAATACTTTTTGATAAGCGAAGCAGATTTGAGTACTCATTCTATCTAGACCTTGTTCTCTGAGTGTGATATTACCTGCTACATATATTGGCACGAAGAAAAAAGTATAAGCAATGTTTATTGGCTTCTTGAATCCTGAGTTCTTGGGAATGAATGTAGGTGACTCATCAACCTTACACATGGCACTAATATAGCTCCATCCATAGTTGGTTCAGTGATTTGGACAGTCAGGATTGCTGTACAACTATGCCATGTGTACGGTTGAAGAGTCTCCACCAGTTTTTAAGTTGTGGAAAATTAACCTAAGTTTAAGTACCTAACTACCAATCTCAGGTCCTGTTGCGATTATTATGGACAGTTAGTGGATCCATCTGTTTCTGATAGGTCCAAGGTGTGCCACAAGAGCCATCTCTCTCTCTAAAGAAATACAATGCGGGTCATTTTTCCCGTTATATGGCCATTACGACAGCGTAACGGTGGCACCGTTACATGATGGCTGATTCATAGTGACATGATTATCATTCCTGCGTGCTTATAAACTATCAATTGCAGCCACAGGTTTATGGGGTAACATTTTAACCACCCTTGTGAAGACATAAGCGGTCAAATTGCCTACAGAAATATCAGAGGGCAACACATTTACACGTTAACCATCCTTTTAATGATGTAAGTGGTCAAACTGGAGAAATATCTGAGGGCAACACGTTGATCATCCTCAGCAGGATATAGTAGATCAACCATGATCATTACATTCATTGCACAAATATATGGTATATGAGTGGTGAAATTGGTGGTGTTGTGAACAGTTTGCAGGTTTTATCTTAACTATAGATGTACTGTTAATTTTTAATGGTGAGTGTTCAATGACTACTGTTTCCTGTAGTATGGTTCACCTAAAATTTATATATGCTTTATTTTTTGTATCATGCTTTAAAATAAGCTGGAGAAACAGATGAATGACATAGATATACAATTAATACATATAGGTGGGTCCTATGGTTAAGGTCTCACCACATCGGTGGTGCCAGGGTCACATACAAGTCGCTCTCCATAACGTGGCCCACTTCAACTGCATCTGCGGACCACATTAATACCCTCTCTGTAAACAAGCTGAAACCACATCCTCTAATAAACCAATCGTGGCCCCACATCCATCTGCACAATTAAGAAAAGGAGAAATACTCTGATACTCTTGCAGAGTGTGAGAGATGATACGCAGGCACTTAGAAATTGCATACATGGGATACCAGTAATTCAAATTTAACTGTCCAAAATATGTCTTCCCAATTTGGATGTATCATGAACTAAAATTTATGATTTTTTTTTTTAAAATTATCCACTATCAGATTGGTGGACATTTATTGGACGGTTAAAATGAAAAATATCCAATGGTTGAGTGAGTGCATGCATCTGAGGTTAGAGTCGTTCCATCAATCTAATTTTCAGAATTTAGTTAATGTATGCCACGTGTACAATTTCTACATGCCTGTGTATCAAGTATCCCACGCTGTTTGAGTATCATGTAACTACAAGAGCCTGCTAACAAACAATACCAAGTTTGGCAAGCCACTTTGCAATTAACTCAGATCAGGAAAATAGAAGAGAACAAAATCCATATCATCAGAGCCGCAAACAACATTTGAATTTGAAATACTATGCCAACTCTAACATACAAATTGAAAACTGTTAGAACAGAGACATTTCATCAAACACATGTTGTGCACACCTTAAACATTCACAACAATAAACCATAAAAGGGATTTTTTAGGAAAGCACTAATCCTTTTCCCATTACGGAGTTTAGGAAATCCCTAATTCCAATATTGTATCCTCTGATAATCTGCAGATTTACAGATCTAAAAATAAAAAACCTAAATATCTATTTGAGAGAAATGAGTACCTGGCCGGGGAAGAGATGAAGGGCAGGGGCTACTGGCTGCACCAAATCTGGAGATGATGCAAGTGAGCAAGAGAGAGAGAGAGAGAGAGAGAGAGAGAGAGAGAGAGAGAGGCAGCGAAATGAGGCAGATGGAGAGAGAGGCGCGAGTGAAATGAGTACTGTAGGGTTTATATATATATATATATATATATATATATATATATATATATATATATATATGGTAAAACATCTATGGCCCTGGGACCCGGATTTCCTGCGAAAGCCTTTCGCAGGAAGTTCCTGCGCAAGGATTCTGGCTAGGGCCATTGTGATGTTTGTGAGAAAGCCAACCTGTCCATCCGTTTTTTGAGATCATTTTAGGACATGAGACCTAAAATGATTAGGATCCAAAACTCAAGTGGGCCATACCAGATGAAACAGTGGGGAAAGGAATTCCTACCGTTGAAACCTTCCCAGGACCATCTTGATGTTTATATTCCGTCCAAACCGTTTATAAGGTCATTTTCACTGAGATGAAGCGAATAATCTAAGAAATTAAACCAATACAAAACTTTTGTAGCCATATAAATGTTTCAACGGTGGTCACTAAATCCCCACTATTTCCTCTCGTGTGGCTCACTTGAGTTTTTGATCATCCCCATTTTTGGTCGCATGTCCTGAAATGAACTCGAAAAACAGATGGACGGAGTGGCTTTCTCACAAACATCGTAGTGGGCCCCTCACAGAATCTTGCGCATGCGAAAGGCTTTCGCAGGAAATTCGCGTCCGTGGCCCTAGGCCCTGTTTTACACAGCGCCGATGCAAGAGGCATGTAAAGTGCCGCTGTTGGTCTTATTTGTTGTAGTGTGACCCAAAAGTTCTTAGGCCGGCGCAGACAATCCTACCGTTGGATCATGGACAAGGGCCAAAAGTACAAAGCAACCTTTCTTGATCAAATTGACCGGTTATGATTTTATATCCAGATTGATGTTTTGACCACCGTCCGTATTCAGTGGGGCTCGCTGGATTAACCATACTGATCTGGAATACAACACGCTATCTAGATCGAGTCTACCTAATTATCACCTAATGGTATTATGGTATCAACTTCACAGCCCTTTAGCAGAGCACTAAGCTTAAGGATCTTGACCGTCAATTTAGTGGGCTCCAAATTAATGAGCTAATGCCCTTCACAACCGTCCACTCTCGGAAGGATGACTCCAGTGGCTTTTCATTTCTCCATCCATAGATGGTTTGTGTTTGAAAACTACCCATATTAGATAGTTTATTCACCGCATTTGAAAGTCACTGATCAGATGGCTACGATCTCCCTGCATATCAATGGTTAGAATCATCCGCTAACCTAAAGTTTCACGTAGCATCCAGTACATGGAGAAGGCCCACACATGCTGATACAAAACGAACGCGTTCATGATCAATGTTCCTTTTATGCTATGCTTTGGACGGTTTAAATTATTGTTTATGATGGGGATTTTCTCCTCGTCGCTTGACCCGTCGAGGGTGGTGCTCAACCAGTCAAGTGGTGCTCGACTCAAAGTCAAGTGATTAATTGAGTTTAATCTTCCACGCTGCTTGACCAATCGAGGAGGCTGCTCAACCAGTCGAGGTTACGCAGATTCATGTCCGGATTTTGTGCGAACTGCGTAAATTTGAGGCGATTTTCGCCATGGTGCGGAAGGGAGTTGCCTAAACTATAAATAGGGGTTCCTAAGGCTTTTCTAAGTAATGCAAGAGGGTTTTCTAAGGCTTTAGAAGGGTTTGCTAAAGGGTTTAGGGCTATCAAAGGTGTGTATGTGTGTGTGAGAGAGAGAGAGAGAGAGAAAGAGAGAGAGAGAGGAAGCTTGTGGAAGGGAGGTTATGCTCATAAAGGTAATCTATTGTGCACTCGACATCTCAGCGCTTCTACGTTCTCGTAATCGGTGATATCTCTCCGTTTTTCTTTATTTTCTTATTGTTTATTCACTCCTGCGTGAGTGAAGAAGGTTTGATTCAAGCGATGTGTGCTTGTGATCGGTTGTAACGTTTTACTTCATAGTGGATTGTTGATCTGGACGAGGTCCCATGTTTTTATCTCTTTGAGGGTTTCCCATGCACGTAAAAATCTCTTGTGTCGTGTGGTTTGTGCTTTGATTTATTTCATTGCTTTATTATCCCATAATTCTGGTGTTTGTAGGAGGCTAGATCCTAAGATTTTGTGCAACGGCTCCCAACAAAGTGGTATCAGAGCGTTCAGGTTGGTTGAACGGGGTGGATCGGTTCTGAATTATGGAAGGTGGCTCATCAAGGATGATCAGTCTCAATGGTTTTAACTGGATCATATGGAAGGCTAAGATGGAGGACTTGCTTTATTACAAGGACTTGTATTCTTCAATTCAATGCATATCAGTAAAGTCAAAGGATATGACAGATGATGATTGGAAGAAATTAGACCGAAAGGCTGTGGAGTTTACTAGACAATGGTTGGACGATTCTATATTCCACCATGTGTCTACAGAAACCTCAGCCACTAGCTTATGACTGAAATTGCAATGACTGTATAAGAGAAAGACAGCCAGTAATAAGATTTTCCTAATACGACGACTTGTGAATCTCAAGTGTAAAGATGGTGGTTCTGTGACTGAGCACATGAATGAGGTCAGAAATATATTGAACCAGCTCTCCGCTATGAAGATGGTCCTGGACAATGAATTACGGGCTCTGCTATTGCTTAGCTCATTGCCTGATAGTTGGGAAACATTGGTAGTGTCTTTAAGTAACTCCACGCTAGACGAAAAAGTATCCATGGAACAAGTAACTAACTGTCTCTTTAATGAGGAAAAAATGAGGAAGTCTCAGGGGTCTACTCAGCAATAGGCCCTTATGACACAAGAACGAGGGAAAGGAAAGAATAGAAAGGGTGAGGAGGCCCGAGATAAATCAAGAGGCAAGTCGAGCACAAGAAAGGATATTAAATATTGGAATAGTGGCAAGAAGGGCCACTATAAGAATGAATGTTGTAAGAATAAGAATGATAAGAAAGGAAAGGAAAGGAGAAGGAAGATGAATCAGACTTCACTGCGGTCACTTTAAATGGCAACGTTGTAGTTATTCTTTCAGCAAAACACGATGTTTGTCTCATGGTTACGACTCAGGACACCGACTGGGTGATAGACTTAGGAGCCTCGTTTCAAGCGACTCTATGCGTGGACTTCTTCACAAGCTACAAGTCAGGTGACTTTAAGACCATGAAGATGGGAAATTCTGGTGTATTGAAGATTGTAGGGGTCGGTGATATTTGTGTGAAGATCGATGTGGGCTACAAATTGGTTCTCAGGGATGTGAGGCATATCCCAGACCTTCGCCTCAACTTGATATCGACAGGAAGGTTGGATGATGATGACTATGAAAGTCAATTTGTTGGTGAGCGCTAGAAGCTTATCAAGAGTTCATTGATCGCAGCCAGAGGAAAGAAGTGCTGCATGACAAGTGTCACTGTGTGCAAAGGTGGATTGAACACAGCGGAAGATTCAGCTATTGACATGTGGCACAAGCGTCTAGGCCACATGAGTGAGAAAGGGCTTCAGGTACTAGCAAAGAAGCGTTTTCTTCTAGACGTGACAAGTATACCTTTTAAAACCTGTATTGATTGTTTATCAGGGAAACATCATAGAATTTCGTTTGTTAAATATGCTTCTCAGGTTAATAAAGTGCATGCATTATATTTGGTTTATTCTAATGTTTGTGGTCCTATGAGGACAAAAACCTTGGGTGAGGCATTGTATTTTGTCACTTTTATAGATGATGTATTTATGAGGGTTTGAGTTTATGCTTTGAAATCCAAGGACGAGGTCTTAGGTGTGTTTAAATTGTTTCATGCTATAGTCGAGAGAGAGACGGGTAGATCATTGAAGTGTATCCGCACTGACAATGGTGGTGAATACATCGGTGACTTTCATGAGTATTATAAGTCCCTGGGTATACGGCATGAACAGACGGTTCCCAAGACCCCCCCAGCATAATGGTGTGGCTGAGCGAATGAATCGCACCATTATAGAGATAATCAGTGCATTTTATCCCATGCGAAGTTGCTCAAGACGTTCTGGGGAAAAGTAATACACAAGGTAGTATATTTGATAAACAGGTCTCCATCAGCCTCGTTGAATGGAGAAGTACCCAAAAAGGTGTGGACTGGATAGGATCCATCGTATAGTTATCTCAGGGTGTTTGGATGTGGGGCATCTGTTCACGTACCAAAGAATGAGAAGTCTAAGCTCGATATGAAGATTAGGCAGTGTGTGTTCTTGAGGTACGGTGATGAAAAGTTCGGTTATAGATTGTGGGATCCGACCGAGAAGAAGCTCGTCAAGAGCAGAGATATGGTTTTCTTTGAAGATCAGTGTATAAAAGACATTGCTAAGTCAAAGAAGAACCATCGCAGTTCAAGTAAGCAAGAGGATATAGATCCGGTTATTCCTCCCATGATGCCTGATGACGGGGGAGTATAACAAGGTGTAGAGGATGAGGGAGTTCCTAAAGAAGGTGGACCGGGGGAGCAGTCCCTACTTGATCCACCTTTTGAGCTACAGGTGAGGAGGTCATCCAGGGATAGACAGCTGTCCAAGAGGTATTCGCCGCATGAGTACATTATGCTCACTGATTGGGGAGAGCCAAAAGAATATCATAAGGCCCTAGCTGACGAGCATAAGGGGGGTGGTTGAAATCTATGCAAGAGGAGATAAAATCCTTGCATAAGAACCACACCTATAATATGGTGAAACTGCCTAACGGCAAGAAAACTCTAAGCAACGAGTAAGTGTTCAGAAAGAAGATTGAGTCAAAGAATCATAAATGAGGTTCAAGGCCAGACTTGTAGTAAAAGGATTCGGTCAGAGGAAAGGTACAGACTTCGAGGAGATATTCTCATCATTGGTGAAGATGACATCCATACAGGTGTTGCTTGGGTTGACAGCCAGTATGGATCTGGAGATAGAGCAATTAAATGTTAAAACTACATTTCTCCATGGTGAACTGGAAGAAGAGATCTACATGCACCAACCAGAGGGCTTCGAAGTCAAAGGCAAAGAGTATATGGTGTGTAGGCTGAGGAAGAACTTTTACGGGCTGAAACAAGCTCCAAGGCAATGGTACAAGAAGTTCGACTCATTCATTTTAGAGCATGGGTATGACAGAACGAAGACAGACTACTGTGTGTTCACGGGTAAGTTCTTAGATGGTGATTTCTTAGTTATGCTATTATACGTTGATGACATGCTCATTATGGGAAAAGACATCAAGAAGATTAACAGGCTGAAACAGGAGTTGGGCAAGTCATTCGCGATAAAAGACTTGGGCTCAACTAAACAGATCGTATGAATGGAGATAACCCATGACAGAAATAGCAAGAAGCTTTGGTTGTCACAAGAGCGGTATATTGAGAAAGTCCTAGATCAGTTTAATATGAATGCAGCAAAGTCGATCAGTACGCCACTGGATGATCACTTCAGATTGAGCGACAGACAGTGTCTCAAGACGAAGGTAGATGTGGATGAGATGTAGAAGATACCTTACGCGTTAGCAGTAGGAAGTTTGATATATGCTATGGTATGTATACGCCCAGACATAGCATATGTAGTTGGTGTTGTCAGCCAGTATCTTGCCAATCTTGACAAAGAGCATTGGATAGCGGTGAAGTGGATATTGCGGTATCTAAGAGGCCCATCCAGGTTGAGCTTATGCTATGGTGACGAAAAATCTGTGTTAGAGGGCTACACAGATGTAGATATGGCAGGTGATATAAACTCCAGGAAGTCTACATTGGGGTTTATATTCACGTTTGTAGGGGGAGCGATCTCTTGGCAGAGTAAGTTATAGAAGGTCGTAGCATTGTCGAAAAGAGAGGCCAAGTATATTGTAGTCACAGAGGCATGTAAAGAGATACTTTGGATGAAGAGGTTCCCACAAGAACTTAGCCTGAAGCAAGAATATCACGTGGTCTATTGCGATAGTCAAAGTACTATATACTTGTGTAAGAATCTAAGTCAGCACTTCAAGTCGAAGCACATAGAGATTCGATATCAGTGGATCAGGGATACTTTGGAACAGATGGTGTTACAGCTTAAGAAGGTCCACATGGACGATAATGGGTCAGACATGATGACTAAGGCTTTGCTCAAGGGCAAGTTTGAGGTTTGTAGAAACCAAATTGGCTTCAAGAAGGTGAATTCCTCCTAAGTCGAAAAGGGAGAGATTTGATGAGGATTTTCTCCTTGTCGCTCGACCAGGGTGATGCCTGACTCAAAGTCCAACGTCCAATTGAGTTTATTCTTCCGCGTTGCTCGACCAGTCGAGGAGTCTGCTCTATCGGTCGAGGCTTCGCTCGACCAGTCGAGGACTCTGCTCGACCAATCGAGGTTACGCAGATTCATGTCCGGATTTTGTGCGGACTGCATAAATTTAAGGCAGTTTTCGCCATGGTGTGGAAGGGAGTTGCCTAAGTTATAAATAGGGGTTCCTAGGGATTTTCTAAGTAATGCAAGAGGGTTTTCTAAAGCTTTACAAGAGTTTGCTAAAAGGTTTAGGGCTATTAAATGTGAGAGAGACAGAGAGAGAGGAAGCTTATGGAAGGGAGGTTATGATCATAGAAGTGATCTATTGTGCACTCGATATCTCAGCGCTTTTACGTCCTCGTAATCGGTTGGTCAGGCGAATCCTGTGGGATTTAGAGGGATGGGATGGATTTTAAGGTAATGATGGTGGTGTCAGTGGATTGGTTTAAGATCCATGGGATTACTATATCTCGGGATAAGTTCACTAGATTTGTTTGGCATGCCCAGCATATCCCGGGATTTTACCTTCCAATCCGTCCAAGGGATGGGATCAATTTTAAGGTAGTGATGGTGATGTCAGTAGATTGTTTTAAGATCCATGGGCTTACTTATATCCCAGGACAAGTTCACTGGGTCAGTTTGACTCGTTGTGCATATCTCGGGATATCGTGATCCCATCCCTCTTAATACCGTGGGATCGGTCCGGCCAAACAGGCCCAACCCTAGCGGTTTCCATCCCACTCTCTCGGGTGGTGTTTCGGGTCAGCTTCGTTTTTGGGATCATGTCCTAACATGAGCAGGCAAAACTGACGGATGACGTGGATGCAACACGCACATCGTGGTGGGCACCACAGCCCTTCCGGCTACAGGTAGGATTTTGTTAGCCAATTGTATTATCCACGAGATGGGAATCGCTCCTGCTCCATCTACGGTGGGCCGCACGTTTTATACAGGATTGACTTCTGATGTATGTTTGTATGCAGTGTTTGTACGGTGGATGGATCATCTGATTAGTGTGACTTTCATCTATGCTCCTATCAAACATGAGTTCATGATTTGGACGGTCTGGATGCTTGTACATGTATATGACGAGTGTTGTGTGTGAGATTTGCTAACCCCACCAGCGTGTACAATGGAGCCCATGCACATGCCACCCAGGTGCCAAAGCAGGTCTCACCTGCGAGATCCAAACCGTCCATCAGATGTGTCTCACCATGTAGACGACTTTAAAAAAAAATAATAAAAATGATCCTATCCTCTCGTTATTGAGATAAGGTTTATGAAACAAATGGATGGCCAGAGAAAAGAGGTTAGTTTTTTTAAGCCGTTCTTTATTTCTAAAATCATTTTCTATCTGATGCCTCAACTAGTCTGATTTTGGGGAAAAGGAATCTCTACAATAGGACCCGCCTGATGAATGGCTTGGATTTTGAACACTATTGCTATTGAAAATCAGTGGTTTTAAAAAATAATAAAATGAAAATTCAAATTTTTTCAAAAATTTGGGATTTTCCCGCCAAAACACTTTTTGAATTATTTGAATTAAAAAGTGCAGTGTCTGTGATTTGTCCCACATCAGAAATGCAAAGAAGGGTTGTGTGATTTATATGAAATGTTGTGAAGAGTATTCTTACTTGGAGTTTTTAAAGGAGGTAATACTCGGGTATAGCATTGGAACACACACGCAAGCGCGAGTGGGCTCGAGCGCGGGCGTGGGCGGTGTGGTTGTATTGGCGCTAGATGGTGCACTTTGCACTTGAAAGCCAAATGGTCCGAAAACGGACGGACCATGATGATCCAACGGTCAGATCCTTTGATCCGACGACCAGAAATGGCTGGAGTTAATGATCAACGGTCAGAAACGTAATCCAAATGTTTTGAACCATTGATAGTTGTCTAGCAATGGTCCATTACCTGATGCCTATATAAACTGGACCATTCCAGTCCAATTTTATCATCTCAATACACCATCTCTCCCATCAAATCAGATGCAATCCAAATCTCCCTTATAAAATACTTTGAAAATCTCTACTATCTGAGTCTGCCAGAAGATCTCTTCTGCGCACGCTGGATCCAGAATAAGGCTTATCTTATCCTGGAAGCAATTCGTCTGTAACCCATCAGCAGTTGATAAGGGGGCGAATCATGCTTTAAAGACAGCGTATTTTATACGTGATTCAGCCTAGTGAAATAATTTTTTGATTTATTTTTTATATTTTCGGTGTATCCAAATATCAATTCCTAACAATTGCTGATTTAGCTTGTTGAATGACATGTAGATGAGCCCCATGTTCATGCATTAGTCTTACGTATGCATCACACACAATACTTAGCATTGATCACCTATTGCCAAGGGTACCACTACTTGTGGTGCTGTTCCATCTTTCCTACCAGCATGCCACATATGTCTGCCATCATGAACACGAAACCGGTAGGCCTCACCGTGAAGATCACCCTTCTCGAAAATCAGGATGATCCGTCCATTAGGTGGGCCACGCCTACATGTCAACTCAAACCATCCATTGATTACAAGGGGTGTGGCTCACCTAATGATCAGATTGACCTGGTTTTTTTTTTTTTTTCCAGGTAGGGCCTTACGATTTCAAGGTAGTGATGTCCTGCACCGATGGAATGTGGGGGCGGAAAGACCGTACCATACCCCAAGTTGTTGTATCTTGCCCTTAGGTACGTAACACAAGTTTCTTAATAGAGGACCCGGAGCTCAGCTACAGCCATACTGCATAATAGATACAAATGGCATAATCTAAACTGTCCAAATCATGGTCCCCTTATAGATTCATCATGACATGAAATTCACGCCTAACAGAGAATCTTATCTCGATTTGCCACCGGTGGCCCTCAACCGGACACTTCAGGTGGAAAAATGCCAACTTTCCAAATTTCAGAAACGAACGTCCATCAATGAGTGGATGGAGATGCCTACTCAAATATCGTGGTGGGCAACCTGATTTTTGGATGATACCAAGGTATGGAGAAAATGAGGGGCACACATGATGGACGGATTGGATGTGTGACCCATCTCTTCAGAGGAACCTACGGCTCTCAATTGGCTGGGCCAACCTATGGGCTTCTGGCCTGTTCAAGTATTTTGGGACAGGCTTGGATACACATTTCAGGCTATGGAATGGACTTGGCGGCTTAGGTATATAAAAGACCAAGCAACTTAGGGCTGAGCCAAATGAGAGTATTGCTCGGTTGCTTTACGAAAAAAATAAAAGAACAAGCAACTTTGGACCGAGCTTGGACTATATAATCCCATTTCACGCAAATGTAGTCTATCTGATGAGACTGATATATTCAGATAAATCTAAAATTAGAACCATTTTATTGATAAAAAGCTTTCTTTAAAAGAAAATAGTGAAAATAAGATAAAATATATCTTTCAAAACACCTATACAATGAGCCCATTCCACGACATAAAGAATTACTTTTTTAATAATCCATTCTACATTACTGCTTGTGTAATCAGTTCATTCTCTTGCCTCATTAGACCCAAAGCGTTGCCAGAAAGCACAATCTCGAAAAGTCCTGAAATTGCTTATGAAGACTCATTCTTTGCAAAACCACAGGCATTCCTCCATCTGATTTTCGGTAGAGTCGGTTTTTAAAGACTTCCTGCATGCTTATCTATGGAGGTAAAAAGAATAAAGAAAAATATCAATTCTCTTCAAACTGTTGAGGCGGCATCTTGAATCGGCAAATCGGGCATACATGGTTCATCTCCAACCATTGAATTATGCATTCACTATCAAAAATATGTGAGCATGGCATAGATATGACCTCCTTTCCTATAGAGAATTCATTCAGACAAATTGTACACTTGATCTCATCTAACTCTCTTTTATTGAAATTCATCCTCTTCAGGGCTTCAACTGAAGATCTTAATGCTGGGACTGTACTAACCCTCCTTTCAAAAGCCAAATCCATTAATTCTCTTAGGACCCTAGCCAGTCTCTCTTCCTCGTCTTCTTCATCTTCTTCTTCATCTGCTTCTTCATCTTCTTCTTCTTCTTCTTCAATCAATACAAAAATCTCTGAAATCTCAAACTCAGCTACAACATGTACAATCTTCTTTCCTGCGTCATGGGCTTTCTTTGCTATCTCACTAACATTCAAGGCCACTGATTCAATACAGTCTGTATGAATGTTTAAGTGGAAAACCATCTCGGCTATACGGCTTTTAGATGTCTCTGCTTGCAAGAAATAGTGGAGATCGTCCGAGAATGTCTCAGCCACTACCCTACGAACTTCCATCTGTTCACCGATGGGCTCTGATCGATGTCCCCATGGATCTAACCGTCTATGGTATTCTTTCAACTTAATTTCTATGAATAGTGTGGGCACTTGGGTTTCACATACTATTTCATCCAATTTTTCATGGACACTTTGCCAGTAAAAACGGGTGATATTTCCTTGGGGGACCCTGTATGATTCATTGATGGAGAAATCATCATCGTCGGAGGACGTGTCCGAGTCATCTTCAACGGCAGCGAGCATGTCGAATTCATCTTCAACAGTGGTGGAAGGGTCGAATTCAGCATGGGATGGTGTGACCGAGTCTTCTTGAACGACGGACATGGTTGGTGTCGTGAACTCACCTGAATTCTTGAGTCGAGAAAGAGAAATTGGATGCTGAAGAGAGAGAGAGAGAGAGAGAGAGAGAGAGAGAGAGAGAGAGAGTGCAAATATGGTTAGGAAGAAAGGCTCGTCTTCTTTATTTATATGAATGGAGTTTCCAAGTACTACAGAAACGCCAAGTTTCCAGGAACGCCGATTTCGTGCGAAAGGCTTTCGCAGAAAGTTCATGCGCTGGAATGAAAGGTGGGGCCCACTGTAATCTTTGTGAGAAATCCACTCCGTCCATCCGTTTTACAAGCTCATTTTAATACAAGCCATGTGATCCAAAACTCAAGTGAGGCACACGAGACGAAACCGTGATAATTCAATTACCACCGGTGAAACATTCCACAGCTGCATATGCCAGCGTAGCAGGAAGCGGATTGCGTATTGAGTAACTCAGTACCCTTAGCGTACTGAGTAAACTGCGTGGGGTCCATTGTTATTTATTTATTTTATCCACTCCGTTAATCCATGTTAACAGATAATTTTAGGACAGACCACAAAAATGAAGAAAATTAAAGTCTTAAGTGGACCACACTACTGGAAACAGTTTGATTGAACCTCTACCATTGAAAATTTTTTGGAGGCCAAAGAAGTTTTGGATCAAACTGATGTTTGTGGTTTATCTTCATCCATGTCTTTTTGATCTTATGAACAGGTTGTATGACAAATAAAAATTAATTTGGACGCTAGGAAGGTTTAAACGGTGGAAATAATTATTCCTATGTAATGGTCCACTTGAGCTTTGGATTCACTTCAATTTTGGTATCAACCCCTAAAATTATCAGTAAAAATGGATGGACGGTGTGGATAAACCACATACATTAACAGTGGGCCCAACTGAGTTTACTCTGTACGATAAAAGCGTACTGAGTAACTCAGTACGCAATCCGATTTCAGCGTAGCAGGAGAGTAACATCCAAGTGACGCTGTAACACCCGGTACGGGCGTTCCCGTAACACAAAAGTTCCGTGAGGCCCATCTCAATGTCAGGGTGAAATTCACTCCATTCATCAGTTTCACCTACTCATGCTACAATGAGATTCCAAAACGGAAACAGATCGAAGATTTATTAAGTGGACCCCACAAGAAGAAACAGCGAGAGATGGACGTTCATCATTGAAACCTTATTAGGGTCACAGAAGTTTTGGATCAGGATGATATTTGTTGTGATCCCTTCATCCCGGTGGCAATCACCTACCTACTGCTTTCTGGGGTGTGGCCCACTGGATGTGTTAATCATAACCTCTGATCTATGAGCCCATAAACATTACTGTGAGCCCCACGTATATTTCATCTTAGATTGTTGATCATGTCCTCTGATCCAGGGGCATTTCATTATTCTGTTAAGTCGTTCACATTTTTCATTTAAACAAATAATTAAACATAGACCAATTAGGCAGTCAGGAAATCGTATTTTGGACATGTTAATTCAAGTTGCATATTCTTGTGTGAAAGCCCTTGGTACCTGTGTATCATCAGCCATCACTATCAGAGTATCGAACTTTCCTCC
This sequence comes from Magnolia sinica, assembly GCF_029962835.1. Taxonomy (NCBI): domain Eukaryota; kingdom Viridiplantae; phylum Streptophyta; class Magnoliopsida; order Magnoliales; family Magnoliaceae; genus Magnolia; species Magnolia sinica. The sequence continues at coordinate 86,971,620 of NC_080578.1, read as the reverse complement.
TATTAATTTCACTGGGCATGTTCCAAGCCTCATTAAAGAGGGGCCACGTGGCAAAAATGCATGTGAACCAGATTATATCATTGAATGGCAAATAAACATTATAGCAGGCCTATTAAGTTTTTAATGATCGGCATCCAATGACCAATATTTTCCGGAGCGGATTGGGTGAGACCTTGGAACCACCTGAGGTGGGTGAGACCCCTCACTATAGGGCCGCAGGGCCCACTGTGATGTATGTGATTACATCCATGCTGTCCATCAGTATTGAAAGCTCATTTTTGGCCTTCTACCTTAAAATGAACTTAAAATACGGATGGACAGAGTGGATGTAGTCACATTCATCACTGTGGGCCCCATAGTCAGGGGACCCACCCACCTTAGTGGATCCGGGGGCCTCACCTATAATCCGCTCCCGTTTTATTTGAGCTAATGTATGACACGCGTCATTTTTTAATTACTGTGTGTTAAGCTTCGGCAGCTTGAGTATCATAACTTCCAGTAAACAGGGACGTGGTTTGGCTAGTGACGCTGCCACCGGCCGGGTGGCTAGTGGCGGTTGGTATGTAGACCTTAACATGATGTTTGCGTCTTATTCATGACGTCAATCCATTTTGAAAGATAATTTTAGGGCTTGATTCAAAAAACTGAGGTAGATGTAAGTCTCAGTCGGACTAAACCATGGGAAAACACTAGTGTTTGAATGTCCACCATTAAAAGCCTTCTAGGGCCCACTATAAGGGTTATTTGACATCTAACTTGTTGATTAGGTCATATAGACTTGGATGAAGGGAAAAAATATATATGAGCTCGATCCAAAACTTTCTTGGCCCCCAAGAAGTTTTTAATGGTGTCCGTTCAATTAACATTGTGTGGTCCACTTGAGATTTGGATCAACCTCATTGTTTATATCATACCATAAAATAATATGGAAGAATGGGTGGAGGGCATGGATGAAACAAATACATCATGATGGGGCTCCCAGAGCACGGACCGCTAGGCATTGGCCAGGGCAAGGCAGTAGCCGATCCTTTTCCAGGAAATAGAGGTCATAATCATAGACTCATATTACGATTAGGAGAAGATGTAAGTTTCTAAAACTCATGAGCGCGTAACGTCAGCACGTGCGACGGGGAGTAGACAGTTCTGGACGCGGCTTCGGTGGAACCCTGGCTCTGGGGCCATCTTGATGTATTTGTCTCATATCCATGCCGTCCATTCTTTTTTCCAGCTCATTTTATGAAACAATGTAAAAAATACAACAGATCCAAACCTCAGATGGACCACACCATTCAAGCTGATATTTGTGTTTTCACTTCATCCAGATATGCGTAACCTTATCAACAGCACGGATGGAAAATAAACATTACGGTGGGTGGCAGTCGGTTTTAATAGTAAGTGTTCAATCACCAATGTTTCTCGTGTTGTGGTCCACCTAATATTTTGGATCTACTGATCCAACCTAAAATAAGCTTAAGAAACGGATGGACGGTGTAGATATAAGATACATGCAGGTCGGTGGATCCTATCCACTTAAGCCGCGTCCAAAGTTGCAATATATAAGCCTTCTGAATACCACCAGAATGAAGTTGCTAATTACAAACTTCAGCGTCTTTGTTTCTATAAATAATTCAATATAACAACTCATCCATCAGCTAATCTTCAAACACTTCTCACTTCTTCTTTTTTCCTTCTCTTCTTTTCTTTCTCTTACTACAGAAGCAGCTATGTCATTGGGTGAAGAAGCTGACATCCGATTCCACCAGGACACCAAAACCATCTTCTCCAACGCCAATGCCCAGAGCCGCTGCTCAGTTCGCATGCGTGCCTCTATCGAACAAGTGCCTGCAGAAAAGAAAGAACCTTCTCTCGCCATCAAAATCACCTTGAACGAGCGGTCCCAGCGATTCACGGCCACCTCCCATGGATACATATACAAAATCGAGGATTCAAAGGCTTCTAAGAAAATGCAGATTTTCGAAGACAAGCTTCATCGACACTGCCAACGTAATAAATCCACCATACGTTTCCAAAATATTATGTTGTACTTCAATGTTCATCCAATGGCCCGTAAATTATCTGCAGAGATCTTGGCCATTGGTGCTAGCGGTATGGCAGAGCGGGCCATAAAAGCTTGTAAGGAGCTACATGTGGGCGTGGAGATTAATATAGTAACATCGTCTTTGGTGCAAGATGATGGAGATGCGGATTCAATGGCTACGATTTTGACAGGGTCCCCGGTGGTTCCTGTATCAAGATCTTCTATTGAAGCATTGGAAGGGATGGACTTGGAATCTAATGATAGTAAGTGTGTAATATGTCAAGATGAATTCTTGGGATGGGTTGGGATATTACGTATGCCCTGCTCCCATATTTTTCATGACCAATGTATAATCCGATGGTTGGAGGAAAGACACGTATGCCCAGTCTGTCGATTTGAGATGCCGGTAAAGCACATGCAAGAAAGCTGATTTATTATTATTCTTATTTTTTCTATAATCAGTATTCTCAATTTTTTACTGATATGTATGATATTCGATTTGATTTTAGCTTGTTTAGCTTCTTCTTCTTCTTCTTCTTCTTCTTTTTTTTATTTTATTTTATTTTATTTTATTTTATTTTAAATTCTACTTTTTTATTCACCTGTGTGGGCCCACCTTATTATCCAATCATCATGTGGGCCATACTATAAAAAATAAATGAGAACCACCAAAAAAAACTTTTAAATTTAAATAGTGGCCAACATGATCTGATTGGCGAACCATCTGCACAAGTTCTACTATATATCGTACACCCAGATCCATACCTCAACTGGCAGACTGAGTGGAGATACCTCGTTTCAACACTTGAGGTCTTGGTATCGATCCCTGGCGGGTGGCTAACATGGAGTGTGTGTACTGACATGGGTGCGTACTAACAAGCTAACCTAAAAAATCAAAAACTAAAAAGTTCTATATATCTTTATATGTTTGAGAATCAAAAGCTATGTTGGGCTTTTGCCAGCCAACGGCTGGATATAAACCTAAAATTAGGAAACACACACTGTTGAAACCTTCCCCAGACTTAGACTTACCATGACGTATAAATGCCATCAAACCGTTCAAGAGAACATTAGCCTGATCTAGAACGTCTGTGGCTCCAACAAGGTTTCAATAAGAGTTCTTGATCCTTACTATTCTCTTTGCCATTCCTCACTTGTGTTTTGGATCTGCCTTATTTCAGACTCATCTCCTAATTAACATAGACGAAAGATGGGATGGTAGTCCCACATAGCACAGGTAGTTTGTGTCCATTGGGCTTCGGGCTGTATACTAGGCCCGTGGGCATGACCTATATTTAAGGCCGGGCTTGGGATGAATATAAGAGCCAGATAGCCCAGACGGAACCTGGCACGGCCTAGCCTGTTTAAATTTTCAAGAAGGGCATTTTCATCGATATCTTGCACAATCGAGCATGGCCTGCAGGACTTGGGCACAGGCCATGCATAACAGTCACCGGCCAGGCTCGGAAGCGGATTGGCTGGTGTACCAGGTACGTGTCGTGCAAAGACGACGCTCCGCGAGGTCCGAGTTGTAGGAACGGTTTAAAGGAGATCAAAGTTACATGGCCCCACAATAATGTATTTATTATATCCACACCGTTCATCCATTTTTCGATATCATTTTAAAATATTAAAAAATGAATCATATCTAACGATAAACTGGACCACACCACAAATAGCAGCCGAGATAATGATTTTCACCGTTAAAACTTTCGTAGGGCTCACCATAACGTTTATTTTCCATCCAATTTGTTCATAATGTCACAAAGACCTGGATGAAGAGGAAAAAAAAATTTTCATATTGATCGAAAACTTCTGTGAACCCCAAAAGGGTTTCAATGGCAGACGTTAAATCCCCCATTACTTTTTTCAGTGTGGTTCACTTGATCGTTAGATCATTTTTATTTTTAGTCTCAAGCCTTATGACGAGCTCTTAAAATGTATGGACGGTTTGGATACAACACATACCTCATTATGTGACCCACAGAACTTGCTGACGTCAATACACCAGCTATATAGCTGGTTTGTGGTACACCAGCCAACCCGCTTCCGCCAGGCTCGGGCCTGTTGTCTTGGCCCATCATGGGGCCGCAGTTTACTTTGAAAGCCGGGTTTGTATGGACCTCATCCCCACACAACCCGGCTGTTGAAAGCTCTAATTATTGCTAAATGTGATGATAAGTCGCACTTGTATGAGATCTTTCTTTTAAAAGAGCACTAGCTGTGTTCTTATCTCAATCATGAGAAAATGGGTCATCGATCTGGTGGTTATCAGCTTTCAGGTGCACTCTTTTATTTTAAGGGCATCGAGTCATCAAATTAGTGGCCCCCACTAATTGCAACAGTCCAGATCTATTTACACAAGGGTAGTGAAGTTGATAAAGCTCACACACGTTTATTGATGCTCTGACCCATGAATCAGATTGATCCATGGGTCAGGTGGGTCCTGATTACACTTAATTAATGGGTTTGATGAAGGACAGACCATGGTCTTCCCCCCTCCCAAATGTAAGGTTGTCATCACATTCACATAGTTTCATCTGATGTGGACCACTTAGGGGAAACGTGATGTATTGGTTTTATCTACACCATCCATCCATTTTGCCATATCATTTTAGGCTATTAATGTAAATATGAGGCAGATCTAAGGTTCAACTGGACCACACACAGAAACAGCCTTGATGATGAGGCCCATGTTGAAAACTTGCTAGGGCCACCGACATGTTTATTTCCCATCCAACCTATCCGCAAGGTCAAGTAGACCTGGATGAATGTAACACAAAAATACCAGATTAATCCACTTTGTGTGGTCCACCTGAGCCTTGGATCAGTCTTATATATGTTTGGGCTTGTATCCTAAAATTATATGGAAAAGGGATAGACGGTGTGGATAAAACCCATAGACCATGTCTCTTGAGAGCTCCACCGTGGGAGCTTATGGTACTGGTCGTTGTCGTGGGCTTCACAATGATGCATGTGTTTTATCCATGCCGTCCATTTTTCCATCTCATTTTGTATTATTAAACCAAAACTGAAGTAGATCAAAATCTCAGGTGGACCACACCAAAGGAAAAAGTGGTGATTGAACGGTCACCATTAAAACTTTCTTTAAGCCCACTAAAGTTTTGGATAAGCTGATGTGTACATGTTTGAACAATGTTCATACATTTGATGAGATCATTTTAAAGCATGCCCAAAAATGAGCAATTTAAGTGTCCCACACTACAAATAGAAGTAGTGACAATGCATTGTAATATTTATTTTCCATCCAATGATAAGGTCACATAAGAAGAGTTCTTAGCCCCGAACGGGTTTAAATGGTAGACTGTCTATGCCACTGTTTTTTGTTTTCTTTATGAAGCCTTGCGACGAGCTCGCAAAATAGATGGACGGTTTGGTGCTCATGCCCTAAACTAGTAATCCAAAATATGAACGGCATGGCCACCACAGATCTAGTAACCCGGTAATGGAGGGGTTACTTCTGAATCCTACGGGAGCTGGGCATTTTATGTTCATCCGATTGGTCAGGATCGGTCAGGATCAGGTAGCATTCCAGAAAGAATATATGACCCAATTAGAATTGAGTCCCATCCAGCACCAATTTAACTGTGTGAACCCACCCATCTCATGGTTGCCATCCACTAATTTAGGGCATACCGTTATGTATTTGATTATCCAAGCCGTTGAGGCGGATCCTACGATTAAGTTACGCCAACTAATAAGCACTAGACGCACACGGCCAGTGCAATCCACTTAATGAATCCATCCATGGACGACTTGCACATATTCGCGTCCAGAGACCCAATCCGCATCCCAAATGCATTAAATGACGTACAGTATAATCTCAATGAGAGAAATCGGATACTATATCACTAAGGAACGTACATTCAGATCCTCAAATCCTAAAATTGAGGAGATAAACAAATATTGAAATATTGATCCAACCTGTTCATAATATCACAAAGACCTCGATAAAAGGATACAATGGTAGATGTTCAATTCACAATGGTGTGGTCCATTTGAGCTCTGATTCGGGTTAATGACCTAAACTTATCTGCTAAAATCTATGGACGGACGGTTAGCGTACGTACTGAGTTACTCAGTTTGCTCTTATCCCTTTGTAGTTTCTAGACTGCTTTTGAGAAAGGATTTCATGCTCTCTATGATTGGATTGCGATCTTAGATGATGCTCACCTGACAATTTTATTGGGATTATGACGGGTTTTTGGAGGTTATGATTGTTCAGCCAATCACATGTAATATTCATAGATGCCACTTTTTCCAAGTGCATGTGGTGTCATGTTCAATCACCAAATGGCTGTCTGAATCTCTCCAGAGGTGTAGGCGCCCTGATCTGATTTTATCAATTGTGCATCTACTCTTTCATCTTGGTTTTGGGCTCATGCCCTAAACTAGTAAAATGGATGAACGGCATGGATAAAATACAAACATAATAGCTAGCCCACGGAGTTTTATCAGCACCGACTAGTAACCAGTTATCGGTAATGGAGGGGTTACTACCGAATCCGAATCCTACGGCTACTCTTCTCTACCCCGCTGGTATATGCAGTTGGATCGCGAGTTTCTTGTAACACCAATGTACTTCCTGCGGAACAAAGCTCCGTGGGGCCCACCTAGATGCCTGTGTAAAATCCATTCCGTCCATCAATTTCGGTGGGACATGTTAGGATGAGACTAAAAAACTATACTTATCAAATACCCAAATTAATTGGCCATACTACAAGAAAAAGTTGTGATTGACGACCACTGTTGGAACTTAGTGGGGCCCACAAAATTTTCTGATCAAGCTGATACTTTTGTTTTCCCTTCATCATGATCAGAACTACTTAATGAACAGTTTAGATGACATCTAAACATCACCGAACCTGGGAAAGTTTAATTGTTAGGCGTTTCCCTCTCTACTATTTCCCGTGTTATAGTACAATTTGGTATTGGGTCAGCCTCAGTTTTGGGCTGTCATCAGAGAATGATGATCTGGATAAACCTATGGACGGGGTGGGGATTTGGGGGCCACAGACGTTTTGGATCAAGCTTATTTTAATGTTTTACCTTCATCAATGTCTGTATGATCTTATGAACAGGTTGGATGACAAATAAACATCACTGTGGGGCCTAGCATGCAGAAGCTCTATGTGATAGGAAACTCGCATTAACGGGACGCAGATTTCCTGTGAAAGGCTTTCACAGGAAGTTCCTGCACTGGAACCTAGGTGGGACTCACCGTGATGTTTTTGAGACATCCACCCCATCCATCCATCCGTTTTTTAGCTCATTGTAGGACTTGAGGCCAAAAGTGATCAGGATCAAAGACTCAAGTGGGCCATACTTAAAGAAAAGGTGGGTAGGGAAATTTCTACAGCTGAAACCTCCCTGGGTTTGACAGTGATGTTTACATGCCATTCATACCGCTCATAACGTAATACTAAGATGAACTGAAAACACAAATATTATCCTAATTCAAAACTTCTGTGGCCCTGTGAGTATTTTTAACTTTGGAAGTTCAATCCTCACATTTTCAGCCCACTTGAGCATTGGATCCAGCTAGTTTTTGCTTTTAAGTTTTAAAATGAGCTCACAAAACAGTTAAAAGGTATGGATTTCTCACAAACAACATGGTGGGCCCACCTACGCTCCCAGACCAAGAATTTTCCACGAAAGCCTTTAGCAGGAAATCCATGTAGCACGTCAGCAAGTTACGTGGGTCTCATCATAAGGTATGTGTTATATCCAAACCGTTCATCCATTTGGAGAGCTCATCATAAGGCTTGAGACTAAAAATAATACAGATATAACTATCAAGTGGACTACACTGAAAAAAAGGCAGTGGGGGGTTGAATGTCTACCATTGAAACCCTTTTTGGGGTCGCAGAAGTTTTGGATCAATATGAAATTTGTTTTTCTCCTTAATTCAGGTCTTTGTAACCTTATGAACAAATTGGATGGAAAATAAACGTTATGGTGGGCCCTACAAATTTTTTAACGGTGAAAAATCATTATCTCCGCTGCTATTTGTGGTGTGGTCCAGATAATCTTTGGATATGTTTCATTTTTTGGATAGTGCTCTAAAATGATCTCTTAAAATAGATGAATGGTGTAGATATAATAAATACATCCCTATGGGCCCATGTAAATTTGATCTCTTTTGAACCGTTTGTATTGAGGGTCCACCATGATGTTTTAATTATCCACACTGTCCATCCATTTTTCCATATTTGTTTTTTCAATTCAACAGATTGGATGGAAAATAAAAAAACACGGTGGACCCTAAGAAAGTTTCAACGGTGGGCAACCTTATTACCGCTGCTTCCTGTGGTGTGGTCCAATTGAGTGTTCGATCTATCTTATTTTTTATTTGGTGCTCTAAAATGATATGGAAAGATGGATGGACGGTTTGGATAAAATGAAAACATAAGGTGGACTCTCGGTGGCCCTCAAAGCCTCCGCCAGTCCCCAGCTCGGAACAGACGGGGAAGTACCTTATGGCGCCCGTTGCGGCCCGTGGCCGGTGGTCGGTACTCTGTGGGCCCACCATGATGTATATGTTTCATCCATTCCGTTCATCCATTTTCAGAGATCGTTTTATGGCTTGATCCCAAAAATGAGAGGGATATAAATCTCCGGTGGACCATACCACAGGAAAACAATAGTGATTGGATATCCATCATTAAAATCCTCCTAAGGCCCACTGTAATGTTTATTTGACATCCAATCTGTTGATTAGATCATGAAAACCCAGATTAAGGGGAAAAAAAAGATCAGATTGATCCAAAACTTTTATGGCCCCCAAAAAGTTTTTAATGGTCAACATTTATTCAACACTTTTTCTAGTAATGTAATCCACTTGAGATTGGGATATAACTCATTTTGGGTCTCATGTCATAAAATGATCTAGAAAAATATATGTATGGCATGGATGAAACGTATACATCATGGTGGGGCCCACAGAGCACCGACCACCAGCCATTGGCTGGTGGCAGGGGCAGTAGCCAATCCGTTTCCCGTTGCGGGGGGACGCGGATTCCTGAGAAAGCCTTTGCTGGAAGTTCCTGCGCTGAAAACCTACGTGGGCGAACTGTTGTGGTTGTGAGAAATCCACCCCGTCCATCCGTTTTTTGAGATCATTTTAGGACCTGGGGCCAAAATTGAGCCGGATCCAAGACTCAAGTGGGCTGAAAAAGTGAGAATTGAACGTCCATAGTTGAAATATTCCTGGGGCCACGGAAGTTTTAAATCAGGATAATATTCGTGTTTTCAGTTCATCTCAATAGGAATGATGGTACGAACGGTATGGATGCAATTTAAACATCACTATAGTTTAGTGTAGCCCACTTGAGTCTTGGATCCTTAGCATTTTTGGTCTCGAGTCCTCAAAAAGTTAAAAAAACGCATGGACGGATTAGATTTCTCAAAAATATCACGGTGGGCCTCAACTAGGTTTTCAGTGCAGGAGCTTCCAGCGAAAGGCTTTCGCAGGAAATCAGCGTCCTTGCGGGGGTGCATTGGCTGAATTATAAACGCGTGTTGACTTAGAAACAACGTGCATAGATAAAGAAGAGAAGCCTTCTTTCCTAACCCTATTTACTCTCTTTCTCTTGAATATCCAACTTCTCTTTCCTGTCTTTCTCTCGACTCATGAATTCAGGTGAATACACAACAGCAACCATGTCCGTCGGCACATCGTCCGACGATGAGTTCAACTTCCCTTTCCCCGTTGATGAATCCTACATGTCAATGTATGGAAATATCACGTGTTTTTATTGGCCAAATATCCATGAAAAATCAGTTGAAATACCATCTGAAGCCCAAGTACCCACGCTATCGATGGAAATTCACAAGAAAGAACGCTCTAGGTGGGTAGACGTATGGGCGAATCATGTCGAGACAGAAGTTTGTAGGGAGGTGGAGACGTTCTCTTACGAGCTCCGCTATTTCTTGCAAGTTGAGATGTGTAAAAGCCGTCTTACTGAGATGGTTTCACACATGAACATTCATCTAGACTGTCTTGAATCAGTGGCCTTGAAGATTACTGACATTGCGAATAAAGCCCATGAAGTTGGAAAGAAGATGGTACATGTTGTTACTGAGTTTAAGGTTTTGAATGTGTTTCAAGAAGAAGATGAAGAGGATGAAGAGGATGAAGAAGAAACACTAGCGCATGTCTTTAGAGAATCAGTTGATTTGGCTGATCAGAGGAGGGCAGGAGCGGTCCCAGCATCAAGATTTTCAGTGGAAGCATTGGAGAGGATGACATTCAACAAAGGAGATAACAAAGAAATCAAGTGTACAATTTGTCTGAATGAGTTCTCTACAGGGATGGAGGTCATACGTATGCCGTGCTCACATATTTTTGATGTTAAATGCATTATTCAATGGTTGGAGATTAACCATGTTTGTCCGCTTTGCCGGTTCGAGATGCCTCAACAGTAAGAAGAAATTTGAAATTTTTATTTATTCTTAAAAAAAAAAAAATAAAAAAAATTCTTTTTTACTTTTAGAATAATAGGCAAATATGAAATCCTGTAGCAAACAAAGGAACCAAATTGAAAATAAATGTATAAAATTCATCCAAAATTTTCTTTGTAGCTTGGATTGTAATTTCGGGACATGGTTTACAACAGTGATAGGGTCTGTTAGGGCAGGGGATCCAAATCACTTTATGCAGATTGCTTGAGCATGTTTTCTTTGTAGTTTGGATTGTAATTTTGGGCCATGGTTCACAACAGTGATAGGGTCTGTTAGGGTAGGTAATCCAAACCACTTATGTAGATTGCTCGCTCATGCTCACACCGATCCGTTGATCATGGGATTGTGTACCAACTGTTGTCATTCAATTCCCATTGTCTCCTGTGGGGTGGTCCACTTGAACTTTGGATATACTTCAATTTTGGTCTCAAACCTAAAATGATCTGGAAAAATAGATGGGACGTGGATAAAACACATACATCATGGTGGACACCACAAAGTTTTCACACCATGTAAAGGGTGGTGAGTGCCTCACTACGAAATCAGTGAACTTAACTCTAGTTCACTGTTTGCGCTATGTGTTTGCTTGGAAAATAGATCAAGGTGCAACCCACCTGAATCATGAATAGTGTAGACTTTTGGACCCTATGCCTAACGCGGGATACTGCATCTAATGTCTCTAATGTCCAGAGTGAATTTTACATACACATCGCGGTAGGGCCCACTTGAATGGGTTGACAAACCTAACCGTAAATAAGCTATTACGGTTGGTTTGGTGTGCAGGATACCACACACACACACACACACACACACACACACATATATATATATATATATAGAGAGAGAGAGAGAGAGAGAGAGAGAGAGGCATGCTCACCTACGCACCTATGCACATGCGCATCTTTGCACACCTGTCATGGGTGTCAAATCCGAACGGTCCATAAGATGTGGAATCCATGAAACCTTATGGGTTAATTTTCACCCTGATCTAAGATTCTGGTGGGCCATAGCAAAGAGAATTTCAAATCAAGGGAAGAAATTGTTTGCATTTTTCATGGCCCACCAAAGTTTTGGATCAAAGTAAAATTTTGTACCAGGGGATCTCATGAGGTTCTGCTTCATGTGGACCGTTCAGATTTTCAAGACTTATCAGATATGATGAGTTCTCAAAAAAGTTCGTATGTAGTACGTAGGAACTAGTTCGCAGGCGTTTTCATGTGTGTGTGTGTGTGTGTGTGTGTGTGTGTGTGTGTGTGTGTGTGTGTGTGTGTGTGTGTGTGTGTATATATATATATATATATATATATATATATATATATATATATATATAAGGAAAAGGTACTATGCATTCCATGACCCAAACGAGGAGATTTTAGAGGAAAACTGGAGAAACAAAATTGGTGAAACAAGTTATAAAAATGGAAGCGGAAGCATACTGAGTAAACTCTGTGGGGTCCACCGTGATTTATATATTTTATCCACTCCTTCCATTCATTTTATTAGATAATCTAAGGGCCTAAGCCCAAAAATAAAACATATCCAAATCTCAAATGGACCACACCACGGGAAGTAGTGTGAATTGAATGAATGTCTACCGTTGAAAAATTCTTGAGGGCCACAGAAGTTCTGGATCGAGGTTACCTTTCATCCATGCTTTTTTTTTTTTGTTTTTTTTTAATCTTATGAACAAGTTGGATGACAAAGAAACATCACTAGGGGGGCTAGAAAGGTTTAAACGGTGGACATCATTATTCCCACTATTTCCTATGGTACAATTGACATCAGCTTTGGATATTCTTCAATTTTGGTCTTAACCCCTTAAATGAGCTGGGAAAATGGATGGACAGCGTGGATAAATCACATACATTCATGGTGGGCCCAATAGAGTTTACTCAGAACGATAAGAGCATACTGAGTAACTAAATACGTACGCAATCCAATTTCTATTAAAATACCCCACCAGCTCTCTCTCTCTCTCTCTCTCTCTCTCTCACGCATTTTCTATAACAGCCTTGTGTTGGAAACCTAGGTGGGGCCTACCGTAGTTTTTATTTTTGAGAAATCCACCCTGTCCATCCATTTTTCCATATCATTTTAGGACAGAGACCAAAAATGAGATGGATCCAACACTCAAGTGAGCCGAAAACGTGAGGATTGAATGTCCACAGTTGAAATATTCATGGGGCCATAGAAGTTTTAAATCACGATAATATATTTGTTTTCAGTTCATCTCGGTAGAAATGATGCTATGAATAATATGGATGCAATTGAAACATCACTTTCAACTCAAGGAGGTTTCAACAGTAGGAATTTCCCTACCCACCTTTTCCTTTATTGTGGCCCACTTGAGTCTTGGATTTGGCTCATTTTTTGCCTTATGTCCTAAAACGATCTCCAAAAATGGATGGATGGGGTGGATTTCTCACAAACACTACGGTTGGCCGTGAACGAACATAGTGGAGCCCTCCACGGGGCACACATTGATATATGTATTGTATATCCACACCGTCCATCTGTTTTTCAAGCTTATTTCAAGGCATGATTTCATAAATTAAGCAGACCCAACTCTCAAGTTGACCATACCCTAAGAAACAATATTGATTGGGCATCCACCATTAAAGTCAAATATCAGCTTGATCCAAAGCTTTTGTTACTTGCAAGATGTTTTTAATGGTGGGCGTTGAATCCCTACTGTTTCCTGTGGTGTGGTCCACTTGGAATTTGGATCTGCTTCATTTTTAAACTCATCACCTAAAATGAGCAGTAATAACGAATGGACAACACAGATATATCTATATATATATATAAATCCATCAAGATGGCCCCTAGTCTTAGAAAAACTTTAACTATGGACGCATTATCCCTACTGTTTCTTGTGGTATGGTTCACTTGATCTATCTTTGATATGCTTTAATTTTGAATTATCCTAAAATGAGCTGGTAAAATAGATAGACGGTGTGGATTTTAAAGATCTAACCACCTAAATTAAAACCAAAGGGTAGTTGAGGATTTCTGGGTGCCACGTCATAGAGAAGCTCCTCAAAGCATGGGAACAGAGGCTGACATCGGACACGGATTAGACACCGATGGTCCTAGAGGTTGAGTAGTAGCCAGACCTAATCCTAAAGTGACTTCACCAAGTTCCGTGGTACCACCATGATGTATGTGTTGTATCCACATCAGCCATCCATCTGGAGAGATCATTTTAGGGCATTAGACAAAGAATAAGTAAGATCCAAATATGTAGGGACCCTACCATAGAAAATAGTGGGATGAGTGATGCCCACCGTTGAAACCTTCCTAAGGTCCACTAGGTGTTTATCTGAGATCCAACCTGTTCATAAGTTAAGAAATACATGAAAGAAGGGAAAAAAATTTCAGCTTGATCAAAAACTTTTGTGGCCCTTAGAAATTTTTAATGGTTGGCGTCACTCTATCCACTATTTTCTGTGGAGGGTCCATTCGAGCTTTGGATCTGACTCATTCTTTGTCTCATGCCTTTCATTGATATCTCTAAGTGAATAGACAGTATGGATATAACACATACATCATGGTGGGTCCCAGAGAACTTGGTGACGTAACTTTTTTTTTTTTTTTGGGTTAGCTTGTTAGTACACCCACTGTCAGATCACACTTCACTATTAGCCACCCCACTAGGGAATCGATGCTAAGACCTCAGTGTTGAAATGAGGTATCTTTCACTAAGTCTGCCACTTTAGCTATGGATCTGGGTGTCTTGGTGACGTAACCTGTCCGTAGCTGATCCGCGTCCAGCTAGTGTTGGAGTCCATTAGGCCTTTTAATATGGAAGTGGATGGTCGCAATTAGATACTGACAGGTTGAGTAGCGAGTCGGCTACTGAAGTGACGTCACCAAGTTCTGTGGGCCCCACTATGATGTATGTATTGTATCCACACGGTCCATCCATTTTGAGATATCATTTTAAGGCATGAGCCAAAGAATGAGGCAGATAAAAAGCTGTAGTGGACCCCACCACAACAAACAGTGGGGAGAGTGATTCCCATCGTTTATTTGAAATCCACCACAGAAAATAATGGGAAGAGTGATTCCCACCATTGAAACTATCCTGAGGTCCACCATAATGTTTATTTGAAATTTAACCTATTAAAAAGTTAAAAAAGACATGAAATAAGAGAAAACACAAATATCAACTTGACATAAAACTTTTGTGGCCTTTAGAAGTTTTTTAATGGTGGGTGTCATTGTCCACAGTGTTTTCTGTGCTGGGGACCACTGGAGCTTTGGATTTAACTCATTCTTTGGATATTGCCCTAAAATGATCTCTCCAAATGGATGGAAGGTGTGGATACAAAACATACATTATGGTGGGGCCCACGAAATACAATGACGTCACTTCAACCTGTATTTAGCTAATCTGCACCCGAAGTGGATAGAAACGGTGCGACATGAACTTCATATCACTGAGACATTCTTGGGGTGATCAGGGTTACACTATGTTCCATTACGTAAAAAAGGGGAAAATAAGACATTTTGAGACGGTTATGAACCGTCTCTAAAATCCCTTGGTTTAAAGACAGCTATGAACCGTTTCTAAAATTTCAGGTGGCTCTTAACCGTCTATAATATTAACCAAAATTATCTTATAAATGGTGAACATCTACAAATCATTTAAGACGATCAAAATCCGTCGGTAACTGTGGAGAAAAGACGGTTATCGACTGTCTAAAATAAAAGACAGTCCTTAGTTGTCTTATAGGCAGCCATCTGAGACCGTCTACATTAGAGATGGTCCTTAGCTATCTTATAGTGGTCATCTGAGATGTTCAGATATCATCTGCATTAGAGAAGGTCCTTAGCCGTCTTATAGTGGTTGTCTGAGATGGTCAAAGACTTTGCATTAGAGACAGTCTTTAGCTATCTTAGAGTGGTCATTTGAGATAGTCAAACACCGTCTGAATTAGAGACAGTCATTAGCTGTCTTATAGGCCTAAAACTGCTTACCCTTCCACTGCCCTAACTCCCTCATGCAAGGTAGAGCATGCATTAACGTGGGGTTACCATGGGGTCCACCTTGATGTATGTATTACGTATCCAGGCCTTCCATTAGTTTCCCACTCTACATTCTTTTAATTTTATTAAAAATCAAGATTTTAGGAAATGAAGTGTAAGACCCGTGTCCTAGTCCGTACCGCTCCATTAGCTTCCGCGGTCCTTCCGGTCAAATTTCGGCAACCTTCGCACCATATCCGATGTTTGCGCTCGATCCTAAACCAGGTCCCGTACATCGACGTCGGCTCGATTCGAAACTTGTATCATAGCGACCGCGTCGTCGCCGCGGTTCCAACGCCGCGACTCGCATATCGAACCGATACCCAGGCTAGAAGATGTCGGTCTGCGTTTATTCCGAAGAAATGCCGCGCGTTACGAATCTCGAGGGAATCTTTACAACAAGTCTCATTAATCAACCATAAATACATCCCTTATCCAAGTACAACCACCCCACTCCTCCTTTTCCCTTAAGTCAAACCTCTCTCTCCCTCACCATCCCTCTTTTACCTATTTTTCAAACCAACCCATACTTCATTAATTACACCCACTACTCCATCCATCACTCTTATTTTCTCTCTCATTTCTCAAACCTCCCAAGCAATTCAAGCTTCACACGTCCAACCTCCCTCTCTCCCAAACCACAAGTGTGGCCCACCCTCTCATCTCTCATCCACACCATCAATCTCCCATCAACCTCCATCAAAAGGCAAGCTAAGGAGCATTAGAGTCTGAGGGACTAAGAAGAAGGAAGATAAGATGGGTGATTTACCATTATTTTCAATTTTAAGACACTTATTGGTGGGACTCATTTGGATGTATGTGATTTAATCAATAGGGGCCCATAGTGGCGGGGTCCCTCTATCTTACCGTATATATCTCTCTCTCTCTCTCTCACTCTCTCTTTCTTTGTGAAGGTGTGGATCCCACCAATATGTGTTATGTCTACCCCGTCCATCTACATCAGACGGTGTGGCCCACCTTATTCCAGGTGATGATCCACACCATCCACTGTTTGGATGGACCCAATACCTCTTTCTTTCTATATATTATATATTATATAATATATATATAATATATATAATATAATATGTATTGTATATATATAATATAAGATATATATTATATCTATATGTAGGTGGGCCATGTGCATGTGGGGCCCACCACAATGTATGTGTTTATCCATGCCGTCCAGAGTCCCTAGACGCTGGACGGGCGTGGCCAGCATGGAGTGTGTATACTGGCAAGGGCGTGTACTAGCATGCTTTTTGAAAAAAAAAGGGGGCCTTTTGGAGTGGGCTGTCCATGCAGGTCCCACCTTGATGTATGTATACAATCCAAGCCGTCCATCCTTCTCCTCAGATCATTTTAGGCGTTGAGCCGAAAAATGATCTCAATCCGAACTTATGGTGGGCCGTAGCATAGCAAACAAGTTTCCTACCATTAAAATACACCCTAATGTTGCTGTACATCAAAAAAACCATTCAATATTGGTCTTGATAGGTTTGTATCGAGCCATAGGGACCAATGGCTGGTGTGGATCTTGTTGATGCGGGCCCCGCCTGTGAAAAACCACAGGAAAACAATATTTTCAAAAAAAATAAAATTTAGCAGGCAGCACTGACGCTGCTGCTGCTACAGACGCAGGCAGCGCCTGCGCCTGACGAACGAACGGCCTGGCAGCCCTCACGGCCCCAGTTGTGGGCCCCACTGTGATGCGTTTCGAACATCCACACCATGAGTTTGATGGGTCCCCACAGACCAGATGTCCACCCCAAAAATCAGCCTTATACGGAACTCAGGTGGGCCACACCATCTAAAATCATGTGAAGACATGCCTAAACATATAAAAATACTTGGTGGGGCCTACCTGAAATTTGGATGCCGCTGAAACTTGGTCTGAACCTTCAGCCAAGTGGGACACACATAATGGGTGGGCTGGATTTGGGAACCACATTCGGTGGGCCCCAGTTTTCTCAGGTCCACGTGACTTTTTAATAGGTTGGATGTTAAATAAAACGGTCAGTGGGTCCCAGGTCTCCATGACCCTATCAACAGGTTGGATGCAAATAAACATCACCGTGGCCCCCCTGACCGTGTGACCTTATTAATAGTTAGGTGGCAAATGAACATGCCAGTGGGCCCGGTCAGTGGGCCCTACCCTGGTCCATGCGACCCTATCAACAGGTTGTATGGAAAATAAACATTACAGTGGGCTCAAGTTGAGTGGAAAATAAACATTTCAATGGGCCCAGGTTGGGGCCTGGGTCTGAGTGACCTTGTTAATGGAATGGATGGAAAACAAACATTATGGTAGGCCCACTTGGGACCCACTTAAGTATGTATTGTAATCCACACCCTCCATTAGTGTGGGCCCCACCATGATGCATGTGTTTCATCCAAACTGTCCATTCATTTGGAAAATATTTTTAATGCCTTGTGATAAGGCCCATCTTAGTATGTTTGTGGGCCGTCCGTTGAGGCCCACCTTGATTTGTATATGGCCCGTATTATGAGGCCCATGTGATTAAGCCCATTTTGATGTATTTGTGGCCCGATGTTGAGGCCCACTCTGATATATATGAGGCCCATGTGACTAGGCCTATTTTGATTTAATTATGGGTCGTTCATTGAGGCCCACTTTGATTTGTATAAGGCCATTAGTTGAGGCCCATCTTAATGTATTCATGGTCGCCCACTAAGGCCCACTTTGATATATATGAGACCATGGTTTGAGGCCCATATGATAAGGCCCACCTGCTTGAATCTGAGGCCCATGGGCAAGGCCCATTATGATATGTATTAGGCCTATGGGCAAGGCCCATTGTGCTATGTATAAGGCCCATTGTAATGTATTTGGAACCCGTGAGTAGAACCCATCTCATATGTCCCACCCTAACCGTCCAGGTCATATATGGCCAGTCTCGATGTACGTTTTATTCACACCGTCCGTGGGATGTGTGATCCACTAGATGTATGAATTCTATATCCACACTAACCATCTGGTGGGGCCCATTTCCTACATGTGCAGGGCCTACCTATTGTGCATTTGTGCGGCCTATTGATGCAACCCACTTGATGTGCATGAGCCCCAATAGTGCGGCTCATTGATGCAAGGCCCGTTATGATATGTTAGAGGCCCATGGTTGAGGCCCATTAGGATGTGTTTATGGCCCATTTGGTAAGGCCAACAGAGATGTATTTTAGGCCCATGGATCGAGGCCCATTGTGACGTATTTCCGGCCCGTGTGTCGTGTCCCATTATGACATGTTTCCAGCCCAGTTATCGAGGCCCGACTTGATGTGTATAAGGCCTATCAGTGCAGCTCATTGATGCGGCCCACTTGTTGGATTGACGCCCATTGATGCGGCCTAATGGTACGACCCACCGTGATGTGCATATTAATGGTGCGGCCCAATGTATAGACCCACCATGATGCGTAGGCCCACGCGCTGCATGTGTAAGGCCCACCTGTGATGACTATTTGAGGCCACATGTTGGATATTTGGGCCCACCTTATGTTTAGTTCTACGTGGGCCATTCCTTGGGAGCAATGTTGGTTAAATGTCCACTTTGATGGGCGATGATGGTTGAATGTCCATATTGTGACCTTCCCATAGGCCATGTTCGACCAATCAACGAGGCTGATTATTGATTGATTCTAATTGACGTGACTGATTTGCCGATTCTGATTTTCGACTACTGATTCCGATTATGATTATTGTGGTTGATTGACCAATTACCGATCGAGGATGATTATCGTGGCCGATTACCGATTATGATTGTCATGGTCGATTGACCAATTACCAATCGAGGATGATTATTGTGGCCAATTACCGATTATGATTGTCATGACCGATTGACTGATTATCAATCGAGGCTGATTATCGTGGCCGATTGACCGATTATCGATCGAGGCCAATCATCGTGGCCGATTGTGGATTTCGATTGTGATCTATATTCTGCTCGTGGGTTGAGGCCTATTGCGATATATTTGGGACCCCTGGGTTAGGCCCATTGTGATGTATAAAGGGCCAGGGGCGTGGCCCATTGTGATGTATATGTAGCCTATGTGATGCATATTAGCCCCATGTGATGCAGCCCATTATGATTGTACGAAACCCATTGTGGTGTGTTTGAGGGCTAGGCTATGGAGCCATTGTGATGTATGTTAGGCCCATGTGAAAGACCCATCGTGATGTGTATTAAGCTCTTAAGCGAGGCCCATGGTGTTGTGTATTTGTCCCTTGTGTGAGGTCATGGGTCCACTATATGTTAGGATCTATATGGGCCATTCCTTGGGGGCAATGTCGGTTAAATGTCTACATTGTCGAGGTCGATCGTCGATGCCGGTTATTGATACCGATTATGAGTATGTGACAGCATAACATCATGATACATGCCCATACGCATCATCTGCATGTTTGTTATGAGATGTGGTTGATCATTGTATATGTCATTGAGCAGTTATTATGAGACTCCCTAAAAGGCGGAGGTTATCTCACTTGAGCACGCAGTATGCACAGGATTGATGCATGACTGGATTGTATGACTCATGCATCTCGCATTATGATTACGGTATGCCTTAGCAACACCAGGGCCGTAGCCTCCACAGACGTATCATGGATGACTAAATGGGACACCGAAAATGTTTGGTTCTAGTATACGGGCGCCATAGATGTCCCTGGGTGAAAATTCCTAAACCTCCGTGGCCAGGAGACGCCCCAATGTTGAGACCGAGTGGATATATATGAGTGCATGAGGGCCGTATACCAGTAGGCCGTGTCTCCCACTGTGTCGTGGTCGGTTGGGAGGGGGTGTGACCTTACCCGCCTGAGTGAGGGGGCAATATCTAGGTTAAGTTTGACCAGCTTGAAGAATGGGTCCACCATCGATGAGCCGGGCCCGATATTGGCAGACGGATAATGAGGTCTCTTCCACTTACCCAGTTGTGCGCTCGGATAGGGGCGGCAAGCTGGCGTAGTGTAATAGACCTTGGTGATGATCCCAGAGAGGAACTGTACTGATATGTGAATTTAGTGAGCAGGAGTTGCATACTCATTCAAGCATTCATTCATTCACTATCCACTCGGGTTGGTGGTGCGCAACTATTTATTACGTGTGCCCTCGCAATGGCCAGGATTTCGGTTGGGGTGCGCGACTAACCTGAGATCAGGAGTTTACCATATTGAGTCTGACTATCCAAATTTAGGTATGAGACTGGTTTAGATAGAAGTCCCTTGTGATGGACCCTATAGCCCGCGATACTACGTACTATCATCCCGACTTCACACTCCAGTATGGTCATTCCATTCGTATCGAATATTGCATGACATTCGCGGAATTCGATATTTTGGGTTATCGTGTCCCTGCATTTATATGATATAGGTACGGCTGACGCTATTTGTGTTACTCATCAGGAATGTATATTGTATTGCATCCTCTGCATCTGATATTTGGCTATCTATGATTCCTCATTTGCATAGTTATTCTACATTGCATATTTTGACATTGATTGACTCACGGACTTGTCCGTATTTTCGCTTACTTTGTTATCTTATGATCTATGATCTTGTCAATATTTTGATTACTATGATAATTCATGCTCTTGTCAGTATTTCTGTTTATTTTGACATTATACAATTTATGGATTACCAGTACTTTCGATATTGTGTGATTTATGACATTGTATCCTCGGCATCTAATATTTGGCTCGCTTTGACTCTTCATTTATATAGTTGATTTGTGATGTGTACCCTGATATTGTATGATCCATGGACTTGTCAGTACTTCCACTTGATTTGATTACTCTGATATGGAATACTTGGCACTTACCTTATGCACACACTTACACCACCCTCTAAGCTTTCTATAAGCTTATGCACGATAGATGCATGCAGGTGATGTTAGGTTGCTGCAATGTTGAGCTTGGAGCGTGCGGCGGTCTTCTGGGGCTTAGTTTTTATTTATGTATTTCCTTCCAGCATTGTACTCAACTGATTATATTAGTGGATATGTGATGATGATGTTGCCTTTGTGAATTCGGTAATCTTGTGGTTATGCTTATTGTGAGTTAAACAAAAAAATAAAATCCCCCTTGTAGGATCCCGGGATCGGAATCTGGCGTATGGACGTTGGGAGCCGAGAATGGGGTACTACGGAGGCTGTCGGCACCGGATTCAGCGATTAGGATTCTTGTGAATCCGATTTTCGGGTTTGGGACGTGACATGAAGTTCGAAAAAAAATAACAAGATACTGATAAATAATTGACATTTTGAAAAAGAAAATTGAGAAGTTTAAAAAAATTATAAATTTGAAAAAAAAATAGTAGAGAAGCTTAGAAAAACAATTAGCAAAGTTTAAGAAAAATTAAGATTTTGAAAAAAAAAAAACTGTGATTTAATAAAAATCTAGATTTTGAGAAAAAAATAAAAATAAAAAACTTTGAATAAAGTTGATAATTTGTAAAAATAATTAGATTTCCAAAAAAAAAAAAATGATATTTTGAAAAGGAAAATTGAAGATATTAAAAAATTTGTGAAAATTTTGACTACTTTGAAAAAAAATCTTTAGAAAAAGAAATTGAGATTTTGTATTTTGAATTTTTTTTTTTTTTTTTTTTTTTTGTTGAGAAGTTCGATAACAAAAGTGAGATTTTAATGATGTGTTGTATATCCATGCCGTCCACATGTTTCTTCAGTCCATTTTTGGGCGGGGTATAAAAAAAAGTGTAGATTTAAATCTTCAGTGGACCACACCATCGGAAAGAGTGGTAATATAGTGCCTCGCCATTAAAAATTATAAAGAGCCTGTCGTAAGGTTTTAATAGTGCTTATTTGTAATCCAACTTGTTGATAATGTAAAGAAGAGTTGGATGAAGGGAAACTACAAAGATCAAATTAATCCAAAACTTTTGTGGCCTTCAAAAGGTTTCTAATGGTGGACATTCAATCACTATTATTTCTTATCGTGTGGTCCACATGATATTTAGATCTGGCTCATTTTTTAGATTAATCACTAAAATGATATTAAGAAATGAATGGATGACATGGATAAAACACATACATCATGGTAGGGCCCATAGAGCACCAACCATTGGCCAAACATGAATGAGTTATATCGTCCCAAATGGAATTGCATGCTTAGTTACTTTGGTAACCTTTTTTCGTACCAAGTAAACTCACTTGGGCCCACCGAGAATGTATTTGGTTCTTCTGCACCGTCCATCCATTTCTTCCCTTACTTTTAGGGGTTCAAAATTGAAGCATATGGAAATTTAAAGTGGACCATGTCAGAGGAAATAGTGGGAATAATGATTTCCACCGTTGAAACCTTCCTAGGTGCCGCAGTGATGTTTATTTATCATCCAACCTGTTCATAAGATCACAAAGACATGGATGAAGAGAAAACATAAATATCAGCTTGATCTAAAACTTCCGTGGCCTCTAAGAAATTTTCAATGGTAGAGGTTCAATTCACACCGTTTCTTGTCGTGTGGTCCAATTGAGATTCAGATATGCTTCATTCTTGTCGTGTGGTCCAAATGGATGGACGGAGTGGATGAAATACATAAATAATGGTGGGCCCCACAGTTTACGCATTACGCTAAGCGCACTTAGTACGCAATCCGCTTCGTCTCACCTCTCTTTGTCTGTCTCTCTCTCGAAACCGTTTTTTCCTTGGAAACCCTTGAAACCCTTTTTACCTCAAACCCCTTGAAACCCCAATCCACTCCTGTACACGGAGGGGAGGAAATAGGCTGTATAGAAAAGTTCATGGCCAGCTCCGGTACATGAACATGTAATCGTCCTTTTGTTCCCCCAATTCCCTGCTTCCACTCCAAAACCCCTCCCTCGGTCCCTCTCTCACTCTGGGATGTGAGTTTCTATCGATTGGAAGTAGGTTAGACCGAATTGTCTACAACTGTTTTACATGTAAAACACCCAAGCGATCCTAAAACCTCTAATTTCAGATGTTGTGGCCCGCGTTATATTTAGATGAGGTTGATTTTTGTATTTTCGCTTTGTCCAACAAGGACCAGAGAAGGCCCGATCAGAGGTTGAAGTGATTTGGACCGTCAAAACCTTAAAACATTAGTATCTTGCAAACTGGACTAAGTTATTCGACTTCCTGATTCTGGGTAGGAGGAGAAGCTACTTTAGCTACCCAATCTCACTATGCCAGGTAGGGGTGTACACGAACCGAGCTAGCTCGACTTGGCCCAAAAAGCTCGAGTTGGAAGTGAGTTTGATCTAAGTCGGGCCGTTTTTTTACAGCTTGAAAATGAGTTCGAGCCGATCTCGAGTTGACCCCAGTTCAACTTGACTCAGATCGAAACTTATCTCGACTCGGCCCAACTCGGCCTTATGGTGTGTGTGTGTGTGTGTGTGTGTATAAATTTTTTAACAACCCTAAATTCCCAATCCCTTTCCCCTTTTGAGAACTCGCCCGACCCCTGCTCCCTCTCTCCCTGCTCGACCCGAGCAAACCTCTCTCTCTCTCTCTCTCGTCCCTCTCGGCTCTCACCTCTCTAATCTCTCTCTCTCTCTCTCTCTCTCTCTCTCTCTCTCTCTCTCGTCTGACCAGCGGGCAGCGGCATCCGACCAACAGTCCGGCGCCCCTCTCGGCTCTCACCTCTCTCTCTCTCTCTCTCTCTCTCTCTCTCTCTCTCTCTCTCGTCCAACCAGCAGAGGCCCTCCGCCTCTCTCTGCTCGTCCGTCCGTCCAACCACGAGAGGACCTCCACCTCTCTGCTCGTCTTGCTGCTCGACCAACAGAGGCTCACTCGTCCGTCCGTCCAACCAGTATGATTTCTCTCTCTCTTTTAATACATAGAATTGCTTTTTCATAATTTCATAATATTAGTTGAAATATTTGTGGAATATCATCATCATAATCTCATATCGGCAAAACTGGCAATAATCATCTAAGCCTATGCTGACTAATTGGAGTTGGCTACGAAAGCTCAAAAGCTCGAACTCGGCTCGAATAACGAACTCGAACACGGCTCGAACACTTGAGCTCAAACTCGGCTCGAAAGCTCAAATCTAGCTCAAACTCGGCTCAAATAACGAACTCGAACATGGCTCGAAAGCTTGAACTGGCTCGAACTGATCCGATTCCTGACTGAGAGCCGAGCCGAGTTGGACATGCTGGCTCAGTCAACACCGAGCCGAGCTGAGCCCATCTTGACTCGGTTTGGCTCGATGCCAGGTTTCCCATGCAGAATTTGCGAGATTCTATCATATCATGATTATAACTTTTTAATTTTTGGTAAGTTTTAGGAGTTGTGTAACATTGTTAAGCCAAATAGGACACTTGAGTTGTGTAACATCGTTAAGCCAAACAGGACACTTACTATTTTTGGCTGAAAACCATTTAGTCTAATAGAATTCATGACCGCCTATGAATAATAAGTTTAGTATTTATAATAAGCCATAGGAGTTTTGAGTTTTGAGTTTAATTTTGAAACTTGTGAGGAGTCCTGATTGAGGATAGACAAACACATGGGCGAACCAAGGTCATGTATCTCGCTGATTGTCTGCCCCAGATCCTGTAATTGAAGATAGAACCTGATGGACCGGGCAGATCCCTTAGGGCCCGTTTGGACGGGTGGATTGGAAGGGATTGAATGGTATTAGGGTGGATGGCCCAGATTTTAAGGTAATGATAGCTGCGTCAGTGGATTGGTGTAAGATCCATGGGATTGCTACATTGAGTCGTTTGGCACGCCCGGCCAATCCTGGGATTAAACCTTCCCATCCCTTCCAATCCCTCAAACCAAACACGTCCCAGGCAAATTTGAACGGATTAGGGTGGATTGGATGGGATTTAAAGGTAATGATAGTGTTGTCAGTGGATTGTCTTAAGAACCATGGGATTGCTATATCCTGGGATCAGATCCCCCGGTTTGTTTGGCACGACCGGACAATCCCGAGATTTAACTTCCAATCCCTTCCAATCGCCCTTAACATTACATGTTGTAGTGGACTGTGGTAATGGTTTGGACTAACCGTATTTTGATATACTCTATCATATTGTCTCGGTTCTGTGCAACTTCCTGTACCAAGCTTATTCTACAATCTAGTGTGTGGGGCCCACTATGTTGTAGAGATCACATCCAATCCATCTATAAGGTTGACCCTTTAGTTCACTCGCTGCATACCAAAAATCAGCCTGATGCAAAACCAGCGTTGTTTGGGCTGATCATTAAGTATTTGTTGCAGGCTTGCGCATACATTTTAGGACCATGAAGAGGCTCCCCTGCGCACCTTTGCACACGTGCCATGGGTGTCTAATCTGAACGGTCCATGTGATGCGGAATCCCATAAAACCTCGTGTAACAAATTTTCATCCTGATATAATATTCTGGTGGGCCATAGAAAAGAGAAATGCAAATCAAGGGAGGAAACTGTTTTCATTTTTCATAGCCCATCAAAGTTTTAGATCAAAGTAAAACTTGGGCCCGGGGGGTTTCAGGAGGTGCTGCTTCACATGAACGGTTCAGATTTTGGATCCACATCACTTATGATGGGTTCTCAAAAAAGTGGTTCGCAGGTGAGCGTTTCCGTGTATATATATATATATATATAGAGAGAGAGAGAGAGATCGAATTGCGTAATGAGTTACTCAATTGGGCTCGCCTTGTATGTATGTGGTCTATCTACGCCGTCCATCCGGTTTTCCATCTAATTTAAGGGGGTGAGCCGAAAATTTAAATATATCCAAATACCAAGTGGATAATACCCCAGTAAACAGTGGGGATAATGATTTCCACAGTTGAAAACCTGCTAGGCCCCACAGTGATCATGTATTTTATCCACCCCGTCCATCCGATTTTACAGATAATTTTAGAGTATGAACCAAAAAATGAGGCGGATCCAAAGCTCAAGTGGACCACACCATTGGAAAAGGTGGAGATAATGGCAAAGACCGTTGAAACCTTCCTAGGGCCCACCAAGATGTTTATTTGCAATCGAATCGGTTGATAAGGTCACAAAGACCTGGATGAAGGGGAAAAAACAAATATCAGATTTTTTTTTTTTTAATAGGGAAGCGGATCGCGACCTGCCTCGCCTTTACAGACTCGGTCCAGGCAAGGGATCTGTGGAGCCCACAGTAATGTACGGCTTTTTATCTACGCCGTCCATCAACGTTCACAGATCGTTGTAGGGAAGGAGCCCAAAAATAAGGAAGATACAAGACTCATGTGGACCATACATCGGGGATTGAATGCCTACAATTAAAAAATGATTCCTCCAGAAGAAGTTTTGATCAAGCTGAAATTTGTGTTTTCCCTTCATCCAGATCTATTTGACCTAATGAACACTTTAGATGGAAAATAAAAATCATGCATGGTGGGCCCTAGGAAGTTTTGAACGGTAGGAAACATTATCACCACTGCTTCATGTGGTGTGGTCCACTTGAGCCTTTAATATTATTATTCTTGATATCATGTGGGAAATGATATGAAAAAAAATGAATGGACAGTGTAGATAAAACTAATAAATCACGGTAGGACCCACAGATCCCCTAAATGGACCGAATCCATTCAGTGAGTGTGGGACGCAATGGGCTTCCATTTTTATTTTTTATTTTAATAGGTTCACGGCCTAGCTTTTTCAAGATTCCACATGAGACTGATATTTACATTTATACCCTCGTAAGAATTAATTTATACATAGGTTCACGGCCTAGCTTTTCCAAGATTCCAAGATTCCACCATTTTTCTTTTTATGGCCCACCCAACTCACAAATTTGCCAAAGTTTTGTGACTTGTGGCTTAGTTTCTATCTAAAACTTAATGGATAATGTGGATTTAACGGGCGTGTCACAGTAATGCCCACCACAAACACACTAAATAAGTTGCATGACTGGTGGAAAAATGGAAGCAGATTGCGTAGTGGGTGAGGGTAACCCACTACCCTTAGCGTACTGTGTAAATTCTGTCGGGTCCACCATGATTTATGTATTTTATCTGCTCCGTCCATCAATTTTACTGGATAATTTTAGGGCTTGAGACCAAAAGTGAAGCATATAAAATGTTCAAATGTACCGTACCATAGGAAATGGTTGAATTGAATGTTTAACCTTGAAATTTTCTTGGGGGCTACATAAGTTTTGGATCAAGCTTATATTTGTGTTTTCCCTTCGTCCATTTCGGTATGATCTTATTAACAGGTTGGATGACAAATAAACATCGTTGTGGGGCCTAGCAAGGTTACAACAGTGGAAATCATTATCCCTAGTATCTACTGTGGTATGATCCACGTGATATTTGCATATACTTAAAAATTGGGCTCACCCCCTTAAATCAGATTGGAAAAATGGATACCGATGTATGGCCTGGATAGACCACATACAACTGAGTTTAGACCACACACATACAAGGCGGGCCCAACTGAGTTTACTCGTATGATAAGAGCATACCAAGTAACTCATTAATCAATCCAATTTTGGGAGAAGGTGTGTAAAAGGTCTCCTGCGGTACAGTGCACAGGAGACCATTGCTCTCTCTCTCTCTCTCTCTCTCTCTCTCTCTCTCTCTCTCTCTCTCTATATATATATATATATATATATATGGAAAAGGTTCTATACAGTCAAGCTCATGAGAACTCCCCATGAGGTCGAACTGTGTGGGCCCCACCATAATGTATGTCAAACATCAACACCGTGCATTTGATCGGTCCCCTTTAAATTATGGGATATCCCAAAAATCAGCCGTCTACGGAACTCAGGTGGGCCATACCATCTAAAATCATGTGAAGACATGCCTAAAACATATAAAAGCACTTGGTGGGGCCTACCTGAAATTTGGATGCGTCTGAAACTTGGTCTGACCCCTCATCCAAGTGGGACACACATAATGGATGGGCTGGATTTGTGAACCACAACTCGATGGGCCCAAAAAATAATTATAAATGTTTTAATAAAGGGTAATCCCTCTCAACTTTTGTATGTGGTGTGGCCACTCAAGTCACGGATTGACTTGATTTATAAGCCCTAGGTCCACTATGGAATGGTGCATTTGACTGATGGGGTAGATGTTCGATATATATCATGGTGGGGCTCACATAGCTCAACCTCATGGGGAGTTCCCATGAGCTTGACCGCATAGAACCTTTTCCATATATATATATATATATATATATATATATATATATATATATATATATATATATATATATATATGTATGTATAAAATAAATTTTGTTTTTGGGAGAAAATAAAATATTTCTTTATTTCTGTATCGTGCATTTGATGGGTCCCCTTCAAATTATGGGATATCCTAAAAATCAGCCACATACGGAACTCAGGTGGGCCATACTATCTAATATCATGTGAAGACATAGCTAAAACATATAAAAGCACTTGGTGGGGGCCCACATGAAATTTGAATGGTTTTGAAACTTGGTCTAACCACTCATCCAAGTGGGACACACAAAATGGATAGGTTGGATTTGTGAACCAGTTCTCAATGGGCTGAACAAATAATCATAAATGTTTTAACGGGAGGGTAACCCCTCTCAACTTTTGTATGTGGTGTGACCCACACAAGTCATAGATTGACTTGATTTGTAAACCCGAGGCCCGCCAAGGAATGGTGCATCTAGCTGATGGGGTAGATGTTCGACCTGCATCCACAGAGCTCGACCTCATGGGAAGTTCCCATGAGCTCGACCGCGTAGAACCATTTCCCATCCATTATGTGTGTCCCACTTGGATGACGGGTCATACTAAGTTTCAGATGCATCCAATTTTTAGGTAGGCCCCACCAAGTGAGTTTATATGTTTTAGGCATGTCTTCACATGATTTTAGATGGTATGGCCCACTTGAGTTCAGTATATGGCTGGTTTTTGGCATATCCCATCATTTAAAGGGGACCCATCAAATGCATGGTGTTGATGTTCAACATGCATCATGGTGGGGCCCACTTAGCTCGTCCTCATGAGAAGTTCCCATGAGTTTCCACACACACACACAGAGTGAACGATGGAAATCGGCATACACACACACACACACGCATACACACTATGAACAATGGAAATCGGCACCCATGCTGATTTGTATATTTGGTTTTGATGGTGGGGATGATTAGGCTGATTTATGGATATTGGAGTCGCTACTAGTAAATTAATTTCAGAATCCCGCAGTTGGCTAGAACCCGCGGAATACGTAAGGTTGGAGAAATCTGAAAATTCTCATACCTTAGATTGACTCCTGGTCTGCGATCCGGGATTCCGGGTAAGGGACCTCGGTTATAAAGAGGGAAGGTGTTAGGCACCCTCTCTGCTCTTAGAAAGGTATGGTCTCTACTTGGTGTGGTAAAACGATCTCAAGGTATGATGGATGTTGTGGTCAAGATGTGACTAAGCACACACGTGGATTTCTGATGTAGTAAGATCCGAGATTTCGGCAAGCCACAGATCATACATCCAATGGCATGTCTAGAGAGACGGATGACATGATGCTTATGCAAACGAGGTAAGAAAAGTGGAAAAGACTACTATGAATTTCTTATATAAAAGGATCCGATGTACGACAAGTCACAGAGCATACGTTCACTATAAATCTAGAGGAGTTGGAGGGTTGAGAAGGGAATAAATGTTATGATGAATACTTGTGTATGAGATGAATGAATCTTTGACTTGAACTTGAATAAGCTAAAATATGCACCGAACCATGACTAGACTGGACTAAGCTTAGGGGTTGGAAAGGCTAAGAAGACGAACTAGGGGGTAACTAAAAAAATAAGAACTTAAATGCTTGGGAGCTCCTTCCCTTCTTCACTCTCTCTCTCTCTCTCTCTCTCTCTCTCTCTCTCTCTCTTGGTTATTGGTGTGTTATGTTGTTGTCAAAATGAGAAGAGGAGAGGGCTATTTATAGCCTTCTCCAATGGTATTGTGGTAATTTTTAGGAATGTGAGGGGTGAAAGCTAAATGGCGGCTTGAGAGTGGTTGAGGAGGGAGAAACGCCACGTGGCGTACTCCCATTGACTCTTAGGGTTGGTAAAAAGGTAAATAGTATCGGTTGGAATGGTAATTTCATGAAAAAGTTGACTTTCGTGCGTAGAGATAGATATTGCTCAGAAGACACATGCGCCCCGTGAGTGGAGGTAATCGGAGTACCGCCGGCGGTAGTCAAACTACCGCTTGGGCTTGGTCCGGGTCGGGCTTTGGTCGGTGGGTCTCGTTTGGTGCACTGGCTTGTCTGATAGTCTTCTTTCGAGCTTTTGGGTTCGAATAGGTTGGTTTCCATGCTGAATTGCGTGTATATTTTGATTCTGATAGGGTTTAGGTTTAGATTGGAATCTGGGTTAGGCTAGGTTTAGGGTCTAAGCTGAGGTTAAGCTGAGATTTAGAGGTTTGGATTATGGTTTCGGGGTTCAGATTAGGGTTTGGGGGTTCGGATTAGGGTTTTGAGGTTCAGATTAGGGTTTTGGGATGTGGATTAGGGTTTCAAAGTTTGGATCAAGGTTTTGGTTTTGTATTAGGGTTTTGGGGTGCTGATTAGAGTTTCGAGGTTCGAATAGGATCATAGTTGTCGGACAGTCTTAGCCTTATCAAGATATTGGCCTGGGTGGGGTGTCTACACACACACTTAAATACAGATGCCATCTATCAAGTAAAACACACCAACCATCAATTAAATCATATGAGTTTTATTTGTGCTGGAAAAAAATGGACCAAGTATAATTATTGCAAGGTTAAAAAGCATCACCTTCGAACAATGGGCCCAAATATCCAAAGTGGGCCCAAATGTCTGAAAAAAAAATACATGAAGCCAATTGGTTGGTTTTAAAATGATCTTGAAAGATACCCATATTGGGGCCTAAATGTGGCCTAAAACTTGTTGACAATGGGCCTGAGAAAGATTAGAAATGGGCCCAAACTTATTTACAAAGTGAGCGTTGGAGAAAGGCCCTGTTCTACCCAAACGAACCCAAATTAGGCCTACAACTGGCTAGAAACAGGCCTGATTTGTGGCTCAAGAGATACGCCACACAAAGCCAAAATCGTTCATAACCCAACTACAAATTATTATTACTTTTTTACAAAAGACATATTTAAAAAAACCCATCAGTCATTCTCCAGGAAACCCTGTAGCTTTGCCTACACATTCCTCCCATCGGTCAAGAACTAGCTGCGCCATCCCACTTTCTAAATCCAATACCGCCTAAAATCCAGGCGTGGATTAGATACCGTCAGGTTGAGTAGCCAGACTTGCTACTGAAGTGACATCACTAAGTTCCGTGGACCTCACTATGATGTATGTTTTGTATCCACGCCTTCCATCCATTTGGAAAGATCATTCTAGGGCAATAACTAAAGAATGAGTTAAATCCAAAGATCAACTGGACCGCATTACAGAAAACATTGGCGACAGTAATGCCCACCGTTAAAAACTTCAAAAGGCCACAAAAGTTTTAGATCAAGCTGATATTTTTGTTTTCCATTCTTTCATGTCTTTTTTAAATTTTGAATAGGTTGGATTTCAAATAAACATTATGGTGGGCCTTAGGATAGTTTCAATGGTAGGAATCACTCTCCCCACTGTTTTATGTGGTGGGTCCACTACATATTTTTATCTAACTCATCCTTTGGCTCATGCCCTAAAATGATATCTCAAAATGAATGGACGGTGTGGATACGACATATAAATTATAATGGAGCCCATGGAACTTAGTGACGTCACTTTAGTGACGTATCTTCAGTAGCGACTCGCTACTCAACCTGTCAGTATCTAATCCACGTCCCTGAAATCCTGGTGCACGGGATCTGGGAACGGATTGGCTACTCCCCCTGCCACCGGCCAATGGCTGGTGGTCGGTGCTTTGTGGGCCCCATCATGATGTATATGTTTCATCTATTCTGTCCATCTATTTTTCCATATCATTTTAAATTAATAGACCAAAAATCAGTTCTTTCCCGATAACAAATGGACCACATTAAAGGAAACAGTGTTCGATGAGCATCGACCATTAAAAACCTTTTGAGGGCCATAAAAGTTTTGAATCAAGATGATATTTATTTTTTCCCTTCATCTGGGCTTGTATGACCTAATCAATAGATTGGATGTCAAATAAACAGTACAATGGGCATTAAGAGGATTTTAATGATGGATATCCAATCATTATTATTTTCCTGTGGTGTGATCGACCTGATATTTATATCCCTCTCATTTTTGGGACCAAGATCTAAAATGATCTTAAAAAATGGATAAATGGAATGGGTGAAACAAATATATCATGGTGGGGCTCATAGAGCATTGACCACCAGCCACAGGGCTGGTGGCAAGGGGAGTAGCCAATCCGTTTCCACGGGATCTCCGCACATCCCTAGCCGCCGTAGACGAAATCGGATTGCATACTGGGTTACTCAATATGCTTTAATCGTACTGGGTAAACTATATTGGGCCCACCGTGAATTCATGTTATTTATTCACACTATCCATCCTTTTTTCTATCTCATTTTAGCGGTTGAACCCAAAATTGAAACATATCCAAAGCTCAAGTGAGCCATGCCATGCCATGCCACAGGAAACAGTGGGAATAGTGATTTCCACCCTTGAAATCTTACTAGGGCCCACAGTGACGTTTATTTGTCATCCAACCTGTTCACGTTTATTTGTCATCCAACCTGTTCATAATATCAAAGGACATGGATGAAGGGAAAACACAAATATCAACTTGATCCAAAACTTCTGTCACCCCAAAGAAATTTTCAATGGTAGATGTTCAATTCACACTGTTTCTTGGGTGTGGCCCATTTGAGCCTTGTATATGATTTAATTTTAGTACTGAAAAAAAAATAAATTATAAAATGTTTGGAAGGAGTGGATAAAACAAATACATCATGATGGATCCCACATAGTTTGCTAATTAAGTACGCTAGGGCTTGTTTGGGCAAACTACTTTCGGTGTGTTAAATGGGATTAGGTGGGATAGGATTGTCAAATCCCTCCTACCCTACCCTTCTGCTTATTTAGGTGGTGTTGTCTACAGGAAGTCATCTGTCCTTCGCTGTATTGGCTTGTAACACCCTAGATTTTTGCCAACTTGGAGTTAGACGTACTTAGGCAATGGGTCGATCCTAGCACCTTAATTACTTCTTAAAAACTCAATCCCAAAGTCTTAAATCCTCTTTCAACCCATTTCCTTCAAAATCTCTCATTTTCTTCAAAAATCTCACCTTTTACCACCTTATTCTTCAAATTTTTCTAAGTACTTTCATATTAAATACTAATTCTAAATTTTAAATGATGAAAAATAATACTTAAACTAAAACTTACTGTAAATGGTAAATACGTAAATAAAATGGACTTTTGAATATTAACCTTTTGGAATCTTACGAAATAAATAGATTATTTAGATAGATTAGCTTCTCCTACCCCAAAATCATATATTGCATGTCAAATAACTCATTTTGGTTTACAAATGACACCCGATAATGCCTCGACGGACTCGGGGGGCCCAAACAACACAATTCGGGGGGACCCGAGGTGGGTCCCGCATGTATCCGGTACCCTTGGGGGGGAAGGACATTGCCCCTAAGGCTAGCCATCCCCCCAGAGTCCAGCAACCGGCGAGGGGCTCGCCGGTTTGGCGAGGCCTCGCCAAACAACGGGCTCGGTTGGGCCGTATCGAGCCGGGTGGTCCATTTTTCACAAATTTCTACGACTTTCATCCGACTTTGAAAAATCATATCTCCCTCATTATAACTCCGATTTAGGTGATTCAAAAGCCATATTAAAGCTTGATAAGTCTAGTTTCATATTAAAATAAGTGAAAATATAAGAAAATACTTAATATAGTTAAATATAGGTCGTTGTGATAACTATCTGAAAATTATTAGTTTGGACAGCTGCTGCTTCCGAAATTTTTAAAATTTTTCTACAACATGAAATCTAATGAAATTTGGTAGGGATGAAGTGGACTTGATGAAGAACTATTGAAAAAATAATTAAAATAATATACCAACTAAAAGTACCAGAAAGGGGCGTAGAACTGCCCTAGGATCTTATCTATCGTAATTAGGGCACGATTTAGTTAAGTGCTAAACTGAACAATCAATAAAATTAGCTTGAACTACTTTAAATATGAACTAAAAGACTCAAAATGTGTAGAATCATTAACGCTATATTATCTTGAAACTTATGATCCATCTCAAAACCGAGTTGCTCTCGGGAGCACCTTGAAACTTCGTATCGAACCTGGACCGCACGTCGAAAGTCCGATAACCATAAAACTATACAGTTATGACCGCAATACTGGACTTGACAACCCCCTCAGCAATCAAGGCTTAATTGTGTCTAGAACTAGACAACTTGAGCCCGGAGCGAAGAGTGTGAGAAACGTGAAAATATTTAGAAATAAAAATTTGAATTTAAGTAATCTGAGTCGTGTCGCTTGCGGGCCAAATATAAGGATTCAGACTGTCAGAATCTGACCCAAATACACCCTTGGATCAGGAGAAATGTCTCACACATGTCAATGTACTTGTGGCCCTGATCAAGTGATCGTGACCGTTGAACTGAAACTGGTCCGCCACGGCTGATCTGTAAATCCGATCGGAACGAAAACTCAGCTTGACCTAGATCCATAGTTAGGGAGCTTAAGTTCGATTGCACGTGGAAAAAGGGACCACTAGAAGTGCTCCGTTGGACCAGAACGGTCCATATTTGGATATAACCTAAGTATACCTTGGCCCTGGGGCCATTCCCATCTCAAACCTGGGCCTATATAAGGACCTGAAACCCTCTCCCTCTCACCCCATACGAATTTGATAAAACCCTAGGAGAGAGAGAAGAGAAAAGAGAAAGGAAAAGAGAGAAAGTGAGAGTGAGAGTTGGAGATTCTTCCTAGGATTCGATCCCGCTACTCCACGCAGTCAACCGCCACTCCTGTATCGCTATACAGGCGATTCCGATTCCGTTCTTAGGTAAGAAAACCTAACCCTAATCTGTTTTAAGGTTTCAGATAGTGTAAGTTATGAAATAGCTAACATAATTTATGCTATAGGTTGCCAATCTGTCGTAGACAAAGACTTAGCTTTAAAATTGAGTTCGTTACGAGTCTACCGGTGAAAAGCGAGGACTATAAACGTATAGGTTATGGTTTTCAAGGCTTTCAATATCGGTTAATGGTTTATTACTGATGTGGGTGCTATTTCACATGCCAAATGCGATGTTTGTTTTGCGTTTCTGATATATTTGAACTATATAGAGTTTAGTGTATTCCATGTATATGCAGAAAGTATCGTATACGTATGAAATTTGAACGTGTGTTTGTCATGATTAATTGTCGTATGTTTATGCTAGTTGTATGTGTAACAACTCCTTGGCGAAAGGATTTTCCCTAAGACGTGCTATCACCAACATACGTCATGTATGTTGGAATGTGTAGTCTAAGTGTTTGTAGAAATGTCTGAATGATCAAGTGTGTAATAAATTATACGATATATAGGCGTTGAGAAGAGATTTTCAACTATCTTAACAATGTGTATGATTTCCTCCATGTAACTTACATTCTTTGTCTGTTTTACTTAGGGACTGCATATGTGTGTATTCATGTTTAAGTTAAAATCCATCAAAT
This sequence comes from Magnolia sinica, assembly GCF_029962835.1. NCBI lineage: Eukaryota > Viridiplantae > Streptophyta > Magnoliopsida > Magnoliales > Magnoliaceae > Magnolia > Magnolia sinica. The sequence goes on along the minus strand of NC_080578.1, from coordinate 86,935,475 downwards.
GCTCACATGCTTGTATGATTGGAATTGTTGATCCATTACTGTTTTGATTAGCTTGTATGATTATCTGTTATAATTGAATGTGTTTGGGACTACGAAATAGTCCAGGCAATCGGTAACAGGCTTTGAATAGGTGGCTACGGTTGTTTCGCCACATAGGACGTGATTAATGAATCCGAGCCGTACTTGGGATGTCGGCAGTGGTTAGGCCACATGGAGTGCTTACGCACTTCATGTCGATTAACTCAACGTGCGCTCGTACTAGTCGAGCTCGTCAAGTAACCCGATTGACCCTATTGTATGTTCACCATGTATGGACGCTACTGTTTGAACCTAAGGTACCAAACTGACCAGTGAAACCCCGTTAATCTTGGTACCTCGATCCGCTAAGACTCATGAACCGGGCACGGTGGTATGGGATACCGTGGTCGAGTTGTCGGCCTACACTGTGGTGACGAGCCTCCCCATAGTGACCAGTGAGCAACCCAGACTCGTGAGCCTAATACGGTGGTATGAGACACTGTATTCAAGCTGTCGGCCTACACTGATAAGGTGACGAGCCCTTTGCAGCGACCTAGAACCGCAATATCGTATGAGAATTGATAGGACTGACGACCTTAGAATGGATCATTATTTGGGAATTAATATAAGGGAGGTACCTTAGATTCCCAATCCTACTGTATGAAATGGACTAATAATAACTCAGTAATCACGCTCATTACATCGCACTGCATGTGCCTCAGGTTGAAGAGCACAGAGGGAAGAAAGCATGCCGCGACCGTAAGATGGTGTCACACGAGAGAGTGTAGGCGAGGGCATGCATCATGCTTACATTTCATCATTGCATTAATAAGAGTATCTAAGAATGTCTGATATGTCTGCTTTATCATTACTGCTTGACTGAATTAATAACATGTTAACCTTTGCTTTATTGTTCCACTGAGTTGATCACTCACTCCCAGGTTACGGGACGGTGTTGTACACACTAACCAGACCCTGTTGTAGGTTCAGATGATGGTGTAGCCTGCGATGTGAAGCCGAACTTTGAGGATGATGAGGAGGGTTTCTCCTATATGTAGCTATCAGGAGTGTCTATGTATACCGTGTTCTGATCGACGGGGCTTACAGGGATGCTGACTAGATATCTTTACACTCGTTATGATTATATTTTGGAGCACACATGTATATTCTTTTTATACATTTTGGGAGTATACATGTATATGTTTAACCTAGTAACCTGATCATACTTCGGAGACTTACTACAGTTCATATATCTTATACATTTAATACAGTCTTCCGCTTGCAAAATTCACTTGTCTTTGGAGTATGATATACTGTTTTGGTATAATCCCATTCATGTTTAATGCATTAATATGGACAACATTTAATCATCATTATCTATGTTGCATAAGTGATGCGTTGGAACTCGGGAGTCGAGTTTGTGCTCGACCCCCGATTTTCAGGGCGTTACATGGCTGGAGATACGAAGCTATTGCGAAATCCCTCCTTGGATGGTCAAAGTAAAAAAGTGAGGTGGAGCTCTTCTTCCGTCGTCTCTCTGTACATGTGAGACACGTGTGGTTCGAGCGTGTCTTACATCACTCGAGCGTCCTCTACTTCCAATCTCAAGCCCCAATCGGACGGAAGAAAATTAGCCATTTCCACTCCTGAGAGAGAGAGAGAGAGAGAGAGAGAGAGAGAGAGAGAGAGAGAGAGAGAGCCCCAAATTTCAAAAGAGAGGGTTGGACAACCCATCCCACCAATGCAATGGCCGAATGTCAAAACCCCACCATTTCAATGGCCTAATCTCAGAACCCCATCATTTCAATGTCCCAATCTCAAAACCCCACTACCATCCTTGAATCTCTAGGTGAAGAAATCATTAGAATCATAGCTCCTGTCTCCACATGCATGCTCCTTGTTGTCCTCCTTATCACCATTCTCAATACCTCTTCTTCTTCTTCTTCTTCTTCCTCATCTCTCACCACTGTTACTACCATTGCTTACAATGAAAACTCCTCAGACTCTGATTGGAGCAAGTTCGTCGACGCTGTCCTCAACTCCCTTGTCTTCGTTGCCATCATCACCGCCATCACTTCTCGTCCTCCTCTTCTACTTCAGGTGTTTTGGGTGGGCCAACTGCTGAGTTATTGGCACCATTGATCGGGATGGTTGCTGGAAGCAATTCCTGAGTTTTCCAAACAGCATTAGTTGGTGGGATGGTTGTAATACCACAACACCTAAACAGAACTGATGTTGGGTATAGGATTGACGTCTACACCCAAACCACCTGACCATCCACTGAAGGCATTAAATGCACCTTACATGGTAATTCTATACACCTCAATATACCGTAAGCCGTTTGCCCAAACAGGCCCTTAGGGTACTAAGTTACTCAGTATGTAATCCGCTTCCGCCGTAGACAACAGCGGGGTCCACATTTTCCAAAACTGGTGATAGCTTGCCGGAATCAAGTGCCATCACCACCATCATCCCCATCTCCGGCGGCCTATGCCACTGCCAAAAACGGCTGAAGCCTGATAGCCGCTGAATGGATCTTCACCTAAATCTCTAAAGATCTAGAAGTTCGGTGACTTCACGACGGAATCGAAAAATTATCTGTGGTGAAAGCAGTGTCTCTGGATGACCATGGATGCAAGAAATAGAGATGGGTTCACGGTGACAATGGTCGTAATCGACTCCGAGAGCACTATGACAATCCTCTAATTTGAATATGGGTAGGGGTTTTAGCTGCTGTCGGCAGATCCAATCTGTTTTCCCCCTTTTTTTTTAATGTGGCGACTGTGAATGGCGATCGGAGGGGCTGCCGTTGATGGGAAGATGCATTCCGCCATTAATGGTGGACGACTGCCGTGGCGAAAGTAAAGGGCCAGATCGGCCATGGATTTCTTTCAGCGGTCGTCTGATAGACCGCTGTTATCTAGTCGATTGCGATGGACTGATTGCATGCAGATGCCGAAAATAGGTTTTTCCTTCATATCTGAATCAGATCTGAGTCCAACAACAAGGGTTGGACATGGATCTGATTGACCGGTGGAAGACAACCATGGCCATGACGTCGGATTGTTGATTTCGTCAGCGATAATAATCTATTTGGGAAGATTAGAGGAAACCCCATTGGGCAAACTGGAGTCCCCTCAAGGCACAAACAATGACGACCATGCCTCGACTTGCTCAGATCAGATGCCTAGAATTTGAGGCCGGCTCAAAACCTAGAGGAATCTGATGACCTAATGGCTCGTTTGGTTTTCCAAATTACAACGTATTTGGATGTAAAGACATAATAATGAATTATTACATGTAATTGTAATGATTGGTATTACTTCGGTTGACTGTTGCCACATGTTTGTTTAATACAAAAAAATACGGTATATTAGAGATAAAATCACCAACCATGTGTTTGGTTCAACAGTGTAAGAGACATGTTGAATCAAAAAGGATGTTATGGTATCCACCATCTCACCGCTAATGAAGCTGCAAATGCTATTTGATTTCCATTGCAATTACGAAAAAAGTAAGATTGTTGACCATTGCTCACAGTGACCACCGGTCACCGGTCAATGTGTTCTCAACCTCAATTTTTATACATCTTTAATCCATGTCGTTCATCAATGTTTAATCATCCGTGCTACCTGTTCTATACATCTTTCATCCACACCGTTCATCCATATTTAATCATCCGTGCTAATACTCGTCACAAGAATATGCTAAGGATCGGACTCTCTTCTAATCAGTTGGTGGTTTAAATGTGGGTGTTATTTTAGAGAGCAGTCGGAGATACTTTCTCGTCGTCGTCGTATCTTCTTGGAGATGAATGAAAGGAATACGCGGTTCGGCTCCGCCGTGTCGAGGACGACTGTAAATCTAAAAAGGGCTTGTTTTAAAAAAGCCTCTCTGTTGCGCGTGGACGTGATACAATACTCCTGCGGACCACATTATCAACTGGCTGAAAGGTCTACTGCTGATAGAAATCCTTTCAATTACTTGCAGCGATTTAACAGCTCGGGTGGTTACTTTACTTCCAAATACCGCCAAATTCAGGTGGATGCATTTACGACGAAAACCAAATGCTCGTCAAATGTAATGATGACATCTTTACATCACAATGCCTATATTTCGGAAAACCAAATAGGCCCTAATCGTGTTCTGGTAGACTTGTTTGTGGGACTCCAATCTCATACAATTATGAAATTCTCCAAGATTAATTGTCATGCCCCAAACTCGGAAACCGGGCTCACAAATTTCCGATCTCCAAGTCCGGCGCCGACAGCTTCTGTAGTACCCCATTCTCGGCTCTTGGTATTCATTTACCAAGTTCCGATCCTGGGATCCCACAAGGAGGATTTTCAACATCAATTTGATTCGTAATAAGCATAACTAAAGGCATAATCCACAAACAACAACCAAAAACTCCGTCACATTTCCACCATGATAAAAAACTTATAAGTATAATACGCATAAAAGAAAAATACAATGATGATAGACAAAAGCTCCAAGATGATCTATTATGCGCTCTTACCTCAGAGCTATTGTGATCCAATGTCACCTAGACGCAATGGTCGTGCATAAGCTTATAGAAAGCTTAGAGGGTGATGAAAGTGTGTGCGTAATGTAGTAATGCAATTATGCAATATCAGAGTAATGTGGAATATGCTGATGAATCCATGAATACTATTGGCTGTACCAAGGCCATGCGATGTAAGGCATGAATTATGTCGCCATACCAAGGCCATGCGATGCGAGATGCAATTCAAGCACACCAATCCTCATCTAAGTCCACATATCAATACAGCTCAATTCTGAAATATCATCGGGGTCTAGTACACTCTAAACCAAATTGTCACCCCATCGCATGCAATAAGGTGAGTGGAAGAGACCTCACTATCCGCCTGCCAATATCGGGCCCGGCTCGTCGATAGCGCACCCATTCCTCGAGCTGGTTAAACTCAGCCTAGCTTTGTCCCTTCCTCTCGGGTGGGTAAGGCCGCATCCCCTTCCAACCGACCACGACACAGTGGAAAGCACGACCTCCTGGTATTCGACACTCGGCGCTCATGCATCCACTCAGTCCAGACGTTGGAGCAACCTCCTCGTACCATAAGGGTTTAGGGACTTTCACCTATGGACATCTATAGCACCCTATATAGAACAAGATTTTCGGTGTCCAATCCTACCAACCACGATATGCCTGTGGAGGCTTCAGATTTGATGTTATTAGGGTATACAGTATACATGTCACATAATGTGAGATGCATGAATCACATAATCCAGTCATACAGTAAACATGCGTATACCGCGCGCTCATGTAGGCAACTCCCCTTACCAGGGAGTCCTATAATAATTTACCCAATGACATGTGCTATGATCAATCACTCATCTCATCACAGGCATGCAGATGATACGTATGGGCATGTATCATGATGCTATGTTGTCATATACTCATAATCGGTATCGATAACCGGTACCGATAATCGGCATATATAATCGGCAGTGGCCTCGATAATCGGCACCAATGATCAGCATCGACAATCAGCACTGACAATCAACATTAATAATCAGCACGAATAATCAACATATAAACAAGGCGGGGTCCATAGATGAACAACCAATCAACCATAATATAAAGATCGGCCCTCGGCCGTGGTTATATCAAATCCAATAGCGCGAAACCATCCCTCTATGGCGAATGGGGCTTACTTATCTGGATTAACCCACAAGAGAATTATGAGAATGGGCCTAACAAGGCCTAAGGGAAGGTCACAATGTGGACATCCAACTATCATTGCCCATCAATGTGGACATCTAACAAACGTTGCTCCAAAAGAGTGGCCTACATAGCGTTAAACATATAGTGGGCCTATGTCCTCACATACAATCATGATGGGCCACATTTACGTCACATCGGCCTCATCATATGGGCTAACATACATCACATTGGGCCTCGAATACAATATAGGTGGGCCTTGTACCTGGGCCTCATCGCACGGGCCTCAATACTAGGCCTCATATATCAAGTGGGCCTCATTACATGGGCCTAACAATACAAACGGGTGGCCCTGCCCATGGACCAAAATACATCGTGATGGGCCACACCAATGGGCTTATGTATATCAAATAGGCCGTACCGATGGGCCTTATGTATATCAAATCGGGCCGCACCAATGGACCTCATGTATATCAAATCAAGCCATGCCAATAGGCCTCATGTATATCAAATCGGGCCGCCCCAATGGGCCTCATGTATATCAAATCGGGCCGTGCCAATGGGCCTCATGTATATCAAATCGGGCCCACCCTTATGTATTTTTGAGATCCGACTTATTCATAAGTTAACATAGAGGTAGATGAAGTGAAAAAAATATTAGCTTAATTGGAAACTACTGTGGCCCTTAGAAGTTTGAACGGTGGATGTCAATGTCCACTATTTAAATAGTGTGGTCCACTTGAACTTTAGATTTGACTCATCCTTACACTCATGCCATACAATGATATCTCAAAATGTTTGGACGATATGGATACAGCATATGCATCACAGTGGACGGTGTAGAAATACATACATCAATGTGGGGCATGCGACTTTCTGCCGTCAAAAGGGGTAGCTATAAAGCTGTTGTACGTGCAGTTGTTGCACTAGAAAGGCAGAGGTGGGTCCCACGTAGGGCCCACCATCATGTATGTATGTATGTATGTATGTATGTATGTGTGTGTGTGTGTGTGTGTGTGTGTGTGTGTGTGTGTGTGTATATATATCAACGTCTAGGCCCTGGACGGCCTAGATTGTGCTATACATCAAGGTGTATCCCACACATGGGGTGGGTCCCACCATCACATGCAATATGGTGTGGCCCATCTAATGGCCAGATGATGAGGATGGGTCCCACGGACCCTATTGACGTTGGTACAACAGTTACCTAACTGCGGTGTTTATGTAAAATACATGCATTAAAGGTGGGTCCCACGTGGGGCCCACATATAATATATATAGTATTATATATATATATATATATATATATATATATATATATATATTTGTCTTGCTAGCTAGTTCACCCATTGTCACTTTACACTTCACTACTAATCATACCTCACCTACAGTTTACACTTTGCTGCTAACCACACCCCACCATCAGTCCACTTCTCCACTGGTACGTCTAGCGTCCAGGGATGCTGGACAGACGGTGTGGATATATATACCTCATCAAGGTGGGTCCCACATGGACATGGCCCACCTGATCAGTTTGATATTTGTGTTTTCTCATCATCCAGGCCCACTGGATGGCCTGGATAAAACAGAAGGACGATGTCAATAAAATACATAAATCATGGTGGGCCACACCATTTTGGATGGATGAACGAAGTGGATTAGAATAAATAGAACAAGGAGGGCCCCACCCACACGTGTGGGGTGGGCCACGTCTTAGATGGACAGTTGGGATGACATATAAACATCATGGTGTGTCCCACATGGATGGGGTCCACCGATAGATGGCATGGATGTAAACATCATGGTGGGCCACACACCTCATCATCATCATTACCATAAAAAAAAGAAAAGAGAGAGAGAAAAGGAGAGATCGGATGGTGATGGAGGGACCCCACCACTATGGGCCCTCCATGATTACAATACATACATAAAAAAGGGCCCCATCACAAGTGGGCCTTCTAACAGAAAATCAACGGTGGATCATCCACCTATTAGCCTCCTTCTTAGTCCGATAGAACGCTGAACTCCTTGGCTTTGATTTCAACGGAAGATGATGAAGCTTTGATGATTGAGATGGGAGATGAGAGGGTAGGAAGTGGGCCACATTAAAGCTTCTCCATGAGAGCTTGGGAAGCTCATACGTTAGAGCTTGGTTTGCTTGGGAGTGAGGAGAGAAATTAGAGGGAGAGAGAAGTGATGGGTGAAAAGGTGATGGAGTGATGGGTGATGGGTGTAAGGAAGGGATGGGTGGAGAGAGAGAGAGTTGACTTTGGGAATGGGAGGGAGATGGGTTGCTTGTACTTGACTTGTACTTGTGATAGGGTGTGTACTTGGTTGAGGTGATTGATTGATTGATGTGACATGTTGTAGAGATTCTCTTAGAATTTGCACGCGCAGCGTTTTCCTCGAACTGAACACGAGATCACATCTCCTGGCCTCGGTATCGCCTTGGTGCAGGAGAGCGGCATCGGAACCGCGGCGACTGCGTGGTCGCTAGGGTACAAGTCTCGGGTCTAGCCAACTTTGGTTTGCAGGACTCGGCTTAGGATCACGCCCAACCGTCAGATTCAGGTCGAGGGTTGCTGGAATTCATCGGGAGGATCGTAAGAACCTACAGAATGGTACGGACTAAGATACGGGTCTGATGACTCTCCCCTCGTAATAAAAATTTTATCCTCAAAATTTACACAATCATTGTAACTAGGCAAAACTCATGAGGAAGAAAAAATATATCATCATCATATAAAATCGTGGACAACATGCAAAATATAACCCATAATCAATCATCAAAGTGATAGGGATAACGCTCTCGAATCTCGGCCTCGTGCTCCCAAGAAGTCTCCTCGACAGCATGGTGATCCCACTGAACCTTCACCAATGGAATGAACTTAGTCCAGAGGACCTGCTCTTTCTGATCAAGGATACGAACTGACTGCTCAATGTAAGAAGTGTCCTCATGAACCTCCATCGGCTGCCAATCAATAACAGGAACTATTTCTGACCCACACTTCCTCAGCACAAAGGTATAGAAAATGTTGTGGACGCCAGACAACTGAGATTGCAAGGCAAGTCGATAGGCCACGGCACCAACGTGCTCAGTGATCTCAAAAGGTCTTATGAATCTCGGGGCAAGCTTGCCTTTCGCTCAAAATCGAACTACGCCCTTCATGGGCGAGACCTTGAGATACACATGGTCCCCTACAACAAACTCCAAGGGACAACGTCGACGATCAGTAAAACTTGTCTGTCAGTTCTGAGCTATGCGCATCCTCTGCCTAATGATATTGATAGCCTCTGACGTATGCTGCACAAGCTTGGGACCTAGGAGATGGTGCTCTCTAACCTTGGTCTAACAACTCGGTGATCTGCATGGTCCACCATATAGTGCCTCAAAAGGAGCCATGTCGATGGTCGCCTGATAGGTGTTGTTGTATGCGAACTCAGCCAATTACAAATGCTCATCCTAGCTACCTCAGCCAATCACAGATGCTCATCCCAGTACCCCCGAAATTAATCGCGCAGGCCCGAAACATATCCTCAAGGATCTGGTTAACCCTTTCGGTCTGGCCATCGGTCTGCGGATAGTATGCGGTGCTGAGCTGCAAATTAGTCCCTATTGCTCTCTGAAAGTTCTCCCAAAATTGAGACGTGAACCTTAGGTCTCGGTTAGAAACAATCGAGACTGGAACGCCATGCAGTCTCACAATCTCCTCAATAAATAACCTCGCAAGCCGTCCAAAGGCCAAGTTGCACGAATCGTAAGAAAATGTGCCAACTTTGTTAGACGATCAACGACGACCCAGATGGCGTCATAACCGGGCTGAGTCTTCGGCAAGCCTATAATGAAATCTGTCGATAAGTGATCCCACTTCCACATTGGGACACTCAACAGCTGCAATGGACTGGGTGTCTCTGATGATCGGCCTTGACATGTTGGCATGTGTTACACTCGGCTACAAAACTAGCGATCTGGCACTTCATCCCCGCCCAAAAATACTATCGCCTCATATCACAGTACATCTTTGTCAAGCCAGGGTGGATAGAAAATTACGATCAATGTGCCTCAGTTATAAGATCTCTACGTAACTCAGGAATATTCGGGACACATAATCGGCCTTTGAAGCGAAGTCCACCGTCAGAACCAATCTGCCAATCTTCCTGACTCTTAGATGCCGCCTCGGCCATATAACTCTGTAACGACTCATCAGCCTGCTGAGCCTCGATCACCCTTGTGACAAGAGATGGTTGAATCGACAGGCTCGATAACTGCATAATAGAAGACTGCAGGTCGAACTCAAAATCATACTCTGCTATATCCTCGAGCATCCTCCACTCCTGGACCATCATATGTGCCACCAGGCCTTGTGGCTGTCAGCTGAGGGCATCTGCCACTACGTTCACCTTGCCAGGGTGGTACTGAAGATCGAAATCATAGTCCTTCAGAAGCTCCATCCAGCGCTTTTGCCTCATGTTCAACTGAGACTACGAGAATAGGTACTTCAAGCTCTTGTGATCAGAGAAGAGCTTGAACCTAGGCCCAAAGAGATATGCCTCCACACCTTCAGTGCGAAGACAACTGCAGCCAGCTCCAAATCATGTGTGGGGTAGTTCAGTTCGTGGACCTTGAGTTGACGAGACGTGAAGGCCACTGGTCTCTCGTGCTACATCAGGATAACACCCAAACCAATATACGAGGCATTGGTAAATATGATAAATCTATCACTCCCAGAGGGAAGAGTGAGGACAGGATCAGATGTGAGGCGGTCCTTCAGCTTCATAAATGCTCGCTCATAGGCGTCGCTCCAAACAAACTCTACGCCCTTCCGAGTTAACCTAATCAGCGGGGCTGCAATATGAGAGAAGCCCTCAATGAAACATCTATAGTAGCCTGCCAAACTAAGGAAACTATGGATCTCGAACGCATTCATGGGCTGGTCCTACCGATAAATTGCATCAATCTTCGAGGGGTTCACTGCGACGCCCTCCCTTATCATCACGTGATTGAGGAACTTCACCTCTTCCTGCCAGAACTCGCACTTCTCCAGCTTCGCATACAGCTGGTGTGCGCGGAGGGTCTACAAGGTATCCTCCAGATGCTAGACATGCTCCTCACGGGTCCTCGAATAAATCAGGATGTCGTCGATGAAGACTACGAAAAACTGATCGAGATATGGGTGGAAGACCTCATTCATCAACTACATGAATACTGCGGGTGAATTGGTCAGTCCGAAGGACATGACCTGGAACTCAAAATGATCGTAACGCGTCTTGAAAGCCGTCTTCAGAATGTTCTCCTCTCGGACCCGAATCTGATGATAACTAGAACGCAGGTCAATCTTCGAAAAGAATTGTGCACCCTATATCTAATCAAACAAATCATCAATCCTCAGGAGGGGGTACTTGTTCTTGATCGTGACTTTGTTGAGCTCGCGGTAGTCTACACAGAGCCTCAACGAGCCATCCTTCTTCTTCACGAAGAGTATCAGCGCTCCCCACGACGAATTACTCGGACGGATAAAGCCTAACTCGCGCAACTCGTCCAACTGCTTCTATAGTTCTCGCAACTCTAACTGTGCCATACGATACGGGGCCTTCGAAATAGGCGCGGTACCAGGCACGAGATCAATTTGAAACTCGGTTTGTCGGCGAGGTGATAGTCCCTAAATCTTCTGGAACACATCGGGAAAATTGTAAACCACAAACAACTGGTCGATGCTCACTATTATGGGCTCCTCTATGGCACATGACATCATACAAGACAACGGCTCTCCTCAGGGCTCGGCAATGAACTGGAACTGTGACAAGAAGGGTATAAAGAAAGTGATTGTCCTCGCGAAGCAGTCTAATATGGCGTGATACTCGGCAAGCCAATCTATGCCTAAGATGACATCGAACTCGGACATCGACAAAGCAAACAGATCGGCCGGTAAAAAGATATCCCCAACCAGAATGGGGCAAGACGAGCAAAATCAGCTTAACATTGCAGTCATCCCCAAGGGAGTAGATATTGACAAGCCCTCACGAGCAGACTCCAATGGCAAACCAGTTGATCGGTAGAAACTCTCGACAACAAAGAAATGCGATACACCAGAATTAAACAACACACGTGCAATGCATGCAGAGACTAAAAGTATACCCTTGACGACTCCTCCAGATGACTGCAGATTCTGTTGAGTCGCGTACAACTTAGCTTGAGCTGGCTGGAGAGGTGCCTGTCCCTCTGAGTGTGCTGCTGCTGGTGTCGTTGAGGCGGTCGAAGCCACTTCCTCTGCTGCTGTGGCCTCGGAGGCTGGTACTGATGTTATTGCTGAGGGGCCCTCGATGGTGGGCACTGCTGTCGCTACTGCTGTGGGGGTTTCTGCTGCTGCTGTGGTGGAGGCTGTTGTGAACCTCTTGGCTGTTGTTGTTGCTGGGGGAGGGCTCGCTCCCACATATGGTGCCCCGTCGCACCGTACCCAAAACAGGTGCCGGTGAACTGCCTCGGAGGTGCTGCTGGCGCTCGAAAGGCTGGGCGACCTGTGCGCCTCTGTTGTGGTCGACACTGATGAAAGTCATCGGAGGGAGCCTGCCTCTTCCGGTCTCTCCTCTGACCGCGTTTACTCTGAGAACCGGCCCACTCGACCTAAAAAATTTGGGCCTTCCATACCACCACCTCAAAAGTCGGGAGCTCATGCCCAATAATATAGCCTCGAAGACCGTAACGCAAGCCACCCTTGAAACAGCGGGCTCTCCGCTCCTCATCATCTACCAGATATGGTGCAAATCTAGATAGTGCTACAAAATGAGCCGCATACTGAGCCAATGTCATATCACCCTACACCAGGGCTTCGAACTCTAATGCTCACTATCGTCGGATGTGATCAGGAAAATACTGTTGGTTAAACCGATCAACAAAGTCCTCCCACGTCCACTCAAAATCGGCGCCTATTGCTCGGGAGACTGATGTCTACCAGTGCTCAGCCTCACCTTGGAGAAGAAATATAGCTAACCGGACCCCCCGCTGGGTCATTCATCCCATCGTATCAAAGATCTTCTCCACATTGGAGCACCATCTCTCAGCTGTTGTCGGGTCTGGCTTGCCCTGGAAATGCGGAGGATTAAGCTGTCGGAACTCTCGAAGAAGGATGCTCGCGCGCTCATGCTCTGCCTGGGCTGGTGAAACGATAGGGTGCCTACCCTATCCCTGTAGGGCGGCCGTCACTGCATGTAACATCTGCTATAACTGGGCGGTGCTTACGGGCACGATCGGATCTGCACCGGTCTCAGGTAGAGGAGCTACATCCTCCGGTTGGGTAGTAGGAATCTCTGGTGGTGGAATGGGGATCGTAGGTGGTAGGGCGAGAGTCTCAAGTGGTGGAGCGGGATTCGCTCGGGTCACTCTCTTGGGCAACATGTCCTATAGGAAGGAGAAAAGGCACCTATTAACTTTGGAAACTCTCGAAGGCATGCTCGTTAAGAGTCTGTAACAAAAGATCACTAAGCTATCCGAACTCGGGACTTAATTATTCTAACTCATAGTAGACATGTAATGTTGTTTTTAATTATTCCCAAGTTATGCTCTGATACCAACTTTTGTCACGCCCCAAACTCGAAAACTAGGCTCACAAAATTCATGATCGCCGAATCCGGCGCCGACAGCATCCATAATACCCCATTCTTAGCTCTTGATATCCATTTACTAGGTTCTGATCTTGGGATCCCACAAGGAGGATTTGTAACATTAGTTTGATTCATAATAAGCATAACCAAAGGCATAACCCACAAACAACAACCAAAAACTCCATCACATTTTCACTATAATAAAAAACTTATAAGTACAGTGCCCATAAAAGGGAAGTACAATGATGATAAACAAAAGCTCCAAGATGATCTGCTATGCGCTCCTGCCTCAGCGCTGCTGCGATCCAATGTCACTTGCACGCAACGGTTGTGCATAAGCTTACAGAAAGCTTAGAGGGTGGTAAAAGTGTGTTCCTAATGTAGTAATGTAATTATGTAATATCAGATTAATGCGGAATATGCTGATGAATCCATGAATACTATTGGTTGTACCAAGGCCATGCGATGCAAGGCATGCATGATGTTGGCCATACCAAGGCCATGCGATGTGAGATGCAATTCAAGTACTCCAATCCTCATCTAAGTCCACATATCAATACAGCTCAACTCTTGAATATCATCGGGGTCTAGTACACTCCAAACCAGATTGTCGCTTCATCGCGTGCAACAAGGTGAGTGGAAGAGACCTCACTATCCGCCTGTTAATATTAAGCCCGGCTCGTTGATAACGGACCTATTCCTCGAGCTGGTCAAACTCAGCCTAGCTTTGCCCCCTCCTCTCGGGCAGGTAAGGCCGCACCCCCTTCCAACTGACCACGACACAGTAGAAAGCATGACCAGCTTCAACTTCTTTAATATCATCGGTTTCAAGACACTCCAAAACCAAACACGTCATTATCACAAGGCAACAAAGGTGAGTGGAGAAGAGACCTCACTATCCGCCCATTATCAAGCCCGACTCGTTGGATAACGGGACCCATTCCTCGAGCTGGTCAAACTCAGCCTAGCTTTGCCCCCTCCTCTCGGGCAGGTAAGGCCGCACCCCCTTCCAACTGACCACGACACAGTAGAAAGCATGACCTCTTAGTATTTGGCATTTGACGCTCATGCATTCACTTGGTTTAAACATTGGAGCAACCTCCTAGTACTATACGGGTTTAGGGACTTTCACCCAAGGACATCTATAACACCCCATGTAGAATAAGATTTTCGGTGTCCAATCCTACCAACCACGATACGCATGTGGAGGCTACGGCCCTGATGTTACTACGGCATACAGTATACATGTCATACAATGCAAGATGTATGAATCATGCAATCTAGTCATATAGCAAACATATGCGTACCACGCACTCATGTGGGCAACTCCCCTTATCAGGGAGTCCAATAACAATCTGCCCAATGGCATGTGCTATGATCAATCACTCATCTCATCACAGGCATGCAGATGATGCATATGGGCATGTATCATGATGATATATTCTCACATACTCATAATCGGTATCGATAATCGGCACCGATAATCGCCATATATAATCAGCATCAGCACCAATGATCAGCATCGACAATCAGCACTGACAATCTGCATTGATAATTGGCACAGATAATCAGTATATAAATAAGACGGGGTCCATAGATAAATAACCGATCAACCATAATATAAAGATCGGCCCTCGGCCATGGTTATATCAAATCCGATAGCGCGAAACCATCTGTATATGGTTAATGGGGCCCACTTATCTGGGTTAACCCACAAGAGAATTATGAGAATGGGCCTAACAAGGCCTAAGAGAAGGTTACAATGTGGACATCCAACCATCATTGCCCATCAATGTGGACATCTAACCAACGTTGCTCCCAAGAAGTAGCCTACATAGGGCCAAACATATAGTGAGCCCATGGCCTCACATACAATCATGATGCGCCTCATTAACGTCACATCGACCTCATCATATGGGCTAACATACTTCACATTAGGCCTTGAATACACAATAGGTGGGCCTTGTACCTAGGCCTCAAATATATCATATGGGCCTTATCGCACGGGCCTCAATACTAGGCCTCATATATAAAGTGGGCCTCATTACATGGGCCTAACAATACAAACGGGTGGGCCCGACCCATAGGCCAAAATACATCGTGATGGGCCGCACCAATGGGCCTCATGTATATCAAATAGGTCGCACCATGGGCCTCATGTATATCAAATTAGGCCGCACTAATGGGCCTCATGTATATCAAATCAGGTCGTGCCAATGGGCCTCATGTATATCAAATCGGGCCGCACCAATGGGCCTCATTTATATCAAATCGGGCCGCGCCAATGGGCCTCATGTATATCAAATTGGGCCCACCCTTATGTATTTTTGAGATCCGACCTATTCATAAGTTAACATAGAGGTAGATGAAGTGAAAACAAATATTAGCTTAATTGGAAACTACTGTGGCCCTTAGAAGTTTGAACGGTGGATGTCACTGTTCACTATTTAAGTGGTGGGGTCCACTTGAACTTTAGATCGACTCATCCTTGCACTTATGCCATATAATGATATCTCAAAATGTTTGGACGGTATGGATACAGCCTATGCATCATGGTGGACCCCACCGTCCAAACAGTGGATGGTGTAGAAATATATACATCAATGTGGGGCCTGCAGGCTTGTTGCCGTCAAAAGGGGCAGCTATATAGCTGCTGTATGTGCAGTTGCTACACTAGAAAGGCAGAGGTGGGTCCCACATAGGGCCCACCATCATGTATATATATATATATATCAATGTCTAGGCCCTGGACGGCCTGGACAGTGATATACATCAAGTTGTATCGCACACGTGGGGTGGGTCCCACCATCACATGCAATATGGTGTGGCCCATCCAATGGATGGACGATGAGGATGGGTCCCACGGACCTTATTGACGTTGGTACGGTAGTTATTTAGCTTCCTGCTGTACATTGCAGCCCTAAAGAAAAAAGAAAAGGAGATAGGTCCCATGTATTGGGCTATCCCCATATATATATATATATATATATATCTCTTGCTAGCTAGTACACCCACTGTCAGTTTACACTTCACTGCTAACCACACCCCACCGTCAGTCCACTTCTCCACTGGTACGTCCAGGACGCTGGACGGACGGTGTGGATATATATACCTCATCAAGGTAGGTCCCACATGGATGTGGCCCACCTGATCGGTTTGATATTTGTGTTTTCTCATCATCCAGGCCCACTAGATGGCCTGGATAAAATAGATGGACGACGTCGATAAATTACATAAATCATGGTGGGCCACACCGTTTTGGATGGATGGACGGAGTGGATTAGAATAAATACATCAAGGATGGCCCCACCCACACATGTGGGGTGGGCCACGTCCTAGATGGACGGTTGGAATGACATATAAACATCATGGTGTGTCCCACATGGATGGGGTCCACTAGTAGATGGCATGGATGTAAACATCATGGTGGGCCACACACCTCATCATCATCATTACCATACAAAAAAAGAAAAGAAAGAAAGAGAAAAGGAGAGATCGGATGGTGATGGAGGGACCCCGCCACTATGGGCCCTCCATGATTACAATACATACATAAAAAATGGGCCCCATCACAAGTGGGCCTTCTAACAGAAAATCAACAGTGGATCACCCACCTATTAGCCTCCTTCTTAGTCCGATGGAACACGAACTCCTTGGCTTTGATTTCAACGGAAGATGATGAAGTTTTGATGGTTGAGGTGGGAGATGAGAGGGTAGGAAGTAGGCCACATTAGAGCTTCTCCATGAGAGCTTGGGAAGCTCATACATTAGAGCTTGGTTTGCTTGGGAGTGAGGAGAGAAATTAGAGGGAGAGAGAAGTGATGGGTGAAAAGGTGATGGAGTGATGGGTGAAAGGAAGGGATGGGTGGATAGAGAGAGTCGACTTTGGGAATGGGAGGGAGATGGGTTGCTTGTACTTGACTTGTACTTGTGATAGGGTGTGTACTTGGTTGAGGTAATTGATTGATGTGACATGTTGTAGAGATTCTCTCGGAATTCGCACACGCGGTGTTTTTCTCAAACTGAACGCGGGCCCACATCTCTTGGCCCGAGTATTGCCTTGGCACGCTAGATGCGACATCGGAACCACGGGATGGCGTGGTCGCTAGGGTACAAGTCTCGGGTCTAGCCGACTTTGGTTTGTAGGACTTGGCTTAGGATTACCTGCAAATGTCAGATTCAGGTTGAGGGTTGCCGGAATTCGATCAGGAGGATTGCAAGAACCTACAGAATTGTACGGACTAAGATACAGGTCTTACATCAATGCATAGTTTTATCTGGTACCAAATGTTAGATCTATATTATGAAATTAACGGATCGTCTATGCACCAATAATGGGGATTCAACACAATAATCTCAAGGCGTACTTAGTTGAGAAGACATTCCTCATTCCTCGATGTAGCCGACAAGAATCTTAATCTTTCACACCTCACACTTTTAGGCTAAGGTTTTCTCGCTTGTAGCTTACCTATCACACTTCTCCCACTAAGGTCTCCACACCATAGGTTTCCATATCTAGCTTAATAACCGAGTATAGGGGCAATGGTTCAAGCGTCTCGCCCCAAACCTATATACAATAATCACAATTGTAGTGGGGCTCATTGAATTGCTCAATTTGAATAAAATATACAATAGATCTGAATTGATGATCATGTGTGGCCCACCTGATAAGAGTCTTATAACACACTCATCAAGCAAACTACACATGTACCTTGAATTTGGACGGTTAAAATTCTAAAAACTCATTTTTCTTACACTAATGTCATCTATTTGATCAATCAGATTGATATTATTCCTGGGCTTGTTCACACGGTGACTAAAGAATGGTCATGATCTCCAACATGCGTGTCATCTAATGGTGGAACCAGCCTCGCATGGTAGCTGTCAAGTGGAGATATTTTAGCACAGAAATTGAAAAAGGTACATGAATTCAACCTACAGCCTTGAATCTTCTCAACATGGATCTAAGTTGAATTTAAACTGGTTTGCCTTTTTCAACCCAAACACAGCACAAGGATTTTGATAAGTGTGGTAGGCTTAAGGTTAACCAGTTAACCTTAGTTTCTTATTAAGAGAAGAGAAAGAATGGATTTTTGGGCTCGGTTTTCTAATTGAGGTGAAATAGTGGATTTTTAGCCTCGAGTTTCTTACCAACTGAGACAAAATAATAGACTTAGGTGGACTTTTAACCTCAGCTCCTCAACAACCGAATCTAAAAAGCACATTTAGCCTTAGTTCTTTGAACAAGGATAAAAAAATTATCCCACTTTGTTGTAGTGATAGGGATAGTCTCCACACATGTAATTGGGATTGATCATCTGTAAATTTCTTCTTAAATGATCTAATTTTTCTAATAAGCTCAGAATGGATAGTGACAACTAATGTATGTCTGTGATATGATCATCAAGGCATTAGCAACCCTAAATTTTGGTGCATTAAAAAATTAAAATAAATATTTAAAGATTTTATTTTTAAATAAAAAATAAAAACAAGTTAATAGTTGAGTTGGTAGAGACATTGTTAGTTGAGAGAGAGGTTTACGGATTGATTCTTGGAGTAGTAATAATAATTTTTTTTTTAAAAATGTCATTAAAAAAAATTCAAATTTAAGATAAGGGAGGATGTACTCATTTACGAAGAGGTTTTTGCTTAACAGAAAAAAATAGGAAGCTTTGAAGAATAAGGGAGAGGAGATTCTAAGAAGGTTCGATCGGGTAAGTTCTAATCGTTAGATCTTTTTAATTTTTTATTATGTTGTTAATTTCTTCTTGATCTATACAATGGATGGTGTGGATCATCCACATGATCATTGTATAGGTGTGTAGAGTTAATTTTATTAAAGTGATGTTTTTATGATTTCAAATCTGGTTAGTAATATTTTAGGAATAAATTAAATGGATGAAATCTGATTGTGTTAAGATAGATATGTACGGATCATATGATCTCTAAGGCCAAAATATACAAGGGCCTTAATTTTCAAATCAATGTGACCATCAGATAGGCCACATTAGTCAGATCTAGAAGTGTTTAATAAAGAAATCTTAGATTTTTGCGCAAGTGTTGGTATCACTTGGTGTAGAAGGTCGAGATGGGCCATCGGTGTATGTGTGGTTAGATCCACACCATCCATCTAATGTGTAGAGGTAAAACATGGTAACACCTCAAGAATCTGGATGATCCAATCATCCGATGGGCCACCCCGATTACTTATTTGACATTCAATTTCAAGATCTTAAAAAGAAAGTCTAAATCTTAATAATTAAATTAAAATAAACATATAATTTTAATTATTTGATTATTTAAGGTTTGACCACTTAGGATGTATTTTAAGGTGGGCCCCACCATGTAAAATAACTAGATGAATAATAATGTTGTTGATATAATTGATAGGATCTCTGAATTCAAACTAACCTAATTACCTTGTAGATTCTACACTACCAGACTTAGGTGAGTAACCTAACTTGTTTCATAATTCATTAAAATTAAAATAAATTGTTCGTGATTATTTGATTGATTGATATACTGATTTGAGTATTTTGTTATAATAATTGTACGCCAAATTCATATGTGAATATTCTGATCATGACAACTATACTAAATATGAAAAATATACATTTACATATTATCCATCATTCATTACATTTACATAATATTTGATCGATCCTATGGGCCTTCCGTGGAAGAAATGTCGATTCTGGTAGAGCGTTACCAAATGCAGGCTATGCCCAAGCCTACCGAAAGGTGCAAGACTACCCAACGGGTGGATGCGGGTTGACGACCTCCAACCCAAGCAGATGGATGATCATCCCATTTGATGCATTCATACATCATTTGCATCCATATCATTGTACATCTATTTTTATGTTATTTTAATTGCTATGATTATGAACCATGCTGGGTTATTTCACTAAGCCTGATCAGCTTACCTTTTTATTGATGAAAAAACCTACAGAAGACCCATTAGCAGATGATGCGGCATAAGAACCAGAAGGATGCATCATACCTGAACACGATCCATGTGAAACATGACCATACTCATCTGAAGATGAAGTGGCGGCATTAGATCATTTCTGATTACTTGCTACCATAGTTTGATTAACGTAAAATGTATATCGATATTGATTTTGAGATTTTAAGAAATTATTTAGATTTATTTCATTGAAACAATATTAGTATGGAATGAATATAATTATAGTACAATGATATAATAAATGGATGATTTCTAAGGTTTATTTTATTTTAAGGGTTGTCATGATTTATATATGCTTGCTTGATTGGTGCTAAGGGTTATGTATATGTGATTGAGATTATGGTGGAACTCAAACTGAATATAACTATCATCTTTGATTAAATTGATTAAGAAATTAAATTAGTACACTTTGTGTACGAGTTACGAACTGAAACTCAGGTCTGAGGGTGCACACTTTGTACCTAGATTTCAGGGCATGACAATACTAAAACTTACTTATTCACACACCTTCACATAAACTAACCAAACACTCAAAAATAACTATACAGTATGTCAGTCTAAAATATCCAGAGTAACAATTTTGTTGATAAAGACTTTTCCAAAATAAATAAATAAATAAATAAAATTTGGAATTGAACAATAAGATCATTCCATAATGTAAAGAATCACTCTTCTAATGACTCATGATTCTACATTATTGTTTTTCCTCTCGCACCATTCAAGTCCAAATCCCTACCAGCAAGCATAGCCTCTAAAGAATTCGAACTTACTGGCTTACGAAGACTCACTCATTGAAGCACCAAAAAAAATCCTCCAACTAATTTTAACATTGCCCAATCAATCTTAAAACTTTCCAATTTCTCCAAGGTAGAAAGAAATAAAGAAAAATATCAAATCTCTTTCTACGGTTAATGAGGCATCTCAAATCAGCAGAGTGGGCATACATGGTCCATATTCAACCATTGAATTTTGCATTCACCATAAAAAAATATGTGAGCATGGCATATGTATAACCTCCTTCCCTGTGATGAACTCATTCGGATAGATTGCACACTTAATCTCATCAGACTTTCCTTTGTTGAAGGTGATCCTTTCCAAGGCTTTAACTGAAGATTTTGATGTTGGAGCTAAAAATAATTCTATTAGAATAAAGAGATTACCCATAATTAAAGCTAGACATTGCTGACCTGATCCGATCCGATCCGAACTGAAGGCCTATATCGGTACGGTTCGAGTAGGGCCAATCAGATCCGATCATTCATCGGATCGAGTTCGAATCGTGGTCAATCTGGACCGATCCAATCCAAAATCCGATCCGAATGGATCTGATCCGATCCGATTCGATCTGCATAATATTCATTCATCATTGTTTCCTGTAATGTTGTTCACTTTAGATTGGGATATATCTCAATTTTATTTTAATACCATAAAATGATCTAGAAAAATAGATGGACGGCATGGATGAAATAAATACATCATGGTGGGATCCACGGAGCACCGACACCGACCATTGGCGGTGGCAGGGGAGTAGCTCATCTGTCCTCTCTGCACACGGCTCAACGTGCATAGAGCACTGAGCTCTGACTGGACGTGGATTCCGTGCGAAAGCCTTTCCAATGAGTTTCTTGCACAATGATGTTATGTGGGGCCCTTCAAATGAGAAATCCATTCCGACCATCTAACACGCACACGTCAGTTGGTGAAGTCAGCAGGTTCTGTGGGTCCCATCATGAGGTATGTGTTATATCCAAACCGTACATCCATTTGGCGGGTTCGTCTTAAGGCTTGAACCAAAAAATAAGACAGATCTAAATATCAAGTGGACCACAGTTGAAAAGCAGTGGGGGTTGAACGTCTACCATTGAAACTCCTTTAAAGGTCATAGAAGTTTCGGATCAATATGAAATTTGTTTTTCCTCTTCATCCATGTAGTTGTGACCTTATTAACAGATTGGATGGAAAATAAATGTTATGGTGGGCCTTACAAATTTTTTAAAATTGAAAATCAGTTTTTTAATTTTTTTTAAATTTTTTTTCAAAAAAAAAGAATTAAAATATAAGAATCGATCTGAACAGTACTCAACCTGATTCGACTCAGTTTCCCTGACCGAGTCGGACTCGATTCGGGTCAGGCCAGCAGTGTAACGGATCGTATCAAGTCAGATGATCCGGACTCGGTCCCAGATCGGATCGAGTTCGGGGTCGACCATTTAAAATTTCGGACCGAGTCGAGTTGGACCCAATCCGGTCCGACTCGACTCGATGCCCACCTCTACCCATAATCAAGATATGACCCATGATATGATCTATTTCCACTTGGTCAATCAATATCAAGTCTATGGAGTCACCTTCATCTTCATCTTTTAAGATTTCTTCTTTTTCAAAGGAGGACATGGTTGCTGTTGTATGGTTATTTAAATTCGTAAGTAGATAGAACTAGGGTTTGGAATAAAGGCTATTGTTGTTTATATATACGTGTGGTGTTTTTAAGACCTTTAGCGTTTGCAATTAACCATATACGTATGGTGTTTTTAAGTCCTTTCGCGTTTGCAATTAACCATATACGTATGGTGTTTTTAAGTCCATTCGCGTTTGCAATTAACCAACTCTGTTAATTGCTTGCAGCTGTGGACTTATACGGACGCCGATTGCGTCCTACCCCCGCCCGGACAGTAATCCGTCCAGGCAGGGATATGTGGCGCCCACCATGATGTATGTGTTTTATTCACGCCGTTCACCGCTGTTTTTCACGTCATTTTAAGTTATGAAGTAGGTCAACTCCTCCAATGGACAACACCAAAGGAGTTGAAACCTTTCTAAGGGCCACCGTGATGTTTTTGTAACATTCAACCGGTTCATAAAGTCATGTAGACGTGGATGAAGTGAAAAAACAAATATCAGCTTGATCCGAAACTTCTCCAGCTCACAATAAGTTTTTAATGGTGGAGGTTCAATACCCACCTTGTGGTCCACTTAAACCCTTTAGCTTTCTCGTTGTTTGTATCAAGCTTAAAATGATCTGATAAAAATGATGAACGGTGTGGATAAAACACTCACATCAAAGTGGACCCCACAGAACCCTGGGTAGGACGCAATCCGCGTCCGACTTACACACGCCTACGGGCTTCGAAGCTGTGGCATGTTTTCCTTGGACACGGTTACATGTGGCTGGTAGTTGGTGCCTTTTGGGCCCTATAATGATGTATGTGCATGATCCACTCCGTCCATCCAGTTTTTCAGATCATTTTAGGGCTTGATACAAAAAACAATGCAAATGTAAATTTCAAGTGGACTACACCACATGAAAATATTATTTATTAAATTTTCACCATTAAAAACCTACTAGGGCCCACTGTAATGTTTATTTGACATCCAACCTGTTGATTAGGTTATAAATACATGGATGGAGGAAAAAAAAAATTATCTTGATACAAGACTTTTGTGGGTCCCAAGAAGTTTTTAATGGTGGGTGTTCAATCAATACTGTTTCCTTTTATGTGGTTCACTTGAGATTTGGGTATATGTCATTTTTGTTGTCTTATTATAAAATTATCTGGAAAAATGGATGGACGGCCTGGATGAAATAAATACATCATAGTGGATCCCACAAAGCACCAGCAACAGTTCCACCAGCTAATCCGCGTTCGTTTTCCTTGTCATGCTATGATCAGGACTGACGCGGATTTCCCGCTTTTGCAGGAAGTTCCTGCGCAAGGATTCCAGGTGGGGCCCATTACGCTGTTTGTGAGAAATCCAACCCGTCCATCCGTTTTTCAGTCACATTTTAGGATATTTTACCAAAAGTAAAGTGAATCCAAAACTAAAATGGTCCACACAAGAGGAAATATTAGGGATTTTGTGACCACCGTTGAAATATTTATATGGCCACGAAAGGTTTGTATCAGTCTAAGTTTTTGGTTTTTTCAATTCATCCCACTAAAAATGACCTAATAAACGGTTTGTATGGCATATAAACATTAATGTGGAGCCTAAGAAGGTTTCAACGGTAGGAATTCCTTTTCCCACTGTTTCATCTTGTATGGCCCAGTTGACTTTTGGATCTTCCTAATTTTTTGTTGCATATCCTAAAATGTGACTGAAAAACGGATGGACGGGTTGGATTTCTCACAAACAGCGTAGTGGGCCCCACCCAAAATCCTTGCGCAGAACTTCCTGCGAAAGGCTTTCGCAGGAAATCCGCATCCTATTTCCTTGGAGTCACATCATACTCGGACTCTTCTCGTTTCTTTGTACGATTGTGACACGGATGGATCATGTGTAATCCGGTAACGTAGGGCCCACCTTGATTATATATTGTATACATACTCTGTCGATTCGTTTTTACAGCGTATTTTAGACGCCATCCCAAAAATTAATTACATACAAATCTCTGGTGAACCATGCCACAATAAACAACGATGAGTGAACACTCACCATTAAAATCTTCCCAAAGCTCATTGTAAGCAGATCTGTAATGAAGGAAAAATACAAATATTATCTTGATCCAAAACTTTTGTGGCCTAAAAAGAGTTTTAATGGTTACTTGCCACTTTTTAAGTGATGCGGTCCACCAGAGATTTGGATTTGCTTAAATTTTTAGATAACGTCGTTTAATGAGCTGAAAAAACGATGGACGTTGTCGATATGAAACACATTCATCAATGTGGGCTCCCCACGGTAAGACGAACACCTACCAAGCTGTTTCCCCGGTAACAAGTTAACTGGGGATACGGATGGAGGAAACGGATTGGCTACTCCCCCTGCCACCAGCCCCGTCGCTGGTGGTTGGTGCTCTGTGGGCCCACTATGATGTATGTATTTCATCTATTCCGTTCATCCATTTTTAAAGATCATTTTATGGCTATACACCAAAAATAAGAGTGACATAAATCTCAGATGGACCACACCACAGGAAAATAATAGTGATTGGATATCCACCATTAAAATACTCCTAAGGCCCACAGTACAGTTTATTTGACATCCAATCTATTGATTAGGTCATACAGGCCCAGATGAAGGGAAAAAACAAATATCAACTTGATCCAAAATTTTTCTGGCCTCCAAAAGGTTTTTAATGGTCGAGCGCTCATTCAGCACTGTTTCCTGTAATGTGGTCCAATTGAGATTGGGATATACCTCATTTTTTGTCTCATACCATAAAATGATCCGGAAAAATAGATGGACGGCATGGATGAAACAATGAAACACATACATCATGGTGGGTCTCACGGAGCAGCGACCATCAGCCATTGGCTGGTGGCAGGGGAGTAGCCAATCTGTTTCCACGGATGGATGGATGCGTAACGGATTCTTCACAAACATCACGGTGGGCCCCACCTCGGTTTCCAGTGCAGGAACTTCCTGCGAAAGCCTTTCCCAGGAAACCCACCAATCTCTACCGAACTCTCGACCGGCAACGGATACGCATCCGGATAAGGATTTCCTGCCGGTAGCAGGAAGTTATGGGAACTTAGGTGAGGCCCACTGAGATGTCTATGAGAAATCCACCCGGTTTATCCGTTTTGTGAGTTCATGTTAGGATATGAGGTAAAAAACGAACAGGATCCAATAGGTAAGTGGGCCGAAGATGTGAGAATTGAACGTCCACAGTTGAAATATTCGTTGGGCGACAAAAGTTTTGAATCATGCTAATATTTTTATTTTCAGTTAATCCCAGTAGGAATGAGGTTATGAATGGTATAGATGGCATGTAAACATCACTGTCTACCCCAGAGAGGTTTCAACGGTAGGAATACTCCTAACCACTTTTCCTTCAGTACGACCCACTTGATTCTTGAATCCTACTTAGTTTTAGTTTTATATTCTAAAATGAGCTCACCAAATGGATGGATATAGTGGATTCTTCACAAACAAACGGATGTGTATCACTCGCCTCGTGGAGCTGGGCATTCAGTCAAGTCGGACCGGATTGGGTCCAACTCGACTTGGTCTAAAATTTTCAAGGACTGATCCAAACTTAATTCGATCTGGGACTGAGTCTGGGTCATCTGACTCGATCCGATCCGGTGCACTGTTAGTTTGATCTGAACCGAGTCTGACTCAGTCAAGGAAACCGAGTTTGATCGGATTGGGTACGATGCAGATTGGTCCTTCAGTTTTTTTTTTTCTTTTTTAAAATGGAACCTATGGACTACGGTACTTAATCGAGATGAACTATGATAATGGCCGATGGGTGCTAAGCTGCTAGTGGCCGAATCGATATAGGTGGGTCCGTACGGCGCTGCTCGTTCAGGTAGAGAAAGAGAGGGATTAGGGTTTCAAGGAGTGAGAGACGTGGGGAGTGAAAGGGACGCGAATTTCCTGCGAAAGGAAGTTCTTGCGCTTGAAACATAGGTGGGGCCCACCATGATGTTTTTCAAGAATCCACTACGTCCATCCATTTTTTGAGCTGATTTTTGGAGATGATACTAAAAGTGAGCAGGATCCAAGACTCAAGTGGGCCGTGCTAAAGGAATAGGTGTTCAGGGAAATTCTAACCGTTGAAACCTCCCTAGGTTCGACAGTGATGTTTACATGCCATCCATATCGCTAATAATGTCATTAGGACTGGGATGAACTGAAAAAATAAATATTAGCATGATTAAAAACTTTTATGGCCCCACGAATATTTCAATTGTGGACATTCAATTACAATGTTTTTGGCCCACTTGAGCATTGGATATGGTTAATTTTTGGCCTTATAACCTAAAATGAACTCACAAAAAGAAAGGACGTGCAAGATTTCTCACAAACATCACAGTGGGCCCCACCTGGGTTCCCAGCACATGAACTTCCTGCGAAGGAAATCTACATCAGAGGCGGTTTCGCTTTTCAAGTATTTCGCGCCTATGGCCGCATACGAAAATATTTAAAATGAGAGCATGGGGAGTTATTTGATGCTCTGACAGAGTATGTACCTTAATACATAGGCACCCTATGGTTTGATGTACCTTAATACATTTCGCTTTTCAAGTATTTCGCGCTTATGGCCGCATACGAAAATATTTAAAACGAGAGCAAACGAGAGCACAGGGAGTTATTTGATGCTCTGATAGAGTATGTACCTTAATACATAGGCACCCTATGGTTTGATGTACCTTAATACATTTCGCTTTTCAAGTATTTCGCGCCTATGGCCACATACGAAAATATTTAAAACGAGAGCACAGGGAGTTATTTGATGCTCTGACAGAGTAGTACCTTCATACATAGGCACCAGTGTTAGGTAAGGTAAAAATAAGAAGTTAAAAACTATATATACTAAGGGTAAAAATATTTAAAAAATAATAGATCCGAATCAAATCGGATCCATTCGGTTTGGATCATTCCAGATTGACCATGATCCAAACTTGATTCGATGAACGGTCGGATCTAACTGATCCTACTTGATTCGCATCGATCCAGGCCTTCGATTCGGTTTGGATCGGGTCGGATCCATCAGATCGGGTTGGTTTGTGCCCAGCTCTACTCGCCTATCAAGAGTTTAGAGACGGATTGGCTACTCCTCCTGACACCAGCGCGGTGGCTAGTGGTCGGTGCTCTGTGGGCCCCACCATGATGTATGTGTTTAATCAATTCCTTTCATCCGAATGCTCAGATGTGCACCCGGATGGGACTTGCGCGAACTTTTTTGAGAAGTCTTCATACATGATTTAACTCCAAAATCTGAATGGTCCACATGAAGCAGCATCTTATGAAACCCCCTAGGCCCAATTTTTTACTTTGATCCAAAACTTTGGTGGGCCATGAAAAATGAAAACAGTTTCCTCCCTTGATTTGTATTTCTCTTTGCTATGGCCCACCAGAATTTTTGATTCGGGTGAAAATTTGTCTCTTAAGGTTTCATGGGATTCTGCATCACATGGACCATTTGGATTAGATGCCTATAACACGTGTGCAAAGGTGCGCACATGCGTGGGTGCACAGGTGAGCATAACTCTCTCTCTCTCTCTCTCTCTCTCTCTATATATATATATATATATATATATATATATATGTATATATGTTAAAAAAAGCGTCCAGGCCTATGGCCCTTTCCAATCTGGACGAACGGTGAGGATCAACACATCCATCATGTGGGATCATGATTTGGACGGTCCGGATGACCCATGTACGTCATGACGTGGGTCTACGGATGACGTAGATCTAGAATACATACTTTATGGTGGGCCGTAATAGGGAAAGAGAAAGAGAGAGAGAGAGTGAGAGAGAGAGTCGTGTGATGGAGGGGCCCCACCACTATGGGTCCCTCAATACATGATACAAAGCATACATCAAGATGGGTTCCAATAGAATCTATACCATCAATCGGTAGGCCCCAAACAAAATCTAACCTACAAATCACCCACCAATTGCAAATCTTCTAAGCTCCTTGGGATGCTAAGTTCCTAAGTTCCCTCTTTGATCGAGGTCGATGGAGGTTGAAGGGCTAGGATGAGAGATCTTGGGGTAGGAAGTGAGCCACACACAAATCTCTCTCTCCTTTTCTCTTGCTTGGACAGTCTCCTCTCTTGTTGCTTGAGAAAATGAGTAGAAAATGAGAGAGAGAGAGAGAGGGTGGGAGATGGGATGAAAAGGGATGGGTGATGGGTGAGTGATGGGTGTGTAAGAGATGGGATGGAAAGGTTGACTTTTGACTGAGAAAGGGATGGGTAGGGTATGGGTTGTACTTGACTCGATTGATTGATGGATTAATGTGATGTTTGGTAAAGATTCTCTCGAAATTACAAATGCCCAGCGTTCCTTCGAGATAGACGCAGGCCCACATCTCCTGGCCTAGGTATCGCATCGGCCCGCAAGACGCGGCGTTGGAATATCGGTGACGGTGTAGTCGCAAGGGTACAAGTCTTGGGTCAAGTCGACTCAGATATATGGGCTGCGACTTAGGGTCGTGTGCAAATACCGATTACAGATCGCGGGTTACTAGAATTTGACAGGGAGGACAACGGGAGTCTAAGGAATGGTACGGTCTAGGATACAGACCTTACAGTAATGATGATTAAATTTCCACCATTGTAAACCTCCCTAAGGCCCATTGACAAGCCCATTTTCACCCTACCTTTATTGGGCTAACCCAAACCATTGGGCCCCCATTGATCCCAGTACTTTCCACCACACCTTATAGGATCATCCAAACTTTGAAGCCCACCTTGTGTACTTACCAGGCCTCCATAGACAAGCGCAATTTATTATATGATAGAGAGGGTGAGGAAGCCCACTAGTTGAACTTAGACTCATCTTCTTGACTCTCTTTGTTGTATACCCATTTGACTCACCCATGAGGCCCATCCTTGATGTAAGTATGACATCTAGGCCACCCGCTATCTATAAGAGAGTATATCATCACCTGTTGTCGTAGAGGGAAGAATATGTAGTATCAGATTTGGTATATCCACTATCGAAGCTTATCTTGATTCGTGGGTTAGATCCACCATCCTAACAGTGGACCCCGCCTTAGGATATATGATATACTAGTACTTTGAGTAGGTTATTATAGTTTAACATGGACCATTCTATATAGACTTCTATATGTCTAGTGGAGCGTATCGTTCAGCCCCTACTCTTGTATGTGACATGCCGGTTAAGGCCGATCATCGCCTGTTATATCTGATAATCATGCTAGTGTACTTAGTCTAGTAGGATATACTGAGAACATGCGTAATATTACATCATGATACATGTTCATACGCATCATTTGTATGCATGTTGTAAGGAATGTTTGGTCATAGCATTGCCGTTGGCCTGAGTTATTTAGGGGACTCCTTGCGAGATGGAGTTTCACCACATGATCGTGTGGTATGTGCATGTTGATGCATGACTGGATGGTATCACTCATGCATCTCGCATTTTGTGTTACATGATTACTTTACGCCCTAGCAACGCAAGGGTTGTGGCCTTGATAGGCATACCGTGGATGACCAGAAGGGATGCCGAAAATATTTGAGACTCGACACATGAGCATTTTGGATGTTCGTGGGTGAAAATCCCTCATTACCGGAAACAGGGCAAAGGCTATGGATAAAAGCCGTAGCTAAAGACATATGGTTACGATTTTAGTCTGTAGCACGACCGTAGTCATAGGTACCGTAGCAATAGGTCTAAAACCTATGGCTACGGATTTAATCCGTAGCCATAGATATCAATAGATACAGATATAATCCGTACCAACTATTTCTGTAGCCAAAAGCACCTACAGCTACGGATAGTATTTGTAACTAAAAGGAGTGCTAGATCCATAGCAATATGCCAAATTTAATAACAGCTACGGTCAATATCCATAGCTATTTGCCACATTTAAAAAAATAAAATTATAATCATTCATTCATTCAATTACCACTTGCATAATCATTCATTCATTCAATAACAATCAGTGAGAAGTGTGAATGCATAATGGTCTGTTCCACCAACAACTATAGAAATAAGACGTCTTGCCAGCAAAAGAATAGTGAACTGTACCATACAAATACAAAAGAAGGATTTGCACATGCCTGTGCCTCACAACATACCATTGCCATCACCCGTTCAATATTGTATATTTCTCAATACTCAGAGAGGAAACAGAATGTGCCTATGAGCATATAGCTGGTTGTTTCAACAAAACAAGGCATGTGCGTTCATATCAAATTCATCAAAAGAGTAATCAAATGCAACTACATTAACTATGACACAGATCTTCACTATAAGAAGAAAGAGATGGTTGTTCTTTAAAAAAAAAAAAAGGTGTTATGTATGGTAGACCATAAATAACACTGATTATATAAGGTAGCTACCACCTATTCCTGCACTGGGTTCTAATGCAACAATGTTGTTGAAATCAGACGAATAAGAGAGAAACCATCATTAAGTTACCTGTAATCCAACATTAGGAATGAATGATGTGATCTTATGTTGGATACTCACTCCATAATTGATGAATGTTTCTACAACACAGAAAATGAAAAGGAAAAAAAAAATCCTAAATGAAGGCTCCTCAATTATGTTCATCAAGTCAGCAAAACAAAGACAAACCTGCATTCTGACTTATCACAATGTATGATTTACTCAAGATTGTCAAGATGGACAAATTCATGAAAATTAAAATCATCTAGTATAATAGATGCTACTCCAACTGATGCGATATCCAAGCTGTCTATCAAGTGAAAAAAAGAACAATAATTGAAACCCAAAAATGTACCTAAGCCAAATTGCTGAGCAATGCCATCATCTAAGCCTTATCCATGATCTCAATGAGCAATTACTTGGGAGATCATGGACATTGAGAATAGCCACAAGACAAACACAAGAGTGACAAACGAAGAGAATAACTTGCATTCAGTCAACGAGCCCAATGACCAAAGACCATGATGTTGACATGAGTTTCAATGCAGGACATTTGTTATAATGGAATAAGATTACCAAACAGTGAGCATACATCCTAACAACAGTAAGAAAGCAAACAATAAACTACAAAATGCAGTAAGAAGAACCAAGATAACCAGAATTTTCATCACAAGAAAACCAAACGTGCTTACTGAAGATTAGCTAAACAAACTTTGAATATGATACCACATGGTGGGACTAGACTCCGAATGTGTGTTAGCTTAATTTCACAAACTAAGAATACAGTGAGAATGAAACTTCACAAATGATTGCAGTTAGAAGATTTGCCTAATTTCTTCAACCCAATTCTCTGAACTCCAAGGGAATCCTATTTAAGGAAAGTCAAGCCTGCCCTAGGCAGATTATGCTAAACAATTTGAGTATTGAAAATTTGACACTTCATATTTCTGGAGCTAAAAATCAACCCGCGTATGATTAAAATAGAAGGCCACGTTTCTATTCTCCTTCAAATCATACTACTTACAATAGATGGATAGGAAATCTGGTGCTTCAGTTCGAAATCCAATAAAAGCAGTGGAAAACAACCAGAGCAACAAATCTCCAGTAGGGTAATTCAAAGTCAACCATCTAATCCGATTGAAGGGTGCAATTCAAAAGCTTAGATAGGCCCTTGAATGAGATCCCTAATCTAATTGAAAATAAAGGTAAATACCAAAGACTAACTTGTACAAGTCTGTTACTAAAATTAGAAGGAATAGGAAAGGTTTAGTGTCTTAACCTCTGTGCGGAGATGGAAGGGATTAGGTGTTGTGATTATGTGGATTTGTTGCTACTCATGATGATGAGGTTCTTAGTGCAACGAATGCTGGATAATAAAGGAACATCACAATAAAATTTATAATAATGGTATCCCTTACCATCGTAGCACATGACCCGATAGAAATTATAATAATGGTGTCTCTCATACACTGACAAGAACCAATTTCACAAGAAATGAATGATATAGTTCTAGAAAGTCACTAAATTACCTGAAAAATATTGAGAAAAGAGACGAGCCCTTGAGATGAGGTTGAGCACGATCTCACTATTGAATTAGCTCTTTCATTTCTTTCTATACATCTGCACAACAAAAGGTCAGGTCATCCATGTAAACACTTTTAGAAAAAGGAATTCATTGGAGAGCCAAATTCAAAGAAACAAAAAGGAATTCATCTATGTGCAATAACAATATTTAAAACCTTGTTAACACTTTGAGAAAAAGGAATTCACCAGATCATATTATATTCTTTCTGAGAACTCTACTTAAAAGACCTTATGGTTTTGAGGAAATACACATTATCCTTGAGTTCTGAATCGAGGTCTATTTTTTGTGTTTGGGACTGCTGACCTGATAGGTCCCATTGAGGATGACGTGCTCCAAAAATCTCTAAAATTGCAAGATACAATCCCTTCAATCATTGACCTCTTTTCTGTTGAATATGGACAATTGTAATTTCTTTTCTCTACTGTCCATCTGCAGGCCAATAATGGAGAAGTCGGGATTGTCCCATCGGGAGAATTTTGGATCATCAGTATCCACTTAGGGGCATATCAGATCAGTGGTCTGTATCATCAAACCATGGCCCTGGACCCAAGTAAAATGCATATCCTCGTGTATAAGATCATGACGTTCAAATTGAAAGGGGTTCTGTTTATTTGTATGAGAGTTCAATGCATACGTCTGCAAGTTACTGCCAGGAAACATGTTCTCATAAGTAGTAATTGACAGAGGGCCAATGATGGAATGGAACTAGTTTATATTAAGAGCTTAGCATGGCTTGCCTTCCTGTTTACCATGTCATGATACAAACTGTTCATCTAGAGGTACCACTGTAAATGGCCTAACATGGCAAAAATATCAGGAATCAGGGATCCACGCTTTAGTAGAAGGTGAACTAGAAACTACCTTTCTGGAGCATCATTTCTAACAGAGTATAGACAATGTCATCTCTGTTGAGTATGTTTTTTGATGCAGCTTATCCACGGTGGAACCTAGATGAATAGTCTAGTTAATCATGTGGTGAGGTGGAATGTGCAAGCCTTTTAGCAATTTCTCTTTTATAAGGACATGCAGTTGAGAATGGATAATATATAGAGGAATTCTAGGATCCTCAAATTATAGAATTTACAATAAACTCACGTTTTCAGCATGTACAAGTGGGTCCCATGGATTATTAATCCAGACCATCTGTGTGTTGGGCCCCACTGGAAAGAAAATGTCTCAAAATTTCTCGACAAGACAATCCTAAACTTTCAATTTCTGGCTTAAAAATGGACAGCCAAGAAGAGAAATACAGCAACGGTCCACATTCGGCTTAGAAAATGCAAAAACTGATGGCTAAGATCTTACAATTCAGGCCTTCATGGTGGGGCTGAGCAGAGCAATTGTCCAAATAATTGAACCATGGGCCCCACTGGTACAAATTGAAAACTTTAGTATGTTTGCATATTCCTTGGCTCAAGGATCTTATTATTCCTCATGCATGAAAAGGGTGCTAATCACTCGCTTGAAGCGCAGGTTCAACGCTTTCAAGATCAACAGCTTGGAGCTATCCAAACCTGTCACAAAGAATCAGGGTAGTAAAATCATTACAACTAATCACCTCAAAATTCATGAGAATAGAACAATGAAATAAAATAAAGAAAATTGTTATTAATTGACACATGCTCTGACTGCTACATACACTTGTCCTTTGTAGTATGTATAATCAAAAGCAGAAAATATTGGTATTTTTATTAATCACAGTGCATGTAAACAATGGCTCCCTAATAAAATGGAATATGCTATTTAAGGTATCAAAGACATTCCTTGCACCTATAGACATGTATGGAAAATGGAGGTTGATAAAGTAGAAATCTAGAATGACAGTGTGTCATGCCCCTAACTCGGAAACCGGGCTCATAAAATTTTCGATCGCCGAATTTGGTGCCGACAGCCTTTATAGCACCCCATTCTCGGCTCTCAGTGCCTATATGCCAATTACCGATCCTGGGATCCTACAAGAAGGATTTTTAATATGAATTTGTCTTGTAAGAAGTATAACCACAAGTATACCCAAATCACAAGAACAACATCATCACTACATATCCATTAATATAATCGTTTGAGTACAATGCTGAAAGGGAAAAATACATGCATATAATAAAATCTTCATAAGGCTTGGCTACACGCTCCTGCTCTTGCTCAATTACGACTATGTCTTAGCATCACCTGCACGCATCTATCGTGTATAAGCTTATACAGAAAGCTTAGAGGGTGAAGTAAGTGTGTGAGCAGTATATGCATGCTTAGAATGTAATATCAGAGTAAACGGAAATACTGGTAAGTCCACGAACCATACAATATCAGAGTAAGCAAAAATACTGATAAGTCCATAAAAATATCATCAACCTTATCTAAGTCATATGAATATAGAAACATAGCAACCCAAAATGCTATATGTAATATGCAATATGTGGTGCGAATGAAATGACCAAGCTGCAGTGTGAAGTTGGGATGATAGTACGTGATATCACAGGCTATGGGGCCTATCATAAAGGACTTCTATCCAAACTAGTCACATACCTAAATTTGGATAGATAGACTTAATGTGGTATGCTCCTCATCTCAAGTTAGTCGCGTGCCCCAACCGAAATCCTAGCCATTGCGAAAGTACACATAACAATTAGTTGTGCACCACCAGCCTGAGTGGATAGTGAATGGATGAATGAATGAGTATAATGCTAAGTATACAACTCTTGCTCAATCAGTCCACAAATCTGTAACGTCTCGAAAAAATCCGTACAAGGACCCGAGTACTACCTCAGGTAGAAATCACCCAGGACCAAAACCTTTAGAAATTAGGTTAATATTAGCAAGTGCTAAACTAGAGTGCTTATGAAATTAGCACTAATTACTTAAATATGATCTGCAAGATCCAAAATGTGCAGTATCATTGACGCTATGTTACCCTGAAATCTAGAATCCGTCCTTAACCCTAATTGCTCTCGGGAGCATCTTGAAACTCCGTATTGGACCTGGACCACACGTCGAAAGTTCGATAACTGCAAAACTATATAGTTATGACTGCATGACTGGACTTGAAAACCCCCTCAGAAATCAAGTCTTAATTGTGTCTAAAAATGCACAACTTGAGCCCGGAGTGAAGAGTGTGAGAAACGTGAAAATATTTAGAAATAAAAATCTGAATTTAAGTAATCTGAGTCGTGTCGCTTGCAGGCCAAATATAAGGATTCAGACCGTCAGAATATGACCCAAATACACCCTCGGTTCAGGAGAAATGTCCCACACATGTCAGTGTACTTGTGACCCTGATCGAGTGACGGTGACCATTGAACTGAAACTGGTCCGCCACGGCTGATCTGTAAATCCGATCGAAACGAAAACTCAGCCTGACCTAGATCCATGGTCAGGGAGCTTAAGTCCGACCGCACGTGGAAAAGGGGCCTCCAGAAGTGCTCCGTTGGACTGGAACAGTCCATATTTAGATATAACCTAAGTATACCTTGGCCCTGGGGCCATTTCCATCAAACCTGGGCCTATATAAGGACCTTAAACACTCTCTCTCATATGCCATACGAATTTTGTAAACCTTAAGGGAAAGAAGAGAGAAAAGAGAAGGGAAAAGAGAGAAAGTGAGAGTGAGAGTTGGAAGTTCTTTCTGGAATTCGATCCCGTTACTCCACGTACTTAGTCACCCCCTCTGTATCACAAATCCGGCGTTTTTGACAACGTACTTGGGTAAGAAAACCTAACCCTAATATATTTTAGGGTTTCAGATAGTGTAAGTTATGAAATAGCTAACCTAATTT
This sequence comes from Magnolia sinica, assembly GCF_029962835.1. NCBI lineage: Eukaryota > Viridiplantae > Streptophyta > Magnoliopsida > Magnoliales > Magnoliaceae > Magnolia > Magnolia sinica. The sequence continues at coordinate 86,899,014 of NC_080578.1, read as the reverse complement.
ATGCTATAAGTTGCCAATTTGCCGTAGACAAAGACTTAGCTTTAAAACTAAGTTCGCTATGAGTCTACTGGCGAAAGGTGCGGACTATAAACGTATAGGTTATGGTTTTTAAGGCTTTCAATGTCAGTTAATGGTTTATTACTGATGTGGGTGCTATTTCACATGCCAAATACGATGTTTGTTTCGCGTTTCTGATATATATGAACTATATTGAGTTTAGTGTATTCCATGTATATGTAGAAAGTACTGTATACGTATGAAATTTGAACGTGTGTTTGCCATGATTAATTGTCGTGTGTTTGTGCTAGTTGTATGTGTAACAACTCCTTGGCGAAAGGATTTGTCCTAATACATGTTATAACCAATATACATCATGTAGGTTAGGATATGTAATCGAAGTGTTTGTAGAAATGTCTGAATGATCAGGCATGTAGTAAATTGTACTTTATATGGGCGTTGAGAAGAGATTCTCAACTACCCTAACGATGTGTATGATTTCCTCCATGTAGCTTATATTCTTTTTCTGTTTTACTAGGAACTACATATGTGTGAATTCATGTTTAAGTTGAAATGCATCAAATGCTCACATGCTTGTATGATTAAAATTGTTGATCCATTACTGTTCTGACTAGCTTGCATGATTATCTGTTATAATTGAATATGTTTGGGACTGTGGAATAGTCTAGGCAATCGGTAACAGGCATTGAATGGGTGGCTGAGGTAGTCTCGCCACATAAGACGTAATTGATGAATCCGAGCCGTACTTGGGATGTTGGCAGTGGTTAGGCCACACGGAGTGCTTACGCACTTCATGTCGATCAATTCAACATGCCCTCGTACTAATCAAGCTCGTCAAGTAACCCGATTGACCCGATGTATGTTCACCATGTATGGACGCTACTGCTTGAATCTAAGGTACCGAACTCACCAGTGAAAATTCTCTTAAACCTTGGTACCTCGATCCGCTAAGACTCATGAGCCAAACATGGTGGTATGGGACACCGTGGTCGAGCTGTCGGCCTACGCTGGGGTGACGAGCCTCCCTATAGTGACCAGTGAGCAACCCAGACTCGTGAGCCGAATACGATGGTATAGGACACTGTATTTGAGCTGTCGGCCTACACTGATAAGGTGATAAGCCCTTTGTAGTGACCTCGAGCATACGCTAAGACTCCGTAGAGGTGACAAGCCCTTACGCGCAACAGGAGTACACTAGTCCTGCACTGATAAGGTGATGAGCCCTTTGCAGCAACCTAGAACCGTATCATCGTATGAGATTTACTAGGATTGACGACCCTAGATTGGATCACCGTTTGGGAATTGATATAAGAGAGGTACCTTAGCTTTCCAATCATGCTGTATGAAAAGGACTAATAAGAACTTAGTAATTATGTTCATGCACTGCACTGCATGTGCCGTTTGGTGTTGGGCAGAGCACTGAGGAAGTGGCTGACATGCGCGACCGTTAAATGAAGATCACAAAGGGAGTGCAGGCGAGGGCATGCATCATTTATATATACCATTCTTACATTAATCACAGTACTTAGGAATGTTTGATTGTATTGCTTTATCATTACTGCTTGACTGAATTGATAACATGTTAACCTTTGCTTTATGGTTCCACTGAGTTGATCACTCACTCCCACGTTACGGGACGGTGTTGTACACACCAACCAGACTCTGTCTTAGATGCAGATGGAGACCCGACTGATGAGGCAGAGATGGACTTCGCAGACGATGAGGATGCTTTCTCATATATGTAGTATTCAGGCGAATTCATATAGGCCGTTTTGAATCGAAGGGGCTTCAGGGTTACACTTGTAGAGGACTCTCACATTTTTGACATTTTGTAACTTAAAATAGCATTTGTAATATTTCACCTGGGAGGTGTTTATACTCTGGAGATATACCACGACTTATATGCTTTATATCCATCTATTATAGTCTTTCGCTTGCATAATTTAACTGTCTTTGGAGTATGATACGCTGTTTTGGTATGATCCCATTCATGTTTTAGGCACTAATACAAACAACATTTAATCATCCTCAAATATGTTGCATAAGTGATGCGTTGGAACTTGGGAGTTGGACTTTTACTCGACCCTTGATTTTCAGGGCGTTACAAAATCAGTACTGTACATATATGAGATCATCACTGGGGTTTAGTACACTCTACGCCAGCTTACCACCTCTATCTGAGAGCACAACTACGTAAGTAGAAGAGACCTCACTATCCGCCTGCCAATATCGGGCCCGACTCGTCAATGGCGGACCCATTCCTCAAGCTGGTCAAACTCAACCTAGATATTGCCCCTCACTCAGGTGGGTAAGGTCACACCCCTTCTCAACCGACCATGACACAGTGGGATAAGCGGCCTATCGGTATATGGCCCTCATGCCTCATACATATCCACTCGGTCTCGACATTGGGGCATCTCCTAGCCGCGGAGGTTTAGGGACTTTCATTCATAGACATCCAAAGTGCCCAGATGATCGAACCAAACATTTTCAGTGTCCCATCTAGCCATCCATGACATGCCTGTGGAGGCTACGACCTTAATGTCACTAGGGTGTACAGTAATCACAACACATAATGCAAGATGCATGAGTTATACAATCTAGTCATGCATCAATCCTGCGCATACCATGCGTTCATGTGAGACAATCTCCACCTATCATGGATTCTCATAACAACTTGCCCAATGACATATGCGATGGTCAGCCACATCTCATAATAAACAAATAGATGATGCGTATGGGCATGTATCATGATGCTATGCTATTACATACTCATAATCGGTATCAACAATCGACACCGATAGTCGGCATCGACAATCGACCTCGATAATTATCCTAAACAATCGGCCTCGACAATCGAAATCGGCCTTAACAATCAGAATCGGCCTTGATAATCAGAATCGGCCTCAATAATCGGAATCAGCCTCGACAATTGGAATCGGAATCGGCCTCGATAATCTGACTCGGCCTTGACAATCGGAATTGGAATCAGCCTCGACAATCTGACTCGGCCTCGACAATCGAAATCAGCAATTGGAATTGGCCTCGACAATCAGAATCGGCCTCGACAATTGGAATTGGAATCAGCCTCAACAATCAGACTCGACCTCGACAATCAGAATAGGCCTCGACAATCGGAATCGGAATCGGAATCAATAATCTAACTCGGCCTCGACAATCAGAATCGGCCTCGATAATAGGAATCAGAATCGGCCTCGACAATCTAACTTAGTCCCGACAATTGGAATCGGCCTCGACAATCTCACTCGGCCTAACAAACGACCTAAGGGAAGGTCACAATGTGGACATTTAACCATCATTGCCTATCAATGTGGACATTTAACCAATATTGCTCCCAAGGATTGAACCCACATAGAGCCAAACATATAGTGGGCCCATGGCCTCATACAATGGCCCAATATACATCACCATATGCCTCTCTCAAATGCCTAATACATATCATTATGGGCCTCGGCACATGGGCCATAAATACATCACATCGGGCCTTACTCATGGGCCGTATATACATCACAATGGGCCTTACCACATGGGCCATAATTATATCATATCGGGCCTCATATACAACAAGTGGACCGCATCATCGAGCTACACCAATGGGCCTAATATACATCAAATGGGCCACATCAACGGGCCGCACCACATGGACCTCGAGCACATCACAATGGGGCTCACTCATGGGCCCCATATACACAACAGGTGGGCCCTGTACATGGGCCTCAAATACATAACAAGTGGGCCCTACACATGGGTCTCATATGCATCAAATGGGCCATGCGTCATAGGCCTAATACATATCACAATGGGCGTTGCTCATAGTCCACGAATACATCACAATGGGCCTTAGATTCAAGCAGGTGGGCCCCATTATATAGGCCTTAAATACAAGGTAGGTGGGCCCTATCACATGCGCCTCAAATATAGATCATGATGGGCCGCACCAATGGGCCTCAAGTGGGCTTGGCCCACACCAAAAATTATTTTAATAGTTGTAGGTGTAACATGTGTATCACTATACACTATCTTTCCATGGGGCACATGACCCACTAATGATAATTAACACTGTCCAAACATTGTCTATGTAAATCAGCATCATCCAAACATTGGACAACACCGTCCAAACATAGTCCATGCAAATCAGCACTATCTAAACATAGTCCAGCATCGTCCAACATTGTCCAGCATCGTCTAGCACAATCTGGATGGTGTGGATGAAATAAATACATCATGGTGGTCCCATGCTGGCAAAACAGGTGGACGGCTTGGATAAAAAACACATCAAAGGTGGGTCCACCACATGAATCATCTAGATGGATGAATGAACACATAAATTAAGGTGGGGCCCACAAAAGTGGACCCCACATCTGTGTATATGGATGGACAGTTTGGATCTAATACATACATCATGGGAGGGCCCACCGTCAAATGGTTGGACAGTGTGGTATAATACATACCTCATGGGGACCACAATTCTTGGTGACGTCATTCCACCACATATATGGCTGGTGTGAGACGCAGCGGCCAATCTACTTCAAGAAGGTGGGTCCCACGTGGGGCCCACCAGATATATATACAGTGTATATATATATATATTCTATATTATATTTTATATTATTTCATTTTTCATCATTTTTTTAAATATCTCCAGCATCCAGTCCTTAGACTGCCTGGACATAAAACATATATATCATAGTGGTGGTCCCCACCGTCCATACCACTGGACGGTGTGGATGAAAAACATATATATTTCATGTGGGGTCTAGTCCACGTCCAGGCAATGGACGGCCCTTAGATAAAACACATCTATCATGGTGGGTCCACGTGGTGGCCCACCACCGTTTGGATCAAGCTGACATTTGTATTTTCTCTTCTGTCCAGGTCTGTCTAAGTGGACAGGCAGGTGGCAAGCCGTTGGACGTTAGTAAGGTGGGCCCCACAAATGGGACAGCGTGGATAAGACCATGGTGGGCCACATATCAAAAGGGAGAGAGAGAGAGACGTGAGTAGCTGAGGGACCCCACCACTATAGGTCCCTCTTTAAAGAATGCATACATCAAGATGGGTCCCACCAATGTGGGCCCTTAAATCACAAAAAGATAAATACAAGATCACCCACCTTTGATCTCCTCTTGCTTCTTTCGCTTAAAGCATCTAGTGCTCCAATGAAACGATTCCAACGGTCGAGATGAACTTTGGATGGTGGGGATGGGAGGTAGGAAGGTGGTAAGGAGTGGGCCACACTTGACTCTCTCATGGGAGGCTTGGACGTTGGCTCTCCCTTGGTGCATGGGATGGAGTGAGAAATGAAAGAGAGGATGGGTTGTTGTAAGGGAGATGCGATGGAGGGTATAGTTTCTTTTGACTTTTGGTAAGAAGAGAATGGTTAGGTATGGGTGAATGATAGGTTGTACTTGACTTATGATTGATGGATTGTTGTGATGGGTTGTAGAGATTCCTTCGGTATTCGCAACGCGCCGGATTTTCCTTGAATTGAACGCAGGCCCACATCTCTTGGCCTGGGTATCGCTTCGACGCGTAATACGCGGCGTCGGAACCGCGGTGACGGCGCGATCGAAAGGATACAAGTTTTGAGTCGAGCCAACTCTGATATATGAGACATGACTCAGGATCATGCGTAAACGTTGATAACAGATCCGGGTCGTCGAAATTCGACTGGGAGGACCGTGAGGGTTTATGGAATGATACGGGTTAGGATACAAGTCTTACACAATATAAAAACAGAGACAATAGAAGGCTAAACATAAAAGAAATAAAAATTTACATGTTATAAATCAAAAGGCACCTAACAGATAGGAACAACCTATGTGAGGAAATTACCAACTCAAAGGATAAAAAAAGACTATTCAACATCACATCTTCCTCTTGATATTACGTGCTTAAAGTTACAGTTAAGAAGAATTTATGATCCTTGACCTGAAAATTTGTACAAGCGGGGCTATGGTTTGGTAATCAGGAATGTTTATCTGATGAAGCCCATAGAAAATGGTCTGCATCACCAATCTAATTTGTTGGCTTGCAAATGGAGAGTTAAATGGAAATACGGTGCTGTCCACATTCAACTGGAAAAAAGCCCAATGTTTTGAGGGCTATGATCTTGAGGCATGATCCACCCACTCTGGGTTACACCAGCTCAAGTTTCTGGATCACAGAATCATTGGAATATTTAATAACAGATTGGAGCTAGTTGTTATGTTGATTGATAAAATCTGGACTTAGGTTTCCATATGAGCCAATTCTGTCGAGGAGTTTTTGGGGTGCTGTTTTGTTGATATCTGGAGTGGGTTGAGTATATTTGTAATGTAGGTTTGGGCACGTGCCCTTGCTTGGGTATATTCCCTTTTGCAGGCTATCTGCTCATGTGATGATGCTATCTACATGAGCATAAAAAATCAGCATCCCTCCAGTCATGTTGTGGAAAGCATGGAGCATGCTTCCTTACTCACTCAACAAGAACATCTAGGAAATGAGCCAAAATTTTTATTATACGTGAAGCCTCTAACATGTTTCCAAAGACTAGTTCTGGACAGATGCAAAAAAAGCATGGATTTTTGTGGTGCTTGTTATCAAATTTGAAGTATTGATGAATAGGACTTGCACAAGAAACAATATATTAAGCAATATAAGGAAAATAGGACTTGCAATGCCTTCATGGCTTGGTGAGATCTGGGTTTTCAGGTCGATACACGGCCTGATGCAGGCTAGGGTTTCAGCCTATTTTTGAGCAAAGTAAGGGTCCGTTTCTTGCCACAGTCCCAGCCCAGAACTCAGCCATTAATTAACTTGGCCTAGGTCCGAAATAGTCCTGTAATTTGGTCTGGTGTTCAGCCCGAAAAATGCCACTATATTGGCCTGATTTCTGCCCGATATATGGCCACTGTTTGGCCCATCTGAGCCTTGCTACTCAGCACAAAACAGGACCCATCCCTGCCATAATTCTGGCCTAAACTTGGCCACTGTTTAGCCTGATCTTGACCCGAGACAGATGCCATAATTGGGTCTGATTTTAGCTCCAAGGCACAGCCATCGCATGATCTGTTTTCAGCCCGAAATAGAGCCACTAATCAGCTTAGCTTTAGACTAAAAATAGGGACAAAAACTCAGCCCGTCCCACAGCCATTGAGCGGCCTGGCTTTGGGCTGAAATCGAGCTATCCCATGGTCCTTGTTTCGGCCTGTAATGCGATCACAAAACGACCCCATCCCGGGCCCCCTAGAATGCTATTTTCTTTTGCCTCAGCTTCAGGTTTGAAATATAGCCATGGATTGGCTTGTTTTCACTTGAGCTATGGCCGTCATTTGGCCTGGTTACAACTGTGGTGTAAGCCTGTCTTCAGTCCGAGTGCACAACCATTAGTTGGTTGGTTCCTCATCCTGGACAACGGCCATCGGATGGCCCGTTTCCGACTTGGCTTCTGGTTCGTTGGAGCTTAGCACGACCTGACTCCATGGCATGAAGGAGGTCAGCACCAGCTCCCCTATTGGCGTTCCCACCGTTGGAAAAAAAAGAAGGATAGAGAGGCGAGAGGAGGCAACACGTTACCTAGTTTAGCTCCCAGCCACCTTTCTATTTTTTTCTTTCCTCCCTCTTCTTCCTCTCTCACTCTCTCCTTCTCTCTCGCTGGTCTGAATCCCGAGAGCTACAGGACCATATCTATAGCAAGGGAGGGGAGGCACCAATGGTCGGATTTTCACGCAGCCAACGGAAAGCTGCGATCTGTCCCCCTCTATTTTTCCCTAGAGGAGAAAGTCCTCTCCTATTTTTTTCACCTACAGGCCCTGCTTGGCCATTTTTGGCAAAGAGGGAGAGCACGCCTCAGTCGAGAAAATGGACGAACGGGACTACACGATCGGATCGATCGTGAGCCGTCTAACCGATTCCATCATGGTCCCACCTCTCAGATGCCTTCCACGTGCAATGCGTTGGACGGTGGTAGCCCATCTCCTTCGTCCGTTTACAAGGGATCGAAAGGCTATACGGTTTTGTTGAGTTGGGCCCCACGAAGAATTTAAACAGATCAGATGGCCCGGAAAGTGGCCATGGTGGGCCACTTAGAGGTCCGAAGGTCACCAGTTTGAACTTAAAATGGGCGAGAGAGGAGCCATTCCTCTCATTTGGCCTGATTTCTGCCCGATATATGGCCACTATTTAGCCCATCTGAGCCTTGCTACTCAGCACAAAAAAGGACCCATCCCTGCCATAATTCTGGCCTAAACTCGGCCACTGTTTAGCCTGATCCTGACCTGAGACAGATGCCATAATTGGGTCTGATTTTAGCCCCAAGGCACAGCCATCGCATGATCTGTTTTCAGCCCGAAATAGAGCCACTAATCAGCTTAGCTTTAGACTAAAAATAGGGACAAAAACTCAGCCCGTCCCACAGCCATTGAGCGGCCTGGCTTTGGGCTGAAATCGAGCTATCCCATGGTCCTTGTTTCGGCCTGTAATGCGACCATAAAACAGCCCCATCCCGGGCCCCCTAGAATGCTATTTTCTTTTGCCTCAGCTTCAGGTTTGAAATGTAGCCATGGATTGGCTTGTTTTCACCTGAGCTATGGCCGTCATTTGGCCTGGTTACAAATGTGGTGTAAGCCTGTCTTCAGTCCGAGTGCACAACCATTAGTTGGTTGGTTCCTCATCCTGGACAAGGGCCATTGGTTGGCCCGTTTCCGGCTTGGCTTGGTTCGTTGGATCTTAGCACGACCTGACTCCATGGCCTGAAGGAGGTCAGCACCAGCTCCCCTATTGGCGTTCCCACCGTTGGAAAAAAAAGAAGGATAAAGAGGCGAGAGGAGGCAACACGTTACCTAGTTTAGCTACCAGTCACCTTTCTATTTTTTTCTTTCCTCCCTCTTCTTCCTCTCTCACTCTCTCTCTCTCTCTCGCTGGTCTGAATCCCGAGAGCTACAGGACCATATCTATAGCAAGGGAGGGGAGGCACCAATGGTCGGATTTTCACGCAGCCAACGGAAAGCAGCGATCTGTCCCCCTCTATTTTTCCCTAGAGGAGAAAGTCTTCTCCTATTTTTTTCACCTACAGGCCCTGCTTGGCCATTTTTAGCAAAGAGGGAGAGCACGCCTCAGTCGAGAAAACGGACGAACGGGACTACACGATCGGATCGATCGTGAGCCGTCTAACCGATTCCATCATGGTCCCACCTCTCAGATGCCTTCCACGTGTAATGCGTTGGACGGTGGTAGCCCATCTCCTTCGTCCGTTTACAAGGGATCGAAAGGCTATACGGTTTTGTTGAGTTGGGCCCCACGGAGAATTTGAACAGATCAGATGGCCCGGAAAGTGGCCATGGTGGGCCACTTAGAGGTCCGAAGGTCACCAGTTTGAACTTAAAATGGGCGGGAGAGGAGCCATTCCTCTCATTTGGCCTGATTTCTGCCCGATATATGGCCATTGTTTGGCCCATCTGAGCCTTGCTACTCAGCACAAAACAGGACCCATCCCTGCCATAATTCTGGCCTAAACTTGGCCACTGTTTAGCCTGATCTTGACCCGAGACAGATGCCATAATTGGGTCTGATTTTAGCTCCAAGGCACAGCCATCGCATGATCTGTTTTCAGCCCGAAATAGAGCCACTAATCAGCTTAGCTTTAGACTAAAAATAGGGACAAAAACTCAGCCCGTCCCACAGTCATTGAGCGGCCTGGCTTTGGGCTGAAATCGAGCTATCCCATGGTCCTTGTTTCGGCCTGTAATGCGACCATAAAACAGCCCCATCCCGGGCCCCCTAGAATGCTATTTTCTTTTGCCTCAGCTTCAGGTTTGAAATGTAGCCATGGATTGGCTTGTTTTCACCTGAGCTATGGCCGTCATTTGGCCTGGTTACAACTGTGGTGTAAGCCTGTCTTCAGTCCGAGTGCACAACCATTAGTTGGTTGGTTCCTCATCCTGGACAACGGCCATTGGTTGGCCCGTTTCCGGCTTGGCTTCTGGTTCGTTGGATCTTAGCACGACCTGACTCCATGGCCTGAAGGAGGTCAGCACCAGCTCCCCTATTGGCGTTCCCACCGTTGGAAAAAGAAGAAGGATAAAGAGGCGAGAGGAGGCAACACGTTACCTAGTTTAGCTCCCAGCCACCTTTCTATTTTTTTCTTTCCTCCCTCTTCTTCCTCTCTCACTCTCTCTCTCTCTCGCTGGTCTGTATCCCGAGAGCTACAGGACCATATCTATAGCAAGGGAGGGGAGGCACCAATGGTCGGATTTTCACGCAGCCAACGGAAAGCGGCGATCTGTCCCCCTCTATTTTTCCCTAGAGGAGAAAGTCTTCTCCTATTTTTTTCACCTACAGGCCCTGCTTGGCCATTTTTAGCAAAGAGGGAGAGCACGCCTCAGTCGAGAAAACGGACGAACGGGACTACACGATCGGATCGATCGTGAGCCGTCTAACCAATTCCATCATGGTCCCACCTCTCAGATGCCTTCCACGTGCAATGCGTTGGACGGTGGTAGCCCATCTCCTTCGTCCGTTTACAAGGGATCGAAAGGCTATACGGTTTTGTTGAGTTGGGCCCCACGGAGAATTTGAACAGATCAGATGGCCTGGAAAGTGGCCATGGTGGGCCACTTAGAGGTCCGAAGGTCACCAGTTTGAACTTAAAATGGGCGGGAGAGGAGCCATTCCTCTCATTTGGCCTGATTTCTGCCCGATATATGGCCATTGTTTGGCCCATCTGAGCCTTGCTACTCAGCACAAAACAGGACCCATCCCTGCCATAATTCTGGCCTAAACTTGGCCACTGTTTAGCCTGATCCTGACCCGAGACAGATGTCATAATTGGGTCTGATTTTAGCCCCAAGGCACAGCCATCGCATGATCTGTTTTCAGCCCGAAATAGAGCCACTAATCAACTTAGCTTTAGACTAAAAATAGGGACAAAAACTCAGCTCGTCCCACAGCCTTTGAGCGGCCTGGCTTTGGGCTGAAATCGAGCTATCCCATGGTCCTTGTTTCGGCCTGTAATGAGATCATAAAACGGCCCCATCCCGGGCCCCCTAGAATGCTATTTTCTTTTGCCCCAGCTTCAGGTTTGAAATATAGCCATGGATTGGCTTGTTTTCACTTGAGCTATGGCCGTCATTTGGCCTGGTTACAACTGTGGTGTAAGCCTGTCTTCAGTCCGAGTGCACAACCATTAGTTGGTTGGTTCCTCATCCTGGACAACGGCCATCGGATGGCCCGTTTCCGACTTGGCTTCTGGTTCGTTGGAGCTTAGCACGACCTGACTCCATGGCATGAAGGAGGTCAGCACCAGCTCCCCTATTGGCGTTCCCACCGTTGGAAAAAAAAGAAGGATAGAGAGGCGAGAGGAGGCAACACGTTACCTAGTTTAGCTCCCAGCCACCTTTCTATTTTTTTCTTTCCTCCCTCTTCTTCCTCTCTCACTCTCTCCTTCTCTCTCGCTGGTCTGAATCCCGAGAGCTACAGGACCATATCTATAGCAAGGGAGGGGAGGCACCAATGGTCGGATTTTCACGCAGCCAACGGAAAGCTGCGATCTGTCCCCCTCTATTTTTCCCTAGAGGAGAAAGTCCTCTCCTATTTTTTTCACCTACAGGCCCTGCTTGGCCATTTTTGGCAAAGAGGGAGAGCACGCCTCAGTCGAGAAAACGGACGAACGGGACTACACGATCGGATCGATCGTGAGCCGTCTAACCGATTCCATCATGGTCCCACCTCTCAGATGCCTTCCACGTGCAATGCGTTGGACGGTGGTAGCCCATCTCCTTCGTCCGTTTACAAGGGATCGAAAGGCTATACGGTTTTGTTGAGTTGGGCCCCACGAAGAATTTAAACAGATCAGATGGCCCGGAAAGTGGCCATGGTGGGCCACTTAGAGGTCCGAAGGTCACCAGTTTGAACTTAAAATGGGCGAGAGAGGAGCCATTCCTCTCATTTGGCCTGATTTCTGCCCGATATATGGCCACTATTTAGCCCATCTGAGCCTTGCTACTCAGCACAAAACAGGACCCATCCCTGCCATAATTCTGGCCTAAACTCGGCCACTGTTTAGCCTGATCCTGACCCGAGACAGATGCCATAATTGGGTCTGATTTTAGCCCCAAGGCACAGCCATCGCATGATCTGTTTTCAGCCCGAAATAGAGCCACTAATCAGCTTAGCTTTAGACTAAAAATAGGGACAAAAACTCAGCCCGTCCCACAGTCATTGAGCGGCCTGGCTTTGGGCTGAAATCGAGCTATCCCATGGTCCTTGTTTCGGCCTGTAATGCGACCATAAAACAGCCCCATCCCGGGCCCCCTAGAATGCTATTTTCTTTTGCCTCAGCTTCAGGTTTGAAATGTAGCCATGGATTGGCTTGTTTTCACCTGAGCTATGGCCGTCATTTGGCCTGGTTACAACTGTGGTGTAAGCCTGTCTTCAGTCCGAGTGCACAACCATTAGTTGGTTGGTTCCTCATCCTGGACAAGGGCCATTGGTTGGCCCGTTTCCGGCTTGGCTTCTGGTTCGTTGGATCTTAGCACGACCTGACTCCATGGCCTGAAGGAGGTCAGCACCAGCTCCCCTATTAGCGTTCCCACCGTTGGAAAAAAAAGAAGGATAAAGAGGCGAGAGGAGGCAACACGTTACCTAGTTTAGCTACCAGTCACCTTTCTATTTTTTTCTTTCCTCCCTCTTCTTCCTCTCTCACTCTCTCTCTCTCTCTCGCTGGTCTGAATCCCGAGAGCTACAGGACCATATCTATAACAAGGGAGGGGAGGCACCAATGGTCGGATTTTCACGCAGCCAACGGAAAGCAGCGATCTGTCCCCCTCTATTTTTCCCTAGAGGAGAAAGTCTTCTCCTATTTTTTTCACCTACAGGCCCTGCTTGGCCATTTTTAGCAAAGAGGGAGAGCACGCCTCAGTCGAGAAAACGGACGAACGGGACTACACGATCGGATCGATCGTGAGCCGTCTAACCGATTCCATCATGGTCCCACCTCTCAGATGCCTTCCACGTGCAATGCGTTGGACGGTGGTAGCCCATCTCCTTCGTCCGTTTACAAGGGATCGAAAGGCTATACGGTTTTGTTGAGTTGGGCCCCACGGAGAATTTGAACAGATCAGATGGCCTGGAAAGTGGCCATGGTGGGCCACTTAGAGGTCCGAAGGTCACCAGTTTGAACTTAAAATGGGCGGGAGAGGAGCCATTCCTCTCATTTGGCCTGATTTCTGCCCGATATATGGCCATTGTTTGGCCCATCTGAGCCTTGCTACTCAGCACAAAACAGGACCCATCCCTGCCATAATTCTGGCCTAAACTCGGTCACTGTTTAGCCTGATCCTGACCCGAGACAGATGCCATAATTGGGTCTGATTTTAGCCCCAAGGCACAGCTATCGCATGATCTGTTTTCAGCCCGAAATAGAGCCACTAATTAGCTTAGCTTTAGACTAAAAATAGGGACAAAAACTCAGCCCGTCCCACAGCCATTGAGCGGCCTGGCTTTGGGCTGAAATCGAGCTATCCCATGGTCCTTGTTTCGGCTTGTAATGCGACCATAAAACGGCCCCATCCCGGGCCCCCTAGAATGCTATTTTCTTTTGCCTCAGCTTCAGGTTTGAAATATAGCCATGGATTGGCTTGTTTTCACTTGAGCTATGGCCGTCATTTGACCTGGTTACAACTGTGGTGTAAGCCTGTCTTCAGTCCGAGTGCACAACCATTAGTTGGTTGGTTCCTCATCCTGGACAACGGCCATCGGTTGGCCCATTTCCGGCTTGGCTTCTGGTTCGTTGGAGCTTAGCATGACCTGACTCCATGGCCTGAAGGAGGTCAGCACCAGCTCCCCTATTGGCGTTCCCACCGTTGGAAAAAAAAGAAGGATAGAGAGGCGAGAGGAGGCAACACGTTACCTAGTTTAGCTCCCAGCCACCTTTCTATTTTTTTCTTTCATCCCTCTTCTTCCTCTCTCACTCTCTCTCTCTCGCTGGTCTGAATCCCGAGAGCTACAGGACCATATCTATAGCAAGGGAGGGGAGGCACCAATGGTCGGATTTTCACGCAGCCAACAGAAAGCAGCGATCTGTCCCCCTCTATTTTTCCCTAGAGGAGAAAGTCCTCTCCTATTTTTTTCACCTACAGGCCCTGCTTGGCCATTTTTAGCAAAGAGGGAGAGCACGCCTCAGTCGAGAAAACGGACGAACGGGACTACACGATCGGATCGATCGTGAGCCGTCTAACCGATTCCATCATGGTCCCACCTCTCAGATGCCTTCCACGTGCAATGCGTTGGACGGTGGTAGCCCATCTCCTTCGTCAATTTACAAGGGATCGAAAGGCTATACGGTTTTGTTGAGTTGGGCCCCACGGAGAATTTGAACAGATCAGATGGCTTGGAAAGTGGCCATGGTGGGCCACTTAGAGGTCCGAAGGTCACCAGTTTGAACTTAAAATGGGCGGGAGAGGAGCCATTCCTCTCATTTGGCCTGATTTCTGCCCGATATATAGCCATTGTTTGGCCCATCTGAGCCTTGCTACTCAGCACAAAACAGGACCCATCCCTGCCATAATTCTGGCCTAAACTTGGCCACTGTTTAGCCTGATCTTGACCCGAGACAGATGCCATAATTGGGTCTGATTTTAGCTCCAAGGCACAGCCATCGCATGATCTGTTTTCAGCCCGAAATAGAGCCACTAATCAGCTTAGCTTTAGACTAAAAATAGGGACAAAAACTCAGCCCGTCCCACAGCCATTGAGCGGCCTGGCTTTGGGCTGAAATCGAGCTATCCCATGGTCCTTGTTTCGGCCTGTAATGCGATCACAAAACGGCCCCATCCCGGGCCCCCTAGAATGCTATTTTCTTTTGCCTCAGCTTCAGGTTTGAAATATAGCCATGGATTGGCTTGTTTTCACTTGAGCTATGGCCGTCATTTGGCCTGGTTACAACTGTGGTGTAAGCCTGTCTTCAGTCCGAGTGCACAACCATTAGTTGGTTGGTTCCTCATCCTGGACAACGGCCATCGGTTGGCCCGTTTCCGACTTGGCTTCTGGTTCGTTGGAGCTTAGCACGACCTGACTCCATGGCATGAAGGAGGTCAGCACCAGCTCCCCTATTGGCGTTCCCACCGTTGGAAAAAAAAGAAGGATAGAGAGGCGAGAGGAGGCAACACGTTACCTAGTTTAGCTCCCAGCCACCTTTCTATTTTTTTCTTTCCTCCCTCTTCTTCCTCTCTTACTCTCTCTCTCTCGCTCGCTGGTCTGAATCCCGAGAGCTACAGGACCATATCTATAGCAAGGGAGGGGAGGCACCAATGGTCGGATTTTCACGCAGCCAACGGAAAGCAGCGATCTGTCCCCCTCTATTTTTCCCTAGAGGAGAAAGTCCTCTCCTATTTTTTTCACCTACAGGCCCTGCTTGGCCATTTTTGGCAAAGAGGGAGAGCACGCCTCAGTCGAGAAAACGGATGAACGGGACTACACGATCGGATCAATCGTGAGCCGTCTAACCGATTCCATCATGGTCCAGATGCCTTCCACGTGTAATGCGTTGGACGGTGGTAGCCCATCTCCTTCGTCCGTTTACAAGGGATCGAAAGGCTATACGGTTTTGTTGAGTTGGGCCCCATGGAGAATTTGAACAGATCAGATGGTCCGGAAAGTGGCCATGGTGGGCCACTTAGAGGTCCGAAGGTCACCAGTTTGAACTTAAAATGGGCGGGAGAGGAGCCATTCCTCTCATTTGGCCTGATTTCTGCCCGATATATGGCCATTGTTTGGCCCATCTGAGCCTTGCTACTCAGCACAAAACAGGACCCATCCCTGCCATAATTCTGGCCTAAACTCGGCCACTGTTTAGCCTGATCCTGACCCGAGACAGATGCCATAATTGGGTCTGATTTTAGCCCCAAGGCACAGCCATCGCATGATCTGTTTTCAGCCCGAAATAGAGCCACTAATCAGCTTAGCTTTAGACTAAAAATAGGGACAAAAACTCAGCCCGTCCCACAGCCATTGAGCGGCCTGGCATTGGGCTGAAATCGAGCTATCCCATGGTCCTTGTTTTGGCCTGTAATGCGATCATAAAACGGCCCCATCCCGGGCCCCCTAGAATGCTATTTTCTTTTGCCTCAGCTTCAGGTTTGAAATATAGCCATGGATTGGCTTGTTTTCACTTGAGCTATGGCCGTCATTTGGCCTGGTTACAACTGTGGTGTAAGCCTGTCTTCAGTCCGAGTGCACAACCATTAGTTGGTTGGTTCCTCATCCTGGACAACGGCCATCGGTTGGCTCATTTTCGGCTTGGCTTCTGGTTCGTTGGAGCTTAGCACGACCTGACTCCATGGCCTGAAGGAGGTCAGCACCAGCTCCCCTATTGGCGTTCCCACCGTTGGAAAAAAAAGAAGGATAGAGAGGCGAGAGGAGGCAACACATTACCTAGTTTAGCTCCCAGCCACCTTTCTATTTTTTTCTTTCCTCCCTCTTCTTCCTCTCTCACTCTCTCTCTCTCTCTCTCGCTGGTCTGAATCCCGAGAGCTACAGGACCATATCTATAGCAAGGGAGGGGAGGCACCAATGGTCGGATTTTCACGCAGCCAACGAAAAGCAGCGATCTGTCCCCCTCTATTTTTCCCTAGAGGAGAAAGTCCTCTCCTATTTTTTTCACCTACAGGCCCTGCTTGGCCATTTTTGGCAAAGAGGGAGAGCACGCCTTAGTCGAGAAAATGGACGAACGGGACTACACGATCGGATCGATCGTGAGCCGTCTAACCGATTCCATCATGGTCCCACCTCTCAGATGCCTTCCACGTGCAATGCGTTGGACGGTGGTAGCCCATCTCCTTCGTCCATTTACAAGGGATCGAAAGGCTATACGGTTTTGTTGAGTTGGGCCCCACGAAGAATTTAAACAGATCAGATGGCCCGGAAAGTGGCCATGGTGGGCCACTTAGAGGTCCGAAGGTCACCAGTTTGAACTTAAAATGGGCGGGAGAGGAGCCATTCCTCTCATTTTCGAATAAGGCTCAGTCAAAGGTCATTTGACCAAGCCCATCGTCCCAGTGCATACTGGGCGCAAATGCATGCGCTGGGGGGGGGGGGGGGGGTGTTATTGTGATATCTGTGACAAGTCCATTCCATCCATTTTTCTTGGGGCCCAGGAATAGGAGTCCCGACCCATTAGGCTGCGGGGCCGGGGTCTAGGTGAGTCGTATGATGCTTTTCAGTCCTTTTAGTGGTCAATACAACTGACCTAACAGCCGGCTTGGCTTGATTTTTGGTCCCAACGGTCGAAAGTGGTGCCCAGGCACAGTGGTGACTTAATTTGCCACCTATGATTCTACGAAGACTAGCTTAATAGGGCGTTTAGTCATTACCTCACACTAATTTACTTAAAACTGTTTTAAATTTAATGAAATTGGTTAATTGTTACCTTCGCGATTATCATGGGATTCTGCCTCAGCCTTTAGGCCCCTCGGATGGATGGCTTTAATGATGGCTGGAGTTCACATCCTGCACATATAATGTTCAACTAACTTGGTTACGTTGTTTTATTCCTTTACTGTGGACATAAGAAGGTAACACCTGTGTACCCGAGGTGCGGGGTGTTACACTTTAAGCTATGGACTCAACTCGTAGTAATATAGCTACAGATCTAAACCGTTGCTATAATTCGGCATAGTCCGTATCCTTAGCTTGATTTTTTGGTAGTGCCTAAACCTTCATGGCTAGGGGATGTTCCAATGTCTAGATCGAGTGGATACATGAGTGCCCAAGTGCCGAATACCAGTAAGTCACGTTTCCCACTGTGTCATGGTCAGTTGGAAGGGGGTGTAGCCTTATCCACCCGATTGAGGGGGCTATAAACTAGGCTAAGTATGACCGGCTCGTAAATAGTTTCACTATTGACGAGCCGGGTAGGTATTGTTAGACTACTGGTTAGGCGGATAGTGAGATTTTTTCCTCTTGCTGGTTGTGAGCCTAGGGAGGCGGCAACCAATGTGGAGTGTACTAGACTCTGGTGATATCCTAGAGATGTAAGGTACTGATATTGTGATGCCCTGTCACTGTTGCACATGTGGGCAGGCACACGTGGGTGGAAGCTGATGTGGGCGGGGCCTAAGGGCCTGGGGGAGCTACTAATGGTTGGCAGGCTACTGTATATACAATGGGGCGAAACCTTGTCCCACATCGGAAGTGCTGTGGTGGTTATATGTGGACTTACTGAGTAGGAGTTTGTATTTGACTCATTCATTTATTCATTCACTATCCACTCGGGCTGGTAGTACACAACTAGATGATTATGTGTACCCTCGCAATGGCTATGATTTCAGTTGGATATACAACTAACCTAAGATCAGGAGTTTACCACATTAAGTCTAGCTATCCAAATTTGGGTATGAGACTGGTTTATATAGAAGTTCTTTGTGATTAACCTCACAGCTTGCGATACCACGTACTATCATCTCGACTACACACTTCAGCTTAGTCATTTCTTTTACATTATATATTACATTGCATCCTCTATATATGAAATTTGGTTTACTATGTTTCTGCATTACATGGCCTAGATAAGGCTGATGGTATGCATGGACTTGTCAGGATTTGCACATTGCATTGCATCCTCAGCATATAACATTTAACATACTGTCTTGCATTACATAACCTTCTTATGGTTGATCGTATTCATAGACTTATCAGTATTTCTGCTTACTTTGATATTTGTGTGCTTGGCACATGTATTGCGCACAAACGCACCACCCTCTAAGCTTCTTAGTAAGCTTATGCACGACCGTTGCATACAGGTGACATTAGGTCATAGCAGCGTTGAGGCAGGAGCTTGTGGAAGATCGTTTTGGAGATTTTTTTATTTATGTATTTCTCTTTCAACACTGTATTCTAATATTTATATTAGTGGATATGTGGTGATGATGTTGTTCTTGTGATTTGGGTGTAAGACCCGTATCCTAACCCGTACTGTTCCGTAGGCTTCTGCGGTTCTCCCGGTCGAATTTCGATGACCCGTGATCTATTATCGGCAGTTATGTGCAACCTTGAGTCGTGTCCCATATTCCAGAGTCGGCTCAACCCGAGACTTGTACCCTAGTGACCGCGCCGTCGTCGTGGTTCTGATGCCACGTATTACGCGCCAAGGCGATACCCAGGGCAAGAGATGTGGGCCTGCGTTCAGTTCAAGGAAAACATCGCGTGTCGCAATCCCCAAGAGAATCTCTACCCTAAACATCACATCAATCCATCAATGAAAGTCAAGTACACAACCTTACCTATCCATCCCTTTTTCACCAACAAGGAATGACACCCATTTCTCTTTCCACCCAAAAGTCAACAAAAACCATCACCTATCACTCTCTCACCCACCCTTCTCTCTCTCTTTACATCACATCTCTCATTTATCTCTCATTTTTCTCCTAAGCTCCATGAGAGTAACCCACGTCCAAGCTCCATGAGAGAGAGAGCTAGTGTGGCCCACCTTTCTACCACCTGATCCCACCATCCTAAGCCCATCTTAACCGTTGAAATTGTCCCTTTGGGATTTTATCATGCATTGGTGGAAGAAGGAAGAAGAAATCTTGAGGTGGGTGATTTTTATTTGGATTTGATGAATTGAGGGCCCATTTATGATGGGACCCATTTTAATGTATGTGTATGATCAAGGAGGGGCCCATAGTGGTGGGGTCCCTCCGCTACATCTCTCTCTCCTATCCTCCCCCTAAAATGAAGTGAGCCCCACCTATTTGTGTTAAACCTACTCTATCCATCAAACGGTGTGGCCCACCACATTTCAGGCGAGATCCGCCATCCATTGTTGAGACGATGGGAGGTCCCACTTGCTGGACTAAATATCATATAATATATTGATATTATATTAATATATATATATACATGGTGGGCCACGTTCATGTGGGACTCACCCTGATGAAATGTGGTCCACTTCCGTGTGGGACCCACCACAATGCCTGTTTGCATCCCCACCGTCCAGCATCCAGGGACGCTGGACGTGTTGATAGCTAACATGGAGTGCGTGTACTGACATGGGCGTATACTAACAGCTAACAAAATGTATATATATATACAGCCTTTTAAAGTTTTGGGGTGGGCCACCCATGCAAGCCCCACCTTAATGTATAGAACTAATCCACACCTTCCATCCCATTCCTTAGCCCATTTTAGGCGTTGAGCCGAAAAATGATGCTAATCTGAATCTCTTATGAGCCACATCATGAAAAGCAACGGTCTTGGTGATATAAACTGTTGGGGGCCGCTGTGATGTTTATATGCATCAAATACACTTAAAATTGAGCTCGTTAGGCCTATCTCGAGCCTGAGAACCCAACCGACGGGGTGGATTCTACTAATGTGGGCCCCACTTATGATAACCGGTAAAAAAAGGGGTGGTTGACGCTGCTGCTGTCAACGTCCAGAGGACGCTGCAGCAAGCAGCGTCCTTTGCTTGGAACGACAGGGTAGGCCCCACCATTGGTCCCATATTGACGTATGTGGAACATCTACACTGTGCACTTGATGGGTCCCCTAAAAAAAATGGGATGTCCCCAAAGGTCAGCCGTACATGGAACTCAGGTGGCCCACACCGTCCAAAATTATGTGGAGACATGCCTAATATATATATATATATATATATATATATATATATATATATATATACACACACTTGCTAGGGCCCATCTAAAATTTAGATGCTTCCGAAACTCGGTCTGACCCCTTAACTAGGTGGGACAGACTTATTGAATGGGCTGGATTTGTGAACCATAGCTTGGTGGGCCCTACCCTGATGATGTGTTGTATCCACGTCCATTGCTTGGACGGTGGGTCACTTTACAGAAGCATTCAGCCAGCCGTCTATTCCTCTGGATGCTGGATGTTGAGTTTAAAATAATAATAATAATCATAATATATATATATATATATATATATATATATATATATATATATATATATATATATATATTGTATATGTATTGAGGTGGGCCACACGTGTGGACCCACCATGATGGATGTGTTAGGTCCCATCGTCCAGAACGTTCAGAGGGTCTGGACGGTGGGGATTTTAAATATATTGAGATATAATATATATTATATATCCTGCAACTCTAACGTCTGCAGCCTGTGGACCCCACTAGGTATGTGTTATATCTAACTGTTCATCCATTTGTCGTACGCCCTACCTTAATGTATCGTTCTACATACGCCGTCCATCCTAATTACGTGGGACCCACCAGCGATGATGGTCCGGCCGTCCAGCAATCTAGACGGGTGGAGCCCACCATGATATATGTTTGTATCCACGCCATTCATTTATCTGGTGAGCTCATTTTTGGCGAGATAAAAAAATGAAGTAGACTCAATCCTCTAGTGAGCCACGTACGTGGACCCACACCCATCCCCTGATGCTTGTATTACATCCAAACCGTTTATTCATTTGATGGATAACCACCTATGTAGACCCACCTTGATATATGTGATCCATCCAAATCATCCATCTATTTGGCCACCTCGTCTCATGGCCTGAGCAAAATAAGACTGATTTAGCTATCAAGTGGACCACGCCACTGTGATAGTGGGGATTGAACATCCAGCACTAGGACTTTTGGGGTCACAGAAGTTTTGGACCAATATGAAATTTGTTTTCCCTCCTATTTAGGTCTTTATGACCGTATGAATAGTTTGGATGGAAAATAAATGTTATGGTGGCCCCTATGAAATTTTCTAAACAGTGAAAATCACTATCTCCACTGCTATTTCTGATGCGGTCCAAATGATATTTTGATCACTATCACCGCTGTTATTGTGGTATGGTCCAAATAATCCCTTGGATATGATTCATTTTGTTAATGCTCCATAATGATCTCTAACAATGGATGAATGGTGCATTGATTCGGCCCATCTGATTGGGCCCATTGATTCTGTCTATTTGATTCGGCCCATTTTATTTGACTCATTGATTTGGCCCATTAGGATAGATTCGGCCCATTTGAATCAATCCAATTGATTTGGTCCATTTGACTCGACCCATTTGATTAGGCCCATTCTTATCGCTGTCGATTGTCGAGGCTGATTATAGTGACCGATTGCCGATTCCAATTGTTGTAGCCGATTGCCGATTCCGATTATTGATCGATTCCGATTGCCGTGACCGATTTGCCGATTCTAATTATCGATCGAGGCCGATTACCGATTCTGTTTTGTCTTAGCCGATTGCCGAATATTGATCAAGGCTAATTATAGATCGAGGCCAATTACTGATTCTGATTATCGTGGCCGATTGTCCATTATCGATCGAGGTCAATTACCGATTCTGATTTGTCTTAGCCGATTGCCGAATATTGATCGAGGCTAATTGTCGATCGAGGCCGATTACCAACCCTGATTGTCATGGTCGATTGCTGATTAACAATCGAGGCCAATTATCGTGACCGATTTACCGTTCTTGATTATCGATCGATTCCAATCGTTGTGACTGATTGCCGATTCCAATTGACGCGATCCATTTGCAGATCCTGATTATCGATCGATTCCGATCGTTGTGACCGATTGCTGATTCTGATTATCGTGACCAATTTACCGATCCTGATTATCGATCGATTCCGATCGTTGTGACAGATTGCCGATTCCGATTGACGTGATCGATTTGCCGATCCTGATTATCAATCGATTCCGATCGTTGTGACCAATTGCTGATTCTGATTGACGTGACCGATTTGTCGATCCTGATTATCGATTGATTCCGATCGTTGTGACCGATTGCTAATTCCGATTAACGTGACCGATTTACCGATTCTGATTATCGCTCGATCCCGATTGTCAAGGCCGATTCCGATTGCCGATTCTGATTTTCGATTGTCGAGACCCAAAGTGATGTATATGTGGCCCGTATTTGAGGCTCGTTGTGATGTTTATTCAACCCATATTCAAGGCCCATTGCGAAGTATTTATGGCCCGTAAGCAAGGCCCATCGTGATGTGTATTAAACTCTTGAGTGAGGCCCATGGTGTTGTATAATTGACCCTTGTGTGAGGTCATGGGTCCACTATATGTTAGGATCTATGTGGGCCATTCCTTGAGGGCAAATGTTGGTTAAATGTCCACATTGTCGAAGCCGACTGTTGAGGTCAGTTATTGACATCGATTATGAGTATGCGATAGCATAGCATCATCATACATGCCCATACGCGTCATCTGCATGTTTGTTATGAGATGTGGTTGACCATTGCATATGTCATTGGGCAGGTTGTTATGAGACACCCTGATAGGCAGAGGTTATCTCACATGAGTGCACGGTATGCGCACGATTGATGCATGACTGGATTATATGACTCATGCATCTTGCATTGTGTGCCCTAGCGACATCAGGGCCGTAGCCTCCACAGGCATATCGTGGATGGTCAGGTGGGACACTGAAAATATTTGATTCTAGCATACGGGCGCCATAGATGTCCCTGGGTGAAAATTCCTAAACCTCCGAGGCCAGGAGATGCCCCAACGTCGAGACCGAGTGGATACACGAGCGCCCGAGTGCCAAATACTAGGAGGCCGTGTCTCCCACTATGTCGTGGTCGGTTGGGAGAAGGTGTGGCCCTACTCGCCTGAGAGTAGAGGGCAATACTAGGCTGAGTTTGACCAGCTCGTAAATGGGTCCACTATCGACGTGCCAGATAGGTATTGGCAGACTATTGGCCAGGCGGATAGTGAGGTTTCTTACGCTCACTTGGACTATGCGGCTAGGAGAGGGACAGTGCCATTTGGAGTGTACTAAACTCCGGTGATGATCCCAGAGATGAACTGTACTGATATGTGGATTTAGTGAGCAGGAGTTGCATACTCATTCATGCATTCATTAATTCACTATCCACTCGGGTTGGTGGTGCGCAATTATTTGTTACGTGTGCCTTCGCAATAGCTAGGATTTCAGTTGGGGCACACGACTAACCTGATATCAGGAGTTTACCACATCGAGTCTGACTATCCAAATTTAGGTTTGAGACTGGTTTGGATAGAAGTCCATTGTGATGGATTCCATAGCCTGTGATACTACGTACTATCATCCCGACTTCACACTCCAGCATGATCATTCCATTCGAACCGCATATTGCATCGCATCCTCGGCAGCTGGTATTTGGCTCTTTATGACTCCTCATTTGCATAGCTGTTGTATATTGCGTATTCTGATATTAATTGACTCGTGGACTTGTCCGTATTTCCGCTGACTCTGTTAGCATATGATATATGATCTTGTCAGTATTTCTGTTTACTCTGATAATTCATGATCTTGTCAGCATTTCTACTTATTCCGATATTGTACGATTTATGGAATTACTAGTGTTTCCAGTATTGTATAATGATGGCATTGTATTGAATACTTGGCACTTACCTTGTGCACACACTTACAATACCCTTTAAGCTTTCTATAGGCTTATGCATGATAGATGCATGCAGGTGATGTTTAGATTGCAGTAGTGTTGAGCTTGGAGTGTGCAACGGTCTTCCGGGGCTTGATTTTCAGTTTATGTATTTCCCTTTCAGCATTGTACTCAAATGATTATATTAGTGGATATGTGCTGATGATGTTGCCCTTGTGAATTGGGTAATCTTGTGGTTATGCTTATTACGAGTTAAATGTACATTGGTAAAAAAAATAATCCTCCTTGTAGGATCCCAGGATCGGAATCTGGCGTATGAACGCTAGGAGCCGAGAATGGGGTACTATGGAGGCTGTCGGCACCAGATTCGGCGATCGAGATTCCTGTGAATCCGAATTTCAGGTTTGGGGCATGACATTCGGTATACTTATGGTTGTGCTTCTTTACATTTTTTATACTAAAAATCCTCCTTGTAGTATCCCAGGATTGGAATCTGGCGTCTGGGCGCTGGGATCCGAAAATGGGGTACTACGGAGGCTGTCGACATCGGATTCGGCAATCAAAAATTTTGTGAAACCGGTTCTTGAGTTTAGGGCATGACAAGTGGAGCCGCCGTCCGGGAGTTCTTTTTTTTTTTTTTTTTTTTAAGCTTGTTTTTATGCTTTTCTTAAGAGAAATTCAATCATGTCTATGGTTGGCTAAACCTCTTAGCTAGGGCTAAGAGGTGAAGCTTGTAGCGTGATGAGTTGTTTCTCTTGCTTTAATTCATATTTATGTTGAACCTTCTTTGATTCTAGTTTGATATTTAACAAATACTTTCAATTTTTAATGATTTATTATGACTCAAATTATAATAGATCTGTAATAGCTTTGAGTATCTTCTTTTTCTTGTCTTAAGATTGTGGGATTGGTAAATCATGTTGTTTACCATTGTACCATGGGCATGGTTTGGTCATGGAATCCTTTCCAATCTTCACAATTCTCCGTCCATTAAGAATTAGGTCAATGAAAGTTTAGATTGATTTAATGGCCATATCTTCCAATTGGATAGGATAAGACTCCAATTCTAATTGTGATTACTTGAATCAAGTAATGTCACCCCCCAAACTTGGAAACCAAGCTCATAAAATTTTTTATCATCGAATCCGGTGCCAACAGCCTCCGTAGTACCCCATTCTCGGCTCCCGGCACCCATTTACTAGATTCCGATCATGGGATCCTACAAGGAGGATTTTCAGTACATTTTTTTGTAAGAAACATATCCATAAGCATAACCCAGATACAAACGATAACATCATCACCACATATCCACTAATAAAATCATTCGAGTACAATACTGAAAGGAAAATATAAGATAGATATCGAAGCTCCAGAAGCTCAGCCGCACACTCCTGCCTCAGCTCGGCTGCGTCCTAGTGTCACCTGCACGCATCTATCGTGCATAAACTTACAGGAAGCTTAGAGGGTGGTGTAAGTGTGTGCAATGCACGTGCCAAGCATATAAATATCAGAGCAAGTGAAAATACTGGCAAATCCATAAATACCATCAGTCTTATCCAGGCTATGTGATTGAAGGACATAATAAGCCAATATCATATACAGAGGAAACAATGTAGATCGGTTATGCAATGCGGAGACATAGTAAGCCAAATGTCATGTACTGAGGCTACAATGCAATATGCAAATCCTGATGAGTCCACAAATACATGGGATAAAGTTCTGCCTTCAATGTGTGTGCAGTATCCTGCCAACCACTGGTAGCTCACTCAGGCCCACTTGGCCCTGCCCACATCAGCGTCTGCCCACGTGTGCCCCCCACATGTGACCACAGTGACGAGGCATCACAATATCTCATAT
Source organism: Magnolia sinica (assembly GCF_029962835.1). Classification (NCBI taxonomy): domain Eukaryota; kingdom Viridiplantae; phylum Streptophyta; class Magnoliopsida; order Magnoliales; family Magnoliaceae; genus Magnolia; species Magnolia sinica. The sequence continues at coordinate 86,872,750 of NC_080578.1, read as the reverse complement.
ACAAAGGATGCAATGCAATGTGTAATGCAAAAGAAATGATAAAGGTAGAGTGTGTAGTCGGGATGATAGTACATGGTATCATAAGGTGTGGGGTTCACCACAAGGGACTTTTATCCAAATAAGTCTCATACTTAAATTTGGATAGCCAAACTCAATGTGGTAAACTCTTGATCTCAGGTTGGTCGTGCGCCCAACCGAAATCCTGGCCATTGCGAAGGTACACGTAATGATTTGGTTGCACACCACCAACTCGAGTGGATAGTAAGTGAATGAATGAATGAGTCAAATGTTGAGTACACAACTCCTGTTCAGTAAGTCCACATATCAGTACTATACATCTTTAGAATATTACCGGGGTCTAATACACTCTACACAAGATCGCCGCCCACTAGACGCACAACCATGCAAGTGGAAGAGACCTCACTATCCGCCTGGCCAGCTAATATCTACCCGACACATCGATAGCGGACCCATTTATAAGTTGTTCAAACTCAGCCTAGCTATACACGCTACACTCTGGCGGATAAGGCCACACCCCCTTCCAACTGACCACGATATAGTGGGAGACGCAACCTAATGGTATACGGCCCTCGTGCGCTTATGTATTCATTCGGTCTCGACGTTAGAGCATCCCCTGGCCATGGGGGTTTAGGGACTGTCACCCAAGGACATCGAACGTGCCCATATGCTCAAACCAAACATTTTCGGTGTCCCATCTGGCTATCCACGATATGCTTGTGGAAGCTACAACCCTGATGTCACTAGGGCGCCAAATGATCATGTCGTAAAATACAAGATGAATGAGTGATGCCATCCAATCATGCATCAAACCTGCACATACCACGGGATCATGTGGGGCAACTCCATCTCACGAGTCCCATAAACATCTCAGCCCAATGACATATACTATAATCAATCACCCTTCATAACAGGCATACCAATGATGCATATGAGCATGTATCATGATGTTATGCTAAGCATGTTCTCAGTGTGTCGATCATGTCACATAAAATACGAGATGCATGAGTCATGCCAACCAATCATGGATCAAACCTGCGCATATCGCGCGATCATGTGGGACAACTCCATCTCATAAGGAATCCCATAAACATCTTAACCCAATGACATATACTATAATTAATCACCCCTCATAATTAGCATACTAATGATGCATATGAGCATGTATCATAATGTTATACCAATGATGCATATGAGCATGTATCACCTCTCTCTCTCTCTCTCTCTCTCTCTCTCTCTCTTTCTCCTTGGGCGTTGGGTGTGTGAATGGAGAGGGGAACGCATGTCCCCTTTTTAAAAGAGAGTGGGCATATGAGAGGGCGTGTTTTCACATCACACTTGGATTGGGTTTCTCCAATTTTCATTTTCTGATGATCTTTCTTTAAATGTAATTCGTCCATTGTGTCAGGGTCTCGAATAGATTTGTGGTATATTATTTTCTTGGTGATCCAAAATTTATATTGGCCAATATTGAAAATTCTCCGAACGGGTGCCAAAAAGAACTTGATCTCAATTAACGGTCTACACTTAATGATTAGGGCCCAATTTTGGAGAAAATGTGTAGTCAGGATAAGAAAACGATTGGGCAAAATTTGGTAGTTAATCGATGGTGAAAAAAAGCTTAGATTTAAAATATCACTTTTTGCATCAAAATAAAGAAACTGGCATCAACATTCAATGGTGCAAGATCATATATCGGGGTCTAAATTTTGTATAACCTCATAGTCATATGACGCCAGAGTGTGGTCCAAATTTGAGTTGCAATGGACGGAAGGAAGTGGTTAAATCGAAAGATCCAGATTTATAAGGAGTCGATATGGATAACTTCGCACCTAAGGAAAAGCTTACCAAAGTGGAGTCTTCATATTTCATACTTGATCCATATTATAGGTAATTTAAGTCATTCATATGAAGGAAAATCTCCTAGTACGACTACTCACGAGGTTTCTTCACTCGATGGACATCAAAATCAATGGTTAAGGGATTGATTTGTTAATTGATTCAATTTTACAATGATCTAAGGGCTAGGATTTGACATGTATGGTTAATTTATGATACATAGGCATGATATAAAATTTCACATCAAGCGGATTGTGTGGACCATGTGATCTAGAATTCAAGGGTCTAGGTTATTGGCGTTTTCGTAATTATTGCTGACATAAGAGTTTTGGGAAATCTAATGGTTCTACTTGGTTATAGCACTACGCCAAAACTGTAAAAAAAGGACGGTCTAAAACCGTCTTAAATGACCAAAAAGGACGGTCATGGACCGTCACAAGGGCCGTCAAATTTTGACGTGTCATATTACTTAAAGGACGGTAAAAAACCGTCATTTTTATTGACGGAAAAAAAGACGGTCATGGACCGTCCTAAAAAAGGACGGTCATGAACCGTCCTTAAAAAGGACGGTCTTGGACCGTCTCTTATAACCCTTCAAAGGACGGCCGTCGACCATCCTTTAAAAGGACGGTCATGGACCGTCCTTAAAAAAGACTGCCATAGACCTTCTCTGACTAAGTCTTCAAAGGACGGCCATAGACCGTCCTTAAAAAGGACTGTCATGGACCGTCTCCTATGGGCTTCCAAAGGACGGCCATAGACCGTCCTTAAAAAGGACGGCCATAAACCGTCCTTAAAAAGGACTGTCATGGACCGTCCTTTTTATGAGGGTCACTATACACCTGTTACAATATATTTCGTCGTATTCTTCCTAATATACACCTGTTATATAATATATTTCATCATATTCACATTCACATCCATCTAAACAACCCAAACTACGTAAATCCAACATAAACTACATTCATCCAAACATAAACTACATCCATCCAAACACAAGCAATCTTATCCACATTACATTCATCCACATATAAATACATATAAGTTTAACATCATAAATAAAAAAAGAAAAAAAAATCAGCAACAACTTTCTTTTTGTGTCTTTCACCTGAAAAAAAAAATATTAAACCAACAAAATATTATAATTCAGAACCATGAAGAATTGCATAAACTTCTTCCAAAAATGTGGGCACTTTTTAAAAATAAAACTGATCATTAAAATAGGTTTAGGTTTAGGTTTAGGATTAGGTTTTAGGTTATAAGTTTAGGTTATAGGTTATAGGTTAAGGTTTAAGTTATAGGTTTTGGTTTAGGTTTAGGTTAAGGTTTAGGCTTAGGTTATAGGTTTAAGTTAAGGTTTAGGTTTTAGTTATAGGTTATAGTATATAGGTTATAGCTTTAGGGAATTGAGAATAGGTTAAGGTTAAGGTTTAAGTTTAGAAAATCGGGTCCGAGTTCGAGATCAGGTTTAAGTTTGGGTTATCAAGTTTAGGTTTAAGTTTAGGTCAGGGAGTTGAGATTAGGATTAGGTGTAGGTTTAGGTTCAAGGATTTGAGAATACATTTCGATTTTAGGTTTAGGTTTAGGTTTAGGTTTTAGGCTTATGTTTAGGTTATAGGTTTAGGTTTATGTTAGGTTATAGGTTAAGGTATAGGTTTAGGAAATCGGGTTCAGGTTCAGGATCGGGTTTAGGTTTGGGTTTTCAAGTTTAGGTTTAGGTTTAGGTTAGGGAGTTGAGATTAGGATTAGGTGTAGGTTTAGGTTTAGGGATTTGAGAATACATTTTGATTTTAGGTTTAGGTTTAGGTTTTAGGCTTATGTTTAGGTTATAGGTTTAGGTTATAGGTTTAGGTTTAGGTTAGGTTATAGGTTAAAGTTTAGGTTTAGGAAATCGGGTTCGGGTTCGGGATCGGGTTTAGGTTTGGGTTTTCAAGTTTAGGTTTAGGTTAGGGAGTTGAGATTAGGATTAGGTGTAGGTTTAGGTTTAGGTTTAGCGATTTGAGAATACATTTAGGCTTTAGGTTTAGGTTAAGCTTTAGGTTTAGATCATAAGCTATAGGTTTAGGGAATTGAGAATGTGTTAATGTTTAGGTTTAGGAAATTGGGTACGGGTTCGGGATCGGGTTTAGGTTTGGGTTTTCAAGTTTATGTTTATGTTTAGGTTAAGGAGTTGAGATTAGGATTAGGTGTAAGTTTGGGTTTAGGGATTTAAGAATATATTTAGGTTTTAGTTTTAGGTTTAGGTTTAGGTTATAAGTTATTGGTTTAGGTTAAAGTTTAAGTTTAGGTTTAAGTTTAGGTTTAAGTTATAAGCTATAGGTTTAGGGAATTGAGAATAGGTTAAGGTTTAGGTTTAGGAAATCAGGTTCGGGTTCGAGATCGAGTTTAGGTTTGGATTTTCAAGTTTAGGTTAGGGAGTTGAGATTAGGATTAGGTGTAGGTTTAGGTTTAGGGATTTGAGAATATATTAGGTTTTAGGTTTAGGTTTAGGTTATATGTTATAGGTTTAGGTTTAGGTATAGGTATAGGTTATAAGCTATAGGTTTAGGGAATTGAGAATAGGTTAAGGTTTAGGTTTAGGAAATCGGGTTCAGGTTCGAGATCAGGTTTAGGTTTAGGTTTTCAAGTTTAGGTTTAGGCTAGGGAGTTGAGATTAGGATTAGGTGTAGGTTTAGGTTTAGGGATTTGAGAATACATTTAGGTGTTAGGTTTAGGTTTAGGTTATAGGTTACATGTTTAGGTTTAGGTTTAGGTTTAGGTTATAGGTTATAGGTTTAGGTTTAGGTTTAGGTTATAAGCTATAGGTTTAGGGAATGGAGAATAGGTTAAGGTTTATGATTAGGAAATCGGGTTCGGGTTCGGGATCGGGTTTTGGTTTGGGTTTTCAAGTTTAAGTTTAGGTTTAGGTTAGGGAGTTAAGATTATGATTAGGTGTTGGTTTAGGTTTAGGGAATTGAGAATAGGTTAAGGTTTAGGTTTAGGAAATCGGGTTCAGGTTCGAGATCAGGTTTAGGTTTGGGTTTTCAAGTTTAGGTTTAGGCTAGGGAGTTGAGATTAGGATTAAGTGTAGGTTTAGGTTTAGGGATTTGAGAATACATTTAGGTGTTAGGTTTAGGTTTAGGTTATAGGTTACATGTTTATGTTTAGGTTTAGGTTTAGGTTTAGGTTATAGGTTATAGGTTTAGGTTTAGGTTTAGGCTATAAGCTATAGGTTTAGGGAATTGAGAATAGGTTAAGGTTTATGATTAGGAAATCGGGTTTGGGTTCGGGATCGGGTTTTGGTTTGGGTTTTCAAGTTTAAGTTTAGGTTTAGGTTAGGGAGTTAAGATTATGATTAGGTGTTGGTTTAGGTTTAGGGATTTGAGAATACATTTAGGTTTAGGTTTAAGAAATCGGGTTCGGGTTCGAGATCGGGGTTAGGTTTGGGTTTTCAAGTTTAAGTTTAGGTTTAGGTTAGGGAGTTGAGATTAGGATTACGTGTAGGTTTAGGTTTAGGGATTTGAGAATACATTTAAGTTTTAGGTGGTTGTTTAAGTTATATGTTATAGGTTTAGGTTTAGGTTTAGGTTAAGGTATAGGTTTAGGTTTCGGTTTAGGTTATAAGCAATAGGTTTAGGGAATTGAGAATAGGTTAAGGTTTAGGTTTAGGAAATCGGGTTCGGGTTCGAGATCGGGTTTAGGTTTAGGTTAGGGAGTTGAGATTAGGATTAGGTGTAGGTTTAAGTTTAGGGATTTAAGAATACATTTAAGTTTTAGGTGTAGGTTACAGGTTTAGGTTTAGGTTTAGGTTTAGGTTATAAGCTATAGTTTTAGGAAATTGAGAATAGGTTAAGGTTTAGGTTTAGGAAATCAGGTTGGGGTTCGGGATCGGGTTTAGGTTTTGGTTTTCAAGTTTAGGTTTAGGTTTAGGTTAGGGAGTTAAGATTAGGATTAGGTGTAGGTTTAGGTTTAGGGATTTCAAAATACATTTAGGTTTTAGGTTTAGGTTTAGGTTATAGGTTACAGGTTTAGGTTTAGGTTTAGGTTTAGGTTATAGGTTACAGGATTAGGTTATAAGATATAGGTTAGGGAATTGAGAAAAGGTTAAGGTTTAAGTTTAGGAAATCGGGTTCGAGTTCGGGATCGGGTTTAGGTTTGGATTTTCAAGTTTAAGTTTAGGTTTAGGTTAAGGAGTTGAGATTAGGATTAGGTGTAGGTTTAGGTTTAAAGATTTAAGAATACATTTAGGTTTTAGGTTTAGGTTTAGGTTATAGGTTACAAGTTTAGGTTTAGGTTATAGGTTATAGGTTTAGGTTATAGGTTACAGGTTTAGGTTAAAGTTATAGGTTATAGGTTTAGGTTTAGGTTATAAGATATAGGTTTAGGGAATTGAGAATAGGTTAATGTTTAGGTTTAGAAAATTGGGTTCGGGTTCGGGATCAGGTTTAGGTTTGGGTTTTCAAGTTTAGGTTTAGGTTTAGGTTTAGGTTAGGGAGTTGAGATTAGGATTAGGTGTAGGTTTAGGTTATAGATTTAGGTTTAGGTTAGGTTATAGGTTAAGGTTTGGGGAATTGAGAATAGGTTGAGGTTTAGGTTTAGGAAATCGGGTTCGGGTTCAAAATCAGGTTTAGATTTGGGTTTTCAAGTTTAGGTTTAGGTTTAGGTTAGGGAGTTGAGATTAGGATTAGGTGTAGGTTTAGGTTTAGGGATTTGAGAATACATTTAGGTTTTAGGTTTAGGTTTAGGTCATATGTTACAGGTTTAAGTTTAGGTTTAGGTTAAGGTTATAGGTTATAGGTTTAGGTTTAGGTTTAGGTTATGGTTTAGGTTTAGGTTTAGGTTATAAGATATAGGTTTAGGGAATTAAAAATAGGTTAATGTTTAGGTTTAGGAAATCGGGATCGGGTTCGGGATCGGGTTTAGGTTTAGGTTAAGGAGTTGAGATTAGGATTAGGTGTAGGTTTAGGTTTAAGGATTTGAGAATACACTTAGGTTATAGGTTTAGGTTTAGGTTATAGATTTAGGTTTAGGTTAAGTTATAGGTTAAGGTTTAGGAAATTGAGAATAGGTTGAGGTTTAGGTTTAGGAAATCGAGTTCGGGTTCAGGATCAGGTTTAGGTTTGGGCTTTCAAGTTTAGGTTTAGGTTTAGGTTAGGGAGTTGAGATTAGGTTTAGGTTTAGGGATTTGAGAATACATTTAGGTTTTAGGTTTATGTTTAGGTTATAAGTTATAGGTTTAGGTTTAGGTATAGGTTTAGGTTTCGGTTTAGGTTATAAGCTATAGGTTTAGAGAATTGAGAACAGGTTAAGGTTTAGGTTTAGGAAATCGGGTTCAGGTTTGGGATCGGGTTTAGGTTTTGGTTTTCAAGTTTAGGTTTAGGTTTAGGTTAGGGAGTTGAGATTAGGATTAGGTGTCGGTTTAGGTTATAGATTTAGGTTTAGGTTAGGTTATAGGTTAAGGTTTAGGGAATTGAGAATAGGTTGAGGTTTAGGTTTAAGAAATCGGGTTCGGGTTCAGAATCAGGTTTAGGCTTGGGTTTTCAAGTTTAGGTTTAGGTTTAGGTTAGGGAGTTGAGATTCGGATTAGGTGTAGGTTTAGGTTTAGGGATTTGAGAATACATTTAGGTTTTAGGTTTACGTTTAGGTTATAGGTTATAAGTTTAGGTTTAGGTTTAGGTTTCAGTTTAGGTTATAAGCTATAGGTTTAGGGAATTGAGAATAGGTTAAGGTTTAGGTTTAGGAAATCGGGTTCGGGTTCGGGATCGGGTTTAGGTTTGGGTTTTCAAGTTTAGGTTTATGTTTAGGTTAAGGAGTTGAGATTAGGATTAGGTGTAGGTTTAGGTTTAAGGATTTGAGAATACATTTAGGTTATAGGTTTAGGTTTAGGTTATAGATTTAGGTTTAGGTTAGGTTATAGGTTAAGGTTTAGGGAATTGAGAATAGGTTGAGGTTTAGGTTTAGGAAATCGGGTTCGGGTTCGGGATCAGGTTTAGGTTTGGGTTTTCAAGTTTAGGTTTAGGTTTAGGTTAGGGAGTTGAGATTAGGATTAGGTGTAGGTTTAGTTTTAGGGATTTGAGAATACATTTAGGTTTTAGGTTTAGGTTTAGGTCATATGTTACAGGTTTAAATTTATGTTTAGGTTAAGGTTATAGGTTATAGGTTTAGGTTTAGGTTTAGGTTTAGGTTAAGGTTTAAGTTTAGGTTAAGGTTATAGGTATAGGTTAAGGTTAAGGTTTAGGTTTAGGTTTAGGTTTAGGTTATAAGATATAGGTTTAGGGAATTAAGAATAGGTTAAGGTTAAGGTTTAGGTTCGGGTTCGGGATTGGGTTTATGTTTGGGTTTTCAAGTTTAGGTATAGGTTTAGGTTAGGGAGTTAAGATTAGGATTAAGTGTAGGTTTAGGTTTAGCGATTTGAGAATATATTTAGGTATTAGGTTTAGGTTTAAGTTTTAGGTTTTAGGTTAAGGTTTAGGTTTAGGTTAAGGTTGAGGTTTAGGTTATAGGTTAAGGTTTTAGGCCATAAGTTTTGGTTTAGGTTAAGGGTATGGTCCCTGCAAATACAGATATAAACACGGCCATCCGACGCAAATGGCCAGGCCCTTCCAATGCTGTCCAAAAAAAATGGACAGCTTCATCATGGTCATAATAGCGGTTCCCTCTTTCCAGGGAACCCCGCTCTTCCGAATAGCTCCGACGCACATCCGGGTATACTCCATTAATTTCGATCAAATACATAAACACGGCATGTCCAAATGGCCAGGCCCCTCCAATGCTGTCCATAGAAAATGGACAGCTTCATCATGGTCATAACAGCGGTTCCCACCTTCCAGGGACCCCCGCTCAACATCCGGATAGCTCCGACGCACATCCGGATCTGCTCCATCAATTTCAAGTAAATACATAAACATGGCCTGTCCAAATGGCCAGGCCACTCCAATGCTGTCCATAGAAAATGGACAGCTTCATCATGGTCATAACAGCGGTTCCCACCTTCCAGGGACCCCCGCTCAACCTCCGGATAGCTCCGACGCACATCCGGGTCTGCTCTATCAATTTCGACCTAATACATTTAAAAACAACATAAATATATCTAAAAGCATTTGGATACCTGAGGAAGGCCTCCCATATTTGTATTGTTGGTTACTCATCCCTTTGTCTACAAGCCACAATCGACCAACAATTTCTATTCGCTACCTGTACTCTGAAACCAACACAAATATAACTGGGAAACAATATAAGGAATAAGATTATATATGTAATAAAATTATATGTAATAGGCATAGCCTTCAAACCCTATTTTAGAAAAATGGTTGGGGTAGGGTTTGGAAAAAGAACTGACCTGCACTCTCATCCTGAACTGAACATAGATCGTCTTTCAATAACCCCGCTTGTATGAAAGTCTGAGAAGCAGAAAAAATAAAATAAAATAAAATAAAATGTTGAACTCATTAGCAAACTTGATAAAACAATTGAAGCAAAAAGCGGTCAATAACAATGACGAAGACTTATGATCAGCTGTTTCAAGAATGTTGCATTTCATTCTTAAGAAAAGCTATTAGCGTAACATGAGGAATTGCGAACTCAAATTTCCTTCACTAGGAAAGCCACAATTCCTTTTCTGATAGACACTAAGTAAAGAATAACTGACTCAAACAACAATGGAAACATTGATGGCAAGGGGCCAATGGTTTTTGGACATGTATCAAAGTGCAAACAGCCCTATGATCTGAGTAAGCTGAAATTGTACCACACTGCCCCCAGTCCCATGCATTAACCATGTACTTGGTATTCTTTGTGATGAAGATCAATTTAGTTTGAATTGAATAACCATCCAGACCCTTAAACAGACAAAATATTAAGTCCTATGATTAAGTTGGCAAGGTGTCATTTGACAATGTCACTTTCAGGAAATGTGTGAGGTGTATGTCCTATATTCTCGGCACATCTGTCGCATGTGGACTAGAGTTTGACCACCAAATTATTGCAAGTTTTGCCCACTGAACATGTACGTACAGTTGCTCTTTTTGGGTTAATTGTCCGCTTCAGACCACTGAGCAGATGCTTGGCTAGAACAGTCAGATATCATTGCTTTTCAGGTCCACAAAATCAATGAGTTGATCACCATGCATGGGCACCACATGTAAATTGGACATATTCCGATGTACACTTCACAGAACTCAATGAAGCATGCTACCGTGGTAGAATTCCTCAATAATAAATATTAGCAAATGAAAATGTGAAAACCCTTCTTCCTGAAGTAAAATTTCTAGAAAAAAAAAATAATAATAGGGGAAGGTGCAATGACAAGCATACCACCGGATGTGAATAAATAGTTGCCAGAGAGCGTGCTTTTACATGTTCATCACCCTCCAATTTGGGTAGTGGAAGTGAGTTTTTTCCCTGAATCAATATATACGAAAGGGCTAAGGCATTCAAATGAACCTGGTTTCTAGTGACCCCTTAATTTGAGCATAGTGAATGTTACAGAAAATGACAAACCTTCAGTAAAAGTAGCTTCCACAGAATTCCGTTCACCATGTTACCCGCACCAGGCCTAAGTGCTACCTTTGCAAGCCTTACATTCTGGAGTTGAAGAGAAGATATCATCAATTACAAGGCCATCATCTTCTTTGGACTGAAAATATATTAATTATGACCATGAAGGGGCGCATTAAGAAACCACTTTTGGATCCACATATACCAAACACAGAAAACATGACATGAAAAACAGTTCATAAGTCTAACCCACATGAGTAATGCCAAGCACTAAATAAGCTTCAAGTTGTGAGGAGCACTTGTTGGGCTACTGATACGGACACTTACATTGTAACTTGCAAGCCATATCATATGCACTGGATAAGTATTTGTTCTAGGTACACCAAAAAATGTGGTGCCAGAAGTATTCATCAAAGAGAATGTTCAAAGGATGCTAATATTGTTACTTTCAAGTACCTACCTTTTTCTCATGTGCAACAGACACAGTTTCATGGCTGTATTTCCAACCAGCACAGGCTGAAGCCTTTCAATAGAAGATGGAGATGCACATGCTAGCATATAGGGAGCTGATGGAGCATATGCATACAATTGGGATCAAGGTATTCAAAAACTCTACTGGAATGGTCATAAAGGCCGTTACATAATGGTAACAGTGGGAAGAGTTGCGCGTTACAGGGCTGTAATGCCCGTTCTAGGGGGAAAAAAATGGCCTGCAACAGTGCGTCCAATGAGAAGGCTATTAACAGAGAGGAGAAGACGCACAATCAATATTGCTTCAAGGGAACGAGTCCAATGGGAATTTACATATCCACAATGACCAGATAATGAAGCATTTTATCAAATACAAAATGGACAACGCCACCCCATGTAGCATATAACATGGAAGTTAACCTAAGTTTTAAGGCACCCACCATTAAGCAATAAAAACCATCCATCAGATGGACACACATCATATATCCATATTTCCTCCACATTAGGACCCAATAGATTGACAAGAAGAGACATCAAAATCCTCAAGATCCCTAAAATTCTAAAATCCCCAAATCCCTAATTTGTAATATCAGAAAATCCTTGAATCGAGATCCACATTCAAATCTGTAAGCCCTAAAATCCCCAAATCCCTAAATGGGGGTCCACATCGAATCGGGAATCCACAAATTACTAAATCCCCCAAATTCATAAATCAGCATAGAGATTGAGAGAGATTGAGAGAGATTGAGAGAGATAGATACCTGTTTGGATCTTGAGCAGGGCGTGCGTAGGTAAGGAAGGCATCCTCTCGGCTCCCTCCCTTCTTTGGATCAAACACCCAGAGAGAGATGGAAACGGAGACGCACCACTCAGCATGCTCGCAAGGTGGGTGACGGCCGTGGGGATGGCGCTGCCGGCGCTGTAGCTCCTCGATCGCCTCCCGAAGCCGGTCCTCCGCCTCCCGGATCCGGCGCTCCACTGTGCCGTCGGTGCTATCTTGCACATGGGGTGGTGAGGGGGAGTCGGAAGTGGAGGGGATGTGGCCCCGGTGGAAAAAGGGAAGGAGGGTTTGGAAAGATCGGGCACATCGGACAGAGACCGGACGATGCTTTTCGCATCTGCGGATGGAGGAAAAAATGGGGCCGGAAAAATGAGGGAAATGAAGGAACAAGGGCAGAGGGGAGGAGTGTGAGAGAGAGAGAGAGAGAGAGAGAGAGAGAGAGAGAGAGAGAGAGGGCAGAGGGATTGGGCGCCCATTTTTGGGCGAGACCGCGCCCATTTTTGGGCGAGATCATGAACGGTGCTCCGTGGGCACTCCAATGATGTATGTGTTTCATCCATTCCGTTCATTCATTTTTAAAGACCATTTTAGAGGTTTATGGCAAAAATTAGACGGATATAAATCTCAAGTGGTCCACGCCAGATGAGAACAATAGTGATTGGATATCCACCATTAAAATCCTCCTAAGGCCCACTGTACTATTTATTTGACATCCAATCTGTTGATTTGGTCATACAGGACCAGATGAAGGGAAAAAACAAAAATCAGCTTGATCCAAAACTTTTATGGCTACCAAAATGTTTTTAATGGTCGATGCTCATTCAACACAGTTTCATGTAATGTGGTCCACTTGAGATTTGGATATATCTCATTTTTGGTCTCATATTGTAAAATTATCTGTAAAAATATATGGACGGCATGGATGAAACACATACATCATGGTGGGAGCCACAGAGCATCGACCACCAGCCATTGGATGGTGTCAGGGGGAGTAGTCAATCCGCTCCCAAGCGCACCGAGTCAATCCCGTGGGGCCCACCATGATTTATTCATTTTATCCACTCCATCCATCCATTTTAACATATAATTTTATTACATAAGCTAAAAAATGAAGCCTATAAAAATATGAAGTGGGCTTACCATAATTTTCTTTTTCAAAATATCAATTTTTTAATTTTACTTTTGTTATATAACTTTTCAATTTTTCTTGTCAAAATTCAAAAACTAGTTTTCTTTTTAAAAAAATATATTTTTTTACAATTTGTCAATTTTTTCACAATTTTGATCAATTTTTTCACAATTTGTAAGTGTAACGAGTAACTCACTTAAATGTAGTAGAGAAAGGTTTCCTTAAAACATTCATAATCATATATTAGGCTTGCCTAAATGTGATTCACATATCTAACCCGCTCATTACGTGTGTCCCACTTGGATGAGGGGTCAAATCAAGTTTCAATCGCATCCAAAACTCATGTGGGCCCCACCAAGTGCTTTTATATTTTTTAGGATATCTTCACATAGTTTTAAATGGTATGGCCCACTTGAGTTTCATTTACCAATGATTTTTGAGATATCTCATAACCTAAAGGGGACACATCAAATCCACAGTGTTGATGTTCAACACACATCATGATAAGGCCCACAAAACTTACTAACATCAATTCTTAGGTTCTCACGAGGTCAGTAAATTAGGTCATAATTTTAACCAGAATATTTGGCCCATTTTACATGTCTGGTCCATTCATGCTATTTTACTAATCAATACTCTCAATTTGACTAGTTACTCGCCTCAATCAGACTACATATGAGAAAGATATTAGGCATACAAGATTTATCAACAATTTTAGTGAAATTTGATTTAAACATCTAAAGTTATTTACTCTTCAATTTGAATTGATTATATTGTCCAAAAACGATTAAAGGTTCAATTAGTGGATGTGCCTGATAATTTAGTAATTTTATTTTTCACAAATAAATTTAACATTTTTTTTTTCAAAATGTATATTTTTTCTCTCTTTTAACTAAATATCATTTTTATTATAAAATATTTCAAAAATATTTAAAATACAATTTTTGAATTTTTATTTTCAAAATCTTAAAAATTTTCTCATATTTTTAATTCTTTCTCAAAAATTTCAAAATGCCAATTTTTTTTCTTCAAAAGCATTATTTTGTTCTCAAAATTTTTCTTAAACATAGTTAAAATTTCTAAACTTTTCAAAATTCTTTTTCATGTGATATTACAAATCATTTAAATATTACCTTTTAATTATATATAAAAAAATTTCCATTCATATGATATAAAAACTACACACACACACACACACACACACACACATTTTTACCAACAAAAATTTTTAAAAATTAAAACATTTTTACATTATTACCCAGTCCAAAAATGGGTTGGAGAAATATAGGGGCGGCAAGGATATACAATACATCATCCTAAATGTGGGTCACACCACACAATATAATGGAGGGGTTTCCTTAGATCATTCATAATCATATATTGGGTCTGCCTAAATGTGATTCACATATCAACCCAATCATTGCGTGTGTCTCACTTGGATGAGGGGTCAAACCAATTTTCAACTGCATCCATGTCTGTATTAACTTATAAACAGGTTGGATCTCAAATAAACATCGCGGCGGGTCCTAAGAAGGTTTCAATAGTGGGTGTCACTATCCCACTCTTTTTAATGGTGGGTCCATTTGAACTTTGGATCTGCCCCGTCAATCAGATGCACCATTTCATGGTGGGCCACGACCTTAAAAATAATCATTTATTGGGCCCACCTAGATGTGGTTCATAGATCCAGCCCATTCATTATGTGTGTCTCACTTGGATGAAACACATACATCATGGTGGGACCCATAGAGCACTGACCAACATCCACCAAGTTTTGTGGGGCCCACTATGATGTATTTGTTATATCCACACCATCCATCCATTTTGAGATATCATTTTACGTCATGAGCTAAAGAATGAGGCAAATAAAAAGTTGTAGTGGACCCCACCATAGAAATCATAGGTGCACCACACCACATGAAATCAATAGTAATTGGATATCCATCATTAAAATCTTCCTAAGGCTTACTGTACTGTTTATTTGACATCCGATATGTTGATTAGGTCATATAGGGCCAAATGAAGGGAAAAAACAAAAATCAGCTTGATCCAAAACTTTTATGGCCCCAAAATGGTATGACATCCAATATTGTACTGTTTATATATTTTTATGTCTTCACATAGTTTTAGATGGTAATTAACACTTGAGTTTCGTATACGGATGACTTTTGAGATATCTCATGAGCTAAAGGGGAGACATCAAATGCACGGAGTTGACGTTCGACACACATCATGATGGGCCCATTTTACATGTCTGGTCCATTCACTCTATTTTACTGATCATTACCCTCAATTTGACTAGTTACTCACCTCGATCAAACTACATATGAGAAATATATTGGGCAAACAAGATTGATCAACAATTTGAGTGAATTTTGAGTTTAACATCTGAATTTATTTACTCTTCATGTCCGGACTGATCAGATTGTCCAAAAACAGTTAAAGGTTGTTCATAATATCAAAAATATATAAATGAATAGAAAACACAAACATCAGCTTGATCTAAAACTTCTATGGCCTCCAAGAAATTTTAACTGGTAGAGGTTCAATCACACTATTTCCTGTGGTGTGGTCCACTTGAGCTTTGGATATGCTTCCTTTTTGTTCTTTAGACCTCAAATTATCTGTTAACATGGATGAATGAAGTGGATAAAATAAATAAATTAATTACGGTGAACCCCACAGAGTTTACTCTTGTGAAGGTAACGAGTAACTCATTTAAATGTAGTGGAGAAAGGTTTCCTTAAAACATTCATAATCATATATTGGGCCTACCTAAATGTGATTCACATATCCAACCCACTCATTATGTGTGTCCCACTTGGATGAGGGGTCAGACCAAGTTTCAACCGCATCCAAAACTCTTTTAACTAAATAAATTTAACATATTTTTTTTTTACAAAATTTAGTTTTCTTTTTTAATATATATATATATATATATATATATATATATATATTACAATTTATCAATTTTTTTACAATTTTGTTTAATTTTTAAAATTTTCTTTTTCAAAATATCATTTTTTTTAATCTCACTTTTGTTATATAACTTTTTAATTTTTCTTGTCAAAATACAAAATCTAATTTTCTTTTTAAAAATATATATATTTTTACAATTTGTCAATTTTTCACAATTTTGTTTAATTTCTTAAATTTTCTTTTTAAAAATATCATTTTTTTAATCTCACTTTTATTATATAACTTTTCAATTTTTGTTGTCAAAATATAAAATCTAGTTTTCTTTTTTAAAAAATATATTTTTTTACATTTTATCAATTTTTTCACAATTTTGTTTAATTTTTTAAATTTTCGTTTTCAAAATATCATATTTTTATCGAATTTTTTTTTTCAAAATTATCAACATTATTCAAAGTTCTTAATTTTATTTTTTTCAAAATCTAGATTTTTATAAAATTACAGTTTTCATTTTTCAAAATTTAAAATTTTCTTAAACGTTGTTAATTAATTTTCTAAGCTTCTAAACTATTAATTTTTTCAAAATTCATAATTTTTTTGAGCTTTTTCATTTTTGACCTGAGCATTAAAGACGGTCTTTGACAGGGCTATAAGACGGTTTAGGACCGTCTCTAATAGAGACGGTCCTGGACAGTCTTTAATAGAGACGGTCTAGGGCCGTCTCTAACAGAGACGGTCTTTAATAGGGCTTTAAGACGGCGAAGGACCGTCTTTAATAGAGACGGTCTTTGACAGTCTCAGATTGGAAGTAAAAGACGGTCAATGACCGTCTCTAATGTAGACGGCCAAGGACCGTCTCAGATAACCGCATATAAGACGGTCAAGGACCGTCTCTAATGCGGACGGCCAATGACCGTCTCAGATAACCCATATAAGACCGTCAATGACCGTCTTAAATGATTTGTGGACGGTGAAAATTTTAAGACAATATTAAGGACGGTCAGGGGCCGTCTAAAATTTTAGAGACGGTTTACGGCCGTTTCTAAAGTGTCTTTAAACCAAGCAATTTTAGAGACGGTCCAGAACCGTCTCTAAATCCGTCCTTTTTTTCCATTTTTCACGTAGTGTAGGAATGTTTCTAAGTAACTCTTACAAAAGGATTTATTTCTAAATCATTATGAATAAAGAGTTATTCACCAAATTAATAAGGGAATATACATATATCAAACCACACAATGGATAGTTAGATGACATGTTTAAAATAGGAAAACTTGATGGTTGGTACTCTAACAGTATATATAGGTATATGTACGACCAATTTTATAAACGGAAGAACACAATGTAGGTTTCTAGAGTATGATTAGGGGGTAGAACATGTGTATCATTAGATTCGAGTGTCTTATTCACATGTGTAAGTTTCTCGGATTGTAGTTCTGATCTGCGGTTAAGCATATTTATAGGTGATGAACAAGATGATCAGATGAGAATATCAATTTGATGTGTATACGAGTAGATGTAGGGATCAAGTAGCTAGTTTACTACGATCGGGTGATCCAAAATTAAAGTGGACAGTTAGATGTCTCGATCTAGCAGTGCATATTTAACTGAGTGGTTAGTTATCATGGACAAGTGAGAATATTTAGGTATATGACGATCCTATCTTAAAATCAATGATCAAATTGCTTGATATATGAATGGAGATTATTCCCAATGGTTAAATTCGTGTGGGAGAATAGATGTAAAGTTAATATAACTAGATTGGTATTGTACTCACATACATAATAAGTTAAATTTCTTGGTAACATTTGAGAACTTTATTGTAAAGTTCGGAGTATGACATCTACATTAAAATCAAGGGGAGTAAGTTTGTTATGATGACTTTGTATATTGATGACATTCTATTGAATAACAATGATATCAGGATGTTGAGAGACACTAAGAAATTCTTATCTTAAATATTTGAAATAGACCTTGGTGACGCCTCTTATGTCATCAGCATTGAGATTCGTGATAAATCACATGTACTACTTAGCTTGTCATAGATGGCATATATTACTAGGGTACTCGAAAGGTATGACATGTAAAATTATGTTCCTAGATAGTTGCCCATTGTAAAGGGTGAAAATTTAAGCCAATTCCAGTGTCCTAAGAATAATTTGGAAAAGAATCGAATAAGGGAATTTCTGTATGCATTAGTAGAAGGGAGCATCGTGTGTGCTTAAGTCTGCATGTGACTGGATATTTCCTTTGTTGTTAGAACGTTGGGAAAGTATTTATCTAATCCAAGAATGCAACATTCGATAGCTGCAAAGAAAATATTTCGCTACCTACAAAGAACAAAGGACTTCGGATTCATATACAAAAGATCTGACCATTTGGAGTTGGTTACATAGTCAAACACAGATTATGCTATCCGCGTTGATATTAAGAAGTCCACTTCAGGCTACATCTTCATGATGGTTGGTGGGGCTGTCTCGAAAATGCGTTAAACAGTTAACCACAGCCTCAACCACCATGGAAGCTAAATTAATTTCTTGTTATGAAGCATCTAATAAGGCATTATGCTTGCAATGTTTCTTCTCAAGTTTGCCAATACTGGAACATATTCTGAAATCGTTGAGAATATTTTGTAGTAATTCAGCTTTAATTTCCTTCTCTAGTAATAATAAGCATTTGTCAAGGTCGAGGCACATCGACATCAAGTATGTTGTTGCAAAGGAAAGAGTTCATAATCATCAAGTGTCTGTGGAGTTCATCGACACTAAGCAAATGATTGCAGATCCGCTCACTAAAAGGATCCCTATCACGCTATTTCAAGAGCACATAGCATCCATGGGAGTCATTAATCTCATGGATGTTTTCAGTTAGTGGGACTTGAACGTGTTTTATTTTCATAGACATTCGAGAGATCTCATTTGATAAAGTTTTGATAATTTCGATACAAAGTTTATTTATGCTTCTCTCTAAGTATGCGTAATCTAATTTCGAGTAAGTAAAGCTATAGTCATGTCTCATTTGAGACATTTTAAAGCTTCAAGACCTCTTAAAGATAGACATAGATAATCACATTATGTGTGTAATCCTTATACCATATTTCCTAGTTCCAAATTTATGTCGTCAAGGCTAATAGTATTTGTGACCGCGCTTAGTCTCGCTTCGCTTAGATTAAATGTTATGATGGCTGCCGCGATCCGATACTAACAATCTTGATGGACCAAATTATAATAGCATTGCTCGTATTATCCAACGATAAAATTGGTTAATCATTTGGATGTTTTCTCAAAATTTTAAAAATATTTTCAAAAGTTTAATCATTGACATTAATAAATGTGGCCCAAGTGGGAGAATGTAAGAATCATATAAGGTGGGGTCTTTTTTATTTTTTATTTATTGATTAATGGTCTAGATTAACCTAAAGGTTGGATAGTGTCATCAGGTGCACCAGTGGGCCCTATTAAGTTGTGATACATCTAGAAATTCGTATAAGGGGTGGAGCGTTACAACTGTGATACGCACACAGTAATTTAGGGGAACTAGGATTACCAATTCTTGTGGAGCCTTGGGGAGAGGAGTTTTGATGGGTTTTGAACTCCTCACCCCTCTAATCTATATTAACAGGGTTGGCTCCCAATCCAACACCACCGACAGAAGCTCAAGCCCACCTTATCTTCTCTAAAGGGTGTAAGAAAAGGAAGACCTTAGCATTCCGTTTTCACAGCAATGACATCACAGCCAGGCAAGCCATCACCTTCTTCAAACCTCCATATCCATATCCAATGCACAATAGATCCTCTAGTAATTCCGCAAACAAGATGTAACATTTCGTTACAAAGTTTCATGCACCAAATGATTGGATTCAGCTGATTTTTGGGCCAGGGCTCGTGTCTCTCTTGGCCAATGATTGGCCTAGCTCTGCCACGCATGCGGATGTTCAATTTCAATTTCTTCTACCTCTTCTTGATGCCGATACTAGTGATCAAATTCATCTGCCTTCAATGACAAATGGGTAGTTTGGAAAAACAAATAAATAAATAAATAAACTTGAAAAAGAACAATTTCTCAAACCAACCAAATAAAACCTCTTATTATTAAGCTGACTTATTCAAGCAGAAAGTTTTTCTTATAATAGGTTAAGAAAACATTTCTTATTTGGAGATAACATATTTAACTGTTTAATTATCTAGAACTGTGCCTTGAGTAAATCAATCACTTTGCTGTCCACGTGGAAGGCCTTTGCGAGAACATCATCAGGGATACGCGGGTTCGAACCGAAGACAGCATTAGATATGGTCATGACACCAGGGAACTGGCTGCTAAGACTGGCGATTGCAACCGCATGGGTTTTGCCAATGTTGAATTGGAAGTGAATGAGGCCTTTTGGGAAGACGAACACATCACCCTTATTTAGGATCTTTGTTATGAGGCGATTGTCAGGGTTGGAGGTGACGAACCCAGCGTAGAGTGTGCCCTCTATGACAGTCAAGATCTCTGAAGCCCGTGGATGCTCGTGAGGAGAATTGACACCGTAAGGTTCAATGTCGATGCGGACAAGGGATATACCGAGAGTGTTGAGTCCGGGCAGCTGATTCACAGTGACTAATGTAACATTGGACCTAACCTTATTTGAAGTGTTGCCCGGCCTGTCTAGTCCACTGAAGAAGAAATCATCTGCTTGCACCATCTTTGGGTCCTTACACAAGAACCCATTTACAAATACTGCAAAATAAATGTTACCATAAGATAGAAGAAGAACACTTATCTTCAAATATTGAAGTTCTAAAGAAAAATGCCAATTAGGCTCACTAGTGTGGTCCCGGCCTTACATGAAAGATCCATGCCACTCATCAGGTGGGCTCTATAACAACATCTAGCTCAGTTCATATGGCGAGCTGACATGATGACAACATCATCTGAGCTAGGAAGATGTTAATTAAGCATTTAAATTTCATAAATTCGGCCCACCAGATGCATGATCTGGTCTATTTCTCTGCCCAGGGAATCAATGAAGTTGGGCCCACCTGATGGGTGAGTTGGATCTCATATGTTGTCACATGTGATGTCAAATACACTGGTGGTTGCATCTTGCATGTATAAAATCAGAGACGACATAGTGAGTGCATCATGAAGTTTCAAAACCAAATGCAAAGAAGAGCATAGGAACCTGGTGGTTGTGGTTCTAGTACGGCAACACAGAAGTCTTGCAAAGGACTGGGGTCATAGGCATGTGTGAGAGAACAAGTGACTGCGAGAAGGGCAAGTACAAGGATGTGAGCAGCCATCCTTATTTTCATAAAACCGGAGGGAAAAAGAAAGCTAAAGGAGCTATTGGGATTCAAAGTGCATTCAAGGCTGAGAAACACGGACATCTATATATAAAATTCATTGAGATGGTCTTCTTTCTTACAGGTCGACCTCGGGCGTTGGAGGCCAAGGTTGGCCTCGGTTACCAACCTCGGGCCTTAGATAAGACCTCGGAATTCAAATACACTTGCAATATATTAACATGAGATGTAATTATCTTCCAGAATATTCGCCAAGGATCTCGGCAAATCAATCACGTGGAATATATCTTCCTATCACCCTTCAAGAGGCCTTGCAATACACGACATGCACTCAAAAGGTTATAAAAACGCTGACATGAGTAAAGGTACGCAGAATCTCTCACCCAAAATCCCTCAATACTACTAGATTCAGATTACTAGCCTGACTTTGGTACTGGAGGGTCCCCTGCTGTAGATAGGGTCTCCTTTATCTTCTTTTTGTGCAAGTGTTTTGAGGTCCAGCAGTTCAGCGAGAGTGAATCAGATTTTTTTCATCAATGGTGTCGATGCCAAAATGAGAGGACCACAAAAGTCAGTTTATGAATTAAGCAGCTGTCATTCTTCAATTACTACAAGCAATGCCCATTTTATATTCCTATTCTTTGCGTGCTAATCTCGAAAGACGCGATCCCTTCTATATTTTTAATTATATTAATCGTAATACCATTTCCCCGACGATAAGATTTGAAAGCCATCTGCAACCAACACGTGCTGACCTAGAATTTGTGTGTAAGTTTCAGCTCATTCATCAAGTGGGTCCCACTCTGAACAGGACCTGGCACAAAAACCAGGCTTATCGCGTCAAGTCCACGACACTTGTAGGGAGAATGCAAACCTTACCAGTCTATTTCCTCTTTCCAGTTTTCTCTAAGTAAATGTGGTGCACTTATGTGAAGATAGGCCTAATTTATTGACTAGGGCATATCCACGGAGCCACACATGGTGAGTGACTTCGATCTGACACACGGTGAATTCTTGTAGCATATTACCCTTCACCGTGAATGCGTAGAATTTGATTATGTTCTGAGGTTGTCCAAGTCGTGCATTCAGTCCTCCGATTAATTTGGTGTGCCCCGCATTGATTCTCATCGATAGATTAAGGACCATTAAAATTTTGATATTAAAGGATAACTTATTTTAGATTCATTCTTTTACAATTTTGATATTAAAGGATAACTTATTTTAGATCCATTCTCAGGTAACTCTGGAGACCATTTGATTTAAATTAAATTGCTAAATAATTGTGGGATTTTTGTGAATATGTTGCACATCCTAAATAATTGGTGACTTACTTCATTGGGAATGTTACCCACAGTGCCCTTACACAGCTCAACATGCCCTTAAAATTTACATAGAAATTGACCAAATGGCATTAGAAGTTATAAAAATTTCACTAGTTACATGTTGTTGATGCAGAAATCTGGTTAGCCCTTTCTGAACCCGTGTACCTGCACAAGGAACAAATAAGGAAAACCCTGGCTGATAGCAGGGGACCCTACGATGCCTCAGTCAGGTAGGGAATCTGGGTCTAGTTGAGTATTGAGAGTTTTTTGCTAAAGATTGTGCGTACCTTTAACCATTATAGGCATCTATATTTATAGTTTAGGAGAGGTGGTAACGTGGAGGAGATCTTCCTATTTAATAAGCGCATATTGTAAGTGCATTCAGATCCCATATTAGTAGGAGGATATTCTGAGATCCTCGGCGAAGATCCCGGGATCTCAAGCGTGTCGTGGATATCCTTCGAGATCTTCGGAGAAGACCTCGGGTGGATCTCTCATGGATGAAGTTTGATTACTCGAAACCATTAGAGATGTGCAGTGGGAGGCTGAGGTGGCCTTGGCTAACCTGACTTGGGAGTGGTATGCCACTTTGAGCCATGCCTACCTAGGTCATATGAACTTGACTCACGCCGACTTGGGTTATGCTGACTTGGGTCATGCCGACCTATGACATGCCAACTTGTGTCATGCCAACCTAGGACATACCGACCTGCCTCCCTAGTTGAGCAGAGAAACGGGAGTTCCTAACGAACTCTAGAGATATTGGAATCATCAGAGGAGGTGCTTTTGCGGGCACATTCCTCGGTCATGGATTGTGTAGGAAGTGGGCCCTCATGGAGACTGAGCTTCTTGTCATCTTTTGTTTGGTTGAGCATGTAAGGTTCCAACCTGACCTGCTCCCATGGGTCGGTCCATTTTCCCCCATAGCAATAAGGCCCCCTACTTTCAAGTCTGTGGAACAGGCTTGAGAAGTAAGTCGGACCCAGTCAGGTCAGATTGTTTTTACTTATGGTGTTAGGTCATCCCATCATTAATGTTCAATAAGGCAGCAGGCGCAAATATTGAGGCATATCGGTAATCATAGGATAGCACCCCCGAGGTGGCGTACCACGACTCAAGGTCATGTGGGTTGTCAGGGCACCTTTTCGGTGCCATGCAAGTGAGGTAGTGATGCGTGGCCTATCCGTGGTTGTGGAGTCGTGCGGTGAGTGGGAGTGCACCACCTGTCGAGATGGGAGAGTCGAGGAGCTATTTTGGCTATGCATTGATTACGAGAAATGAATGCTCGTATGCGTGACTCCACTATGAAAGGGAGTGCCCTAATGTCGGGCGGGGTTACTTGCCCTTTCCTGCTTTCGCGTGCTTCTCCTTCCTTTGTATCAAGCGATTTTCAGCGAGTGTTCTTCTGACGTCCTTCTCAAGCGGACTGTTTCCCTTAGTGAGCCTCGTTTCTACTCCTTTACTCCCCTCCCTTTTCTTTCTTTTTTCTTCTTCTAGTTTTTCGGCAATTTTGGGCCTACAGCCATGCCGAAAACCTTGAGTTCGCGGGAGGGGAATTTCAGCCATGATGGCGGGGTAGATGATCTTTGCCCCATGTCAAACACGCCATCACCACTGATGATGATGAGCGACATTGATTTTTGGGTGTCCCATGTGTCACTAATGCTTGAACAGTCCTTGGCAGAGCAGTCGACAGAGACAGAGGGGACTTTCCCGGTGGCGAAGGAGGATAGCGAATCTGTCGAAGTTGGAGGAAAGGGGCTAAGTAGAGTCTGTGCTAAAGAAAGCCGACATGGTGAGGATAATGTCGGGATACCACATTCCAGAATCAGTGGTACTCTGAGCTCCCTCAACGGGCGAGCTTCCCAATGAGCCCCCTGAAGGAGAAGTGGTCATTTTTCAAGTCGCCCTCCAATGTGACCTTAGGCTTCCTCTTCAGAGGATAGTGAGGCAAATACTTGTGCATCTTGGGTTAGCTCTAAGACAGCTAATCCCCAACGTTTGGAGAACATTGGTGCGGTCATTCATCCTCTTGTCCGATCTCGACCAACCCGAGTTGACCGTTACCAAGTGAAATCCAACCCTCTGCATGAGGGTTGGTATTATTTCTTCTCATGGAGGGGGACTGGCAAGGCCTTGATCACGGATGTCCCAACCTCCAATGAAAATTGGAAGAAAAATGGTTATGGGTGTCAGGGGAGTGGGAGGCGCCAGGGATCTCCGGGCTACATTTGTGGGTCCCGACCTCCTTTTCTATGCCAGGTCGGTATGTCGGGACCCGCTTCACTTTGCTTGCTCGTTGCTTTTGTTCTAATTGGTATTCTTTTTTTTTTCCAGTTGTTCTCAAATATCCTACTGCAATGGGCACAGAGACCCTTGCTCGGATTGTTGAAGTTCGGTCGGTGGATGTCGACATGAGGTCTTGGAGGTTGCTCCTTACGCCCGAGCTTCTCCTCAAGTCAGGTCTTGATCACCTTTTCTTGATAAGTATAAGTCTTTTAATAGGTCACTTCGGGATATGTCATACTTTGCAGATTTTTTGCTAAGTTTTTCCACTGTGTAAATATACCAGAGGTAAGGCGTCAAAGAGAAAGGCAACCCCTCCAGCCGAGCTTGCTCAGAAGAAGAAGAAACCGACCACCAAGAGCAAGGGAAAGGTTGTACCTTCTTCTTCTGTCGCTCATGAGGTCATGGGGGACGTGCTGGCCTTAGCTCCTATTGCCATTGTGGCCGAGGCGGTCGTCAGGTCAGCTTCGTTTGCCTAAGCTTAGGCCATTAGGGCCCGTATGGTCACGGAGACGGTGGTCAAACTTTTGCCACCCTAAGTGAGGGTTTATGATACATAAGTTTGGTATAAAATTTTAAATCAAACAAATCATGAGGACTATGTGATCTAGAATTCAAGGGTCTAGGTTAATGGCATTTTCATAATTATTTTTATATTCAAGTTTTGGAAAATCTAATGGTTCTACATCGTTATAGGCACGTTTCTAAGTAATTCTTACAAGGGAACTTATATTTAAATATTTATGAATAAAAAATTATTCACCAAATTAATTAAGGGGATGTACATATATCAACCAACATAACGAATAGTCAGATGACATGTTAAAAATAGAAAAACTTGATGGTTAGTAGTTTGATCATATATGTATGTGGATGTACGGTCAGTTTTGTAAACAGATGATGACAAGTAGGTTTTTAGAGCGATCAAGAGGTAGGACATGTATACCATTAGATTCAAGTGACTTGTTTGCATGTGTAAGTTTTCCACATTATAGTTTTGATGGTTAGTTAGGCATATTTATTGGTGGTGAACAAGATGAACAGATCAGAATCTCAATCTGATGCATGCACAAATGGATGTAGAGATCAAGTAGGTAGTTTACTATGATCTGGTGGTCCAAAATTAAAGTGGATGATCAGACGTCTCTATCTAGTAGTGAATATTTGATAAAGCAGTTGGTTATGATGTATGAGTGAGGATACTTAGATATATGATGGTCTGTCTTAAAATCATCGGTCGGATGGCTTGATCTATGGATAAAGATCATTCTCAATGGTCAAATTCATGTTGGAGAATAGATGTAAGGTCAGAATAGCTAAATTGGTATCGTACACATGTACACACTAAGTTAAATTTCATGGTAATACTCAAGAACTTTCAATACTCAAGTATTGAAAAGTTCGGGGTGTTCCACGTAACACATAGGAAGTTGCTTGCCTCTGACCTCTCATGTTAAGGCCGACCTAGCCGTTGCGACTGAGACAACCAAGTAAAGCAGTAGTGGCTCTCCCTGTTCGGGTTTGGATAGCAATGAGGATGACCTTGGTTACTGCTTGAGCTGTTGAAAGGCATGTTCGCAATCGTCATCCCATGTTGGTTTCATCTTGCCTTTCATTAGTTGGAAGAATGGTAGGCACTTGTCTATAACTCTGGAGACAAATCTGTTGAGGGACACAATTCTTCCTGTGAGGCATTGAATTTCTTTTGTAATTTTGGACGAGCTCATGTTCAACAGTGCCTGGATCTTGTCTGGATTTGCTTCAATTCCCTTATGATTCACTAAAAAGATGAGGAACTTTTTCAAGCTTACCCCAAAGGCGCACTTATTAGAGTTCAACTTCATCTAGTATTTCCTCAGGATGGTGAATGTTTCTTCGACGTCAGCCACGTGGTTTGTCGCTCTGGTGCTCTTGACTAGCATGTCACCGACGTAGACTTCTATAGAATGCCTGATTTGCTTAGCAAACATCTTGTTAACAAGGCATTGATATGTTTCTCCAGCATTTTTCAATCCAAAAGGCATGACCTTGTAGAAGTAGAGCCCTTTTTTGGTGACAAAGGTCACTTTCTGCTTGTCATGTTCGTGTATGACGATCTGGTTATAACCCGAGTAGGTGTCCATGAAGCTGAGGAGCTCGTGCCGGCTGTGCTGTTGACTAGTTGGTCGATCCTTGACAGAGGAAAACTATCTTTTGAGGCACGCTTTATTCAAGTTTGTGTAGTCGACACATATCTACCATTTTTCATTTGATTTCTTCACCAACACGACATTTGTAATCCTGTCGGGATAGTAGATTTCTTTAATAAATCTGGCCTCGAAAAGTTTGTTGACCTCTTCATCGATGATTGTGTACTGCTCTGGTTCGAACACTCATCATTTTTGTCTCACAGATCGATGGTCGAGATTGATTTTTAGTTTGTGGACCATCACCTTCGGATTGATGCCAGGTATGTCCTGGTGTGCCATTGGAAGACATCAGCATGCCGCTTTAGTAGGCCGATGATCTCGTCATGTTGATCTACAACTAACAGTGAGTCGACCTGAACCGCTCGAGTTGCTTCGGTCTCGTAGAGAAGTATGACCACTGGATCTTCCACTGGAGACCCTCTCTCTACAAATTCTTCTCAAGGATCCAGAGATGTAATCGCCATCATCTGCCAATGTGCTTTTGCCCTAATTGTCGTTGAGTAGCATTGTAGGGCTTTATGCTAATCGCCCCTGACTTGACTAACACCATGCTTGATCAGGAACTTCATCGCAAGGTGGTATGTAAATACCGCTTCTCTGATGACATAAAAGGATGGTTGTCTTAATATTATGTTGTAGAAGGAGGGGCATCCGACCACAAGGAAGTAGATCATCACGATGGTCTAGTTGTGACCATCTCCTGTAGTCATGGACAGTAGTCACCCCGAACGTGAGTAAGGGAGTGTGGATACAACATAGTCTGGACCTCCCAATTCCCATTTTATCAAAGATGGTGATGAAGATTGGCCACGACCATGGTCACCACCAAGGCATCATCATGTGGGTGGTGGATTCCTTGGGTGTCTTCCTCAGTGAAGGTTAAGCTGCATGGAATCAACTTCTGCTCATTCGCAACTTTACTTATGAGGTGTATGTGATGCTTTGTGCTATTACTACTAATGTTTTTAGAATAAATTACGAGCTCTGTTCGAGTCCCCACCTCCTATGGTTCCTCCTAATATCGTGTGAATTTCACATGTCGCTTCATTGTATTTTTATCACCTTGTGGTTTATCCCTTTTATCAGGTCGCTCATTCCTCCTCTCGTTGATGTATTCCTGTAGGTGTCCGCCTCGAATGAGGGACTCGATCTCTTCCTTGAGGTCAAAACATTCGACGATGGTGTATCCTTGGTCGTGGTGGAAGTGACAGTACTTCCACTTATCAGTCCTGTCTACATCGGCCTTCATCCTGCTCTGCCACTTCAGGATCCTTTTGTCATGAATTTCGATAAGGACTTGCTTGGGAGTCACGTTAAGTGGGCTATATGAGCAGAACCTGCTCTTCAGTCATCAGCTCAGTCATTGACCTCTGCCCGGATCATCATCCATTCTCTTCTTGCTGTTGATGGTGAGCGGTTCCCTCTGCCCCTTGTGATTCCTCTCATTAGCTGAGCTACATTTGCTCCTAGTAGCTTTCTGCTAGCTGAAGAGCCCCTTCGCACTAGACTATGTCTGGACTTGGTTAAGGAGATTGTTGAGTGTCAAATATTGCATATTCTCCCCTATTTATATCTTAACATGAAACTGCTTAATGGTATATTTTATGCATTTTTGTGTTGCAAGGTGAATTTGAGAGCTTGGATTGAAAACAATGCTAAAAGCATGGATTTAATGCTCAAAAATCACTAAGGTAAAAGATGGATCTTAGGAGACCAAGAATAAAGAATTCACATGCCAAAGATCCAAGGAAACCAAGTACATAGGATGAAGAAAAGAGTTGAAAGAATGCAGAATCCCTAGCAGAAAACAGGACATTTCGGTCCGACCCGAGCCAACTTCGGTCCGACCAAAATCAAGATAATTTGGTCCTACCTGATCTAACTTTGGTCCGACTGAAGTACTTCAATTGGAGTCAGTCCGACTTAAATTTGACAAATTTTCTACACAAGAATTTTTAGCATCAACTTCGGTCCCACCGAAGTCAACTTCAGTTCGACCAAAATTGTGCATAATTGTCCAGTGAGAAAGTGTGATTTCCAATCTTAATTCAGTTCGACCAAAGCATAACGCAGGAGTTATACAGAGTGCGTAACTTGAGGCGGCTTCCGAAAATTTCAAGGAGTTGCATAAGATGGGGCTTCACAAGTATAAATAGGAGTCCCTAAGAAGTTCCTAGGTATCACCTATGGTTCAAGGAGTGGAGCAAAAGGGTGGAGCTGCCGCTTGGGAGTTTTTATCTTCTTCCTTAGTTGGTCTTTTTGTTTTGTTTAAGAGTTCTTAGTTTAATCATGTCTATGGTTGGCTAAACCTCTTAGATAGGGCTAAGAGGTGAAGCTTGTAGCATGATGAGGATGTTTACTTTGCTTTTATTCTTGTTTATATTGAACTTCATAGACTTCTAGTTGATTTTAAGGAATATTTTTAGTTTTCAATGGTTTATTATGACTCAAATTATAATAGATCTGTGATAGCTTTAGATATCTTCTTTTCTTAATTGAGATTGTGGGATTAGTAAATCCTGTTGTTTGTCATCGTATCCGAGGCATGGTTGGGTGATGGAATCGCTTCCAAATCCTCACAATTCTCCGCCTTGGAGACTAGATTAATGAAAAATTCAAAGATTTGATCATCTCTTTCTCCAACTAGATAAGATAGGGCTCTTACTCCAGTTGGATCTCTTGAATCAAGCAAGGTGGCATCACAATTACTCCCTTTATTCCAGATTTTAGATTTACATCTTCTTCTAGTTCTACTTATAGTTATTTTTAGAAATGTACAAGATTATTCCCTATGGATTCGACCTCGGTCTTACCGAAATTATTACTACATCACGACCCTACACATGGGGTTGTAAATAAGTTTTTGGCGCGTTGCCGAGGAATACGGTTACATTTTTTTGAAATTAATTAGTTACGTTAAGATTAGAGCTTTTACGATTCGTCAGCTTTTAGATTTTATTTTTAGGATTTTTCTTTTATTTTTCTTTTCTCTTTCTTCTTTTAAGATTGCTAACACAGTTTGATTGTTTTGATTTTGTAGGATTTTTAATTGTAGTTCTTCTCTTCTAGTAACTTCTTCCATCTACTTACTTTCTATATTGCTGTAGATTTTTTTTTTTTTAGAATTAAATTCAGAATTAGGGTTTCACCATGCATATGCAAGAGTGGGAACGTCAGTATCCTGAGATACTTCTAGAAAATGAGAAATATTGTGAAGGGATGTCCGATGATTATGTTAGAAAACAACTTATGTCTCAAAATTTTGCTGAAACCATGATTAAGAACCGACCAGAATATAATGCTCCACCTATTAAGAAGTCTATATGCGATCATATGAGGGAGAATAATTACACCCCACCGATTAAGAGAATAGTACATGATTGTTGGGGTGATAATGTGTACCAACAACCATCAAACTCTCCCACCTATGACCCGCATGACTATAATCAGTGGAAACATTAAGATTGGAGAGACGAACCAACAATAGATTATAATGGCTATTCTCTTGGATCCCCTACTTTTGAAATCCAAACAGAAACAATCCAAGAGAATTCACTTTAGAATTCCACACGAACTCTAGAGTTCATCCAAGCATTATAAGAAGTTTCAAAAGCTATGCAAGAGATAAGTTCACGCTCTGCGAGTAAGGAGAATACTGAAATTGAGAATGAGAAGTTGAATCTTGTTAATGAGCATACGGTTCAATTTTTCGATGAGTCAATCTCAATGACTGTCCAAATGAATGATTAAGAGACATGGGTATCTTTCAAATATAATAATGCTGACACACTCCATTCACATGACACATTTGATCTCAATGAGGAGGACGAGGCTAGTTTATTCGAGCCTTAACCCAACATAGAAATACAATATGAGGAAAGTGATCCCAACTCACTTGTGAATTGTACTGAATTAGACAATGATGAGGAGTGGGATGGCAACCATAAGTTTACAGCCCAAATTTCCCAGGAATCAATCTCAATTATGGTTTAGGTAAATGATCAAGAAGTACAAGGAATTGTTGACCATAATGATCTACTCCACCTATCTGACACATTTAATTAAATGTGGAGGGCGAGTTCGTTCCTAGTGAACCGCATGACCCTTTTGAGGCCTGCTCAGCCCACTCTCCTGATTTAAATGATGATTTGATTAGGCAGATGGATGACTTGCTAGACATGACTCTGGTATTTAAAACTACCTAGTGGAAGCCACCATTGGAACAGTCATCCCTTGATTATAAAATGCCTCTACTGACTAGTATTAATGAACTGAGTCTTCACATTAAATCTTCACCTTTTGATTCTTAATCTATCTATGCAGGGCAAGGCGAGATGTATCCGGTGATGATCGACTCTCACCAAGATGAAGAGTAAGAGAGCATGTTTCACTCTATTCTCAAATATGATAGAGCCCATGGGCATATCATCACAAACCTCAATGTGGAAAATGAGTCCCTCTCAACTGAATCTCTCCACTCTTTGGAAGATTGTTTGATACACTTTGAGAATCCTAATGACTACATGATTCAAGAAATAGTGGATGCCTTTCAAGACAATGCCTCGGTAAATGTTACTGACCGAGGAAATCCTTATTCTGAAAAACCTCCTTCTCCAGATCCTGAATTTTTACCATTAAGGGACAAGGAGCTGAGAATTGAACTGAAGTTTGAAACTTCGGAATGTGTTGAGACTACACCACCACCTACTAAGAATTTTTTTTTTTTTAATTTCATATAATCGTAGTCTCTAATTCACCATATTGTACTAACTTTGAAAATTTTTCTATCATATGTGAATCATATATACTTTGGACACCTCAGGAGATTAAAAGGAAACTTTATGGTGAGGTCCATAAATTTCTCTAGATATTCATGCTCCAGGGCATCCAAACTTATCGTAAAAAGGGCTTTTGGATTATCTTGTCGAGAAACCTACTAAAAAATTTATCAAGATACTGGCCGGAGGAGGAACCTTGCTGCATGATTGAGTAGATTTCCCTTGCTTTCCTAGTTTAGGATTAGAATTTATTTCTTTCATAAGATCATGGTAGTTTTCTTTTGGTTTGTCTAATCTTTGTGCTAACCCATCTTCACACTGAGATCCTTGAATTAATAGTGTATATTCTACTTCTTCAAGTACTACCTTTCCATCACTTCTCCTTTCTTTTCGTTGTCTCATGTTGAGGGTCAAATATTTTATATTAGACCTCAATTATTACTTGATTTTTATGTACATGATAATATTTAACATTCTATTTTAATCGTGTTTATGTTGCAAGGTGAATTTAGGATCTTAGACTAAAAAAGGGTACTAAAGGCATGGATTTTATGCTCACAAACCACCAAGGCAAGGGACGAATCCTAAGAGACCGAGATCGAAGAATTTACATGCCAAAGATCCGAAAAAATCAAGTGATTAAAGTTAAAGGGGCCTGAAAATCATCCTGAATGCAAAATCACAGGGTTCCCACCATTTGTTTGGCTCGAAACTTTATATCTGGCCTGAGGACCCTAAATTAATCGTACATGTCAAAATCCATCCCTTAGATCTTTGTGGAAGTGGCCCAATGGACAGATCAACCCATAAATCACTGATCTGGGGGCCACCTGATCTCTGGATATGCTTCAATTTTGGTCTCAACCCCTTAAATTAGAGGGAAAAATGGATGAACGGATTGAATTTCTCATATACATCATAGTGGACCCCACATGTACATGTGCGTGTGCATAGCCGGTGCACTCCCGCACCGCACTGGACTGGGCAAACCGGTCAAGGGTCGTTGACCTGATCCGCTTTCTAATTACGCACAATGTCCGCAATCAACGGACGTTGTGATGATCAATGGCTCATCCCCATCGTCCCAATGGATGATCTGAACTGTTCATTCGATCTAGACGGTGGGGCCGACCCGCACACAAGAAAATCAAGTTCAAATACAGGATGGATGGTGGAAGTAAAGATTCAGTGGGCCGCAAAATAGACGGCCAAAAACACCCTATCCCGATCGATTTTTTTCCACGCATCCAATGGATGGAGTGGATTTCTCCGTTGACTTCAATCATGGGGCCCCCAAGCATCAGCGCAAGTTGATTTTCAAAGGCCCTGCGTCTGTGAGATCTGGCCGCTGTGAGCCGTTCTGTGATTATGGACACGGTCGGATCCATGATCCAGACCGTCCACAAGCTGCAATAGGTGGCCACGACCCTATTCATGAAGTTAAATCAAGTTTTGGGATGATCAGCATCCTGAAAATCAGTTTCATATGCAAATTGTTTTACGTTTTCTTTTGCACACGGTTTTCTGCGTAAAGAGCTGCGTAAAAGCTCCCTTCAATGACTCCAATAGCTATCGCCTCATGTGGCTATAAAAGAGAGAGAGGCAGAGACATGGAAAGGCATCTTAGGACGTGAGCAAGGAGGAGAGAGAGAGAGAGAGAGAGAGAGAGAGAGAGAGAGAGAGCATGGCCGGCTGGGAGTTTCTTCCTTCTACTTCAGTTTTT
This sequence comes from Magnolia sinica, assembly GCF_029962835.1. Lineage (NCBI taxonomy): Eukaryota > Viridiplantae > Streptophyta > Magnoliopsida > Magnoliales > Magnoliaceae > Magnolia > Magnolia sinica. The sequence continues at coordinate 86,839,541 of NC_080578.1, read as the reverse complement.
CTTTCCTTTTTATGTCATTTTTTTTCTGAGATTTAGAACATCATGTTTATGATGAGCTAAACCTCTTAGCTAGGGTTAAGAGGTGAAGCTTATAACGTGATGGGGTGTTGTTTATAGCTTTGATTCATGTTACGCTGAACTCTCTTTGATTTTGGTTTGATTGAAAGGAATATTCATAGTTTTCAATGGTTTATTGTGACTTAAATTACAATGGATCTGCGGTAGCTTTGAGTATGTTCTTTTCATTATTATGATTGTGAAGTTAGGAAGCCCTATTGTTCACCATCATCTCATGGACATGGTTGGATGATGGAATCCTTCCTAATGTTCATAACTCTTTCAGATTGGTTCTGGATTGGTTAAATTCTGTTGTTTGTTTTGTCTCATGAGCATGGTTTTGTGATGGAATCAATTCTAATTCTCATACCTCTCATCTCTTAAAAACTGGATCAAAGGAAGTTTAGATTTGGTTTTTAATGATATATCTTCCAACCGGATGAAGATGGGACTCTAAATTCAATTGTGTTTGTGAATCAAGCATAGATCTTCCTGATCTCTACAAGTGGATTGTGTTTGTGAATCTTGACACCCTAGTTTCCCATCTTTGAATTTTACAAGTTCTAGTTTAATATTTCACCATTATTCTCTTAGATTTCGCTAATTTATATTACATATTATTCTAGTTCTAGTTTTGGTTACTTTTAGAATACGTACAAGGTTCAGTCCCTGTGGATTCGACCTTAGTCTTACCGAGATTATTACTACATTGAAACCCTATACTTAGGGTAGTAAACAAGTTTTTGGCACCATTGACGGGGACTGACGGTTGCATTTTTCTGAGATTAACTAGTTTTTGGGTTAATTTAAGATTAGGTTTTTATATTTTCTAACTTTAGGTTTAGGTTTTTCTGTTTGAAGTTTTTTATAAACTAACCTAACTTTCCTATCTTGTAGGACCTTGAGTTAGACTTTCTAAATTATTAATATCTTTCTAATGTTTCTATTTTTCTATTTTTAGTATGAGGGTTTTATTTTCTATTTTTAGAAACTTTCAATTTTTAGGATCTCTTTTATTTTTAGAAATTAACTTACTTTCTAATTTAGGTTTAGAACTTTCCTAATTTATTTTTAGAAACTTTCTATTTTTCATTTTTTAGGAATTTTTCTTTTTTAGAAACTACTTTACTTTCTATTTTTTTTTATAGAAACTTTCTAATTTTGCACTTTCTATTTTTAGAAATTGACTTGTTTTGTTTTTTTTTTTTTTTTTTTGCAGGATCTTAATTTAGGAACTTCTAATTTGGTAACCTCTTTCCAACTCTTCTTTCTCTTTATTTCTAGATTTCTATTTCTTTTCTTCTTTAGTTTTAGGTTAGAATCTGAGATTGAGGGCTGTGAGTGTTTCATGCCCAAGTGGGTCCATGACAACACTCGACGTCTCTTGACTGAAGGAGGATTGGTTGAGGGGTTGACTATCCATCGCAAGACTAGACACTGCTTGAGATCCCTAGAGTTAATTGAGGTTATGACTGCAAATCAACTGGCCAATCGACTAGAAGGACTACCTCAACCTAGGGTTGGGGAAGTCAAGGATGAGAATGGGGTGCATCAAGTACCCCCCGCCTCGTACTTTACGAGATTATTTACAACCGGCGGGGGTGAGCAAGCCCTCATGCATGGTTTTTACAGAGAATACGGGACACATAGATATTAAGTCAGGGGTGATCTAACTCCTTCCTAAATTTCATGGGCTTGAGTCAGAAAATTCATATTTACTTCTGAAAGAGTTTGACAAGATCACAGTCACTCTATACTTTCCTAACGTGTCTGATGACACGGTCAGGTTGAAACTTTTTCCTTTTTCTTTGAAAGAGAAAGCTAAGACGTGGTTACATTCACTACATCATTGATTTATTGATAGATGGAATGACATAACAAGAGAGTTTATAAAGAAAATTTTTTCATATCATAAGACGAACACCCTTAAAAAGTCAATCATAAACTTCACCCAAAGGGAAGATAAAACATTCTTCCAATGTTGGGAGCGGTTCAAGGATCTTATCAGTTCATGCCCACAACATGGTTTTGAAATGTAGCGCGCATCATGAACTTTTTCTATGATGGACTGACATCACCCATGCGCCAATTAGTCAAGACAATGTGTAATGGGGAATTTATGAATAAAGGTGTCGATAAGGTGTGAGACTTCTTTGATAAACTTGCTGAAAGCACACAATCATGGGACATCTCTCCAAAACCAAGCACCGTGTGTAGGCCGACTCAATTTAAGGAAAGGGGTGGAATGTATCTCCTGAAAGAGGACGATGATATCAGTACTAAAGTAGCTAATCTCATTAGGAAACTCGAAGCCATGGAATTAAAGAAGGACAAGGCTAACGAAACTGTTTGCGGTATTTGTGCTTGCAACGTTTACATAACTGAAAATTGTCCAATAATACCTGCCTTCCAAGAGGTGTTGAATGAGCAATCCAATGCCGTGAACAATTACCAAAGACCTTTCAATGGACCTACCTCCAATACATTTAATCCTAGTTAGAGAAATCATCCAAACTTCAGTTGGAGGAATGGACAAACTGCTACCTCACAAGGTTTATTTAATCAAATTCCAAATCAAGTGAGACCTCAAGAAGAACCGGTTCCAAATTCCACACAAACCTAAGAGCTTACTCAAGCAATACGAGATCTTATGAAATATATGCAAAAGATGGATTCACATGTTACGGTTATAGAAAATGGGATGTTTCCTGCTCAACCTCTCCCCAATCTTAAACCGCAATACGAGATAAGTGATCCAAGCTCTTCAAATCAGGTGAAGCAAGCTAAATCTATCACCACTCTTAGGAGTGGGAAAATAATTGACAAATCTATTCTGGTAAGGGCATGAAAAGCCTAAGGATTCTGACTGAGGTGGTACTCGGGTCTTTGTACGAATTTTTTCGAGATGTTACAGATTGCTCCATTTCCCCAACGGTTGGTTGTACCAAAACCTCTCTCTAACTCTCAAGACATTCTCGAGGTGTTGAAACAAGTGAAGGTCAATATTCCTCTACTTTATGCACGACCAAAAGATGACAAAATATTCAAAAGAAAATCTTCTCAACTGAGAAAGTGAGTGTCATCCTAAAGCAAGATGTGCCACAGAAATTCAAATATTCCGATAGCCCAACCATCACTTGTGTAATTAGGAATTACCGCATTAAGCATGCACTTCTTGACTTAGGAGCGAGTGTAAATCTGATTCCCTACTCAGTGTACAAACAGTTAGGATTAGGTGAATTAAAACCCACCTTAACCACATTACAACTTGTCGATCGCTCTATTCGTGTACCGAGAGGGATAATTGAGGATGTGTTGGTCCAGGTTGACAGATTCTACTATCCTGTAGATTTTATCATCCTGGATACTGAACGCATCAGTAACATGAGCACTCAGATTCCCGTCATTCTTGGTAGCCCATTCCTTGCCACTTCAAACGTAATCATTAATTGCAGGAATGGAGTCATGAGTATATCTTTTGGGAATATGACATTAGAGTTAAATATCTTTTTCAATACAAGCAGACGGTTGGAGGATGGTGACGATTTCCACGACATTAACATGATTGATTCTTTCGTGAAAGATAGAACGCCTTTGACCTTATCCTCTAATCCTCTAGATACGTGCCTGGCCCACTCTCATAATTTTAATGATGACATGATTAGAGAGATGGGTGTCATGCTTAATACTGCGCCAGTTCTTAAAGTTAACCGGTGGAGGTCACAATTTAAAGAGTTACCCCAAACTGATGAAGTGCCTCTACCGTCTAACCTCAAGTCACCAAAGCTTGACCTAAAACCTTTGCCCTTTGATTTGAAATATGTTTATTTAGTTGAAGATGAGACATACTCGGTGATGATCTCTTCCCACCTAGAGAAAGAACAGGAGAGTATGCTTATATCTACTCTCATTGAGCATAAGAGAACCCTTGGATGGACGATTGTGGATCTCAAGGGAATCGACCCTTGGATTTGTATTCACTGCAGATATCTTGAGGATAATGCGAAGACTTCTCGGCAATCACAACGTAGACTAAATCCAAACATGAAAAAAGTGGTCCAAGTTGAGGTTCTTAAACTATTCAATGTGGGTATCATATACCCCATATCCGATAGTCAATGGGTGAGTCCAACTCAGGTGGCTCCTAAGAAGTTCGGAATCACCATCATAGTCAATGCCAATAATGAACTCATACCAACTAGAGTTACTACTGGTTGAAGAATGTGCATTGACTACAGGAAGTTGAATACCATCATGAGGAAGGACCACTTTCCTTTGCTCTTCATTGATTAAATTTTGGAAAGGTTAGCTGGTCATTCCTATTACTATTTCCTTGATGGGTATTTAGGCTACAATCAGATAGAGATAGCTCCTGAAGATCAAGAAAAGACTACATTTACATGTCCTTACGGCACCTTTGCTTACCAAAGGATGCCATTCGGACTATGTAATGCCCCTGCCACTTTTCAGTGATGAATGATGAGTATTTTTTCTGATATGGTGGGGTCAATATCTAGAGGTCTTCATAGACAATTTCTCTATCTTCGGTCCATCTTTCAGCGAGTGCTTAGAGAGTCTTAAATGTATGCTGAAATGATGTGAAGAGAATAATTTGGTACTCAATTGGGAGAAGTGTCATTTCATGGTTTGTAAGGGAATTATCCTTGGACATATCATCTTGTCCAAATGAATCGAGGTAGATAAGGCAAAAATTAATCTTATCTCTAACCTACCTCCTCCCAAAAACATACGAGATGTGTAATCCTTCTTAGGATCCACTGGGTTTTATAGAAGATTCATAAAGGACTTTAGTCTCCTCTCTCGTCCATTATGTAATGTACTTTAAAAGGATGCACCATACGAGTGGACTGAGCAATGCCAGAAAACTTTCATTAAGCTTAAGGGCATGTTAACCACTGCACTTATCATGTAGCCACCCGACTAGAGTCTTCCTTTTGAACTTATGTGCGATGCTTCTGATTATGCTCTTGGGGCAGTTTTAGGCTAGAGAAAAGAAAAGAAGCCTTACATTATCCATTACGGAAGTATAACTCTAAATCCTGCCCAAGTGAACTATTCGACTACGGAAAAGGAACTTCTGACCGTAGTGTTCGCTTTGGACAAATTTCGGTCATACTTGATCGGATCCAAAATAATCGTTTACATAGATCATGCGACGCTCAAGTATTTTCTTTCTAAGAACAAGGCTAAGCCCCGCTTGATAAGATGGATCCTCCTACTCCAAGAATTTGATTTAGAAATAAAGGATAAAAAGTGAGTAAAGAACGTAGTGGCTGACCATCTTTCCCGCCTTAATCCCTCTGATTCCCTTGAAACAGCACATATTAATGACATGTTCCCTGATGAATAATTTTTCAAAGTCTCCCATTCACCTTGGTTCGCTGATATTACCAATTATCTTGCCACAAGTTTCACACCGACACATTGGACTGCGAAAGATAAGAAGAAATTTTTTACCGAGGTGTGCAAATTCTTCTAGGATGATCCATATTTGTTTAAATATTACCCAAACTAAATATTAAGGAGATATGTGCTAGACGATGAGCATCAGAGTGTCATCTCCTTCTGTCACTCATAAGCCTGTGGTGGGCACTGTTCTGTTAAAAAGACCATGGCTAAGATTCTGTAGTGTGGCTTTTACTGGCCCACTTTGTTCAGGGACACTCATGAGATTTGCAAAGCTTATGAGTGTTGTCAGAAATTGGGAGCATTGTCCCATTGAAATATAATGCCCTTGAACCTCATTCCTATCATAGAAGCATTTAATTGCTAGGGCATCGATTTCATGGGACCATTCCCCCAATCCTTTGAAAATTTATATATTTTGTTTACTATAGACTATGTCACTAAATGGGTTGAAGTAATTCTGTGCTAGAACAATGACCATCAAACGGTCATTAAATTCTTAAAAGAGAACATCCTTTCCTGGTTCAGAACGCCTCGAGCATCATTAGTGATGGGGGCTCACATTTCTATAATATACCATTCAAGAATTTAATGAAGAAATATGGTATTTCTTATAAGGTGCGCACTCCATACCACCCACAAACAAGTGGGCAAGTTGAGATTTTCAATAGAGAGATCAAACACATTTTGCAAAAGACAGTTAACCCAATAGTAAGTATTGGTCAATCCGATTGACCGATGCCTTATGGGCTTACCGTACTGCATTTAAAACCCCTATTGAAATGTCTCCCTTTAGACTTTTCTATGTGAAAGCTTACCACTTTCCTATGGAGTTGGAACATAAAGCCTATTGGGCGATCAAAAATCTGAACTTCAATCTGGACAATATTGACTCGCTACGCAAACTTCAGTTGAATGAATTCGAAGAAATCCGGAACGATGCGTACGAGAACTCGAGAATTTACAAGGACGGGATGAAAGCGTTTCGTGGCCAACATATTCTACGAAAATCATTCACACCAGGTCAGAAAGTCCTTTTGTATAATTCTCGAGTACATCTCTTTTCGGGTAAGCTTCGATCTCATTGGACCAACCCTTTCACTGTTATCAATGTTTATCCTCATGGGGCTGTCGAGATTCGAAATCTAGACAATGACAATGAGTTTAAAGTGAATGGACATCAATTAAAGCCATTTGTCAAGAAATTTGATTAAGAGGACATGTCCATGCCTCTGACGGATCATGTGTACCAAGATTGATTTCCTAATCTGATGGAGGTATAGGTAGGTTTACTGCTTTCATAGGACTAGGGTAGTTTGCTTTTTATCGTTCTAAGATAGTCAGCTTTATGCCGTTAGGATAGGTTGCTTTCCAGTTGTTCTAAGATAGTTTACTTTGTTAGTTTAACTCTTGTGCTAAGCCTCCTTCCCTCTGAGATCTCTTTGGAAAAAGCTGTTCAATTTCCTTGTCAGGTACTATCTTTCCATCACTTCTCCTTTACTTTCGTTGTCTCATGTGCATTGCATGCATATATCTTTTACATTAAGGACAATGTAGATTTTAGGTTGGGATGGGAGATTAGGTTACCTAATTAGTATTTTCTTGGTTTTGAGCAAAAATTGTGAAAATTTTTAAAACTTTTCTGAAAATTTTTATGATTTCAAAGTGATTTTGATGGCCATCTTTGATTTAGAAATATAAGATACGTAATGTTGGTAATTTATGACTCTTGGATTCAGCTATCTGTCAGATTTCACTGTTAAGTTTGAATTGATAATCCATGATTAGAAATTTTAAACATTGATTGAGTCATGATTTCACATGTCACACCTAACTTACACGTGAAGGTTTCAATTCGATATTGAATTATTAACCTAGTAATCACTAAGCATGGGAGGAACCAACCTGAGAATTTGCCCGTCATGTACATTGAAAAAAAAAAAGAATACCCAGCTAAAAAATAGTTGTGTTCGAAAATGGCTACCTGTTAAAGATCTTTAAAAAGGTTGACACAACGTGAAGCCATCGATGAAAAAATCAAAAGCTGGAAGAATAAAAAGGCTGAACTGTAAGGCAAGTTTCAGGTTAGATTGGGTTATCCAGGAATGCTGTATTTGATTATCAATGTTATCATAAAAATTGGCGATTGGACTCTTAATGATGATAAGTCGAGATTACACTATACACCCATGGAACTCAATGTTTAGAATTGTTCTAATGAATGGATTAATACTTTGAACTTGACCATGAAGTTTACTGTGGGCTTGAGTGTAAGAGAAAGTAATGCCCAACATTCGTGTATCTTAGAATTCTATTATTTAGATTGTTTTCAAAAATCACTCGAGTTTATAAAAATTATCCTGTGATTCTCAACTTTTTTTTCGAATATTTTGCTTGGGACTAGCAAAATGCTAGTTGGGGATTGTGTTTAGGGTCAAATATTGCATATTAGACCCCACTTATTACTTAATTGGTTTTACGTACATGATAATGTTTAACATTCTATTTTAATCGTCATTATGTTACAAGGTGAATTTAGGAGCTTGGACTGAAAAAGGATACTAAAGACATGGATTTTATGCTTACAAATCACTAAGGCAAGGGACGGATCCTAGGAGACCGAGATCAAAGAATTTAGATGCCAAAGATCTGAGAAAATTAGGTGATTGAAGTTAAAGGGGCCTAAAAGTCGTCCTGAATGCAAGATCACAGGTCCCACCATCCGTTTGGCTCGAAACTTTATATCTGGCTTGAGGACCCTAAATTAACCATACACGTCGAAATTCATCCCTTCGATCTTTGTGGAAGTGGCCCAACGGATAGATCAGCCCATAAATCACTTATCTGGGGCCCACCTGATCTTTAGATATGCTTCAATTTTGGTCTCAACCCCTTAAATTAGAGGGCAAAACGGATGAACGGAGCGGATTTCTCATATACATCATAGTGGACCCCACATGTACACGTACATGTGCACAGCCGGTGCACTCCTGCTCCGCATCGGACCAGGCAGACTGGTCAAGGGTCGTTAACCCAATCTGCTTTCTAATTACGTAAAGCGTCTGCAATCAACTGACGTTGTGATGATCAATGGATCATCCCCATCATCCCAATGGACGATCTGAACCGTTCCTTTGATCCAGATGGTGGGGATGACCCTAGATATGGTGTCCAAGTACTGCTATGCACATGCACACACGAAAATCAAGTTCAAACGTAGGAGGGATGGTGGAAGTAAAGATTAAGTGGATTGCATCAACGAACGGCCAAAAATACCCCTTCCCGATCGAATTTTCACCGCACATCCAATGGATGGAGTGAATTTCTCCGTCGACTTCAATCATGGGCCCTACCAAGCATCAGCACAAGCTGATTTTCACAGGCCCTGCGTCCGTGAAATCCGGCCACTGTGGGTCGTTCTGCGATCATTGACACAGTTGGATCCATGATTCGGACCATCCACACACTGCAACAGGTGGCCACGACCCTATCCATGAAGTTAAATCAAGTTTTAGGATGATCAGCATCCCGAAAATCAGTTTCAAATGCAAACTGTTTTGTATTTTCATGCGCACACAATTTGCTGCGTAAAAGCTCCCTCCACCGACCCCAACAGCTACCGCCTCATGTGGCTATAAAAGAGAGAGAGGCAGAGACATGGAAAGGCATCCTGGGACATGAGTAAGGAGGAGAAAGAAGAGAGAGAGAGAGAGAGAGAGAGAGAGAGAGAGCATGGCCGGCTGGGAGTTTCTTCCTTCTACTTCGGTTTTTCTTTCCTTTTTATGTCATTTTTTTCTTACATTTAGAACATCATGTTTATGATGAGCTAAACCTCTTAGCTAGGGCTAAGAGGTGAAGCTTGTAGCGTGATGGGGCATTGTTTATGGCTTTGATTCATGTTATGTTGAACTCTCTTTGATTTTGGTTTGATTGAAAAGAATATTCATAGTTTTTAATGGTTTATTGTGACTTAAATTACAATGGATCTGTGATAGCTTTGAGTATGTTCTTTTCATTATTATGATTGTGAAGTTAGGAAGCCTATTGTTCACCATCGTCTCATGGACATGGTTGGATGATGGAATCCTTCCTAACATTTATAACTCTTTTAAATTGGTTGTGGATTGGTTAAATTCTGTTATTTGCTTTGTCTCATGGGCATGATTTTATGATAGAATCAATTCTAATTCTCATACCTCTCATCTCTTGAAAATGGATTAAAGGAAGTTCAAATTTGGTTTTTAATGATATATCTTTTGTAAGGCTCGTATCCTAGTTCGTACCATTCTGTAGGCTTCCTCGATCCTTTCGGTCGAATTTTGGCAACCTTCGACCCGTATCTGACGTTTACGAGCGTTCTTAAGCCGAGACTTGCATACCGAAGTCGGCTTGACCTGAAACTTATACCCTTGCGACCGCACCGTCGCCCCGGTTCCAATGCCGCGACTCGCACACCGAACCGATACTCAGACCAGGAGATGTGGGCTTGCGTTCATTCTAAAAAAAACGTCGCGCCTTGCGAATTCTGAGAGAATCTCTACAACATGTCACATTAAATTAAGTCAAGTACACCACCTTACCTCAATGCCACCTTACCCTACAACAAGTACAAATGACCACTCCCTCTTTTCCCACAAGCCAACACTTTCTCTCTCCTAACCACTCCTCTTTTACAAAAATTCATACACAACCATACCTCCCCATCCCCTTCCATACAACACCCATCCCTTTAATATATTATTTCTCTCTTTCTCTCATTTCTCAAAAACTCAATCCCAAGCAACAAACAAGTTCCAACATCCAAGCCTTCCCAACCTTTCCCAAATCAACAAGTGTGGCCCACCCTCTCATCTCTCATCCCCATCATCAAAACTCTATCATCCACCGTCAAAAGTTGACCATAGGAGCTAAGGAAGCTAAAGGAGCAACAAGGAGGCTAATAGGTGGGTGATCTATGATTTCTACCATTAATCTTGATGATATGAGGGCCCGCTTGTGATGGGACCCATTTTGATGTATGCATTGTAAGAAAGGGAGGGCTATAGTAGCGGGGTCCCTCCCTTCCATCATCGTCTCTCTCTCTCTCTCTCTCTCTCTCTCTCTCTCTCTCTCTCTCCTTTCCTATTGCAGTCCGCCTTGAAGAATGGTTTAGATCCACACCGTGGATGGTGGAAATCCCACCTTAATGTATGATCCATACCATCCAGTGATCAGGCCTGGACGGAGGTAAATACAAATATCACCTTGATCCAACACGTGTGGCCCATTGGATGTGGGACGACCCACCTCTCTATTCATAACCAGGCCACCCGAATAATAATAAGAATAATGATAATAATAATAATAATAATAATAATAATAATAATAATAATAATAATAATCATATTAATATTTTAATATATATAGCCTATATATATTGTGGTGGCCACATGTGTGGACCCACCACGTTATGCACATCAGATCTGTACCATCCAAACCTCCAGGGGTCTGGAAGGTCTGGACGGTGGGCTCCTTATATCTAATATATATTATATTATATTATATTATATTATAGTATATATGCAACTCTCTGGAGGTGGACCACGACGTGGGACCCATCTTAATGCAAGCAATCTACACCGTCTAGAGTTTTGGACGGTGGGCTGACCTCGGGGCATGTATTATATCAAACCTTCCATCCATTTTTATAGCGGGCCCCACCCTCTGATGCATGTGTTGCATCTAACCGTCTACCCATTTAGTGAGCGTGGATCCCACCTACTGTATACGGTTCATCCAGCCGTCCATCCATTTGCCCCACCTTGACGTATTGTTTAATCTATGTCGTCCATCCAAATTTTGTGGGACCCATGATGCTTACTCCAGCCGTCCATTTCTGGATGGTACTGGATGGACCTCACCACGTGTGTGGGTCTCATCCACACCGTCTAGTAATCTGGACAGGTGGAGCCCACCGTGACGTAATCCAAACTGTCCCTCCATCTGGCGTTCCAGCAGCCCCACTTTGATGGATGTGATCCATCCAAATCGTCCATCTAATTAGCCACCTCGTCTCATGGCCTGAGACAAAAAAATAAAAAAAAAAATAAGGCAGATCTAATATCAAGTGGACCACACTGCAGAAAATAGTGGAATGAAAGCCCACCATTGAAACCCCTTTGGTCATAATAGTTTTAAATCAATATAATATTTGTTTCTCCTCTATATCCAGATCTTTGTGACCTTATGCACAGACTGGATGGAAAATAAAAGTTATGGTGGGCCCATTGGAATTTAACGGTGGAAATCATTGTCACCATTGTCATTTGTGGTATGGTCCAGATGATCCTTTGGATATGATTCATTTTTTTTATGCTTTATAATGATCTCTAACAATGGATGAATGGTGTATTGGACTTGGCCCATTTGATTCGGCCCATTGACTCGGCCCATTTGTATCGACCCATTTGATCGACCCAATTGACTTGGCCCATTTGATTCAGCCCATTGACTTGACCCATTTGTATCAACACATTTGATCGACCCAATTGACTTGGCCCATTTGATTCAGCCCATTAACTCGGCCCATTTGTATCGACCCATTTGATCGACCCAATTGACTTAGCCCATTTAATTCGGCCCATTGACTCGGCCCATTTGATTGACCCAATTGACTTGGCCCATTTGATTTGGCCCATTGACTCGGCCCAATTAATTTTGCCCGTTTGGATCAGCCCATTTGATTCAACCCGTTGATACGGCCTAATATTATATGCATTGGTCCATGAGTGAGGCCCAATGTAATGCGTATATGCCCCATAAGCGAGGCCCATGATGATGTGTAATAGACCCTTGTATGAGACCGTGAACCCATTATACAATTGACCCTTTGAACGTCATTCCTTGGGAGCAATGTTGGTTAAAGGTCCACATTAATGGGCAATGATGGTTGGACGCCCACATTTGTGACCTTCATTTAGGCCTTGTTAGGCCCTTCCTCATCATTCTCTCGTGGGTTAACCCTAATCAATGGGCCCCATTCGCCATAGACGAATGGTTTCGCGCTATTGGGTCTGATATAACTACTGCTAAGGGCCGATCTTTATATTATGGTTCGATCGGCTATTCATATATGGACCCCACCTTGCTTATAGGCTGATTATTGGTGCTGACTATCAAGGCTGATTTCGATTATTGAGACCAATTTCGATTGTCGAGGCCGATTCCGACTATCGAGGCCGATTCCGATTATTATCAAGGCCGATTCTAATTATTGAGGCCAATTCTATCGAGGCCGATTATCAATCGATTCTGATTGTCATGGCCGATTGTCGATTAGCGATCAAGGCTAATTATCATGACGATTGTCGATTCCGATTGTCGTGGCTGATTAACGATCGAGGCTGATTATCATGACCGATTACCGATTATCGAGGCCAGATATCGAGGCCGATTGTCGAGGCTCAAAGTGATGTATATGTGGCCCGTATTTGAGGCTCATTGGGATGTGTACTCAGCCTGTGTTTAAGGCTTAATGTGATGAATATGAGGTCTATGTGATGAGGCTCATTATGATGCATTTGAGGGCCAAGCAATGGAGCCCAATGTAATGTATATTAGGCCCATGTGAGAGGCCCATCGTGATGTGTATTAAGTTCTTGAGTAAGGCCCATGGTGTTGTATATTAGGCCCTTATGCGAGGCCATTGATCCACTATATGTTAGGCTCTATGTGGGCCATTCCTTGGGGGCAATGTTGGTTAAATGTCCACATTATCGAGGCCGATTGTTGATGTCAGTTATTGATACCGATTATGAGTATGGTACAGATAGTTTTTGGGACTCCCTGATAGGCAGAGTTATTCCACATAAGCGCACAATATGCGTAGGATTGATGCATGATTGGACCGCATGACTCATGCATCTTGCATTATGTGTTGTGGTTACTGTACGCCCTAGCGACATCAGGGATGTAGCCTCTACAATCATGTCGTGGATGGCCAGATGGGACACCAAAAATCTGTTACTAGCATCGGGCTACCATAGATGGCCCTGGGTGAAAATCCTTAAATCCTCTTGGTACCAGAGGATGCCCCAACGTCGAGACCAAGTAGATATATATGAGCGCATGAGGGCCGTATACTAGTAGGCCGCATCTCCCACTGTGTCGTGGTCGGTTGGAAGGGGGTGTGGCCTTACCCGCCTGAGGGAGTAGGCATAGCTAGGCTGAGTTTGACCAGCTCGTGAATGGGTCCGCTATCGACGTGCCGGGTAGATATTGGCTGACTACTGGCCAGGCGGATAGTGAGGTCTCTTCCACTTACCCAGTTGTGCGCTTGATGGGGCGGCAAGCTGGTGTAGAGTGTACTAGACCCTAGTGATGATCCCAGAGATGAACAGTACTGATATATGGATTTATTGGGCAGGAGTTGTATACTCATTCATTCATTCATTCACTATCCACTCGAGCTGGTGGTGCGCAACTATTTGTTACATGTGCCTTTGCAATGGTCAGGATTTTGGTTGAGGCGCGCGACTAACCTGAGATCAGGAGTTTACCACATTGAGTCTGACTATCCAAATTAGGTATGGGACTAGTTCGGATAGAAGTCTCTTGTGATGGATCCCATAGCATACGATACTACGTACTATCATCCCGACTTCACGCTCCAACATAGTCATTCCATTCGCACCGCATCTTGTATGACATCCGCGGCATATGGCATTTTGAGTTACTATGTCTCTGCTTTTATACGGTCTAGATACGGCTGGCTTTATTCGTGAACTCATCAAGAATTGTATATTGCATGGCATCTTCGGCATCTAACATTTTGGCTCTTTATGACTCCCCATTTGCAAGCTGATCTATATTGCGTATTCTAATATTGATTGACTCATGGACTTATTAGTATTTTCGCTTACTTTGATATCGTATGATTTATGATCTTACCAGTATTTTCGATGATTGTATAATTATGGCTTTGTATTGAATACTTGGCACTTATCTTGTGCACACACTTACACCACCCTCTAAGCTTTCTATAAGCTTATGCACGATAGATGTGTGCAGGTGATGTTATGTTGCAGCAGCGTGGAGCTTGGAGCACGTAGCTAACTTCTGGAGTTTTGATTTTGACATATGTATTTCCCTTTCAGCATTGTATTCAAATGTTTATATTAGTGGATATGTGATGGTGATGTTGCCCTTGTGATTTGGGTAAACTTGTGGTTATGCTGCTTACGAGGGAAAAAAAGTACATTGGAAAATCTTCCTTGTAAGATCCCAGAATCGGAACCTAGCATATGGGCGCTGGGAGCCGAGAATGGGGTACTACGGAGGCTGTCAGCGTTGGATTCGGCAATCGAAATTCTTGTGAATTCGATTTCTGGGTTTGGGGTGTGACACAACTAGATAAAGATGGAACTCTAAATCCAATTGTGTTTGTGAATCAAGCATAGATCTCCCTGATCTCTACAAGTGGATCTTTGACACCCTAGTTTCCTACCTTTGAATTTTATAAGTTTTAGTTTAATATTTTACCATTATTCTTTTAAATTTTTTTAATTTAGATTACATCTTATTTTAATTCTAGTTCTGGTTACTTTCAGAATATATACAAGGTTCAATCCCCGTGGATTCGACCTCGGTCTTACCAAGATTATTACTACATCGCAACCCTATACTTGGGGTAATGAACATCTCATATGCATTGCATGCCTATATCTTTTACATTAAAGACAATGTAGATTTTAGGTTAGGGTGTGGATTAGGTAAACTAATCAGTATTTTCTTAGTTTTGAGCAAATAACTGTAAAAAATTTTCAAATTTTCAAGATAAAACCTGTTTGGAAATTGATAATTTATGGATTAAGAATGCTTCGAGTATGATCATAAAATAGAAATCGAATTTTGAATTGTTGGAGTTTGATCGAATAAGTAGTTTATCACTTACAGTTCTTGCACTTAATTGATTAAGAGGAAGTTTGAATATCATGATGATCGAAATCACAAGACACGTTCAAGCTACTTTCTGTGAATAATGCTAGAATTTCTAATAGTTAGTATGTAAATCATTGATAAATGTTGAGAATTGGTCTTAAGAATTTTATCTACCTTAAAAGATTAAAGGGACCAGTTAAAAAACAAGAGATTGACAAAAAAGTCATGTATGATGAAAAGAGTGGAAAAGAATGAAAAAGAATGAAAGAATGTAAAGTCTGAAAAAGAATGGAGATAAAGAGACTAGAAATACTGAATGAATACAAGTGATCGTCGATATAAAATCAAAAACTGGAAAAAGAAGGAAAATGGCATAAGTTCAAAATCAACACTTAAGTTTTCAACCAATCTTGAAGTGGTGAGCATGGCTAAAATTATGAAATAATAGTAAGTTGATTTTCACCAAGCACAGTAAAAAACTTGATATATGAGCTTATACTCTAATTTAATTGATAAAGAACTTATTTGATTGATTGCTTATGTGATTCGGCTCTAGGTTTTCAAAATCTCGCTTTCTCGTCTTAATCCTAATCATTCATACTTGATTGCACAAAGGATCGATTTCTGAAAAAGGTTTGACCATGGAGAATTGAGAATTGCTTCATGCATGTTTTTACTCGAGACTAGTAAAATTCTGGTTGGGGAGTGTGTTGAGTGTCAAATATTGCATATTCTCTCCTATTTATATCTTGGTTTTATGAACATGATACTGCTTAATGGTATATTTTATGCATGTTTGTGTTACAAGGTGAATCTGAGAGCTTGTGTTGAAAAGAATACTAAAAGCATGGATTTAATGCTAAAAAATCACCAAGAAAAAATATGGATCTTAGGAGACCAAGAATGAAGAATTCACATGCTAGATATTTAAGGAAACCAAGTACAAATGATGAAAAAATGACTTGTAAGAATGCAGAATCCGTGGCAGAAAATAAGACATTTTGGTCTGACCCGAGCCAACTTCGGTTCAATCGAAATCGTAGATAACTGTCTAGCAGAAAATCAGGATAATTCGGTCCGACCTAAGCCAACTTTGGTCCGACCTAAATTTGATAGATTTTCTGTACAAGAATTTTCAGCATCAACTTTGGTCCGATCGAAATCAACTTCTATCTGACCGAAGTCAACTTCAGTCTGACTGAAATCACGCGGAATTGTCCAGCGGGAAAGTGTGATTTTTAATCTTAATTCAGTCCGACCGAACCCAACTTCGGTGCGACCGAAGCATAACGCGGGACTTATGCAGAGTGTGTAACTTGAGGCGGTTTCTGAAAATTTCAAGGAGTTGCATAAGATGGGGCTTCACAACTATAAATAAGAGTCCCTAGGACGTTCCTAGGTATCATCTAGGGTTTAAGGAGTGGAGCAAAAGGGTGGAGCTTCCGCTCGGGAGTTTTTTTTTTCTTCCTTAGTTGGTCTTTTTGTTTTGCTTAAGAGTTCTTAGTTTAATCATGTCTAAGGTTGGCTAAACCTCTTAGCTAGGGCTAAGAGGTGAAGCCTGTAGCTTGATGAGGATGTTTACTTTGCTTTGATTCTTGTTTATGTTGAACTTCATTAATTTCTAGTTGATTTTAAATAATATTTTCAGTTTTCAATGGTTTGTTATGACTCAAATTATAATAGATATGCGATAGCTTTAGATATATTCTTTTCTTAATTAAGATTGTGAGATTGGTAAATCCTGTCATTTACCATCATCTCTAGGGCATGGTTGGGTGACGGAATCTCTTCCAAATCCTCACAATTCTCCTCCTTTGATACTGAATCGATGAGAAGTTTAGAGATTTGATCATCTCTTTCTCCAACTGGATAAATAGGACTTTGTCTCCAGTTGGATATCTTGAATCAGGCAAGGTGGCATCTCAATTGCTACAAGTGGATCCTTGGCACCCTAGTTTCCACTTTTAATTAATAGTTTATACAATATTCACAATTACTTCCTTTATTCTAGATTTTAGATTTACATCTTCTTCTAATTCTACTTCTGGTTATTTTCAGAAACGTATAAGATTAGTCCTTGTGGATTCGAACTCGATCTCACCGAGATTATTACTACAACACGACCCTACACTTGGGGTTGTGAACAGAGATCAGCCAAGATACTCGGGGGGTTCTTACCAATTAAGAAGAGGAACTTCCCTTCCTGCAGACCAGATATCATGGTGGTCAAAGCTATCTAGTCGAAGTAACCGTCCACCTGGATTGCTTACTCGTTAAAGCGGATGATGTAATCTTTTAGTAGATCATCCACCCTTTGGGTAATAGTGAGGAGGTTGGTCACTGGCTTCCTTCTTTCCTTCCCACCGATGAACTATGTGGTAAAGGTCTTGCTGAGTTAAACGAAGGAGCTAATGGACTTCAGTTTCAGCTGTCTATACCACTTTCATGCCACCCCTAAAAAGGTCAGGGGAAATGCTCGGCACATTACTGAACTTGAAGCACCGTGTAACTCCATCCATACTCTGAAGGATTCAAGATGTTCAACCAGATCTTCGGCTCTAAAGTAAAGAGTAATCTAGGGCATTCGGAATCTCGACGAAAGTTGAGATCGCATGATGTCGTTGGTAAACGGAGGCTCTATTTCCTCCAACATGGCTTCAACCGAGGTTGGAACCCGAACTCGGTATGCTTGTTGAATATCGCCAAGTTATCCTTGGATTTCCCTAAGCTCAGCCTCTCACGGGACCTCGTTTTCTGCTATCACCTAAGGGGTTTTCCCATGCTCATTTTCTCTAATGTATGATGTAGGTCAGAATCAATGAGGGCAGTGGCTCCCGCAGTGTGCGTGGGTGCATGACTATGTTTCCTAGTTGCTGCTTGACTATGCAAGAGTCGTTAAGTGCTTGAGGGGGTCGAGACAGCACGGTTTCCATGCCTACCTTTATTCCATGGTCTGAAGGTGAGTTCCGACTCTCCAATATTTGCATTATGCGGTTTATATTGCTGGTTAGGGCCTCGACCTGATTTTCCAATGAGACAAACCGACCTCCTCGTTTGCGAGACCACTGCACGGCCATCACAGGGGAGAGTTGGTATGATGTTTTGAGGGTGGATCCTGGAGATCCGTAAGCTACTCTTTTGGTATAGGGGTTTGTGCAGCAATGGCAAACAAGGGCTTCTTCCTCCCTTTAGCCATTGTAGGGTAAACGGAGATCGACAAACAAATTTAGAATGGCTTTATTGTCGTTCCCACAAACAACACCAAATTGTTGATGCTTAAATCTAGTTGTCCCTGCTAGCCCGTCTTGTACCTGCAAAACAAAGTGACAACGGGTGCCCTGGTTGTAACCGGGAACCCTCTGATGCCAAAGTTAAAATAAGCACACAATGGGTCTAGTCAAGTTAGGGTCTTATCGCCTCTTTCCGTATGTGGGGTTCTTATTTATAATCCTTTGGTAGCTCTTACATATATGTCAATGCATCTACTAGGTACATGCGATCGGGATCTTCTCCCGAATACGTGGTGCTAATCTTGGCGAGGTTTTCAGCAAAGATCTTAGAGAGGTAATCATTTTCATATACGAAGGAGATATCTCCTAGTAGACAGCATCTGAGGAGGTCGAGGTTGATAGCCGAAACTGACTTCTAAGTCACATGTAGAAGTCTTACTGACTGAGGTTGATAACTGAAGTCGATGAACGGCGTTACCAACCATGGTTGATGCATGGATTGGTCATGGGGGTTGTGCTCAACATCTGAGGCTAAACTCGTTCACGACCTCTCATCCGGGCTGTTGACCTTGTGTTGCTTCATCTTATTCCAGTTACTTCCTCAGTCCAGTTTTACCCATAACAACTATATTTGGATTTAGCACCCGTTGGATAGAAATGAACCAATAATAGATAATCCTAATGATTTTGGAACGTAGGCTTTTTCTCTACTGCCATTCTCTTCACGAGTAGTAAATTTTATTTTATTTTTTTGGAACATGCAAAATATTCAGAACAATTGGGATTTGGTGGACCAACCTGTTCGAATCTAGACTTTTTCTATGCTCCAATAGTTATCACTAAAAAAACATTTTCGCCCACATGCAGACGAAAGCCAAGATTTTAAAATAGGGCAGTTTATCTACTATATGCTATCTGTCCAAAGAAACGTCTTTTAACATGTGCATGCAAATGAAACGGGTGTTAAGATATGCATGCAAATAATATCTTATGGCGGAGATCAAAAGATGTTTTTAGGTTCAGATATAATTGGGTGCATTGAGTCTATCTTGGAGGGGCTCATGCGCTTGGCTGAGTGTGACATCCGCGTTATACCCAGTCCATAAGGTTATTACCACTCAAACTGTTGGCACAAATATCATCTTGATACAAAACTTATGTGGTCCCTTCAAAGTTTCCAATGGTTGGAATTATATCCTCTACAAAGTTTCCAATGGTTGGAATTCAATCCTCATTGCTTATTGTGATACGGCCCACCTGAGTTTTGGATCTGCTTGATTTCCGAACTTCTGATTTTTTTTAATGGTACGGACAAACTAATGGATGGACTGGATTTGTCATGGCCCAACATAGGTTTTGAACACAAGAACTTGCTGTGGCCTGGCAAGTCTCTTGCTTCTGCTAACTTGTCTGGCTTGGGATTGAAGTCAAAGTCAATCTATTATCATGACATGTAATTAGCTTTTTAAATTGCTGGCTCACATGCATGGTTGACGCGGTTGTGATACATATATCATGACATGTAATTAGCTTTTTAAATTGCTGGCTCACATGCATGGATATATATCCCAGCCTGGCGATGCAAGAACAATACCAGCCCCACTCCCTTAATAGTTGAAAGCACCGTCCAAGTACATGCTAAATTCCTCGTGCTCATCTTCCATAGTGAAAAGGATGTCTTCATCTAGGAAGTTAGTTCCAAACCGTTCATCACATTTATCAACCAGGATAGTTGTCAGTGGATGAAAACCAGTGCAATCCTTATCTCAAGTGGGCCACGTTAGAGGCCGAAAAATCCCCAGCACTCATCCATTTTTCACAACGGCACTTTAGTAAATTTGAAAAATTACACATTGTCAATTGCGAAATTGCCATCTTGAAATAAAAATGCCCTACAAGCGTGAAAATGGAACCCACCTTCAGTAAAGTCGACGATCAGCACCGTTTATCCATTTTCTTATGTCCTTTTTGGTATATGATCCAAAAACAAGACCGTTCTGAATGGTAGGTTGGCCTTATGAAGTCTCAACAGTATGTAATTTCCAGATCATTAAATGAAATCCTCCCGGTCTGGCCCAAATGATCATTTAATCTGCTTCGTTTTTTGTAGATGCCACAATAAAATCCGTACAGTGTAATGGACGGCATGTATCATCACAAAAGAATGAACCCTACTTACCTTAAACCCAACTGACTCCGTGTTAATAGCTGACAGGTACGTGGATTAGGGGTTATCCAGGTAACACCCTAGTCGTTGTGACACTCACTGAGTGGAGCCAACGTTGATATATATATATATTTTTTTATATTTACACTGTCCGTCCGTTTTTCCAGATCATCTCAATCCCATTGAAATGTGAGGTGGATTACACCATTATGCAAGCTGGAGTTTAATTGGGTTTGGTTCAAATATTCTAGCCAAGCCGAGCTGAACTGAGCTGATTCGAATCCCACTTTAGCGTACTAAGTAAACTTCATGGGCCCACCATTATGTGTATGTATTAACCATGCAGTCCATCCATTTTTACGTATCATTTTAGGACATATTCGAAATTGAATCATATCTAAAGCTCAAGTGGATCAAACCATAGGGAAGAGAGTGCATTCATGTATATGTATTATCTATTATCTACACCGTCCATCCATTTTTACATATCATCTTAGGATGATTTCAAAATTGAATCATATCCAGAGCTTAAGTGGAAACAATGTGCACACAATTTACTAGCCAAATCAAGCAGAATCAAACCAAGCGGAATCAAGTTAAACTTTGAGCCGTCCGATCAAGGGACTGCCCTTGTTTGATGTTTTTTTTTTTCTTTTTTTCTTTTTAAAGAGCTTCAGTCTGAGGCTTGGCTTGGTTTGAAGTTCTATTGGAACCAATCCAAGCTAAGCTCTTTCAAACCAAGCCAAGCCAAGATTTCAAACTAACTTGGTTTGTGTCCAACTCTAGGTATGTATGCTTATAAATGGCATGAGAGTGGGCTCCATAGTTAGCGATCCACCCATTGGGATCCCCAAATCGTGTCCTGTATGCGGATTTCCAGCGAAAGATATTTTCTAAGGACGTGGATTAGTTACTGACGGCTTCAATGGCTATCTAGGCTACTCAAGTGACATCACCAAGTTACGTTGACCCCATGATGATGTTTGTGTTCCATCAACATTGTCCATCTATTTTGTGAGATAATTTTAGGGCTTGAACCCAAAATTGAAGCAAATCCGAAGCTCAAGTGAACCCATTACAAAAAACAGATGAACAATGACACCCACCATTGAAACTTTCTTAGGGCCTACCGTATGTTTATTTGAGATCCAACATGCTCGTAAGTACAGACAAATATAGAGGAAGGGAAAACACAAATATCAGAACGATTCAAGACTGCTTCCTGTGATCCACTTGAGCCTTCAATCTAACTCCTTTTTTAGCTCAAAACCCTAAAATGATATGTAAAAAATGGATAGATGATGTGGATAAAAGATACACATGAGTCTTGGATTGATCGGATATTTGTGTTGCCCTTCCTCCATGTCTATGTGTGCTGATGAATAGGTTGGATGATAAATAAACATCATTGTGAGCCCTATGGAGGTTTCAAAGGTGGACATCATTATTTATGCAATTTCCTATGGTGTGGTCTAATCTAGCTTTAGATATGATTCGATTTTGGGATCATGTCCAACCATTTTTTTTTCCAGAACATTTTATGGCATTGGGCCAAAAAATGAGGCAAATCCATGTCATAAGTGGACTGTTGGGGGTCTTGTACAAAACCTTAGGATCTAGCCTCCTGAAACAAACTAAAATTATGGAATAATAATGCAATGAACTAAATCAAAACATAAACCACACCACACCAGGGATTTTTACGTGGAAAACCCTCAAAGAGGTAAAAACCATGGGACCTCGTCCAGATCAACAATCCACTATAAAGCAGAACGTTACAACCGATCACAAGCACACACCACTTGGATCAAACCTTCTTCACTCACGCAGGAGTGGATAAACAATAAGAGAAACAAAGAAGACGGAGAGATCTCACCGATTACGAGGACGTGGAAGCGCTGAGATATGGTAGATCACCTCTACGAGCATAGCCTCCCTTCCACAAGCTTCCTCTCTCTCTTTCTCTCTCTCTCTCTCTCTTACCTTTGATAACCCTAAGCCCTTTAGCAAAACCCTTGCAAAGCTTTAGGAAACCCTAGAATACCCTGGAATACACCTCAATCCCACATACACCCCTTTATATAAGCATAGAAAGAGGTAGAATCCAAATAGGAAAAAAATCTGCAAAATCTGGATTCCGCAATCGCATCTGCGGAACTCTTCAATGATATCGATGGTCTTTCGATGACAGCCTTCGATATCATCGATGGTCCTTCAATGATATCGAAACAGGACCAAAAACTGTCTAGCGACCAGGGGTGAAAAATCCAACAATTATCGATGTCATCAAAGGTCTCTTGATGACAGCTTTCGATATCATATAAAGTCCATCGATGAGATCGAAAGGACCAAAAAATTGTCCAACGACCAGCGGTGAAAAATCCAGCAATTATCGATGATATCGAAACTGGTTCGATTTCATCGAACCCAGCAATGAGGAGAAAATCCTCATCAAATCTCTCTCTTTTCGACTTAGGACGAATTCACCTTCTTCAAGTCAGCCTGGTTTTTACAAACCTCAAACTTGCCCTTGAGCAAAGCCTTGGTCATCATGTCTGACCCATTATCGTCCATGTGGACCTTCTCAAGCTGTAACACCTTCTGTTCCAAAGTATCCCTGATCCAGTGATACCGAATCTCTATGTGCTTCGACTTGGAGTGCTGACTTGGATTCTTGCTCAAGTGTATAGCACTTTGACTATCGCAATAGACCACGTGTTGCTCCTGCTTCAGGCTAAGTTCCTGTAGGAACCTCTTCATCCAAAGCATCTCTTTACATGCCTCTGTGACTGCAATGTACTCGGCCTCTGTCGTCGACAATGCTACGACCTTTTGTAGCTTGCTCTGCCAAGAAACCGCTCCCCCTGCAAACGTGAACATGAACCCCGATGTAGACTTCCTGGAGTCTATGTCACCTGCCATATCTGCATCTGTGTAGCCCTCTAACACAGGTTTTCCATCACCATAGCATAGGCTCAACCTAGATGAGCCTCTTAGATACCGCAGTATCCATTTCACCATATCATAGGTGTGGTTCTTATGCAAGGATCTCATCTCCTCTTGCATAGCTTTCAACCACTCCCCCTTATGCTCGTCAGCTAGGGCCTCAGAATAATCTTCTGGCTCTCCCCCATCAGTGAGCATAATGTACTCATGCGGCGAGTACCTCTTGGACGGCTGTCTGTCCCTAGATGACCTCCTCACCTGTGGCTCAACAGGTGGATCAAGTGGGGGCTGCTCCCCTGGTCCATCTTCTGTAGGAACTCCCTTGTCCTCTGCACTTTATTGTACTCTCCCGTTATCAGGCACCACGGGAGGAATAATCGGATCCATGTCCTCTAGCTCACCTGAACTAGGCTGGTTCTTCTCTGGCTTACCAATGTCTTCTATACACTGATCTTCAAAGAAAACCACATCTCTGCTCCTGACGAGCTTCTTCTCAGTCGGATCCCACAATCTGTAACCGAACTTTTCATCACCGTATCCCAAGAACACACACTGCCTGATCTTCATATCGAGCTTGGACCTCTCGTCCTTTGGTACGTGAACGGATGCCCTGCATCCAAACACCCTGAGATGACTGTACGATGGATCTTGTCCAGTCCACACCTTCTCAGGTACTTCTCCATTCAATGGGGCTGATGGAGACCTGTTTATCAAATACACTACCGTGTGCATTGCTTCTCCCCAGAACGTCTTGGGCAACTTCGCATGGGATAACATGCATCTGATTCTCTCTACAATGGTGCGATTCATTCGCTCAGCCACACCATTATGCTGGGGGGTCTTAGGAACCGTCTGTTCATGCCGTATACCCAGGGACTTGCAGTACTCATGAAAGTCGCCAATGTATTCACCACCATTGTCAGTGCGGATGCACTTCAATGATCTACCTGTCTCTCTCTCGACCATAGCATGAAACAATTTAAACACACCAAAGACCTCGTCCTTGGATTTCAAAGCATAAACTCAAACCCTCCTAGATGCATCATCTATAAAAGTGACAAAATACAATGCCCCACCCAAGGTTTTTGTCCTCATAGGACCACAAACATCAGAATAAACCAAATCTAATGCATGCACTTTATTAACATGAGAAGCAGATTTAATAAATGAAACTCTATGTTGTTTCCCTGATAAACAATCAAGACAGGTTTTGAGAGGTGTACCTGTCACGTCTGGAAGGAGCCGCTTCCTCGCTAGTAGCTGAAGCCCTTTTTCACTCATGTGGCCTAGACACCTGTGCCACATGTCAATAGCTGAATCTTCCGCTGCGTTCAACCCACCCTTGCACATACTGACACTTGCCTTATAAAGGGTGCAACACTTCTTTCCTCTGGCCACGATCAATGAGCCCTTGATGAACTTCCAGTGCCCACCAGCAAACTAGCTTTCATAGCCATCATCATCCAACCTTCCCGTCGACATCAAGTTGAGGCGAAGGTCTGGGATATGCCTCACATCCCTGAGAACCAATGTGCAGCCCACATCGGTCTTCACACAAATATCACCGACCCCTACGATCTTCGATATGCCAGAATTTTCCATCTTCACGGTCCCATAGTCACCTGACTTGTAGCTTGTGAAGAAGTCCCTATGTGAAGTTGCATGAAAAGAGGCTCTCGAGTCAATCACCCAGTCGATATCCTGACTCGTAGCCATGAGACAAACATCATGATCGGCTAAAAGAATAATAATGACATCGCCATTTGTAGTGACCGCAGTGGAATATGATTCATCTTCCTTCTCCTTTCCTTTTCCTTTCTTGTCGTTCTTCTTGCCATTACATTCATGCTTGTAGTGGCCCTTCTTGCCATAATTTCAGCATTCAACATCCTTCCTGGCACTCGACTTACCTCTTGATTTATCTCGGGCCTTCCCGCCCTTCCTGTTCTTTCCTCTCTCCCGTTCCTGTGTCACAAGGGCCTCTTGCTGAGTAGACCCCTGAGACTTCCTCTGTCTCCTCATTGAAGAGACAACTGGTTACCTATTTCATGAAAATCTTTTCGTCTAGCGCGGAGTTACTTAGAGACACTACCAATGTCTCCCAACTGTCAGGTAATGAACTAAGCAATAGCAAAGCCTACAATTCATCATCCAAGACCATTTTCATAGAGGAGAGTTGGTTCACTATATTATTGCTGACCTCATTCATGTGCTAGGCCACAAAACCACCATCCTTGAACTTGAGATTCACAAGTCACCTTACCAGGAAGATTTTATTACCGGCTGTCTTCTTCTCATACAGCCCTTCTAATTTCATCCATAGGCTAGTGGCTGAGGTTTCCATAGACACATGGTGGAATATGGAATCATTCAACCATTGTTTAATAAACCCCATCGCCTTTCGGTCCATCTTCTTCCAATCATCATCAGACATATCCTTGGATTTTGTTGATATGCCTAAAATTGGAGAATATAGGTCCTTGCAATAAAGCAAGTCCTCCATCTTAACCTTCCTTATGGTCCAGTTAGAACTATTGAGGCTGATCATCCTTGATGAGCCACCTTCCATAATTTAAAATCGATCCTACCTGTTCAATGAACTTAGCTCTGATACCACTTTGTTGGGGGCCTTGCACAAAACCTTAGGATCTAACCTCTCGAAACAAACTAGAATTTTGGAATAATAATGCAATGATCTAAATCAAAATATAAACCACACCTACGTGGAAAGCCCTCAAAGAGGTAAAAACCACGGGACCTCGTCCAAATCAACAATTCACTATAAAGAAGAACGTTACAACTGATCACAAGCATACACCGCTTGGATCAAACCTTCTTCACTCACGCAGGAGTGGATAAATAATAAGAAAAACAAAGAAGATGGAGAGATCTCACTGATTACGAGGACGTGGAAGCGCTGAGATATGGTAGATCACATCTACAAGCATAGCCTCCCTTCCACAAGCTTCCTCTCTCTCTTTCTCTCTCTCCCTCACGCCTTTGATAACCCTAAGCCCTTTAGTAAAACCCTTGCAAAGCTTTAGGAAACCCTAGAATACCCTGGAATACACCGCAATCGCACATACACCCCTTTATATAAGAATATAAAGATGTAGAATCCAAATAGGAAACAAAATCCGCAAAATTTGAGTTTCTGCAATCGCATTTGCGGAACTCTTTGATGATATAGACGGTCTTTCGATAACAGCCTTTGATATCATCGACGGTCCTTCGATGATATCGAAACAGGACTAAAAACTGTCTAGTGACCAGGGGTGAAAATTCCAACAATTATCGATGTTATCGAAGATCTCTTGATGACTGCCTTCAATATCATATAAAGTCCATCGATGATATCGACAGGACCAAAAAACTGTCCAGCGACCAGCGGTGAAAAATTCAGACATTATCGATGATATCAAAACTAGTTCGATTTCATCAAACCCAACAATGAGGAGAAAATCCTCATCATGGACCACATCATAGGGTCAAAATTCCCATTTAGAAAATGGTCTTAACAGCCATTCACCATTTTTTATATTGGTGTGGTCCACCAGAAATTTCAATTGGCTTATGTGTTGATATATCATATTCAAATGGCCTAATGAAAAAGATGGGTGGCACGTATATGCAACACATTCATCAAGGTGTGCCCCATCAAATGCATGTCACTTCGATTTGCATTGTAGTCCCTTTGAATGTACGTTGAATTTCTTTACTGAACTACTAATAAGTACGTATTCACTTGAGAAGACATTACATTAGGGCGTGGATACTCTTAATTTGTTATCATCGCCAACATCATGTTTTGTTTTCGAGTCACATGCATGGTACTCCAAAGTGAGTGCCGCAAGTGAAAAGGGGTACTAAATAACCAAAGTGCAGCCGCCATGCCTAAGAAAGGACTACCTGAACAAAAGGCCAAAGTGAGTGCCGCCATGGAGAGCGGGCCACAGTGGGCATAGGCTATGGAGCATGGTGGAACATTATGATCCCAATGATTTAAAGAGCCTACCTTAATGCGTTTGGTTGCACTTTCACAAATCTCATCTAATTCCTCACTTATCAAAATTAGAGCTTAAAAGGCCAAAACCCATCTAATTCCTCACTCGTCAAAATTGGAGCTTAAAAGGCCACTAGCTGATGATTGGTTTTTAGCAGGTCGATTGACAAATAAGGCAAGAAGGCAAGAACTCCCCTCTTGCAGATACTCCCCTTTTGCATAGCTATGTACAGATTGTTGGCAGAGGGGGGCCTTACACTTTGGCTTTATCTATGCCATGGATTTGGACTCACTGGACACGTATAAAAATGAGAAGAGACTTTGCTACTTAACTGTTGCTTACAAGCTTACTGACTTGATTGCTTTGCTTGCTACAGCTGGATACACAAGATGCCAATTTATAGGCATTTGAATGTAAGGTGAAAAGACAAAACTACCCCTACTAGGAGCTTCCAACATTAAATATTCTTTAAAAACTACACAAACTTTTCATCTTTCAAAAGCATCTCCATGGGAAATGTTGCTGTGCTTTGGAAGATGAATAGTCACAGTTAATTGCCAGGTTTTGGTTTACAATTCCAACACTCCCCTTTAAACCAAAACCGGCTTCATTCTGAGCATCGTTTTAGTTGTTTGAATGCATCTGTAGGTATGCCTTTGTGAAAATATCCGCCACCTCTTCCGTAGTATGACAATACTCTAATTTTATCATTTTCTACTTCACATGATCTCTCAGCAATTGGTATTGGGTATCAATGTGTTTGCTTCTTCCATGCTGCACTAGATTTTTGGCTAGCTTGATTGCCGACCTGTTATCCACATATATGACTGTAGATCCTTCCTGTGGATGCTTCAGCTCCTTTAGCAGGTTTCTCAACCAAACTCCCTTATAGACAATGGACGATGCTGCCACGTACTCTGCTTCACATGTAGACAAGGCGACCACACTGTGCTTTTTTGAATTCCATGTGAAAGTAGTTATTCCCAGATAGAATACATAGCCAGTGGTGCTCTTTCTTTCATCTTGGTCACCTCCCCAATCACTGTCTGAGTATCCATACAATATTGCTTCATCATCGTATGGATAGAAAAGACCAAATTCCATTGTTCCTTTGATGTACCTAAGTATTCTTTTTACGACTAACCAGTGTAATTCTTTTGGTGCTTCCATGTACCTACTTAGAAGCCCAACACTGTAGACGATATCCATCCTTGTGATTGTGAGGTGCCTTAGGCTTTCAATTAGACTCTTGAACATAGTCGAGTCCACGCTTCTTCCTTCTCCGTCCTTTGTCATTTTTAAGCTCATTGCTATAGGCATGTTTACGGCATTGCAATCGACCATCTTGAACTTTTTAAGCAATTCCATGGCATACTTCTTCTGAGATATATAGATGCCACCATGTTGTTGCTTCACTTCAATGCCTAGAAAAAAGGACATTAGGCCTCTGTCGGTCATCTTGAACTCCTTAAACATGGCCTTCTTGAATTCATCAAACATCGGTCAGCTGTTTCCTATAAACAACAAATCATCAACATATAGGCATGATATAAGCATATCGCCATGAGCATTCTTCTTGATGTAAATGCATGCTCATATGGACATTGGGTGAAGTCGTTTTCTTGAAGATAGTTGTCGATGCGTGCATTCCAAGCACGTGGAGCTTGCTTCAATCCATAGAGGGTTTTCTTCAGTCGATACACCTTGTGTTCCTCCCCTTGCATAACAAAGTCTTCAGGCTGGTCAACATAGACCTCTTCTTCTAGAATTTCATTCAGGAATGTAGATTTCACATCCAATTCGTAGATCATCCAACTGTGATGGGCTGCAAGGGAGATAATCATCATCACAGTGTCAAGGCGAGCAACAGGAGTGAAGACTTCTTCATAGTCCACCCCGTACTTCTGTTTGTAACCCTTTGATACGAGCCTTGCCTTGTAGTGATCGATCTCACCATCAACATTTCACTTAATCTTGTACACCCATTTGACGCCAATAGTTTTTTGGCCATTAGGAAGCGTAGTCAGCTCCCATGTGTCATTTTTCTCAATGGCATGAATTTCTTCTTTCATAGCAATTCTCCAACATTCTTCTTTTATGGCCTCCTGAAATGTCAGAGGCTCATGATCTACATACAGGAAGAAAAGATTGACCTCTTCAGTTTGCTCATAGATGTCGCTTAAGCTTTTCATTTTTATAGGTGCCATGGGTGAGGACGAGCTGGCCGAATTTTGACTTAATGGAGTGCTTTCAGGAGTGATGGAATGTACTCCTGGACTTCTGTGTACTGATGATGTGGCCGAAGGTGTTGCCGGCGTTTGCTCTTGACGGTCATGCCTTTCTTCATATTTTTCTGTTTTGACTAGAATATCTTTGGTCGATTCTTCATCTTTCCATTTCCAAGCTTCTTCCTCACTAAAGACCACATCTCTACTCACCACTACTTTAAGGTTAGTGGATTGTAGAGCTTGTAGGCTTTCGATCCTTCATTGTGACCGATGAAGATGCATTTTTTGCCCCGATCATTAAGCTTATTTCTTCTTACTTCTGTAACTTGAGCGTAGGCAACACTCCCAAAGATCCTTAGGTGCGCCACGTTCAGTTTGTAGCCACTCCATGCCTCCTATGATGTCATGGTTCTGACACTCTTGGTTAGACACCGATTGAGCAGGTAGGCAATACATGCAACTACCTCTGCCCAGAAGCTCTTTGGCAGGCCTTTCTCCATGAGCATGGTCCTCGTCATGTCGAGGATGGTGCGGTTCTTCTGTTTCGCAATGCCATTCTGTTGTGGCATATAAGTTGCAATGTGTTGTTCCTTGATACCTTGTTCCCTGCAAAAATCTTGAAATGCATTTGAGGTGTACTCTCCACCTCTGTCAGATCTGAGTACTTTAATTTTATGACCACTTTCAACTTCAACACGAGCTTTGAAAATTTTAAAGATAGTGAGAGCGGAAGATTTTTCTTTGACGTAATATACCCAAAGTTTTCTGCTAAAATCATCAATGAAGGTAATAAAGTATTTATTACCTCCAAGAGAGGGTGTTTCAAGTGATTCACAAATATCAGTGTGAACCAACTGAAGTGGTTCCTCTTCTCTTTTAGACACTCCACTTAGAAAGGAGTACCTTTGTTGTTTGCCAAGTGTGCAAACCTCACACACATGTTCTGGAGCTTCAATAGCCGGCAAGCCATGCACCATACTTGATGAGGATAAGAGTTTGAGGCCACTAAAATGGAGATGCCCAAGGCGAAGATGCCATCTCTATGAATCATTCTTCACGAGTCCATAGAAACACTTCTCAGCCTTTGTGTTAATATGGAGCGGAAATATGTGATTCTTCACCATTTGGACTTGAACCACAAGTCTTCTGTGAGCATCTCTTATAGAGAGAGAATAGTTCTCCATGTGTATGACATACCCTTTCTCAAGGAGCTGGCCGATACTGAGGATGTTATTTTTCATGTTTGGTACGTAATATACATTAGAGATGTAATTTGGCTCACCATTCTTCTGATAGATTTTAACTTTTCCTTTGCCTATCACGGGTACCTTTGATGAGTCGCCAAAACTCACGTCACACGAACTCCTTCTGTGAGTTTCATGAACAGTTCTTTGTTACCACTCATGTGGTTGCTTGCACCAGTGTCAAGATACCACACATTTGGTCGTTCACATGCCTTTTCTTGTGCGAGGAGGAGTGTGGAGTCTTCTTGTTCATGGTGTGATGCTTCAGCATAGTTGGATCGTTCATCTTGATCCACTTTGCTCCAACACTCAGAGGCATAATGGCCGAATTTCTTGCAATTGTGGCATTGAACGTTCTTTGTGTTTCCACGACCACGTATGAACCGGCCTCTACCATTTCCTCTTCCAAGGAAACTGGTAAACTTTTGTTGATTTTGTTGATGGCTTGGATGATATCCACGCCCTCTGCCTCTTGCACGATTGCTAGTGCCACGACTCCCTCGTTGTGTATGCCTATTCTTTTGTTCATTTAGAGTCAACTTAGACTCTAAGGCATGTTCAAGCGTTGAACCAGCATTCTTTTGCATTCGTTGCTCATGCACTTGCAACTATCCCATCAGTTCTTTAATGGACAGTTTTTCCAAGTCCTTTGATTCTTCGATCGCCACAACCACATACTCAAACTTGGTTGTGAGAGATCGCAAGGCTTTTTCCATGACATGTATGTCTTCAACTTTTTCACCATTTCTTTTTAAATTGTTAATAATAACAATTAGACGTGAGAAGTAGTCAGAGATACTTTCACCTTCCTTCATGTGCGCCGCTTCGAACTTGGCTCTTAGTGTTTGAAGGCAAACCCGCTTCACTCGATCAACACCCTTGAAGATGGTGCCAAGGGTACCCAAGCTTGCTTGCTTGATGTTGCTTTGGCAATCTTTTCAAACGTTGATTCATCCAACCCTTGATAGAGGAGGAACAAAGCCTTATGGTCTTTCTTCCTTTGATTTTTTAGAGCGGTCTTTTCTTCGTTGGTGAAGGCGGCTTCTTCTTCCATAGTGGGTTCTACTTACCCATCGGTGACGATCTCCCATAGTTCTTGCGACCTGAACAACGCCTTCATTTGGATGCACCACTTTTCATAGTTGTCCTTAGACAACTTAGGAACCTGTGGCTGGATTGAGGTGGCCATATTTTTTTATTTTTTAAAGAAGGAATGACTGATTTTTTTTTTCACATGAAGAGGGAGAGAGATGAAATAGAGAACAGATTTTTTCTTAGCTAGAAAAACTTTTTGAAAACTGATTTTTTTTTTTAACAAATTTTTTTTTCTTGGCTGAAAAAAAAAATGCTGAAATCTGATTTTTTTTTTTTTTTAACAGAATTTTTCTTTTTTTGGCTAGGAAAAATTGTTGGCAACTTCAACCAGGGAACTTTAAAAAAACTTGGCTCTACAACCTGATTTTTTTTTGTTTTTAAAAAAAAAAAAAAATCTGTACTAAACTGGAAAATTGCTGGAAACTTGTTTTTTTTTTTTTTTTTGTTTTTGGGCTGAAAAACTGCTGGCAGTCTGAATTTTTTTCAAACAGATTTTTCTTTAGAGAAATCTGTACTTGGCTAGAAAACTGAAAACTTCTTCTAGAAAATGAACTAGGCTCTGATACCAGTTTATTGGTAGAGGGGGCCTTACACTTTGACTTTATCTATGCCATGGATTTGGACTCACTGGACACATATAAAAATGAGAAGAGACTTTGCTACTTAACCGTTGCTTATAAGCTTACTGACTTGACTGCTTTGCTTGCTACAGCCGGATACACAAGGTGCAAATTTATAGGCATTTGAATGTAAGGTGAAAAGACAAAACTGCCCCTGCTAGGAGCTTCCAACATTAAATATTCTTTAAAAACTACACAAACTTTTCATCTTCCAAAAGCATCTCCATGGGAAATGTTGCTGTGCTTTGGAAGATGAACAGTCATAGTTAATTGCCAGATTTTGATTTGCAATTCCAACACAGACTACCCTCCAAGGGATGGGCCATTGATGTGGCAGACGTATCTTCTTTCCATTTTTCTTACTTTTCGAGTTTTCTTTTTCAAATTTAGCATGGAGAAGTGGTTTTTTTTTTTTGTTTTTTTTTTTTTTTTTTGGTTAGCTTGTTAGCCACCCACACAACGGAATCGATACCAAGACCTCATTGTTGAAACGAGGTATCTTTCACTCAGTCTACCACTTGAGCTATGGATCAAGCGGTAGCAAGCAAAAGTGTTAGTAACTACTGGGGATGCTTCAATTGACCTAATGGACTATTAAAAGAAGTATTTTAACTATGTTGCCATATTGTTCGGATTCATTACGATAGTTATGACTTGCGTTTGATGGGAGCCCACGTGATCGCTTGGATTGCGTTAAGTGGCCCACTTGATGGCTTGGATCTCGCAACCATATTCGGCATGAACGACTATAAATACAAGCATGGACTTGGCAAATCCATTCTTTATTTATTTATTTTCCTAATGAAAGCTCAGAGAAAGTGATAGATAGATATTGTATAGTTTTATGATAAGATGGATATGGTTGTATTTGTCATGACTTCTTTTTTTTTCTTTTTTTTTTTTGTCATGACTTCAACTTGCATATATTTTTAGGTAGAGATATATCCATATGCTAAATATTGTAATGCTTATGCACCATCTTTTGTTATTATAATGGCAGAAATTTGGGATCCACAACTGTAGAAGTCAACATTTTGGTACAAAAATTCCACAATTGCCCTTGCTAATCACCAAAGTTAAAACTGGAGTTAAGGGCAATTTCATAAAGAAATATATAAAGTATAGCTTCAAAACCTGGATTTCAAAACCTGTATCAGAGTGGACGGTGGGACCGGTGTGGGTCAGAACTAGAACAGAAATGGGTCGGGTTATCCATTAACCCATTTGGGGTAAGAAACCATTTCACCTGTACCGGTCAGGCATTTCGCCTAGTTTGACTAGCTATCATTCTTCTCTGTATTTTCACTATAAATACATCTCACAGATCCACCTGCCAGAGTTAAAAGGGTTAGTGTGCAAATTCACGGAGCCTTTCTGTAAAAAGCTGAAGCAGCTTAATGAGTTAATGGAACAACATCAGGCAGTGGAAGTGGCCTCATTGACACAGAAGATAATAAAAAGTGTTAGGATAGGTATTGGTTAGGATATGGACAGCTGTATGTACATCTATATAGATCTCTTCTTATAGTATTTCTCTGATATATTTTGATATTCCTCTCAATACAATATCCACAAGATTACAATAATGTAGTATGTAAAGCTAACATGGCATCAGAGATACAGTTCTGATACTGGACTCGCAGGTATATGCTATCTATCCTAAGAGATCTAACCAACTGTGTCCATCTCACATCTATGCTAACAATGCATATCTTAACCATTATCCATCCTTAAAAAATTCATCGTAATCCTTTACAATAGAAATAACCCTCTATAAAGCCATTAAATTGTTGTATTTGATGTCTTAAATCTAATTAGATTCTGCGCAGATTTTCGCACATACTGCGAAAGTGCGAGATTTGTTTCCAATTTCATTTATGATTCTTTCCAATTTTGTTTGGGATTCTTCTTTAAAGTATATATATGGGTGTAAACGGGATTGAGAGGTATTATTCTAAGGGAATTCTAAGGCATTCTAAGGGTTTCTAAAATGGAGCAAGAGAAAGGTTTAAGGATTGCTCAAGCCGAGTAAGTTCTCTATCTTTGTAATTTATGCTTTCATAGGAAAATTTTCTATCGCTTTGTGCCATGGTTTTTTCCCACAAGGGTTTTCCACGTTAAATCTCTATGTTTCTTGTGATTGTTTGGTGCTCTTAGATTACTATCCTAGATCCATCTCTATGTGATTCCGCAACACAATCTCTAACAAGTGGTATCAAAGATATCGTTGGGGCACATATCTGAATCTGCAAGATTAGCAATAATGGGAAACACCAAGTTCGATATTGATAAGTATTCAGGAAAAAATAATTTTGAGTTATGGAAGATTAAGATGATTAGTCTATTAAATAAGCAAGGCGAAGTTAAGGCTCTTGAGGAGTGAAAATCGACTATGAAAGATGAAGAATAGGATACTCTTGATAGTAATGCTTTAGCCTCCATTCGTTTCTGTCTCATGGATGAGTTTATCTATAATATTTTAAGGGAGAAAACTATGACTAAGTTATGGGCGAAGTTAGAGGACATCTATGCGAAAAAACCCTTTGAAAATCACCTACACTTGAAGCTATAGTGGTATAACTTCAAAATGACAGAGGGTGGAGATCTGGAAGCCCACATCAACAACTTTAATAAATTGGTTTGCAAATTGATGGATATGGAGGAAGTGATCAAAGATAAGGAACAAGCATGTATGTTGTTGAATTCTCTTCGGTATAATATGAGTCATTCAAGGACGGGATGTGCACCGCAAATAAAACCTTGAGTGTCAACACCGCTATCTTAGCCCTTCAAGGGAAGGCCATGAGAAAACTAAACAACGACATGAGGACATCTTCCGATGCATTATTTACGAGAGGCATAAATTCTGAGCGAAGTACAGGATCTTCAAGACCTAGATCTAAATTCAAGGGCAAAGGCAAAGGATTACTAAAGTGTCGGAACTGTGGGATAACTGGACACATGAAGAAGGATTGTACCAATCCTAAAGCAAAGAAAGAAAATTCAGTAGCTTCTTCCAAGGAGGCTAATGTTACCACATTTAATAAAGAGACAAGTGGTGGTGATGTACCATCTGTGTCCATTATCGGACACTTGCACGACAATTATGGAGATGAGTGGATCCTCGACACAGGAGCGTCAAATCACATGACTCCTCATTGGAGTTGGTTCGCCAGTTACAGAGAATGCGATGGTGGATAGATTTTTATGGGCAATGACAATGCTTGTAATGTTGTGGCTATTGGTACGGTGAGCATCAAGATGTTTAATGGGATAAAACGTATCCTAATTGATGTCAGGTAAATCCTAATATGAAGAAAAGTCTAATTTCTCTTGGTGCACTCGAGGCTATAGGGTGCAAGTTCACTGGTGTTGATGGTGTCCTTAAAGTTTCAAAAGGGGCACTTGTAGTTATGAGTACAGAAACATTTACAGGTTGATTGGAAACACTTTAGCAGGTAGAACAGTAGCAGCTATTGCAGATTCTACTTCTGTATGTATATGATATGCTCGTCTGAGCCACATGAATGAGCGAGGTATGAAGGTACTATCTGATTGTTGTTTGATTCTAGCTTTTAAGAATTTCGATTTAGATATATGCAAGCATTGTATATGTGGTAAACAATCTAGATTATCTTTTAAAACTGGAAAACATATATGTAAGAGAGTGCTTGATTATGTGCACTCTGATGTATGGGGGGCCATCGCAAGAGGTTTTCATTGGGGGATCGTCATGGTTTGTTTCATTCATTGACAACTACTCCAGAAAAGTTTAGGTTTACTTCATGAAACGTAAATCCAAAGTTTTCATCATATTCAAACAATGAAAGGTAATGGTGGAAAAATAGTCAGGGCAAAAAATAAAAGTTTTAAGGACTGACAATGGTGGAGAATTCACTTTCAATGAGTTTAATGAATATTGCATGGATGAATGTATCATTAGGCACAACACAATCCACCACACACCCAAACAAAATGGTGTGGCTGAGCGAATGAATCGGACTCTCTTGGAGAGGGCCTGATGCATGTTAAGTAATGTTGTATTGGGCAAGGACTTATGAACTAAGGCCGTTAACACGGCTTGCTATTTAGTGAACCGATTTCCTTCTACGGCAATTGAATGCAAAATCTCAGAGGAAGTATGAAGTAGTCATAAGTTGGACTACTCAGATTTGTGCATATTTGGTTGTGAGGCTTACTCTCATGTATATCAGTTGAGAGAGATAAGATAGACCATAAATCCAAAAAGTATATTTTTGTTGGCTATGCTATTGGTGTGAAAGGTTACATGTTATTCGATAAGGTAACACGCAAGATTATCACTAGTCGTGACTTCAGATTTGATGAAAGCTCCCAATTCCACAAAAATGATCAAGAGGAGCAAGAGGAACTAGAAAGGTTGATCGTCGACATCCAAATTGACACAATGATACTTAGGCAGAGACAAATGCGCAGACAGAGGTATAAGAGTAGGTGAAGCAGCCGACTGTGAGAAGGAACCCACCGCGTGATCGCAGGTTACCAACAAGATACAGGGACAAATCTAATATCACATATACCCTCATTACAGATGAGGGGAACCCATCAACTATTCAAGAGGCTCTTGATGGGCTTGATGTAGAAAAGTGGAAGGCAGCTGTAGATGATGAGATAGACTCGCTGCACAAAAATCACACATAAGAGCTGTGGAGCTTCCAGTGGGCTGAAAAGCGATTGGACTCAAGTGGTTATTCAAAAGAAAATAGGATAGATATAAAGCGAGGTTAGTAGTGATGGGATATTGATTGCTTACCTCCCAGTGCAGAGGATTGTAAGTAATATCCCATGAATACAGGGTCAATCTCACAGGGAGATGAATTGAGAGAAGGAGAAAATCAAATGCAAAATAAACTAACACTACCAAAAAAATGGGTAAAGGATACAAACCATATTAGTTTTTTGCTATGGATATAAACTGTAACCATATTTACTACGGTTTTAATCCGTAGCTAAAAAGTTGACACACCATTAACAATTAATGGTGTTGTAAGGGGCTCCATGGGGCCTAAAAAATATATATGTTTTATCTAAGTCATCCATCTATTTGGAAATATTACTTTAGAGCATGAAATAAAAAATCAGCTAGATCGAAGGCTCAAGTGGACCACATGATAAGAAACATGGAGATTAAATCACATTTGCTTCCTATGGTGTGGTCCTCTTGGCCCTTCAATCTACCTTAAGTTTGGGATCATAAACTAAAATAATTTAATAAAATTAATGGTCGGAATTGAAAAACCAAATACATAATGGTGGGCCCCACGGAGCCCCTATCAGGATCGTCCATGGTCCGTCTCACGAAACGATGCCCAAATTTGGGTGCGCGTTAAAAAACAGAGTCGCGCCCAAAACGGCATTATCTCTCTCTCTCTCTCTCTCTCTCTCTCTCTCTCTATTCCCTAATCCCCTCTCTCTCTGTTTCCCATGACATGCTATCTGTTTGATGAAATGGCTAGATTTCATGCATGCTATCTGTTTGATAAAATTCCTCTGTTTAATATATTAGTCTTTTAGAAGATCATTTCTTAAACTACACTTATTCAGTAGAGAATGGATCACCTTCAGGATAAATCATTGCCCGTGTGGTGCCATACCATCTTTCTTGTCAACATGAAAATGGCAGGCCCCATCATGAAGTTCACCTGGCACAAAAATCAGGACAGTCTACTGATCAGATGCGCCAAACTGTTGGAATCAATGGACAGACGACGGTCTAATTTGACAT
Source organism: Magnolia sinica (assembly GCF_029962835.1). NCBI lineage: Eukaryota > Viridiplantae > Streptophyta > Magnoliopsida > Magnoliales > Magnoliaceae > Magnolia > Magnolia sinica. The sequence continues at coordinate 86,800,841 of NC_080578.1, read as the reverse complement.
ATTGGTGTGGCCCACCTAGAGCGCAGATCAGCAAGAAGGGTGGGGCATACCATGTTCAAGGTTTGGATGTTCTGCACGAGTGGCAGGTTGGAGAGAGATCATATCAATTCTCTTTTTCAAACTCATGTCAGTACCCAGATTAAGAAAAATTCCAACTTCTAATCACTGTTTACATGATACAACAACATGGGTGTGGAAACCATGCAAAGCTCCTCACCTTCCAAATTCAAGTCCATCAATGAATAGATATTGGTATCATACAATAAAAGAAGAAACAATTGGGGTGTGTTCCTTTCATTTTAATCAAATCATTTCTGGTTGTGTAGTTATTTTTATGCATTCTGATAAACAGATGCGGTTTTGGGGTCTTTCTTAGGGTGCCTTAGATGGTGGATTTGACATTCCTCATAGTGACAAGAGGTTTGCTGGTTTTAAAAAGGAGGACAAACAACTTGATCCTAAGGTTCACCGAAAGTATATCTCCTGTGGTCATGTTGCTTCTTACATAAGGGTTAGATTTAAAACTTGAACCTCTCATCTAGGAAAACTCTGCTAGTGATTAAAATCATAATACTGAATCCGAGATAAGATTTGAACACATCCCACCAAGCCTCTAATAGACCTACAATTTATTGACTGTTATATCGCCACTAATACGAATGAGAATTTTACAGACATTGATGGAGGATGAGCCAGAGAAATAACAGTCACATTTCAGTGAGTACATCAATAAAGGAATTGAGCCTGATGGCATTGAAGAGCTATACAAGAAGGTCCACGCTGCCATCAAAATGTCCACAGATTGAATGGTTCCCAACAGAATGTCCATAGATTGAATGGTTCCTAACAAAACTTCTAAACTACTACAGCCTATTTCCTTTGTTGCAGGAGTTACTGTACCTGTATGGATTTGTCATCGACAATAATCCAAATGACTATCTCATGGTAATGCCTTCTAGTACTACTAGCCTTCACATTCCTCCATTAGCTATTTTAGTGATTTTAGCCGCAATTGTGAGGACGCCAGTACAATTTGAGCTTACCTTCCAGAAAATGCTTATTTGGTCCAATTTCATTCCATCCTATGTTTTGCAGAGTATGATGGTAATTAATATAACTAATCAACATGCAATTGGATGAAAAAATTGGCAATCTGATTACAATTTGGTACAGGTTCATTATCCAATGGAAGCCTTTCAGAGTGTTCCAATAGCTGATTCCAAAGTGCAACTTCTAGAAATACTGGTTAGCTTTTTCTCCAAAATGTTTCCTGGTTTTAGTATTTCAATTTTCAGGGAATATTATGCGTATAGCCTAATAGTTGGTTTTTATGATTCTGATGAGTGAGAAATGGTTGGAATTAGCTTTCTCTCCTCAGAAGTAATTTGTTTTTTGTAATATTAATGGATTGAATCAATCCTACAGAAGGCTAAAATGAGGTGTCTCTTACGAAGAAGTTTGCTGGATCATGGATTTTTTTCTAGATCCCCTCTACATGAAGAAGACAGGAATAAGAAATCAAATGGCCTATTTTGCAATTTCTTTTTTGTGCTACAGGCTTGTGAGAAGTTTTTATCATTGAGGAAAGGTACAAAGTCGGATGTTACTGCTGTTTTAGAAGAGGTATTGTCCTATTTTCAACTGAGAGGCCTTTTTCTAATCCTGACTCATAGAAAATCTGACATTTTGTTTTTAGTATTTCATTTGTCAGCTTAATTCCTTAAGATAGAAATATTAATTTAGTTATAGGCATATTTCAGGACCACATTGCAAGGTCTTCATTCGAGCAGGCTTACTTCAATCTGGTATTTACAACTTTATGCACGCAGACTATTCTATCCATGTTCAACACTAATACTTCCAGCAGAGCTGCATTGATATGAGATCCTGGATACAGATGTTTAATGATAGCCAGTGGCCGGTGCCATTAATTGTCATATTCTCTCTTTCCAGGTCACAGTTCTTTCTAATGTTGAGGCCAAAAAGAGGTTTGAGTTTTTGGAAGCTGTTAGTGGGGTAATGGATGCTCACCTTATTCGTTATTTCAAACAAGTACGCATACGATTTCCTTGTTCACTGTCCTATTGAATGTAGTTTGCTGCTCTTCTTTGGTGCTTCTCTAAAAGCTTTTGACCTGGTTTTCTTACAAGGATATGAACTATTGCATCAGATGGAGCCATATGTCCACCAGGCCTTTTTTGTTTATGAATTGCCATAGAAAATGTGTAGGGTGCTTAATTTAGCAACATGAGTTTGTGCATAAACTAGATGTGATCTACATTCTTCTGGTCAGTTAGAAGATTTATGGCACAGGTAAAGGGTCTGTTCTCTAGGAATTCGTAGGGACAATTGGGGCATGGATATGGGCTCCAAAAGGATAGTTTTGACTCCTTTCTATAGGTACCTTCCTGGGCTAGAGGTGCGATCACCTTTACGAGTAGTCTATGGTCATTTGAGGTCATCTGAAAATGATTGGTTTTTGTTAGACTGCAAGATGGTCATTTCTGGTTGATCATTCCCAGCACAAGGATGTCATGATAAATATCCGGCTGAAGAAATCATAGATCACCTCTTCATCCATGCCTGCTTGTCCTTTGTCTAGCATCCGAAGAGTGTAGTTCATCTCCGTATCCACTTCCCTTGAGGCGGGCTCTCTGTTGTGCTTCTTCAATATCAACTTTCATTTCAGTCTCATGGAGGCATGGTCTTGTGGTCCTTTCTCTGAGAGGTCATATTTTTTTATAAGCTACACTTTGTATGATTGATGGAACTTAAGTGCCTGTTATGATTGATATTGTCATGTACTAAAATAATGTGCATTCTTGATTGATGGAACTTAATTGTCTGTTATTTGATCCAGTCCATTGTCGGTGTTGCCTGTAATGGAGAATCTAATCATTCAGATTCACGACAACATAGAAAGGTATGCTCAGTGCACGCTTGTGAGCCTTGCGTTTTTCATAATATGCGAGTTCAGTATTTTTTTACTTATTTTTTAGTTATATTATTCCCTTTTTCCACTTTCTAATTACCATTTTATATAAGTCCTTGTGTGTACTGTCTTGCCATAACATTCCTCGTGCTCAATGGTTGAGCAAGGTTCAACTGCTTAAGTTAAAGCTTTATTCATCTTCACATAGAAATGTTTATTAAATTCGACCGTACCTCAGGTCTCAACATTATTCACCACCATCACCATCATAATATTATTATTATTGTTTCCTTCTTTTAGGCATTGCTTGAATATTTATTGGATGATCAGGATAAGATGTCTCACGAGATGTCTGTGGGAACTGATACTCTGGAGAAAGCATTAATCATTCCATCAGAAAGGGTCTGTCATGGTCATTCCAGTGTAACTTTTTATAACGCCCCGGTTTTCAGGACCCGAGTATATGACCCGTGTCCCAAAAACCCGTGTGTTAGCTTTAAAGGATGGTCAAATTCGAGTGTACATTTTTTTCTTTCATCATCAGAGTAAGCAAATGAGCGTAGTGTAGACAAATCGACATAAAGGAAAATTTCATTATCATTCAAATTTACAAGAAGCTGCCCATAATGACTTATACAAACCAATGTTTCCAAAATTAACAAATACAAGAATCACATGATCTAATACATGAGAAATAATAGAAAGCATATAAATATAAGCTGCAAGATCACACAGCTCCTCCAAGCATACAGTCAAGCATTCCTGGTGATCGTACCCTGCTTCTTATCAAGTCTAAACATGCGTATCACTTAAGCTACCTGTATTACCTGTACGGTTTTATATTTGATGGATGAGTGGCCAACTCAGTGTGAATTCTCCTCAAGATTACACACCGCCGCATTAGGTAAGAGATAGTATAAAACATCTAGACAACCAAAACAGAGTAAATGCAGTCTTATTAGGTGCATGGATGCATAAATGCAATCATCCGGACGGTCGGTGCCCCAGGAAAAACATCCAGACAGGCAATGGGGTCGTCACCCAAGGATGTGACTGGTCATCAGCGCAACACGCAGCGTAATCGTATGGGTATGAGTGATCCAAGTCATCATCATAAATCGATCAACTGGTCATTAGCGCAACACGCAGCGTAATCGTATGGGCATAATGATCCAAGCCGTCATAGTATGCCATGCATGCATGATTAGCCAAGTCATTATTAGTCCCTTTACAACCAGCCAATTTACATAAGCTCAAAGGTTACTACGGGGAGCACATGGCCCAGCGTAGGCCGACAGCTCGGGTATAGTGTCTCATTACCACCATCTCCGGCTCATGAGGCTACCATCTTAGGATGTTTAATAGAAACCCGTCGACTAGTGGCCAATCATATTACAGTATATGGGGCTTACCATCGCATAGTTACACAGTATAAAACATCGAACCCATATAGAAAAAATATCAGAACAAAGCCACATAGGGCGATATCAAACAAGCCACATAGGGCAATTATCAAAATAGGCCTCATAGGGCGAGTGTCAAAACCATGCGATAAAAGACCATCCTTGAAAACCATTTGGACACAATAACCCTAGATGGTAGGCCCACATTAATGATCCATTTAGACCACCACTCAATAACCACTAAGTCGAAGGTCCATTTTAATCACAACCAGTCGGGTTATATCCCAAGTATGGGTGTACATTTATAAGTGGGGGTTTCCCACTAATGTACCAGTTTAAAGTCCATAAGCAATACACAAATAAACCACAAGCATGAACAAATATACAGGATGAACATTAAGCAGGTAATATAGCAATTTAATTTCTACCAGCTAACACATGTGAATATAAGAGAGAGATATCAATTATAATTTTTAATAAAAACTATAACTTAAGCTAATGAGAAGATGGAAAGCTCAAGGGGAAGAATCATCACCTGACGTATAGGATCACCTACTTATGTCGTTAGGAGGTACGTGCGCCCTTAGAGTCAAATCCTATCATGAATTATAAATTTTATATGGTTAGATCCAAGTTGTACAAACTATCTATGGCCAAGATTATAATCTAAGGTTTGGATCACTTAGGTTTAGGGCTTCACTCTAGAGTCTAGGTCTAGGCTTAGGTCTTGGGATTTGAACCTCTAGCTAATGTATAATTGAAATGCTAATTTAATAGTTATAAGATATTTATTAACATCAATGTTGCGGCTAGTGTTAGCTAATGTAGCAATGATAATATTCATGATGATATTAAATTGTACAAACTATTACAATGATAATATCCAAGCATGATAAATAAAATGCTAATATTTAATAACCATAAAATTTCTTATTTATTTATAATAACTAATATAGGCATGGATATCATGCTATATAATTGCAAATATCATAGTAATACTAATGATAATAAATAAATATCAAGACCTATTATCTATGGTGACAAAATACTAATTGTCTATTAACGCTAACGATACTAGTGTTATAACCAATGACGAAATAAGAGTTGCATTAATAATGAAAATCGTTAATATCAAAGTTCTGTAATAAATATTACTTAGCAAAATTATTCTACTAATGGTTAACCATACCTAATATTGGAAATCCTTACAATAAGAGTGGTAACAACTAGGGTGATCTACTATCAATGAGAGTGTTTAGAAATGATAAGTAGATACTAGTGTCTCATTGATACAGCCCAATGGATGGCTGTCATATTTGTTGGCGGGCTCAGATCCAGGCCCATATATGGGACGGATTGAGCCCATGCCTATTTCTACCGCGGAGGGGCATGTAATTTGGCCCAATGTCAACAGAATCTGAGGCGGGCCTGCTGAACCAAATGGGGCCCAACAGCGACACAGGCCTGAGCTGGGTTGATTGGACTGATTCTGGCCCACAGAGACCTGCCTCACAGCAGCCCATCATATGTGTGGTGGGGCCCATTGAGATACATGGTGTGGCCCACTGAGTTTGCCCAGTAGCGGCCCATAGTTGTGGTTAGACCAAGCTCAGATCTCGGCCCAACACAATGTCTGGGCCCGGACCAGATTCCAACTTACCTGCATACAATCTCTTGGGGAAAGTGATTGGAGAAGTTGGTGGGAAGAGAAGCAGTGAACAAGGCATGGGGAGTGACTTCAGTAGCAGACGTTTGAGACTTTGCTTGGGGTTGGATCTCTCTGCTGCTTTCAGTGTAGAAGATGGAAGCTACAATGAAAGCACAGATGTGAAGAGTACTGAGAGGAAATGGAGTCTTCCTTTGCCTCCATCTCTGCATTTTCTATAATCTCTCCCTCTCTTCTCTCTCTTTCGGCTTCTCCTCTTCCATCCTTCCCTGCTGGAATATCCAGCAGGCCTTCCATTCAAACCAGACGACATTTGGATCTGGCCAGACCCATCCCTTGCTCGGACAGAACCCGGTCAGGTTGGTGCGGCTACCCCACACACGCACCCCCTCACTTTGCTGATTCTCTTTTCTTTTCTTTTTTTTCCTCTTTATTCCTATTCTTTCACCCCCTAGCATCCAGCTCCGATCCAAGGCTGAACCAGTCTTGGAATAGCAACAGCTCAGTGAGCCGAAACGGTGGTCGTGCATGGAGTTTTGGCGAGGAAGATGAAGTGGCTTTAATGGCAGCTTTGGGTGCGGGCCATCTTCCTATGAAATGATGTTGCTGGAGGGTCTAGACCTCCCATGTGGAGCTAGTAGGAGCTAGAAAATGAAGCTCAAATGACATTCTCATGGTGGGTTCGGAGATAGAAGGAAACGGCAAGTTTTTTGGCTGCAGCTGCAAAAATGGAGGATGAGCTCCCGTTTCCTCGATCCTCTTGCCTCTTATGCTTGCCCTGATCCCTCTTAAACTGTCGGATCAATAGCCAGTGGCCAGGATCTCCTCTGGTTGAAACCGCCTCCCAAAACAGTGGGCGGAATGCGACCGGTCGTGTTTTTGAAGCCCTAAACCGTTGTTGGAATGAACGGCTGAGATATCACTAGGAAGGATGGCTGGGATTGGAAAGGGCAGAGGGCACACGGATCGCTGAGCTGGAAGCAAGACAGGTTTCCATTTTTGGAAAGTTGTCTTTGTAGGTCTTGTTTGGGTTGAAGATGGTGCACGTGTATAGGTTCTCCAACACGTGGAAAAGGGTAGGTTTTGGTTGGACCTATGCCGTGCACACGATGGACGGTCTGGATCATCAAGGTGGGTCCACATTTGTGGGCCATGGTGGGTCCAAAACGGACGCTGTCCGTCAACTGGTGCAACGAGAGGGAGAGAGATTCTCTCTCCGCTTAAGGAAATAGCGGGTCAGGCTGGTTTGACCGCTTCCACCGGTCCGGTGCACAGCGGCTATACGCCTGCTGTGTACATGCAGGCCAAGGTTGGGGTCCACAGTGGGGTTTTTGGGGAAATCCACTCCGTCCATTAGGTTCTAAGGGTCCAGTTAGGTCCATATACCAAATATGGGGCAGATCCAAGGTCCTGGTGGTGCCCAACACTTGATCTATAGTCCTAATGGTGGATTCCTGTTAATATAATGGACTGATCATCCCGAAAACGAATGTCAACGGTTAAAAGGTCCTAAAGGGCCATTTGTAAAACTTTCATCATTTATTATTAACCAATACTAATATTAATATAGATTTCAATACTTTTGTATATTATTTACAATTAAAATACTTAAAATCTCATACATATATATAAATATGTATATATATTTTTTTATTATATTGACATACTATTATATACATGCTATTTATCACCTATTTATTAATATAAAATTCATAATATACATTATCCCATCATATATGAATTGAAAATGGTACAATATCATATTTGAAATCACCATGTTAAATAATATAAAATTTCATTAAAATGTCTAATAATTTTTGTTCACATGTTTATAAAAGATATTTAATACTACACTCCTATTTATAATTCAATGGTATATTGTAGAATTATCATTTATCATGTTTAGTTAACATAATATTATTTTCATAGTATCTTATATACATTAGATACATACGTATCACTCCATTACAATATATTTTCATACATTCTTCATGATAGATAAATTATCAAAATACATTTATATTTTCTTTCTATCTATGTTTGTGTAAAATTTATAATATAATAAATAGATAAGATAATATACTTAGTGTATTTAATTTGACCTCTGGGTGGTTTGATATGTGGATAGGAATCACCTTCGACGGTCAGATTTAAACTAGGTTGCACGTGAATGTTCACTAAGCTAGGTTTGCATTAATCCTAAATCCCGGTTATACGGTAACACCCGAGTACTGAAAAGTATGGGGTGTTACAATCTACCCATCTTAAAGAGAATTTCATCCCTGAAATTCAGTGCTTCTATTATTATTAAGGATGATGATAATATTCATTATTTTCCTACATATACAAACGTATGCCACTAAGTGCCCAAAACTGGGGCCGTTACACTTTTCTTGTATTGGAGGTTTACTTCTTCTCTACTTATGGTCATCTCCATGCACTACTGAATCTTCTTGGTGATTTCACTATTTTACCGTAAACATTAACACGGGTTTCTGAGAAGTGCAGACGTCCAAATCCATCATGTGCCCAAAACCCTTTTAAGGTGTGCATTGAACCTCTGTTATGATTGCCTGCAAGGATTTCCATAATGGCATTGCCATTTCACTATTTTTTATATGTTGTTGGTAAGTAATGAAGATGTTATTTCCACAGGTCTTTCGGTTATTGAATGAACACAGTGGAGAAGAGTGGATTTTGCACTTGTATGATGAATGGTAAGCACATTGGACATTCTGGCCATGGAACCTTCTAAATGTTTCTACCTTCTTATTGATTTGAAATGGAGGGTTTATGTTTCTTAGTTTCATGATCCTTCCAACCAGATCCACTCCCACTTTGTGCTAGACTCCCGCTTCCACTCCCTTGCTCTTTATAGTTGTCTTTTTTTTTTTTTGAAACAAATGCTTCCCCACCCTCACACCCAAGTTTCTTGCTACTTCACTTCATTCTTCAGGCAACCATATTCTGTTTTGAGAATCCTGACAGTTTCTTTATGTATTTTTGGTTTTACAGTCTCATTGGACCTGGAGATACTTTAAATGTGATTGGAGAATTTGATGACCAGGGAATATGCATTGTGGACCGTGATGACAATCTTGTCATCATTCATCCAGACATACTTGTGTTTGGAACACGGGTAATTGTTGCCTATAGCTGCTTTAAGTTTTCGGTTCATGTTTTAACTTCTGATCTGTGGTAAAATGAATGTTGGTTTTGGCAATGCCATTTGGAAACTAATTTTCGGATAGGATCATTGTTATCATTCTTGTCATGATGGAATTAAAGAATGAATCACTTTCAGGTAGCTGCTAGTTTCACATGCCCAAGACGCACCGTCCTTATTGAGAGGCTTAAGTGTAGTGAGCATTCAACTGCAGTATTAATTGGTACCTTGCTTTATCAAAATTTTTAGGTTTTATGTTCAAAAATTGTCTTTTCTGAGAAATAGGATCTGCATAAATGGTCCCAAATGTCACTGACTTCACAAACCATAGTTAAGAAAAGGATCTCATCCAATGTGTATCTTTACTATCTAGATATCTCTCATGTTACCAGAGCTGAGGCTGTGTGTGTCGGTTTGTGCAGGGGCCATACTATTGTGGTGCTGGAGCTGATAAGGCATTTGGATGATCTCTGCTCCTATTATACTTATAACCGGCGATCTATTGTTTTTTGAAATTTGTTTATTTAAAAATGTGAATGTATGATGCATTGTTTGATTTGATTGCTATTTGTAATATGAATGCGCATCGTTTTCTTTCATGATTGCATTTTATGTACTATTCCTAGCGGCATTAATTGTATTAGCTTAGATGAGTTGATTAATCATAGCAGGTTCTTGCAATGGTAACTGACCATTCTTATAATTTTTATTTTTTAAAAAAAAGTAGTTACGGATATTAGCCATATCTCTTGTTCTAAAAACCATTACTATTGCTAACTTCAGCATATTGCTACGGATTTCATTCTACTTTTAGCTACAGATATTATTCGTAGTTGTATGTACATTTCGCTACAGGAAATATAGCTACGGATTATATCCGTAGCTATTGACATCTATTGCTACGGATTTAATCTGTAGCCATAGTATTTTGACCTTTAGCTACACCACTAATTGCTACGGTCGTGCTACGGACTATAACCGTAGGAATAGGCCTTTAGCTACGGTTTTTATCCATAGCCTTTGTCTTTTTTTTTTCTGGTAGTGTAAGTAATAAAAACTAAACTGATAATTTGATTTTGGGAGTTTTGTATGGATGTAATTCAACTGAATTAAAACAACACCCAAGCTTCAAAGTTCCACACATAAGTTAATATTCCAAAATCATGATGACTTAGATAACAGAACTAAGATCCGAGCACTATGGTCGGCTTAATCGGAAAATAAAACAGTTTAAATATTTTAAATAAATGATATAAAAGATTAGAAAATTATGGATTTGCACTATTGATATATATTCTCAAGCGCTAGTGATTTTAAGCATTTAATATCCATGAGACAATGAATCAAAGAAATGTAGCAGGTTGAGAACCTCTCATATCTAGGAAATCTAATTGATCCAGGTTAAGCCTATCCATCAATGTGGATCTCATATGATGGAAACATATGGATCTCACATGAGGATAAAAAATTAAACCCATACACCATTCTTCTCATCATTAAAACAATCAATCATCATAACTATGAAAATATTAAACCAATGTGCTTCTCTTCTAGATTGGGTTAGAGGGAACTTAGAAAAATATAATTAAATTACAGAAATAAAAAGCAATAAGAAAAGAAAGAAACGCAAACAGAAAAGAAAGAAAAAGTAAATAAACAAAAACTTGTAAAGAAAATAAGAACTATGAAACTTGAAAGCTCTCTAAAAGAAACTAGAAAAACTTAGAAAAACCCTAGAATGCTCTTCAATGCTTTGGATAATTTTCTTAAGAATGCCCTGGAATGCCCTTTTATAGGTGGGGAACTCTCTCCTTCAAACAGATTTGAAAAAAAAATCAAAAATTAGCGTTAAAACTGCTCACTCCACGTAGGCTCCGCGTAAACCCTTCGATGTCATTGAACAACCTTCGATGTCATCTAAGACTGGGTTCAATGTCATCAAACCTAGTACGATGTCATCGAAGACTGCCTCCAATTTGTCCAGCAACTAAACTTGATTTTCCTGTAATTCTTCGATGTCATTTAAGGGCTTCGATGTCATCGAAGACTGGCTTTAATGTCATCTAAGCTCAGATCCTGCGAATTTCTGCACTAATTTTTGCACTTCCTTCCTTTTCCACTTGGTTTTCTTGACTCTTGAGGTCTTAAAATCTTCAATCTTAGTCTCCAAAAGTCCATTCTTTTACTTGGTGATTCTTGAGTATCAAATCCATTCTTTTAACATTGTTTTCACTCTAAGCCCTCAAGTTCACCTTGCAACACAAATATGTATAAAATATATCATTAAGTAGCATCATGTTCATAAAACCAAGATATAAATGAGAGAAAATATAAAATATTTGACACTCAACAAACCTCCCAACCAGCATTTTGCTAGTCCCGAGCAAAATAAGCGAAGAAAAATAAAATTAAAAACTAGTTCTAGAAAAATTAAAACTAAACCATTTTCATAGGTAATTTCGATAGTATTTAGCATATGCAACAAGACTTTAAACCCCTAGGTTTCCCATAGTGGACGAGTTATAGTCTCGTGAGGGTTTTCAGAAATGTTACCCACAAACATGAAAAACATGGAAAATAGTTCAACACTCAGAAATTTAGACAATTATGCCTCCATTCATCATATGAATTCCAAAACAAAGCAACACTTATCCTAAGTCTGAAATTAGATAGAACTTCGATTTCCTAATTCATTACATCCTTGAGTGCAGAGATTAAATCAAAGTTTAGAATAGTTATGATCCAATATACTTAGGTGCTCAGTGACACTAGTCTAACTTTTAGAAATATGCATGTTCCCTATTGTAACTCCTTTCAATCATCCCAAGAATATGAAATCTCTTGTTATCTCATTTTCATCATGCTCTTTCTTCTTTTATCATCATATCCTCATTATTATAGACTACCCTTAGATGAAGATTCCTACAGGGTTTGCTTCATATCCTAAGGTATTGTAATTGTACGGTAACAGCAATGGATACTTACATATCCTTACTCTAGATTACTAACACGATTGTTATGATTATTACATTCATGCTCTTTAATAGTAATTTTTTTATCACTTTTTCTTTCAATATTCTCTGTTTAAGCATATGTCAATGGTACTAGATCATTCAACCTTTTTTGAATCAAAATTTGTTATTCTAGTTCACATATCAGATTCCTCACTTAGTTAGCTAGGGTGTATTGTGAATTCAGTACATCAAATTACAACTCACTCTAAACTAATGATTAGAAAATCGAACTGAAGTCTATAATTGTTATCTATCAGAATTCTAACTACTATCAACTTAGAATAAGTATTAACTTAGCCTTTGGAATTCGCATCATATCATGTCACATTCTTGTATATAAATATTTTATTTTAAAAATGTTAAAAAAAAATTCCCATAAACCTAAAAAATAAATTTAAAACTAAAAAAGAAACTCACATGGATGATTATCCACACCCCTCAACCTAAAATCTACATTGTCCTCAATGTAATGAAAATGTAATGCAGATAATAAAAGAAATAAAAGAAATGGTGGATAGTACCTGTCATGAAGAAACACAAATGCTAAGTGACACTAAAAAAATTGAATATAATACAAATCCTACACAAATGCTCCGTCAAACTAGAAACATCAATCTGAATATTCTGGCTCATGAAGAGGGACAAACTCCTCTCCCAAATGAAAGTTTTCCACATAAGGCTTCAATCTCTGACCATTAACCTTATACACATTATCATTACATGGATTTTCAATTTCAACAACCTCATGAGTATAAACATTCTTCACAATGAAGGGGCTTATCCATCTTGATTTCAATTTTTCCAGAAAGAACTAGAGACAGGAATTGTACAATAGGACCTTTTGATGAGATTCAATTTTTTTTCTCAGAATGTTTTTGTCATGAAAAGTTTTGGTCATTTCTTTATAAATTTTAGAATTTTCATAGGAGTCTCTCCTCAGCTCCTCTAATTCATTCAACTCTAATTTCCTTTGTCCACTTAGCTGATTCATGTTAAAGTTTAATTTCTTTATTGCCCAATATGCTCTATGTTCCAATTCTACGGGCAAATGGCAAGCCTTCCCATACACTACTTTGTATGGGAACATTCCAATCAAGGTCTTATAAGCAGTCCTATAAGCCCATAAAGAGTCGGATAGTCTAAGAGACCAATCCTTCCTATCTAGCCTTATAGTTTTCTCTAAAATGTATTTGATTTTCCGATTAGAAATCTCAGTTTACCCACTCGTTGGTGGGTGGTAAGGGGTGGTCACTTTATGTTTGCTATCATATTTCTTCATCAAAGCCTCAAATATCATATTATAAAAGTGAGACTCACCATCACTAATGATGGCTTTTGGAGTTTCAAATCTAGAAACAATATTTTCCTTAAGAAATTGTATGACTACTTTATTGTCATTGGTCCTACATGGAACTGCCTCAATCCACTTAGAAACATAGTCCACACTAACCAATATAAAAAAAAATTCAAAAAAAAGATGGAAATGGGCCCATAAAATTAATACCCCAACAATAAAAAATCTCTAATGGTAAAATTGGGGATAAAGACATCATGTTGCGTCGGGACACTCTTCCCAATCTTTGACATCTATCATAAGCAACACAGAAAGTGTGGGTATCTTTAAACATGGTGGGCTAGTAAAAACTACACTGCAGGATTTTTGTAATGGTTTTCTTACCAGAAAAATGACCACCACATGCTTCCATGTGGCAAAAGGAAATAAGACTATGAACTTCATCTTTTGGGACACAACGTCTAAAAATATGATTAGTCCTGTGTTTATATAAATATGGGTCAACCCAAAAGAAGTTCCTAACCTCGGTTTTAAAACGCTTCCTATCTTGTGACTTCCAATGATATGACATTTTTTTCATTACAAGATAATTCACTATATCCGCATACCAAGGTAATTTAGATATTGCAAATAGTTGTTCATTAGGGAAAGTATCCTGGATGTGCATATCCTCAGTGGAATCATCTAACACCAATCTCAAAAGGTGATCGGCCACTACATTTTTTTACTCTTTCCTTATCTATTATCTTTAAGTCAAATTCTTAGAGTAAAAGGATCCATCTCAAAAGTCTTGGCTTTACATCCTTCTTAAATAGCAAATATTTCAAAGCCGAGTGGTCTATGAAAATGACCACTTTGGATCCCAGCAAGTAGGACCTAAACTTATCCAAAACAAAAACTACTATAAGTAACTCTTTTTTAGTTGTTGAGTAGTTCACTTGGGCTGAGTTTAGAGTTCTACTTACATAGTGAATAACGTAGGGTCGTTTATCTTTCCTTTAACCCAAAATAACCCCTATGGCATAATCACTTGCATCGCACATTAGTTTAAAAGGAAGTGTCAAATCTGACGGACGCATGATAGGTGCAGTGGTAAGGGATGATTTAATTTATTAAAAGTACTTACACACTCATCTGTCCACTTAAATGGGACATCCTTTTGGAGAAGATTAGTTAAGGGTCTAGTAATGGCACTAAAGTCCTTGATGAATCTTTTATAGAAACCAGCATGCCCCAGAAGTGATCTAATATCTCTAACAGTTCGGGGGATAGGTAGATTAATTATAATTTCCAGTTTTGAGTGATCTACCTTGATTCCATTTTTGAAGATAACGTAACCCAAAACAATTCCTTTTTGAACCATGAAATGACATTTCTCTCAATTAAAGACAAGGTCTTTCTCTTCACACCTAGACAAGATAAGAGATAAATTGTTGAGGCATTCCTCAAAACTGCTCTTAAATACAGAAAAGTCATCCATGAAAATCTCAAGAAACTTTCCAACTATATTTGAAAAAATAGTTAACATGCATTGTTGGAAAGTTGTTAGGGCATTGCACAATCCAAATGACATCCATTTGAAAGAAAAAGCGCCAAATGGACAAGTGAACAGGGTTTTCTCTTGGTCTTCCAGGGCTATCTCTATTTAGTTATATCTGGAATATCCATCAAGAAAACTGTAAGAGTGACCTGCTACCCTCTCAAAAACTTGATGGATGAATGGTAGAGGGAAATGGTCCTTCTTTGTGACCGTATTCAATATTCTATAATCAATGCACACACGCCAACCAGTGGTGACATGTGTTGGTATGAGTTCATTATTAGAATTTTGCATAATAGTTATTCTGGATTTCTTTGGGACTACTTGAGTTGGACTCACCCAAACACTATCGGATATTGAGTAGATCATTCCCACATCTAATAATTTGATCACCTCATTTTTTACAACTTCCATCATATTTGAATTGAGACGCCTTTGAGGTTGTCTAATGGGTTCGGTGTCCTCATTGAGGTGGATCTGATGGGTGCATGTGGAAGGGCTTATACCCTTGATGTCAGAAATGATCCAGCCCAAGGCTCCTTTGTGGTCCCTTAGAGCATTCAACAATTTAATCTCTTGATCCTTGTCTAAAAATGAAGATATCACCACAGGATAAGTTTTATTTTCACCCAAGTATACATACTTAAGCTCATTTGGTAATAGTTTTAGATCAAGCTTTTGAACATTAGTTAGTAATGGGAAAGGTCGCGAGCCCTCGATAGATACGCGGTATCCATTAGTACATACCAATGTCTTGGGTGGTAGTACTCTCATTATCATCACAAATTTCAGCAAACACTTTTTCTAAATCAGAATTTTTCAAGTCTCCAAAGACATGAATCAATTCGTTAGTCAGACTATGTTTCAATTCCTCTTCTTTTATTAAGCAGTCCATGAAATTCAACTCATGGATCTCATTATTGTCAATGGGCTGCTTATATAGATTGAAAATATTTAGCTCTAGGGTCATGAACCAAAAGACAAGTCATCATTCCATTCCTGCAATTTATTATTGCATTTGAAGTTGCTAGGAACGGGCGACATAAAATAATGGGAACTTGAGCACTAAAGTTTATAGAAGATTTAATGTCTAGTATAATAAAATCCATGAGGAAGTAGAATTTCTCCACTTAGACTAGCACGTCCTCTAATATTTCCATTGGTACCTTAATAGAGCGGTCAGCGAGTTGGAGTGTAATCGTGGTTGGTTTAAGCTCACCTAACCCCATTTGTTTGTAAACTGAATAAGGTACTAAGTTGACACTTACACCCAAATCTAGCAAAGCATGCTCAATTTGGAAATTCCTAATAATAAAAGGAATAGTGGGACTTCCCAGGTCTTTGTATTTGGGTATGACCCTTTGTTAAATGATGGCGCTCACTTTCTCAGTAAGGAAGGCCTTTTTGTTCACATTTAATTTCTTCTTTACAGTGTACAAGTCCTTGAGATATTTAACATATGATGGAATTTATCTAATGGCATCAAGCAGAGGAATGTTGATAGTAACCCTTCGAAACACATCCAGCACCTCTTGATATTTCATGTGGACAATTCGGTTCTTACGTCTATATGGGAACGGAATTGGAGGTTCATATGACTTAATCTATTTGTCCTTTTGTTATTGCGACTCTTAAACCATAGCCGATTCATCATTCTCTTAAAATGGTGGCTCAACCTCCGGTATTTATACTAGTTGCATTTCTTGTTATTAACCTCTTTTCCACTTCTTAAGTTAATTATGGCCTTAACTTGTTCATGATGTAGCTCACTTGGATTTGAGTTTCCAATGAAATGTGTGTTTCTAAGGTTTGACACAGGTTGAGAAGGAAGGGTGCCTTTTTCCCTAGCTTTTAGTTGAGTCTCAAACCTAGCCACAACCGTCGACTTTAATTCCTGATTTGATTGGATTAGAGAATGATTCATTTGAAATTGAGAGTTCATGAATGCGATTAATGCATCCTCCACAGATGATCACTTTGGTGAGGAAACATATGGTGCATTGTTAGATGCCCCAAAGAAGTTATTTTATAAAGGCATTTGAGGTGCATTGGGCGCATTAATTTATGGTTCATTCCTCCAACTAAGATTATGATGGTTACGCTAATTTGGATTATACATGCTTCCCATTGGTTGCATAACTGACCTTTGGTATTTATTATATATATATATATATATATTTCCCTCCGTCCATCGCTTTTAACACATAATTTTAAGGCTTGAGCCCAAAAATGAAGCATACCCAAAGCTCAAGTGGACCACACACATGAAACAGTGTGAATTAAACATTTACTGTTGAAAAATTCGCAGGGCCTACAGAAGTTCCAGATCAAGTTGGTATTTTTGCTTTCCATTTAGGTTGGATGACAACGACGGCGTATAGAAACTACATACATGCACAGTGGGCCAACAAAGTTTACTCAGTGAGATAAAGCGTCCGCTTGAAGTGGATTTCCTGCCAACAGAGGAAGTTCTTGCCTGCATGTGTGTGGGGTGTGTGTGCCTGTGTTTAAAAAAAATTCCTTCGCTGGATGATAGGTGGGGCCCACCATGATTTTTGTGGGAAATCCACCTGTCCATCCATTTTTTTAGATTATTTTAGGACATGAGACCAAAAATCAGTTGCATCCAAAACTCAAGCGACCATAAGAGAGTAAAAAGAGTTTCTTACCGTTGAAACCTTCCTGGGCTCCACTTTGATGTTTATATGCCACCTAAACCGTTTACAAGGTCATACCCATTGCGATGAAGTGAAAACACACACAAAAAAATTAAATAAAATAATATCCTGATACGAAACTTTTGTGTCCATACAAATGTTTCAAGGTCACTGAATCCACGCTGTTTCCTCTGGTAAAGCCCACTTGAATTTTAAATCCGCTTCTTTTTTTGTAGCATGTCTTAAAATGATCTGACAAAATGGATGGACGGGGTGGATTTCTAAAACTTTAGCCCGACCTAAGCGTCCGGCCAAGTAACTTCCAGCGAAATTCCCACGCTCCTCCAAGTTCTGAAATATTTTCCGTTTCCTCGTATGATTAGGGGATGCGAAATTCCCGCACTCCCCCAAGAAATATTTTGAGAAATTTGGGACTGTAGACCCCACCTTTTATCTAACGATTTTTATGGAGCAATACAAACTTTCTTTTGGAACTTAGACATGCACGTGCGAAGACCGAATTCCAGGAGGAAAATACCCCTCCCTTTCACTACTGTGGATTTTCCTCTCCCTTTCAACTGTTTGCTTTTCCTCTTCCTTTCCACTGCTGCTGCACTGTCATTGCTTTCACCCCCTTTCCTCACCTCGTTAGAAAGACCAAAAAAACCCTTTTGTGAGCCCCCCTTATCAGCATTTCGTCTTCTTCTGAAATGGTCAGTGCAGTGAAGAAAGCACGCACCACAGGTATATTTTAAAGTCAGTTGGGCCCACATTGAATGCATGTAGTATAGGAAACAGATTGGCTACTCCCCCTGACACCAGCCCCGTGGCTGGTGGTCGGTGCTCTGTGGGCCCCACCATGATGTATGTGTTTCATCCATTTCATTCATTCATTTTTAAAGTTCATTTTAGGGCTTTATCCAAAAAATAAGAGGGATATAAATCTTAGATGTACCACACTACAGGAAAACAATAGTGATTGGATAGCCATCATTTAAATCCTCTTGAGGCCCACTGTACTGTTTATCTGAAATCCAATCTGTTTATTAGGTCATAAAGACCCAGATGAAGGCTAAAAACAAAGATCATCTTGATCCAATACTTTTATGGCCACCAAAAAGTTTTTAATGGTCGATGTTCGTTAAACACTATTTCCTGTAATGTGGTCTAATTGAGATTAAGATATACTTCGTTTTTTGTATAATATCATAAAATGATCTATAAAAATAGATGGATGGCATGGTTGAAACACATACATCATGATGGGGCCCACAGAGCACCGAACACCAGCCATTGGCTGGTGGCAGGGGGAGTAGCCAATCCGTTTCCTGTAGTATATCCACGCCGTCCATCCATTTTTCTATCTAATTTAAGGGGTTGAGCCCCAAATTGAAGCATATCAAAATATCAAGTGGATCATACCACGGGAAACAGTGGGCATAATGATTTTCTAGTCTGCCTCGCTGATTTCATGTTTCCCCCGCTCAATTTCATGTTTGCCCCGCTGATTTTCTAGTTTGCCCCACTCAATTTCATGTTTGTCCCGCTGATTTTCTAGTTTACCCTGCTGAATTTCATGTTTACCCCGCTGAATTTCATGTTTGCCCTGCTCATTTTTCAGTTCTTTCCGCTGAATTTCATGTTTGCCCCACTGAATTTGCAGTTTTTTCATGTTTCCCCAGTTGAATTTCATGATTTACCCCACTGAATTTCATGTTTCCCCCCCTGAAAATCAAGTTTGCCTCGATCAATTTCATGTTTTTCCCATTGAATTTAATGTTTCTCCCGCTGAATTTCATGTTTGCCCCGTTTAATTTCATGTTTGCCCTGGTTAATGTCAAGGTTCCCTCCCTCAATGTTTAGGTTCCCTCCCACATATGGGGTTTTGGTGTATACATTATCCGATGAAAACAGAGGGGTATTACATAATCTGATTAACATGATGTATTACAAATAAGACATCATTGTGGGGCGTAGCAAGCATAATCGGATTGCGTACTAAGTTAGTCAGTACGCTCCCATTGTACTAACTCAGATGGACCCACATTGAATGTGTGTAGTATATCCACACCGTCCATCCGTTCTTCCATGTAATTTAAGCGATTTAGCCCCAAATTGAAGCATATCAAAAGATCAAGTGGATCATACCTTGGGAAATAGTGGGCATAATGATTTCCACCGTTGAAACCATAGTGTGCCCAACAATGATGTTTGTTTGTTATCACATCTTACTTTTTTAAGAATTATGTGAATGAACTGCTTCAAACATGGAATAAGTAGCCTAACGTACTTTTTTATTGTCTATATAAATTGGCCTACCTAATCACTATTTGTGAACCAAAAAAAAAAAAGAGAATTGATATTCTTTAGCACAAATATAAATATCATGATCAAGTATACCTTTCAAATGATGCAAAATCTTTTTCCCCACTTGTAGATGAATCTAACTTAGAAATTCCATGTGGTAGTTAAGTAATTCCATAATATATAAGATGTTTAGGCTAGTATGACTCAAGTATTTAAAACTTTTAATCAACAACTTGAAGCCCTTTAGGATCTATTATATTGTTTTTCTTGTTGTTGCTCAATTTCAACGTAATTTCCATGAGTATGCATACTAATTTAGAATTTTTCATCGCAAAGATTTTTAGAGTTTCATGAATATATGTGTTCTCAAATGTAAAAATTATATTATCTATTTAATTTATCCTGATTCAAGATAATATGCCATAAGACCCATATTTGTCATTTCAAATTTACGAACTGGCCTTTATAAACTCATCAATCATAACACTATCATTGTCTGTGAATATTAGAACACCAATGTATAAGGATGTCAATAATACATCACCATGGTCATTGTGTTAACATGGATAACATGCTCATTGGGATAACTTGTTTATTTGTTATCAAACCTATTCATAAGATCATATAGACGTGGATTAATAGAAAACACAATTGGTGATCTAGATCCAAAACTTCTGTGGCCCCTAAGAAATCATGAACATGAGAAGTTCAATTCAAAATTTTCATGTGGTGTGGTCCATTTGAACATTAAATACGTTTATATTTTTGGGCTCAAGCCATGAAATTATCTGTTAAGTTTGCCTCGCTAATTTTCCAGTTTGCCCCGCTGAATTTCATGTTTGCCCCAGTCAATTTCATTTTTGCCCCACTGATTTTCTAGTTTGCCTCGTTGATTTTCTAGTTTCCCCTGCTCAATTTCATGCTTGCCCCACTCAATTTCTAGTTTGCCCCACTGAATTTCCAGATTTCTCTGCTAATTTTCTAGTTTGCCCCGCTGAATTTCTAGTTTGCCCTGCTCAATTTCATGTTTGCCCCACTAATTTTCTAGTTTGCCCTGCTAAATTCCTAGTTTGCCCCGCTGAATTTCATGTTTTCCTCGCTGAATTTCATGTTTGCCCCGCTGATTTTCTAGTTTGCCTCACTGAATTTCATGTTTCCCCCGCTCAATTTCATGTTTGCCTCGCTGATTTCCTAGTTTACCCCGCTGATTTTCTAGTTTGCCCCACTCAATTTCATGCTTCCCTTGATCAAGCTCAATGTTTTCTCAAAATGATCGTTTTTAATATATCGCAATCGACAATTTCATATTTTCCCCGCTGAATTTGCAGTTTGCCTCGATCAAATTATAGTTTGTCTCACTTATGTTGATAGTTTGTCTCGCACAATTTTTGGTATTTCCCCACTCAATTTCAATCTCTATGTCCTATGAAGCTTGTTCAAATTAATGAAATGCTACATTGTTTTCAATTATGTCTGATTTTGTCCATTATGTTTATCTTAAGAATTTTATGTTTGATATGTTTTTCAATTCATCTCTGCATGCGACGAATATTCTGCCATAATCTCCAACCCAACATCTAGGTGTACATTGATATGGTGGTTTGACCAGGTGAAGGGTGGAGTGGAGAAGCACAATAGTCGGCTAAATTTGTTTAGGCAATCCTCTTTCTCGTTTCTATTGTATGTTACATCCTTTAGATTTATAGGGGCTCTATTTCACCTTCTTCTTGTAAGATACAAAGGTGATCTACTATTTAATATCAGGGGAAGGCGATTACAGTTTACCAAGATGGACTTCGCCCTCGTTACTGGTCTTAAGACTGGAGATCTTACTGTACCAAAGATTTCTTACACTACGAGTACATTAAGAGACAAATATTTCAAAGAATATCTAGTATTAAAGAAGCACCTAATGAACGTATTTGAGAGATTAGTTGACACCAATAAGCATGAGAATGTCGTGAAGGTTGCCCTACTTCTAGTTGTGGAGTACTTTCTTAGGGAAACCGAACCGAAAACCATATGCAACATGGATTATGTTCACCTGGTGGACTCCCTAGATGATTTCCATACGTATCCCAGGGGTAGTTTGGGATACAATACAATGTCGCAAGGAATCGAATCTACCGTTGCCGCATCAAGTTCCCCTCGGTACACTGTATGCGGTTACGTCCTTCCTCTACAAGTAAGAACACCTTTTATTTTCTATGTGTTTTCCCTCTATAGTCAATTTTAGATTTTTAAGCTGGTGTAATTTCATTCTAACAGGTATGGGCAATAGAGATATTGTCAGCCCTACAAGACTGTGTTGTTTCGTATGTTCCCCATCAAATTTCACGCTTCATTCAATATCGAGGCTGGAAGGGTTGGAGATACAACAGAATACATGCTATTTTTAAGAGTAAAGCTGTAATTTTATATATATATATATATATATATATATATATATATATATATATATATATATATATATATATATATATATATACCTCTGGCATTTACTTTGCTTAACTTGACGTATATGCTTTTTTATTTAGCATTACTCTTTGTTCTTTTACAGACATCAGTAGTAATGAAATTAGAACTAACGCGACGAGAATGGAAAACGGATGTTGTTCGCTTGGTGCGTGACAATTTCTAGGTGAGATGTTACGAAAAATGAACTATAATTTCATGTTTGCCATTGTAAAGTTATCCTTACTCTTACATATCCATCTATGTATTTTGTAGCTTACTGAGACCCAGGAAGATGATGAGGAGGGTAATGAGATTGATCATGAGGAGGATGACGAGTCAGATGATAACGATGAGAAAGGCGTAGAGGGAGAGGAACCGAGGGGGGTATCACGAGGAATGTTTGTTTTTATGGAGGAATTTCAGATTGAGAGGGAAGAGCTGAAGAAGGAGAGAGAGCAATTGAAAGAGGAGAGGGACGAATTGAGAAAAGAGAGGGAAGAGATAAGAATGAAAGAAGTAATGTTTGATGACAGGGACACGTTACTAAAAGAGAAAGAACAATTGAAGAGGGAGAATGATTTGTTTTTTGCGAATAAGGAATGGTTCTTCAAGGATAAGGAAAAGTTAGCGAATGAGAGGGAGGAGTTTAATAAGGAGAAGGAAGGTATTCGTACACAGAGGGGACGTTTTGTGATGGAGGAGGAGGGTGAAGAGTTGAGGAAGAGAGGGGAGAAGTAAATGATATTGAAGATAAAGAACTTGGACATGGGGATCTGGATGTGCAATCGCTAAGTAATGTCAAATGTAATGTCGATAATGCATCCACTTCTCATCCCATTTATGAAAGGAGAACCAAAAGGATACCGAAGTCATCATATTACAAGATTTTTCTGTACTTGTCCCTGTCTGCATTCGATACAACCCCTCGAGCGGCTCCCAAACCCGAGCAAGTAACAACTTTGCTACTTCTCCGATACCATTTCCTCTACAAATGGATCCTTTCAGGATACTATCCGCGCTGGAGGTGAAAGAGGTAGAGGACTGATATGAATCAAATAAGGACATGGCAGCGGGAAAATGGTTCAGTACAATATGGATGAAGGATGTGTGGGTTGATAGCGAGGTAAGTATTACTAATTTATTCTTTATATGCATTGATTGACATATAATTAATTGTTATATTGATCTATGAATAAATCGTACTATCCTATTGATTAGGCTATCGACACATATATCGAGTTCCTTGAGAAAAGACAGAACGCCCTTTCGATAGCATATCCTCAGGATTGCAAGTTCTGTCCTACGTATTTTATGGTAACTGTTTATTGCAGCAATCCTTAATCTGTTTAAAAATTTTATTTTCTTACATGTATTGAACTTTGATCATGTTTGTAACAGCAAAGCCTTGAGAGGTATTTTCTGGTTTTGATCGCATATCGGGCCTCCAATTCGGCGTCAGAACGGGCGTTGCTAATAGGCCAGCTAACCACGTCCTACGCAATTGCCAAGCAGCGAGATAAACCATACGCTAAAGCGATTTGGTGTTATGAATGGGTAATGTACTCGTCACAGAACATCATCTCTTACTGTTATGTGTTCTATCATGTTTTGACAAATATATTATTTTATGAATCATGGACAGGTTTATGCGCCCATAAATCATGAAAAATCACATTGATTTTTGTTGGTCATCTATCCTAGAGTAAGAGAAATCGTTGTTGTGAATAGCTTATGCACATATCTAATGCCGAAGTACAAGCAGAAGATGAAGAATATGATTGATGCACTCCCCATTCTCTTTCATGCCACTGGAGATAGCACTGCACTTGAAGGGAAGAAGTGGACCGTCAGATTCGATGAATCCGTGTTGAAGCAGGACAATAGTTATGACCGCAGCATATTCGTGATGAAATTCATTGACATTTTGTGTAGTGGTCTCACCTTAAGGGGAATAGACATGCAAAAATTCACCGCCGATTGGAGGAAGTCAATAGCATATGATTGCTTGTCTGTAGTCAGTAGGTGATATTTATTCAGTGCATGGGAGGAATTTTGAAAAGATGTATTATATGGAGTATTAAATTCATTGTTGAATATACATTGTACGAGGTTTACAGTAATCTTGTAGTGCAGAAAATTTTCAAGTATGTGCATTTCAGTTCGAGTTCCTTTTCTAATCACGATAGCCTTGGGAGAGTTGATTCGAGGGATGAGTTGACTGCAAAAGGGCTGATTAAAACTATATTGAGTTATCTTGCTGGTCCTGAAATCATTATGCCGGACAGCAAGATAACCCAATATAGTTTTAATCAGCCATTTTGTAATCAACTCATTCCTCGGATCAACCCTCTCAAGGATATCGTGATTAGAGAAAGAACTCAGACTAAAATGCACATACTTGGAAATTTTCTACATAATCGCCAAAAGTGAAAGTTTCGATGTATAGCATATTTTGTAATTTTAGTGGATGATGAAATGAACTTTATACTTTGTCTCACAGTATTTTCAGTTTGTCTCGATATGCTTGTCAATCAAGTTCAATGCACATAGAACTCAATGCTTGGCAATTGCTCTAGATCTTGAATTTCATGTTTGCCCCTTCAATTTCCAGTTTGCCCCGCTCAATTCCTAGTTTGTCCCGCTCATTTTCATGCTTGCCCCGCACAATTCGTAGTTTGCTCCACTCAATTTCATGTTTGCCCGCTCAATTTCATGCTTGCCCCGCTCATTTGCAGGTTGTCCCGCTCAATTTCATGTTTGCCCCACTCAATTTCATGCTTGCCCCACTCATTTTCTAGTTTGCCCTGCTCAATTTCATGTTTGCCCAGCTCAATTTCATGCTTGCCCCGCTCATTTTCCAGGTTACCCCGCTCAATTTCATGTTTGCCCCGCTCAATTTCTAGTTTGCCCTACTCATTTCTTAGTTTGCCCCGCTCAATTTCATGTTTGCCCCGCTCAATTCCATGCTTGCCCCACTCAATTTCATGTTTGCCCCGCTCAATTTCATGTTTGCCCCGCTCATTTCCTAGTTTACCCCGCTCAATTTCATGCTTGCCCTGCTCAATTTCATGCTTGCCCCGCTCAATTCCATGCTTGCCCTACTCAATTCCTAGTTTGCCCCGCTCAATTTCATGTTTGCCCCGCTCAATTTCATGCTTACCCCACTCATTTCCTAGTCTACCCTGCTCAATTTCATGTTTGCCCCGCTCAATTTCATGCTTGCCCCACTCATTTTAAGCAATGAAAAAGCATTACCTGATGGTTAAGATGTTTTCAAAATTGCAACACTGATTCCATAGCTCGAAATCTCTGATTTCATGGTGTTGGGTAGAAAAGAGATTTTAGGATTCAATACTCTCAGCTGACTGATATCATACACCAAAGATATATATATGCACTTCAGTAATGCAGATTGGGTTGTCTAGAATCCACTCAACCGCATTAAAAGAAAAAATAATCTTGATAATTGATTGATTCAATTGTGTTGTGTCAATGTGAATCATGGCCATGAATGGGATGATTCTACCACAACTCTTAAGGTTTTGTTGGAATAACCATGACCACTAGAGCATCGAAACGAAGGTTCTCTTTAAATCCATAGAGTTATGGCATCTTGTGGATAATGGATATACCAATGCAGCTGTAGCCAAGACAAAGGCATTCGAAGGCCTTCCAAACAAGGGAACGCCAACATGTTGTATTAGGTGCAACCATGCAAGTGCTTGGATCTAAACTAATCACCCCCTCAATCAACAAAGTAGCAATGATAAAAATAGAGACAGTATGTGAGAAGAAAATAATAAATCTAACATCTCTTATTCACTTTCAAAACCAAGATGCATATATCAAGTTTAACACCAACTAAGAAATCTAACATCTCTTATTCACTTTCAAAACCAAGATGATATTTCTGATCTTGTACATGCATGGGTGGATGTGCGTCTGGTGAATGATGTTGAGTCTACTTCGTCCTCTATAGTGGGGCCCACTGTATCAATAATCTTGATTGCTAGAAATGGGCCCACTATATGGGATGCTGAAACAAATGAAAATGTCAACTGTTATATTGTTAAGAAGAGAAGAAATGGAATTGCTAAATTGGGTCTGTTAGCAAATTTCTTTTGTTCATTTTGGATATTTTTCAGACACCCAAACCAGTCTTTATGAATTGAAGTGGTTAGGATTTTACTGTCTATCGGTGGATCTTTATGGTTTTTAGATGATGCCATGGTTGATTCTGTCTTGGGCATATTCTTCTGCAATGAAAATTGACATGTTTGATCAATGGTTGTTTTGTCTTTGCAGGCACTAGCATCTCAATCTCAGTGACTCAACTTATTGCAGGAGTTGTTCCCCGATGTAGCTTTAGAGATTGATGTTCGAGCTAGGGGTAAGGCGCCAATGCATTCTCTGCTTTTCTTTTGACTTGAAAGGTTCTCAATTTCATGTTTGCCCCGCTCAATTTTCAGTTTGCCCCGCTCAATTTCATGTTTGCCCCGCTCAATTTCCACTTTGCCCCGCTGTAACGACCTTGGAATTTTGTGCTAATCTTTCCTTAAGTAGTTGTTTTTGGGGTAATTAGCGCTCTACTTGATTGCTTGTGAAATTCGCATCAATCACTTTAAATTGTATCTGCATGGCTCTAAACGTGCAGATTAGTGAGCGCTACATCACTCTGAAATCTGGGATCCATCGCTAAATCCAGTCGTTCTGGGGATTTTTTGGAAGATCTGGATCGGACCTAGACCGCGCATCGAAAGTCCGATGGCGATGATCTTAGGTATTGCGGTCACCGAGTTGGGCTTGGTCTTCACCTCAAAATCAAGTCGATCCGATGTTCAGGTCGATTTGATTGAGTTCGAGTGAAGAGTGTGAGAACGGTTGGAATTTAATAAGCTTTTTATGAAATTGAGTCGTGTCGACCTGCGCGACGATTTTAAGCTATCGGACCGTTGGATTTCGACCCAATTTCACCCTCGATCGGGATGGTTGGCCCAGGCATATCCTAGTGCTTGTGGACTGATCGAGTTTCCGTGACCGTTGAATTGAGTGTGGTCCGCCACGGCGATCTCGAACGATCGGTACGAAAACTCAGGCTGACCTAGATCCATGGTCGGTGAGCTTAAGTCCGACCTTTCGTGGTTATAGGCCCACCGAAGTGCTTCGTTGGATCGAGAAAGGCGTACTTTGGTTATTACCTAAGTATACCTTGACCCTCTAGGGTTATTTCCATCATTTTAAGGCCTATATATAGTCCTTAAACCCTAGCTCTCATTTCCATACGAATTTTCTCTAACCCTAGCTTGGAGAGAGTGGAAAAGAGAGAGTTAGTGAGAGAGATTGGTTGGTGAATCATCTTGATTCTTCCTTGTTCTTCTTCACCTTTGAATCTTCACTTTGAATCGTTCCTCTGACGATTCTGAGTTCCTTTGGGGTAAGTTAACCTAACCCTAACCTGTGTTAGAGCTTAGATTAGACTTGGTGTTGTTGTATCTCATTTCTATCCTTATTTTAGGGTATTCTTGCGCCGTTGACGAAGACAACTCGTCTAAATCAGTTCGGCGGTTCTTTCTTTGCTTAAGGTGCGGACTTTAAGTGTATAGGTTATGGTTTTCAAGGCTTTCAATCCCAGTTAGTGATTTATTCTTGTTATGGATGAGATTTCACATGTCAAATGTTATGTTTGCATTGCTTTCCTGATATGCATGTGCTATATTGAGATTTGTGTATTCTATGTGTATTTATAAAGTACCGTATACGTATAAAATACGCACTTGTGCTTGCCATGATTATTGGTCATGTATGTATGCTAGATGCATGTATGACAACTCCTTGGTAAAGGGAATTGTCTAAGTGCATGTATTCCAACATACGTCATGTATGTTATTCCTTGTATGCTAAGTGTTTGTAGAAATGCATGAATGACCTAAGTGTAACTGATTACACTAAATGCAGGCGTTGAGAAGTGATTCTCAATACTTCTATGGATGCGCATGATTTCTTTCTGCAGTTACATTCCAAGTTATTTAAATTCAAGCATCTCCTATGCTTACATTTATGTTAAGTTGATATTATTCAGATGTGTATGTAACATGATTTGAGTTATTGTTCCATTATTGTTTTACATTCCATATGAATATCTGTAGTAGTGTAGGATGTTTGGGACTATGCCTTAGTCCAGGAAATCGGTAATTGACCCTTTGGTCGTGGTTGAGATTGCTTTCGCCACGTGAGACGCATTAGACGAACCCGAGTCGTATTAGAGTTGGCGGCAGTGGTTTGGCCACGCGGAGTGTTTGCGCACTCTATGTCGTTCAATTCAACGTGCGCTCGTGCTAGTCGAGTTCGTCAACTAACCCGATTGTCCGTGTATGTTAACCATGTATGGACGCTACGCTTGAATCTAGGGTACCGAACTTACCAGTGAAATCCTAATAACCATGGTACACGATCCGCTAAGACTCATGAGCAGGACATGGTGGTATGGGACACCGTGGTCGAGCCGCCGGCCTACGCTGGGTGACGAGCCTCCCGTAGTGACCAGTGAGCAACTAAACTCATGAGCCGATTAAGGAGGAATGGGACACTATATTCGTCTTTGTCGGCCTACATTGATTGGTGACGAGCCCTTTGTAGTGACCTCGAGCATACCTGGATACCACAAGGAGGTGACGAGCCGATCTGTGGTAGTAAGGGCATGAAAGGCGTGCATTGATTGGTGACGAGCCCTTTGCTACGACCTCAACTATATGATCGTATGAGATGTCTAGGATTGACGACCCTAGTATGGATCACTGTTTGGATGATGATATGAGGAAGGTATCTTAGCTTCCCAATCCTGCTGTATGAATTGGACTAATAACAACTTGGTAATCATATCCATGCACCGCATTTGCATGTGCTTTGTAGATGTGGCGCACTTTGAGGCGATGTCATGCGTAACGTAAGATGAAGACGCTGAGGGTGTACGCGTGAGGGCACGCATCATATTGCATTCATACTTGCATTAACAAGAGTACTTAGGATTTATTTAATTGTCCTGCTTTATCATTACTGTTTGATTGAACTGATAGCATGTTAACCAGTGCCTTATTGTTCCACTGAGTTGATCACTCACTCCCACGTTTCTGGGGCGGTGTTTCACACCCACCAGACTCTGTCTTAGGCCCTGATGTTGCAGATGTGGATGCGACGTGAGGCAGAGCGGGAGCTGGATGACGACGAGGCTGCCTTCTCCTATATGCAGTTTTCAGACGGGTTCTAGCGAGCCTCGGTCTGTTGCGCGGGATCTATGGGATTACTATTTTTGGGAACTGAAATGATGTAACTTGTACTTATAAATTTTGATAAATAACACTTTTACACGATCTGGTTGTATATGTAATTCAGGGACTTACACTTGTACACATATTTTACTATAAGTCTTCCGCTTGCTTTATTCACTTACCCCTGAATCATATCTGCGTTTTGGCTTAATCTATCCCGTGTTTATGTGCTAATACAGTCAACATACATCTTTCATTAATTATGTTGCATAAGTGATGTTTTGGAACTCGGGAGCTGAGTTATGCTCGACCCCCGAATTTCAGGGCGTTACAAGTTGGTATCAGAGCATGATCTGGATTAAACCGGACCTGGGTTATGGTCACACACCGCACGTTGTCACCACTATAGTGTAATTGGGTGCGGGTCTATCATCGCTTTGTGTTTGTGCTCCGTAGTTTCTATCGGCGAAAGTTTCTGAAAACCTTTACCGAGATCGAGTCTGTACCCTTACATGATCACACACAGCGACCCGAAACCTATTCTAGACCCTCTATTAATGAGTGTAGATGGTCTACCCTCCCATTATTCAGTTTTAAACCTTCCAGAAATCGCTGTTTGTATCAGATTTCTGTCAGAATGACCCGATAAGCTTCAAATTACACAAGGGGCCAATCGGGGCATTTTCTGTGGGACCCAGGGGGGGAACCACATCATTTGGACCAAGGAGGACCAGGAGGACCTCGCCAAATCGGCGAGGCATCGCCGATATGTCCAGAGACCGGCGATGCCATCGCCGGTTCGGCGAGGGCTCGCCAGGCGGGCCGGGCCGACGCGGGCCGATCGTCCATGAGGCTTGTGTGGCCCACCCCTCCACGGTTTTCATTTTAAAACCCTTCCTTTCATCTATTTCCTTCACAACACCCACCTCCAAGCTTTCCTTTCCTCCCAAAACCTCTCCAAACTCTCTCAAATCTCTCCCAAATCTTCATCTTCCTTCCATTTTCGTGCAAACCCATCACCCCATTCTCAAATCTTCCATTCCATTGCTGATTTCTCCATCTTTCCCTCTCATTTGAGCCCTTTCATTCCCTTTTTGGCTCATAGTTGTGTGGAAGCTTCACCATCTTCCTATTTCTCTCTTTCTCTCATTTCTCATAGCCCTCTTTGAGATTGTGACGGCCATCTTTTCCATTTCTTCCCTTCTTTCCTTGATGGGGAAGAAGAGAGCGCCCGTGGATGAAGCCGGGCCGAGCCGCCCAACCCGTGCACGGAGGCCGAGAGGTGCCGCCGCTAGCACGTCCGCCACGCGCGAGTTCCAGACGAAGCGGGACCTCGATCCTCGAGCTCCTGTCAGTAGGACCTTGTTGGCGGAATTGTCGCATGGAGTCTATGAGGGGCGTAGAGTCCTTTTTGAGGCTCATGTTGATCCGCGGCTCTTTGGTGAGTTCTTTTTGTTGGAGCGCCTAGAAGGGGCTGGTTGGGGTCCCTTGTTCGAAGGCGAGTATCGCGCGAATGCTAGCACTGTTCGGGCCTTCTATGCCAACATTCTGGAGCCTTCAATGGATCCTCTGCAATTCAAGATTCCCTGTGGTAGCGGTCGAGTTGGAATTGTCAATGTTGCTTTGATATCCCGACTCTTGAAGGTGCCACTTGGGAAAGTGCATGCCAGCGAGAAGAATGTGGACAGTGTGCGCGAGAGGGATCGTCGCACCCGATCCTTGTGTGGTCGTCTGGTCGAATGGCAGCCGAATAGGAGTCTTTTGGCTTCTCACATGACGGACGACTTCCGTTTGCTTCACCACATCTTTACGTTCAATGTGTATCCTAGGTGGAGCAACCCAAGTGTACGCGCCCGATGGTAGATTTTCTATATCGATGGGGTGAAGCGAGGTTGTGTGTGCCGACGTACGTCTTGCGTCAGATTATCTCATCGCTCGTTCGAGTAGACGGACCGAGTCTCTTCCTTTGGCCGCCTCATTTGCAAGATTCGCACATGAGTTTGGCTATAGGCTTGGAGCCGAGAAGCCGGTCCCTGTTCGTCATCTCAACTTGAGGACCCTTAAGCCGATGGAGGTTGGTTCTGGTCGGCTTGCCTCAGGGTGAGGCCGGTCTGAGAGTGATGATGAGAGTTATGCTGAAGGTGGTGCGGAGTCTGAGGAAGAAGCAGAGCAAGACGAGGAAGAGAGTGGGGCACAGGATTCGAGTGATTGCTCTCCTCCTGTGGTGCCAGAGCAGGGCGCAGAGCAGGTTGCCAGAGATGCCCGTCTTACACGGCTTGAAGAAGGGCAAGCTGCTTTACGCCAGGAGATGGTGGATCTTCGAGGCTTGGTTAAGCACAAGTTCAAGAAGATGTCCCGGACTTTGAAGTCTATCCTGTGTTGCTTGCAGGATAGGGGTGCTCCGCCTCCGTCTCCTGACTCCGACGAGTAGCATCGTCGTGGCCGTCTTTGCTTTGTTTGGTGTTTCTTTCTGTGTGTAGCCGTTGTTGGCTTGTAGTTGGAGTTGTTGTAGTGTGGTAGCTGTTAGTGGTTGTAGTAGTTGTGGTTGTTTGTAGTGTTAGATGTTGTTGTTTTCATGCTTTCCTAGTCGTGATTCATGTATTGCTGCACTACTTGTATTGCGACGATTTTGGTTAATGGAATGCATGTTGTTTGTTTTTGGAGTTGTGCTGTGATTGATCATGGAAGTGGATCGATCCGTGTTGATTTGCTAGTCGCACCGCTTTATCACTACGATGTTATTATGGGTATGGATTGGCTCACGAGGATGCGAGCTGAGATTGATTGTGAAGCTAGATCAGTGACGATCCATGGACCTGAGGGCGAGATTGTTACTTTCCCAGTTCAGGTCAGTTACCCTATTCGTATTGATTTTTATTCTTCTCTGTTGGAGAGTTCGGCCGAGTCGGCGTTGGTTAGTACGCCGGTAGTTCAGGAGTTTGAAGATGTGTTTGAGTCGATTCCTGGATTACCTCCTCAGCGTGAGATTGATTTTGCTATCGATCTTATGCCTGGTGCGGCGCCCATTTCTTTACCCACCTATCGTATGCCTCCGAGTGAAATGGAGGAGTTGAGGAAGCAGATAGATGGTTTGCTGGAATTGGGTTTTATTCGGCCCAGTGTGTCTCCTTGGGGAGCACCTGTTCCTTTGTGAAGAAGAAGGATGGTTCCTTGCGATTGTGTATTGATTATCGCAGGTTGAATCTGGTAACTGTGAAGAATAAGTACCCTTTGCCCAGGATTGATGATCTGTTTGATCAGTTGAAGGGGGCACGGTACTTTTCGAAGGTTGATCTGCAGTCAGGGTATCATCAGTTGCGCGTCAAGGATGGGGACGTGCAGAAGACCGCTTTCAGGACTAGCTTCGGTCATTATGAGTTCCTTGTGATGTCGTTCGGTCTTACGAACGCACCGGCTGTGTTCATGGATCTGATGAACAGGGTGTTTCGGCCATTCTTGTTCCGATTCATCATTTTCTTTATCGATGACATCTTGATTTATTCGGTGAGTTGGGCAGAGCACGAGGAACACTTAAGAGCGGTTTTGGATACTCTTAGGGAGCATCGGCTTTTCGCACAGTTCAAGAAGTGTGATTTCCGGAAAGAGGAAGTCAAGTTCTGGGACATGTGGTGTCCAAGGAAGGTATAGCCGTCGACCTTGCCAAGGTAGCTGCGGTGAGCAACCCTATTCGATTTTCGAGGTGAGGAGTTTTCTTGGCCTTGCAGGTATTATCGACGCTTTATTCGGGACTTCTCGAAGATTGCCACACCGTTGTCGTAGGTGACACGGAAGGATTTGAAGTTTGCTTGGAGTGAGCAGCGGAGTTAGCTTTTCGTGAAGGACAAGTTGATGTCCGCCCTGTGCTAGTATTGCCGAGCAAGGGGTTAAGTATATTATATATACCGACGCCTCTCGCGTTAGCCCTGGGTTGTGTCCTTATGC
This sequence comes from Magnolia sinica, assembly GCF_029962835.1. Classification (NCBI taxonomy): domain Eukaryota; kingdom Viridiplantae; phylum Streptophyta; class Magnoliopsida; order Magnoliales; family Magnoliaceae; genus Magnolia; species Magnolia sinica. The sequence continues at coordinate 86,767,198 of NC_080578.1, read as the reverse complement.
GGAAGGACAGGTGATTGCTTATGCTTGCGTCAATTAAGGAAACACGAAGAGAATTACCCTACGCACGACTTGAATGGTCGTCATCTTCGCATTAAAGCTTTGGAGACATTACCTCTATGGTGAGGAGTTCGAGCTCTTTGCGACCACAAGAGCCTTAAGTATATTTTCACGCAGCGTGATTTGAATATGAGGCAGCGCAGATGGATGGAAACATTGAAGGACTTCAAGTTCGATGTTTCTTACCATCCTGGTAAGGCGAACCTTGTGGCAGATGCGTTGAGTCGCAAGAAGGCTTTGGAGTTTGCGGCTCCGCTGATAGCAGAGTGGGAGATGTTGGAGTTCGTGCGCGATTTTGAGCAGAAGCTTACGGTGGTTGAGCCGTATGAGGTTATCGCACACATTCGTGTACAGCCCGTCATCGACGAGAGGATCGTTGCAGCTCAGGTAGATGATGAGCTCTTGGTGAAGATGAGGCAGCGGGTTGGTACAGATGAGAGCTCCGACTGGAGTGTTAGTTCTGATGGGGGCCTACGTTTTCGTGGCCGGTTATGTGTTCCTGACATCCCTGACTTGAGACGTGAGGTTCTCGAGTTAGCCCATAGTTCTAAGCTTGCGATGCATCCAGGTAGCACGAAGATGTATCAGGATATGAAGAGGTCTTATTGGTGGGACAATATGAAGGTCCAGATTGCTGAATTTGTTTCTCGTTGTCTCACGTGCCAGGTCAAGGCAGAGCATCGCCGACCTCTTGGGTTGTTGCAGCCCATACCCACAGGTGAATGGAAGTGGGATTTCATCTCTATGGATTTTATTTCTAGGTTGCCGAGGACGAGAAAGAGATTTGACTCTATTTGGGTGATCGTCGATCGATTAACGAAGTCGGCGCATTTCTTACCGATCGAGTCACTTACTCTGTGACGAGTTGGCTAGGTTGTATATCAAGGAGATAGTGCGTCGCATGGAGTTCCCCTGGAGATTGTGTCCGATAGAGACACGCGTTTTACATCTATCTTCCGGACTCGTATCCGAGGAAGCGATGGGTGTGAAATCGAAGTTCAGGCACCGCGTTTCATCCGCAAACAGATGGGCGACGGAGCGCGTGAATCAAGTCCTGGAAGATATGTTGCGAGCTTGTGTTTTGGATTTCAAAGACAGTTGGGATGTGTCTCCAGGATGCAGAGTTCGCGTATAATAATAGTTTCCAAAGCGAGTATCGGTATGGCTCCCTTCGAGGCGTTGTATGGTCGCCGTGCAGAGCACCACATTGTTGGGCGTAAATTGGTGAGCGTAGTTTGCTTGGCCCGAAGTTGGTGCGTGACTTCAGAGAAGGTCGACATCATTCGACGTCGACTTCTAGCAGCGCAGAGCCGGCAGAAGAGTTATGCTGATACGAGGCGTCGACCGCTTGAGTTCGTAGTGGGAGATCATGTTTTTCTGAAGGTCTCTCCTATGAAGGGAGTTTTGCGGTTCGGTAGGAAGGGGAAGCTGACGCCGAGATTTATTGGTCCATTTCAAGTTCTGGATCGAGTGGGAGCGGTAGCTTACCGCCTTGCTTTGCCCACACCTCTTGCGGGCGTGCATAACGTATTTCATATCTCTATGCTGAAGAAGTACGTTCCTGATCCTTCGCATATTATCAGTTGGGAGCAAGTGCAGTTAAGTGAGGATGCCACTTATGTACTGCAACCAACACGTATTCTGGATAGAAAGGAGCAGGTACTGCGTAGCAAGGTTATCCCTCTCGTGAAGGTGTTATGGTCGCATCATGGCGTAGAAGAGGCTACTTGGGAATCTGAAGCTGAGGTCAGGAAGACCTACCCTCTGATCCTTGAGGATTATACGAAGGTATGAATTTCGAGGACGAAATTTTCTTTAAGGGGGGTAGATTGTAACGACCTTGGAATTTTGTGCTAATCTTTCCTTAAGTAGTTGTTTTTGGGGTAATTAGCGCTCTACTTGATTGCTTGTGAAATTCGCATCAATCACTTTAAATTGTATCTGCATGGCTCTAAACGTGTAGATTAGTGAGCGCTACGTTACTCTGAAATCTGGGATCCATCGCTAAATCCAGTTGTTCTGGGGAATTTTTGGAAGATCTGGATCGGACCTAGACCGCGCGTCGAAAGTCCGATGGCGATGATCTTAGGCTGTTGCGGTCACTGAGTTGGGCTTGGTCTTCACCTCGAAAATCAAGTCGATCTGATGTTCTGGGTCGATTTGATTGAGTTCGGAGTGAAGAGTGTGAGAACGGTTGGAATTTAATAAGCTTTTTATGAAATCTGAGTCGTGTCGCTTGCGCGACGAATTTAAGCTATCGACCGTTGGATTCTCGACCCAATTTCACCCTCGATCGGGATGGTTGGCCCAGGCATATCCTAGTGCTTGTGGACACGATCGAGTTTCCGTGACCGTTGAATTGAGTGTGGTCCGCCACTACTGATCTGAAGAGCCGATCGATGAAAACTCAGGCTGACCTAGATCCATGGTCGGTGAGCTTAAGTCCGACCTTTCGTGGTTATAGGCCCACCGAAGTGCTTCGTTGGATCGAGAAAGGCGTACTTTGGTTATTACCTAAGTATACCTTGACCCTCTAGGGTTATTTCCATCATTTTAAGGCCTATATATAGTCCTTAAACCCTAGCTCTCATTTCCATACGAATTTTCTCTAACCCTAGCTTGGAGAGAGTGGAAAAGAGAGAGTTAGTGAGAGAGATTGGTTGGTGAATCATCTTGATTCTTCCTTGTTCTTCTTCACCTTTGAATCTTCACTTTGAATCGTTCCTCTGACGATTCTGAGTTCTTTTGGGGTAAGTTAACCTAACCCTAACCTGTGTTAGAGCTTAGATTAGACTTGGTGTTGTTGTATCTCATTTCTATCCTTATTTTAGGGTATTCTTGCGCCGTTGACGAAGACAACTCGTCTAAATCAGTTCGGCGGTTCTTTCTTTGCTTAAGGTGCGGACTTTAAGTGTATAGGTTATGGTTTTCAAGGCTTTCAATCCCAGCTTAGTGATTTATTCTTGTTATGGATGAGATTTCACATGTCAAATGTTATGTTTGCATTGCTTTCCTGATATGCATGTGCTATATTGAGATTTGTGTATTCTATGTGTATTTATAAAGTACCGTATACGTATAAAATACGCACTTGTGCTTGCCATGATTATTGGTCATGTATGTATGCTAGATGCATGTATGACAACTCCTTGGTAAAGGGAATTGTCTAAGTGCATGTATTCCAACATACGTCATGTATGTTATTCCTTGTATGCTAAGTGTTTGTAGAAATGCATGAATGACCTAAGTGTAATTGATTACACTAAGTGTGGGCGTTGAGAACTGATTCTCAATACTCCTATGGATGCGCATGATTTCCTTATGCATTTACATTCCAAGTTATTTAAATTCAAGCAACACCTATGCATACATTTATGTTAAGTTGATATTATTCGATGTGTATGTAACATGATTTGAGTTATTGTTCCATTACTGTTTTACATTCCATATGAATATCTGTAGTAGTGTAGGATGTTTGGGACTATGCCTTAGTCCAGGAAATCGGTAATTGACCCTTTGGTCGTGGTTGAGATTGCTTTCGCCACGTGAGACGCATTAGACGAACCCGAGTCGTATTAGAGTTGGCGGCAGTGGTTTGGCCACGCGGAGTGTTTGCGCACTCTATGTCGTTCAATTCAACGTGCGCTCGTGCTAGTCGAGTTCGTCAACTAACCCGATTGTCCAGTGTATGTTAACCATGTATGGACGCCACTCTGCTTGAATCTAGGGTACCGAACTTACCAGTGAAATCCTAATAACCATGGTACCGATCCGCTAAGACTCATGAGCCGGACATGGTGGTATGGGACACCGTGGTCGAGTGTCGGCCTACGCTGGGGTGACGAGCCTCCCGTAGTGACCGGTGAGCAACTAAACTCGTGAGCCGATTATGGTGGTATGGGACACTATATTCGTGCTGTCGGCCTACATTGATTGGTGACGAGCCCTTTGTAGTGACCTCGAGCATACCTGGATACCACAAGGAGGTGACGAGCCGATCTGTGGTAGTAAGGGCATGAAAGGCGTGCATTGATTGGTGCGAGCCCTTTGCTACGACCTCAACTATATGATCGTATGAGATGTCTAGGATTGACGACCCTAGTATGGATCACTGTTTGGATGATGATATGAGGAAGGTATCTTAGCTTCCCAATCTGTGTATGAATTGGACTAATAACAACTTGGTAATCATATCCATGCACCGCATTTGCATGTGCTTTGTAGATGTGGCGCACTTTGAGGCGATGTCATGCGTAACGTAAGATGAAGACGCGGAGGGTGTACGCGTGAGGGCACGCATCATATTGCATTCATACTTGCATTAACAAGTGTTCTTAGTATTTATTTAATTGTCTGCTTTATCATTCTTGTTTGATTGAATCGATAGCATGTTAACCAAAGGCCTTATTGTTCCACCGAGTTGATCACTCACTCCCACGTTTCGGGGCGGTGTTTCACACCCACCGGACTGCCTTAGGCCCCGATGTTGCGAGATGTGGATGTGACGTCGAGGCAGAGCGGAGCCGGATGACGACGAGGCCGCCTTCTCCTATATGCGGTTTTGAGACGGGTTCTAGCGAGCCTCGATCCTATTGCGCGGGATCTATGGGATTACTATTTTTGGGAACTGAAATGATGTAACTTGTACTTATAAATTTTGATAAATAACACTTTTACACGATCTGGTTGTATATGTAATTCAGGGACTTACACTTGTACACATATTTTACTATAAGTCTTCCGCTTGCTTTATTCACTTACCCCTGAATCATATCTGCGTTTTGGCTTAATCTATCCCGTGTTTATGTGCTAATACAGTCAACATACATCATTCATTAATTATGTTGCATAAGTGATGTTTGCCCCGCTCAATTTCAAGTTTGCCCCGCTCAATTTCCACTTTGCCCCGCTCAATTCCTGGTTTGCCCCCGCTCAATTTCTAGTTTGCCCCGATGGCTTGCATTGCTGCACTTTACTCTTCGAATAAACCTATTCCCATGGTTTGCTTGCTTGGAAGTAATGCAACAGCTAAAGCAACAGCAGTATGTAATCAATATCAAAATAAAGGAAAATCATGTAGCATTTCTAAAAAAGCTAGATATGTTACTTAATAAACTAATAAGGAATGGTTACGAACCCTTGGATTTCTTGACACCCAGTACATGTCCCCATCAAAATCACTATTCGTCATCTCATCTGCCAATAATTACGGCCCTTTGGTTGGAAAGAAAATAGCATATTAAGAATTTCCAACAACATTCTCCAAATCCCCGATGTAAATCGCAGTGACAACATGGATATCTCCAAAGTGTAGTCCAGGAGCTTTGTATACTAATATATTTCCTGAGATTTGCCCATTCTGTCTGTATTTTAGTGAGAAATAAAGCATAAAACAAATATTTTTTTAAAGAACAAATTGCCTAAAGAACACTTTTTTAGGTTATTCACCTGGAACAAGTGGATGACAACATGTTGGAGCAATATGGAAAAACTACATTAGTTTTCTACAGAAGTTCTAAAATTTTAAGAAATCTATGGTGATAGAAATTTATGGCAGTTGCATGTGCATTTAAACTCGCTTTCAACATCTAATAAGTCTTAAGTAGAAAACATACCTCACAATGCAATGTGCTTATTGGAACAAACATTTCGAGCATCATTCAAAGCATTCCTCAGAAGATCCATAAAGTATTCTTTTGGGACACCTCCATAGTTTAGTAATGAAATTAAAGTCTTATTTAGGTACGTTTTCCTTGGCTGGTTGCTAAAAAAAGGAAGACAAGTAATTTGGATCAACTCTTCACATCACATTTGCAAATTACAAATAACCATTACATACAAGCACTAAAAGCAAACAAGGTACTATACTATTATTCACACAACCAATTCGAAGACAGAGAACCCCAACTTGTCACCCTAATAAAATTTCAAATACTCCTAACAAGGATGGAATTTACTCATCTTGTATCGATCCCTAGTGGGGCTGGCTAACATGGAGGGTGTGTAGTGACATGAGTGTGTACCAACAAGCTAACCCAAAAAAAAAAACAAAAAACAAAAAAAAAGATGCAAACGTCGATATTATCGACATATCATTGATAATATCGAGGTACGTCATCAATAATATCGACAATATGTCGATAATATTGAATTTGGATGACAATTGTCCAGCAAGCTTTGCTGCATTTTTCATATAATATCGATATATCGAGACAATTTAGATATTATCGATGTTCAGGCATTGATAAATTGTTAATCTCTTGATTATATCAAGTACAGCTGCAATTTGTCCAGTGAGCAAACCTCAGTTTCAATATATTGTTGATAAATCGACACAGTATAGATAATATCGATCATCAAAGATAATAGAAATTTATTCTCGATATATCGATATATCGACATGTTGTAGATAATATCGAATTATGGCTGTAAGTGTCCAGCAACCAAACACCAAAAAATTCATATTTACTCGATATATTGAGAAGTTCTAAATAATATCGACGATGACGATGGATACATTGACGACATGTCGATGATATCTACGTATAAAACAATCAGAAATGTAGTCGATTTTATCGACATATCGTTGATATTATTGACGTAAGTTATCGATATTATCTAGATATCATCGATAATATCTATGACTTATGAATAATGTCACATATGAAAATTTGATAAGTCATATCGAAGTATATCGACGCTATGTCGATACTATCAACACCATATGTCTCGATATATCGACTCTTTGTCGATAATATCAATTATAGATTTTAACTGTCTAGCAAATTGACCGTTCAAATTCCTATATTATCGATATATCTACTACTTGTCGATAATATCGTTGATCACACATCGATATATCGAAAATTTGTAGATAAAATCGATGACACCTTCAAACTGTCTAGCAATGGTGTTTGTATTTTCCATGAGGACTCGATATATCACCCATTTGTCGATCGAAATGTCACTTGTCGATATATCGATGAACTATAGATATTATCAACAGTTCTCAGTTTTCAAAAATACCTTCCAATCCTGCATTAATTGCTTTCACCAACTGTCCTTTATTACACTCCATTACCCTTTTCTTTACACTCCTTCTAAAACGATCTCTCCACTTCATCTCCAATAGATTTCTCCACATTAGCAAGCTTATTCTTTGAAGGATTTCTTCTAAGACGATCTCGGTGAGTTTGTTTTCATTGCAATGAATATGAAATGCTGAGTTTGTCGATGATGGAAACCCCTTTTCACCTTCCTTTCTTCTATTTTTCAAACTGTTAACCGAATTTTAACTTCTTTTTTTAAGTTGAAAACGGAAAATAGAGATGTTGAAGTAAATGATCATACACCTTGTTAGAAATGAGCTTAACAATGATCCTACACACTGTTAGGAAAAATAGAGATGTTGAAGTAAATGTTCCTTTCATTTTTCCATGGTTTGGATACCACTTGAAGGATTTTCCGTGCCCCATAAAGTTTGGATCATCATAAAGGAAAAATTACTTTCAATATTCAGCTATGATGTAACCACATCGCCAAGGGTATCTTAAATGCAAACAATGTGTTTAAACTGCGAGTGTGGCTTACCTGATCCTTTTTGTTCTGTTTGGCTAGTTTCAAATCTAATTTTACTTCCACTTGGAATATGTATAGATGATGATGGATTTTAATAATGTATGCTCAGTTAACACAGGTGAGTTACAGGGTCCTGTCGGGCATAGTCTGTCCAAGTGTGGCCCATGGTTCTGTCGATCTAGATCATGGTTTGATTGGGACCTGCCGTGGATGGAGCTGCCATATTAATCTTCCATATTGGAGGATAGCCATCGAATCTTTTGGCTTTTTTAGCATATTCCATCCACAGTGGGACCCGTCAGATCCAAAGTCTAGAACAATGAAGCATGTGTCTTGCTTCATACAGGTTGAGCACATTGGACTATTCTATTGGTGTCGCACCCGTGTCAAACATTTCAAGATAACATGGAAAAGTCTAACAAGCATTTTCTCACCAAGTACGACTTTCCCTGAAATGTCATGGTACAGGAAGACTACTCTAACATGCATGACTCTTAAGAAGTATGGTATGGTACCACAACTTGTGCTACCTTGCCCATGCGGAGTTATTCACTCAATCGTTAGATGATTTATATAGATACATCAGTTCACTGTTCAATGATAAATAATGAATTGGCTAGATATCTTGAATTTCGAGTTTATTTTATCATTTCCTTTGTTTGAAACAAGCACTATCATCTCAATAGTCATAATGCCTAAGGATAAAGGAAAAAAGACTATGGTTGGAGAGTCATCCAGGGGAGATCGTACAAAACTCCGATCAAGACATAGATCGGAACGGGCAGAGGAACGGACTTCCTCGACTGAATCGCCGGCTAGGCGAGCTCATACTCAAAGGAGTACTCCCATTCAGGATCCCGCTCCACCAATCCAATCCGAACAATTGATCCCACAGGTTCCTCCTCCTCCTGCGAACATGTACGACAAATATCGCGTCCAAAAAATAGTATATGAGAAAAAGGTCGATCGAGCATGCATCCAGCAATTTGGGATTCCACAAATTTTGGAGAAAGTTGGGTGGAGTAACCTCTTAGATTTTGGAGGGACAGTTAGAAATGAGCAAATGATCATATTTCTTTCATACTGTCACTCGTCGGTAATGCACCCTGCTTCATTTCAGGTGACCATTGGAGAGACCTCCACCACCATTAATCCTGGGGTAGTTGCACAGCTATTAGGGATTCCAGCCACAAATCGAGGCTTGACTGATCACGACATTGATGACCCAGATGTACGGATAGAAATGACCAAGTATTTTTGTAACAGACAGAATGTGGAGTGGCATCATGGTAATGCACTGAGAGCAACGAACCTGGAAGACAAGTACAAGGTGCTACACAGTATCTTCTTCTTGAATGTTTATCCGAGGGACTTGAATAAGTCTGACATTACTTCATATATGTTAGATATTCTATACAACATCTGTCATGGTATTCCTCTGTGTCTTCCCACCATCATTACTCGATTAATTGCCGACTGCATAGCGACCACGAGAAACACGATCATTCCATTCCCACACCTATTATGTTTACTCTCCCATCATGTTGGCCTCATGCCTACCACTGACTGACCAAGACCTATGAAAATGTTTACACAAAACAACATCATGCACATGAAACTGGGGATGAAAGGGGCATCAACATCAGTAAGGCGTAGTGAAGATTTTATGGGAGAGACAAGCAAACGCAGCGGAGACAAAGGCTACAGAGACGGATGCGGCTGAGACAAAGGCAGCCGACACCGACTATCTTACAGAGGGAGAGCAGCGTGAGGTGCCATGACCCTCATATGGTCATATCAGTCGAAGGATGCCATACCGTAACCGCAGGGCATACATTGTTAGTCACATGGTCGAGTAGGACAAATGACACCCTTATTGCCACAATCACCTGCCGGCGTGATGATGTCGCTCCACCGGATGGTGGTCCGTCCAGGTAGACTGGATTTAGTCATGTCTGTTGGCTTGTGCATCAATTATCTTTTTGGGATGCCAAGCCTATCGGATATTATTTTCTAACTGTTTCTTTAGATAATGGCATGAATTTTACTTTGACTGATGCAGGGGACATTGATTTTAGTACCCAAACTTGGGGTACTTATTTTGCTTACAGTATGTGGTGTTATGATGAAATTTATTTATGCACTTCATGTTATATTGCATGTTCTCAATTTCATTTACCTTTCAAATGTTGATGGTGCTCAATGGTGTGCATTACACCACGACAATCTCGCTCCCAGATTGAGCGATATGACATGTTGATGATACCTGATTGATAGAGGTTTTCCAAGTTTTTATTTTATGATTTGATTAGACAGTTTTGTAGTTCTGTCATTGAAAAATCTTTGAACTGGGGGTTATTTTAAAACTCCAAACATGATGGGACCTTGAAAATCTTAGAATTTTGGATACGAAACAAAAAATCAGAACATGATGGGACCCAAGACAAGAACACGTCGTTATGGGCTATTGTGCTAAGCTCATGTTCTTTTTATAATACATCAAAGATAGTGCTTTTGTTGAATTTGTCAAAAGAGAGGTATTTATAATGGTTTATTCTTTTATATGCTTTTTCACTTATTTTTCACCTCGTTGGTACGCAGGTTGTTAGAAATTAATCATAAATTGAATATGTAGCATAATTACAAACTATGTATCATCTAAAGTACATAAATTACACGATATGCTATACACCAGGTATTAGAAACTTGCACGACCGGCGATTATGCCCGGTTTGTTTGCATCGCACACACTTTACTGTTTTCGATTCCTCTCCACGCGATGAAATTCTAAGCTTTTTAGGTCTTCCAGCTGACCTCCTCTGTCTTGGGGGTTTAATCTGAGCACAATACTCCCTCATCCCCATTGAAATTTTCCACTCGCTATTGTCGCATACTGGATACATCGATTTGCTATACGTGGCGAGATAATTATGCGCCGTGTAGAATGGGGAGCAGTATGAGTAGTGAGGAAGATTGTAGTTTATGCAGGCTGACAAGACATGCATACAAGGGTACTCCTTCATGCCAAACTCACGACATGTACATGAAAACTCACTAAGCTTTACAGTATCGTTATAATCTCCAACAACATAGTATTCATCTCGAGAAATAGCATGGCAGCGAACATCTCGCGCCTTCTGCACAATATCCTTTAATTGTTTCTCCGCCCATGGTGTCAATGGACCTACAAATGATGCCGCAGATTCTCATCTCTTGTAAAATAATTCTTGTATCTTCAATATTACAACCTCTATCAATTTCGTAACGGGGTATTCACGTGCTTCTTTGAAAAGGGCATTAACGCACTCAGATATGTTTGTCGTGACCAAGTTGAATCTTCTACCTGGAAAGTGCGAAGATGGCCTTCTCTCGTACCCAATTTCTGTCAGCCATGCATGTACTGGGGGATTGGCCATTTCAATATCATGCATTATTTCTTCAAATTCGGCCCTCCAACAAGTCTTCACAGCCCTCCAGTAATACATCTCCAACGACTTGTCCTTAAAGTGTCCACCAAGTTTCTGTAGATGTGGTACGCGCAATACTCATGGATTACACGTGGGAAGACTTCGGGAACCTCTTTCATTAGACCTTTATATCGGTCGGATATAATGACAAGACCCTCCACAGACCCTAACACATCGTTAAGGTAGGTAAGGAACCAATTCCAACTACTGCTGTTCTCTGATTTCCTGTTGCCAAACACAACTGGAAATATATGATTGTCTCCATCTAAAATCGTGGCGATGAATAGAACACCCTTGTATTTTCCCTTTAAGTGTGTCTCGTCAATGGCCAATACCCTCCGCAATGATTTCTTAAAACTTCAAATGCATTGTCTAAGAGCCACAAAACATCTCTCGAACCTGCAAGTCTGTTGGTTAACAAGCACGGCAGTAACAGTCCCTGGGTTGGCCCTCCTCAACTCATGCAAATACAAAGGGAGTTGATTATAGGAGTCTTCGTAAGACCCCATCACGTGATTAATTGCAAGCTCCCTAGCTTTCCATGCCTTCCAATAACTGATACGAATATTATATTTCTCTTGCATGGCAAAGATAATATCACGTGGCCTCAACCTTAGGCGTTGTTCAATGTAGCTAATAACCAAATCACACACTAGCTTACTACTGGCTTACCGGTGATCGCTCTTCATCCATGCCATGTCGCACGTGTATTTTGATGTATAAGTCCGTATTTTGAATATACCCATATCATTCACCCGAGATGCATGAACCCTCCATTCGCATGCATCTTCGAAGCAAATCATGGTAAATCTCCTAGAATTTGAGTATATTACTCTATACTGGAAATTGTTCCGAATTGCAAATTGGCTCAACACATACTAGCACCGACTCTTGTCTTTAAACATTTTTCCAACAGATATATCGATCGGTTCACATAACAAATCAATATATTTCAGCATTTTTGCATTGGTGAGTGCATCATCGTCAAACGGCGCGAGAACTTGACGAGTCATGAGATTTGATGTTTTGGGAAGGTCTCGAAGCGGAATGTCGCTTACACGCACAGATGGGATGGTGGATGATGATGGCAGATCTGCTATTGATGCTAACGGCAGTATCTTGTATTCATAATTACTGTTAATGTCAAGTGCACCACTGACTTGGCTAGTCACGACGTTTGATGTTTGCGGTGGCTCGGGCAATTGATCATTGCTTACTACCACTTGTAATGGAGAAGAATTGTATTTGAATTCCATGCCATACTCCTCAGCCACACTGTCCACAAATATTGTGGTATTGATGTGTTGCATTGTTTCGATGACTAACGGGATGAATTTTTTCGAATGCTCAAACTATTAAGACAAGAACTCTTTGACGTCATCGTCGTCTTCAATTTCGATTGGAGGCATTGATTCATTAGTGCAAGAATTCAATACTTTCATCCTAATATCACAATCTTCTGGTCTACTTTTAATTATCTTGTAAATTCTAGATCGAAGCTCCTCGTACGTAGTCTCGAGACATAGCGTCATTTGTTTTGATGTTCCACCCATGTACGAGTATCGCTTGTTTTTAAATTCTAACTCCCCACCAAAAGAGCACATGATTCTTGCAGCCATTATCTGAAAACCAATACAATGACACATTATCAGTGAATCGTAAATTAATGAAACCTTGCCATATGACAAAACTCAATTAAATAATGAAGGACCAACAACTCAGTTTCTATTATAGATGGGGATGATAAAGAGCTTATGGAAATGAATAGTAAGCTACGCGTTTATATTTCAAAAAAAACAACCAAATCTTATACAGATTAAGCCTTCGTCATTAACGAATAGTTTCAAGTGGTGCTTGTTTAATTTTGTGACGCTATCTATCATGCCATTGAGAGAGGGAAGCATTATCAGTTTGAGCGGGGCACACATGAAACTTAGCAGGGCAACCTGAAAATTAAGCGGGGAAAAATAGAAATTCAGCAGGGCAAATAAGAAATTCAGCGGGAGTAACATGAAATTCAGCGGGGCAAACATGAAAAACAGCGGGGCAAATCATCAATTTGAGCAGGGCAAACAACAAAGTCAGTGGGGCAAACTGAAAATTGAGCAGGGCAAATATGAAATTTAGTGGGGGTAACATGAAATTCAGCAGGGCAGACATGAAATTCAGTAGGGCGAACTGAAGATTGAGCGGGGCAAACATGAAATTCAGCGGGGCAAACAAGAAAATTAGCGGGTCAAACTGGAAATTGAGCGGGGCAAATATGAAATTTAGTAGGAAAATATCAAACTCAGCGTGGCAAACTAGAAAATCAGCGAGGCAAACATGAAATTCAGCGGGACAAACTAGAAATTCAACGGGGCAAACATGAAATTAAGCGGGGAAAAAATAATATTCAGCAGGGCAAACTAGAAATTGAGCAGGTGAAACCTGAAATTGAGCAGGGAAACATGAAATTCAACAGGGCAAACATGAAATTCAGCGGGGCAAACATGAAAATTGAGCTGGCCAAACATGAAAATTGAGCGAGGCAAACATGAAATTGAGCGGGACAAACTGCAAAATTCAGCGGGAAAATCTGAAACATTAGCACGGCAAGCATGAAATTGAATGGTGTAAACTGAAAATTGAGCGGGACAAACTATAAATTCAGCTATGCAAGAAAACATTAAATCGAGAGAGCATAGCATAATATTGAGCCGGGCAAACATTAAATTGAGTGAGCATTGCATGGATATTAAATGGGCAAACTGTAAATTGAGCGAGCATAGGATAATATTGAGCCAGGCAAACATTAAATTGAGTAATCATAGCACGAAGTTTATCGAGGCAAACATTAAATTGACCTTATCTACCATGAAATTAAGCTGGGCAAACATTAAATTGAGCGATCCTAGCGTGAAATTTATCAAGGCAAACATTAAATTGACCTTATCTACCATGAAATAAAGTTGGGCAAACATTAAATTGAGCAATCCTAGCATGATATTTATCGAGGCAAACATTAAATTGACCTTATCTACCATGATATTAAGCTAGGCAAACATTAAATTACGCAATCCTAGCATGAAATTGAGCAGGGTAAACATGGAATTCTACACATAGAATTGAGAGCCTAGCATGAGATCAAGTGAGCCCTAACATGGAATTGAGTGAGCTTCAAATTGAATTGAGCGAGTTTGACATGGATTCCATCGATCAACGCATAAAATTAACTAAGCCTAACGCATGAAATTGACTAAGCCTAACACATGAAATTGACCGAACTTCGCATGCAATGCCATTGTATGAGTGTAGCATTTTTTTTCAAGATCTTTACCTCCGACTGCCGCAGTACCGATCAAATGCAGGTTGAAGAGATGTGCTTTGGAGTAAAGGAATATTTTGAACCTTTTCAAGGAGATACAACCAGTTCGTGGGATTTCATGTAACCCTAGCGAAGATGAAAAATGGCAACTGTAGAATAATGATATCTAGATAGATATCTAGATGCTTCACAGAGATTTCAGTCACGAAAATGAGAAGAAAACCCTTCGTACTTCAGTTCTTCATTCCAAGAGAGTGTAAGGCTGGAAGCACCTGTTTTTTCGTTAAGGGGAGTGAAAGCAACGCTGAAAGCAATGCAATGAAAAGAGCATGGAAAAAGGAGGGGTATTTTCATCCTAAAATTCGGTCTCCGCACGTGCAGGTCTAAGTTTCAAGACTAAGGCCATGTTTGTTAACGCTGAATTTTTGCACTTAACACGGAATGGGGAAAATTTTTCGTGTTTAGTGGTGTTTGTTAATGCATTATTAACACGGAAGACGGAAAGCACTAAGTGGTTTTTCACTGAATTCTTTCCGTGATAGGACTCTCGTTTAATGGTGAACGCGGAATGCGCTTCGTGATTTTTCATTAAACAAAAAATTTTTGCTTCCAAAAGTACCCCTTGTCAAGTTACTATGGAAATTTTTTCTTTTAAATTGTTTGCGCAATACAAAATCAACCTTTAATCTGTGAAACTTCTTTATGCCCCACCATGATTTATGTGTTTGATCCACACCGTCCATCAACTTTTTCAAATAATTTAAGGTGTGATCCAATAAAAGAAACAGGTCCAATGATTAATTGGACCATAAGGTGGGGATTAAACGTCCACCTTTAAAAACTTCTTGAGAGCTGGAGAAGTTTCAAATCAAGCTGATATTTGTGTTTTCACTTCATCCATGTATACATGACTTAATGAATAGGTTGGATGGTAAAAAAAAACATCACAGTGGCCCTTAGAAAGGTTTCAACGATAGATGGATACATGAATTTTTTTAACGGTGAAAATCATGGTCCTACTACTATTTTTGGTGTGGTCAACTTGAGCGTTGGATCTGCATCATTTTTATGTTCATGCCTTAAAATAATATGAGAAAAAGGATCAACGGTTTGGATGTACAATACATCACGGTGGGCCCACCCACAGAACTACCCGTTCGGAGGTAGGGACGGGCAGGGGCAGTACGCAATCCGCGTCCTCGTACAACTCCGCGCTGGACACGGATTTCCTGCGAAAGCCTTTCGCATAAGGTTCCTGTGCTGGAAACCTGGGTGGGGCCCAACGTGATGTTTTTGAGAAATCCACCCCGGCCATCCGTTTTCCGAGATATTTTTAGGATAACAGGCCAAAAATGAGCCGTAATTAATACTCAAGTGGACCTAAAATGTGAGTATTGAATGTACACAGTTGAAATATTCGTGGGCCCACCGAAGTTTTGAATCTGGCTAATATTTGTGTTTTCAGTTCATCCAAGTAGGAATGATGTTATTAACGGTATGGATGTCATGTAAACATCACTTTCTACCCTAGAAAGTTTTTAACGGTAGGAATTTTCCTACCCACCTTTTATTCTAGTGCGCCCCACTTGAGTCTTGGATCCTTCTCATTTTTAGTCTCAAGTCTAAAATGAGCTCAGAAAACGAATGTACGGGGTGGATTTCTTAAAAATATCACGTTGGGCCCCACCCAGTTTTCCAGTGCAAGAACTTTCGCGTCCCTTGTCCTGGACAGAAGACGGGAACGGATTAGCTACTCCTACAGCCACCAGCCAATGGCTGGTGATCGGTGCTCTGTGGGCCCTACCATGATGTATGTGTTTCTTCCATGCCATCCATCTATTTTTTCAGATCATTTCATGGTATGGGACAAAAAATTAGGTATATGAAAATTTCAAGTGGGCCACATTACAAGAAACAATGTTGAATGATCGTCGACCATTAAAAACCTTTTGGGGGCCATAAAAGTTTTGGATCAAGCTGATCTTTGTTTTTTCCCATTGGACAGAATCCTGTTTTTTGAATAGCCAGGATTTTTATTAGGTCATACAGGCCAGATGAAGGGAAAAAACAGGATTCTGGTACCATTGGTAGACTCCCATTGGCACCAATTCAGGTAGGTGTGAAATTGGTAGACTCCCATTGGTACCAAAATCCTGTTTTTCTCCACGAATAAAAGCCTAGACAGCTGATCCACCTAACAATTATATTTATCCTATCTTATATGCATTCCACTAACAGCCAAACATGAGGCTCGTCCGATTGTTACATGTGGACTGTGATATGACCAAATGGTGAGATTTTGAATATATGGTCCCCATTATTCCAAAATAGGATTGTGGAAGCATGCAAAAGATCTAAACCATGAAACTTACTAGAGTATCATCTACATTTTATGGTGGTTTTCTATGAGTTTCTATATGGATTTCAGGCTACATCCCCTCCACATCTAGTGAGCTTATACAAGGCCCTATCCAAGTAAGCTTCATGAAATTGCATGGTTCCAAGTATCATATTCACTAATAAAATCCATTAAAATGCTCTAAGTTGTACGAACTGTTTAAAGGAGATCAAAGTTGGCGGGAAATCTGCATCAGGTGTAGTACCAAACAGGCTTCTCATTCACTTCTCCATCAACACAACAGGCTCCTCATTCACTTCTCCATTGCCGATAGCTTCTTTATAGAAGATTATAAGTATTTCTCCTCGACAGGTATTACAATATTTCTATGCTTGAAGATTGACTTGATTTTCTTGATTTTCTATTAAGTATTTTATAGTTTATTTGAATTAAATAGAATAATTTTATTTTCATTTAATAAAAAAATAAATTTTTTATAATGTAAAACATTTCCAAACAGGACATTTCAAATGTTTGGTAACAAAAAGATTATTTCAAATTCAGTACTTAATTTTCAGACTTTAGTTATAATTATCAAACAAGTTTTTTGATTTCAGATTTCAGATTCAGGCTTCAAATTCCAGATTTAGCTTCAGATTTCAGGCTTTAGACTTCAGATTTACCAAACGGGGCCTAAGTTTGTAGTGTTTCATAAAAACAGCTGGATAAAAGGTGGGGTCCACCGTCGCAAATTTCTCAAATATTTTCCGTTTCCTCGTATGATTAGGGGACGCGGATGAAGCGGATTGGCTGGTGTACCATATCAGCTGTATAGCTGTGTATTGACGTCAGCAAATTCTGTGGATCTAATAATGAGGTATGTCTTATATCCAAACCGTCCATCCATTTGGCGAGCTAGTCTAAAGGATTGAGACAAAAAATAAGATAGATATAATAATTAAGTGGACCACAGTACAAAAAGCAGCGGGGGATTGAAGGTCTACCATTGAAACCCATTTAGGGTCACAGAAGTTTTGGATCAATATGAAATTTATTTTTACTCTTCATCCAGGTCTTTTTAACCTTATGAACAGATTCGATGGAAAATAAACGTTCTGGTGGGCCCTACGAATTTTTTAACGGTGAAAATTTTATCCCGCTGCTATTTGTGGTGTGGTCCATCTAATCTTTGGATATGATTTAATTTCTGGATAATGCTCTAAAATGATCTTGAAAAATGGATGAACGGTGTGGATATAGTAAATACATCACTTTGGGACCCATGTAACTTTGATCTCCTTTGAACCGTTCGTACGCTCGCGGAGCGTCAGCGCTCGTCTTCGAACGACACGTACCTACATCAGATATATAGCTGGTGTGTAGTACACCAGCCAATCCGCTTCCGCGGAGTAGCTACTGACAGGTTGAGTAGCCTGAAGTGACGTCATCAAGTTATGTGGAGCCCACCATAATTTATGTGTTGTATCCACACTGTCCATCCATTTGGAGAGATCATTTTAAGGCATGATCAAAAGAATGAGTCAGATCCAAAGCTGGAGTGGACCTCACCACATAAAACAGTGGGGAGAGTGACGCCCACCGTTGAAACCTTCCTAAGGTCCACCGTGATGTTTATTTGAGATCCAAACTGTTCATAAGTTAACATAGACATTAAAGAAGGGAAAACAGAAATATCAGCTTGATCGAAAACTTTTGTGGCCCTTAGAAGTTTTCAACGGTGGGCATGACTCTCTCCACCGTTTACTTTGATGGAGTCCACTCGAGATTTGGAACTGATTCATTCTTTGGCTCATGACTTAAAATGATCTCTACAAATGGATGGACGGTGTGGATACAAAACACGCATCATGTTGGGACCCACAGAACTAGGTGACGTAACTTCAGTTGCGAGTCTCGCTACGCAACCTGTCAGTAGCTGGACTCTATTTCCTTGGAGAGGTATGGTACTAATTAGGATGCGTACAACGCTCAACACACCATCGATAATACAGCTCGCCTAGAACATCGAATTTCTCTTTCTTTTCTTTTTTCTAGATTCATGAATTCAGTTGAAGACACAACAGCAACCATGTCTGCTGTTCAAGAAGACTGGGAGAAGTCATGGTCCGACGAATATGAATTCCTCGACCATGAGATCAGGCATTTGTATTGGGTAGGATTCCATGAAAAAAGGGAGGAAATACCATCTGAAGCTCAAGTACCCATGCTATCAGTCGAAATTCGGCTGAAAGAATGCTACAGTGTGATAGGCATAGATATGGAATTTCGTAGGAGGGTGGAGACGTTCTCGAATCGGCTCTGTTATTTCTTGCAAGCCGATACATCTAGAAGTCTTGTTGCTGAGATGGTTTCGCAAATGAACCTTCGTCCAGACTGTGTTGAATCAATCACCTTGAAAATCAGTCACATTGTGAAGGAGGCTCATGAATTAGGAAAGAAGAATGTACATATCGTTGCATATTTTAGGGTTTTGATAGTGCCTCATGAAGAAGATGAAGAAGATGAAGACGATGAAGAAGAAGAAATGGCACCAGCATCGAAATCTTCAGTCGAAGCATTGGAGAGAAGGACCTTTAATAAAGGAGAGTCAGATGAGATCAAGTGTACAATTTGTCTGAATGATTTCTCTATAGGGAAGGAGGTCATATGTATGCCATGCTCACACATTTTTGATAGTGAATGCATAATTCAATGGTTGGAGATGAACCATGTGTGCCCGCTTTGCTGGTTCCAGATGCCTCAGCAATCGGAATGATTTGAATTTATTTATTTTTTCTTTCTTTTATACCTCTTTGGAGAAGCTAGAAAGAAAGTCTTTATCCTCGAGACGATTGATTATAATATTAGGCATGGCTTTCAAAGATTTGTTTGGCCAATTTCAAGCGTGAATGAGTAGCTTTAGGTATCTTGCTGATTTTTATTTTTTTTTCTCAAGGGCAGCCTATCACATACCCCTTTCCAAAAGGGAAAAAAAAAATACCAAGGGCAGCCTATCATATACCCCTTTCCAAAAGAAAAAAAAAAACCAGAAACAGAATGCAGTGGTGATTATGTAACATTCATTTCTATAGTATGGAGCATCGTAACGATTGAATATGCTTGATTTTTTTGTAGAAATTCGTTAGGGCTCACTTTATTCACAAGTTGGACAAGTGTGGCCCTACATAGGAATATATATATATATATATATATATATAAAGAGTATAAACAGTTGAATATCAGGCAGTTTTAATCGTGTCGTAATTGCCTGTTTTCTGGAATCTCATTGGGATTAATGTTATTACAGCAATTAAAAAAATTACAAAAAATATTTAATTAACATGGAAATTTTCATTACCAAAATAAGTTTTTTTAAACAGTCCTAGCATCTGCTTCATGGATACTTGTTTGTTGAAGGATAATTGATACGTTTCAAATTTAACCGTTAAAATTGCTACTAAAACTTTTAAGCTCAGACCTTGTTGCCAGCATGGTATTTTGATGTGATTGATTTTTCTCTTTCACTTGATCCTAGCCAGTGGCATGAAATTAATAGGTTTGATGAAAGATACCCCTTAGTGCACTATGACACTAACCTATTATTGGCATTCCATCCCCATTGTTTGTTGAAATTGGATGCCTTTAATCTATCCTGAAATTAGGTATGTTGATAGACTATTGAGTAATTCCCCAAAATCCTGATTTACTATTTTTGGTCATGTTTGATTTTATTGAAGGACACTTCGATCCTATTGACAAGCAATCGATGGTTGTCGATTCTATCGAATGTCCTATTAGCAGGTTGCTTAATTTTGGCGAAGTGCGCAGTTTTGTTTCTAATTCTAAACTCGGGTTTTATATAAATGAGTGTAATGCGAGATTAGGGTATTGGAAGCTTTTTCTAGAGAGAGTTAGTGTTTAGAGAAAGGGATCTAGGTTTTTTTACTCTAAGGTTTGC
This sequence comes from Magnolia sinica, assembly GCF_029962835.1. Classification (NCBI taxonomy): domain Eukaryota; kingdom Viridiplantae; phylum Streptophyta; class Magnoliopsida; order Magnoliales; family Magnoliaceae; genus Magnolia; species Magnolia sinica. The sequence continues at coordinate 86,746,493 of NC_080578.1, read as the reverse complement.
ATATGAGTTGATTCTATTATCTTGGTATTACTAGAACACAGGGAAACGCCGACGGTTAAAACCGTCGGTGATGACCTTCCCCCACGGATTTTAGCTGTCACAAGGTCCGTCGTCGGAGTTCTAAGAGTGACGGTTAAAACCATCGGCGATTCTCATAAATTAAAAAAAAATTTAAAATGAAATATATAATATATCATCTATTTAATTTGGATGATATATTTCTTGCTTTTTCTATTGTGTAGACTTACCTTCTCAAATAGGTTGGTTCGTTCAGGGCTTTGGAGAAATGGGTATATCTAGAAATGGACGTGTGCGTTGATCAACGCACATCCATTTCTAAGCATACCCATTTCTCTAAAGCCTTGAACGAACCAACCTATTTCAGAAGGCAAGTCTACACAATAGAAAAGCACTTGGCATACCAAAAACTTTTAGAGGCAACAAGAAGCAAAAACCAGCATGGCATACCAAAAACAACTTGCATCTCTTTCGGCTTGTGAGAAGAACATGAAAGCAGAAATAGCTCTCTTTGGTGCATTAGGATCCTTTTTCTTCTTTCGTTTTCTCTTCTTTGAACCATCTTCAGCTCCATCCTTAGATTTCCTCTAGAAGAAGATGCCTTGGGAGCAATTGCTTCTTTCTTAGCTTCCTTCTTGGGAGGCTTCTGAAATGGGAAGAAAAGAGAGAAGAAAGTATCAACTTTCATAGCCAGACATTGATGAAAAAGCTATAGTATGTAATCAAAAGCACCAAAACATTCTAAAACAGTAATGGCGATTACATAAATTGCAAAACTTTTGTAGCCTCAGAAAATTGTTAGTAATGGGTGTTCAATCACCACCATTTCCCATGGTGTGTTCCACTCCAGCTTTTGTTCTGCTTCATTTTTATGCCCTAATGAGCTCACAAAACAGGTGGATGGGGGATAAGATACACACATCACTGTGTGTCTGTCCAACACCATCTGGTTGGGCGGGGATGGGTTTGGATACAGAGAATCCAGCCGGCATGCGTCTCTGGAGCTCACAGGTAGGCATATTCCAATCTACACTGGTTACAATATGTGAGGTTATCCAAAGCAACCTTATCATGTTCCCTGTCACTCTTTAACTATTTAGAATTTGATGGCAAAGATAATAACTCTCCAAGCTTAGCATGCTGAACTGCATACAGTGTTAGATAATCTTCAATATGGTGCCCTTCTAATGGTTTTGCGCATTGCATCGCAGCTTTGATTATGTTATGCTGAGATTCTATTCCCTTTTGATTTGAAATAGAGTCGTTAGTTGGGTCCAACAGCAAGCAACTGAAAATACATAGAAAAAGCAGCAAATTAACCCTGTGATTTAAATAAAACATGTTGTGCGGAAGTTTACTGAATTTTCTCATTTAAAAAAAAAAAAAAAAGCATATGCGACTGGCCACATCCTAGAAATTAGAATTGAGCACCCATGTGAAACACAATAGCTCTCTCCAACAGAAAACTATGAAGCTCTGAAGAAAATCAACATGTATTCCAGCCCTTGTGTATTGACAAAACAAAAAAAAAAAAAAAACTTGTGATACGTGTGATTAGCAATGACAACTTTTCACTCTTTTTTCTTTCTTTTGAATGGTGAACAACTTCTCGTAATTAATGCCATTGTCCAATGAACCATCTATTTTTTTTCCCGACCATTTGCTTCTTAGGACATGTTTGGATAGCTAGAATCAAAGGTGTGCATGAAAAAAAAAATAATGATTACATATTATTGTTTCCCTCAGCGCTACTCAAAAACATATTCATAAATTATACATACACAGATATTTTTTAAAGGGTAACACTACCAGAGATTGAGCCTTGGATCACTCACACACACTATACTATCTCTACCATTTTTACGAGGTATTTGTTTAGAATGCAGAAAACCCAATACCAAATTCATTAGGTAACGCTTACCTTGTAACTTTTGCAAGAGAACCGCCACTGTGCGTAAGGCTAATGATTATTTTGTAGAATCCATGGTTTTCTTTCCAATCCAAACCGTAAAAAATGTCAAATCATGGAAGTTGCTTTTTTTCCCATGGATTTTGTCTATCCAAACAGGCCCTTAAGAATACGTTTAGTTTCTATCAACCACAAACACTAAAGACACGTGAGACTATGTTTCCAACTGTCTTTAAAAATTGAAGTACAGCATTTATGAAAATAAGATTTAAGAAGGAAAAAAAAAAAAAAAAAAATCATGTTTGTATTTACAATTAAGCTAATGGTGTTCCCTAATGATTGTAATGAAGAAGTAAGCCTCAAACTGGAACCATATTCCTTTCCAATCTGACTTGAAAGTGGCATAGTTGCAACTGGAAGCCAAGTCCTTGAATATGATTGCCAGGTACTTTTGCTTATTTCCACTTTAGTATACATTTAATTGCAACGAAATTCGATAGCATCCATACACACCCAATTCAAAGTAGGTGAGGCTCCTACTAGTGCAACTCATCTCATACCTATTTAATAAATACAACCAGAAAAAATAAAAATCAAAAAATACACCAACACAACTTTCTGAGTATAGTATTCTTAGTAGTAACAGAAATTTGTGAGTATAATCTAGTTGGACATCCACCCCATCAATCAGATGTGCCCTTTTATGGTGGGCCACGGGCCTAAAAATCAAGTCAATCTATAACTTAAGTGGACCATACTACATACAACAGCCGAAATTGGATACCCACCTATTCTTGATTATCTACAGGGTCTGTTAAAATGTGGTTCAGACATTCAACCCATCCATTGTGTTCTATTTGGATGAGAGGTCACGCCATGCTTCAGCCATAGGAAGGCGTGATATCCTGTGCGGTAACCACATGACCCATAAAAAAGCGTCACACCTTTTTTAACGATCATTTGGAACAAAAAAGGAAAAGTGATTACCCGCTTGCAGAACTTCCTGAAACAGCATAAATTACTTCTTCAGGCTGTTGCTTAAAGGGACTTTCTTCCCATAAGGGCTGCTCCGGAGTGCTGGAACCTGGGCCTGATGGCCTCCGAAAAAGCCGCATGAATAGCACCCTGCTCCACAGTAGAACAATGACAAGGTTACAATCAACGAAGAAAGAAAGGAAAGAAGAAGAACAAGATGATTGTAGCCACATGATTGAAATTACAGACACCCAATAACCACATGATTGTAAAGAGAGCAGTAGAAGAGGGTAACAACTGTGAAGCAAATGGTGATCAAATGAATCAACTCTTTAACAAATAAAAGCCTTGTCTGTGACGAACTACTAATAATGTAATGAAGAAGCACTGAGCAATGTGTTTGGTTTTAGACAAACTTAAGAAACTACCTCCTGTTGAATGGTAACCCATCCTAAAATTCTTCCTGACTGTGAGTTAACCCAGCGCATAACCAACGTTCCAGATACACTTTCAATATACAGCAGAAAATCCTGAGAGACGTGAGATGCATAGAAGAAAAACCAACAATTAAAGCAAATTCAAACAGCCAAGAAGTATATCTGACTCTATCTGTTTGCCTACATATATATATATATATATATATATATATATATATCGGTAAACATGCAAAGACATTGCTGTTAGGAAATGCTGAATCTGATCTTGATACACATCATTTGAAGCTATCCCTCCTGCAGAAAATCAGAATTTCAAAAATACCAGCATCAGTTGCAGCATCAGAGGATGATTAAAAGCTTTCGATGAAACTATATCTATGAACATAACAGTGAAATGCAAGTGGTCTTTCAAAAATACCATTTTGTTGACCGCCACAAAAAGGTGTTGGCCCTTACCTATTACCACTCTACGACACAACAAGAAACAATTACAAGGAATCTAAGCTTAGACAAGGACTAAAAGCAATCAAAAAATAAGCAACCTATAAATCATCACAGCTGTACCGAGAAAAATAGAAACAGCGCCATGGCATGTAGTGGCCCTCCACAGCAACATCCATCTCATCTTATGACCAGCAGCCTCCACAACAACTACTACGGCGACACTTAATACATCCCATGTCTAGCAGCCTCCTCAGGCATTGCATGTTATCATACTCCTCAGCAACAAATAAGTTTATTGGAGCACATTGACCCAAGCGAAGTTGGAGATGCAAAACCACTTGTAATATGGACAAGCATTTAACTACTACACTGAAAATTTGTAGTTTAATGGGTCAAATTGTAGCATGATACAAATGCATACCTTTGAGGAAGATAGTCACAGATTCTTCAATGTCTTGATTGGGTTTTGTATTTGCTTTTTGTTTAATATGAATATTCAACACAAAACTAGTTTGAAGGTTCACTTTAGATTTGCCTATGAAAAGGAGAGTTGAAGGAAATTTTGGTTTTCTATGCCTGTACCACACTACAATTGACAAAATTAAGTACCTGCAACTGTCCTGCTTCAATCTCATATCAAAGCATATTCACATCAATGAGAATTGGATTGTGAGATGAGTCACTACCCACTCATCATGTACGACTCAACTCGGGAACAGACGAGTTAGTTCGAGTCTCTGAGTCTTAAAACAATGGTGTCGTGATCTGCATCATTGCTTCTTTTTTGAGCTATGTAAAAATTGTACAAGAGAAGAACTTCAATACTCTGACAGAGTGTGATGCATGGTATGCAAGCTCTTTCAAATTTCTTAAAAATTGAATACCTGCCATACAAGAAATTCAAATTAAACTATCCAAATAATATATTCCAGTTCAGATGTATCATTAACCAGAATAAAAAAAAAAAGAAAAAAAAAAGAGAGATTATTTTGATTATCTGACCATTGAATTGGTGGACATCGACTGTGCGATTAAAAATGAAATAAATACAATGGTAACTAAGAATCAATTCTAAAGATGCATAAATGATGAGAAAAATGTTTACCTACTGGCCCAATCGAATCACATCACCAACATGCAACACAGTGTAAACAGTTTTCTTGACCTGTTTAATGAAAAAGATGCATCCATTGGAAAAACCACAGCTTTATTATCAACAAAACTCATCAAAAATGAATCTCTCATTACTTTCTATATAAACACCCAAAGGATCCACATCAATGCAAACAAAATGAAAACAGGACATCACACTGCACAGAATATAAAAGAACCTGCACGTCACACAAAAGTCCTCCAAGTGTCCACATAGCTAAAAAAAAAAATGCAAGCAACATGGGCCAGGATAGTTAAAGTGTTGATAAAGAAAATAATTTTGATAGTGGAGGCAAACATCCAAGCATATAATACTAGATAAACATCCATACACCACCAGAATGACCTTCCATTGATAGACCAAAAGACACGGATGCCATTATGTCCTGTGGCTAAGGGTAGCTGATGGGCTAGACTGCTATGTGCATTTTCCACCATTTTCCTATATTGCAGTGACATCCACCCTACATGTGTGGTACCTGTGCCTAAATCCAGACTGCAGGCTCCACTATTGATGGAATATATACCAAAAATCCCACTGATTAGATTATCCTAACACCATCAAATAACGGTTGTCACTGTTGAAAAGAAATTTGTCTACGGAATAAAGATGGTGTTGTCTGAGAAATTAAATTATTACATTGCACAACAGGCATATATTTTAGGCTTTCAGCTAAATGTAGGTGAATGAATTTCCTAACACTGAATTATAAGAAAGAATGCTCAAGATCCTTCAAAAAGTGCTGATGGCTAATCAACAAGACATGGCTTCCTGTTTTTGAACCTTTCTCTGTTCCTCATCTTCTTTTTGAAGAGCTGTCGCTTCCTAGTTCCAAATAACATATATTCTCATTTTCTGCAGATCTGTCTTATAAGAAATCTGATTGCTTGTATGCAAACTAACCTCATTCTTCTTCTGTTTGTCAAGCTCCATTTGTTGCAGATAATCTTCCCTCTGCTTCTTGGCAATCTGAAATACATAAGAAACAGAAATTAAGAGTGTTTGTAGACTTGCAGAGGCGGAGAAGAAAATGTCCAACAAGCCAAAACCTCTTCATAAGGCACTCGCTTTTCTTCTGACAGGTTCTTCCATTCCTCCCCTAATAGCTTAGAAACCTACCAAAGGATCCCCTAATTTACCTTTTGTGCTGAAGACCTGAGTCTTGCAATCAGGGAGTATACTGATGGAATGTGGGGGAGATAATATTGTCCACCATTGAAGTTTGCAGTTATAGCTGAGGTAGAATGATTGTTGGCAATGAAGGCAACACACATATTGGTTCCAGGCTGCTGATAGACTTGAGCCTGCATCACAAATTTCTTATCAGATTATAACATTCCATGCAACCATCATATTAATTTTCTTTTTTCCTTTCTTCTTCTTGAGAAATGATCCACTGCTCTCATAGCAATCTTCTAGTATACAAGTAACATTGTACCTAGTTGTATAGGGACATTTTAATGGTCCATCCAATCGATTTGGAGAGACCGTAAGCCCCAATCAATATTTCATTGGTTAACATGAATCATGCCACATGGAGATGCAATCCATCCTTTAAAAAAATGTGTACACAACTTCCTTCCAAGCCATGGATGGGATGATGAAGAATGATAATTAAATAATTCTTTTGAACTATAAGCAATCAATCCATTAGTGTCCCAAATATCTGGGTGGAACGATTGTTTATCAATCTTGACTCTCCATTTTATAGGCTATTCAAGATGGCTAGGATTTCATGATCAGTGCGATTTTCACATGGGGGCCCATGAAGTGTGGGATGGACTTACTGGATAGTTCAGATGAGGTGATTGCACTGCCCACACGTCCCTATTCAACTAGGATAGCTGGATCATTATCCTTTTTCTTGTTATCTGAAAAAAAAAAAACACTCTTATAACTGACATTTTATTTCAAACTGTTTTGTTAATTTTAACCATTTCTGTTTTCTCGATAGCATTTAGAATTTTACACAGCTGAAAACATACGAATAGCTCGACTACGAAGGTGGTGTAACTCCAGCCCTGTGATGCTGAACTCTTTCTATTCGGCTTATTTGATCATTGAAAAGTAGCATGCACTACTGTTGTGATTGAAACACTCTCGACATTGAAAAAAGCAAGGTTAACAGGAGAAATGAAAACGTCCATTTTTATTTTTTTACCCTTTAAAAACGTCCAGATTAATCAAGAGAAAATGACAAAATGTAACGATGACGTTTCTTACAACTCACACTGTGGAAGTAGCTTCAAATTTCAGTTACATTTCTTTCAATTCAAAACTCAAAGTAGTGCTTTCAGAACTCAGAGCCCAGTCTTTCAATACAAATGCCAGGCAAGAAAACTACAAGAAGAGTACTTCCACTTAGACTATTAATTGCAATTCAATTTGACATATTGATTTAACCTTAGGGCTTGCATCTTCTCATAAGTAATTTCATTTTTTTTGTCATAAAACTAAAGTAAAATCCTATAACTGAAGTTGATGATTGCTGAATTCGTTATTTCACGGAAAAAAAAAAAAAAAAAAAAAAAAAAAAGAGAAAATTATAATAATCTCAGTTGTCAGGGAACGTTCAACCTTCCTATTTGAATTTCTTCTCTTTTACAAACATTTTTCAAGAGAAATTCAGTGACTACTAGCAACGTTTCATATGGAATATTAATATTAGATTTCATTGGTGAAGGAAAGGGTTCAAATTGTCTAACCATATTCATCAAGTGGAGCTTCATCATAGTAGCATGTTGTTACGAACTCGGAAGCGTATCTCCCAAAATTAGTTCCTCCATGATACTATCAGTACGGATGAAAAATTGCTAGGTGAATATTACAGGAACTCAAAGGAACATGGGAGGAGTTGAATGTGTATCAACCTCCTATAAGCAAGGTATTCCCTAACAGTAACAGTGGTCAGAACAGATACTATTGTTACAATTATGGTACGGGCCATTACAACTTGAGAGAGAGAGAGAGAGAGAGAGAGAGAGAGAGAGAGTTGATGTTGAATCGATGTTCACCAAATCACCTCTCCTTCACCCTAGGGCACAAATTTATGAAGCATTCCTAAGTATTCTTGACCTTTTTCATCCTCTGTGAGCAAGCCCACTAACATAGTTGCGGTGGATGCATCCACAGAAAAATGTCTTTTAGCCATTTCCCCGAGAAGTTGCATTGCCTTGAGGGTCTCATTCTTTTGTAGAAAGCCCCTAATTAAAGCATTGAAGGTGACACTGTCTGGTTGGAAACCGTTCTCTTCCATTTGCAAGAACAATCCATTAGCTTCCTCCAAAAGCCCTTCTTTACAGAGCCCATTGATTAACGTGTTATATGTCCTAACATCATTCCCCAAGCCCATGGTGGAGGCCCAACTGAAAAGCTCCTTCGCATATTTAAGTCCCCTAGCTTCACACATCCCATTGATGAGGATATCAATAACTTTATTATCTAGTTGAATTCCTCTAATTTGCATCTCATTAAGTAGTTTCATTGCCTCGACAAGACGCTCACTTTTACACAGCCCATCCATCAAAATGGTGTATGTGATGAGATTCGGACATTGTCCATGAGCTTTCATCTCATTGAAGAGCTCTTGTGCAGCCACAATTCTCCGTACCCGGTACAGCCCACCTATAAGAGTGTTGTAAGTAAAAACATCGGGCTTCAATCCCTTGCAAGGCATTTCTCGGAAAAGCCACATAGCCTCGTCTACCATCTGCTTCTTGCAATAGCCGTTGATTAACATGGAATAAGTCACGACACTAGGCTTATGACCTTTATACACCATATAATCAAATATCTTTAAGGCGGCATCCATTTGGCCAGTAAAACAGTAGCCATCCATCAATGCATTGTACGTGATTACATTAGGCTCCTCACCTCTCTGGGTCATCAATTCTAGTAATCCATGGGCTTCTTTAACCATTCCTTCTTTGCAAAGAGCATTCACCAGTATGGTGAAAGTTATGACACCAGGCGAGATTCCTCCAACCAACATTTCCTCAAACAGACTCATTGCTTCTTTCCACTGCCCCAAATTGCATAGTCCATGAATTAAAGAATTGTAAGTGAAAACATCCGGCAGAATCCCTTTACCAACCATTTCTGAGAAGAGGTTAAGCGCCTCTTTTGTGAGCCCATCTTTGCTTAGACTGTCGATGATTGAGGTATAAACTGTAAGGTTAGGCCTACATTTACCCACACCCTTCTCCATTTTCCGAAGCAACCCAAGAGCCATTCCGGTGCTCCCCGACTTGCAAAGACCGTGGATTAGTATCCCGAACGACACCACATCATAAGGATATCCCATTTCTACCGTCTTCAGAAAAAAACTACTCGCTTCGCCAATCCGCCCTTCCATACAAAACCCCTTAATAAAAGTAGCCAGAGTCACGACATTCGGCTCATGGCCACGTTTCAGGATGTTGCTGAGAACAGCGAAACCGAAACGGATGCCATTCAAGCGGCAGGAACAATTGAGAAGAATGTTCCATGTACAGATATCAGATGGGATCCCTAACCAATTCATCTCCCGATGCAAAGAAATCACGGTCGAATAGTGTTTCATTTTAGCAATAGTAGTTAACAGGCGATTAAAGGTCTGGATTGAAGGCGGCGGCTGCGTGCGGACCATACGATTGAAGAGGCCCGCAGCATCCTCTAACCTCACAAAAGCACCGGCTCGAATCGAATTGAATAGATCATTCACCAAATGGTTGAATTGGGTTGGAGTCGGGATCTTGTTCTCTGTGATTTTAGAATCAAGGGCAGAAATGGTAATTTCAATAGAAGCTGGAGAGGAGAGAGTTTTACCCTTTTGAGCAGCGGCAGTGGCAGCTCTTCTCGACGACATTTTACGAAATCGAAGATTTTGTGGGTGCCAAACAACTCCTGATGAGGGAAGAGAAGAGGGGATGGTAGTTGTTGTGGTCCTGTGGAGTGCGGCTGCGACCCCGGAACCATTGATGTGGGTGCGACCCTGACTGTAGGACCTACTTCGATGTATGTATTGTATATCCACGCCGTCCATATGTTTTGTAACTATATCGTGGAGCATGGTCCCAAACGGGTGGGGATTTCAGTAGCTAAAGGGCTACTGAAGTGACGTGGTGAAATACAATTGGTTGAATACCAAGAGCATATTCCCTTTCAATTAATGCTATTTTCCTTGGAGTTCCGTTAGACGTCTCCCTCCATTTGCCAGTCCACGCACTCGACTGCGTAAGGTTAAACGTTATTTTCAAGTCATTTCTGTTCTTCGCTCCCCTACTTAAGTTAGGTCACCACTTTCCATGGACAAAATCATGATGTATGTAATGTATCCACACCGTCCATCCATTTTTTGATATCATTTCAGGGCATAATCCAAAGAATGAGAAAGATCCAAATTTCAAGTGCACCCCACCATAGAAAACAATGGAGATTGAATGCTTACCATTAAAACCTCTTTGGGCCACGGAAGCTTTGGATCAAGCTAATATTTATGCTTTACCTTATTCCATGTCTTTTTTAACTTATAAAAAGGTTAGATGTCAAATAAACATCATGGTCGGCCCCAAGAAGGTTTCAATGGTGGTCGTCACCTCCCACTGTTTTCTATGGCGAGGTCCACTTGAACTTTGAATCCGCCTAATTCTTTTGCTCACTCCCTGAAATGATCTCTCCAAATGGATGGATGGTGTGGATACAACACACACATCATGGTGGGGCCCAAAGAACGTGGTGATGTGACATCGAAACACCCTGCAGGGACTACTTCACCGCTGCAACCTTTAAAAAACAAAAATAAAGAAATTGTAGGGGAGGCAACCTTAACATGCCATGCAACACCTTGGACTAAATCAGCCCCAGCAGGAAGTAGAACAGTAGCTGAAACCTGACCTAATCAACAGCCTTAACAATTTAACAAAGCAATGAACTCCAACTGACTTGGGGCCTTGAACAACCATCAATACAGCCACACCAAATACCGAATGGCCAAGGTTGTATCTTTTGTATCTTCAAGCGGATGAATTGATGGGCAGAACTCTTTGATGGGAGGCATAGCTACAACCACCAGCAGCTTCCACTCCACTGCTGCTAAAGCTTCTTCAGTGGCTACTGCTGCCGAACTCGAGACAGAGGACACTGCTCTTGCTTCGTTGTGAGGAGCTAAGAAACAAAGTCGTTCCCAGAAAGAAGCAGGAAACTTTTAATGGTAAGAACCTCATCCAAACTGTCCCTTGTTGTGTGAACAACATATGCTTTGGATCAGACTGATTTTTAGTTAACTACCGAGTGAACTTGAAGGGGCACCTTGTGGACAGATTGGATGTGATAACTACAACACGGTGGGCCCCACACACTGCAAGGTAGAATAAAGTTGTTACACAAACTTTGCAGAGGAATCAGCCGACAGAATATGATAAAAGAGTATCCAACCCGTCCATCTGGCTCTATCTTCAATTACAGGATGGCGCAGAAAACTAGCGAAATACACAAACTAGGTGCACCGATGGGTGGATGCCACCCATGGGTTTGTGTGGGGCCACCATGGTGCATATATATCATCAACAACCGTTGTTTAACATATCAAGATGAAGCAAAAATACAAAAATCAGCCTCATCCAAATATTAGGCAGGACATGCCTTATGAACTTAAAAGTTTTAATATCAATTCCACATTACATTGTTCAAGTAGTGTAAGATTTTCTATATGGCTGAGCCTTTTTTGGTATGTATAATTGAAATAATTTTTCTCACAGGATGAACGGAGTAGATTTGACTATAATAGAGTTTGAGTGTTTTATGTATAAAACAGTTGTATACAATTCGGTCCAACCAACTGATAACTACCACACCGATTACCCATTTTCTTCTGGTTGAGATAATTAAGTACAGGGCTCCAAGAAAAGATCCCATGAATGTACAATCCTTTAACATGTGATGCACGTGCATGATCAGGGCCATTTGTCCATCAGTCTCTGCCTTACACGTCCACCAGTACCATCGTAAGCTTATGGTGACACCAGGCAGATGTGGGGTCCATGTGGAGTATTCGCACTATCCAACTCATCTATCAGATGTTGGGATATAAAGATTAAAAAATTATTTAAATAAAATAAAATTAAAATGAGAAAATAGAAAACTTATCGATTTATAGAAGTCGATACATGACGTGAGTCACTCGACTTGATATCGAATTTGTGTCTCTTGCACAGCGTTCCAAGTATAACAAGTTTCCAGAGCAATCAATCTTCAGGATATAAAGACTATGACCTGATCCTAGTAGTGCACTCACTGTACACGGGCTCAAATCGTTTGCAATCTTAATACGAACTAGAAAACACTTAAATCATACTTTTAACATAAAACATACTAATTTAAAACAGATGAGAAAGTCTATTTATAGACTTTGTGAAGACACCCTTAAGGGTGTAGAGAGTGTAGAGACACATTTTAAAAAAGGGTTGTAACTATTGAATTTAAACCCAATTGACGTAACCCTCAGGCTTTAAAAGACAACTTTTCAAAACAAAATATGAAAGGACGCAACCTTTCAGACTTAAGTGAAAAGACACACCCGTAGGGCCATGGTCCATCCCAACCCTCAGGCTTCAAAAGACAACTTTTCAAAACAAAATATGAAAGGACGCAACCTTTCAGAATTAAGTGAAAAGACACACCCGTAGGGCCATGGTCTGTCCCAACGAATATTTTAAAACACTAAATTATTTTAAAATAATTTAAAATACAACCTCCGATGCGTCACCTCAGAAAAGCCTATGACCAAATTAAATTCAGCCTGATTTGAAACTAAGGTGGGCCACAAGAAGGTGAATCTGGTTCTTATCTTCATGAAATCCATCCCATCCATCAGGTAAGTCGCCTCATCTTAATCTTGCAACCTTAAAATCATGACCATCTAAAACTCAGATTTGCAGGCCCACCTTGGTGTGCATATGCCATCCAATCCATTCATATGGCTGTGTCTCATCGGGACAAAAGAATTCCCTAAAAATCACATTATTTCAAAAATCATGAGTATTAGAATATACCATGTGAATATCAAACTCCTGATGGGCCGTGAATTTAGAATTCCATAAGAGGTGACCCACGAGCATTGAATCAGACTGATTTTTGGAATCAACCCAAAAGAAGTGGGGCTGCAGCTGATGGACGGAGAGGATTTCATGAAAGTTCCACAAGTGGCGATATGTTAGCTTTATGCAGTAACCAGAACAGCCCTTTATACTTATCCCGTACAGCCATATGAACCCGAATATGTTAGAGCCATATTACTTCATCAATCTTGCGGTTAGGATTATCCAGGACTCATTATGGATGGAAATTGATTCCAGATATGCATAGATTCGATGATCTTAGCCATCTAAATTGACGGTGGGAATGAAAAAAACAGTTAACGGTCAATAACAAGCCATGGAAAGTAAAAATATGGTTTTTTCAAAAAGTAAGATTCTCTAAACGCCGTCCATCCATATAAGGCCCATTAGTTGGACAATTCAGATTGGTAGACAATAATCTGAACCGTCCAAAGTATAGCAGAAAATGGACATTGATCATGAATGAGCTCATTTTGTATCAGCATCTGTAAGCCTTCTTATGTCCACCTATAAAGATGGTCCCACAATAGACCCGTCCATGTACTGGATGCATGCTACATGAAACCTCAGGTTAACGGATGATAGAATCATCCAACCGTTGACCTGTAGGGAGATCGGGACCGTCAATGGGAAATTGTTGAACGGACATCAGATGATCCTAGCCATCTGATCAGTGACTTTCAAATGCGTGAATAGATTATCTAATATGGGTAGTTTTGAAACAGACCATCTATGGATGGAGAAATGAAAAGCCACAGGAGTCATCCTTCCGGGAGTGGAAGATTGTGAAGGGCATTAGCACATCAATTTGGAGCCCAGTAAATTGACGGTCAAGATCCTTCGGCTTAGTGCTCTGCTTAAGGGTTGTGAAGTTGATACCATAATACCATTAAGTGATAATTAGGTAGAGTTTGTATTCCAGATCAGAACGGATAACCGAGCGAGCCCCACTGTATATGGACGGTGGCCAAAACATCAGTCTGTATATAAAATCATAACCGGTCAATTTGATCAAGAAAGGCCACTTTGTACTTTTGGTCCTTGTCCCTGATCCAGCGGTTACGATTGTCTACCGGTCTAAGTTCTGAGTCACGGCTGGCATATCGTGAGGTCCAAATGAGTAGTTTGCATCTCATTTGCTTTTGACCCCAAATTTCATCAGCTGAATCATTTATGTATGGTCGATGGCCCAAAAATCAGACTGATCATACGATCCCAATCTCTTACTCTGTTCAAAAGGACCACTTTATACTTTTGGCCTTTGTTTCGATCAAACGGATAGGACTATCATGTCAGGGGACACGGTTTGGCTACTCCCCCTGCCAACAGGCCGGTGGCTGGTGGTCAGTGCTCTGTGGGCCCCACCATGATGTATATGTTTCATCCATTCTTACAGATCATTTTAGGGCTTGATTCCACAAATGAGATAGATATAAATCTCAGGTGCATCACACCACAGGAAAACAATAATGATTGGATATCCACCAATAAAATCCTCCTAAGGCCCATTGTACTGTTTATTTGACATCCAATCTGTTGATTAGGTCATACAGACCCAGATGAAGGGAAAAACAAAGATCAGATTGATCCAAAACTTTTATGACCCCCAATCTGTTGGATCAAGTTTATATTTATTTTTTCCCTTCATCCATGTCTGTAAAATCTTATGAACAGGTTGGATGACAAATAAACATCATTGTTGGGCCTAGCAAGGTTTCAACGGTGGATATCATTATCTCCGCTGTTTCCTATGGTATGGTCCACTTGATCTTTGGATATGATTTGATTTTTGGCTCAACCCCTTAAATTAGATGGAAAAATGAATGGACGGTGTGGATAGATCACATACATTCAAGGTGGGCCCAACTGAGTTTACTCAGGACGATAAGAGTGTACCGAGTAACCCAGTGCACAATCCAATTTCCGCTGGCATATGCAGTTAGGGACCGCGGATCAGGTGGTGCTGCGCACACCACTGCGGGGGTAGGGTGGTGATATGTTGGCCCTGTGAGTCCCATTTATGTGTTTTATATCCACACCGTTCATATGTTTTGACAGCTTTGAGTCCCACTTTGATTTATGTGTTTTATATCCACACCATTCATATGTTTTGACAGCTTATTTTAGGAATGAATTGATAAAAAAAAAAAAATGAGTAATTTACAACTGTACGACCCATTTATGGCCCATTTAGGAGACTAAGCCCACCTCATTTTGCCTTGCGAGAATACGCCCCAGCTATACGGACGCCTTTCCAAAGGTCGAAAATGCCCCTCCTTTTTCAATTTTAGTCCACTGTCTCATTTACGCCCAAAAACACATCCGGACTCGTGTCTATCAACCCTATCTCTTCTTTTCACGTATTTTCTTCACTAAATTGTCATATAATCTTCATTTTCTTCACTAAATCGCCATATAATCTTCATCATACTATCACATTACATATTCCCTGTTACATTCTCCTCGAGCCCAAGCACATTCTTTTTACGAATGCACGTGAAATCTTGAAGACCTTTCTTCAAAGAACATGTTTCACATCAACGCACTCTTATTCTTTTTCTCGAACACGGATTTCACTGAGTGTTAGGGAGTGATTGTAGTTCGCGGTCAACTACCTTGATGTTTAAATTTTAGGTAAATTCATTTTTGTTTACATAGAAGACCATGGTTAATTTCACGTGGTCAATATCATGCATTGCTGAGTCAATTTTACGTGACTATCCAATTAGATGAATTATCGTGGTCAATTTCACTCACTTTCCGATCAATATACTGAATTGATTGGTCAACTTCATACACTACTTGGTGATTTTCACGCAATTTACTATCAAATTGTAGTGCGTTTCTGTAATACAACGGTGAATCTGTAGTGCATTTAGTGTAATACGTTTGTGAATGTTATATATTGAATACATCCGTTGCTTTCTTTGAGCTTGTTTAGTTTTCCATAATCCATGTAAATCGCCGTAAAGTAATTATTACATTTTTTTCACTTGTTTGGAAACGAGTGAGTAATTTCACCTAGAAAATCGGTCCAAAAATGTTGCCTTAAATCCATGGGCCCACCATAATGTATATAATATATTCGTGTCGTCCATCTGTTTATTTAGAATATTTTGAGACTAGATCCGAAAAAATTCGAAAGATCTAATGTTCAATTGGCCCACATGAAAGGAAACAATGGATTTAATTTGCCCACTGTTGAAAGTTGATTCTTTTACTGGGCCCACATTGAGGTTTATTCACCATCTAACCCGTTCATAGGGTCACATGGACATGGATAAGTGAAAAGTATAAATATAAGCTTGATCTAAAATTTCTAAGGCCCTCAACAAGTTTTTAATGGTAGGCATTCAATTCTCAAGTGGTGTGGTCCACTTGACATTTTGATTTGCCTAATTTTTGGGGTCATGCCTTGAATTCATTTGGCATAATGGGTGGGCGGTAAATTCCTTGATTTATGAGACAGCATTGGGAAAGATCTTACCTTGGTAAATAATGATTACTCATTTACAAGATAATTACACTTGAGCCAGAAAACCAAACAGGCCCTGAAATTGCAAATTGTTATCACTACGATTCAAATTTCCAATAAGACATTCATTTGACGGTCAATTCCATTCATTTCACGGTCAATCCCCTTCACTCCACAGTCAATTCCACACATTTGTACGGTTAATTCCATGCGAATCCCCCTAACCTCACGGTCAATTCATTTCATTTCGCGGTCTACATTGGGAAAGATGTGGTAATTACATAGGTAAATAATTATTACTTGTAATTACATGGTAAATACAAGTGAGCCCAAAAATCAAACAGGACCTTAAGTTCACTTACTTTGCAGTCATTTTCAATCCTTTCAGGATCGAGAATTGAATGATAATTCATCGCGAAAAATGCGAACCTTCCCTGGATGTGAGTAAAATTGACTGTGAAGTGAGTAAAAATCATCGCGAACTGAGTGGCATACATCCTTGTAATTTAAAACTTTGTGAATCTGACCGATAAGCCTATCATATTTGAGCTGGTACAATGGTGGATTTCCTACTACTCGGTCAAATCCACCATATACATGTGAACACTAAACGAGTTATATTATTGTGTTTGTTTTCAGGAAATGGCTTCGATAATCATCCTATGCTCATATGGTGGGGAGTTAGTTTGTGAAAATGATCGTTATACGTACAAGGGTGGAGAATCGAAAACTACAGCCGTATGTGTTGACATTCCATATGAACAGCTTCTATCGAAAATGTACAAAATTGCGAAGAATAGACCTGAGGATTACAATATAAGGTTGAGCATATTGTATCCTTGCACAAACCAATCAGTCCTTCCAGCTGTATTTGAAGACGATGATGATGTGAGAATGTTCTTGACAGCACAACTGAAGCACCCGGATCACTACATCCCTTTATTCATCGAGACAATGCAGCGCGTTAATGAACCAGTACTCGAAGACCAGGTCGATTATAGTGGGTTCGAACATGACACGCCAGCAGTAGGAAGTTTGGGTGAGGAACATATCTTCACTTACAAATATAAGTGTTCACCTTTACAGGTTCCTCTAAGCAGCACTCCGGTACCCGTGCCGGCTCATACACCAAACTTAATGACAAGTCAAGGTCATACATCAAACTTCATGACAAGTCCAGTGAGGCTGTCGGCTGACGTGAACCTCAAACTTGAATATACGGTAACACCTTCATTTACGAGAGTAGATTTGCCCTCAACATCCAACATCGAAAATGTGAGTAGAAGCGACATTCCATTGCCTAAGCAGGGTCGATCATTGGACTTCACCACCAGGCTTTCCATCGTGCCTTTCGATGATGTTGGTTTCACCAATGCGGACCTGTCACTGTATTCATGTCCTGTTGATGACCCGATTGATATAGTCGTTAACCAAACGTTCGAGGATAAGAGCCGGTGTCAGTATATTTTGAGCCAATTTGTAATCCGCAACAACTTTCAATACAAGGTGTTGTATTCCACAAAGAAGAAATTCACCGTGGCACGTATGGAAGATAAGTTTGAATGGAGGGTGCACAATCTAGGGTGAACGATGCGGGGATATTCAAGATTAAGACCTACAAGGAAAAACATACTTGTGGAATGTCATGGATGAAGAGCGATCATCGGCAAGCAAGCAGTAAGCTGGCCGGCGAACTGGTTGTCAATCGCATTGAGCAACGCATGGGGTTAAGGCCGAAGGACATAATATTCACAATGCAAGAGATGTATAATATTGTTATTAGCGATAATAAGGCATGGCGTGCTAAAGAGATTGCAATCGATCGCGTAATGGGGTTTTATGAAGACTCTTACAAAGAACTCCCAATGTACTTTCATGAGTTGAGGATGGCGAACCCGGAGACTTTGACTTCTCTGCTTGTGAATCAACAGACGATGAGGTTTGAGAGATGTTTTATTACGCTTAGACAGTGTGTCAGAAGTTTTCAAACATCTCTACGAAGGGTCTTGACCATTGATGGGACGCATTTAAAAGGTAAGTACAAGGGTGTTTTGTTTGTTGCTATGGCATTGGATGGTGACAATCACATCTTTCCAGTCACTTTTGGTATCGGAGAATCAGAGAATAGCAACAGTTAGAATTGGTTTCTTACATACATCAACGATTCATTAGGGAATTTACCTGGTCTTGTTATCATATCAGACCATCATAAAGGTCTGATGAAAGAAGTTCCACAGGTCTTCCAGGCAGCAATCCATGAGTACTGCGCCTACCATATATACCGAAACTTGGTGGATATGTTCAAAGACAAGTCATTGGAAATCTACTATTGGTAGGCTATAAAGACTTATAGGAGGGCTGATTTCGATAAATTCATACATGATATCGAACTTGCCAACCCCCCGGTACATACATGGCTAAGGAAAATAAGTTATGAAAAGTGGGCATCTTTGCATTTCCCAGGAAAAAGGTTCAATTTGGTGACTACAAACATAGTTGAGTGTGTTAACGCTCTATTCAAAGAAGCATGAGAATATCCAGTGACTATGCTAATAGAGACAGTCAGATTGAAAATTCAAGAGATGTTTTATAAAAGAAGAGAATCAGCCTCATCATTCGTTGGACCGTTGACACTGTGGGCCGAGAAACAAATAAAGGATCTCATACCGAAGGCACGAGATGTTCGTTGCCACGCAATTTCCCAAGATGAATACTATATTGTGGGAGACTACAATGATATCGTCAAACTCAATGAGCTTTCATGTACATGTCGCGAGTTTGAAGTAAAGGGTTTGCCTTGTTTTCATGTTCTTTCAGCATATATAAACTACAATCTTCTTCGTTACTCGTATTGCTCCCCGTTGTATACGGCGAGGACGAGGAATTATCAAATCACCTATGAAAATTCGGTGTACCCAGCACGGGACAAAAGTCAATGGGAAATTTCTCCTGCATTCAAAGAGTATTGTTCGAGAATCCGACCCCCGCTACAAATGAGGTCAGCTGGAAGACCAAAGAAGGCACGGATCCTTTCCCGTGGAGAGGAACGAACTACAAAAATATGCAGACGTTGCAAACAAATGGGTCATAATCGTTGGAGCTACAAATTTCCAATAACTTCAAAATAATACAATTTGAAGTGCATTTTTTGTAATACGACTGTAAATGTTGTATATTGAATACATCTGTTGCTTTCTTTGAAATTGTTAGAGTATATTGAATTATGCCCATTCACTTCATGTTGTGAGGGCACTTCATGGTCATTTCAATACATATCACGGTCATTCC
Source organism: Magnolia sinica (assembly GCF_029962835.1). Classification (NCBI taxonomy): domain Eukaryota; kingdom Viridiplantae; phylum Streptophyta; class Magnoliopsida; order Magnoliales; family Magnoliaceae; genus Magnolia; species Magnolia sinica. Next base: position 86,726,698 of record NC_080578.1, on the reverse strand, counting down.
TGCCTATTCCGTATTGATTCACAGTGATTTCGACACATTTCATGGTCCACTCGCCTCACTTCATGGTCAGTTCCATGCATACCATGGTCATTCCCGCCTATTCCATGTTGATTCATGGTCATTTCGATGCATTTCACGGTCATGCCCCTTCACTTCACGGTCATTCCTGCCAATTCCGTGGTTGTTGTATGATCTGAAGGAACAACAAGCATGGTTACTGGTTATCTAGTAAACAATTCCGTGTTGATTCACAGTCATTTCTAGGCATTTCAGGTTCACTCCCCTTCACTTCACGGTCATTTGCGTGCATTTCACGGTTCACGGTCATTTCCAGGCATTTCACTGTCACGCCTCTTCACTTCACGGTCATTTGCATGCATTTCACGGTCAATTCGCTTCAATTCATGATCATTTCCATGCATTTCACGGTCATTCCAAACAATTTCGTGTTGATTCACGACATTTCCAGGCATTTCACAGTCACGCCCCTTCACTTCACGGTCATTTGCATTGCATTTCTCCGTCAATTCGCTTCAATTCATGATCATTTTCATGCATTTCACGGTCAATTCGCTTCAATTCATGATCATTCCCATGCATTTCATGGTCATCCCAAACAATTCCGTGTTGATTCACGGTCATTTCCAGGCATTTCATGGTCATGGAAGGGTATTGAAGTCAGATGAATTTGAAGGCGCCATTCTGCTTTTAGCAGCTCTCTCTTCATTTGCATGAATATCCACCATCCTTGTGGAATGATGCTTCTACCACATCAAAACTCTTTTTAGATCTAGTTTTGTACCGAGAGGATACTTCCAATACTGACTTCTGCGTATCTACAACATTGCATCTAGTCCCAGTTATTTCAACATCACACGAGCTCAAAGAAGCACTTCTACTTCTTGCAGCTCCAGGTAATGCACCTCTTGAGTTTTCAATGAATTACCTGAAATAAGATATGGATTTAGTCTCCAAAAAAATCAAGGACAAGAGCTGAGAGGAAAGATAAAATCAAATGAATAAACTTCAAAATCTATCATTAATTTAGATGTTAATCTAAAGCTATTTGTAGAAACAATCAAGAGATTTGTAGAAACAAAATTGACGAAAAGTCATGCCTACTACAAAAACCAGTCATTGAGAATAAATACTCTTGAGATCGGATCCAGGTTTGAATTCATGCCTTTTAGACTGTAGTTAGAAACAGACAAGCACACACAAAACAGTAAATTTAGGTTGTACCACTTTTCTTGAAGGGCCGTCCAAAAAAAAAAAAGATTCATTTATAAATAACCACCTCAATTCCAGCAAAGCTTGTACAGTAGCTATTCTAGATTTTCTTGCAACATTTGTAGCCCCATTGACCATCCTTCCACCACAAACCCCAAACAGTTGTGTGGTTATTGATACAAACATCTTCTTTATACTTACTCCTTGGAAGAGATCTCTTGCAAATACACCATACTAAATTAGCTCCTCCACGAAAAGAAAAAAAAGGTTCCTCATAAGAGGTTGACCTAGACCATCAATTTGCAAATAATTGAAAGAAATTTTCTTTTTTATGATGATATTAATTAAAAACTTATAGCACAAAGTGTTTGGGGGGTATAATCAGTCTTAATCGAATGAATGGCCTGTGACAGGGTGGCATGGAGGAACAAGATTCATGTAGTTGGCCCCAATTAATATGGTTAAGGCTCAGATGATGATGATGATGATAACACAAAGTTTGAGAAGTGTCGAAAGAACTTGGGAAGTAAGTGTAGTTGTGATTTGGGGTATTCTGCATATGGTTCAATGTGTAATAAAGTAACACTTTGATGATTTGGTACAATATGCCCAATTTGTAATCGTATTTTCTTCTTCACCAAATATCAGAAAAGATCTTTTTTATAGTAAACTTATGTTCTAATATTCTAATTAATCAACGGGCAGTTCAATATGGGGTATCAACTCAACCCTCCTCCGTCACTCCAGCGATCTTTGAACTATCTCTCCATTTACAAAGAGTTCAGCTACAGTTCAAAACAAAGTTCAAAAAACACAACATAGGAAATTTCATCAATCTCGGTAGGCCTTGGTTATTAGAAATGTCATAGAAAAAATTGTGGATCTATGATTGAGCCCGTAAATGGTCTCATTTTCAATTCAAATCTGACAACTGGCAAAAGTACCAATGATGCCTACATAAATGAATCCAGGGATTGAAATGGGCCTACTGGATGAGCTAGAGAGATGAGTCACGTGCCTAAAACCACTATTAAAATATATGAGACTGTTTATCACCACAGCCGTACATTTGTCCATTGAGTTACAAATCCACTCATCAGGCAAGTCACCGCATATGAGAACAACAGGCAGTTCAATATGGCCATTGAGTTATGTCCCAATTGCATATATCATCACCAGCATTATATCTTCTGTTGTAGGCAGAAGGATTATTTTACAGCTAAAATGAACTTCATTTTCTCCCTTCCACCAAAATGGAGTGTATATGCAATTTAGGCCATTCAGACAGTTCACTGAACCTGGATGAAGGGTCGGGCTAAAAATCAGGCTATTTTGAAACTCGCGAGGGCCCTAGTGCAAATCAAGGGAGGGTGTTCCTACCCATATTCATTCCCCGTGATGTTGCCCCGCCAGAGTGTTCAGCTCATGCATCTGGTGCATGGACTAGGATGTCACATTACATAGGCTCCACATTTGCCTGGTACCACCATAAGCTGGAGCACACCTCATAATACAAAGCTAAGGTGATATTGTTTGTGGTTACTACTACTTCTTAACCAAATTAAGGTCATTAGGATATTTTTTTTAAAAAAAAAAACCTCCATATTTTGAGCAGGGAAAAAAGATAAGATCAGGAAATAAAAAAAAGCAATTACTACAATTGATGTTTGCCTACATGAGATTCTCCAAGGGGTTGTGATATGAAGGAAAGCTGCACATGAACAGTCAATAGCATGGCATAGGCAGCTCACAAAAACCTTCTGAGTGGTTGAATCCCAAAGCCTTCACTATAATATTGTGTTGCCAATCAAAGCCAACCTACTGTTTGTTAGCCTCTCCCCTTGAAACCAAAGGTGCAGGGATTGAGATTGGCAGGCATATATAAAAACAAAAGGAAAAAAGACCCACACAAGCATTAGGATTGAGCTTTACTTAAATATTTATCATAAGTTGCCAACTCACCCATTTCCCTCCCCTACCTGTTATCTACCCAATAAAAATGCCTTAATTTGAAGCTGTTTGGCAGAAAGCATGATAATGCAATATTTCTCCCTTCCACCAAAATCCTCGAATGCATTTTGTACCTCCTAGCAAACAGTAATAATATTGCAATAGTGAACTGTAATACTAGGAAAATATGGCAATAGTTTTGTCGTGTCCATTCAAAGCGACTAGGATGTATCTTCCGAATGGATTGAATGGCATATAATAGATATGTTTGGGCCTCATGCTCTGCCTAAAATGTTTTAATGGTTGGGCTTTCCCACACTCATGATCTTCAGGTATTTTGTGAAGTTGAACAGGTGCACCTTATGGATGGCTTAGATATAGTCCTACACCACAATGGACCCCACACACCGCATTCTAGAATAATCGTATTATAGAAATGTGTTGGGTGAGATATGTAGATGGGAGAAAAAAGAGGAGCTAAATACGTAGATGAGGGACAAAATCATTTGCAATGCCTGTTTTACACATCACATAATATACTTACTCAGGCTCTCTAGGCATATGCAATGTTGTCTATTTGAAATCCATTTGCTCCATTAGGTGTACATGAAAAAGATCACCTAGATAGAACAATGTGAATTGTGCCTAGAGCCATTAAGTTTGAGCGTTGTGGCCCCACTCTGGAGGCAGCAAGGGTAGAGCAATGCAAGAAACACATCATTTCATAAGCCCAACAAATTGCTAGACCACATATTATAATCTATCACCTACACCCAGTAGCATGAATGAGGCACACCTACATAAACAGGGCATAGAGACTGCCCAAGCAGAGGAAAAGCAAGAGGCTGATGCTGGATGACAGTAGACCTATACTACCTGCAACTGGATTGTTTGCATTGATTGTGTGACAAAAGGATGAATTCATAACTTCTAATTCAAATATAACCTTGCTAATTATGTACCAATGGGTCCAAGGCATTGCCTATTCAATTCTTTAGCATATTCCACCACCACTTGCATGTCATCATGAAAAAATGATTGTCTTACGAGAAGGCACCCACTGCATTGCAGTGATAGATAAACGCAATTCATCTACTAAATGCGTCTACTACTGAGACCCAATCCATTGCATGGTCCAACCAACATTTTCAATTGCTTCCTGTGAGGTGTGGCCGCCTAGCTAGCTAGCTAGCTAGCCATCTCAAAAATCTCAAATAGTTGAAAACCAAAATTATCATCATTCATTCATTGATTCACCATAGTCACAAGCAAAATTACTACCCCAAGTTTGGGTAGTATGATCATCGTCCAAAAAAAGAATAAGAAGCCCTTTACGGGCATACAAAATCCAAAAAATTTCAATTTATGTAATTTTGCAACTATGCATCAGGCTGGGCTGAAGGACCAGCACCATGTGGCACGGTGTTATCTCGTCTGCATGTGATCATCGACATCAGGTCATGTAGCTTCTTCTCCACTCGCTCGACGGCTTCTTTCGTCGCAACTGCGATCTTCTCGATCTGCGACAATCGTTGATCGTGCTGGCGAAGTTGTTCATCTTTCTGGCGAAGACGGTATATAATCGATGTTCGACGGTCTCGGTGGCCAGCATGACGATGAGTATGTGGGACTGGTGAGAACATCGGGTCACTGTGTTGGGGCCTCTCATCTCCAGTGTCTGCTACCTCAATGTCCATCGCATCAGTCTCAACTCCTTCAGCTTCAGTTTCGGCCATAGTATCACGTGCAGCGGAAGAGGAAGCTGGTGTGTCAATTCATGGTCTCATTCTTTTTATGTTTGTTTTAGTAAATTTACGAGGCTGTCAGGGACGGTCAGTGGTGGGAAGCAATCCCACATGTCGAGACAATAGACAGATAAGATGAGGGAATGGAATGTACACATCTCTAGTGGATTTGATTGCCACGGCCAGCTGATGCAACATGAGAGTAGGCAGACAGTTTCACTTTTTGGCTGACGGCATAGAGAATCCCCAACATGAATGGGGTAAGATCAGACCTGTTGGTGCTCCTGGGATAGACGTTTGTGTAAAAAATTGCATGAAGAATGCAGAATTGTGAAGACATGTGGGATGCACGCAGAGAGTTGCCCTCTGTCCAAGGAATGTCTTCGTCATTGCATACATGTTTTGTAATTTCTGAACGTGCTTCAAGTAAGTCGAAGTTGTAGTCTGCAAAGCCTTGGGATTTACATGGAATTCCAATTAACTGACCGATAATGGCAGGAGTGATGTGAGTTGTGGTTTGGCCAATGGTGACATCTATTACTGGGGGGACAGATATGGGGGAATGACAGTAAGCTAAAAACCTGTATATTTGTTCATTCCGTGTCACTCCACCAAAGTCAAGCATACGAGACCAATCAATGGCATCGAGCATTGGTACAATCCCATATGGAGCTAGACAAGACCTATCAACTTGCCTTTCATAGTCCATCTTCCTTCCCAAAAACTTTTGATGTACATCCTCAGGAGGTGGTGGCACATTAGGGATTAGAAGTTCGGGTAGCGGAATGTTTGTAGGTGGTGGAGAGACAATTTGGGTTGCGGGCTGAGCATTTTTTCTCAAACCGTAAAGTGCTCCACCAAAATGGCTCAAATGACCGTAACCGACTTCTTGGAGAGGATCCATCGCAGAGGAAGAACAAAGGAAGATGAAAATGGAAGGAATGAAATGGAACGTCGGCAGTGTATTTTAAATAAGCTCACAAATTCGAGATATCGAATCACAAACGATATATCAACCGAGAAACCAACGGTCAGGCAAAGGGCTTATGCCTTTTCAAATATTTTTTCAATCGAGAGTACTTCGATATATACTAACAAGTTATTCGATATATCGAATATTAATCGATAAACTAGAAAATTCGTTTAAAATAAGCATTAATCCCTGGACAGTTTTTGGTGTTATTCGATATATCGATAGAGTATCGATATTATCGACAATTCGTTTAAGAAGAGCAGTTCGTTGCTGGACCATTGAGGTACATTTTTTATATTTCAATATTTACTCGATATATAATTACTTCGATATATCGAAATATCGGAGATATAATCGATAATTGCACTAAAAAAGTAGTTCGACGCTAGACATTTTTTGATAATTTCCGATATATCGAACTCTAGTCGATATATCGATACCCAGATATATCGACATCTACTCGATTATATCGATAATACAATTTAAAAAGCATTTTGTCGCTAAACAGTGTATGACCATTTTCGATCAATCGAATAATAGTCAATATATCGGTCGGTTATAAAGATGACTTACTACGATTATATCGACTAGATTTCGATATAATCGACAACTTACACTACGATTAATCGATTAGGTTTCGATTATATCTAAATGTACTGACTTTCGATATATCGTGTTATATTCGATATATCGAAGTGTAACTTTTCCATTTTTTTTTCTAATGTGTTTTTTTTATTTTATATATATTTTTTTTTTTGATTTGCTTTTTTAGGTTAGCTTGTTAGTACACGCCCATGTCGGTACACACTCCATGTTATCCAAGTTGTGTTCATAGTGTGCTTCTTCTAGTCTCTTAAGTTGCAATTGCATTCAGTGCTTTTGACTTGGGGCCAAAAATAAATGAAACTGCAATTTGGTTGGCACTTCCTCATTATAAATATGCTTGTTAGGAAACGTCATTCATCATCATCATCATCATCATTTCACGGTCATTTACATGCATTTCGCGATCAATTCCCTTCAAACCATGATCATTCCCATGCATTCCACGGTCATCCCAAACAATTCCGTGTTGATTCACGGTTGTTTCGAGGCATTTCACGGTCAATTCCCTTCACTTCACGGTCAGTGGCATGCATTTCGCGGTCAAATCGCTTCAAGCCATGATCATTCCCATGCATTTCACGGTTGTCCCAAACAATTCCGTGTTGATTCACGGTCATTTCAAGGCATTTCGCGGTCAATTCCCTTCACTTCACGGTCAGTTGCATGCATTTTACGGTCAATTCGCTTCAAACCATGATCATTCCCATGCATTTCATGGTCGTCCCAAACAATTCTGTGTTGATTCACGGTCGTTTCGAGGCATTTCGCGGTCAATTCCCTTCACTTCACGGTCAGTTGCATGCATTTTGCGGTCAAATCGCTTCAAACCATGATCATTCCCATGCATTTCACGGTCGTCACAAACAATTCTGTGTTGATTCACGGTCATTTCGAGGCATTTCGTGGTCAATTCCCCTCACTTCACGGTCAGTTGCATGCATTTCACGGTCAAATCGCTTCAAACCATGATCATTCCCATGCATTTCACGGTCGTTTCGAGGCATTTCGCACTCAATTCCCTTCACTTCACGGTCATTTGCGTGCATTTCACGGTCAATTCGCTTCAAACCATGATCATTCCCATGCATTTCACGGTCATCCCAAACAATTTCGTGTTGATTCACAGTCGTTTCGAGGCATTTCGCGGTCAATTCCCTTCACTTCACGGTCAGTTGCATGCATTTCACGGTCAAATCGCTTCAAACCATGATCATTCCCATGCATTTCACGGTCGTCAGAAACAATTCTGTGTTGATTCACAGTCATTTCGAGGCATTTCGCGGTCAATTCCCCTCACTTCACGGTCAGTTGCATGCATTTCACGGTCAAATCGCTTCAAACCATGATCATTCCCATGCATTTCACGGTCGTTTCGAGGCATTTCGCACTCAATTCCCTTCACTTCACGGTCATTTGCGTGCATTTTGCGGTCAATTCGCTTCAAACCATGATCATTCCCATGCATTTCACGGTCATCCCAAACAATTCCGTGTTGATTCACGGTCGTTTCAAGGCATTTCGCAGTCAATTCCCTTCACTTCACGGTCAGTTGCATGCATTTCGCGGTCAAATCGCTTCAAACCATGATCATTCCCATGCACTTCACGTCATCCCAAACAATTCCGTGTCGATTCACGGTCGTTTCGAGGCATTTCGCGGTCAATTCCCTTCACTTCACGGTCATTTGCGTGCATTTCGCGGTCAATTCGCTTCAAACCATGATCATTTCCATGCATTTCACGGTCATCCCAAACAATTCCGTGTTGATTCACGGTCATTTCGAGGCATTTCGCGGTCAATTCCCTTCACTTCACGGTCAGTTGCATGCATTTCGCGGTCAATTCGCTTCAAACCATGATCATTCTCATGCATTTCATGGTCGTCCCAAACAATTCTGTGTTGATTCACGGTCGTTTCGAGGTCAATTCCCTTCACTTCACGGTCACTTGCAAGCATTTCGCGGTCAATTCGCTTCAAACCATGATCATTCCCATGCACTTCACGGTCATCCCAAACAATTCCGTGTTGATTCACGGTCGTTTCGAGGCATTTTGCGGTCAATTCCCTTCACTTCACGATCATTTGCATGCATTTCGAGGTCAATTCGCTTCAAACCATGATCATTCCCGTGCATTTCACAGTCATCCCAAACAATTCTGTGTTGATTCACGGTCGTTTCGAGGCATTTCGCGGTCAATTCCCTTCACTTCACTATCAGTTGCATGCATTTTGCGGTCAATTCGCTTCAAACCATGATCATTCTCATACATTTCACGGTCGTCCCAAACAATTCAGTGTTGATTCACGGTCGTTTCGAGGCATTTCGCCGTCAATTCCCTTCACTTCACGGTCAGTTGCATGCATTTCGCGGTCAAATCACTTCAAACCATGATCATTCCCATGCACTTCACAGTCATCCCAAACAATTCCGTGTTGATTCACGGTCGTTTCGAGGCATTTCGCGGTCAATTCCCTTCACTTCACGATCATTTGCATGCATTTCGAGGTCAATTCGCTTCAAACCATGATCATTCCCGTGCATTTCACAGTCATCCCAAACAATTCTGTGTTGATTCACGGTCGTTTCGAGGCATTTCGCGGTCAATTCCCTTCACTTCACTGTCAGTTGCATGCATTTTGCGATCAATTCGCTTCAAACCATGATCATTCTCATGCATTTCACGGTCGTCCCAAACAATTCAGTGTTGATTCACGGTCGTTTCGAGACATTTCGCGGTCAATTCCCTTCACTTCACGGTCAGTTGCATGCATTTCGCGGTCAATTCGCTTCAAACCATGATCATTCCCATGCACTTCACGGTCATCCCAAACAATTCCGTGTTGATTCACGATCGTTTTGAGGCATTTCGTGGTCAATTCCCTTCACTTCACGGTCATTTGCATGCATTTCGCAGTCAAATCGCTTCAAACCATAATCATTCCCGTGCATTTCACAGTCATCCCAAACAATTCTGTGTTGATTCACGGTATTTCGAGGCATTTCGCTGTCAATTCCCTTCACTTCACTGTCAGTTGCATGCATTTTGCGGTCAATTCACTTCAAACCATGATCATTCTCATGCATTTCATGGTCGTCCCAAACAATTCAGTGTTGATTCACGGTCGTTTCGAGGCATTTCGTGGTCAATTCCCTTCACTTCACGGTCAATTGCATACATTTCGCGGTCAATTCACTTCAAACCATGATCATTCCCATGCACTTCACGGTCATCCCAAACAATTCCGTGTTGATTCACGGTCGTTTCGAGGCATTTCGCGGTCAATTCCCTTCACTTCACGGTCATTTGCATGCATTTCGCGGTCAATTCGCTTCAAACCATGATCATTCTCATGCATTTCACGGTCATCCCAAACAATTCTGTGTTGATTCACGGTCATTTCGAGGCATTTCGCAGTCAATTCCCTTCACTTTACGGTCAGTTGCATGCATTTTGCGGTCAATTCGCTTCAAACCATGATCATTCCCATGCATTTCACGGTCGTCCCAAACAATTCTGTGTTGATTCACGGTTGTTTCGAGGCATTTCGCGGTCAATTCCCTTCACTTCACGGTCAGTTGCATGCATTTCACGGTCAATTCGCTTCAAACCATGATCATTCCCATGCACTTCACGGTCATCCCAAACAATTCTATGTTGATTCACGGTCGTTTCGAGGCATTTCGCGGTCAATTCCCTTCACTTCACGGTCAGTTGCATGCATTTCGCGGTCAATTCGCTTCAAATCATGATCATTCCCATGCACTTCACGGTCATCCCAAACAATTCCGTGCTGATTCACTGTCGTTTCGAGGCATTTCGCGGTCAATTCCCTTCACTTCACGGTCATTTGCATGCATTTCGCGGTCAATTCGCTTCAAACCATGATCATTCCCATGCATTTCGCGGTCATCCCAAATAATTCCATGTTGATTCACGGTCATTTCGAGGCATTTCGCGGTCAATTCCCTTCACTTCATGGTCAGTTGCATGCATTTCGCGATCAATTCGCTTCAAACCATGATCATTCTCATGCATTTCATGGTCATCCCAAACAATTCCGTTCAAATTAGAAGAGGCTTTGCCATTTTTATACATTTTTGTAGTATAAATTAGCAAAGAACCCTCTTATATCTTTACTATTTTGAACTAAATGAAGGGCACAGATAACCTGATCTGTTCTTTATGTATAGATTTGCTTAATTGTGTGAGTGTACAATAAACGTCTCTTCATAAAATACCATTCATGAAAACAACTGACCCTAGATAGCTGGGACAAGACCATGATGATAAAGATCTATACCATCCATCACAAGTCATATTCTACAATTGCAGTCAATTTTATTTTTAGAGGACTGATCACCTGCAACCGAGATACATATGCACATACAAATTTCTAAAGGCAGAAACTAGGCTGTGGTGTACCACTGGTTGTTCGTGGTGATCATTCCCCCTATTCTCTTAAGATTATAGAATAATTGTACAAATATCGATATTGGTTTCAACGGCATCACCCTATCAAACACTTAGTCTGACCTAAGAGAATATACACTGGGCACTTCTCTTTCAAGTATTTCAATCAATTACTATGGGAATTTAGAACTACAAAAGGAGATTATTTCCATACCTTAGCTTTTGCTTGAATAAAATTGTCCAAATTCAGAGGCCTCAATACTTACGGTGCATTATTTGTACCTCCCTAAACCAAAAAGCAATGGCAATTTAGCATATGTGAAAAAGTGAAAGAGAGAGTAACGAGTAATCAAATGAATTGTAAAAATGCACAAGTGGACACATCAATGCCTGTCCACAAAGCCCAATGCCCATGCACTGGTCCATACATTTTCAGAAATGAAGTTATTCCTTAAAGCATACATAAATCTGGTTCGACTCTAACTGCATCCAAGGAAATAGACAGACATCAATAGTAACCTACAAGTCAAGGAACATACCCGCTTTTCTTCTTCTAGAAGTTCTTCCACTGGCCTATATGCCACTGCGATACAAAGGTTCTGCACAAAAAGAAAGTAAGAAATTGAGGAATAGATGGCCAAGAAAGACAACAGGTGTAGGTACTTCACCTTCAAATCACTCCCTGAATATCCTTCAGTTGCATTGGCAAGTTCATCAAATCAGAATACAAAATCTAGGTTTTCTTGGGCCAGAAATATTCTTAGAATTTTCATCCAATTCTCAGCATCTGGGAGGTTCACATATATCCTACATACCAAAATTTTAGTCACTAGAAGCAGAAGGAAAAGGAAATGGTAGTGAAAAGTAGAAATTCAACTATTTCTGATCAGAAACACCCTAGAATCATGAGACTGAGGGAGCAGATGTGCTAAGTATACTATTCATAAGTTAATAACTAGCCACAGATTTTTTTATTTTTTTTTTAAGTAAACAAGAAATGGGAAAGAGTGTATAAAGATGTTATATGGACACTTTAAATTGCTATGATGCCATGTAGCATGGCAGTAAAACCACGAATATGCATGGCATCCTCGGGTTCTGAACTTCTGTGAGTGGGACCCACTGTTCAGTCATCCAGTTCCAGACCATTGATTTGATGAGACCCACAATGGATGGAATGTTCCCCCAAACTCTCAATCTAAGGACTAGATTATTGGCGAGAAAGTAATTCAGCCATGGTGCACATTCAATGGGAAAAGGCCTATGGTCAGAATCTGAATTTTTGGTGAACAGTTCATCCAATGTGGGTCCCTTAGATCAACACTCTGGATTACCAAACAGTGGGTTTTATATGTGGGTCCCTTGAAAAAACACTACCTAATTGAAGGCACACATTCATGATATTCATATGCCTTTTCTGAAATGCCTGAAAGAGATTGAAAAAACACTACCTAATTGAAGGCACACATTCATGATATTCATATGCCTTTTATGAAGGTTGTCCACCATGATTTTTTTATACTAACCCTCCAACCAACCGAAAGTAATGACCATAGGCTACGACTAAATAAATTCAGTTGGATCGACACCTAGATCCATAGCTCAAGTGGTAGACTGAGTGAAAGATACCTCGTTTCAACACTTACGTCTTGGTATCGATTCACTAGAAGAAAAAAATAATAATAATAATTCAGTTGTATTATGAGGCCCTGGGATTCAGTTGTATTGTGATGTAGTCTATTACCAATTATGAAAAAAGGGCCTCAATAGCCTAGTTTTTAGATCGAGGGTTGGATCTCACCTATTTGTGGTCCTGCAGAACCTGAAAGGCGTCCCAGTCACGGCACGAAGTCTTCCCAAGGAAAAGGAGATCAATGTTCCTTGGTTGGATTCTACTTCTCCGAGCTTCCTCTTCTCTTCTCCTTATTTCCCCTCTTCAAATGCCCTAGGAAAAATTAGAAAATTCGTGCAAGGTAGAGAGGTGTGAGAAAATGGGGTTATATATAACTCCAGTTTTGATGTAAATGGCCCTAATGGCACTTGTACTCTCATACTAACCCTATATGGGTCAATTTTGGTCAGTGAGATTATGAGGGGAGGCTCACAAGGAAATCCGCACTTAGGGTTAAGGATTCTATTAATGGATAAGCCAAGGTACAAAGTGGGCCCTAAAAAAAAGACCGGAAAAAGAAAAAATAAAAAAGGAACAAGGTCCTGACCACAGTAGAGTTGAAACTGTGGGGAACTCGTACAAATGATTTCTGTATATTGAGAATTCCATTTCTCTTCTTTATTTTATTAAAATCATTGGCATTCTCTAAAAAATAATAAAATAAATAGAGTAAAAATAAAAAATGATATGACGTGAAGGGCATGAACATGAAATAAGCCGAAAGGACCGTGAATCAAGACGGAATAGGCGGGAATGACCGTGAAATGCGCCGAAATGACCGTGAATTAACATGGAATAGGCGGGAAATGACCGTAAAGAAAAGATATCATTTACTGCAAAATGTTGTCTTCACCATTCATAATGAAATCAATATTACGAATACATCATTTCCTTCAAATTTATGACAAAATATACAACACATTATTTACATCATTTCACCATGAATGTTTTACAGTACATCATTTACAACAGTTTACAACATTTCATAAAATTTTCCGATTCCTCTCATGCCTAAGACAAATAAATCATATTTTGAACTCACTAAGGCAATCATAGGCTATTGACTCCCTAAAGCTGGAAGTGAATGGCTGCAAGTCTCTCCCTGTCAAAATGTGATCGCTGCACAAAATGTCGATATATTTAATGAATGCCACAGTCATATTCATTCGTCTGCTTTGGTATAGAGGTATGTTCTCTGACCGTCCAAACATTTCCTTCCAGCGCAGCCCTATCTCCAGTGGCGTAAAATAATATAGGCAAGGCCTCCTTCATCAGATCAATATGTTGCCTGTATCGATTGAGTGTCCTCGAGTATAAACTGTCAAGTATAATGATTCATCGATCTCGAGGGTGGATGACCATCAGGTACCAATGACTGTTGGCGTGATTGATTGGTACATATGCCTGTCCATGTTTGGCAAGATAAGATATCAATATCTAGAAATTATAGATTTGGGTATACCTAGCATTGATAACTTGTAACGACACCAGTACCTCTTCATGTTGCCACATGGCCTTCTGCCCCTCATACAGCTTGACAATGTTGATCGAAGAGAGTTTTTCTATCCCTTCAAATAATAAACGCGAATCGTCACTGCCAACATCCCGATATATTCGCAATGTCGACATTTGCATGCCGATACATGGCTATTACAAACAACATAGTAAATTAGAACATATATCATATAATGAAATAGCATATTAACCATGATCCAAATCATACAGTTACCATGAAATATGTAGGACAGAACTTGCAATCCTTTGTATATAATAGAGGAAATGATTGGTGTCTTCTCTCCAAGAAATCGACGTACTTGTCAATAGCCTAATCAATAAAGAAGGAAAATTAATCTATACTCTTTTATATACAAATTCTGAAAAAAACCATTTATGTATGTCTGTGATTTTCTTACCACGCTGTCAACCCAAGCATTCTTCTCCCAAATGGTCTTGAACCATCGAAATTCAGGTGATTCTTTGTTTGCGTTGGCCTAGCTTTCCAATTCATGGAGTTCGTCCTGTGATATTACCCTAAGTGGATCGATCATGGCCTAAGGGGTATCGGAGAAGTCAGAAATTCTCTCTGTTTCTCATCGTCGGTGGTGTTGCTTTGAGTAGTTTGCACGGCAGAGATAGAAATGAATGAAGAACACTTGTAGACAGACGGCTTCAGCACCCTCTTAGGTCTTCTCGTATATACTGGAATGGATTGCAATGATTTCTCACGTATATCAACGCCCAACGCATCCTCGTCCTCCTTCTCAGACTCTTTCTTCTGATTCTCACAGTCCTCCTTCCAGAACCGAATCTTCTGTATACAAAATGCCTCCATCTGCTTCTTCAACTCCACTTTACCCTCCTCCAACTCTTCCCTCTCCTTCTTCAATTCTTCCTTCTCCCTCAGCAGCATTTCCCCCTCCTTCTTCAAAACCTCCATCTCCTTCAACTCCCTTCTCTAACCTCAAAGCTTCTTTCAGTTTCAACATTAGTTCAACCTCATTAAGTACTACTTCTCTCTCCCTCTTAATTGATTCTTCTCTCTCTTTTAGTGTGCGTTCGAGAAGCTTCAACTGTTCCCTCTCTCTCTCCAACTGTAGCCTCTACGCCTCCGGCTCCTCCCTATCTTCCATCAACTCCCCAGTGAGTTGCAACCCCGCTCCCTCTCCCTCTCCATCACTAGTACTGTCTTCCTCTCCCCCTTCTTCTCCCTCTCCACCCTCTTCCCCCTCTCCCTGTCCCGATTTCTCCTCCATATCTTCATCATCTTCATCTTTAGTGCTCTACAGAATAAAGCAATGTATGTATCAGTTATATAATATGTCAAATTAAACATAAAATATCAACATAAAGGAAGATGTTTCTGACATTTTACATCAAATATATCACGGGCTAAACGAACGGACTCCGTCTCCAACTCCTCTGTGGTCAGCTCTAAGTTAACAATGATCTCAACCTGCAAGAGAACATCTTCATTTTCATGCTACAGAAACACACACGCACACACACAGAGATACACACACACACACAAATATATATAGTTAAATGAGTGACCACTTAACTTCATAGAAATTGACTTACATCTTTACTCTCTATAATTTCATGAATCTTCTTATACCTCGGAAGCTTCCATCCCCGATATTGTATGATTCGTGGAAATTGGAAGGGAACGTATGAAATTATACATTGTTGGAGAGCTGGTACTCTCTCAACGGCCCATATCTGTTACAATGAAATAATAAGATGATGTTAAATAAATATAGTTTGCTATAAACTATGAATTAAAATAGACAAGGAAAGAATCCTTACCTGTAGGGGAAATATGCAACCGGTGACATTGTAATGAGGCCCTTGGGATGCCATGAAGACACTCTCGATCCCTTCTGTCATCGTTTGGTAGGCCAAATTACCCCAGGGGTAGATATTAAAGTCTTCCAATGAGTCGACAAGGTCAATAAACTCTTTATAGCATTTAATATTCATGTCGGTACCCCTAACAAACCACTCTATACATAATATTAGGGCTAACTTCACGACATCTTCGTGCTTATTGCTATCAACTATCCTATTGAACACCTCCTATACATGTTTCTTTAGGATAAGATATTTAGGGAAGTATTTATCTCTTAATGACTTCTTCGAACGATGGATATTGGGTATATAGAGATCACTAGTCTTCAGCCCTGTTATTAGGGTGAAGTCCATCTTGGTAAATTTTATATGGTTCCACTGTATCTTGAATACAAGGTTGCTTATATATCTGTTAATAAGTGCGTGAAAAATGGGTCCTATAAACCTAAATGATGGAATGTCTAATAAAAATGAGAATGGGGCCTGCCTAAATATATTTAATCTAGTGTTATTCTTCTCCAACCCCCTCTTCACACTATCAAACCACCATGTCAATGAACATCTGCATGAGATGGTAGGGGCCGACTCGCCGAATCCCTTATGCAAGGGTTTGTCATCTGCAATGATGAATTAGAAATTAAATCAACGATAACATTCTGTATTTAATGACACATAATGTGAAAGTTGACTTATTGTGGTAAAAATTCATAAAGTATGGTGTGACTGTGCCGAGTTAGCAGTCAGTTTTTGGCGAATTCCAAATGAAAGTACAAGACTTATTAGTGAATTTTCACAAGTTTTGGGCCTCTTTCACTCATTTGTCAGTATATTTCATATAGTTCTTGGTAAATTTATATCAAGGTTGGCAGTCAAAAAACTGTCAATATCAAGCAGTCATCGGGCATTTTGAAGAATTCCATGTCAAATGGTCATCTCATAGGTCACATTCAACAACCTCACGGCCAATTTCACTAAGATATGGGTCAATTTCAGAGTTATATGTTGCATTTTGGCCATGAACGTCATGAATTTGACCATGCGCGGATTTGTCTAAGGACTGTAATCGACCGTTAAGTGAAGGGGATTGACCGTGAAATGCATGGAATTGTCCGTGAGGTGAAAGATTGTCTGTGAAATGGGTGGAATTGAACGTGGCGTGAAGGGTATTGTCCATGAAAAGCATGGAATTGACCATGATGTGAATGGGAATGACCGGGAATGACCGTGAAATGCATGGGAATGATCATGGTTTGAAGGGAATTGACCGCAAAATGCCTTGAAATGACCGTGAATCAACACGGAATTGTTTGGGATGACCGTGAAATGCATGGGAATGATCATGGTTTGAAGCGAATTGACCGCGAAATGGATGCGAATGACCATGAAGTGAGGGGAATTGACCGCAAAATGCCTCGAAATGACCGTGAATCAACACGAAATTGTTTGGGATGACCGTGAAATGCATGGGAATGATCATGGTTTGAAGCGAATTGACCGCGAAATGCATGCGAATGACCGTGAAGTGAGGGGAATTGACCGCGAAATGCCTCGAAATGACCGTGAATCAACACGGAATTGTTTGGGATGACCGTGAAATGCATGGGAATGATCATAGTTTGAAGCGAATTGACCGCGAAATGCATGCAACTGACCGTGAAGTGATGTGAATTGACCGCGAAATGCCTCGAAATGACCGTGAATCAACACGGAATTGTTTGGGATGACCGTGAAATGCATGAGAATGATCATGATTTGAAGCGAATTGACCGCGAAATGCATGCAAATGACCGTGAAGTGAAGGGAATTGACCGCGAAATACGTCGAAATGACCGTGAATCAACACAGAATTGTTTGGGATGACCATGAAATGCATGGGAATGATCATGGTTTGAAGTGAATTGACCGCGAAATGGATGCGAATGACCATGAAGTGACAGGAATTGACCGCAAAATGCCTCGAAATGACCGTGAATCAACACGAAATTGTTTGGGATGACCGTGAAATGCATGGGAATGATCATGGTTTGAAGCGAATTGACCGCGAAATGCATGCGAATGACCGTGAAGTGAGGGAATTGACCGCAAAATGCCTCGAAATGACCGTGAAATGCATGGGAATGATCATGGTTTGAAGTGAATTGACCGCGAAATGCATGCAACTGACCGTGAAGTGAGGGGAATTGACCGCGAAATGCCTCGAAATGACCGTGAATCAACACGGAATTGTTTGGGATGACCGTGAAATGCATGGGAATGATCATGGTTTGAAGCGAATTGACCGCGAAATGCATGCGAATGACCGTGAAGTGAGGGGAATTGACTGCGAAATGCCTCGAAATGACCGTGAATCAACACGGAATTGTTTGGGATGACCGTGAAATGCATGGGAATGATCATAGTTTGAAGCGAATTGACCGCGAAATGCATGCAACTGACCGTGAAGTGAGGGGAATTGACCGCGAAATGACCGTGAATCAACACGGAATTGTTTGGGATGACTGTGAAATGCATGAGAATGATCATGATTTGAAGCGAATTGACCGCAAAATGCATGCAAAGGACCGTGAAGTGAAGGGAATTGGCAGCGAAATGCGTGAATCAACACGGAATTGTTTGGGATGACCGTGAAATGCATGGGAATGATTATGGTTTGAAGCGAATTGACTGCGAAATGGATGCGAATGACCATGAAGTGAGGGGAATTGACCGTGAAATGCCTCGAAATGACCGTGAATCAACACGGAATTGTTTGGGATGACCGTGAAATGCATGAGAATGATCATGGTTTGAAGCGAATTGAATAACTCAGTCGGTCCTCGATCTGTTAACTCAGTCGGTGCTCAGTCACTTTCATGCTCTTCATTTAGTTTCATATCTAATTTTATTCTTTATTTAAACAACTCTCAATGTGGGCCATTTGAGTCCTGATTTCGCTCATTTATCAGGACATGCCATACCATTAAGCATTTTTAAAAAATGAAATTGAATTGGGGACCATGCGCATATATACTATAATATACAGTGGGGTCCACCCAAACAAAGCTAATATTTAAAAAAATTGAAAATGGATTGTGGACGATGCGCATATATAGTAAAATATACAATGGGGTCTAAAAAACGAAAGCAGGGATTTCAATATACCTACCATTCGAGGCTTCTTAGCTGGGGGGACCATATTTTGTCCTATCTTGGGCTTAAAAAAGTCGAAAAGGACATCTGTGAGGTGTGTATTCTCAACCAGATAAAGGGGAAAGAAGGAAGCAGTAAAAGAAGGGTTTTACTGCTTCAGTGGACAATCACAGGGGGGGAGAAGTGATTAGAAATTGGTAATCTACGGGTAGGATGAACGATCAGAGAGAGAAAAAAGGAAAAAAGCTAGGATTTTTTTGGTGGAGATGCAGCTGGCAGTGGCAATAAAACCCGTCGTTTATACCAGGGGCATTTTTGACCTTTGGAAAGGCGTCCGTACAGCTGGGGCATATTCTTGCAAGGGAAAATGAGGTGGGCTTAGTCTCCTAAATGGGCCATAAATGGGTCGTACAGTCGTAAATTACTCGATAAAAAATAAAGTAGTTCTGGAGCTCAAGTGGACTACGCCATAGAAAACAACTTTGACTAAATGTGCCCCATTAAAAACTTCTTGAGGGCCACTAAAGTTTTAAATCGAACTGGTGTTTTGTGCTTTCCATTCAGGTCTGTGTGATCTTATCAACAGGTTGGTTTGGCAAATAAACGTTACATTGGGCTGAAGAAAGTTTCAACCATGAATGTCATTATTCCCACTCTTTCACGTGGTGTGATCCACTTAAGCTTCGGTTCTGCTTCATCTTTCTATTGATAGCATAAAATGAGCTGAAAAAAAGGATGGCCGGAGTAGATATAAAACACATAAATTAAAGTGAGCCCACATCACCCAACACATCACGGCACCAAATCGTGCAACCCTTGATACAATGATTTCCCAGTACATAGAGGTTTGTGGGGCCCACCGCATTACCTACGTAAAATCCACTCTGTCCATCAGTTTTGTCCGAACATGTTAGATGAGATCCCAAAAACAAGGTAGTTCCAAAGACCCAAGTGGGCCATATAACAAGAAACGGTAGTGATTGACGGTGGTAATTGAATAATCACTGTTTCATTTCGTGTGCCTCCCTTGATTTTTTCGTTTTAGGTGGCATGTCCTAAAATGAGATCACAAAACGGATGGACGGGATGGATTTCTCACAAACATCAGAGTGGACCCCACCTTCATCCCAGCGCATGAATTGCCTGCGAAAGTCTTTGGCGAGAATTCCACGCTCCTGGAAACACCATCCATAAACAAAGAAGACGACCCTTTCTTCCTAACCATATTTACTCTCTCTCTTCATCATCCAATTTCTCTTTCTTATCTCTTTCTCAACTCAAGAATTCAAGTGAGTACACAACACCAACCATGTCCATCGTTCAAGAAGACTCGGTCACACCATCCCATGCTAAATTCAACCCTTCCACCACCTTTGAAGATGAATTCGACATGTTCACTGCCATTGAAGATTACTTGGACATGTCCTCCGACGATGAATTTGATTTGCCCATTGATGAATCATACATGGTCCACAATGGAAATATCACCCGTTTTTATTGGCAAAGTGTCCATGAAAAATTGGATGAAATAGTATGTGAATCCCAAGTGCCCACACTATCCATAGAAATTCAGTTGAAAGAATACTACAGACGGATAGATGTAGAGGGACATCGATCCGAGGAGGAATTTTGTACAGTGGTGGAGACGTTCTCGAATGATCTCCACAATTTCTTGGAAGCCGAGACATCTAAAAGGCATGTTGCTGAGATGGTTTCCCACCTGCATGTTCATACAAATTGTGTTGAATCAGTGGCCTTGAATATTAGTGACATAGTGAAGAAGGCCCATGAAGTGGGAAGGAAGATGGTACACATTGTTGCTAACTTTGAAGTTTTGATATTGGTTGAAGAAGAAGAAGAAGACGACGATGACAAAGAAGAAGACGAAGACGAAGATGAGACACTGATTGAGGCCCAAAGAGAATCAATGGACTTGGCTTATGAAGGGAGAGCTAGTATAGTACCAGCATTAAGATCTTCAGTTGAAGTGTTGGAGAGGATGAGGTTCAACAAAGGAGAGTCAGACGAGATCAAATGTACAATTTGTCTGAATGAGTTGTGTATAGGGATGGAGGTCATACGTATGCCATGCTCACATATTTTTGATGTTGAATGCATAATTCAATGGTTTGAGATTAACCATGTGTGTCCTCTTTGCCGGTTCAAGATGCCTCAACAGTTGGAGGAGATTTGATATTCTTCTTTATTTAAATCTTTAAAAATCAACTAACCCCAATTCAATTTTATATATATATATATTGGAATGCTCACTTGCACACTAGTTGTCACCCTTTCTTGTGAGAACTTTTCTAGAACTCATCTCACGTGAAATGAGTCCAAAATCTGAACGGTTCATGTAATGCAGCACCTCATATAACCATTTCGGCCCAACTTTTACCTTGATCTAAAACTTCGGTGGGCAATGGCAAAAGAAAAATAGTTTCTTCCTTTGCATCTTTCTTCTTCCATAGACTACCAAAACTTTGGAATAAGGTAAAAGTTAGGCGGGTCCTTACTCTTGCTCCGGTGGTAGACTCTTAAGGAGTTTCAACGCCTAGTCAAGGGTTCGAGTACCCATAGGTGGTGAAATTCCACTTAGACCATTAGGGTTTCTTGGGGTGCTTCATAATGCATACCATCCAGATTTTTAAGTTTATAGTATGGGAGATGAGTTCTCAAAATATTTTGATGAGAATCCATGAGCACTAGTGCACAAGTGAGTATTATATTTATATAGGGTATACCAGAAAACAGGGAAACGTAGGCAGTTAAAAACCGTCGGAAATGACCTTCCCCGACGGATTTTAGCCGTCACAAGATCCATCTGGAAAGTGTGCTCGCCGACGGATTAAAACCGACCATCAGCGTCTTCAACGGGAAGAGCAACAGTTAAGGTTTTTAGCCGTCGGCAATTGTCATAAATTTTTTTTTTTAAATGCAATTTATATCATCCGTCAGCAATTGTCATGAATTTTTTTTTTATAAATGCAATTTATATCATCCATTGAATTTGGATGATATATTTCTTGCTTTTCTATTGTGTCGACTTACCTTCTCACCTTCTCAAATAGGTTGGTTCGTTCAGGGCTTTAGAGAAACGGGTATTTCTCAAATAGGTTGGTTCGTTCAGGGCTTTAGAGAAACGGGTATATCTAGAAATGGATGTGCGCGTTGATCAACGCACATCCATTTCTAGATATATCTATTTCTCCAAAGCCCTGAACGAACCAACCTATTTGAGAAGGTAAGTCTACACAATAGAAAAGCACGTGCATGGCATACCTTTGATTTATTACATTTGATTAAGGGTACAATGTCTCTTTACCAAACCTCAAAATGAATATAATCTCTCAAACTCATCACAGGTAGAGAAGAAATGACGAGCAATGAGGACCTTCCATGATGATAATTCAATCAAAAGACGTGTTTCTCAAATAAATTCCACATTTTCCTGACCATATCAGCACTTCAGCGAGGGTGGAGAAGGTAAGCATAGTTGTTATTCTTTTGTTGCATCTAATAAAGAAAGGCATGGAAGCTCACAGGATGAATAGATAAAATACCTGCTTTTGACAACTAAGATATGTTGCAAGCACTTGGTTGTATCTGCAACGAAGTGACAATTAAAGCAATTCGTTGATAACATAGTAGTTACTCTTTTGTTGACATCTAATAAAGAAAGGCATGAAAGCTTATAAGGATGAATAGATAAAATACCTGCTTTTGACAGCTAAGATATTTTGCAAGCACTTAGTTGTATCCTGCAACAAAGTGACAATTAAAGCACTTCATTGATAATAAAGGGAGAAAAAAGGTCCGTGCATGAATTCTTTTTCGGTACTCCAAAATTACAAATTCTAATCCAAAAATTATGTAATCACCAAATTGCCAACCGACCATTATCAAATGTACAAACTCATACCACCAAATTTCTGTAAGGAAAGGCGTGGTGTCTGTGTTCAACGCAGGCATAGAATTTTGATGTTTAAAAACCATACATATTGATAAGATATGGACCATTCATCAAATGGGCCTTTGCATGGAGAGGCTGTAGCACAAAAGTCATGCTGATTAAATAATCCTAGCCAACCAATTTGGCAACAGAAAATGGGCATCCAAAGGATAAAAACAAGAAATAAACCTGCAAATTTAACAAAGTTAAGATTGTCCTATCAGTCTATTTTTATACATGACCATCCACTTTAGGACCTGCCAGATTGATGAACAGAGGTCCGCAACCCATGCTAGTCTGCTGCATTAATAATTTTTGGATTTAGGTCACTGCACAATATCTATGGAAAACCAAAATCTGGAGTCCAAAATCAACAATCTGGACTACAAAAACAATGAAAAACCCAAGAATTGCATGATTTCAACTTCAGAATAAAAGACTCGGTTACATAAAAAAAGGAAAAGGAAAAAAAAAAAACAATTTATACTATGATTTTTTTTTTTTTTTTTTTTTTTTAAAGTGCATGAATAAGACATCAGGAGCTCAAAAATACCAATCTGAACTCAAGAACTGTGGGAAAACCCTGAAATTGCATTCATTTGACTCTAGAAAAAAGTATAAGTTACATGAAAACCACAATATCTGCTCTAATATGTCATATACCAACCTGAACTCAGAGAATGAAAAACAAAAGCCAAAAATCGAGTGTATTTGATTTTACAAAAACAGTCTCAATTACACACCCATAATTACATGTCCTTTCATAGCGTCTCTTGATTTGGTTTTAACTTTCCACCACATTATTCACTAAAAGACTAACTAGTCACTAAAAGGCACCATGAGACAACCAGGAGTCAACTGAAGACACAACCAAGAGAAAACAATCCTTTTATTTTGAAAATTCACAACACCCAAATCCAGGTTTAACTCAAAATACCTTATCTCACCTCCAACTGGCCCAGAGGTACAACCCTTTCTTTTATGCCTTTCGAATTTTTGTTTCTATTGCTATCCTTGAAAATTTTCTTGTGAAGATGCACCGTAGATTAAGTTAGCTGACCATGGTTGTAGTTGACCCATTCTCTAATTTTTCTGCAGTATGTTTGGAGAATAGCTCCATGTTACAAATTTGGGGTGGCTAGTGCCAGTTTGGTCATTTCTGCTTCACTGAATTGGGTTACTGCAATTCTGTTCCATCATAAAAGGCACCTTAGGCTTCTAGGAGACAACAGTCATTTTTATCTCCTATCTTGGGATTGCATTACATGTAACTGCATATGGAAGAAGACAAAAATAACCCATGTCAATGTTGATAAATAGTTGCATGAAGCGTGAAACAAAGCGGCAACAGATTCAGGTGCATGGGCAGGGAAGCATCTGCTTCAAAATGTAAACGAGTAGAAGGAAGCAGGAGGGGGAACAAGAGTCTGATGTGTGATTCGAAGTGGGTGTGACACCGAGTTAGAAGGATCCAGTTTATCATGTCCATCTTTCTCTCAATACATCACAATGGAATTACCATGAAAAATTCAATGAAGATGTAATTTGAAGGTAAATGGAACTAATGAAACTCAAGAGATGAGAAGAAATTTTTCAATACTGACTTGCGTACATAATCTGCAACAATGAAATAAAAAGATTGTAATACTAACTGTTGAGATTTCCCTTGCATGGATTGAACGGCAAGAACGAGGTGTTACTGGTTCCTCATACCCACTGAATGTATACCAGCTATTATACTGAAGAAGAAAGAATAGAAAAGACGGGGGAATAATTACATCATTTAGACTTTACTGTTCAAAAAGAATTGCTTAAGCAAGAAGATAACTCAGGAGGAATAATGAAGTCTGATGCACCAGGATGTGAATATCCTAATGCAGTAAGTTTATACGAGTGGGCCCAGGTTGGGTGATCCCAAACTACTGATCTGATCAGCCCAACCATGGATGGGAGAGAAGGCATTTTTTTTCTAACCATCTATTTGTAGGACAATAATCAAAGGATTGAGACCTTCCAACATGGAAGAACCTTGAGGCATCACATCCATGACTTGCCCCAAGATCAATGGTTTGCATCTTAGAACAACCATGGGCCTGGCGCAACAGGCCTATAAATTCTACTCTTTTTTTTTTTTTTTCTGGGCAACTTCCCTACAGTTTTCATAATTATAAAATACCATAGAAAGCAATGAAATTGGAATGAGGTGCATTTGGTTTTACCTGGTCAATTGCAATAAGGACAGGAACATCTTTCACCGATGATAACTCCTGCCTCAAACAAACTACTACTCCAACTGCAGCACGTGTGTAAGCAAGCCCTGTTTGAATCAGGTAAAACAATGTAGAACCTTCAGGCATTGCCATGGAATCAACCCCTTTCATCCACCCGACACCAGCACCCTCCCCCAACGGAATAGGATCATAGATTTGGCAAGGCAATTGTTGCAAGCGAGATTCATTGCATTTAAGAAAATCCTGGAGATGAAACATACTGCAGTAAATCAAATCAAAGTATAGCTGAAAAATGGAGCAACGTCAGTTATGTGCAAAACTTCCTGTAAAGAGGATGAGAGGAAAACCAAAAAAGACTTGGATTGAGGTAGTGAGAAGGGAAATGAAGGCTCGTTCACTTATTTTTTGGTATTTCCTGATCTTATTTTCATTTATCATCCTACAAGGCACCTCATGACATTACTAGGAAGTATGGGGCTGTTAAAGAGGTTGATGATTCTTCTACAAAGGTGTGGCTTGAAAAGATGCGGACACTATTTATCAGGAAGGGATCAGGGTTCTCTTCTCGTAGTGTGATTACGGGGAATGCATATAAAGGGATTCATGAAATCGGTTTACCATTAGAAATTGCTCAAAAGATCACATTTGAAGAGAAGGTCACGGCATACAACATGGATAATTTACAGAAACTAGTGGATGACAAATTATGTGTAACATACAGAGATGGTTCAGCCACTTATGCAATTAGGGAAGGTTCAAAAGGGCATACATATTTGAAAGTTGGTCAAATCATAAACAGGCATATTATGGACGGAGACATTATTTTCATTAATAGGCCACCTAGTACTCATAAACATTCATTGCAAGCATTTTCTGTCTATGTGCATGACGACCATACTGTTAAGATCATTCCTCTTATTTGCGCTCCCCTAGGTGCGGATTTTGATGGGGATTGCGTTCATATGCTACTTCATAGATCATATTCCAAGATAAAAGGTGTCAATTATATAAAAAATTATAGTTGACACACACATCCAAAACTAGATATACCCATTTCTCCAAGGCCCTGAACGAACCAACCTATTTGAGAAAGTAAGTCTACACAATAGAAAAGGAAGAAATCAAATATCATCCAAATTCTAAATATTTGGATTGGATATTGAGAGAGAGAGAGAGAGAGAGAGAGAGAGAGAGAGAGAGAGAGAGAGAGAAGCTTTGGATATCATAGAAAGCCTTGCAGAAATTTTAAGTCATACCAAAGCGGCAAGATCAGCCCCACTTAGATTTTCACATGCCTTGCTCCGTCCAATGGTATAGTCCCCAAAAAGATGCATTATGTAACTGTATAGGAGTATACATCTACATGCAAGGCTGTTTTTTGCATGACCCTAAACCTGACTCCAGGAATATCTCCAACGACATGACCTTTACGGCCAAATCCAGCAATCAAAACTTCATCCTGGAAAGGGGGAAGAAAGGAAGACAAAAAAGTTAAGGCGAACTTCGAAAAAATAATTTAAAAAAAAAAAAAAAAAACATGTATGGACCAATTCACACATTTTCCTCAATGTAGTTAAGGCAACCATCATTGGGGACGAATGCTGCTATCTTCTTTCCGTTCTTAATCAATTGAACTCTCGCACACTTACCGATAGCAGAGTTGGGCTGCTTAGCTTCAAATTCCGCTGCATACAAATTTATTGATGAACTTTTAATAAAAAGGTAAAGAGTGTAGTGGTGAAGGGAAATAAAATGGGTGTCAGGAAATAGATGATACATCTTCTCAAGAACGATTCCCTTGGCATGGGAAGAACCTGCAAATGGTTTATTCCATTCATTTCCAAGATGGCTCTACTTGTATGATTTGTCAGCCCATTTTTGTCTCCTCCTATGTGTTTTGAGCTTGCGCCCAGCTCCCACACCACAAGTCTTCCTGTCATAAACAAGATCCTATACCTTATAAGAATACATAAACACACACACACAAACACGCAAATCCTAAAAAACATGTGTTGTAGAACATGCTTAAGCAGGTCAGTGTAAGCACAAAGCACAGCCCAACCCAATTATTAATTGGGCCATATGGTTTGACAGACCCCAACCAAACCCAATTATTAATCCATAGCTTGAGCTCTCCCATACCTTATAAGAACACACACACACACACACACACACACACACAAGCGCTAATGTATTAACTATAAATATGTAATCATACAACGACAAAAATGTCACGAAAATAAGGTCTTTGAAGAAGAAACAAGCTAGGTCCATAGTTTTTTTTTTTTTTTTTTTTTTGTCTTGAGCATGATATAGAATTTTCCTACACTCAGTACTACATGCAGAAAATGTCCATGCTTTAGTATGTTTTGTGATGGACAACAACCCATACACCAAAAAGCCCCACAACAATTAATAGGAAACTTCATATACATCTGTAAAAGAAACCAAAACTACACTCCAACATGGATGGTGGCCATTGAGCAGCACGCACTCAAATGCTACCAAAAAGAAAAATATAAACATTTTGCTTAGCCACTAGAAAATCTGCAACAGGTCCTGGCTTTATAATCATTGTTGTAGACACATCTGCACATGGTAGTTGATGAAAAAGTGATGAAAATGATATTGTCAAACACGTGTTGCAATTAAGAAACACATGGATATCAATAACCCCACATCCACAAACAGTCCAAGGAGATGCCAATATTCAGAGACAAGCCTCATTGGGTAGTGCAGAAGCTAGAATGGAAACCTCGACAGCCAACAACACCACCTCCCATGTCAGTGAAGTTGCGAGGCACATTGTTGAAATACGATTGCCTGCGAGGCTCATTGTTGAAATACGATTGCCGTACAAGTAGGCATCCTCTAGAATTACCAGCTATGTTAACAATTTTATGAAAGGAAAAAAAAAAAGAGTGATGCCAACAATAAAAAACTGAAATTACTTACTGCTTTGCTGTGTGCTGCCTTGGTATGATGTCAAGCACTCTTAAAGCTTCTTGAGAGCTCTCTGAATCATGACCTCGCAGAGCATTCGCTATGGCTTTCATTGGGATTCGAGCGGCAAAATGAATCTCAACCTTAAATGTCTTCAATTGATATAGACGTCTCGATCTCTTCTGATCTCCTTCCCTAGGGCTGTCATTGCCACTAGGGCTGCCATTCCCACTAGTCCTGGATAAGGAACACTCACAGAGTAGACATCATGGGAGCATGTACAAAAACAGACTAAACATCGGCATCGGCTCTCTCTCTCTCTCTCTCTCTCTCTCTCTCTCTCTCTCTCTCTCTCCTTACAAATTTGCAGCTTCAATTATCATTCAGCTTCTTTCCATACTCAAATAGACTGAAAAAACTCCAATGAAATCCTTAAATTTCAACATTATAGGATCCAAATCCTCAACCAACAACAGGCCTTTCAAAAATAAATAAATATATATAACAAAATAATAATAAAATAAAAATCCTGGCAGGTTTATCATTTGCTAGTTACATTGGGTGTTCATTAAGGCACACCGAATTCTGGCAAGAAATCCTGTGAGCGGCTAAAATTGGCAGCATTTACTGATGGCGAGTGGGTAAAACTGAGCAGTATATGCCATGGGTAGAAGTTCTAAATGCATTCATATCAAGCACCATACTCTGTCCTTAAAAACAAAAACAAAAAAAAAAAAAGAGAAGGCACCAGTGTCTGTCAGATTTTCAAATTACTCTCCTTTTATGCTTCTCCACCTGTCACCCACATCTTGCAAACTTCTTCCACTATTCGCATGCATTTCCTGGATCATATGTATTAGTATATCTCTGATATATATAATGAAATAAACCAGGGAAAAGGTCTTCACACCATTAGTTTTATGGATCACTAAAATTATGCATTATTTAAGGACATGGGAAGGCTTTTAAACTAAATGTAAGGGCATTTATGTAATTTGGAGGTGCATCTGTGTTGTCCCCCAAATCTTTTATTGGTATCATGCAAGCAACTTGCTAGAAATAACAACCTATCAACCAAAACAGTGTAGAATAATTGAAAATCTAAACAACAAAATCAATGGATATTCATCAAATAACTTGAAACACCCAAAACTTCACATCTCTCAGCACAAAAATCACTGAAAACAAGTATCCATCACACTAAACTCCCATAGATTTTCATCAAATAATCAAGAACATTTCAAAAACAAATAAAAGTAACCACATGAGATTTCCTTATATACAACAGAAAAGATGTACAAGTACTTTGTCTTTAAGTATTCGAAATTCAAAAGAAGATCAAAATCACTCAATGTGCAGCAAATAATTAAAAACAGAGAAGAAAAACCAATAAATTCCACTGGGTTTTTGTCCAAAAAACACCTGAAAACGAGTACACATCATCCTAATCTATCATTGATTCTCACTGCATAATCACACAAACTACAAAAACAGACAAAAGGAGAAGTTTTCACATTAGATGTCCTTTTAATAACAGAAAGCCCATATAGAACTCCCATGTCTTCAAGTAATCAGAATCTGAAAAACATTAAAATCAATCAACGTGCATCAGATAACTAGAAAAAGCCCCTAATTACCTTAGTTCCAATCAAAACACCTGAAAACAAGTACCCGGCATCCTGAACTCCCATTGATTTTCATCAAATAAACACAAACTTCAAAAACTAATAAACAGAAAAGTATCTACATGACCACTCCATCTTTCAGATAATCCAAGTACGAAGAACATCTGGGTCAATACATATGCATCAAATTGCTTGAGAACATCTCAAATTCCCTTGATTTTGGTGCAAAAAAAATCCCGGAAACAAGTACCCATCATCCTAAATTCTCATCAATTAATATAACATGATCACATAAACTTCAAAAACTGCCAAATGCAAAAGTACCCACATGAGCATCACTTACATGTAACATAAATGATGTGTACAACACTCCATTAATTATGCCAAGTCCAAATAACACTAAAATCAATCAACTAGCATCAAATAACTTGAAAGTGCCCCAAATTCCATTGGTTTCAGTCCAAGATCACCCAAAAGCAACTACTAATCATCAAAAACACCCATTGATTCACATCAAGTAATCCCACAAATTTTAAGAATTGATAAATGCAAAAGCACCCACATGAGATTCCATCGTCTAAACCACAAAAAATTATAATAAATCTGCATAACACTTCATTTTTCAACCAATATGCATCAAACTGCTTGAGAACATCCCAAATTTCATTGGTTTTTCATCACAAAACAATTGAAAACAGCCCACACATCATCCTAAAGTCACATTGATTTTCACCAAATCAAAGAAAGTTCAAAAGGAGAGATAACCATATGAGATTTCCTTCTTGACAATAGAAAAATTATTACAGTAGAATCCAAATGCATTCACATCAAATGATTACACAAACTTGAAGAACTGATAAATGCAAAAGCACTCAAATGAGATTCTGTTACATATAATAGAAAAAACCCACATAATACTCCTTTTTTAAACTAATCCAAATTTGATGAACATCGAAATCGAAAAATATGCATAAAATTGCTTCAAAACATCCCAAATTTCACTGATTTTCCAAAAAGCAAAAAAGAAAAAAAGAAAAAAAACAACTACACATCTACTAAAATCAAATTGATTTTCACCAGAAAAAATCAAAGAAACTTCAAAAACAGAGATACCCATGTGAGATTCCCTTCAGTAAACAGAAAACTAATTGCAACAGAATCCAAACAGATTCACATGGGTGTAAAAAAAATTTTATATAAAAAAAAAAATCCAGCCAACCGTACTAAATCCTCATTGATTTTCACCAAATAATAAATAAATTTAAAAAAGAGGTACGCCCATATGAGAGTATAAGAGAAAAATAATCTGCAATAGAATCCAAACCGATTCAAATCTAAATTACCACAAATAACCACACAGACTTCAAGAACTAACAAATGCAAAAGCACCCCACATGAGATTCCCTAAAATATAACATAAAAAATAAAAAATAAAAATCAAATAACACTCCATTTTTACAACAAATCCAAATCCCAAGAACATCAGAATCACTATTTTCATCCAAAAAAATCATAGAAACTTCAAAAGGAGATATACCCACATGAGATTTCCTTCTGTGCAACAGAAAATTAATCTGGAATAGAATCTAAACAGATGCAAAAGAAATATTCAAAAAGCATATACCTTATGAACAAAGAAAATTCAGGATTTTTTCTCTTCTTTTTTAATTTGGAAAGATGAGATCTTCAATCATAGCTGAAAGCGGTCATTGCCAATCCAGCTTCAAGGAAGGAAGAAGTATATGAAATGGACCCCAGACAACATGCCCAGCATCACACACGTTTCGTTTGGGCCCTACAAATAGAAGTTTAAGAAGAAAACCTAGCAAGGAAGGAAGAAGTATATGAAATGGGGGAAATTTCTGTTAGATAGCTTCAAGCTTTCAGTTAACAATGGTGAATCTATGATATTCTGTAAAGATGAAGGGCTAGGGAACTATCCTCTAGCAGTAAGGTTGACAATGGCCCGGGTCCGTACCCGGGCCCGGCTAAGAGACATGGGTCATTTTGCACACGAGCTTGATATCAAGGTCCGTCTTGCACACGAGTGTGTGATCCAGTCCATCGATCTTGAGAATCCCACCATGTAGATGCCTTGGCCCAAAAATCGGGATCGCCCTCACAAATGGTCAGCATCATCAACAAAAACGTCTAAAGTATAGCTGAGATGTGTGTGTGGGGCTAGTTACAGAGGGCCATCATGATGTATGTGTTTCATTAGAGCATCGTCTTTCAAATCCAGATTGAAGATTGAGAGTGAGGGAAAGAGAAGCTCACCTATTTGAAGATGATGCTCGGCAACAACGCTCGACGGAAATGGCCTTCGAAGATGATTTTGGATGGAAGATGAAATGGCGCTCATCCCAAATCCTCTTTGGGATATGATAAAGAATTTTAATCCGAATTCTGTGAGTTTTCCATTATTTATAACACAACCTATATTAACAGTCGTATATGCATGGGACCATTTTCTGGATGGTTATGATTATATACAATAAAATTATAAACATTTACCATTTACAACTAGACCGATTATTTGGATGGCCTGGATAACTCTATTATTTGGATGGTCTGGATAACTCTAAATCTTTGCCACTATTGTTATGAATAAGTCACCATTATTTTCAATCAAATACAAAACTCACATTATTTCAAAACAAATTCAAAACAGTAACTTGATCTTTGGATCTGGTATAGCTCTGTGGGACCCACCATGATTGATTTGTTTCATCCACGCCGTCCATCCATTTCTTAACATTATTTTATTTCTAGGCTAAGAAATGAGGCTGAACTAGAGCTTGGGTGGACCACACAATGCGAAAACAATAGTGAATTGGACGTCCACCGTTAAAAAATTGGTTTCACGACAGCTTATTTGGTTTTAGCTGCGGCTAAGCTAAAATGGCAACTAAAATCCGTTGCAAAGCCTTCCAAGATCCGCCGGCTTCGCCCTATTTTTTGGTATCTTGCCCGGGTGGTAAACGCTCAGGAATTTCACCTCCCGGTCAAGGGTTCGAGTACCAATAGGTGGTGAAATTCCACTAACGTGAGTGTGTGGGGTGTGTGCACGTGTACAAAAAAGAAAAACGTATTATATTTATATAGAACACCATCATTGGGTGCTTCATAATGTATACCGTCCAGATTTTTAAGCATATAGTATGGGAGATGAGTTCTCAAAAAATATTGGTGTTTGACACGCATCATGTTGGGCCCACGCAGCTCCACCTTATGGAAACTTTCCATGAGGTCGACTGCATAGAACCATTTCATATATGTGTGTGTGTGTGTGTGTGTGTGTGTGTGTGTGTGTGTAGAGAGAGAGAGGAATGCGCACATGCATACCTTCTTATGCGAGCACCCATGCACACCTTTACACACGTGTCGTGGGCACATAATTTGAATGGTCCATGTGAAGGTGTGTGGCCTTTCTTAAGTGTTTGGCTATTTTATGTAGAGGGGTGTGAATAAGTAGCTTTTGATATATAGCTTGTCATGCCGTGATGATTATGTCACATTCATTCCCTACATATATTGAGTTTAGAGGAAACAGTAGTGAATTGTATAACTAGAATATATATATATATATATATATATATATCACACAACAAGTTTGGATTAGTGAAACCATGGTCTCTTACTTCCTTATATGGCTGCAACTTAAGTGGAGGTCAACCTTTAGCTCACACGGTCTATCAAAGTCCTTGGTTTGGGTTTGGGTTGAAAAATATGAATCCTTTTAATTAATTCAGCTTGATCAAGTTTAGCTCACACGGATCCTTACTCTTGCTCCGATGGTAGACTCTAAGGAGTTTTAACACCTGGTTAAGGGTTCGAGTATCCATAGGTGGTGAAATCCCACTAAGGCATGAGTGTGTGGGGGTGTGAGCATGTAAAATAAAAAAATATGTATATAAAAAAAGTGTCAGCCCTGACATAGGCAGAATTAATATACCTCACATTTTCAATTTCTATGCCAAAACATTACAAATAAATAAATAAATAAATAAAAATAATTAATTAATTATCTTAATTTAATTCAACGGTCGTATGGTGGTTTTCTGACGGCTAAAAGCCACGCCAAATCACAAAATGCTGTTCACAAAAGCCACCACCAAAAATAAGTGCTCCTATGGGGCCCATCGTAATACACATTAGGGCTCAAGTGAACCACACCATAGAAAAAAAAAATAGAGATTTGTCTGTGGTGTGATCAACTTGGGGCTTCAATCTACCTCCTTTTTGGTACATGGCCTAAATTGTACGGTCAAAATTGATGGACAGAGTGGATAAACCTCACGATGGGCCCCACGAGCCCCTTGACAGGACCGTCCATCTCCGTCAGTGCCGAAAAAATAAAAGAGAGCCCGTGATAATTATTTTTTTATATCATCGTGGGCTCCCAGGTCTCTCTCTCACACAGTCATACACGCTCTCCTCTCATCTTTCCTAACCTTCCAAATAGGAAAAAAATGCATTCTTTGGCTGGAAAAGGTTTTCTCTCATTTCTGGGGTTCTGCTTCATATCATCTTTGATCCATTAGGAGTTCAACAAGAAAGAAAGGATTTCCGCGATCTGTTAGGAATTCGACAGATGGGAAAGGATTTTGAGATATTTTACGGTTTATTCACCTTATTTTCTATTCTAGGGGATGTTGTGGGATTCAAGATTGAAATCCATTGGGATTTGAGGGATTCTTGGGTTCTCCCTCAGATCTAGCAAATTTCTGAAGAGAGCTAGAATTTATAGCGAAAAGGGAAGGGATTTTGGCTTCCCTATGTTCGATCTGCAAGAGAAAGGATTCTAGGGTGTCAATTTGAAGGGAAGATTGAATTTTTTTTAGTTTCTTTCTTGAAAGAAGAAATTCAATGTTTTTACTCTGATGTCCTCCACAACGTACACTTCTTCAGCTCTTAATACTGTTGCTCTGAATTTTTAACTGTTGCCATCTAATACTCAATTTAATTAATTTTTCCATGCAGCCGATTACTTTCAAGGCATTTCTTTTGATATTGTATCATCCTTTCATGTATGTATATTTATTTGCTAAGATTCGCCTATGTATACTTGAACAGCTTGTTCTTTTATGAACTTATCCATCTATTGATCTAAAGTTTACATGCCAACCTTTAAATGTTTGCAAGACACTTTCTTTTCTTTTTTCTTCAATTCTCTTCTTCTTCTTCCTCTTTTTTTTTTTTTTGTCTTAGATGTCATGAATATTTGCTTGGCTTCTATTGGCAGCAAGTCTGAAGTGGGCGTAATGGGTATCCTATTGTCCATTGCCAAAACCTAGCACATATTGGATGAGATGCCCAAATTTCAGTAAAAAAAAGTCTTGTAAGTCCACGAAATACATTAAAATATGTTAATAAACATTTCTAAATACTTCAAATTAGGGCTAATAATAGGTGAATTTGGAGGTTTTAAGTGAGTTGTGCTCCGAAATGAAACCCATATGTATCGGGCGATACTTCTTGGTTTCGGATGCTACTCCAAATCTTTCTTGGAGTCATGGCAGCAGCTGGTTAACTAATGTAGTGCCTGATGTTCTCTTCTTCTTTTTTATCGTGATTTCCTCGTATATCCATGTGTGTTGTTATTCTGTATCTAATGGCATGAAGCAATGCTATCAGCTTTCCTGTCCTGTTGATTTAGTGAAATGCTTCAGCTTCATTCAGTAGCCCCAACTTGGAGAAGTAAAAGGTAGGCTGGTTGTGTATGCACCAGAATTTTGATAGAAAAACCATCTTGGATTGTACTGGTACAGCTTAGCTTATGTATACAAACTCGATCACGGTTTGATGGTGAAGACCAAAGACAAGCTCACATTGTGGCCAGCCCACTTGCACCAAGAACTAGACATGCCAATTGTATTTCGCCCTAACGTTTCCTAGCCTAGTAAATCTTGGAGCAGCTTCTTGATGATCCTTTACCTCTTTATATGGTGGTGTTTAAACAATTGCTAGAACTAAGCATATAGTTGTGTGGCGAATTTGATCAGTTTACTTTGAATACTTTGAAAATCAACTAATCTGATGTCAAGAAAAAAAAATGCAAATGATCAAAGAAAGAGGGGAACAGAAGCATCATTGCTAACTAGTCTCCTTTCATGAATAATTTGAGACCTGTTAATCTGTCTCCCCAACCAGACTCCACACACTTCCAATTTCATTGCCTGAACCAGTATTCCCTCTCCATTCCCAATTTCTGATGTGGTGGCTCCTCCACCGGTGAATCTTCCACTCCCTTCCCCTGCCTTTCTGGGGGCCCTGGCTCTCAAAATGATAGGATATATGCACCTGGAAGCTCAACCTATCCAGCCCCTGCCACCCCCAAAGAAGCTTGAAATTCAACAATCAGATCATCCTGATTAACAGGTTGAACGTTGTTCAGCTGCTAGACCAACAGGTTTTTATTGCACTGCACCTGTTCCCCACTGCTGACAGGGCGCTGTAAAAGCTGTTGGTAAGTGGACTCTCTAGTGAAGCTTTGTAGATGATCCATGGTGGCTCAGAAATCCTCAGAAATCCTTTCTATCTAGAGTATGAGAACTGCTGCTAGCCAGATGGGTCCCAGGATCAGCAAATCCCCTTTGCAGGTGATCCACAGATGCCTGAGCAAGAGCATTACCATTCTAGAATAATCTCGTACATCTAGGAACAGTGTCAGGCCTACACTCCTGAGAATCACTGTCACAGCAAACACATTTGGACGCTATGTGTATGCCTGCCTATTGAAGAACCACATCAACCAGCACGCCTTGTGCATAACCTTCCATAAGAACACCACCAGCTTCTGTGGAATATACTTATTACAGGCCCAGCGTGTCCACGACTAGATAAGACGCTTAGCCCGAACATGCTCCTAACCAGACTTTAGGGAGAACTTACCTGAAGATTTCAAGGCCCATATGAATCAATCATCCCTGTCCATGACCTTTATATTTTTCCCCTGAATGCACTGAAGAATGTCAGCCGGCACTGCATCCTCAAGATCCAAGAAGTTCCAAGCTCCATCCTGAACCAAAAAATAGCTACTATGGCATCCTGGAGATGCTCCGGGATTCTAACTTCATTCGCACCAGCCAAAAGCCCAAGTCCTGTCAAATTTTGAGACCAAAAATCCATCTCACACCGGAAAACCATCAATCTAAAATGTTGAAAGGTAGTCAGAAGCTTCCAGGCTAGGTCCTTCCACAACTTCAGTCCCCCCAGCCTAAGAGATACAATCAGTTTTGATAAATTTGTTAAGATACTTGACCGCAAAAAGGATTTGCCCAAAGAGATTCATGCAACGATAAGTTCCAACACATCTTAATGCGGAAGCTTTGCATCACATCCTCCAACCTTCTTACCCCTAAGCCTCCTTCTGACGTTGGAAAGAAGATTCTAGCCCATTTAACCCAATGCCTGTTTTTCTTGCCCTCTGATTCACTCCAAAAGAAATCCAAGACCACTACCTCCATTTTTTTATGGATGAATATCGGGATTTTAAAAGCAACCAAGACATGCATAGGATAGCTAGCTAGCACATACTTGATGATTAGTGTAATTCTCCTCGCCAACGACAGCAGCTTCGCCTTCCATCCTTTGATTTTTCTTGGTCATCTGAACAAGGAAGAGCACGTGGCTAACCCGAAGCCTCCCCTTCAAAAGAGGAACCCCCAGATAGGACATGGGCAAGGCGGTCTGCTTGAAACCTGTCAGTTGAGTGATGCTCTGAGCATGAGAGCCTATCACCTTGTCGAAAGATAATAAGTAGCTTTTCCTGGCACTAATCCTTTGTCCTGATGCCTTCTCACAATTCACTAGAAATTTCTTCATTTCCTAAACCAATTGAGAGAGAATCATGTCATCAGCAAAGAGAAAATGGGATATCAAAGTGCATAATCGGGGCAGGTGGAACGGTTAGCATGCACCGGATATCATGAGGTTTCTGACTCCCCTACTCAGAACTTTCGCTGTTAGGATAAATATGCTAGAAGAAATCAGATCACCTATCTCAGCCCTCGGAAGGACATGAAGAAACCTATAGGTCGACCATTAATAACAATACAAAACCAGCAGTCATTCCAACGCCTTTCCATCATATCTATGCAGCCCTGAGCAAAGCCAAACTTTTGGAGGACTAAGGAAATGAAGCTCCATTCAAGTAGATCATACGCCTTTTCCATATTCAGCTTCAAGATGAGATTATCCCCACAAACCTTCTGGTCAATTTCATTCACCATTTAACTAGTTATATTAATGTTCTTAGCAATCAATCTTCCTTGAACAAAAGTTCCATGTTCTTCTAAGATGATATGGGGAAGGATGCTTGCTAATTACATAGCAACAGTCTTAAAGAAAACCTTGTATATGCATTTGCAAAGACTTATATGGTTGAAGTCTATTAGATACTTCGGGTTAGCTGTTTTCAGGACCAAGCAAATCAATGTGTATAAAAAGGACATGAAGATAGGACCACTTGAGAAAAATTTGCAAGCATCAATAGAGATATCCTCTCTAACAATATCTCAAGCATGAGTAAAAGAAGCTTCCGGAGAAGCCATCTGATGCAGGACATGAAAATTAAATATGATATGCAAGATCTCAGGCTTTAGATTATACTAATTCAGAAACAATCACATGAAATTCCACATCCCACACAAAAGTTCAAACATTCAAGCAAGGGGAATTTGTGCGGGTCCAGGCCTACACAGGCTAGGGCTGGATCAGTAAAATTATAGAACAAACGATACTCAAAGGGAAGTAAAAAATCATCTACACATGCACAACAATCAGTCCCTAATCCAAGAGATTCACCAATTCCAATTCGGAGAACCCTAGGGTAAAAAAAGGGACAAATAAATTGAAAGTAATGCAATCTATGGATAGGGTTAGAGAGAATAGGTATGAGAGGAGTAAAATAGGTGGAAATCTGAACCTGGAGATAATCCCCGCGCGCGGACAGCGGGTCAGGCCTATCGCACGTGCGAGGGGGCGCCGAACGCGGAAAGCGCTTCCTTGGCTCTGGTCGGCTAGGAGAGGGCTTCAAAAACCCCAAGTTTCGTGTCAATCGGATGCACGGTTTGTGCGTAGTACTCCGCCGAAGTTTCAGCCATCCTACAGGGCCAGAATCTGGAATTCTGCTGTAAAGAGGAAAATCGTTGCAATAAAGGATAGATTTGAAGCGCGGATGGTGGTAGGAGATGAGAATTAGAGATGGTAGAGGATGGAGGCGAATCAGGATCGATGTATCTTCGCACCACGGTAATTAGCCCTTCGATGAAAGGAGAGCTTCGCACCCAATTGGATTTCTACAACTCGAGAACTCAGAAGAGTAGAAAAATGCAGAATTTTTATTAAGCTTCAATCAATAAAAAAGCTACAAGGGGTGCCTATTTATAAGAAAAAACCCATACCCCAAAACTCGCGCCATGTGCGCAACCTATTACTTGGCGATGAAGTAAACCAAAATAAAAACTAATCAAAGAAATTTAAAGCGTCCATGATACTCTAAATAACATTAATAAGCAAAATGTAAAATATAAGATTAATCCGATTAGTGGGTCATGATCATGAGATCCCATGATGGGCTTTTCTTAACCACCGGGTCTACTCCAACGAACTAAAACTCAGTCTTCTAGCTAGGAGGCCCTCCCTGGATGTCGTCATCAATCCGGATCGACGGTGAGGCCCTCCTCCTCCTTACGTACGTACGTGGGGGGGCGGCATGTGTGCATGTGCGCGCTTGATGTCCCCATCAACTCTCCCCAGCTGTGAAGATTTCGCCACTGGCGAAATAAAACTCCTGAACCACTCCAAGATGTCAGGATCAAGTCTCTGAAACTCCTCCTCAGTGAGCCACGTGCTGTCTGAAGCTGGGCATGACTTCCATTTAACCAGGTACTTCTGAAACCCGCCGTCCGACGTTGAAACTATCTGATGGTCCAAGATATCCTCTATTACCTCTCTGAGTGTGGGAATGGTAGGTATGGGAGGTAAAGGCTGAGAAGATGGGTTAGGACGGGTAGGTATGGAAGGTAGAGGCTGAGAAAATGGGTCGGGAAAGGTAGGTATGGGACGTGGTAGCTGGGAAAATGGGTCAGGACGGGTAGGTATGAGAGGTAAAGGCTGAGAAGATGGGTCGAGAGGGGGCCATGGATCAAGGGAAAGATCTGGGGAATCAGGATGGTTAGGTGATAGGCTGGACAATGTATCAGTGGTCCCCTGAAATGCAACTAGATCTTCCTCGTTGAATGTGGAACTACTTCCCATGGAAGGTGGAAGATCTACCACATACGCATTGAGACCGTTTCGTTTTATAATTTTAAATGGTCCAGCGCTACGCGCATGTAATTTATGAACGGCTCCTTGAGGGTACTGCTCTGGCCTGTTGTGGACCATCATAGAGTCCCTTACTTTGAATTCCTTGAAACGTTTTTGTTGGTCTGCAGAAAGTGTGTAATGTTCATTACTAGTCATGTTCTGCCTGATTTCTTGATGCCATGAATGAATGTGATGCGCAAAAGACTCTGACGGCCTATGGGACAACGACATAGGGACAAGATCAATAGGTTTCCTAGGTTTATAACCAGTAACGACTTCACAAGGACTTAGATCTGTGGTCCTATCGACAGAACTATTAAACGCAAACTCGGCTATAGGTAGTATGGTGTCCCATGTTTTGGTGTGCCCTATATCCATCATAGGGGAAACTCATCCGGTAGATCATCAGGAAAGACATCACGAAACTCATCCACTACCAGAATGGCCTCAGTGGGTAACACTACACTAGCTTCTGGTGCACTCTTCCCAGTGGTGGGGTTTGTCCTGGCGGATGTCTCTAGTTAGGTATTGCGCACATTAAATTGCTCAAAGCATTGGTCTATATGTTGTTCCCAACGCTTATCCAAAGACTCAAACTGCTAGAACAGCTTGTTTAGTGACTCTTGCAAATGTTCCATGTTTTTTTTTTTTAAGAAACAACCTAGTTTCTAAAAACAAAAAAGGAAAGTTTCTAAAAACAAATTAGAGAAGTTTCTAAAAAACAAATTAGAGAAGTTTCTATAAAAAAACAACCTAGTTTCTAAAAAAAAAGAAAAGTTTCTAAAAATAGAAAGTAAGTTTCTAAAAAAAGAAAAAGGAAAGTAAACTAGTTTCTAAAAAAAGAAAAATGAAAGGAAATTAGTTTCTAAAAACAGATTAAGAAAGTTTATAAACCTAGAAATAGAAAGCTAAGTTAATTTCTAAAATAATTCAAATAAGGGGATAACAGAAAATTTCAGCGGCTTATGTCATGGTTTATGGACCTCTAAACAACCATATATGATGAGAATTGATGTGTAATGGACATAAACAACTAAACCCTAAACACGTAATGCATTCCCCTATAAGAACCCTAGGCTTTGATACCAAATTTGATGTAGGACATGAAAATTAAATATGATATGCAAGATCTCAGGCTTTAGATTATACTAATTCAGAAACAATCACATAAAATTCCACATCCCACACAAAAGTTCAAACATTCAAGCAAGGGGAATCTCTGCGGGTCCAGACCTACACAAGCTAGGGCTGGATCAGTAAAATTATGGACCAAACGATACTCAAAGGGAAGTAAAAAAATCATCCACACAAGCATAACAATCAGTCCTTAATCCAAGGGATTTACCAAATTCAATTCATAGCACCCTATGGTAAGAAAAAGGGCAAATAAATTGAAAGTAATGCAATCTAGGGTTAGGGTTAGGGAGAATAGGTATGAGAGGAGTAAAATAGGCGGAAATCTGAACCTGGAGATAGTTCCTGTGTGCGGACAACGGGCCAGGCCTGTCGCACGTGCGCATGGGTTTGGCCGCACGTGCGAGGGGGATCGAATGCGGAAAGCGCCTCATTGGCTTTGGTCGGCCACGAGAGGACTTAAAAACCCCCAAGTTTCGTGTTGATCGGATGCGCGGTCTGTGCGTGGTGCTTTGAATTTTACTGTAAAGAGGAAAACTGTTGTAATAAAGGACAGATTTGAAGCGCGGATGGTGGTAGGAGATGAGAATTAGAGATGGTAGAGGATGGGGGCGAATAAAGATCGATGTGGCTTTGCACCACGGTAGTTAGCCCTTCGATAAAGGGAGAGCTTCACACCCAATTGGATTTTCACAACTCGAGAACTCAGAAGAGTAGAAAAACGTAGAATTTTTATTAAGCTTCAATCAATAAAAAAGCTACAAGAGGTGCTTATTTATAAGAAAAAACCTATACCCCATGTGCGTAACCTATTACTTGGCGATGAAGTAAACCAAAATAAAAACTAATCAAAGAAATTTAAAGCGTCCATGATACTCTAAATATCATTAATAAGCAAAACCTAAAATATAAGATTAATTCGACAAGTGGGCCACAGTCATGAGATCCCATGATGGGCTTTACTTAACTCAGTTTTCTAGCTAGGAGGCCCTCCCTGGATGTCGTCATTGATCCAGATCGACGGTGAGGCCTTTCTCCTTACATATGTACGTAGGGGGCGGCGTGCGTGTGCATGCGCGCATGATGTCCCCATCACCATATGGCATGGAGTACTATCCACCGCGATAGACGAAACTGCTTCTCCAACTTCTTCCAAAAGAGGCGAAGGCATAGAAGGGCCTCATTCATTTGCCCTGTCACCAACCTTGGAACACAATCAAGGATATTCCCCACTTCAATGCCTTCCAAATAAAAGATGTTCTTAAAGCGTTTCAACTTCCAATGCAATATCATCAATAGACTCGAGGATGACGACTGCCTTTGTCTTAATTCTCCACACCATGGATCTACACCTTTCTACAATCGAGCCATAGAAAAATCTAGTGTTGCAGTCTCCCTCTTTTAGCCATATATTCCTAGCTTTTTGTTTCCAAAAGATTTCCTCTTGAAGTTGCACTTTTGATAGTGGGTCTTGGCTCATCTGATCTCGATCTGAGAAACCCCGATTAACATCAAGTGTGGGCATCTACTCCATGGTTCTGAATGATGGTATCGGTCACCGTATTGACCTGGCGGAAAAATGATATGAACAGCGTCGCTTACTGGTATCGAGGCCGTATTGGGCCATATCGGCTTGTATTGGTCAGAATTTTTTTAAAGCAAAAAAAAAGTGCGAAAATATATTAGAAAATAG
Organism: Magnolia sinica; assembly: GCF_029962835.1. Classification (NCBI taxonomy): domain Eukaryota; kingdom Viridiplantae; phylum Streptophyta; class Magnoliopsida; order Magnoliales; family Magnoliaceae; genus Magnolia; species Magnolia sinica. The sequence goes on along the minus strand of NC_080578.1, from coordinate 86,683,741 downwards.
GAAAATTGAGATTTTCAAGAATCTATCTTTTTTTGTGTGTTTTGACAATGTATTGAATGGTGTATCGCACCGTTCTTTGGTAACAATGTTATCCTAACAGGTTAACCTACTATAAGGTGTGGTGTTGATTTTATTTTATTTTCTATAAATTGTTGATATGCGTTAGAACTTGATATCATATATTGCTTATATGATTATCTATTAACTAATATAATTTTTCTAAATTTATTTAAAAAACCGAAAACACCCAAAAAGTAACTTTTTTTTTTAAAAGACGAGCATTTTATTGAAAGCCAAATTTATATTTAAAAAAAAAAGAAAAAGAAAAAGAAAAAAAGAAAAGAAAGCTACTCCATAGTAGCTAGAAACCCCCTAAACAAAGAGAAGAACTGCATAACCCAATCTCTAAACAAAATTAGAACCCTCGAAAACACCCCCACCTTGGAAACTCTACAATTGTGGAAACAACGGTTGCTTCTTTCTGCCCAAACTGCCAAATGGACCGCCATAAGGATAATCGTCCACTTCTTTTTCCCTAGGGCTACTCAAAAAATTAACTTGAAACTAGAAAAAAAAATGTAGAAAATATTTTTTTAAATCAAAGCATGTGTGAAATAATTAGATCCATAGTCTTCTAATACTCCTCATGCATCATAACAAGAATTTATAAAATTAAAAAAAATAATAATAAAAAATTAAAATTAAAATTAAAAAACGACTTAAAAACTTTTATATGAAATTTTTAGAAAAAACATGTGTAAATAAAAAAGAAATTAAAAAAAAAAAAAACTCAAATCTTCAACAAATCAGTAGATCCATATTCTAATATTCTTCAAGAATCAGAAAAATAAAGTAAAAACTAATTTAAAAATCTTTTTGAAAATTTTAAAAAATACCTGTGTAAATAATAAATAAAAGAAAAAAGAAAAGGCCCCAAATCTCTAATAAATCAGCAGATCCATGGTCCTCTAATACTCCTCAAGGTCATAACAAGAATTGGAAAAAAAAAAAACTAATTTAAATTTGTTTATAAAATTTTCAGAAAATACCTAAATAAATAAATAAACCTCCAAATCTTCAACAAATCCATAGATCCAGTCTTCTAATATTCCTCATGCATGACAATAAAAATCAGTAAAAAAAAAAAAAAAGTACTTAAAAATGTTTTTCCTAAAATTTTCAAAAACAAAAAGGGAAAACACCTCAAATCCAAATCAAATCCACCAATATTTAATCAAAATAATTTATATTGTTGTTTCGATGTGATTCCAGATTGAAAAAGCAACCAAAAAAAAGAAAGTATTTTTTTACCTTTTCTACGATTTTTGTAAAACCGGACCCGGGAGGTTCAATTCTTTGATTTGATGCAAAAAAAAAAAAAAACAAGTTTCGATCTTCAAATTTGATCTAGATTTGGTCAGAAATGCCTTTAAAATAATCCCTCTCTATAAAGAAATTAAAAGGAAAAGAGGGGGGAAAAACAAAACAAAACAAAGAAAACTTTTTTTTTTTTATAGTCATCTTTAGGCTATCAAATATCAATGTTAATACAGCTCGATACGGAAAATACGGGCCGATGCAGCACCATTTTTTCATAACGGGAAGGTCACAATGTCCCTTTAGGTTCTATATATCCTTGATATCATAGTCCAAAGACAGAACACCATTCCTAGATCAAGCTATCTACAACCTTATGCCTTCCTGCAATTGTCCTTTTGAGAAGGTTTGAGTGAGCCATATCAATAATTGACTATTGAAGATATATTCAACACTTACGAGGTGCAAATCTTCGTGTTGAACTTTGAATTTGTGAGTTCATTGTATCCTAAAGACAATTTGTCATCTCCCTTCTTTTGCACTTGATGGAATACCCAACAACCGCAGCAAATATGTCTTAAGATATTGACTATTCAAGTCAACTCTTGAACACACAAATCTGTTTTTTCTTTTTTTCCTTTTTAAATTTCTTCATTTCTTCCATTGCGTGCTAGTCCCCATATTCCAACAATTATGAATAGAATGAGGCTACCTTGCCACTCTGGTTTTGTTACTCTTTATGAATTGAATCAAATTATTACAATTCAGTTCATAGAGCATCCAAAAACAGCTAGATGTTGCCTTTTCCAATAATTTACATATTCCAATTCTTTTGCATATCCAAGCAATCTAATCACTATCTTTCCTTTTCAAGAAAATTGAATTGCAAACGTGAGACTCTAAACCAAAATGCTGAAAAGTTAAATCATTGTTTTAATTAGACCCAAAATCTAGAAGAGAAGATAGTATCTGAATAAACATCATGGACATACCAATTCATTTCAACAACAAACTAAGCAGTGGAGTCCAGAGGAGCATCAGAGATCATCTCAAAAGTCATGTTAATGGCACGGTCTTCCAACCTGTAAGCAGCTCCGTTACTGACGGAAGATGTGACTGAATTTCTGCCCTTACCTGTAGATTATAGTATGTGGATCATTGAATGTGATTGATCATGGAAGCTTTCTCTTGGAGTTGCATTGCACCAATTATCAGCTGAGAGTCTACCTCAATCCACAGTTTCTCAATAAACCATAATCTTCAATGCTGCAAATGGTTCTCTCTTTCTTGGAGACATTGAGAAGCCTCCTCAAGGAAAACATAATTAGATTGAAATTGCCTTCAAGAAGACATGAGAGACCAATGTTGCCTAAATCACCAATCCCCTTATGTTTACCGTTCCAAATACCATGATCCAGATTGTGGGTTATTTGCAACCTGGATGCTACTCTTACCGATCCAAAACTATGGTTATATACTCCCAGTGTGGATTGAGTCATAATGTCAATGTACATTGAGAACGTAGAGATTTATACTTGTATTATGGATGTGAGACCACTAATAATAATACCATCATTTTATACATAAATAAGAATATTGATTCATATATTAAACTGTACACATACCTAGTGTATGTACTGGGGTGACCCAAATGATCTTACCCTAGTGTACCACATATTGGAGGTAGTAGTGTACCATATACCTGTTCCAGCATCAGCATCACATAGAGCAACCTGAGATCGAGTTAACCTTGTGACAGACCCTAGAGAAAAGGCAAAAGAAAGTGACTTCATGATGAAAACCTTTCTTGCAGAAGTAACAATAATGACTTGAAAGTAGCTTTAGGCTGTGTTGACAAGTTCAACTGAATCCAATTGCAACAATGTAACTCGATAAAGAAACAACAACCAAAGTCGGGCTTGCACTACTCTGTACATCCTGAGAGGCAAACCCAAAGTTGAAAGTACTTCTGCTTCATGTCCAAACTAGAAACATGTGGAATTGCAATTGGGGGTTTGGTTGTCACTATGAATTAAAATGGTGCCAAACCCTGGTTAACAAATTCGTGTTCAAAGGACTTGAATTGCAGTCAGTTCAATTGAGCATCCAAACACGCCCCTAATTATTTTCTTGAAACTAAAGTGACCATCAATGGCATAAAAATGCAAGCTGCACACAAAAATATCTCCAATAAATATGAATGGTGGAGAATTGAAAGGTGAGCTTCAATAATTTACTAAAGAGCTTCTAAAGAGACTCAACAAATTGGATTTTACCTCTTCTTGCATTCAGATGTTTAAAGCCAACAACCACAGCATTCACTTTTGGAATGTTGAAGTTTTTTTCCTTTGCTTGTAATGCCTTTCTGAATCACCTGCAATCCAGGTGACAACAACTATACATTTGTTGGTATGCATCAAGAAATTATGCTGATTCCATTAGATTACATGCCTTCTAACTGACTTAGCATTTGGAGGTTCTGATTGCAGCTCCAAAAACAGGACAAATCCAAGACCTCTCCAAATTGAGAAAGGTAAAATAACTCAAGTTGTACTCATCCACCATACACATGGAATAAATTCCTACCAATCCGGATCATCCAACTAATGTACCCCAATTTGGATGGAGCTTGGCGCCAAAGATGCTCTAACTTGGTGATCACAAGCATCACATTGGCGACTATCACATGGAAGTTTGAAAGAAAATGATCAGCACTCCAAATTCACAGAGATTAAGTCAGTTAAGATCATCCAAACAGTGTGACTTTCATGATGTCCTCTATCTACAGTGAGACCTACAATTTGGAAAGTGCAAAACTGGATCAGTTGCCACACTGGAGAGAGGTCCGGTTCCCAACCATCTACCATATTTCGTCACTCTCCGAACCCTTCAAGCAATGAATCTCTTCATTGATTAATCATAACTCCCATTCCCTTCATCTCTTCATTCTCAGATCTTGTGGTTTGCATCATGAAAACTATGTAGTTAAATTTTTTGGATCTATGCAATTGGTATTGATCTTCAATCCTAGTAGGATCACAGCTCTATACTTCTGATCTAGCTATTACTTGACCTATTATGACATTACGTTAGTAAGTCTTACAACTACATTGTAGACATCTAGTATGAGATTAGGTCAGCATTACTATAAAGCAAATAGTCATCAGTTATCAACTTACTATAATTATCAGCCTTCCGCACAAAGTTAACCAGTTAATGGAGCCATAGTTATAAAACTCAGTGACTCAACTCAAAACTTGGCCTAATCAACTCAACTCGAGATATTTGAGTCCCTTGGAAACTTGCTAATGAGCTTGAATTGGTCAGGACTCAACAAGACACATTGAGTTGACACAAAAACTCGGTCAGCTCAACATGACTTGGAAACCGCGTGTTGGGTGGTCTCACAAGCAAGTGCACTACCAGTTTGCTATGACACGTGTTTGTGTTTGAATGAGTGGATACTTCTAAACTTAAATATCTAGTCAAGTCAACTAAAGACTCGTTGAGTCTTCAAGTTGACCCGACCCAGCTAGATATTGAGTAGAGTTAAGTCGAGTTAAGTTTTTGAATTATCGATGGAGCAAAGGTTACATCGCTAGCTCTAAAATGATGAGGCCACCAACAAAAATGTTTTTTTTTTTTTTTTTTTAAAGGAAATATCCTAACTAATTTGTCTTAACGAAATCTACAAATTAGAGCTAGAAAACTAATGGATGAGTAATTGGGTTATTTCACGGAATTTTGCCAAAATTTGGAATGAAGCAACTTGTGCAGTTCTCACTGACCATTTAGATGTCTTCACAAAATGTCGCGTGCAGGAAAGCTTTCAAGAAGATATTGGAAGATGCATATAGATATTCTTAGAAAGAGTAGCATGTAGGAAAGCTCTGAAGAAGATATCGGACGACCAGCAGCAACATTCATTACAGCAAGTAAAATGAGCTGATGTTCAATTGGTGTTCAACAAATCACCTCTCCTTCGCCCTAGGGGACAAATTTATTAAGCATTCCAAGGTATTCTTGACCTTTTCACCCTCTGTGAGCAAGCCCACTAACATAGATGTAGTGGATGCATCCGCAGAAAAATGTTTTTTAGCCATTTCACCAAGAAGTTGCATTCCCTTGACGGTCTCACTGTTTTGTAGAAAACCCCTAATTAAAGCATTGAAGGTGACACTGTCTGGTTGGCAACACTTCCCTTCCATTTGCAAGAATAATCCATTAGCTTCCTCCATAAGCCCTTCTTTACAGAGCCCAATGATTAACGTGTTGTATGTTCTAACATTATTCCCCAAGCCCTTGGCAGAGGCCCAACTGAAAAGCTCCTTCAAATATTTGAGTTCCTTAGCTTCGCACATACCATTGATAAAGACATCGAACACTGCATTATTTGGTTTAATTCCTCAAATTTCCATCTCATTGAGTAGTTTCATTGCCTCAACAGGACGCTCATTTTTACACAGCCCGTCCATCAAAATGGTGTATGTGAGGACATTCGGACATTGTCCATGAGTTTGCATCTCATTGAAGAGCTCTTGTGCAGCCACAACTCTCTGTACCCGGCACAGCCCACATATAAGAGTACTGTAAGTAACAACATTAGGCTCCAATCCCTTGCAAGGCATTTCTCGAAAAAGTTGCATAGCCTCGTCCACCATCTGATTCTTGCAATATCCATCGATTAAGATGTTGCAAGTCACGACACTAGGCTTATGGCCTTTAGACACCACGTTATCAAATATCTTTAAGGCAGCATCCATTTGGCTAGTAAAACAGTAGCCATCCATCAATGCATTGTACGTGATTACATTAGGCTCCTCACCTCTCTGGGTCATCAATTCTAGTAATCCACGGGCTTCTTTAATCATTCCTTCTTTGCAAAGAGCATTCACCAGTATGCTGAAGGTTGTCACATTAGGAGAGATTCCTCCATCCAACATTTCGTCAAGCAGAATCATTGCTTCTTTCCACTGCCCTAAATTGCATAGTCCATGAATTAAAGAACTGTAAGTGAAAACATCCGGCCGAATCCCTTTACCAACCATTTTTGAGAAGAGGTTAAGGGCCTCCTTTGCGAGCCCATCTTTGCATAGACTGTCGATGATTGAGGTATAAACCGTAAGGTTAGGCCTACATTTACCTGTGCCCTTCTCCATTTCCCGGAGCAACCCAAGCGCCATTCCATTATTCCCCAACTTGGAAAGACCATCGATAAGTATCCCAAACGTCACCACATCATAAGGATATCTCATTTCTATTGTCTTCAGAAAGAAACTACTCGCTTCCCCAATCCGCCCTTCCATACAAAACCCCTTAATAAAAGTAGCCAGAGTCGCAGCATCTGGCTCTCATGGCCACGTTTCAGGATGTTGCTGAGAACAGCAAAACCGAAACCGACGCCATTCAAGTGGTAGAAATAATTGAGAAGAATGTTCCACGTATAGATATCAGATGGGATCCCTAACCAATTCATCTCTCGATGAAAAGAAATCACGGTTGAATAGTGTCTCATTCTAGCAACCGTAGCTAACAGTTGATTGATGGTCTGGACGGAAGGCTACGGCTGCGAGCGGAGCATATGGTCAAAGAGGCCGACTGCATCCTCTAACCTCACAAAAGCACCGGCTCAGATCGAATTGGATAGATCATTCACCAAATGGTTGAATTTGGTGGGAGTAGGGATCATGTTTTTTATGATTTTAGAATCAGGGGCAGAAATGGTAATTTTAATAGAAGATGAAGAGAAGAGTTTTACCCCTTCGAGCAATGGCAACGACGGCTCTTCTCAACGACATTCTCCGAAATTGAAGATTTTTGAGAGAAGGGGTGCAACAGCCAACATGTAGTTCCTGTGGTCAGAAACTATGTGGGGCCTACATAGATGACCGTGAAAAATCCACACTGTCCATCAGTTTCACAGTACCACGATAGTGAAGAACTCCCAAATGAGTATATACAGAACTCAACTCAGATAAGCCACACCACACGAAACATCATGGTTGGCTCCAAGAAGGTCTCAACGATAGGCCATTCTATTCTAACTGTTTCATGTGGTGTGACCCAGCTGAGTTTTGAATCAGGATGATTTTTTCAATCTGAATCCAGTACTATTCTTGTCTTGAAAATTTGTTAGATGGAGTGGATTTGTCACATGCCTGTGGAAGGGGCTCATTTTAATAGGAAACGGACTGGCTACTACCCCTGCCCCCCCGCCAATGGCTGGTGGTCGGTGCTCTGTGGGCCCCACCATGATGTATGTGTTTCATCCATGACGTCCATCTATTTTTCTAGATCATTTTGTGATATGGGACCAAAAATGAGATATATCCCAATATCAAGCGAACCACATTACAGGAAACAGTTTTGAATGAACGTCGACCATTAAAAACTTTTTGAGGGACATAAAAGTTTTCGATCAAGATGATCTTTGTTTTTTCCCTTCATCTGGGTATGTATGACCTAATCAACAGATTGGATGTCAAATAAACAGTACATTGGGCCTTAGGAAGATTTTAATGGTGGATATCTAATCACTATTGTTTTCATGTGGTGTGGTACACCTGAGATTTACAACTATCTCATTTTTTGGATAAATCCCTAAAATGATATTTAAAAATGGATGAACGTAATGGATGAAACACATACATCATGTGGGGCGCATAGAGCACCTACCATCACCCACCGGGCTAGTGGCCGGGGAGTAGCCAATCTGTTCTCATTTTAAAAATGAGTCTAGAATTAACGGATATCCAAAGCTAAAGTGGACCAGAAAAAATAGGAATTCAATACCCACCGTTGAAATTTTTGTGGGGCGATGAAGTTTTAAATCAAGTTGATATTTATATTTTCTCTTCATCTGTGTTTATTTCTTATTAACATACTGGATAACAAATAAACATCGTTGTGGCCTATGGAAGGTTTTAACGGTATATGTCATTATTCCACGGTTTCCTTGGCATGGTCTACTTGAACTTCCATATGCTTCAATTTTGGGATCTGCCCTAAAATGATTCGGAAAAGCAGATGGACACCCAATCCAAGCTGTTCATCCGTTTTGCCCCCTCATTTTAGGGCATGAATTCAAAAAAGAACCAGATCATCAGCTCAAGTGGAGCACATCATAGGAAAGAGTGGTGATTGAACACTCATGGTTAAAAACTTCTTGGGGCCAAAAAAGTTTTGGATCAGGCTGATATTTGTGATTTTACTCAGGTATGAAGGACCTTATCAACAGGCTGGATGACAAATAACCAGGGACTAAAAAAGGTTTCATCGGTGGGTATCATTACCCCATATTCTTGTGTTGTGGCTCACTTGATCTTCCGGTCTACTTCTTGGGAGTTCATGCCATGAAATAAACTGAAAAAAAACGGATAGATTGTTTGAAAACAATCTGCGTGGGACACATTTGAAGGCATAATAAATAAATAAAGGAGACAGATCCAAACCTAAGGTGGACAACACCACAAGATACAATGGTGATTGATCGCCCACCATTAAAAACTTCTTAGGGCCCACTATAATGTTTATTTGCCATCCAACTTGTTGACTAGGTTAGACAAATCTAGACGAAGGGAAAAATTAAATATCAGCTTGATCCAAACCTTTTATGGCCCCCATGAAGTTTTTGATGGTGGGAGTTCAACCACCGCTCTTCCAGTGGTATAGTTCACCTGAGATTTGGATCAGCCTCATTTTTTAGCTCATGCCCTAAAATGAGTTGAGAAAACAAATTGATGGCATGGATAAAACACATACATCATGGTAGGGCCAACATAGTTTGCATTGAGGTGGATCCTAAGGGGCACTACTGAATCGAAGTTCATGTTAAAGAGGTTGCATGATTCAATTTGGCATTAGTAAAGCTATACATGAGTCGAGTTAGCTCAGTCAACTCACTCGACTCAATTAAAAAAAGCTTGACTTGCCTCGGCTCCAAACTGGATTGGACCGAGTCAAGCTGATTTTTGAAGCTTGAAAATATTTCGAGCTTGCTTGAGCTTCACTCGACTCAGTTCGAACCCCAACTCGGATTAAATCGGCTAGGTGATTCAGTCATTTTGATCTTGATGTTGCTCGCCGAGTGTTTAATGAAATGCCTCAATGAAGTGTTATTTCTTGGATTGCCATCATATCAAAGTATCTCGAAATGAGTATTCAAATGAATATTGAACAAACAAATCCCAAAAAAATAAAAAAATTACATCGTAGGACTACACTTCTATCTTGACATTGATGTTGTTCACCGAGTGTTTGATAGAATGCCTACAAAGCGCTTTTACTGATTTGTATTCGAAGTGTGGGAGATTGAAATTGCAATATATGTATTTGAGAAAATCCCACACAAGCTTGAACTCGCTCAAACTAGCCCAAGCTGCTGACTGAACTAAGCTGAGCTGGCTAGTCAAGCTCGAGGACTGAGCTGAGCCGAGTTCAAGCTGGGGTTGGCTGCTGGCCAAGCCGAGCCATGCTAAACTCGACTAGGTTCGACTCATGTACAGCTCTAGGCATTAATAATCTTCTTTTTTTTTTCTTTTTTTCTTTTTTTCTTTTAATTAAAAAGACTTTGACAAGATGAGTGATACAAAGTAAGTCAGAATTATTTGAGTTGATTAAGTGAGTCAACTCATCAAGTTTCCATGTGACTCGGCCAGGTCATTGGCAGATTCGAGTTTCCAGCAAAAATCATACCAAGTAAAGTTGACTCGGCCAAGTTTCAAGTCAAGTCAGCAAGTTTTAGAACTGTGGTTGGAAGTTATTCATTCAAACAGAATAGACTGGAGAGGTTCTATATTGAGTTTTTCATCTACTGAGGTCAACAGGTTGAGAGAAAGTTATTATCTTGTTACCTTAAATATAAATAAATAAAGCATCCGCCTGTGGAAGATGATGATTAATTGTTATCATTATTCTTTTGAGTGATGGTTAACTGTTATCATTGTTCTTTTGAGTGATAAAGATGGATGATTTAGTGATCAAAAGGATCATTTGGAAATTAGTCAAAGTTGTTAGATGTTTAATTCCATTTTGTACTCAGCAATTGCATGTAGATTCTTTCACGTTCCTTGGTACCACTAAGACTTCTTCACTATTTTCTTAATTGAGGTGGTCAGAAAAACTAGATGTTATATGCTTGGAATTTTTCTGTTAGGCTACATGGATTCTGTTGGAGGGTGCACTTTGTTGTATGCATGCAGCTTGCTTGGAATTTTTCTGTTAGGCTTCATGGATTCTGTTGGAGGCATGCAAATGCACGCTCAAATCAGAAACATCTTTGGTCTATGCATGCATTAGGAATGATGAAAGCAATACAAAGGTGGCACAGATGTGAGCTGAATTGAGTCACAAAGCCGTATGCATTCGTCACGAACAGTTCATGATTGGACTCATAAGGGTGCTTGAGAAGTTGGGATCTCTTCGAGATCAATCTACTCCAATCGCCATTGAAGTGGGCCATGCAGAGTTCCCTAGAGCAATCAGATGGGCAGAGCAAACTGATGTGAGATTGAGTCATTTTGAATCATCCATCACTACTTATGACTTGTTAACTAGGAGTTAGTCACTGGCAGCCACAGCAGTTGTGTTTAATTGTAAAATGATAGTAAGAATGAGTATTTTTCTTCCCCATGCTTGCACCTAATTCCACATGCTACCAGCCCAGAATATAAACCTACACCAAGGACATCGGAAAAGCTTCTTACATGAAGTTTGCAAACTGACAATGCATAAACAAGTGACCTACTTTGATTACTCAAAGCTAGACAAATTGCCCATATCCAATACATGACCATACCAACATCAGAAGGCCATGAATGCACAGAAAATTGGACCAAAATCAAGTTGCTACCTGCCAGCACCGGATCTCCATCAATGAATCCACTGCAAAATAAACCATCCAATGCAGACAGCAACAGCTAGCTGCTTATGCATAGATAGACCTTCACATTGGACATCATCTGCGCTGAGCTACTAAAAAAAACAATAAGAAAAGAAGAAGCAAGAAGGAGAAGGGGAAGAAAGAAACCAGCTCCGGCTGCATCAATTTGAATACAAAATGAACCCATGAATCACTGAAAGACTGTATGACATCTGAGCAACCCATACAAATAGCACAAGGGGCCAGCCCATCTCATTAAAACAACCAAATTCTATGAATCAATCAAAATCAGAACAGATCCTTGGGGCTGTTACTGGCCTGCAATTCTGCACTACAACTTTAAAAACCTTGGAATTTGATAGGATACTGCCCAGCAAAACCCCACTGCTCATGACAAGCAAAGTACCACGAAATTCACTCCCATGAGCTGAAGGATTGAAGGATAGAAGCCCATAGCGAACAGCAAACCAACTGGGCATATGAAGAATAGAAGAGCAACTCCTGCAAAAGGGCAATTAGAGCTCTTAATTGTCAAAATGAAGAAGCTGCAAATCATTTGATGGATCCTTGAACCAAAAGCTACATTCTATATGCATCAACACAAACTATAACACCCTGGTTCTCAAAACCCGAGGATAGTCGCTCATCGTCGAGAACCCGAGCATTACATTATGAAGTGGACTAACATCCGTATTGATTTAAATCTCTGTATAAAATCAGCCAATGAGCAACACTCAAGAAATGTAAGAATAATGAAATGAATAGAAAGCTGGCTTTGATGTAAGCTAAACTGAGTGACAAAGCTGTATATATTCATCACAAACAGTTCATGATTGGACTCATACGGGTCCTTGAGATGTCAAGATCTCTTCCAAATCAATCTGCTCCAATCACCATGGAAGTCGGCCATACAGAATTTTCATAGAAAAATCAAACAAGCAGAGCAAACACATGTGAGATTGAGTTGTTTGAATAATCTGCCACTACCTATAACTTGTTATTATTAGGAGTTGGTCACTGGCAGCCACAACAGTTGGGTTTAATGGTAAAATGACCATATGCATAGGAATGAGCATTTCCATCTCCGTGCTGGCACCTAATACCACATGCTGCCAGCGTATATGATGCAGAGCGGGTCACAGACACTTTCATGGCAAAGATGGACCAAAAAAGGCCTGATCGGAGGCAGAAATGATCCGGACTGTCAGAACCTTAAAACAGTTGTGTCTCACAAACCTGGATGAGTTTTTGGACATATTATATGATTTTGAGGTAAGAGAACCAACTTAAGCCAACCAACCCACTATGCCGGGTTACCCACGGCGGATTTGCAAGATTCAATCATATCGACGGTCAAAATTCCCATTTAATTTCGTTTTTACTATAATAGTAAGTTTTAATTCAAGTATAACTTTTGATCATTTGAGTTGTAGAAGTCCTGCCCAACATGAAAAGGGCATAGAAAAATTAGGAGAATAACGTGGTTGGGCCGAATTGGACACTTGCTATTTTTAGCCAAAAACCATGGGATCTAGTAGGAATAGAGGTCGTCTATAGATAGTAAGCTTACTATTTATAATAAGTCACGTTTTTAGGGTGTTTGAGTTGGAGTCTAAGTCTAAAACTCTAGCCTAGGTTGACTTCTTTATTTAAAGAGTTGTAATTTCATTTTTTATCATCAATCAAGTTGTTTTGAATTTATTAGAAATTATTTCTACTTTTATCCCTCGTGAATTTGAGGAAGCTCTGTTAGGAGTCCAAAGAGCTCCATGGATTCGGAGCAGATATCCCCTGAGGAAGATGGTGATCGACCTCATCATGTCCCTCCCTGCATCAGTATATAAACCTATACCAAGGAGATCGGAAAAGCTTCTCACATGAAGTTTGCAAATTGACAATGCATAAACAAGTGGGCTACTTTTAACTACTCAAAAGTTAGACGAATTGCCCATATCTAAGACATCACTATACCAACATCAGAAGGCCACGAATGCACAGAAAATTGGAGAAAAATCAAGCTGCCACTGGCCTGCACCTAGTCTCCATCAATGAATCCGCTGTAAAATAAACTATCCCGAGCAGACGGCAACAGCTAGCCACTAATGCATAGATTGACCATTAACATTGGACATCATCTGCACTAAGCTAATAAAAAAAGAAGACAAGAAAAGAAAGAAACCAACTAAGAAGAAGTAAGAAAGAAACCGGCTCCAACTGCATCAATTCGAAAACAAAAAGATGCTGCAACGCATGAATCACTGAAAGGGTGTCCGACATCTGAGCAGCCCATACAAATAGCACATGGGGCCATTCCATTTGATGATAACAACCAAACTCTATGAATCAATCAAAATCACAACAGATCCTTGGGGCTGTTACAGGCCTGCAATTCTGCACTACAGCTTAAAACCATGGAATTTGATATGAAACTGCCCAGCAAAACCCCACTGCTCATGACAAGCATAGCACCACCAAATTCACTCCCATGAGCTGAAGGATTGAAGGATAGAAGCCCACAGAAAACCAACTGAGCATATGAAGAATAGAAGTGCAAACTCCTGAAAAGGGCAATTAAAGCTCTTTAATTGTCAAAACAAGAAGCTGCGAATCAAATATGGAGCCTCAAAACAAAAGCCACATTCTATCTTCATCAACACCAAAACTCATGACTAACATATATTCAGAACTTCAAGTAGAAAATCCAATAGCAGCAGAGGTCATCATTGTCGTCGTCGTCATCTAAGCCTTATCCCATGGCCATTCCACTCAATCAAGGGCCTGACTTTCATCATGAATCTGAAAAATAATGGCAGTAGAGATAAACAATAAATGATAAATTCCAGCCACTATATACAATTCCAACAATTGATCACACTCAACATTACCAAGGCCATTCCACCCAACATGCATATCCCAATGCTACGTTCTTCATCATAATCTGTTGTTCAACAACATTACCACCAGACTATAACTTCAAACTAAACATGCAAATCAATTGTTTGTCAGATTGAAGGAGATAAACCATGCATAAACTAATTAAAACAAACAAAAATTACAGCAAACAGAAGGAGAAGAAACCCGCATGCATCAATTATGTTAATGTTGACGAATGTGGGTGTACAATCATATAGCACACCTAGATAATAGTAATAAGGACCGTAAAGTTGTACGGCCCACCTAGTCTCTTTATTTATCATGTAGCCTCTAGTCATATTTGGTACACTTACAATGCACATGTTAAATTGCAATACGTGGGAGGTATTTATGTATCTCTTTTTTCTTCTCTCTTTTTTTTTTCCTTGAACTTTGATGATTTTATTGCAAGGAGGTAAAGCCTAAAGAATTACAAGAAAAAGTAAAAAAAGAAAAAAGAAAAAGAAACTACAAAAATCTGCCCAATTTTAAGGAAACTGATCTGCCACAATAGCCTTTGGTTTGATCACCCATTCCATGATAAGCTCTTTAGCCATGTTGATCTACCCTTTGCCCCCACCATGCCAAGACAAAAAGAAAGAGTCTATGGAACACAACATGACCCACCAAGAACCAAACATGCCAAGAAACCCCTCCCATACTTTCTTTACAACTACGCAATGAAGGAAAAGATGATTCACTGATTCCTCATCCTGGTAACACATAAGACACATTTAGAAGAATCATTTTTCTCTTGCACAAATTGTTGACTGTAAGCACTTTGTTACTTCCCACTAGCCAAGCTGGAGCAGCCAACTTCAAAGGAGTGCCATATCTCCAAAGATTAAGCTGTGTGACTAACCTCGTTAACATTTAACCTGCAATTGATCATTTGGTAGAGAGATTTAACTGAAAACTTGCCGGACTTTTCTTCTAACCACCACATCAATTATCTTTGTAAGACCAAAGGGCATGCCTTGCCCAACATTTCCAACAATCTCAACAACTCCTCTACCGCTTCCTCATTTAAGTTTCTCCTAGGCTCCTTGGAAAGAATAACACCTTGCCACGGACACGTTAACCTATTGCAAAAGCACTGCTAAAAGGGGGAGCAACTTCCTCAATTTTTTATCATGTAGCCAAACATCCTCTCAAAATCTACACCCCTCACCAGTACCCAAAGAAATCCCCACTCCTTCCCAAACCTAATTTTTTAGCAAGGTCACCACTTTCCAAAGAAACAATGCCCTATACAATGATGATGCCTTAATCCACCAAGAAGCTTCTTGAAATCCATACTTTCTTCTCACCACTTCTCTCCATAAACTATCATCTTCGACACCAAACCTCCACACCCACTTACCCAATAATGCTAAATTCATATCTCCCAAGACCCTAAGACCGGGTCCTCCTTGATCCCATGGCTAACATACTTCCTCCCACTTCAAAAGATGAAACTTATGCTTTTGTTTTGCCCCCTTCCACAAGAAATCCTGCCTAATTTTGTCGAGCTTCTCCACCACCGCTTTCGGATACTTAAATAAGGACATGTAATAGACTTGTAAGTTAGACATCACCACCTTAATTAGCATTAACCCTCCTCCCAAACACAAGTGCCATCTCTTCTAACTTATAACTTTCTTTCAAATCTCTCGATTACTTTATCATATAGGTGTTTGGCCAGCTTCCCTATACATACTGATACCCAAGATATGTAGTCATAAATGAACCTTCCCTACACCCAAAGATCCTAGCAAAAGAACCTATTCTTCCCTTGTCAAACCCACTTCCAATAATTCATTTTTACCGGAATTAACCTTCAAACCCAATACCACCTCAAAACATACTACAATCATCCAAAGATTATCAACCTTTGATTTGTTTGCCTCACACATTAGCAATGTATCATCCGCATATTGTAAGTATGATATTTGAAACTGAGAATTATTAAATTTAAAACCTTTCACTAGGCTAATTGCTACTCCTTTGTCAATCATCCTGCCCAACACCTCCATAACTACCATGAACAAGTATGGCAACAAAGGATCTCCTTGACACAACCCTTTTAACGCTTGAAAAAGCCCTTTGGAGAACCATTAACCAAAATAATTTAAAAAGTAAAAAATAAAAAATTCTGATTTAACACAAACATGAATCCACGATTGCCATTTCTCTCTGCACCCCAAATGACCCAACATATGATAGAGAAAGTCTAAATCCATGTGATCATAAGCTTTTTTAATATCCAATTTGCAAATAACCGCTTTATACCTTTCATGTTACAAGAATCAATAACTCATGAGCTATCAACACGCTATCCATTATCTAATGTTAATCTACAAAGACCCTTGTGACCTGGATATCACTTCTCCTATGACTACTCGAAACCTCGATGCTTGGATTTTGGCCAAAATCTTATTAGGGCTCCCCAAAAGACTAATTGGTATAAAATCCCTCAAGCTTTCCGCCCCTTCTGTTTTTTTAGATTAGTGCAACAAAAGTGGCCCCTAAGTCCGCCGCTAATACTCTTCTTTTTTATTTTTTTATTTTTTTAATTCGTTTACAAAATCAATCACGTCCACCTTTAATAGATCCCAAAACTTTTGATAAAATGCAACCGGATAGCAGTCAGGACCAGGGGCTTTTCACTCACCAAATCCGAAATGGTTGCCTCTATGTCCTTAACTTTGAAAGCTTCCTCTAGAGACTTTACCGCCTCCCGCAAAATAGAACCCAAAGGGAGATTATCAAGTGTCGATCTTTCCCAATCTTCCCTAGACAAAAGCTCCTCGTAATTTTTTACTATCGATGCGCATACCCTTGCTTTCCCTTCAACCCTTTCCCCCCCAACCACCACACTTTTAATTTTGTTGTTCCGAGCTCGCACACTAGCCATTGCGTGAAAGAATTTCATATTTTTGCCTCCCACTTTTAACCAAAGAGTCCTAGAATATTGTCCCCATTTGATTTCTTCCTTCCTAAGCTCGCATTGACCTTCGCCCTACGAATTTTTCTCCATGCCATTTCATCAACTGAAGGTTCGCCTCCCTCTTCTTTTACGTTATGCATCTGAATTTCTTCAAGGATTCCTCCTCCGGTTCTCCAAAACCTCTTTTTCCCAAAAAAAAAAAAATAATAATTATTATTATTATTATTATCTTTCCCTTAAGCAAATTTAATTTCTGGAAAAGAGAGAGAACGACCCCACCCCAAACTGAGAAAGAAGACCCACATACTTTCACCATATCCAAGAAACCCTACACCACTAAGGAAGCAAGCTCGAACATAAAAGGACGCAGGCCCCAATCCTCATCTTTCATCTCTAAAAAGATCGGGCAGTGATCGGATACTGGCCTAAACAAAACTCTTTGACAAACTAAAGGAAACTTTTCAACCCAATCCGTTGAGAGCAAAAACCAATCCAGCTTCGACTTAACTGCCCTAGTCTGACCATTAAATCATGTTAATTTTACTTCGCCCATTGGTAAATCTACCATGTCATTATAGACTATCCATTTCGAGAAATTCCTCATGCTTCTGTTTTACGGCTGCCACTTGATTCTTAAAAAGAGAATCTCACAACATTGAAGTCTCCTCCCACCACCCATGGCGACTATTGTTTACTCTGGCATGAATCCAATTCAGTCCAGAATAATTGTCATGAGCTCAGTCTATTTGGCTTGTAGACAACTGTAAAAACCCACTTAAAACCTGATAAAACCTCTTTTAATAGCAGAAATAGGGAGAAATGCCCCTCCCAACTATTCTCCTTTGACCACAACTTTGAGTTCTAGATAGTTAAAATTCTACCTATTGAACAATTTGTGTTTTACGCCACCCAGCCTTTAAATTTCCCCTATACAACAAGTCCACTATCCTCTGATCATATGACTGCAGCTTTGATTCCTGGAAGTAAAGTGTTCTGTATTTATTACGATATGGCCATAAAGGCTGATACGTATACGTAATGGCAATGACCATTACACAATACAGGGATGAAACAGGG
This sequence comes from Magnolia sinica, assembly GCF_029962835.1. Lineage (NCBI taxonomy): Eukaryota > Viridiplantae > Streptophyta > Magnoliopsida > Magnoliales > Magnoliaceae > Magnolia > Magnolia sinica. Next base: position 86,665,625 of record NC_080578.1, on the reverse strand, counting down.
CAATTGGCTTTTTTGGGGCTATAACGGCCATTATTGAGCATAACAACCATTACCCCCATAACGGTAAAAAAAATGACAACTTTTTTATATTTAAATTCATTTTTTCACTTTTCTCATTCTAATAGCTTTCTTAGATTATTCTTCAGCAGATTTCCACCACTCTAACCATATTTTTTAAGATTAAAATCATAGATTGAAGCGATTTAGGCGAATAGAAGCTCCGAGGGTTTTTTTTCTTCTTCAAAAAACATGTTATTTGTCCCTTTTTTCAATTTATAGTTCTAATGCTTGATTGTGATGTGTAAATATTAGAGACATGTAACCATGTTCATAAATTCACCAAACAACCAAATACAACACTCTCGCCAAAAGAGTAGACTATTACACTACCATAAACATGTTCAAAAAAAGAAAGAAAAAAGAATACATATTTGGAATATTTATATTATTCTAGATTTTTTAAATATTATTCCAGAACTTTTCAGGCAAAAAAATAAATTCAACCATTATGGAGGTCGTAATGGTCATTTTGCCCCTCGTATCGGCCGTTACGGCCGATGCCCATATTGGTAACGGTGGTGGCCGTTACGGCCACCATTACCTATACGAAATACCTTGCCTAGAAAGCTACTATCTAAGCCTTGTATTGTTTACAATTATTCCTAATATGTGCCCTCTTTTACGGACACCCAGATGACGCACGTTCCAACTTATTATCTTCATAGAGAAATTATGCTTTCCCTTCTCTTTGTTGAGCTCCTCTCTTTCTTCTATACCTCATGAGAAACTGTCAGATCAACCATTGCCAAACTCTATGTCGATGCCTCTTCATCATCCTCTTGCCTCTATAGATCTAACAATGACGACGGAGTACCATTACGAATCATCCTCATTTGGTCGGAACTTTCAACTAACTATAGCTTAACGTGGACCCCATTGCACTCTCCAAACTCTATCTAATCCTCCAATAATCTCGAAATGGAAACGTTCCATTGCTCCTGAAGATATTTTCTTTCTCCTAGCAATTCGAAGCCGGAAAAAAAAAAAAAAGAAAAAAGACAAACCACCATATAGTTATATTAATTTCAAGCATGTGCCGTCACTACTTTCCCCCATCTATGTGAAGCAAACCACACAAGTGGCTCCCAGTTGTGTTAACAGAACCACTCGCGAGACACCTTCCACACGCAATGAGAGGCCCACATTAAAAGTTCCTTTCAAAACTTCACTTTTTTTTTGTGTGACATCACCACCACATGTCACCATTCTCTTCTCCTTCATTAAAACAAGAAAAGTACCCTACGCTTATTGCTTGACCTCTCGTTCGAAGCGTCTTCCCCCCCCCCCCCCCCCTCCCAATAAAGAGACCCACACCCGTTGAAAGCTTCGGCCATAATTGACATTGGTATCATTACTACCACGCATCAACACCTCCTCTTTTATTCCCCCCACCTTTCTGCCCACCAATGAGGGACTTACAACACAACAATTTATCATCCATTGCTCGATATGGTGTTCCATCATCTTCAACATCCTGATTCACTATCAACGACGAGCTCAAGCTATCTTTCTCTACACCTATAACCAACTCCTGAGATTCCTCCTGCAACTTTACGAAAATGCTATCATTTTTTACTCTATTCAAATATTTTTCGGCACCATTTGCAGATTTTTCTTCCTTAGATTCTAGCAAAACGAATTTTCTCACAATATTCAAACAACAGAACAATCTCTGCTACCATTTTGATACAAGCCCCAATTTCTGTGAACACTTTGTTTATCCAAAATTTGAAAGGGAGGTTCCAAATTTCGATACAAACTTTGTTTTATGATTTGAGTAAATATAAGCAACAGGGTGGGGGACGTCCAACAATAGCTCTCTCTTCCTTTCCCATTCTCTCTCTTCCCTTTTCCACTTTTTCTTCTCTCTTGCATTAAACTAGATGGTATTAGAGTGGTAATCGATCAAGTTCCAATCACTTTCTTTTCCCTTACCTATTAAAAACCTTCTCTTCCTTTCCTTCATCTCCCCTTGTGCTAATGTCTTGTTAAGAAACTTAGGGTTATTTCTAGTGCACTAGCCTCTTCAATGGCCTATGTGTGAATGGTGGTGGTAATGTGTACGTGATCATAGTTCTTTCTAGTATTTAGTTAAGGTGTATGGGCTGATTGGTGCACCCTGTATTGTGTATGCATTGTGTTGGATTGTGTGGCTGAAGCATTCTAGTTTCCAGAAGCATTAGTCCTTCTATAAGCATTGTACATCCATTTCTTCTGGTTTTTATTGCCTCTATTTGTAATGGATATGAAGAGAACGCAAAATCAGGTTCGTAAATCCATATGACTTTTTGAGGGTTCAAATATCCACTCTCAAGTTAAATGGCCAGTATTCTAAATCTATACAAGTCTTAACAACCAAGGGGAACAATATGAGAAACTGGATGAAAAGAAGTAAATATGATGAATGGATTTAGGACAATGCTCAGATTGTCACATGTTTGTGGAATAGTATGGAAATGTTTGTTAAAGATATTTCTAGATATGGCAAACAAGGTTTAGGATTCTCCATGAGTAGAGTTGTAAATGAGTCGAACCGAGATGAGCTTGGCACAACTCGGCTCAGCTCAGCCAGTAGCTAACCCCAGCTCAAACTCGGTCGGCTCAGTTCTTGAGCCTAACCGGCCAGCTTCGCTTGATTCAATCAAAAGCTCAAACAAGTTCGAGCCTGTGCGACATTTTCTAAACACATAGAGTGCATCGTCAATTTCACACGGAATGCAAAACAGTGACAGCACTTTACAAGTATTTCATCAGACACTTAGTGAGCAACATCAAAATCAAGATATGAAGGCAGTCTCATAATGTAAAGTTTTTTTTTTTTTTTTGTAATGATTTGTTTCACATCCATTCCTTCCTCACCACCATCCGATCATGTGGACAATGTATGCACCAGAAACAACACTTCATTGAGTAATTTCATCAAACACTTGGCGAGCAGCATCAATATCAAAATAACCGAGTCATTGAGCCGATTCGATCTGAGTCGATTCGAGTTGAGGTTCGATCTGAGTCGAGTCGAGCTCGGGCAAGCTCGAACTCAACTTGAAATTTTTTCGAGCTCTAAAAAAACTCGACTCGGTCCGAATCCAAATTCGAACTAAGGCGAGTCGAGCTTTACCGAGTCGAGTCGAGCGAGCTGACCGAGCTAACTCGACTTGTGTACAACTCTATCCATGAGAGATGTATTCATAAAAAATAAAATAAAAATAAAAACATCACTCAATCCACACCAATTTTTTGAAGAGGTTTTTTGCTTTCCAACAAGGAGATAAATCGCTAGGTGAATATTACTGGAAACTCAAAGGAACATAGGAGGAGTTGAATGTGTATCAACCTCTTACAAGCAAGGTATTCCCTAACGGTAACAGTGGTCAGAATAGATACTATTGTTACAATTATGGTATGGGCCATTACAACTTGAGAGAAAGAGAGAGAGAGAGAGAGAGAGAGAGAGAGAGAGAGAGTTGATGCTGAATCGATGTTCACCAAATCACCTCTCCTTCGCCCTAGGGCACAAATTTATGAAGCATTCCCAGGTATTCTTGACCTTTTTCGTCCTCTGTGAGCAAGCCCACTAACATAGTTGCGGTGGAAGCATCCACAGAAAAATTTCTTTTAGCCACTTCCCCGAGAAGTTGCATTGCCTTGAGGGTATCATTCTTTTGTAGAAAGCCCCTAATTAAAGCATTGAAGGTGACACTGTCTGGTTGGAAACCCTTCTCTTCCATTTGAAAGAACAATCCATTAGCTTCCTCTAAAAGCCCTTCGTTACAGAGGCCATTGATTAGTGTGTTATATGTCCTAACATTATTCCCTAAGCCCTTGGTGGAGGCCCAACTGAAAAGCTCCTTCGCATATTTAAGTTCCTTAGCTTCACACATCCCATTGATAAGGACACCAATAAAATTATTATTTGGTTGAATTCCTCTAATTTGCATCTCATTAAGTAGTTTCATTGCCTCAACAGGACGCTCACTTTTACACAGCCCATCCATCAAAATGGTGTATGTGATGAGATTCGGACATTGTCCATTAGCTTTCATCTCATTGAAGAGCTCTTGTGCAGCCACAATTCTCCGTACCCGGTACAGCCCACCTATAAGAGTGTTGTAAGTAACAACATCGGGCTTCAATCCCTTGCAAGACATTTCTCGGAAAAGCCACATAGCCTTGTCTACCATTTGCTTCTTGCAATAGCCGTTGATTAACATGGCATAAGTTATGACACTAGGCTTATGACCTTTACACACCATGTAATCAAATATCTTTAAGGCGGCATCCATTTGGCCAGTAAAACAGTAGCCATCCATCAATGCATTGTACGTGATTACATTAGGCTCCTCACCTCTCTGGGTCATCCATTCTAGTAATCCATGGGCTTCTTTAACCATTCCTTCTTTGCAAAGAGCATTCACCAGTATGGTGAAAGTTGTGACATTAGGCGAGATTCCTCCAACCAACATTCCCTCGAACAGACTCATTGCTTCTTTCCACTGCCCTAAATTGCATAGTCCATGAATTAAAGAACTGTAAGTGAAAACATTCGGTAGAATCCCTTTACCGACCATTTCTGAGAAGAGGTTAAGCGCCTCTTTTGTGAGCCCATCTTTGCTTAGACTGTCGATGATTGAGGTATAAACTATAAGGTTAGGCCTAAATTTACCCACACCCTTCTCCATTTCCCGAAGCAACCCAAGAGCCATTCCGGTGTTCCCCGACTTGCAAAGACCGTCGATTAGTATCCCGAACGACACCACATTATAAGGATATCCCATTTCTACCATCTTCAGAAAAAAACTACTCGCTTCCCCAATCCGCCCTTCCATACAAAACCCCTTAATAAAAGTAGCCAGAGTCACGACATCCGGCTCATGGCCACGTTTCAGGATGTCGCTGAGAATAGCAAAACCAGAACCGATGCCATTCAAGCGGCAGGAACAATTGAGAAGAATGTTCCATGTACAGATATCGGATGGGATCCCTAACCAATTCATCTCCCGATGCAAAGAAATCACGGTCGAATAGTGTCTCATTCTGGCAATAGTAGTTAACAGGCGATTAAATGTCTGGATTGAAGGCAGCGGCTGCGTGCGGACCATACGATTGAAGAGGCCCACTGCATCCTCTAACCTCACAAAAGCACCAGCTCGAATCGAATTGAATAGATCATTCACCAAATGGTTGAATTGGGTTGGAGTCGGGATCTTGTTCTCTATGATTTTAGAATCAAGGGCAGAAATGGTAATTTCAATAGAAGCTGGAGAGAAGAGAGTTTTACCGTTTTGAGCAGCGGCAGCGGCAGCTCTTCTCGACGACATGTTACGAAATCGAAGATTATGTGGGTGCCAAACGACTCCTGATGAGAGAAGAGAAGAGGGGATGGTAGTTGTTGTGGTCCCGTGGAGTGCGGCTGCCACCCCGGAACCATTGATGTGGGTGCGACCCTGACTGTAGGACCCACTTCGATGTATGCATTGTATATCCACGCTGTCCATATGTTTTGTAACTTTGCAGAGGAAGCAGCCGACAGAATATGATAAGAGAGTATCCAACCCGTCCATCTGGCTCTATCCTCAATTACAGGATGGGGCAGAAAATCAGTGAAATACACGAACTAGGTGCACCGATGGGTTGGGATGCCACCCATGGTTTTGTGTGGGGTCACCATGGTGAATATCATCAACAACCGTTGTTTAACCGATGGGTTGTGTGTGCCCCATAAAGGGTGTGCTCCAGTGGTACCAGTACCACCGTCAGCTTATGGTGACACCAGGCAGATGTGGGGTCCATGTGATGTATTCACACCATCCAACTCATCTATCAGATGCGTCACCTCAGAAAAAGCCAAAGACCAAAATTCAGCCTGATTTGAAACTAAGGTGTGCCACAAGAAGGTGAGTCTGGTTCTTATCTTCATGAAATCCATCCCATCCATCAGGTAAGTCGCCTCATCTTAATCTTGCAACCTTAAAATTATGATCATCTAAAACTCATATTTGCAGGCCCACCTTGGTGTGCATATGCCATCCAATCCATTCATATGGCTGTGTCTCATTGGGACAAAAGAATTCCCTAAAATCACATTATTTCAAAAATTATGAGTATTAGAATATGCCACGTGAATATCAAACTCGTGTGGGCCGTGAATTTAGAAATCCATAAGGGGTGACCCACCTGAGCGTTGGATCAGACTGATTTTTGGGTTCAAGCCAAAAAAAAAGTGGGGGTGTAGCTGATGGACGGAGAGGATTTCATTAAAGTTTGACAAGTGGCGATATGTTAGCTTTATGCAGTAACGAGAACAGCCCTTTATACTTATCCCGTACAGCCATATGTATGGTAGAGCCATATTACTTCATCAATCTTGCGGTTAGGATTATCCAGGACTCGTTATGGATGGAAATCGATTCCAGATATGCATAGATTGGATGATCTTAGCCATCTAAATTGACGGTGGGAATGAAAAAAACAGTTAACGGTCAATAACAAGCCATGGAAAGTAAAAATATGGTCTTTTCAAAAAGTATGATTCTCTAAACACCGTACATCCATATAAGGCCCATTAACTGGACAATTCGGATTGGTAGACAATAATCTGAACCGTCCAAAGTATAGCAGAAAATGGACATTGATCATGAATGAGTTAATTTCGTATCAGCATGTGTAAGCCTTCTTATGTCCACCTATAAAGATGGTCCCACAATAGACCTGTCCATATACTGGATGCTACATGAAACTTCAGGTTAACGGATGATTATAACCGTTGACATGTAGGGAGATCGGGACCGTCAATGAGAAATTGTTGGACAGACATCAGATGATCCTAGCCATCTGATAGGTGACTTTCAAATGCGGTGAATAGATTATCTAACATGTGGGTCCTTCCTCTTACTCCGGTGGTAGACTCTCCGGAGTTTCAACACCTGGTTGAGGGTTCGAGTACCCATCGGTGGTGAAATCCCACTACGGCGTGAGTGAGTGTGCCTCTAAAAAAAAAAAACCTAATATGGGTAGTTTTGAAACACAAACCATCTATGGATGGAGAAATGAAAAGCCACTGGAGTCATCCTTCCAAGAGTGGAGGGTTGTGATGGGCATTAGCTCATCAATTTGGAGCCCACTAAATTGACGGTCAAGATCCTTCGGCTTAGTGCTCTGCTGAAGGGTTGTGAAGTGATAATTAGGTAGAGTTTGTATTCCAGATCAGAATGGTTAATCAAGCGAGCCCCACTGTATATGGACGGTGGCCAAAACATCAGCTTGTATATAAAATCATAACCGGTCAATTTGATCAAGAAAGGCCACTTTGTACTTTTGGCCCTTGTCCCTGATCCAGCAGTTACGATTGTTTGCCAGCCTAAGTTCTGAGTCACGGCTGGCATATCATGAGGTCCAAATGAGTAGTTTGCATCTCATTTGCTTTTGACCGTCCAAAATGAGCACCGTGAATTTCATCAGCCGAATCATTTGTGTATGGTCGATGGCCCAAAAATCAGACTGATCATACGATCTCAATCTCTTACTTTGTTCAAAAGGACCACTTTATACTTTTGGCCTTTGTTTCGATCAAACGGATAGGACTATCATGTCAGGGGACAGTTTGGCTACTCCCCCTGCCTACATCGCGGTGGCTCGTGGTTGGTGCTTTGTGGGCCCATCATGATGTATATGTTTCATCCATTCCGTTCATCCATTTTTACATATCATTTTAAGGCTTGGTTTCAAAAATGAGATAGATATAAATCTCAGGTGCACCACACCACAGGAAAACAATAATGATTGGATATCCACCATTAAAATCCTCCTAAGGCCCACTGTACTGTTTATTTGACATCCAATCTGTTGATTAAGTCATACAGACCCAGATGAAGGGAAAAAACAAAAATCAACTTGATCCAAAACTTGTATGGCTCCCAAAAATTTTTAATGGTCTATGTTCATTCAACACTTTTTGCTGTAATGTGGTCCATTTGAGATTGGTATGTATCTTATATTTGGTCTCATATCTTAAAATGATCTAGAAAAATAGATGGACGGCATGGATGAAACACATACATCATGGTGGGGCCCACAGAGCATCGACCATCAGCCATAGGCTTGGGGCAGGGGGAGTAGACAATCCGTTTTCCATGTCAGGCGTGCTTTTGGGCCATGACTCTCGAGATGTGTTCCAACTTGGGAAGTTACGCCTTAGCAATGTACGTGTCCTCAGTCCCCATGCAAAAACACGATAGGACTGATCACAGGAGGCCTATGTACATCTTTCCCATCCATACGTCCCATGCAATAAGTCATGCAACATGCTCTGTGAAATCATCGGGAGGAAAGTTTGATAGTCTGATCGTGATGGTTGATGATACACAGGTAATAAGAGATTTCACACATGGATGCAACTTGAATTAACATGTACAAAATATTATTTCCTAACAATCCGATTAATCTATATTGTGAAGTTTACGTTCCCATAATCGGATGTTATGATCAACACATCCAGTGGGCCACACCACAGGAAGCAGTCGGGTGGAAATGCCTACCATAAAACATTTCTGGGCCCACCGTATGCCATGTAATCCATTCATGAGGTGATTGCCACCGGGATGAAGGGATTTAGACAAATATCACCTTGATCCAAAACTCTGTGTACCTAATAAGATTTCAATGTTCAACGTTCAGTTATCACTGTTTCTTCATATGTGACCGACTTAATCTTCCATCTGATTCAGTTTTAGAATAGTATTGTAATATGAGCCAATGAAACTGATGAATGGAGTGGATTTCACCAGGACATTGAGATGGGCCCCACAGCACTTTGTGTTGGGGAACTCCCGTACTATGTGTTACAACGTTGCTTGGATATTACTCTTTTGGCCACGCTGGCATGGAAGCGGATTGCGTATTGAGTAACTCACCATGCTTAGCGTACTGAGTAAACTCTGTGTGGTCCACCATGATTTATGTATTTTATCCACTCCGTCCATCCATTTTACGATAATTTTAGGACATAAACTCAAAAATGAAACATATACAATGTTCAAATGGACCACACCACAGGAAACAGTTGAATTGAACGTGTACCATTGAAAATTTCTTGGGGGCCACAGAAATTTTGGATCAAGTTTATATTTATTTTTTCCCTTCATCCATGTCTGATTGATCTTATGAACAGGTTGGATGACAAATAAACATCATTGTTGGGCCTAGCAAGGTTTCAACGGTGGATATCATATCCCCGCTGTTTCCTGTGGTATGGTCCACTTGATCTTTGGATATGATTCAATTTTTTGCTCGACCCCTTAAATTAGATGGAAAAATGAATGGACGGTGTGGATAGATCACATACATTCAAGGTGGGCCCAATTGAGTTTACTCAGTACGATAAGAGCGTAATGAGTTACAATCCAATTTCCGCTGGCATATGCAGTTAGGGACCGCTGATCAGGTGGTGTTGCCCACACCACTGCCGGGGTAGGGTGGTGATATGTTGGCCCTGTGAGTCTCACCTTAATTTATGTGTTTTATATCCACACCATTCATATGTTTTGATAGCTTTGAGTCCCACTTTGATTTATGTGTTTTATATCCACATCATTCATATGTTTTGACAGCTTATTTTAGGAATGAATTGATAAAAAATAAAGCAGTTCTGGAGCTCAAGTGGACTACGCCATAGAAAACAACCTTGATTGAATGTGCCCCATTAAAAACTTCTTGAGGGCCACAAAAGTTTTAAATCAAACTGGTGTTTTGTGCTTTCCATTCAGGTCTGTGTGATCTTATCAACAAGTTGGTTTGGCAAATAAACTTACATTGGGCTGAAGAAAGTTTCAACCATGAATGTCATTATTCCCACTCTTTCACGTGGTGTGATCCACTTAAGCTTCGCTTCTGCTTCATCTTTCTATTGATAGCATAAAATGAGCTGGAAAAAAGGATGGATGGAGTAAATATAAAACACATAAATTAGAGTGAGCCCACATCACCCAACACATCACGGCACCAAATCGTGCTACCCTTGATACAATGATTTCCCGGTACATAGAGCTTTGTGGGGCCCACCGCATTACCTGCGTAAAATCCACTCTGTCCATCAGTTTCGTCCGAACATGTTAGATGAGATCCCAAAAACAAGGTAGTTCCAAAGACCCAAGTGGGCCATATAACAAGAAACGGTAGTGATTGACGGTGGTAATTGAATAATCACTGTTTCCTTTCGTGTGCCTCACTTGATTTTCTCGTTTTAGGTGGCATGTCCTAAAATGAGCTCACAAAACGGATGGACGGGATGGGTTTCTCACAAACATCAGAGTGGACCCCACCTTCATCCCAGTGCATGAATTGCCTGCCAAAGTCTTTGGCGGGAATTCCGCGCTCCTGGAAACACCATCCATAGATAAAGAAGACGACCCTTTCTTCCTAACCAAATTTACTCTCTCTCTTCATCATCCAATTTCTCTTTCCTATCTCTTTCTCAACTCAAGAATTCAGGTGAGTACACAACACCAACCATGTCCATCGTTCAAGAAGACTCGGTCACACCATCCCATGCTGAATTCAACCCTTCCACCACCTTTGAAGATGAATTCGACATGTTCACTGCCATTGAAGATTACTTGGACATGTCCTCCGACAATGAATTTGATTTGCCCATTGATGAATCATACATGGTCCACAATGGAAATATCATCCGTTTTTATTGGCAAAGTGTCCATGAAAAATTGGATGAAATAGTATGTGAATCCCAAGTGCCCACACTATCCATAGAAATTCAGTTGAAAGAATACTACAGACGGATAGATGTACAGGGACATCGATCCGAGGAGGAATTTCGTACAGTGGTGGAGATGTTCTCGAATGATCTCCACAATTTCTTGGAAGCCGAGACATCTAAAAGGCATGTTGCTTAGATGGTCCCACCTGAATGTTCATACAAATTGTGTTGAATCAGTGGCCTTGAATATTAGTGACATAGTGAAGAAGGCCCATGAAGTGGGAAGGAAGATGGTACACATTGTTGCTAACTTTGAAGTTTTGATATTGGTTGAAGAAGAAGAAGAAGACAACGATGACAAAGAAGAAGACGAAGACGAAGATGAGACACTGATTGAGGCCCTAAGAGAATCAATGGACTTGGCTTATGAAGGGAGGGCTAGTATAGTACCAGCATTAAGATCTTCAGTTGAAGTGTTGGAGAGGATGAGGTTCAACAAAGGAGAGTCAGACAAGATCAAATGTACAATTTATCTAAATGAGTTGTGTACAGGGATGGAGGTCATACGTATGCCATGCTCACATTTTTTTAATGTTGAATGCATAATTCAATGGTTTGAGATTAACCATGTGTGTCCTCTTTGTTGGTTCAAGATGCCTCAACAGTTGAGATTTGATATTCTTCTTTATTTAAAACTTTAAAAATCGACTGACCCCAATTCACTAGGAGGAATGTATACTGCTTGGCAAGGCGTGAGTCTTCAGTAACAAATTTAGGCTTTTGAATAATGTGCTTGCTAACAGCGCTTTGTGCCTAATGAGACGGTGTTCTATCAAGATAAAAGCATTAATTAATATTAGAAAAGCAATTCTTTATGTTATGGAATGTGATGTTTATAAAAATTGTTTTTTTTCTTTTTTTCTTTTTTAAGGGAAAGCCTTTATCAAAAAGAATGTTTCAATTATATATATATATGTCAATTGGAATGCTCACTTGCACACTAGTTGTCACCCTTTCTTGTGAGAACTTTTCTAGAACTCATCTCATGTGAAATGAGTCCACACTAGTTGTCACCCTTTCTTGTGAGAACTTTTCTAGAACTCACCTCACGTGAAATGAGTCCAAAATCTGAACGGTTCATGTAATGCAGCACCTCATATAACCATTTCGGCCCAACTTTTACCTTGATCTAAAACTTTGGTGGGCTATGGCAAAAGAAAAATAGTTTCTTCCTTTGCATCTTTCTTCTTCCATAGACTACCAAAACTTTGGAATAAGGTAAAGTTAGGCGGGTCCTTACTCTTGCTCTGGTGGTAGACTCTTAAGGAGTTTCAATGCCTAGTCAAGGGTTCGGGTACCCATAGGTGGTGAAATTCCACTTAGACCATTAGGGTTTCTTGGGGTGCTTCATAACGCATACCATCTAGATTTTTAAGTTTATAGTATGGGAGATGAGTTCCCAAAAAATTTTGATGAGAATCCATGAGCACTAGTGCACAAGTGAGTATTATATTTATATAGGGTTTACGAGAAAACGGGGAAACGTCGACAGTTAAAAACCGTCGGAAATGACCTTCCCCGACAGATTTTAGCCGTCGCAAGATCCGTCTGTAAAGGGTGCTCGCCGACGGATTAAAACCGACCGTCGGTGTCTTCAATGGTAAGAGCAACGGTTAAGGTTTTTAGCCGTCGGCGATTGTCATAAATTATTTTTTTTTAAATGCAATTTATATCATCCGTCGGCGATTGTCATGAATTTTTTTTTTTTTTTAAATGCAATTTATCTCATCCATTGAATTTGGATGATATATTTCTTGCTTGTCTATTGTGTCGACTTACCTTCTCAAATAGGTTGGTTCGTTCAGGGCTTTGGAGAAATGGATATATCTAGAAATGGATGTGCACTGATCAACGCACATCCATTTCTAGATATATCCATTTCTCCAAAGCCCTGAAAGAACCAACCTATTTGAGAAGGTAAGTCTACACAATAGAAAAGCACATGCATGGCATACCTTTGATTTATTACATTTGATTAAAGGTACAATGTCTTTTTACCAAACCTCAAAATGAATATAATCTCTCAAACTCATCACAAGTAGAGAAGAAATGACGAGCAATGAAGACCTTCCATGATGATAATTCAATCAAGAGACGTGTTTCTCAAATAAATTCTACATTTTCCTGACCATATCAGCACTTCAGCGAGGGTGGAGAAGGTAAAGCATAGTTGTTATTCTTTTGTTGCATCTAATAAAGAAAGGCATGGAAGCTCACAGGATGAATAGACAAAATACCTGCTTTTGACAACTAAGATATGTTGCAAGCACTTGGTTGTATCCTGCAACAAAGTGACAATTAAAGCAATTCATTGATAACATAGTAGTAATTCTTTTGTTGACATCTAATAAAGAAAGGCATGGAAGCTTATAAGGATGAAGAGATAAAATACCTGCTTTTGAAAGCTAAGATATTTTGCAAGCACTTAGTTGTATCCTGCAACAAAGTGACAATTAAAGCACTTCATTGATAATAAAGGGATAAAAAAGGTCCGTGCATGAATTCTTTTTCAGTACTCCAAAATTACTAATTCTAATCCAAAAATTATGTAATCATCAAATTGCCAACCGACCATTATCAAATGTACAAACTCATACCACCAAATTTCTGTAAGGAAAGGCGTGGTATCTGTGTTCAACGCAGGCATAGAATTTTGATGTTTAAAAACCATACATATTGATAAGATATGGACCATTCATCAAATGGGCCTTTGCATGGAGAGGCTGTAGCACAGAAGTCATGCAGATTAAATAATCCTAGCCAACCAATTTGGCAACAGAAAATGGGCATCCAAAGGATAAAAACAAGAAATAAACCTGCAAATTTAACAAAGTTGAGATTGTCCTATCAGTCTATTTTTATACATGACCATCCACTTTAGGACCTGCCAGATCGATGAACAGAGGTCCGCAACCCATGCTAGTTTGCTGCATTAATAATTTTTGGATTTAGGTCACTGCACAATATCTATGGAAAACCAAAATCTGGAGTCCAAAATCAACAATCTGGACTATAAAACAATGAAAAACCCAAGAATTGCATGATTTCAACTTCAGAATAAAAGACTCAGTTATACAAAAAAAAAAAAAAAAACACAATTTATACTATGATTTGTGTTTTTTTTTTTGAAGTGCATGAATAAGACATCAGGAGCTCAAAAATACCAATCTGAACTCAAGAACTGTGGGAAAACCCTGAAATTGCATTCATTTGACCCTAGGAAAAAGTACAAGTTACATGAAAACCAAAATATCTGCTCTAATATGTCTACCAACCTGAACTCAGAGAATGAAAAACAAAAGCCAAAAATCGAGTGTATTTGATTTTACAAAAATAGTCTCAATTACACACCCATAATTACATGTCCTTTCATAGCGTCTCTTGATTTGGTTTTAACTTTCCACCACATTATTCACTAAAAGACTAACTAGTCACTAAAAGGCACCATGAGACAACCAGGAGTCAACTGAAGACACAACCAAGAGAAAACAATCCTTTTATTTTGAAAATTCACAACACCCAAATCCAGGTTTAACTCAAAATAACTTATCTCACCTCCAACTGGCCCAGAGGTACAACCCTTTCTTTTATGCCTTTCGAATTTTTGTTTCTGTTGCTATCCTTGAAAATTTTCTTGTGAAGATGGGCCGTAGATTAAGTTAGCTGACCATGGTTGTAGTTGACGCATTCTCTAATTTTTCTTCAGTATGTTTGGAGAATAGCTCCATGTTGCAAATTTGGGGTGGCTAGTGCCAGTTTGGTCATTTCTGCTTCACTGAATTGGGTTACTGCAATTCTGTTCCATCATAAAAGGCACCTTAGGCTTCTGGGAGACAACAGTCATTTTTATCTCCTATCTTGGGATTGCATTACATGTAACTGCATATGGAAGAAGACAAAAATAACCCATGTCAATGTTGATAAATAGTTGCATGAAGCATGAAACAAAGCGGCAACAGATTCAGGTGCATGGGCAGGGAAGCATCTGCTTCAAAATTTAAACTAGTAGGAAGCAGGAGGGGGAACAAGAGTCTGATGTGTGATTCGAAGTGGGTGTGACACCTAGTTAGAAGGATCCAGTTTATCATGTCCATCTTTCTCTCAATACATCACAATGGAATTACCATGAAAAATTCAATGAAGATGTAGTTTGAAGGTAAATGGAACTAATGAAACTCAAGTGATGAGAAGAAATTTTTCAATACTGACTTGCGTACATAATCTGCAACAATGAAATAAAAAGATTGTAATACTAACCGTTGAGATTTCCCTTGCATGGATTGGATGGCAAGAACGAGGTGTTACTGGTTCCTCATACCCACTGAATGTATACCAGCTATTATACTGAAGAAGAAAGAATAGAAAAGATGGGGGAATAATTACATCATTTAGACTTTACTGTTCAAAAAGAATTGCTTAAGCAAGAAGATAACTCAGGAGGAATAATGAAGTCTGATGCACCAGGATGTGAATATCCTAATGCAGTAAGTTTATACGAGTGGGCCCAGGTTGGGTGATCCCAAACTATTGATCTGATCAGCCCAACCATGGATGGGAGAGAAGGCATTTTTTTTCTAACCATCTATTTGTAGGACATTAATCAAAGGATTGAGACCTTCCAACATGGAAGAACCTTGAGGCATCACATCCATGACTTGCCCCAAGATCAATGGTTTGCATCTTAGAACAACCATGGGCCTGGCGCAACAGGCCTATAAATTCTACTCTCTCTTTTTTTCTGGGCAACTTCCCTACAGTTTTCATAATTATAAAATACCATAGAAAGCAATGAAATTGGAATGAGGTGCATTTGGTTTTACCTGGTCAATTGCAATAAGGACAGGAACATCTTTCACCGATGACAACTCCTGCCTCAAATAAACTACTACTCCAACTGCAGCATGTGTGTAAGCAAGCCCTGTTTGAATCAGGTAAAACAATGTAGAACCTTCAGGCATTGCCATGGAATCAACCCCTTTCATCCACCCGGCACCAGCACCCTCCCCCAACGGAATAGGATCATAGATTTGGCAAGGCAATTGTTGCAAGCGAGATTCATTGCATTTAAGAAAATCCTGGAGATGAAACATACTGCAGTAAATCAAATCAAAGCATAGCTGAAAAATGGAGCAACATCAGTTACGTGCAGAAATTCCTGTAAAGAGGATGAGAGGAAAACCAAAAAAGACTTGGATTGAGGTAGTTAGAGAGGAAATGAAGGCTCGTTCACTTATTTTTTGGTATTTCCTGATCTTATTTTCATTTATCATCCTACAAGGCACCTTATGACATTACTAGGAAGTATGGGGCTGTTAAAGAGGTTGATGATTCTTCTACAAAGGCATGGCTTGAAAAGATGCGGACACTGTTTATCAGGAAGGGATCAGGGTTCTCTTCTCGTAGTGTGATTACTGGGAATGCATATAAAGGGATTCATGAAATCAGTTTACCATTAGAACTAGATCAAAAGATCACATTTGAAGAGAAGGTCACGGCATACAACATAGATAATTTACAGAAACTAGTGGATGGCAAATTATGTGTAACATACAGAGATGGTTCAGCCACTTATGCAATTAGGGAAGGTTCAAAAGGGCATACATATTTGAAAGTTGGTCAAATCATAAACAGGCGTATTATGGACGGAGACATTATTTTCATTAATAGGCCACCTAGTACTCAGAAACAATCATTGCAAGCATTTTCTGTCTATGTGCATGACGACCATACTGTTAAGATCAATCCTCCTATTTGCACTCCCGTAGGTGTGGATTTTGATGGGGATTGCGTTCATATGCTACTTCATAAATCATATTCCAAGATAAAAGGTGTCAATTATATAAAAAATGATAGTTGACACACACATCCAAAACTAAATATACCCATTTCTCCAAGGCCCTGAACGAACCAACCTATTTGAGAAAGTAAGTCTACACAATAGAAAGGAAGAAATCAAATATATCATCCAAATTCTAAATATTTGGATTGGATATTTAAAAAAAAAAAACAGAGAGAGAGAGATATATAGAAGCTTTGGATATCATAGAAAGCCTTGCAGAAATTTTGAAGTCATACCAAAGCAGCAAGATGAGCCCCACTTAGATTTTCACATGCCTTGCTCCGTCCAATGGTATAGTCCCCAAAAGGATGCATTATGTAACTGTATAGGAGGATACATCTACATGCAAGGCTGTTTTTTGCATGACCCTGAACCTGACTCCAGGAATATCTCCAACGACATGACCTTTACGGCCAAATCCAGCAATCAAAACTTCATCCTGGAAAGGGGGAAAAAAGGAAGACAAAAAAGTTAAGGCGAACTTCCAAAAAATAATTTTTAAAAAAAAAAAAAAAAAAACAAACATGTATGGACCAATTCACACATTTTCCTCAATGTAGTTAGGGCAACCGTCATTGGGGACGAATGCTACTAACCTCTTTCCGTTCTTAATCAATTGAACTCTCGCACACTTACGGATAGCAGAGTTGGGCTGCTTAGCTTCAAATTCCGCTGCATACAAATTTATTAATGAACTTTTAATAAAAAGGTAAAGAGTGTAGTGGTGAAGGGAAATAAAATGGGTGTCAGGAAATAGATCATACATCTTCTCAAGAACGATTCCCTTGGCATGGGAAGAACCTGCAAATGGTTTCTTCCATTCATTTCCAAGATGGCTCTTCTTGTATGATTTGTCAGCCCATTTTTGTCTCCTCCTATGTGTTTTGAGCTTGCGCCCAGCTCCCATACCACAAGTCTTCCTGTCATAAACAAGATCCTATACCTTATAAGAATACATAAACACACACACACAAACACGCAAATCCTAAAAAACATGTGTTGTAGAACATGCTTAAGCAGGTCAGTGTAAGCACAAAGCACAGCCAACCCAATTATTAATTGGGCCCTATGGTTTGACAGACCCCAACCAAACCCAATTAAATCCATAGCTTGAGCTCTCCCATACCTTATAAGAACACACACACACACACACACACACACAAGCGCTAATGTATTAACTATAAATATGTAATCATACAACTACAAAAATGTCACGAAAATAAGCTCTTTGAAGAAGAAACAAGCTAGGTCCATAGTTTTTTTTTTTTTGTCTTGAGCATGATATAGAATTTTCCTACACTCAGTACTACATGCAGAAAATGTCCATGCTTTAGTATGTTTTGTGATGGACAACAACCCATACACCAAAAAGCCCCACAACAATTAATAGGAAACTTCATATACATCTGTAAAAGAAACCAAAACTACACTCCAACATGGATGGTGGCCATTGAGCAGCACACACTCAAATGCTACCAAAAAGAAAAATATAAACATTTTGGTTAGCCACTAGAAAATCTGCAACAGGTCCTGGCTTTATAATCATTGTTGTAGACACATCTGCACATGGTAGTTGATGAAAAAGTGATGAAAATGATATTGTCAAACACGTGTTGCAATTAAGAAACACATGGATATCAATAACCCCACGTCCACAAACAGTCCAAGGAGATACCAATATTCAGAGACAAGCCTCATTGGGTAGTGCGGAAGCTAGAATGGAAACCTCGACAGCCAACAACACCACCTCCTATGTCAGTGAAGTTGCGAGGCACATTGTTGAAATACGATTGCCTGCAAGGCTCATTGTTGAAATACGATTGCCGTACAAGTAGGCATCCTCTGGAATTACCAGCTATGTTAACAATTTCATGAAAGGAAAAAAAAAAAAAGAAGTGATGCCAACAATAAAAAACTGAAATTACATACTGCTTTGCTGTGTGCTGCCTTGGTATGATGTCAAGCACTCTTAAAGCTTCTTGAGAGCTCTCTGAATCATGACCTCGCAGAGCATTCGCTATGGCTTTCATTGGGATTTGAGCGGCAAAACGAATCTCAACCTTAAATGTCTTCAATTGATACGGACGTCTCGGTCTCTTCTGATCTCCTTCCCCAGGGCTGTCATTGCCACTAGGGCTGCCATTCCCACTAGTCCTGGATAAGGAACACTCACAGAGTAGACATCATGGGAGCATGTACAAAAACAGACTAAACATCAGCTCTCTCTCTCTCTCTCTCTCTCTCTCTCTCTCTCTCTCTCTCTCTCTCTCTCAAATTTGCAGCTTCAATTATCATTCAGCTTCTTTCCATACTCAAATATACTGAAAAAACTCCAATGAAATCCTTAAATTTCAACATTATAGGATCCAAATCCTCAACCAACAACAGCCCTTTCAAAAATAAATAAATATATATATAACAAAATAATAATAAAATAAAAATCCTGGCAGGTTTATCATTTGCTAGTTACATTGGGTGTTCATTAAGGCACACCGAATTCTGGCAAGAAATCCTGTGAGCGGCTAAAATTGGCAGCATTTACTGATGGCGAGTGGGTAAAACTGAGCAGTATATGCCATGGGTAGAAGTTCTAAATGCATTCATATCAAGCACCATACTCTGTCCTTAAAACAAAAAGAAAAAAAAAAGAAAAAAAAAAGGCACCATAGTCTGTCAGATTTTCAAATAACTCTCCTTTTATGCTTCTCCACCTGTCACCCACGTCTTGCAAACTTCTTCCACTATTCGCATGCATTTCCTGGGTCATATGTATTAGTATATCTCTGATATATATAATGAAATAAACCAGGGAAAAGGTCTTCACACCATTAGTTTTATGGATCACTAAAATTATGCATTATTTAAGGACATGGGAAGGCTTTTAAACTAAATGTAAGGGCATTTATGTAATTTGGAGGTGCATCTGTGTTGTCCCCCAAATCTTTTATTGGTATCATGCAAGAAACTTGCTAGAAATAACAACCTATCAACCAAAACAGTGTAGAATAATTGAAAATCTAAACAACAAAATCAATGGATATTCATCAAATAACTTGAAACACCCAAAACTCCATATCTCTCAGCACAAAAATCACTGAAAACAAGTATCCATCACACTAAACTCCCATAGATTTTCATCAAATAATCAAGAACATTTCAAAAACAAATAAAAGTAACCACATGAGATTTCCTTATATACAACAGAAAAGATGTACAAGTACTTTGTCTTTAAGTATTTGAAATTCAAAAGAACATCAAAATCACTCAATGTGCAGCAAATAATTAAAAACAGAGAAGAAAAACCAATAAATTCCACTGGGTTTTGTCCAAAAAACACCTGAAAACAAGTACACATCATCCTAATCTATCATTGATTCTCACTGCATAATCACACAAACTACAAAAATAGACAAAAGGAGAAGTATTCACATTAGATGTCCTTTTAATAACAGAAAGCCCATATAGAACTCCCATGTCTTCAAGTAATCAAAATCTGAAAAACATTAAAATCAATCAACGTGCATCAGATAACTAGAAAAAGCCCCTAATTACCTTAGTTCCAATCAAAACACCTGAAAACAAGTACCCGGCATCCTGAACTCCCATTGATTTTCATCAAATAAACACAAACTTCAAAAACTAATAAACAGAAAAGTATCTACATGACCACTCCATTTTTCAGATAATCCAAGTATGAAGAACATCTGGGTCAATACATATGCATCAAATTGCTTGAGAACATCCCAAATTCCCTTGATTTTGGTCCAAAAAAAAAATCCCGGAAACAAGTACCCATCATCCTAAATTCCCATCAATTAATATAACATGATCACATAAACTTCAAAAACTGCCAAATGCAAAAGTACCCACATGAGCTTCGCTTACATGTAACATAAATGATGTGTACAACACTCCATTAATTATGCCAAGTCCAAATAACACTAAAATCAATCAACTAGCATCAAATAACTTGAAAGTGCCCCAAATTCCATTGGTTTCAGTCCAAGATCACCCAAAAGCAACTACTAATCATCAAAAACACCCATTGATTCACATCAAGTAATCCCACAAATTTTAAGAATTGATAAATGCAAAAGCACCCACATGAGATTCCATCGTCTAAACCACAAAAAATTATAATAAATCTGCATAACACTTCATTTTTCAACCAATATGCATCAAACTGCTTAAGAACATCCCAAATTTCATTGGTTTTTCATCCCAAAACAATTGAAAACAGCCCACACATCATCCTAAAGTCACATTGATTTTCACCAAATCAAAGAAAGTTCAAAAGGAGAGAACCATATGAGATTTCCTTCTTGACAATAGAAAAAATATTACAATAGAATCCAAATGGATTCACATCAAATGATTACACAGACTTGAAGAACTGATAAATGCAAAAGCACTCAAATGAGATTCTGTTACATATAATAGAAAAAACCCACATAATACTCCTTTTTTAAACTAATCCAAATTTGATGAACATCGAAATCGAAAAATATGCATAAAATTGCTTCAAAACATCCCAAATTTCACTGATTTTCCAAAAAGCAAAAAAAAAAAAAAAAACAACAACTACACATCTACTAAAATCAAATTGATTTTCACCAAAAAAAATCAAAGAAACTTCAAAAACAGAGATACCCATGTGAGATTCCCTTCTGTAAACAGAAAACTAATTGCAACAAAATCCAAACAGATTCATATGGGTGTAAAAAATTTATATATAAAAAAAATCCAGCCAAACCATACTAAATCCTCATTGATTTTCACCAAATAATAAATAAATTTAAAAAAGAGGTACGCCCATATGAGAGTATAAGAGAAAAATAATCTGCAATAGAATCCAAACCGATTCAAATCTAAATTACCACAAATAACCACACAGACTTCAAGAACTAACAAATGCAAAAGCACCCCACATGAGATTACCTAAAATATAACAAGGGAGGAAGAAGTATATGAAATGGGGGAATTTTCTGTTAGATAGCTTCAAGCTTTCAGTTAACAATGGTGAATCTATGCTATTCTGGAAAGATGAAGGGCTAGGGAGCTATCCTCTAGCAGTCAAGTTGACAATGGACCGGGTCCGTACCCGGGCCCGGCTAAGAGACATGGGTCATTTTGCACACGAGCTTGATATCAAGGTCCGTCTTGCACATGAGTGTGTGATCCAGTCCATCGATCTTGAGAATCCCACCATGTAGATGCCTTGGCCCTAAAATCGGGATCGCCCTCACAAATGGACAGCATCATCAACAAAAACGTCTAAAGTATAGCTGAGATGTATGTGTGGGGCTAGTTACAGAGGGCCATCCTGATGTATGAGTTTCATTAGAGCATCGTCTTTCAAATCCAGATTGAAGATTGAGGGTGGGGGAAAGAGAAGCTCACCTATTTGAAGATGATGCTCGGCAACGACACTCGATGGAAGATGATGCTCGGCAACGACGCTCGACGGAAATGGCCTTCGAAAATGATTTTGGATGGAAGATGAAATGGCGCTCATCAGAAATCCTCTTTTGGATATGATAATGAATTTAAATCCGAATTCCGTGAGTTTTCCATTAATTATAACACAATTTATATTAACAGTCGTATATGCATGGGACCATTTTCTGGATGGTTATGATTATATATAATAAAATTATAAACATTTACCATTTACAACTAGACCGATTATTTGGATGGTCTGGATAACTCTAAATCTTTGCCACTATTGTTATGAATAAGTCACCATTATTTTAAATCAAATACAAAACTCACATTATTTCAAAACAAATTCAAAACGGTAACTTGATCTTTGGATCTGGTATGGCTTTGTGGGCCCCACCATGATCGATTTGTTTCATCCATGCCGTCCATCCATTTCTTAACATAATTTTATTATTTATGACAAAAAATGAGGCTGAACTAAAGCTTGGTTGGACCACACAATGCGAAAACAATAGTGAATTGCACGTCCACCGTTAAAAAATTGGTTTCACGACAGCTTATTTGGTTTTAGCTGCAACTAAAATCCGTAGCTAAAATGGCAACTAAAATCCGTAGCAAAACCTTCCAAGATCCGCCGGCTTCGCCCTATTTTTTGGTATCTTGCGCAGGTGGTAGACTCTCAGGAGTTTCGACTCCTGGTCAAGGGTTCGAGTACCCATAGGTGGTGAAATTCCACTAGCGTGAGTGTGTGGGGTGTGTGCGCATGTAAAAAAAAAAAAGTATTATATTTATATAGAACACCATCATTGGGTGCTTCATAACGTATACTGTCCATATTTTTAAGCATATAGTATGGGAGATGAGTTCTCAAAAAATATTGGTGTTTGACACGCATCATGGGGGGCCCGCGCAGCTCCACCTCATGGGAACTTTCCATGAGGTCGACTGCATAGAACCGTTTCACACACACACACACATAGAGAGAGAGAGAGAGAGAGAGAGAGAGAGAGAGAGAGAGAGAGAGAGAGAGATGCTCACCTGCCCACCTTTTTACTTTTGCACACGTGTCGTGGGCACATAATTTGGATGGTCCATGTAATGCAACACCCCTCGAAACTTTTTGGGCACAAATTTTGGCATGATCCAAAACTCTAGTGGGCCATAGCAAAGAGAAATGCAAATCAAGGGAAGAAATTGTTTTCTTTTGCCATGGCCTGCCAGAGTTTTTTATCAGGCCAAAAGTTGGGATTGTGAGGTTTCAAGGGGTGCCGCATCACATGGACCATTCAGATTATGTGCCCACGACACGTATGTAAAGGTGTGCATGGGTGCTCACATAAGAAGGTATGCAGGTGAGCATTCCTCTCTCTCTCCGTGTGTGTGGCCTTTCTTAAGTGTTTGGCTATTTTATGTAGAGGGGTGTGAATAAGTAGCTTTTGATATATTGCTTGTAATGCCGTGATGATCATGTCACATTCATTCCCTACATATATTAGGTTTAAAGGAAACAGTAGTGAATCGTATAACTAGAACACACACACACACACACACACACACACACACACAACAAGTCTGAATTAGTGAAACCACAATCTCTTACTTCCCTATATGGCTGCAACTTAAGTGCAGGTCAACCTTTAGCTCACACGGTCTATCAAAGTCCTTGGTTTGGGTTTGGGTTGAAAAATATGAATCCTTTTAATTAATTCAGCTTGATCAAGTTTAGCTCACACGGATCCTTACTCTTGCTCCGGTGGTAGACTCTAAGGAGTTTCAAGACCCGGTCAAGGGTTCGAGTATCCCTAGGTGGTGAAATGCCACTAAGGCGTGAGTGTGTGGGGGCGTGAGCGTGTAAAATAAAATAAAATAATAAAAAAAAGGGTCAGCCCTGACAGGTTGAATTAATATACCTCACATTTCAATTTCTATGCCAAAACACTACAAATAAAATAAATAAATAAATAATTTAATTAAATTCAACGATCGTATGGTGGTTTTCCGACGGCTAAAAGCCGTCGACGAATCACAAAAAGCTGTTCACAGCAGCCACCACCAAAAAAAAGTGCTCCTATGGGGCCCATCGTAATACACATTAAGGCTCAAGTGAACCACACCATAGTAAAAAAATAGAGATTTGTCTATGGTGTGATCAACTTGGGGCTTCAATCTACCTCCTTTATGGGATCATGGCCTAAATTGTACTGTCAAAATGGATGGACAGAGTGGATAAACCTCACGATGGGCCCCACGAGCCCCCTGACAGGGCCGTCCACCTTCGTCGGTGCCAAAAAAAAAAAGAAAAAAAGAGAGCCCGTGATATATATATATTTTTTTTATCATCATGGGCTCCAAGGTCTCTCTCTCACACAGTTATACACGCTCTCCTCTCATCTTTCCTAACCTTCCAAATAGGAAAAAAATGCGTTCTTTGGCTGGAAAAGGTTCTCTCTCATTTCTGGGGTTTAGCTTCTTATCATCTTTGATCCATTAGGAGTTTGACAAGAAAGAAAGGATTTCCACGATCTGTTAGGAATTCGACAGATGGGAAAGGATTTTGAGATATTTTACGGTTTATTCACCTTATTTTCTATTCTAGGGGTTGTTGTGGGATTCGAGAATGAAATCCATTGGGATTTGAGGGATTCTTGGGTTCTCCCTCAGATCTAGCAAATTTCTGAAGAGAGCTAGAATCTATAGCGAAAAGGGAAGGGATTTTGGCTTCCCTATGTTCGATCTGCAAGAGAAAGGATTCTAGGGTGTCAATTTGAAGGGAAGATTGAATTTTTTTTAGTTTCTTTATTGAAAGAAGATATTCAATGTTTTTACTCTGATGTCCTCCACAACATACACTTCTTCAGCTCTTAACACTGTTGCTTTGAATTTTTAATTGTTGCCATCTAATACTCAATTTAATTAATTTTTCCATGCAGCCGATTACTTTCAAGGCATTTCTTTTGATATTGTATCATCCTTTCATGTATGTATATTTATTTGCCAAGATTCGCCTATGTATGCTTGAACAGCTTGTTCTTTTATGAACTTAACCATGTATTGATCTAAAGTTTACATGCCAACCTTTAAATGTTTGCAAGACACTTTCTTTTCTTTTTTCTTCAATTCTCTTCTTCTTCTTCCTCTTTTTTGTCTTAGATGTCATGAATATTTGCTTGGCTTCTATTGGCAGCAAGTCTGAAGTGGGCGTAATGGGTATCCTATTGTCCATTGCCAAAACCTAGCACATATTGGATGAGATGCCCAAATTTCAGTATAAAAAAGTTCTGTAAGTCCACAAAATACATTAAAATATGTTAACAAACATTTCTAACTACTTCAAATTAGGGCTAATAATAGGTGAATTTGGAGGTTTTAAGTGAGTTGTGCTCCGAAATGAAACCCATATGTATTGGGCGATACTTATTGGTTTCGGATGCTACTCCAAATCTTTCTTGGAGTCATGGCAGCAGCTGGTTAACTAATGTAGTGCCTGATGTTCTCTTCTTCTTTTTTATCGTGATTTCCTCGTATATCCATGTGTGTCGTTATTCTGTATCTAATGGCATGAAGCAATGCTATCAGCTTTCCTGTCCTGTTGATTTAGTGAAATGCTTCAGCTTCATTCAGTAGCCCCAACTTAGAGAAGTAAAAGGTAGGCTGGTTGTGTATGCACCGGAATTTTGATAGAAAAACCATGTCGGATTGTACTGGTAGTACAGCTTAGCTTATGTATACAAACTTGATCACGGTTTGATGGTGAAGACCAAAGACAAGCTTACATTGTGGCCAGCCCACTTGCACCAAGAACTAGACATGCCAATTGTATTTCACCCTAACGTTTCCTAGCCTAGTAAATCTTGGAGCAGCTTCTTGATGATCCTTTACCTCTTTATATGGTGGTGTTTAAACAATTGCTAGAACTAAGCATATAGTTGTGTGGCGAATTTGATCAGTTTACTTTGAATACTTTGAAAATCAACTAATCTGATGTCAAGAAAAAAATAAATGCAAATGATCAAAGAAAGAGGGGAACAGAAGCATCATTGCTAACTAGTCTCCTTTGATGCATAATTTGAGACCTGTTAATCTGTCTCCCCAACCAGACTCCACACACTTCCAATTTCATTGCCTGAACCAGTATTCCCTCTCCATTCCCAATTTCTGATGTGGTGGCTCCTCCACCGGTGAATCTTCCACTCCCTTCCCCTGCCTTTCTGGGGGCCCTGGCTCTCAAAATGATAGGATATATGCACCTGGAAGCTCAACCTATCCAGCCCCTGCCACCCCCAAAGAAGCTTGAAATTCAACAATCAGATCATCCTGATTAACAGGTTGAACGTTGTTCAGCTGCTAGACCAACAGGTTTTTATTGCACTGCACCTGTTCCCCACTGCTGACAGGGCGCTGTAAAAGCTGTTGGTAAGTGGACTCTCTAGTGAAGCTTTGTAGATGATCCACAGTGGCTCAGAAATCCTCAGAAATCCTTTCTATCCAGAGTATGAGAGCTGCTGCTAGCCAGATGGGTCCCAGGATCAGCAAATCCCCTTTGCAGGTGATCCACAGATGCCTGAGCAAGAGCATTACCATTCTAGAATAATCTCGTACATCTAGGAACAGTGTCAGGGCCTGCACTCTTGAGAATCACTGTCACAGCAAACACATTTGGACGCTATGTGTATGCCTGCCTATTGAAGAACCACATCAACCAGCACGCCTTGTGCATAACCTTCCATAAGAACACCACCAGCTTCTGTGGAATATACTTATTACAGGCCCAGCGTGTCCACGACTAGATAAGACGCTTAGCCCGAACATGCTCCTAACCAGACTTTAGGGAGAACTTACCTGAAGATTTCAAGGCCCATATGAATCAATCATCCCTGTCCATGACCTTTATATTTTTCCCCTGAATGCACTGAAGAATGTCAGCCGGCACTGCATCCTCAAGATCCAAGAAGTTCCAAGCTCCATCCTGAACCAAAAAATAGCTACTATGGCATCCTGGAGATGTTCCGGGATTCTAACTTCATTCGCACCAGCCAAAAGCCCAAGTCCTGTCAAATTTTGAGACCAAAAATCCATCTCACACCGGAAAACCATCAATCTAAAATGTTGAAAGGTAGTCAGAAGCTTCCAGGCTAGGTCCTTCCACAACTTCAGTCCCCCCAGCCTAAGAGATACGATCAGTTTTGATAAATTTGTTAAGATACTTGACCGTAAAAAGCTTTGCCCAAAGAGATTCACACAACGATAAGTTCCAACACATCTTAATGCGGAAGCTTTGCATCACATCCTCCAACCTTCTTACCCCTAAGCCTCCTTCTGACGTTGGAAAGAAGATTCTAGCCCATTTAACCCAATGCCTGTTTTTCTTGCCCTCTGATTCACTCCAAAAGAAATCCAAGACCACTACCTCCATTTTTTTATGGATGAATATCGGGATTTTAAAAGCAACCAAGACATGCATAGGATAGCTAGTTAGCACATACTTGATGATTAGTGTAATTCTCCTCACCAACGACAACAGCTTCACTTTCCATCCTTTGATTTTTCTTGGTCATCTGAACAAGGAAGAGCGAGTGGCTAACCCGAAGCCTCCCCTTCAAAAGAGGAACCCCCAGATAGGACATGGGCAAGGCGGTCTGCTTGAAACCTGTCAGTTGAGTGATGCTCTGAGCATGAGAGCCTATCACCTTGTCGAATGATAATAAGTAGCTTTTCCTTGCACTAATCCTTTGTCCTGATGCCTTCTCACAATTCACTAGAAATTTCTTCATTTCCTAAACCAGGGATTACCTGCCATTGAGAAAGAATCATGTCATCAGCAAAGAGAAAATGGGATATCAAAGGGCATAATCAGGGCAGGTGGAATGGTTAGCATGCACCGGATATCATGAGGTTTCTGACTCCCCTACTCAGAACTTTTGTTGTTAGGATAAATATGCTAGAAGAAATCAGATCACCTATCAAAGTCTTCGGAAGGACATGAAGAAACCTATAGCTCGACCATTAATAATAATACAAAACCAACAGTCATTCCAACGCCTTTCCATCATATCTATGCAGCCCTGAGCAAAGCCAAACTTTTGGAGGACTAAGGAAATGAAGCTCCATTCAAGCAGATCATACGCCTTTTCCATATTCAGCTTCAAGATGAGATTATCCCCACAAACCTTCTGGTCAATTTCATTCACCATTTAACTAGTTATATTAATGTTCTTAGCAATCAATCTTCCTTGAACAAAAGTTCCATGTTCTTCTAAGATGATATGGGGAAGGATGCTTGCTAATTACATAGCAACAATCTTAAAGAAAACCTTGTATATGCATTTGCAAAGACTTATGGGACTGAAGTCTATTAGATACTCCGGGTTAGCTGTTTTCAGGACCAAGCAAATCAATGTGCATAAAAAGGACATGAAGATTGGACCACCTGAGAAAAATTTGCAAGCATCAATAGAGATATCCTCTCTAACAATATCTCAAGCATGAGTAAAAGAAGCTTCCGGAGAAGCCATCTGATGCAGGACATGAAAATTAAACATGATATGCAAGATCTTAGACTTTAGATTATACTAATTCAGAAACAATCACATGAAATTCCACATCCCACACAAAAGTTCAAACATTCAAGCAAGGGGAATTTGTGCGGGTCCAGGCTTGCACAGGCTAGGGTTAGATCAGTAAAATTATAGAACAAACGATACTCAAAGGGAAGTAAAAAATCATTCACACATGCACAGCAATCAGTCCCTAATCCAAGGGATTCACTAATTCCAATTCAGAGAACCCTAGGGTAAAAAAAGGGACAAATAAATTGAAAGTAATGCAATCTATAGATAGGGTTAGAGAGAATAGGTATGAGAGGAGTAAAATAGGTGGAAAATCTGAACATGGAGATAGTCCCCGCCCGCGGACAGCGGGCCATGCCTATCGCACGTGCGAGGGGGCGCCAAACGCGGAAAACGCTTCCTTGGCTCTGGTCGGCCAGGGGAGAGCTTCAAAACCCCGAAGTTTCGTGTCGATCGGATGCACGGTCTGTGCGTGGTACTCCGCCGAAGTTTCAGCCATCCTACAGGGCCAGAATCTGGAATTTTGCTATAAAGAGGAAAACCGTTGCAATAAAGGACAGATTTGAAGCGCGGATGGTGGTAGGAGATGAGAATTAGAGATGGTAGAGGACGGAGGCGAATCAGGATCGATGTAGCTTTGCACCACGGTAGTTAGTCCTTCGATGAAGGGAGAGCTTCGCACCCAATTGGATTTTCACAACTCGAGAACTCAGAAGAGTAGAAAAACGCAGAATTTTTATTAAGCTTCAATCAATAAAAAAGCTACAAGGGGCGCCTATTTATAAGAAAAAACTTATACCCCAAAACTCGCGCCATGTGCGCAACCTATTACTTGGCGATGAACTAAACCAAAATAAAAACTTATCAAAGAAATTTAAAGCGTCCATGATACTCTAAATAACATTAATAAGAAAAATCTAAAATATAAGATTAATCCGACTAGTGGGTCACGATCATGAGATCCCATGATGGGCTTTACTTGACTACCGGGTCCACTCCAACGAGCCAAAACTCAGTCTTCTAGTTAGGAGGCCCTCCCTGGATGTCATCATCGATCCAGATCGATGGTGGGACCCTCCTCCTCCTTACGTACGTATGTAGGGGGCGGCATGCTTGCCCGTGCGCGCTTGATGTCCCCATCAACTCTCCCCAGCTGCGAAGATTTCGCCACTGGCGAAATAAAACTCCTGAAACACTCCAAGATGTTAGGGTCAAGTCTCTGAAACTCCTCCTCAGTGAGCCACATGCTGTTTGAAGCTGGGCGTGACTTCCATTTAACCAGGTACTTCTGGAATCTGCCGTCCAACGTTGAAACTATCTAATGGTCCAAGATATCCTCTATTACCTCTTTGGGAGTGGGAAGGGCAGGTATGAGAAATAAAGGCTGAGAAGATGGGTTGAGACGGGTAGGTATAGAAGGTAGAGGTTGAGAAAATGGGTCGGGAAAGGTAGGTATGGGACGTGGTAGCTGGGAAAATGGGTCAGGACGGGTAGGTATGAGAGGTAAAGGCTAAGAAGATGGGTCGAGAGGGGGCCATGGATCAAGGGAAAGATCTGGGGAATCAGGATGGTTAGGTGATAGGCTGGACAATGTATCAGTGGTCCCCTGAAATGCAACTAGATCTTCCTCGTTGAATGTGGAACTACTTCCCATGGAAGGTGGAAGATCTACCACATACGCATTGAGACCGTTTCGTTTTATAATTTTAAATGGTCCAGCGCTACGCGCATGTAATTTACGAACGGCTCCTTGAGGGTACTGCTCCGGCCTAATGCGGACCATCACAGAGTCCCTTACTTTGAATTCCTTGAAACGTTTATGTTGGTCTGCAGAAAGTGTGTAATGTTCATTACTAGTCATGATCTTCTGCCTGATTTCTTGATACCATGAATGAATGTGATGCGCAAAAGACTCTGACGGCCTATGGGACAACGACATAGGGACAAGATCAATAGGTTTCCTAGGTTTATAACCAGTAACGACTTCACAAGGACTTAGATTTGTGGTCCTATCGACAGAACTATTAAACGCAAACTCGGCTATAGGTAGTATGGTGTCCCATGTTTTGGTGTGCCCTATATCCATCATAGGGGAAACTCATCCGGTATATCATCAGGAAAGACATCACGAAACTCATCCACTACCAGAATGGCCTCAGTGGGTAACACTACACTAGCTTCTGGTGCACTTTTCCCAATGGTGGGGTTTGTCCTAGCAGATGTCTCTAGTTGGGTATTGCCCACATTAAATTGCTCAAAGTATTGGTCTTTATGTTGTTCCCAATGCTTACCCAAAGACTCAAACTGCTAGGACAGCTTGTTTAGTGACTCTTGCAAATGTTCCATGTTTTTTTTTATATTATTTTTTAAAAAATAAAAATAAACAACCTAGTTTCTAAAAACGAAAAAGGAAAGTTTCTAAAAACAAATTAGAGAAGTTTCTAAAAAATAAATTAGGAAAGTATCTAAAAAAAAACAACCTAGTTTCTAAAAAAAAGGAAAGTTTCTAAAAATAGAAAGTAAGTTTCTAAAAAAAGAAAAAGGAAAGTAAACTAGTTTCTAAAAAAAGAAAAATGAAAGGAAATTAGTTTCTAAAAACAGATTTAGAAGTTTATAAACCTAGAAATAGAAAGCAAAGTTAATTTCTAAAATAATTCAAATAAGGGGATAACAGAAAATTTCAGCAGCTTATGTCAGGGTTTATGGACCTCTAAACAACCATATATGATGAGAATTGATGCATAATGGACATAAACAACTAAACCCTAAACACGTAATGCATTCCCCTATAAGAACCCTAGGCTCTGATACCAAATTTGATGTAGGACATGAAAATTAAATATGATATGCAAGATCTCAAGCTTTAGATTATACTAATTCAGAAACAATCACATAAAATTCTACATCCCACACAAAAGTTTAAACATTCAAGCAAGGGGAATCTCTGCAGGTCCAGACCTACACAGGCCAGGGCTGGATCAGTAAAATTATGGACCAAACGATACTCAAAGGGAAGTAAAAAAATCATCCACACAAGCATAACAATCAGTCCTTAATCCAAAGGATTTACTAAATTCAATTCATAGTACCCTAGGGTAAGAAAAAGGGCAAATAAATTGAAAGTAATGCAATCTAGGGTTAGGGTTAGGGAGAATAGGTATGAGAGGAGTAAAATAGGCGGAAATCTGAACCTGGAAATAGTCCCCGTGCGCGGACAACGGGCCAGGCCTGTCGCACGTGCGAGGGGGCGCCGAACACAGAAAGCGCTTCCTTGGCTCTGATCGGCCAGGGGAGGGCTTCAAAACCCCCAAGTTTCATGTCGATCAGATGCGCGGTCTGTGCGTGGTACTCCGCCGAAGTTTCAGCCATCCTGCAGGGCCAGAATCTGGAATTCTACTGTAAAGAGGAAAACTGTTGTAATAAAGGACAGATTTGAAGCGCGGATGGTGGTAGGAGATGAGAATTAGAGATGGTAGAGGATGGGGGCGAATCAGGATCGATGTGGCTTTGCACCACGGTAGTTAGCCCTTCGATAAAGGGAGAGCTTCGCACCCAATTGGATTTCCACAACTCGAGAACTCAGAAGAGTAGAAAAACGTAGAATTTTTATTAAGCTTCAATCAATAAAAAAGCTACAAGGGGTGCTTATTTATAAGAAAAAACCTATACCCCAAAACTAGTGCCATGTGCGTAACCTATTACTTGGCGATGAAGTAAACCAAAATAAAAACTAATCAAAGAAATTTAAAGCGTCCATGATACTCTAAATATCATTAATAAGCAAAACCTAAAATATAAGATTAATTCGACAAGTGGGCCACAATCATGAGATCCCATGATGGGCTTTACTTAACTCAGTCTTCTAGCTAGGAGGCCCTCCCTGGATGTCGTCATCGATCCAGATCGATGGTGGGGCTCTCCTCCTCCTTGCATACGTACGTAGGGGGCGGCGTGCGTGCGCATGCGCGCATGATGTCCCCATCACCATATGGCATGGAGTACTATCCACCGCGATAGACAAAACCGCTTCTCCAACTTCTTCCAAAAGAGGCGAAGGCATAGAAGGGCCTCATTCATTTGCCCTGTCACCAACCTTGGAACACAATCAAGGATATTCCCCACTTCAATGCCTTCCAAATAAAAGATTTTCTTAAAGCGTTTCAACTTCCAATGCAATATCATCAATAGACTCAAGGATGACGACTGCCTTTGTCTTAATTCTCCACACCATGGATCTACACCTTTCTACAATCGAGCCATAGAAAAATCTAGTGTTGCAGTCTCCCTCTTTTAGCCATATATTCCTAGCTTTTTGTTTCCAAAAGATTTCCTCTTGAAGTTGCACTTTTGATAGTGGGTCTTGGCAAGCTCAAGTTTTTTGCAATCTTCATCTGATCTCGATCTGAGAAACCCCGATTAACATCAAGTGTGGGCATCTACTCCATGGTTCTGAATGATGGTATCGGTCACCGTATTGACCTGGCGGAAAATTGATATGAACAACGTCACTTATTGGTATTGAGGCCATATTGGGCCATATCGGCCTGTATTGGTCAGAATTTTTTTAAAGCAAAAAAAAAAAAATGCGGAAATATATTAGAAAATAGGAAAATTGAGATTTTCAAGAATCTATCTTTTTTTGTGTGTTTTGACAATGTATTGAATGGTGTATCGCACCGTTCTTTGGTAACAATGTTATCCTAACAGGTTAACCTACTATAAGGTGTGGTGTTGATTTTATTTTATTTTCTATAAATTGTTGATATGCGTCAGAACTTGATATCATATATTGCTTATATGATTATCTATTAACTAATATAATTTTTCTAAATTTATTTAAAAAACAGAAAACACCCAAAAAGTAACTCTTTTTTTTTTTTTAAAGATGAGCATTTTATTGAAAGCCAAATTTATATTTTAAAAAAAAAAGAAAAAAAGAAAAGAAAGCTACTCCATAGTAGCTAGAAACCCCCAAAACAAAGAGAAGAACTGCATAACCCAATCTCTAAACAAAATTAGAACCCTCGAAAACACCCCCGCCTTGGAAACTCTACAATTGTGGAAACAACAGTTGTTTCTTGCTGCCCAAACTGCCAAATGGACCGCCATAAGGATAATCCTCCACTTCTTTTTCCCTAGGGCTACTCAAAAAATTAACTTGAAACTAGAAAAAAATGTAGAATTTTTTTTTTTTTTAAATCAAGGCATGTGTGAAATAATTAGATCCATAGTCTTCTAATACTCCTCATGCATCATAACAAGAATTTATAAAATTAAAAAATAATAATAATAATAAATTAAAATAAAAGTTAAAAAACGACTTCAAAACTTTTTTATGAAATTTTTAGAAAAAACATGTGTAAATAAAAAAGAAATTAAAAAAAAAAAAACTCAAATCTTCAACAAATCAGTAGATCCATATTCTAATATTCTTCAAGAATCAGAAAAATAAAATAAAAACTAATTTAAAAATCTTTCTGAAAATTTTAAAAAATACCTGTGTAAATAAATAAATAAATAAATAAAAGAAAAAAGAAAAGGCCCCAAATCTCTAATAAATCAGCAGATCCATGGTCCTCTAATACTCCTCAAGGTCATAACAAGAATTGGAAAAAAAAAAAACTAATTTAAATTTGTTTATAAAATTTTCAGAAAATACCTACATAAATAAATAAATAAATAAACCTCCAAATCTTCAACAAATCCATAGATCCAGTCTTCTAATATTCCTCATGCATGACAATAAAAATCAGTAAAAAAAAAAAAAGTACTTAAAAATGTTTTTCCTAAAATTTTCAAAAAACAACTACATAAATAAATAATTTTCAAAAAAAAAAAGGGAAAACACCTCAAATCCAAATCAAATCCACCAATATTTAATCGAAATAATTTATATTGTTGTTTCGATGTGATTCCAGATTGAAAAAGCAACAAAAAAAAAAGTATTTTTTTTTTTACCTTTTCTACGATTTTTGTAAAACCGCACCCGGGAGGTTCAATTCTTTGATTTGATGAAAAAAAAAAAAATGTTTCGATCTTGAAATTTGATCTAGATTTGGTTGGAAATGCCTTTAAAATAATCCCGCTCTATAAAAAAAATTAAAAGGAAAAGAGGGGGGAAAAACAAAACAAAACAAAGAAAACCTTTTTTTTTTTTTATAGTCATCTTTAGGCTATCAAATATCAATGTTAATACAGCTCGATACGGAAAATATGGGCCAATGCAGCACCATTTTTTTCAAAACGGGAAGGTCACAATGTCCCTTTAAGTTCTATATATCCTTGATATCATAGTCCAAAGACAGAACACCATTCCTAGATCAAGCTAACTACAACCTTATGCCTTCCTGCAATTGTCCTTTTGAGAACGTTTGAGTGAGCCATATCAATAATTGACTCTTGAAGAAATATTCAACACTTACGAGGTGCAAATCTTCGTGTTGAACTTTGAATCTGTGAGTTCATTGTATCCTAAAGACAATTTGTCATCTCCTTTCTTTTGCACTTGGAATACCCAACAATCGCAGCAAATCTGTCTTAAGATATTGACTATTCAAGTCAACACTTGAACCCACAAATCTGTTTTTTTCCTTTTTTAATTTCTTCATTTCTTCCATTGCGTGCTACTCCCCATATTCCAACAATTATGAATAGAATGAGGCTACCTTGCCACTCTAGTTTTGTTACTCTTTATGAATTGAATCAAATTATTGCAATTCAGTTCACAGAGCATCCAAAAACAGCTAGATGTTTCCTTTTCCAATAATTTACATATTCCAATTCTTTTGAATATCCAACCAATCTAATCACTATCTTTCCTTTTCAAGAAAATTGAATCATAAATGTGAGACTCTAAACCAAAATGCTGAAAACTTAAATCATTGTTTTAATTAGACCCAAAATCTAGAAGAGAAGATAGTGTCTGAATAAACATCATGGACATACCAATTCATTTCAACAACAAACTAAGCAGTGGAGTCCAGAGGAGCATCAGAGATCGTCTCACAAGTCATGTTAATGGCACGGTCTTCGAACCTGAAAGCAGCTCCGTTACTGACGGAAGATGTGACTGAATTTCTGCTCTTACCTGTAGATTATAGTATGTGGATCATTGAATGTGATTGATCATGGAAGCTTTCTCTTGGAGTTGCATTGCACCAATTATCAGCTGAGAGTCTACCTCAATCCACAGTTTCTCAATAAACCATAATCTTCAATGCTGCAAATGGTTCTCTTTCTTGGAGACATTGAGAAGCCTCCTCAAGGAAAACATAATTAGATTGAAATTGCCTTCAAGAAGACATGAGAGACCAATGTTACCTAAATCACCAATCACCTTATGTTTACCGTTCCAAATCCCATGATCCGGATTTTGGGTCATTTGCAACCTGGATGCTACTCTTACCGATCCGAAACTATGGTTATATACTCCCAGTGTGGATTGAGTCGTAATGTCAATATACATTGAGAACGTAGAGATTTATACTTGTATTATGGATGTGAGACCAATAATAATAATACCATCATTTTATACATAAATTAGAATATTGATTCATATATTAAACTGTACACGTACCTAGTGTATGTACTGGGGTGACCCAAATGATCTTACCCTAGTGTACCACATATTGGAGGTAGCAGTGTACCATATACCTGTTCCAGCATCACATAGAGCAACCTGAGATCCAGTTAACCTTGGGAACCAGACCTCTCTCAAACTGGAATGTTGAAGTTTTTTTCCTTTGCTTGTAATGCCTTTCTGAATCACCTGCAATCCTGGTGACGACAACTATACATTTGTTGGTATGCATCAAGAAATTATGCTGATTCCATTAGATTACATGCCTTCTAACTGACTTAGCATTTGGAGGTTCTGATTGCAGCTCCAAAACAGGACAAATCCAAGACCTATCCAAATTGAGAAAGTTAAAATAACTCAAGTTGTACTCATCCA
This sequence comes from Magnolia sinica, assembly GCF_029962835.1. Lineage (NCBI taxonomy): Eukaryota > Viridiplantae > Streptophyta > Magnoliopsida > Magnoliales > Magnoliaceae > Magnolia > Magnolia sinica. The sequence continues at coordinate 86,628,996 of NC_080578.1, read as the reverse complement.
TCGTACACATGGAATAAATTCCTACCAATCCGGATCATCCAACTAATGTACCCCAATTTGGATGGAGCTTGGCACCAAAGATGCTCTAACTTGGTGATCACAAGCATCACATTGGCGACTATCACATGGAAGTTTGAAAGAAAATGATCAGCACTCCAAATTCACAGAGATTAAGTCAGTTAAGATCATCCAAACAGTGTGACTTTCATGATGTCCTCTATCTACAGTGAGACCTACAATTTGGAAAGTCCAAGACTGGATCAGTTGCCACACTTGAGAGAGGTCCAGTTCCCAACCATCTACCATATTTCGTCACTCTCCAAACCCTTCAAGCAATGCATCTCTTCATTGATTAATCATAACTCCCATTCCCTTCATCTCTTCATTCTCAGATCTTGTGGTTTGCATCACGAAAACTATGTAGTTAAATTTTTTGGATTTATTGCAATTGGTATTGATCTTCAATCCTAGTAGGATCACAGCTCTATACTTCTGATCTAGCTATTACTTGACCTATTATGACATTATGTTAGTAAGTCTTAAAACTACATTGTAATCATCTAGTATGAGATTAGGTCATCATTACCATAAAGCAAATAGTCATCAGTTATCAACTTACTATACTTATGAGCCTTCCGCACAAAGTTAACCAGTTAATGGAGCCATAGTTATAAAACCCAGTGACTCAACTCAAAACTTGGCCTAATCAACTCAACTCGAGATATTTGAGTCTCTTGGAAACTTGCTAATGAGCCTGAATTGGTCAGGACTCGACAAGACACATTGAGTTGACACAAAAACTCGGTCAGCTCAACGTGACTTGGAAACTGCGTGTGCACGCAGGTGGGGTCGTCTCACAAGCAATGCACTACCAGTGTGCTATGACACGTATTTGTGTTTGAATGAGAGTATTTAAAAACTATGTTATTTTCAAATATACCACATACGCTGGATACTTCTAAACTTAAATATCGAGTCAAGTCAACTAAAGACTCGCTGAGTCTTCGAGTTGACCCGACCCAGCTAGATATTGAGTAGAGTTGAGTCAAGTTAAGTTTTTGAATTATCGATGGAGCAAGGGTTATATCGCTAGTTCTGGTAAGATGAGGCCACCAACAAAAAATGTTTTTTGGATTTATTGCAATTCGTATTGATCTTCAATCCTAGTAGGATCACAGCTCTATACTTCTGATCTAGCTATTACTTGACCTATTATGGCATTATGTTAGCAAGTCTTACAACTACATTGTAGACATCTAGTATGAGATTAGGTTAGCATTAACATAAAACAAATAGTCATCAGTTATCAACTTACTATACTTATCAGCCTTACGCACAAAGTTAACCAGTTAATGGAGCCATAGTTATAAAACTCAGTGACTCAACTCTAAAACTTGGCCTAATCAACTCAACTCGAGATATTTGAGTCCCTTGGAAACTTGCTAATGAGCCTGAATTGGTCAGGACTCAACAAGACACATTGAGTTGACACAAAAACTCGGTCAGCTCAACGTGACTTGGAAAACGCGTGTTCACATTGAGTTGACACAAAAACTCGGTCAGCTCAACGTGACTTGGAAACCGCGTGTTCACGCGGGGGCGTCTCACAAGCAAGTGCACTACCAGTGTGCTATGACACGTATTTGTGTTTGAATGAGAGTATTTAAAAACTATGTTATTTTCAAATATACCACATAGGCTGGATACTTCTAAACTTAAATATCTAGTCAAGTCAACTAAAGACTCGTTGAGTCTTCGAGTTGACCCGACCCAGCTAGATATTGAGTAGAGTTAAGTCGAGTTAAGTTTTTGAATTATCGATGGAGCAAGGGTTACATCGCTAGTTCTAGAAAGATGAGGCCACCAACAAAAATGTTTTTTCTTTTTCTTTTTTTTAAAGGAAATATCCTAATTAATTTGTCTAAAAAAATCTACAAATTAGAGCTAGAAAACTAATGAATGAGTAATTGGGTTATTTCACGGAATATTGCCTAAATTTGGAATGAAGCAGCTTGTGCAGTTCTCACTGACCATTTAGATGTCTTCACAAAATGTCGCGTGCAGGAAAGCTTTCAAGAAGATATTGGAAGATGCATATAGATATTCTTACAAAGTGCAGCATGTAGGAAAGCTCTGAAGAAGATATCGGACGACCAGCAGCAACATTCATTACAGCAAGTAAAATGAGCTGATGTTCAATTGGTGTTCAACAAATCACCTCTCCTTCGCCCTAGGGGACAAATTTATTAAGCATTCCAAGGTATTCTTGACCTTTTCACCCTCTGTGAGCAAGCCCACTAACATAGATGTAGTGGATGCATCCGTAGAAAAATGTTTTTTAGCCATTTCACCAAGAAGTTGCATTCCCTTGACGGTCTCACTGTTTTGTAGAAAACCCCTAATTAAAGCATTGAAGGTGACACTGTCTGGTTGGCAACCCTTCTCTTCCATTTGCAAGAATAATCCATTAGCTTCCTCCATAAGCCCTTCTTTACAGAGCCCAATGATTAATGTGTTGTATGTCCTCATCATGTCCCTCCCTGCATCAGTATATAAACCTATACCAAGGAGATCGGAAAAGCTTCTCACATGAAGTTTGCAAATTGACAATGCATAAACAAGTGGGCTACTTTTAACTACTCAAAAGTTAGATGAATTGCCCATATCTAAGACATCACTATACCAACATCAGAAGGCCACGAATGCACAGAAAATTGGAGAAAAATCAAGCTGCCACTGGCCTGCACCTAGTCTCCATCAATGAATCTGCTGTAAAATAAACTATCCCGAGCAGATGGCAACAGCTAGCCACTAATGCATAGATTGACCATTAACATTGGACATCATCTGCACTCAGCTAATAAAAAAAGAAGACAAGAAAAGAAAGAAACCAAGTAAGAAGAAGTAAGAAAGAAACCGGCTCCAACTGCATCAATTCAAAAACAAAAAGATGCTGCAGCGCATGAATCACTGAAAGGGTGTCCGACATCTGAGCAGCCCATACAAATAGCACATGGGGCCATTCCATTTGATGATAACAACCAAACTCTATGAATCAATCAAAATCACAACAGATGCTTGGCGCTGTTACTGGCCTGCAATTCTGCACTACAGCTTAAAACCATGGAATTTGATATGAAACTGACCAGCAAAACCCCACTGCTCATGACAAGCATAGCACCACCAAATTCACTCCCATAAGCTGAACGATTGAAGGATAGAAGCCCACAGAAAACCAACTGAGCATATGAAGAATAGAAGTGCAAACTCCTGAAAAGGGCAATTAAAGCTCTTTAATTGTCAAAACAAGAAGCTGCGAATCAAATATGGAGCCTCAAAACAAAAGCCACATTCTATCTTCATCAACACCAAAACTCATGACTAAACATATATTCAGAACTTCAAGTAGAAAATCCAATAGCAGCAAAAGTCATCATTGTCGTCGTCGTCATCTAAGCCTTATCCCATGGCCATTCCACTCAATCAAGGGCCTGACTTTCATCATGAATCTGAAAAATAATGGCAGTAGAGATAAACAATAAATGATAAATTCCAGCCACTGTATACAATTCCAACAATTGATCACACTCAACATTACCAAGGCCATTCCACCCAACATGCATATCCCAATGCTACGTTCTTCATCATAATCTGTTGTTCAACAACATTACCACCAGACTATAACTTCAAACTAAACATGCAAATCAATTGTTTGTCAGATTGAAGGAGATTAACCATGCATAAACTAATTAAAACAAACAAAAATTACAGCAAACAGAAGGAGAAGAAGCCCGCATGCATCAATTATGTTAATGTTGACGAATGTGGGTGTACAATCATATAGCACACCTAGATAATAGTAATAAGGACCGTAAAGTTGTACGGCCCACCTAGTCTCTTTATTTATCATGTAGCCTCTAGTCATATTTGGTACACTTACAATGCACATGTTAAATTGCAATACGTGGGAGGTATTTATGTCTCTCTCTTTTTTTTCCTTGAACTTTGATGATTTTATTGCAAGGAGCTAAAGCCTAAAGAATTACAAGAAAAAGTAAAAAAAGAAAAAAGAAAAAGAAACTACAAAAATCTGCCCAATTTTAAGGAAACTGATTTGCCACAATAGCCTTTGGTTTGATCACCCATTCCATGATAAGCTCTTTAGCCATATTGATCTACCCTTTACCCCCACCATGCCAAGACAAAAAGAAAGAGTCTATGGAACACAGCATGACCCACCAAGAACCAAACATGCCAAGAAACCCCTCCCATACTTTCTTTACAACTACGCAATGAAGGAAAAGATGATTCACTGATTCCTCATCCTGGTAACACATAAGACACATTTAGAAGAATCATTTTTCTCTTGCACAAATTGTCGACTGTAAGCACTTTGTTACTTCCCACTAACCAAGCTGGAGCACCCAACTTCAGAGGAGTGCCATATCTCCAAAGATTAAGCTGTGTGACTAACCTCGTTAACATTTAACCTACAACTGATCATTTGGTAGAGAGATTTAACTGAAAACTTGCCGGACTTTTCTTCTAACCACCACATCAATTATCTTTGTAAGACCAAAGGGCACGCCTTGCTCAACATTTCCAACAATCTCAACAACTCCTCTACTGCTTCCTCATTTAAGTTTCTCCTAGGCTCCTTGGAAAGAATAACACCTTGCTACGGACACGTTAACCTATTGCAAAAGCACTGCTAAAAGGGGGAGCAACTTCCTCAATTTTTTATCATGTAGCCAAACATCCTCTCAAAATCTACACCCTTCACCAGTACCCAAAGAAATCCCCACTCCTTCCCAAACCTAATTTTTTAGCAAGGTCACCACTTTCCAAAGAAACAATGCCCTATACAATGATGATGCCTTAATCGACCAAGAAGCTTCTTGAAATCCATACTTTCTTCCCACTACTTCTCTCCATAAACTATCATCTTCAACACCAAACCTCCACACCCACTTACCCAATAATGCTAAATTCATATCTCCCAAGACCCTAAGACCGGCTCCTCCTTTATCCCATGGCTAACATACTTCCTCCCACTTCAAAAGATGAAACTTATGCTTTTATTTTGCCCCCTTCCACAAGAAATCCTGCCTAATTTTGTCGAGCTTCTCCACCACCGCTTTCGGATACTTAAATAAGGACATGTAATAGACTTATAAGTTACACATCACCACCTTAATTAGCATTAACCCTCCTCCCAAACACAAGTGCCATCTCTTCTAACTTATAACTTTCTTTCAAATCTCTCGATTACTTTATCATATAGGTGTTTGGCCAGCTTCCCTATACATATTGATACCCAAGATATGTAGTCATAAATGAACCTTCCCTACACCCAAAGATCCTACCAAAAGAAACCCACTTCCAATAATTCATTTTTACCGGAATTAACCTTCAAACCCAATACCACCTCAAAACATACTACAATCATCCGAAGATTATCAACCTTTGATTTGTTTGCCTCACACATAAACAACGTATCATCCGCATATTGTAAGTATGATATTTGAAACTGATAATTATTAAATTTAAAACCTTTCACTAGACTAATTGCTACTCCTTTATCAATCATCCTGCCCAACACCTCCATAACTACCATGAACAAGTATGGCGACAAAGGATCTCCTTGACACAACCCTTTTAACGCTTGAAAAAGCCCTTTGGAGAACTATTAACCAGAATAATTAAAAAAATAAAAAATTCTGATTTAACACAAACATGAATCCATGATTGCCATTTCTCTCTGAACCCCAAATGACCCAACATATGATAGAGAAAGTCCAAATCCACATGATCATAAGCTTTTTTAATATCCAATTTGCAAATAACCCCTTTATACCTTTCATGTTACAAGAATCAATAACTCATGAGCTATCAACACGCTGTCCATTATCTAATGTTGATCTACAAAGACCCTTGTGACCTGGATATCACTTCTCCCATTACTACTCGAAACCTTGAAGCTTCGATTTTTGCCAAAATCTTATTAGGGCCCCCCAAAAGACTAATTGGTATAAAATCCCTCAAGCTTTCTTCCCCTTCTATTTTTTTTAGATTAGTTCAACAAAAGTGGCCCCTAATTCTGCCGCTAATACTCATTTTTTAAATTCGTTTACAAAATCAATCACATCCGCCTTTAATAGATCCCAAAACTTTTGATAAAATGCAATTGGATAGCTGTCAGGACCAGAGGCTTTTCGCTCACCAAATCCGAAATGGTTGCCTCTATTTCCTTAACTGTGAAAGATTCCTCTAGAGACTCTACTGCCTCTTGCAAAATAGAACCCAAAGGGAGATTATCAAGTGTTGGTCTTTACCAATCTTCCCTAGACAAAAGCTCCTTGTAAAGTTTTACCATCGATGCGCATACCCTTGCTTTCCCTTCAACCCTTTCCCCCTCAACCACCACACTTTTAATTTTGTTGTTCTGAGCTTGCGCACTGGCCATTGCGTGAAAGAATTTCGTACCTACCACTTTTAACCAAATAGTCCTAAAATATTGTCCCCATTTGATTTCTTCCTTCCTAAGCTCGCATTGAACTTCGCCCTATGAATTTTTCTCCATGCCATTTCATCAAATGAAAGTTTGCCTCCCTCTTCTTTTACATTAAGCATTAGAATTTCTTCAAGGATTCCTCCTCCCAGTTCTCCAAAACCTCTTTTTCTCAAAACAAAATAATAATAATAATAATAAAATTTATCTTTCCCTTAAGCAAATTTAATTTCTGGAAAAGAGAGAGACCGGCCCCACCCCAAACTAAGAAAGAAGACCCACATACTTTCACTTTATCCAAGAAAACCTACACCACTAAGGAAGCAAGCTCGAACATAAAAGGACGTAGGCCCCAATCCTCATCTTTCATCTCTAAAAAGATCGGGTAGTGATCGGATACTAGCCTAAACAAAACTCTTTGACAAACTAAAGGAAACTTTTCAACCCAATCCATTGAGAGCAAAAACCAATCCAGCTTCGACTTAACTGCCCTAGTCTGACCATTAAATCATGTTAATTTTACTTCGCCCATTGGTAAATCTACCATGTCATTATAGACTATCCATTTCGAGAAATTCCTCATGCTTCTGGTTATACGGCTGCCACTTGATTCTTAAAAAGATAATCTCACAACGTTGAAGTCTCCTCCCACCACCCATGGCGACTATTGTTTACTCTGGCATGAATCCAATTCAGTCCAGAATAATTGTCATGAGCTCAGTCTATTTGGCTCGTCGACAACTGTAAAAACCCACTTAAAACCTGATAAAACCTCTTTTAATAGCAGAAATGGGGAGAAATGCCCCTCCCAACTATTCTCCTTTGACCACAACTTTGAGTTCTAGATAGTTAAAATTCTACCTATTGAACAATTTGTGTTTTACGCCACCCAGCCTTTGAATTTCCCCTATACAACAAGTCCACTATCCTCTGATCATATGACTACAACTTTGATTCCTGGAAGTAAAGTGTTCTGTATTTATTACGATATGGCCATAAAGGCCAATACGTATACGTAATGGCAATGACCATTACACAATATGGGGATGAAACAGGGCAATTGGCTTTTTTGGGGCTATAACGGCGATTATTGAGCATAACAACCATTACCCCCATAACGGTAAAAAAATGACAACTTTTTTCTATTTAAATTCATTTTTTCACTTTTCTCATTCTAATAACTTCCTTAGATTATTCTTTGGCAGATTTCCACCACTCTAACCATATTTTTTAGGATTAAAATCATAGATTGAAGCGATTTAGGCGAATAGAAGCTCCGAGGGTTTTTTTTTTTTTTCTTCCAAAAACATGTTATTTGTCCCTTTTTTCAATTTATAGTTCTAATGCTTGATTGTGATGTGTAAATATTAGAGACATGTAACCATGTTCATAAATTCACCAAACAACCAAATACAACACTCTCGCCAAAAGAGTAGACTATTACACTACCATAAACATGTTCAAAAAAAGAAAGAAAAAAGAAAACATATTTGGAATGTTTATATTATTCTAGATTTTTTAAATATTATTCCAGAACTTTTCAGGCAAAAAAATAAATTCAACCATTATGGAGGTCGTAATGGTTGTTTTGCCCCTCGTATCGGCCGTTATAGCCGATGCCCATATTGGTAACGGTGGTGACCGTTACGGCCACCATTACCTATACGAAATACCTTGCCTAGAAAGCTACTATCTAAGCCTTGTATTGTTTACAATTATTCCTAATATGTGCCCTCTTTTACGGACACCCCAGATGACGCACATTCCAACTTATTATCTTCATAGAGAAATTATGTTTTCCCTTCTCTTTGCTGAGCTCCTCTCTTTCTTCTACACCTCATGAGAAACTGTCAGATCAACCATTGCCAAACTCTATGTCAATGCCTCTTCATCATCCTCTTGCCTCTATAGATCTAACAATGACGACAGAGTACCATTACGAATCATCCTCATTTGGTCGGAACTTTCAACTATCTACAGTTTAACGTAGACCCCATTGCGCTCTCCAAACTCTATCTAATCCTCCAATAATTTCGAAATGGAAACGTTTGATTGCTCCTGAAGATATTCTCTTTCTCCTAGCAATTCGAAGCCGAAAAAAAAAAAAAGAGAGACAAACCACCATATAGTTATATTAATTTCAAGCATGTGCCGTCACTATTTTCCCCCATCTATGTGAAGCAAACCACACATGTGTGGCTCCCAGTTGTGTTAATAGAACCACTCGCGAGACACCTTCCACACGCAATGAGAGGCCCACATTAAAAGTTCCTTTCAAAACTTCACCTTCTTTTTTTTGTGTGTGACATCACCACCACATGTCACCATTCTCTTCTCCTTCATTAAAACAAGAAAAGTACCCTACGCTTATTGCTTGACCTCTCGTTCGAAGCGTCTTCCCCCCCCCCCCTCCCCCCAAAGAGACCCACACCCATTGAAAACTTCAGCCATAATTGACATTGGTATCATTACTACCACGCATCAACACCTCTTTTATTCCCCCCACCTTTCTGCCCACCAATGAGGGACTTACAACACAATGATTTATCATCCATTACTCGATATGGTGTTCCATCATCTTCGACGTCCAGATTCACTATCAACGACGAGCTCGAGCTATCTTTCTCTACACCTATAACCAACTCCTGAGATTCCTTCTGCAACTTTACAAAAATGCTCTCATTTTTTACTCTATTCAAATATTTTTCGGCACCATTTGCAGATTTTTCTTCCCTACTTTAGATTCTAGCAAAACGAATTTTCTCACAATATTCAAACAACAGAACAATCTCTGCTACCATTTTGATACAAGCCCCGATTTCTGTGAACACTTTGTTTATCCAAAATTTGAAAGGGAGGTTCCAAATTTGGATACAGACTTTGTTTTATGATTTGAGTAAATATAAGCAACAGGGTGGGGGACGTCCAACAATAGCTCTCTCTTCCTTTCCCATTCTCTCTCTTCCCTTTTCCACTTTTTCTTCTCTCTTGCATCAAACTAGATGGTATTAGAGCGGTAATCGATCAAGTTCCAATCACTTTCTTTTCCCTTACCTATTAAAAACCTTCTCTTCCTTTCCTTTATCTCCTCTTGTGCTAATGTCTTGTTAAGAAACTTAGGGTTATTTCTAGTGCACTAGCCTCTTCAATGGCCTATGTGTGAATGGTGGTGGTAATGTGTACGTGATCATAGTTCTTTCTAGTATTTAGTTAAGGTGTATGGGCTGATTGGTGCACCCTGTATTGTGTATGCATTGTGTTGGATTGTGTGGCTGAAGCATTCAAGTTTCCAGAAGCATTAGTCCTTCTATAAGCATTGTACATCCATTTCTTCTGGTTTTTATTGCCTCTATTTGTAATGGATATGAAGAGAATGCAAAAATCAGGTTCGTAAATCCATATGACTTTTTGAGGGTTCAAATATCCACTCTCAAGTTAAATGGCCAGTATTCTAAATCTATACAAGTCTTAACAACCAAGGGGAACAATAGGAGAAATTGGATGAAAAGAAGTAAATATGATGAATGGATTTAGGACAATGCTCAGATTGTGACGTGCTTGTGGAATAGTATGGAAATGTTTGTTAAAGATATTTCTAGATATGGCAAATAAGGTTTAGGATTCTTCATGGGTAGAGTTGTAAATGAGTTGAACCGAGACGAGCTTGACACAACTCGGCTCGGCTCAGCCAGTAGCTAACCCCAGCTCAAACTCGGCTATGCTCGGTTCTTGAGCCTAACCGGCCAGTTTGGTTTGATTCAATCAAAAGCTCGAATAAGTTCGAGCCTGTGCGACATTTTCTAAACACATAGAGTGCATCTTCAATTTCACACAGAATGCAAAACAGTGACATCACTTTACAAGTATTTCATCAGACACTCAGTAAGCAACATCAAAATCAAGATATGAAGGCAGTCTTATAATGTAAAGTTTTTTTTTTTTTTTGTAATGATTTGTTTCGTATCCATTCCTTCCTCGCCACCATCTGATCCTGTGGACAATGTATGCACCAGAAACAACACTTCATTGAGTCATTTCATCAAACACTTGGCGAGCAGCATCAATATCAAAATAACTGAGTCATTGAGCCGATTCGATCTGAGTCGATTCGAGTTGAGGTTCGATCTGAGTCGAGTCGAGCTCGAGCAAGCTCGAACTCAACTTGAAATTTTTTCGAGCTCTAAAAACCAACTCAACTCGGTCCGAATCCAAATTCAAACTAAGGCGAGTCGAGCTTTACCGAGTCGAGTCGAGCGAGCTGACTGAGTTAACTCTACTCGTGTACAACTCTATCCATGAGAGATGTATTCATAAAAAATAAAATAAAAATAAAAACATCACTCAATCCACACCAATTATTTGAAGAGGTTTTTTGCTTTCCAACAAGGAGATAAATCGCTAGGTGAATATTACTGGAAACTCAAAGGAACATAGGAAGAGTTGAATGTGTATCAACCTCTTACAAGCAAGGTATTCCCTAACAGTAACAGTGGTCAGAATAGATACTATTGTTACAATTATGGTATGGGCCGTTTTGAGTCACGGCTGGCATATCGTGAGGTCCAAATGAGTAGTTTGCATCTCATTTGCTTTTGACCATCCAAAATGAGCACTGTGAATTTCATCAGCCGAATCATTTGTGTATGGTCGATGACCCAAAAATCAGACTGATCATACTATCCCAATCTCTTTCTTTGTTCAAAAGGACCACTTTATACTTTTGGCCTTTGTTTCGATCAAACGGATAGGACTATCATGTCAGGGGACACAGTTTGGCTACTCCCCCTGCCTACATCCTGGTGGCTGGTGGTCGGTGCTCTATGGGCCGCACCATGATGTATATGTTTCATCCATTTTCACAGATCATTTGAGGGCTTGGTTTCAAAAATAAGATAGATATAGCTCTCAGGTGCACCACACCACAGGAAAACAATAATGATTAGATATCCACCATTAAAATCTTCCTAAGGCCCACTGTACTGTTTATTTGACATCCAATCTGTTGATTAGGTCATACAGACCCAGATGAAGGGAAAAAACAAAGATCAACTTGATCCAAAACTTGTATGGCTCCCAAAAAGTTTTTAATGGGCGATGTTCATTCAACACTGTTTCTGTAATGTGGTCAATTTGAGATTGGTATATATCTCATTTTTGGTCTCAAACCTTAAAATGATCTAGAAAAATAGATGGACAGCATGGATGAAATATATACATCATGGTGGGGCCCACAGAGCATCAACCATCAGCCATCGGCTGACGGCAGGGGGAGTAGCCATCCGTTTTGCATGTCTGGCGTGCTTTTGGGCCATGACTCTCGAGATGTGTCCCAACTTGGAAAGTTACGCCTTAGCAACGTACGTGTCCTCAATCCCCATGCAAAAACACAATAGGACTGATCACATGAGGCCTATGTACATTTTTCTCATCCATACATTCCATGCAATTGTTGGAATATTTAGTTGAATTAAATACACTATGGCTACAGTAACAGTAAATGCTTCTGCTGAGTTAGCCAAATTGAACTGTTCGTTGGACAATGCTTTAAACAGTGGAAACAAAAACTAATGTTCGTATTAACCACCCTTAAAAGTTTCATACATTTTATCAGAATCATTTACTGTAGATCCAGCAAATCAAACTGAAGTAACAGATGAAAATAATCGTAAAAATTATATTTTAAAATCTTTATTTAATAAACTATATGATGTGTATGTTTCTTACATGTCTACTAAAGACATATGGACTGCTTTAGAAAAGAAATACATATTGGAAGATGCAGGTGCTAAGAAACATGCAATTGCTAATTTCCTTCATTATGAAATGACAGACGATAAACCTGTCACAAATCAGATTCACGATTTTCAAAGTCTAGTTCACGAACTATCGATAGAAGGAATTAAGTTGGATGAAGTGTTTCTATCAGGAACACTAATAGAAAAGTTACTGCCCTCCTGGAAAAAATATAAGAATATAATGAAAAAGAAAAAGAAAGGTGTTTCTTTAGAAACCACTATCGTACACATACGAATAGAGGAAGCCAATAGAATCAGGGACAAAAAAAAGAAGAGAAATGAGATAGATTCAAAGACGAATCTTGTAGAATCAAGTCGGACAAATAATAAGAAAAATGACAACTGTCATAATTGTGGCAAGCCTGGATATTATGCAAATGAATGCAGGCTCAAAAAGAAGAATGCAAACAATCAATTTAAGAAAAAGGAAAACTGCTACAACTGTGGAAAGCCTAGGCATCATGTTAAAACCTACAGGCTTAAGAAAAACAAAGATAAGCCACAGACTAATTTTACAGAAACAGGCAATGAGTCTGACATGGTAGTAGCTGTGGTGTCAGAAGTCTTCTTTGTAAACAACTTGGAGTGGGTGCTAGACACTGGTGCAATTAGGCATGTGTGCAAGGATTATAACATGTTTACTTCCTACTAAGTATCAGGAGATGATGAACAAGTGTTCATGGGTAATGCTAGAACGTCTCTAGTTGTAGGAAAAAGGAAAGTACTTCTGAAACTCACTTCTGGAAAGACTCTAATGTTGAATGATGTCTTACATGTGCCTGACATTAGAAGAAACTTGGTCTCTGGTTCACTCCTCAATAAGGCTGATGTCAAGTTAGTATTTGATTCAGATAAGCTTGTAATAACTAAAAATGGAACTTTTGTTGTAATAACTAAAAATGGAACTTTTGTTGGTAAGGGATATTGTAGCAATAGTTTATTCATTGTAAATGTATCTAATGATAATAATAAAAAAGGCATTCAGTTCTGTTTATATCGTTGAACCTTTTTATCTATGGCATAGTAAATTAGATCATGTGAATGTAGTATCTTTAAAGAAAATAAAAAGATTATGTTTATTACCTAATATATCTAATGAAGGATTTGATAAATGTGAAACATGTGTAGAATCAAAATTCATTAGAAAATCCTTTAAACGAATAAAAAGATCATCTGTTCTATTAGAGTTGATACATGAATTAGGTGATTTTAGAAATCACATGTCTAGAGGTGAAAAAAGATATTACATAACTTTTATAGATGACTACTCTAGGTTCACTAGAGTCTATATGTTAAGGAACAAAGATGAAGCTTTAAATGCTTTTTTCAAACATAAAATTGAAGTTGAGAATCAGTTATATATAAAAATTAAAAGACTTAGAACAGATAGAGAAGGTAAATATGAATCTTCTCAATTTAGAGAATTATGTGAAAAGAATGGAATAGTTCACGAAACTACAGCTCCTTATACACTAGAACAAAATGGAATAGCAGAATGTAAGAATAAAACTTTAAAAGAGAAGATGAATGCTATATTAAATAGTTCAGGCTTACCCTCAAATATGTGGGGAGAAGCAATTCTATTTGCTTGTTATATTCTAAATAGGATTCCTTTTAAACCTTCTGAACAAACACCTTATGAACTTTAGAAGAATCATGTTCCTAGTTATAAATATATTAAAGTATGGGGGTGTCTTACTAAAGTAGAATTACATGAAACTAAGAAAAGAAAGTTAGGTCCTAAAACGACCGACTGCGTATTTATAGGGTACGCACAAATTAGTGCGGCCTACAGGTTTCTAGTTTTAAAAACTAAGGATAATATTCTAGATCCTAATACAATTATAGAAGCTAGGGATGCAAAGTTCTTTGAAAACGTATTCCCTATGAAATGTAAATCTATAAGAATAGAGGAAGTCAATGAATCAGATATTGCGTCTACTAGTAAAAATGCTTACGATAAAACAGTAAAAGAGATATAACAAAAAAAAAGTATTAAGGTTAGAAGAGAAACTAACCTAGGAGATGGTTTTTTCACCTTCTTAGTAGAAGATAATCCTACAACCTATATAGAAGCAATTAACTCTCCAGATGTAAACTTTTGGAAAGAAGCAATAGATGATGAGTTAGAATCTATTATATCTAATAACACTTGGGAACTTGTAAACCTACCACCTGGAAACAAACCAATAGGTTGTAGATGGGTGTTTAGAAAGAAACTAAAACCAAATGGGACTATTGATAAGTTTAAGGCTAGGTTGGTAGCGAAAGGCTGTAAAGAAAAGGAAAGAATAGATTACTTTGATATATATTCTCCTATAACTAGGATTACAACTATCAAAGTTTTAATAGCGATAACCTCCATATATAAACTAGTGGTACACCAGATGGACGTTAAGACAGCTTTCCTAAATGGAGACCTAGAAGAAGAAATATATATGGAGCAACCTGAGGGTTATAAAATATCAGGTAAAGAAAATAAAGTATGTAGACTAATTAAATCACTATATGGTTTAAAACAGGCTCCTAAACAATGGCATGAAAAATTTGATAGTGTTTTAAAATCAAATAGTTATCATATAAATGATGTAGATAGATGTGTATGTAGTAAAATTTCTGAAAATGATTATGTTATTATATGCCTTTATGTTGATGACAAGCTTATTTTTAAAACTAATATTAAATTAGTTAATGCAACTAAGAAATTATTGTCATCTAAGTTTGACATGAAAGACTTAAGAGAGGCTAGTGTAATCTTGGGTATTGAAGTAACTAGGAAAAATAGTATTATTATATTATCACAATCTCATTACATTGAGAAGATATTGAGAACGTTTAACCATTTTGACTGTTTACCTGTCAATACTCCTTATGATTATAGTGTGACTCTTATGAAGAATACAGAAAATATTGTCTCAATTGGGGTATTCCAGAATAATTGGTAGCCTCATGTACCTAACAAACTGCACTAGACCAGACATAGATTTAACAGTGGGAAGGCTAAATAGATATACACATAACCCTGGAAAAGAGCATTGAAATGCCTTGTTTAGAATTTTGAGATACCTAAAAGGCAGTATGGCGTATGGTTTACATTATAATGGTTTCCCTTCTGTATTAGAAGGCTACAATGATGTTAACTGGATCAGTGATTCAGATGAGACAAAATCCACTAGTGGATATGTCTTCACTTTGGGTGGAGGAGTAGTCTCTTGGAAGTCTACTAAACAAATATGTATCGCTCGGTCAACTATGGAATCCAAGTTTATTGCCTTAGAAAAGGCTGGATCAGAAGCCGAGTGATTTAGAAATCTCTTAGCTGATATACCATTGTGGCCAAAGCCTGTATTGGCTGTGTCTATTCGTTGTGACTGTCAAGTAGCTATAGCGAAAGCAAAGAGTAAGATATATAATGAAAAGAGTAGGCATATTAGACTCAAACACAACATAGTGAAACACATCTTGCGTGATGGAGCCATATCTATTGACTTTGTGAGGTCAAAAAAGAATCTAGCATATCCTCTGACCAAAGGACTATCTAAAAGGTTAGTTAATGATACATCGAAGGGAATGGGGCTGAGCCTAATATATGAGCTGCCAGTGTCAGCAACCCAACCTATATAAGTGGAGATCACATGAGATAGATTCAATGAGTAAACAACAAGACACGAGGTAGACGATTGCACTGAGTTATATGAGCCTCTTCTATGGTGTATAGTGCAAGCAGCAACGCAGAAGGATGAGTTTTTAGAACTCTTAATGGATCTATAACCATATATTTGGTGGTGTATACAATTAATGCATACACTTAATGGAATTCACCGATATGGTTGTGGAGGTAGAGGCCGCTTCATAAGAGAATCTAAGCGAATTCTCTAGAGCACTCATGAAATCCAGGTAATGGTGTATGGCCGAAACGTACTGAACCCAAAATCACTTGCAGAGGAAGAGTTGTGTGAGTGGCATGTACTTGCGATCTACATTAAAAGGATTCAGGTTTAAGATTATGGTGTCACCTAATTCCTGTAGACCTCTCTTGCTTACTCTAATGTCGGTTCAAGTCTATGGTGACACCGGTACTATTGTACGACTATTACGCTTTAATTCGAAAGAGTTTTATTTTAAAACATGTAGGGGATTGTTCTATTTTGTTTTAAAATAATATTAAAATTTGATTTTTCAAATTTTCGGTGGTTTCCCTCCACATTTAAATTTTGGTGTTTTTGAGGTGTGGGTTTTTTTTCTCTTGTTTATAAGATAGGCTTTTTTCCTTGGGCTTGAGCCCCATTCAGGGGGCATGTGAATTTGGTCCTGTGGGAGGGCTATGCCAATAGCTATAATATATGCCATTGACCACAGGCGTGCGCGCGTCGAGCCGAGCCGAGCTGAGCCATGTCGTGCCAAGCCAAGTTCGTATCGGTGTCCGTGTCTGCGTGCGCATGCGCGACGGGACGGGATGGGTTGGGCGTGGGTGCGGGTGCGGTGTGAGTGTACTCGCGTGTGTATGTATGGGTACTCGCGGGACTTTATTTGTGAGTGTACTCGCACTTGCGCTTTTTCGTTTTAAACCAGAGAGGTGTGTCCGTTCCGGTTGGTCGCATTTGTTGGGTTTAAACCCAATGGACCTAACCCTTTGTGCATAACGAAATGGTGTTCTATCTAAATAAAAGCATTAATATTAGAAAAGCAATTCTTTATGTTATGGAATGTGCTCATTGTATAGATGTTTATAAAAATTGTTTTTTTACTTTTCTTGTTTTTTAAGGGAAAGCCTTTATCAAAAAGAATGTTTCAGTTTATATATATATATATATATATATATATATATATATATATATATTAGAATGCTCACCTGCACACTAGTTGTCACTCGTTCTTATGAGAACTTTTCTAGAACTTATCTCACGTGAAATGAGTTCAAAATCTAAATAGTTCGTGTGATGCAGCACCTCATGTAACCATTTCGGCCCAACTTTTACCTTGATCCAAAACTTCGGTGGGTTATGGCAAAAGAAAATAGTTTTTTCCTTTGCATCTTTCTTCTTCCATAGACTACCAAAGCTTTGGAATAAGGTAAAAGTTAGGCCATTAAGGTTTCACGGGGTGCTTCATAACGCATACCATCCAGATTTTTAAGCTTATAGTATGGGAGAAGTGTTCTCAAAAAAATTTGATGAGAATCCATGAGCACTGGTGCACAAGTGAGTATTATATTTATATAGAAGACCATCGTGGGGTGTTTCATAACGTATATCGTCCAGATTTTTAAGCTTATAGTATGGGAGATGAGTTCTCAAAAAATGTTGATGTTGGACATGCATCACGGTGGGCCCACGCAGCTCGACCTCATGGGAACTTTCGATGAGGTCGACCGCATAGAACCATTTCCCATATATATATATATATATATATATATAGAGAGAGAGAGAGAGAGAGAGAGAGAGAGAGAGAGAGAGAGAGAGAGAGAGATGCTCACCTGCGCACCTTTTTATGTGAGCACCCTGTGCACCTTTGCACACGTGTCGTGGGCACATAATTTGGATGGTCCACATAATGTAGCACCCCTCGAAACTTTATGGGCACAATTTTTGGCATGATCCAAAACTCTAATGGGCCATAGCAAAGAGAAATGCAAATCAAGGGAAGAAACTGTTTTCTTTTGCCATGTCCTGCCAGAGTTTTTTATCAAGTTGAAAGTTGGGATTGTGAGGTTTCAAGGGGTGCCGCATTCTCTCTCTCTCTCTCTCTCTCTCTCTCTCTCTCTAGCTTTTCTTAAGTGTTTGACTATTTTATGTAGAGGGGTGTGAATAAGTAGCTTTTGATATATTTCTTGTAATGCCATGATGATTATGTCACATTCATTCCCTGCATATATTAGGTTTAAAGGAAACAGTAGTGAATCATATAACTAGAAAAAAATAAAAATCCAATGAGTTTGAGTTAGTGAAACCACGATCTCTTACTTCCCTATATGGCTGCAACTTGAGTGCAGGTCAACCTTTAGCTCACACGGTCTATCAAAGTCCTTGGTTTGGGTTTGGGTTGAAAAATGTGAATCCTTTTAATTAATTCAGCTTGGATTCAACTTGATCAAGTTCAGCTCATACAGATCCTTACTCTTGCTCCAGTGGTAGACTCTAAAGAGTTTCAACACCCGGTCAAGGGTTCGAGTATCCATAGGTGGTGAAATCCCACTAAGGCGTGAGTGTGTGGGGGTGTGTGCGTGTAAAAAAAATAAAAATTGGTTCAGCCCTGAAATAGGCTGAATTAATATACCTCACATTTTCAATTTCTATGCCAAAACACTACAAAAAATAAATAAATAAATAAATAATTAAATAAATTAAATTCAACAGTCGTATGGTGGTTTTCCGACGGCTAAAAGCAGTCGACGAATCACAAAAAGCCATTCACTACGCAAACCACCAAAAAACGTGCTCCCATGGGGCCCATCGTAATACACATGAAGGCTCAAGTGAACTACACCGTAGAAAAAAATAGAGATTTGTTTGTGGTGTGATCAACTTGGGGCTTCAATGTACCTCCTTTATGGGATCATGGCCTAAATTGTACTGTCAAAATGGATGGACAGTGGATAAACCACATACATCACGATGGGCCCCACGAGCCCCCTAACAGGACCATCCAGCTCCGTCTGTGCCAAAAAAAAAAAAGAGAGCCTGTGATAAAAAAAAAAAAAAATTAATCATCATGGGCTCCGAGGTCGGTCTCTCTCTCTCTCTCCCACAGCTGTAACACACTCTCCTCTCATCTTTCCTAACCTTCCAAATAGGAAAAAATTGCATTTTTTGGTTGGAAAAGGTTTTCTTTCATTTATGGGGTTCTGCTTCTTATCATCTTTGATCCATTAGGAGTTCGACAAGAAAGAAAGGATTTCCGCGATCCGTTAGGAATTTGACAAATAGGAAAGGATTTTGAGGTATTTTACGGTTTATTCACCTTATTTTCTATTCTAGGGGTTGTTGTGGGATTCAAGATTGAAATCCATTGGGATTTGAGGGATTCTTGGGTTCTCCCTCAGATCTAGCAAATTTCTGAAGAGAGCTAGAATTTATAGCGAAAAGGGAAGGAATTTTGGCTTCCCTATGTTCGATCTGCAAGAGAGGATTCTAGGGTTTCAATTTGAAGGGAAGATTGAATTTTTTTGGTTTCTTTCTTGAAAGAAGAAATTCAATGTTTTTACTCTGATGTCCTCCACAACGTACACTTCTTCAGCTCTTAATACTGTTGCTCTGAATTTTTAACTGTTGCCATCTAATACTCAATTTAATTAATTTTTCCATGCAGCCGATTACTTTCAAGGCATTTCTTTTGATATTGTATCATCCTTTCATGTATGTATATTTATTTGCTAAGATTTGCCTATGTATACTTGAACACCTTTGTTGTTCTTTTATGTACTTATCCATGTATTGATCTAAAGTTTACATGCCAACCTTTAAATGTTTGCAAGGCACTTTCTTTTCTTTTTTCTGCAATTCTCTTCTTCTTCTTCCTCTTCTTTCTTTTCTTTTCTTTTCGATGTCATAAATATTTGCTTGGCTTCTATTGGCAGCAAGTCTGAAGTGGGCGTAATGGGTATCCTATTGTCCATTGCCAAAACCTATTACATATTGGATGAGATGCCCAAATTTCAGTAAAAAATAGTCTTGTAAGTCCACAAAATACATTAAAATATGTTAACAAACATTTCTAAATACTTCAAATACAGGCTAATAATAAGTGAATTTGGAGGTTTTAAGTGAGTTGTGCTCTGAAACCCATATGTATCGGGTGATACTTATTGGTTTCGGATGCTACTCCAAAATTTTTCTTGGAGTTGTGGCAGCAGCTGGTTAACTAATGTAGTGCCTGATGTTCTCTTTTTTTTCTTTTTCTTCTTTTAATCGTGATTTCCTCGTATATCTGGATATCCATGTGTGTTGTTATTCTGTATCTAATGGCATGAAGCAATACTATCAGCTTTTCTGTCGTGTTGATTTAGTGAAATGCTTCAGCTTCATTCAGTAGCCCCAACTTGGAGAAGTAAAAGGTAGGCTGGTTGTGTATGCACCAGAATTTTGATACAAAAACCATCTCGGATTGTACTGGTAGGACAGCTTAGCTTATGTATACAAACTTGATCACGGTTTAATGGTGAAGACCAAAGACAAGCTTACATTGTCACGGGCCCACTTGCACCAAGAACTAGACATGCCAATTGCATTTCGCCTTAACATTTACTAGCCTAGTAAATCTTGGAGCAGCTTCTTGATGATCCTTTACCTCTTTATATGGTGGTGTTTAAACAATTGCTAGAACTAAGCATATAGTTGTGTGGCGAATTTGATCAATTTACTTTGAATACTTTGAAAATCAACTAATCTAATGTCAAGAAAACAAAAATGCAAATGATCAAAGAAAGAGGGGAACAGAAGCATCATTGCTAACTAGTCTCCTTTGATGCATAATTTGAGACCTGTTAATCTGTCTCCCCAACCAGACTCCACACACTTCCAATTTCATTGCCTGAACCAGTATTCCCTCTCCATTCCCAATTTCTGATGTGGTGGCTCCTCTACCGGTGAATCTTCCACTCCCTTCCCCTGCCTTTCTGGGGGCCCTGGCTCTCAAAATGATAGGATATATGCACCTGGAAGCTCAACCTATCCAGCCCCTGCCACCCCCAAAGAAGCTTGAAATTCAACATTCAGATCATCCTGATTAACAGGTTGAACGTTGTTCAGCTGCTAGACCAACAGGTTTTTATTGCACTGCACCTGTTCCCCACTGTTGACAGGGCGCTGTAAAAGCTGTTGGTAAGTGGACTCTCTAGTGAAGCTACGTAGATGATCCACGGTGGCTCAGAAATCCTCTCTATCCAGAGTATGAGAGCTACTGCTAGCCAGATGGGTCCCAGGATCAGCAAATCCCCTCTGCAGGTGATCCACAGATGCCTGAGCAAGAGCATTACCATTCTAGAATAATCTCGTACATCTAGGAACAGTGTCAGGGCCTACATTCCTGAGAATCACTGTTACAGCAAACACATTTGGATGCTATGTGTATGCCTGCCTATTGAAGAACCACATCAACCAGCACGCCTTGTGTATAACCTTCCAAAAGAACACCACCAGCTTCGGTGGAATATACTTATTACAGGCCCAGCGTGTCCATGACTAGATAAGACGCTTAGCCCGAACATGCTCCTAACCAGACTTTAGGGAGAACTTACCTGAAGATTTCAAGGCCCACATGTCCATGACCTTTATATTTTTCCCCTGAATGCACTGAAGAATGTCAGCCGGCACCGCATCCTCAAGATCCAAGAAGTTCCAAGCTCCATCCTGAACCAAAAAATAGCTACTATGGCATCCTGGAGATGCTCCGGGATTCTAACTTCATTCGCACCAGCCAAAAGCCCAAGTCCTGTCAAATTTTGAGACCAAAAATCCATCTCACACCGGAAAACCATCAATCTAAAATGTTGAAAGGTAGTCAGAAGCTTCCAGGCTAGGTCCTTCCACAACTTCAGTCCCCCCAGCCTAAGGGATAACGATCAGTTTTGATAAATTAGTTAAGATACTTGACCGCAAAAAGCTTTTCCCAAAGAGATTCACCCAATGATAAGTTCCAACACATCTTAATGCGGAAGCTTTGCATCACATCCTCCAACCTTCTTACCCCTAAGCCTCCTTACGACGTTGGAAAGAAGATTCTAGCCCATTTAACCCAATGCCTGTTTTTCTTGCCCTCTGATTCACTCCAAAAGAAATCCAAGAGCACTACCTCCATTTTTTTTATGGATGAATATTGGGATTTTAAAAGCAACCAAGACATGCATAGGATAGCTAGCTACCACATACTTGATGATTAGTGTAATTCTCCTCGCCAACGACAGCAGCTTCACTTTCCATCCTTTGATTTTTCTTGGTCATCTGAACAAGGAAGAGTGAGTGGCTAACCCGAAGCCTCCCCTTCAAAAGAGGAACCCCCAAATAGGACATGGGCAAGGCGGTCTGCTTGAAACCTGTCAGTTGAGTGATGCTCTGAGCATGAGAGCCTATCAACTTGTCGAATTATAATAAGTAGCTTTTCCTTGCACTAATCCTTTGTCCTGATGCCTTCTCACAATTCACTAGAAATTTCTTCATTTCCTAAACCAGGGATTGCCTGCCATTGAGAAAGAATCATGTCATCAGCAAAGAGAAAATGGGATATCAAAGGGCATAATCAGGGCAGGTGGAACGGTTAGCATGCACCGGATATCATGAGGTTTCTGACAACCCTACTCAGAACTTTCGCTATTAGGATAAATATGCTAGAAGAAATCAGATCACCTATCAAAGCCCTCGGAAGGACATGAAGAAACCTATAGCTCGACCATTAATAATAATACAAAACCAACAGTTGTTCCAACGCCTTTCCATCATATCTATGCAGCTCTGAGCAAAGCCAAACTTTTGGAGGACTAAGGAAATGAAGCTCCATTCAAGCAGATCATACGCCTTTTCCATATTCAGCTTCAAGATGAGATTATCCCCACAAACCTTCTGGTCAATTTCATTCACCATTTAACTAGTTATATTAATGTTCTTAGCAATCAATCTTCCTTGAACAAAAGTTCCATGTGTCTTCTAAGATGATATGGGGAAGGATGCTTGCTAATCACATAGCAACAATCTTAAAGAAAACCTTGTATATGCATTCGCAAAGACTAATGGGACTGAAGTCTCTTAGATACTTCGGGTTAGCTATTTTCAGGACCAAGCAAATCAATGTGCATAAAAAGGACATGGAGATAGGACCACCTGAGAAAAATTTGCAAGCATCAATAGAGATATCCTCTCTAACAATATCCCAAGCATGAGTAAAAGAAGCTTCCGGAGAAGCCATCTGGCCTGGAGTACTATGATATGCAAGATCTTAGACTTTAGATTATACTAATTCAGAAACAATCACATGAAATTCCACATCCCACACAAAAGTTCAAACATTCAAGCAAGGGGAATTTGTGCGGGTCCAGGCCTACACAAGCTAGGGCTGGATCAGTAAAATTATGGAACAAACGATTCTCAAAGGGAAGTAAAAAATCATCCACACATGCACAGCAATCTGTACCTAATCCGAGGGATTCACCAATTCCAATTCGGAGAACCCCAGGGTAAAAAAAGGGACAAATAAATTGAAAGTAATGCAATCTATGGTTAGGGTTAGGGAGAATAGGTATGAGATGAGTAAAATAGGCGGAAATCTGAACCTGGAGATAGTCCCCGCGCGCGGACAGCGGGCCAGGCCTGTCGCACGTCCGAGGGGTCTGGCCACACGTGCGAGGGGGTGCCGAGCATGGTGCTCCGCCGAAGTTTCAGCCATCCTGCAGGGCCAGAATCTGAAATTCTGCTGTAAAGAGGAAAATTGTTGCAATAAAGGACAGATTTGAAGCGCGGATGGTGGTAGGAGATGAGAATTAGAGATGGTAGAGGATGGGGGCGAATTAGGATCGATGTGGCTTCGCACCACAATAGTTAGCCCTTCAATGAAGGGAGATCTTTGCACCCAATAAGATTTCCACAACTCGAG
This sequence comes from Magnolia sinica, assembly GCF_029962835.1. Classification (NCBI taxonomy): domain Eukaryota; kingdom Viridiplantae; phylum Streptophyta; class Magnoliopsida; order Magnoliales; family Magnoliaceae; genus Magnolia; species Magnolia sinica. The sequence continues at coordinate 86,605,110 of NC_080578.1, read as the reverse complement.
AACTCAGAAGAGTAGAAAAACGCAGAATTTTTATTAAGCTTTAATCAATAAAATGGCTATAAGGGGTGCCTATTTATAAGAAAAAACATATACCCAAAAACTCGTGCCATGTGCGCAACCTATTACTTGACAATGAAGTAAACCAAAATAAAAACTAATCAAAGAAATTTAAAGCGTCCATGATACTCTAAATAACATTAATAAGAAAAACCTAAAATATAAGATTAATCCGACTAGTGGGTCATGATCATGAGATCCCATGAAGGGCTTTACTTGACTACCGGGCCCACTTCAACGAACCAAAACTCAGTCTTCTAGCTAGGAGGCCCTCCCTAGATGTCATTATCGATCCAGATCGATGGTGGGGCCCTCCTCCTTGCGTACGTAGTAGGGGGCGGCGTGCGTGCGCGTGCGCGCTTAATGTCCCTATCAACTCTCCCCAACTGCGAAGATTTCGCCACTGGCGAAATAAAACTCCTGAACCACTTCAAGATGTTAGGATCAAGTCTCTAAAGCTCCTCCTCAGTGAGCCACGTGCTTTCTGAAGCTGAGCGTGACTTCCATTTAACCAGGTACTTCTGAAACTTACCTTCTGACGTTGAAACTATCTGATAGTCCAGGATATCCTCTATTACCTCTCTGGGTGTGGGAAGGGTAGGTATGGGAGGTAAAGGCTGAGAAGATGGGTTGGGACGGGTAGGTATGGGAGGTAGAGGCTGAGAAAATGGGTCGGGAAGGGTAGGTATGTAACGTGGTAGCTGGGAAGATGGGTCAGGACGGGTAGGTATGAGAGGTAAAGGCTGAGAAGATGGGTCAGGAGGGGGCCATAGATCAAGAGAAAGGTCTGGAGAATCAGGATGGTTAGGTGATAGGCTGGACAATGTATCAGTGGTCCCCTGATATGCAACTAGATCTTCCTCATTGAATGTGGAACTACTTCCCATGGAAGGTGGAAGATCTACCACATACGCATTGAGACCGTTTCGTTTTATAATTTTAAATGGTCCAGCGCTACACGCATGTAATTTACGAATGGCTCCCTTAGGGTACCGCTCTGGCCTAATGTGGACCATCACAATCCCCTACATTGAATTCCTTAATTCGTTTATATTGGTCGGCAAAAATTTTGTAATGTTCATTGCTAGTATTGATCTTTCGCTTGATTTCTTGATGCACAAAAGACTCTGACGGCCTATGGGACAACGACATAGGGACAAGATCAATAGGTTTCCTAGGTTTGTAACCAGTAACGACTTCACAAGGACTCAGATCTGTGGTCTTATCAACAGAACTATTAAACGCAAACTCGGCTATAGGTAGTATGATGTCCCATGTTTTGGTGTGCCCTATATCCATCATAGGGGGAAACTCATCCGGTAGATCATTAGGAAACACATCACGAAACTCATCCACTACCAGAATGGCCATAGTGGGTAACGCTACACTAGCCTCTGGTGCACTCTTCCCAATGGTGGGGTTTATCCTGGCGGATGTCTCTAGTTGGGTATTGCGCACATCAAATTGCTCAAAGCATTGGTCTATATGTTGTTCCCAACGCTTACCCAAAGACTCAAACTGCTGGGACAACTTGTTTAGTGACTCTTGCAAATGTTCTATGTTTTTTTTTTTTAAAATTTTATTTTAAGAAACAACCTAGTTTCTAAAAACGAAAAAGGAAAGTTTCTAAAAACAAATTAGAAAAGTTTCTAAAAAACAAATTAGGAAAGTTTTTTTAAAAAAAACAACCTAGTTCCTAAAAAAAAAGAAGGAAAGTTTCTAAAAATAGAACGTAAGTTAGTTTCTAAAAAAAGAAAAAGGAAAGTAAACTAGTTTATAAAAAAAGAAAAAGGAAAGGAAATTAGCTTCTAAAAACAAATTAAGAAAGTTTATAAACCTAGAAATAGAAAGCTAAGTTAATTTCTAAAATAATTCAAATAAGGGGATAACAGAAAATTTCAGCAGCTTATGTCAGGGTTTATGGACCTCTAAACAACCATATATGATGAGAATTGATGCGTAATGGACATAAACAATTAAACCCTAAACATGTAATGCATTCCCCTATAAGAACCCTAGGCTCTGATACCAAATTTGATGTAGGACATGAAAATTAAATATGATATGCAAGATCTCAGGCTTTAGATTATACTAATTCAGAAACAATCACATAAAATTCCACATCCCACACAAAAGTTCAAACATTCAAGCAAGGGGAATCTTTGTGGGTCTAGACCTACACAGGCTAGGGCTGGATCAGTAAAATTATGGACCAAAAGGGAAGTAAAAAAATATCCACACATGCACAACAATCAGTCCTTAATCCAAGGGATTTACCAAATTCAATTCATAGAACCCTAGGGTAAGAAAAAGGGCAAATAAATTGAAAATAATGTAATCTAGGGTTAGGGTTAGGAAGAATAGGTATGAGAGGAGTAAAATGGGCGGAAATCTGAACCTAGAGATAGTCCCCGCGCGCGGACAGCAAGCCAGGCCTGTTGCACGTGCGAGGGGGCGCCGAACGCGGAAAGCGCTTCCTTAGCTCTGGTCGGCTAGGGGAGGGCTTCAAAACTTCCAAGTTTTGTGTCGATCGAATGCGTGGTCTGTGCATGGTGCTCCACCGAAGTTTCAGCCCTTCTACAGGGCCAGAATTTGGAATTCTGCTGTAAAGAGGAAAACTGTTGCAATAAAGGACATATTTGAAGCGTGGATGGTGGTAGAAGATGAGAAATAGAGATGGTAGAGGATGGGGGCGAATCGGGATCGATGTGGCTTCGCACCACGAAAGTTAGCCCTTCGATGAAGGGAGGCTTTGCACCCAATTGGATTCCACAACTCGAGAACTCAAAGGAGTAGAAAAACACAAAATTTTTTATTAAGATTCAATCAATAAAAAAGCTACAAGGGGTGCCTATTTATAAGAAAAAACCTATATCCCAAAACTCGCACCATGTGCGCAACCTGTAACTTGGTGATGGAGTAAACCAAAATAAAAACTAATCAAAGAAATCTAAAGCGTCCATGATACTCTAAATAACATTAATAAGCAAAACCTAAAATATAAGATTAATTCGACTAGTGGGCCACAATCATGAGATCCCATGATGGGCTTTACTTGACTACCGGGCCCACTCCAATAAACCAAAACTCAGTTTTCTAGCTAGGAGGCCCTCCCTGGATGTTGTCATCGATCCAGATCGACGGTGAGGCCTTTCTCCTTGCATACGTACGTAGGGGGCGGCGTGCGTGTGCATGCGCGCGTGATGTCCCCATCACCATATGGCATGGAGTACTATCCACCGCAATAGACAAAACCGCTTCTCCAACTTCTTCCAAAAGAGGCGAGGGCATAGAAGGGGCTCATTCATTTGCCCTGTCACCAACCTTGGAACACAATCAAGGTTATTCCCTACTTCAATGCCTTCCAAATAAAAGATATTCTTAAAGCATTTCAACTTCCAATGCAATATCATCAATAGACTTAAGGATGATGACTGCCTTTGTCTTAATTCTCCACACCATGGATCTACACCTTTCTACAATCGAGCCATAGAAAAATCTAGTGTTGCAGTCTCCCTCTTTTAGCCATATATTCCTAGCTTTTTGTTTCCAAAAGATTTCCTCTTGAAGTTGCACTTTTGATAGTGGGTCTTGGCAAGCTCAAGTTTTCTGCAATCTTCATCTGATCTCGATCTAAGAAACCCCGATTAACATCAAGTGTGGGCATCTACTCCATGGTTTTGAATGATGGTATCGGTCACCGTATCGACCTAGCGGAAAAATGATATGAACAACGTCGCTTACTGGTATCGAGGCCGTATCGGCCTGTATTGGTCATAATTTTTTTAAAGCAAAAAAAAAAAAAAGTGGAAATATATTAGAAAATAGGAAAATTGAGATTTTCAAGAATCTATCTTTTTTTGTGTGTTTTGACAATGTATTGAATGGTGTATCAGACCGTTCTTTGGTAACAATGTTATCCTAACAGGTTAACCTACTATAAGGTGTGGTGTTGATTTTTTATTTATTTTTTCTATAAATTGTTGATATTTGTCAGAACTTGATATCATATATTGCTTATATGATCATCTATGAACTAATATAATTTTTCTAAAATTATTTAAAAAACAGAAAACACCCAAAAAGTAACTTTTTCTTTTTTAAGATGAGCATTTTATTGAAAGCCAGATTTTAAATAAATAAATAAATAAAAAGCTACTCCATAGTAGCTAGAAACCCCCAAAACAAAGAGAAGAACTACATAACCCAATCTCTAAACAAAATTAGAACCCTCGAAAACACCCCCGCCTTGGAAACTCTACAGTTGTGAAACAACAGTTGTTTCTTTCTGCTCAAACTGCCAAATGGACCGCCATACGGATAATCCTCCACTTCTTTTTCCATAGGGCTACTCAAAAAAATTAACTCGAAACTAGAAAAAAAAATGTAGAAAATATTTTTTAAAATCAAAGTATGTATGAAATAATTAGATCCATAGTCTTCTAATACTCCTCATGCATGATAACAAGAATTTATAAAATTAAAAAATAATAAGAATAAAAAATAAATAAATAAATAAATAAACGACTTAAAAACTTTTTTATGAAATTTTTAGAAATAATGTGTAACTAAAAAAGAAATTAAAAAAAAAAAAACTCAAATCTTCAACAAATCAGTAGATCCATATTCTAATATTCTTCAAGAATCAGAAAAATAAAATAAAAACTAATTTAAAAATCTTTCTAAAATTTTCAAAAAATACCTGTGTTAATAAATAAATAAATAAAAGACAAAAAAAGAAAAGGCCCCAAATCTTTAATAAATCTGCAGATCCATGGTCCTCTAATACTCCTCAAGGTGATAACAAGAATTGGAAAAAAAAAAAAAACTAATTTAAATTTGTTTATAAAATTTTCGGAAAATACCTACATAAATAAATAAATAAACCTCCAAATCTTCAACAAATCCATAGATCCAGTCTTCTAATATTCCTCAAGCATGAAAATAAAAATCAGTAAAAAAAAAAGTATTAAAAACGTTTTTCCTAAAATTTTCAGAAAATAACTACATGAATAAATAAATAAATAATTTTCAAAAAAAAAGGGAAAACACCACAAATCCAAATCAAATCCGCCAATATTTAATCGAAATAATTTATATTGTTGTTTCGATGTGATTCCAAATTGAAAAAGCAACAAAAAAAAAAAAAAAGTATTTTTTTAAACCTTTTCTTCGATTTTTGTAAAACCAGACCCGGAAAAAAAAAAAAAAAAAAATCTTCAAATTTGATCTAGATTTGGTTAGAAATGCCTTTAAAATAATCCCTCTATAAAGAAATTAAAAGGAAAAGAGGGGGGAAAAACAAAACACAACAAAGAAAACTTTTTTTTTTTTCGAGTCATCTTTAGGCTATCAAATGTCAATGTTAATACAGCTTGATACGGAAAATACGGGACAATGCAGCACCATTTTTTCATAACGGGAAGGTCACAATGTCCCTTTAAGTTCTATATATCCTTGATATCATAGTCCAAAGACAGAACACCATTCCTAGATCAAGCTATCTACAACCTTATGCCTTCCTACAATTGTCCTTTTGAGTACGTTTGCGTGAGCCATATCAATAATTGACTCTTGAAGATATATTCAACACTTACGAGGTGCAAATCTTCGTGTTGAACTTTGAATTTGTGAGTTCATTGTATACTAAAGACAATTTGTCATCTCCTTTCTTTTGCACTTGGAATACCCAACAATTGCGGCAAATCTGTCCTAAGATATTGACTATTCAAGTCAACACTTGAACCCACAAATCTGTTTTTTCCTTTTTTTCATTTTTAAATTTCTTCATTTCTTCCATTGCGTGCTACTCCCCATATTCCAACAATTATGAATTGAATCAAATTATTGCAATTCAGTTCACAGAGCATCCAAAAACAGCTAGATGTTTCCTTTACCAATAATTTACATATTCCAATTCTTTTGAATATCCAAGCAATCTAATCACTATCTTTCCTTTTCAAGAAAATTGAATCATAAACGTGAGACTCTAAACCAAAATGCTGAAAACTTAAATCATTGTTTTAATTAGATCCAAAATCTAGAAGAGAAGATAGTGTCTGAATAAACATCATGGACATACCAATTCATTTCAACAACAAACTAAGCAGTGGAGTCCAGAGGAGCATCAGAGATCGTCTCACAAGTCATGTTAATGGCACGGTCTTCCAACCTGTAAGCAGCTCCGTTACTGACGGAAGATGTGACTGAATTTCTGCTCTTACCTGTAGATTATAGTATGTGGATCATTGAATGTGATTGATCATGGAAGCTTTCTCTTGGAGTTGCATTGCACCAATTATCAGCTGAGAGTCTACCTCAATCCACAGTTTCTCAATAAACCATAATCTTCAATGCTGCAAATGGTTCTCTTTCTTGGAGACATTGAGAAGCCTCCTCAAGGAAAACATAATTAGATTGAAATTGCCTTCAAGAAGACATGAGAGACCAATGTTACCTAAATCACCAATCACCTTATGTTTACCGTTCCAAATCCCATGATCCGGATTTTGGGTCATTTGCAACCTGGATGCTACTCTTACCGATCCGAAACTATGGTTATATACTCCCAGTGTGGATTGAGTCGTAATGTCAATGTACATTGAGAACGTAGAGATTTATACTTGTATTATGGATGTGAGACCACTAATAATAATACCATCATTTTATACATAAATTAGAATATTGATTCATATATTAAACTGTACACATACCTAGTGTATGTACTGGGGTGACCCAAATGATCTTACCCTAGTGTACCACATATTGGAGGTAGCAGTGTACCATATACCTGTTCCAGCATCACATAGAGCAACCTGAGATCCAGTTAACCTTGTGACAGACCCTAGAGAAAAGGCAAAAGAAAGTGACTTCATGATGAAAACCTTTCTTGCAGAAGTAACAATAATGACTTGAAAGTAGCTTTAGGCTGTGTTGACAAGTTCAACTGAATCCAATTGCAACAATGTAACTCGATAAAGAAACAACAACCAAAGTCAGGCTTGCACTACTCTGTACATCCTGAGGGGCAAACCCAAACTCGAAAGTACTTCTGCTTCATGTCCAAACTAGAAACATGTGGAATTGCAATTGCGGGTTTGGTTGTCACTATGAATTAAAATGGTGCCAAGCCCTGGTTAACAAATTTGTGTTCAAAGGACTTGAATTGCAGTCAGTTCAATTGAGCATCCAAACACACCCCTAATTATTTTCTTGAAACTAAAGTGACCATCAATGGCATAAAAATGCAAGCTGCACACAAAAATATCTCCAATAAATATGAATGGTGGAGAATTGAAAGGTGAGCTTCAATAATTTACTAAAGAGCTTCTAAAGAGACTCAACAAATTGGATTTTACCTCTTCTTGCATTCAGATGTTTAAAGCCAACTACCACAGCATTCACTTTTGGAATGTTGAAGTTTTTTCCTTTGCTTGTAATGCCTTTCTGAATCACCTGCAATCCAGGTGACGACAACTATACATTTGTTGGTATGCATCAAGAAATTATGCTGATTCCATTAGATTACATGCCTTCTAACTGACTTAGCATTTGGAGGTTCTGATTGCAGCTCCAAAAACAGGACAAATCCAAGACCTCTCCAAATTGAGAAAGGTAAAATAACTCAAGTTGTACTCATCCACCATACACATGGAATAAATTCCTACCAATCCGGATCATCCAACCAATGTACCGCAATTTGGATGGAGCTTGGCACTAAAGATGCTCTAACTCGGTGATCACAAGCATCACATTGGCGACTATCACATGGAAGTTTGAAAGAAAATGATCAGCACTCCAAATTCACAGAGATTAAGTCAGTTAAGATCATCCAAACAGTGTGACTTTCATGATGTCCTCTATCTACAGTGAGACCTACAATTTGGAAAGTGCAAAACTGGATCAGTTGCCACACTTGAGAGAGGTCTGGTTCCCAACCATCTACCATATTTCGTCACTCTCCGAACCCTTCAAGCAATGAATCTCTTCATTGATTAATCATAACTCCCATTCCCTTCATCTCTTCATTCTCAGATCTTGTGGTTTGCATCATGAAAACTATGTAGTTAAATTTTTTGGATTTATTGCAATTGGTATTGATCTTCAATCCTAGTAGGATCACAGCTCTATACTTCTGATCTAGCTATTACTTGACCTATTATGGCATTATGTTAGTAAGTCTTACAACTACATTGTAGACATCTAGTATGAGATTAGGTCAGCATTACCATAAAGCAAATAGTCATCAGTTATCAACTCACTATACTTATCCGCCTTCCGCACAAAGTTAACCAGTTAATGGAGCCATAGTTATAAAACTCAGTGACTCAACTCAAAACTTGCCTAATCAACTCAACTCGAGATATTTGAGTCCCTTGGAAACTTGCTAATGAGCCTGAATTGGTCAGGACTCAACAAGACACATTGAGTTGACACAAAAACTCGGTCAGCCAACGTATTGGAAAGGTTTAGGGGCGTCTCACAAGCAATCACTACCAGTGTCTAGACCGTATTTGGTTTGAAGATTTTGAATGAGAGATTTAAAAACAGTTATTTTAAATTACCCAATGGCGGTACATAAACTTAAATTCTGTAAGTCAACAAAATGTTGATCTTATTGCCCAACTAAATTGAGTAGATTAAGTGAGTTAAGTTTTTGAATTTCATGGAGAAGGGACTGCAGTTCTATAAATGAGGCCACCAACAAAAATGTTTTTTTTTTAAAGGAAATATTAATTAATTTGTTAAAAAATCCAAATTAGAGCTAGAAAACAAGAAGAGAATTTTATTTCACGGAATATTGTAAATTTGGTGAACAACTTTGTAGTTTATTACCATTTAGATTCTTACCTTCCCAGAAAGGTTTCAAAAGATATTGGAAGATCAAAGTTTGTTACAAAGTCAACTTGGAAAGCTCAGGTAGAAAACCCAAAAAACATTAAAAGTAAAATGGCTGGTTCAATTTTTCAACAAACACCTTCCTTCCCCTAGGGCCCTTTTTAAGCATTTAAGGTATTTTACCTTTTCACCCTTTGGAGCAAGCCCTAACATAGATTAGTGGACATCCAGAAAAATGTTTTTACCATTTCACCAAGAAGTTCATTCCCTTACGGCTCATTTTTTTAAAAACCCCTAAAAAGATTGAAGGTGACATGCTGGTTGGCAATTTCTTCCATTTGAAAGTAGATGAATAGTTCTCTGCGCCATTCAAAGGTAGATGGACAATGACAGAACATTATTTCCCAAGCCCTTGGCAGAGGCCCAACTGAAAAGCTCCTTTACATATTTAAGTTCCTTAGCTTCGCACATCCCATTGATAAGCACATCGAACACTGCATTATTTGGTTTAATTCCTCTAATTTCCATCTCATTGAGTAGTTTCACTGCCTCAACGGGATCATTTTTAACAACCCGTCCTAAAATTTTTGAGGACATTCGAACATTTCCATGAGTTTCATCCATTAAGACTCTTTCGCCCAATTTTGAGCCGAAATAAAAACGTAAGTAAAACATTGGCCCAATCCCTTCAACATTTCGGAAAAGTTAAGCCTCGTACCCCATTTTGCAATACCTCGATTGATTTGAAGTAACATAGGTTAGGCCTTTAGCACCTTTATCAAAACAAGGCCAAATCCTTTCCCAAAAGCAAGCCATCCATAAGATTTCGTAACATTAGGTCCTCATCTCGGGTCTCAATTTAGAACCACGGGCTTCAATCACCTTCTTTCAAAACTTAATTAAGGTTGTAATTGGAAAGATTCCTCCATCCAACTTTTCAACAGAACATTTTCCCCACCGCCCAAATTCAAGTCCTAAAAAGAAGGTAAGTAAAAATCCGGAAATCCCTTTACCATCCATTTGAGAAAGGAATCCTTTGTGGCCCATCTTTGCTAGAATGTGATTGAGGTTAAAACCATAAGGTTAGGTCAACCCCGGCCCTTCTCCATTTGGAGAACCCAAGGCCATTCCTTATTCCCCAACTTCAAAGACCTATAAGTTAAATCAAATATAAGAATTATTGCTGAAAGAAACTACTCGCTTCCCCAATCCGCCCTTCCATACAAAACCCCTTAATAAAAGTAGTGAGTCGGGACATGGTATGGCCAGTTTCATTTCAAACAAGAAACCAAAGAACCATTCAAGGAAACAATTAGAAAATGTTTGATGAAGGTGGGACCCTAAAACTTTTGAGAAAAGTCACGTTGAATGTTTCTTCAAACCGTAGTAACGGATTGAAGGTCACGGAAGGCGGGAGTGGGGGACATACGGTCAAAGGGGTACACCTTAACCTCATTTGGTCCAAAAGGTCTAAGATAGGCCATTCTATTCTAACGTTTCATTTTAATGAGTTTTGAATAAGGATTTTTCAACAATCTAGTATATTCTTTCTTAAAAATATTAGAGGAGGGATTTCAAGCCTAAGGGGGCTAAAAAAAAGGATTCATACCCTTAGCCGGTGGTTTTTTTGGGCCCCCGATGAGTTTTATCCATGATATTATTTTTCTAATCATTTTTTCAAACAAAAATGGATAACCCAAATAAAACCACTTGGGCAATGGAATAAGGTACCTTAAAAACTTTTTGGGGCATGTTTTATCAAATGCTTTTTTTTCCTTCCTAATGATTCAAAAAGATTGGACAAATAACATTACTTGGCCTTGGGAGGATTTTAAGGTGGATATCTAATCACTATTGATTTCATGTGGTGCACTTGGTTTAAAACCCCCCCCCCCCCCCCCCCCCCTTTTTTTTTTTTTTTTTTTTTTTTTTTTTTTTCTTGCAAAAACAAAAAAAGGTTTTTTTATCAAGGCCCTTTGGATAATTTTGGTTTGATTTTACCCTTCGGTTTGTTTATGAAGGGACCCCTTAAAATCCAACAAAGGGGTTGGAAAATGGGAACAAAAAAAAATTTAAAAACCCCAAAAGGACTTTAAAAAGGGGTTTTTTCAAAAATAAAAGACGGTGGGTATCATTACCCCCATATTCTTGTGTTGTGGCTCACTTGATCTTCCGGTCTACTTCTTGGGAGTTCATGCCATGAAATAAACTGAAAAAAAGCAGATAGATTGTTTGAAAACAATCTGTGTGGGACACAGATTGCCAGGGACTGGGATTTGGTAGTGACCCCACAGTACTGAGGTCGGTAGTGGTTGGTGCTCTAAAAAAGCTCTTTGGGCCTCACCATGATGCATGTATTTTAGCCCGTGTCCATCCATTTTGCTGGCTCATGCCAAAAAATAAAAAAATAAAAAAATGAGACGTCCAAATCTTAAGTGGACTACCCCATAGGAAGCAGTGGTGATTGACACCAATCTTTGAAAAATTATTATGTTAAAGGGACTCGGATTGGGCAGTGACCCCTCCAGGAACGGTTCACTGTTGGTAAATGCGGAAAAAGCCCTCTAGACCCCACCATGATGTATGTGTTTTATCCATGTTATCCATTCATTTTTTACCGCTCATTTGATGGCATAATAAATAAATAAAGGAGACAGATCCAAACCTAAGGTGGACAACACCACAAGATACAATGGTGATTGATCGCCCACCATTAAAAACTTCTTAGGGCCCACTATAATGTTTATTTGCCATCCAACTTGTTGACTAGGTTAGACAGATCTAGACGAAGGGAAAAATTAAATATCAGCTTGATCCAAAACTTTTGTGGCCCCCATGAAGTTTTTGATGGTGGGAGTTCAACCACCACTCTTCCAGTGGTATGGTTCACCTGAGATTTGGATCAGCCTCATTTTTTAGCTCATGCCCTAAAATGAGTTGAGAAAACAAATTGATGGCATGGATAAAACACATACATCATGGTAGGGCCAACATAGTTTGCATTGAGGTGGATCCTAAGGGGCACTATTGAATCAAAGTTCATGTTAAAGAGGTTGCATTATTCAATTTGGCATTAGTAAAGCTATACATGAGTCGAGTTAGCTCAGTTAACTCACTTGCCTCGGCTCCAAACTGGATTGGACCGAGTCGAGCTGATTTTTGAAGCTTGAAAATATTTTCGAGCTTGCTTGAGCTTGACTCAACTCGGTTCGAACCCCAACTCAGATTAAATCAGCTAGGTGATTCAGTCATTTTGATCTTGATGTTGCTCGCCGAGTGTTTGATGAAATGCCTCAACGAAGTGTTATTTCTTGGATTGCCCTCATATCAAAGTATCTCGAAATGAGTATTCGAATGAATATTGAATAAACAAATCCCCACAAAAATAAATAAATAAAAATTTACATTGTAAGACTACACTTATATCTTGATCTTAATGTTGTTCACTGAGTGTTTGATAGAATGCCTACAAAGTGGTTTTACTGATTTGTATTCGAAGTGTGGGAGATTGAAAATGCAATATATGTATTTGAGAAAATCCCACACAAGCTTGAACTCGGCTCAAACTAGCCCGAGCTGCTGACCGAACAAAGCTGAGCTGGCCAATCAAGCTCGAGGACTGAGCTGAGCCAAGCTGAGTTCAAGCTGGGGTTGGCTGCTGGCCAAGGTTCGACTCGTGCACAGCTCTAGGCATTAATAATTTTTTATTTTTACTTTTAATTAAAAAGACTTTGACAAGATGAGTGATACAAAGTAAGTCAGAATGATTTGAGTTGATTAAGTGAGTCAACTCATCAAGTTTCCATGTGACTCAGCCAGGTCATTGGCAGATTTGAGTTTCCAGCAAAAATCATACCAAGTAAAGTTAACTCGGCCGAGTTTCAAGTCAAGTCAGCAAGTTTTAGAACTGTGGTTGGAAGTTATTCATTCAAACAGAATAGACTGGAGAGGTTCTACATTGAGTTTTTCATCTACTGAGCTCAACAGGTTGAGAGAAAGTTATTATCTTGTTACCTTAAAAATAAATAAATAAAGCATCCGCCTGTGGAAGATGATGATTAATTGTTATCATTATTCTTTTGAGTGATGGTTAACTGTTATCATTATTCTTTTGAGTGATAAAGATGGATGATTTAGTGATCAAAAGGATCATTTGGAAATTAGTCAAAGTTGTTAGATGTTTAATTCCATTTTGTACTCAGCAATTGCATGTAGATTCTTTCATGTTCCTTGGTACCACTAAGACTTCTTCACTATTTTCTTAATTGAGGTGGTCAGAAAAATTAGATGTTATATGCTTGGAATTTTTCTGTTAGGGTACATGGATTCTGTTGGAGGGTGCACTTTGTTATATGCATGCAGCTTGCTTGGAATTTTTCTGTTAGGCTTCATGGATTCTGTTGGAGGCATGCAAATGCACACTCAAATCAGAAACATCTTTGGTCTATGCATGCATTAGGAATGATGAAAGCAATACAAAGCTGGCACAGATGTGAGCTGAATTGAGTCACAAAGCCGTATGCATTCGTCACGAACAGTTCATGATTGGACTCATAAGGGTGCTTGAGAAGTTGGGATCTCTTCGAGATCAATCTACTCCAATCGCCATTGAAGTGGGCCATGCAGAGTTCCCTAGAGCAATCAGATGGGCAGAGCAAACTGATGTGAGATTGAGTCATTTTGAATCATCTATCACTACTTATGACTTGTTAACTAGGAGTTAGTCACTGGCAGCCACAGCAGTTGTGTTTAATTGTAAAATGATAGTAAGAATGAGTATTTTTCTTCCCCATGCTTGCACCTAATTCCACATGCTACCAGCCCAGAATATAAACCTACACCAAGGACATCGGAAAAGCTTCTTACATGAAGTTTGCAAACTGACAATGCATAAACAAGTGACCTACTTTGATTAATCAAAGCTAGACAAATTGCCCATATCCAATACATGACCATACCAACATCAGAAGGCCATGAATGCACAAAAACTTGGACCAAAATCAAGTTGCTACCAGCCAGCACCGGATCTCCATCAATGAATCCACTGCAAAATAAACCATCCAATGCAGACAGCAACAGCTAGCCGCTTATGCATAGATAGACCTTCACATTGGACATCATCTGCGCTGAGCTACTAAAAAAAACAATAAGAAAAGAAGCAAGAAGGAGAAGAGGAAGAAAGAAACCAGCTCCAGCTGCATCAATTCGAATACAAAATGAACCCATGAATCACTGAAAGACTGTCTGACATCTGAGCAGCCCATACAAATAGCACAAGGGGCCAGCCCATCTCATTATAACAACCAAATTCTATGAATCAATCGAAATCAGAACAGATCCTTGGGGCTGTTACTGGCCTGCAATTCTGCACTACAACTTTAAAAACCTTGGAATTTGATAGGATACTGCCCAGCAAAACCCCACTGCTCATGACAAGCAAAGTACCACGAAATTCACTCCCATGAGCTGAAGGATTGAAGGATAGAAGCCCATAGCGAACAGCAAACCAACTGGGCATATGAAGAATAGAAGAGCAACTCCTGCAAAAGGGCAATTAGAGCTCTTAATTGTCAAAATGAAGAAGCTGCAAATCATTTGATGGACCCTTGAACCAAAAGCCACATTCTATATGCATCAACACCAACTGTAACACCCTGGTTCTCAAAACCCGAGGATAGTCACTCATCGTCGAGAACCCGAGCATTACATTATGAAGTGGACTAACATCCGTATTGATTTAAATCTCTCTGTATAAAATCAGCTAATAAGCAACACTCAAGAAATGTAAGAATAACGAAATGAATAGAAAGCTGGCTTTGATGTGAGCTAAACTGAGTGACAAAGCTGTATATATTCATCACAAACAGTTCATGATTGGACTCATACGGGTCCTTGAGATGTCAAGATCTCTTCCAAATCAATCTGCTCCAATCACCATGGAAGTCGGCCATACAGAATTTTCATAGAAAAATCAAACAAGCAGAGCAAACATATGTGAGATTGAGTTATTTTGAATCATCCACCAGTTATTATTAGAAGTTGGTCACTGGCAGCCACGGCAGTTGGGTTTTATAGTATAATGACCATATGCATAGGAATGAGCATTTCCGTCCCCATGCTGGCACCTAATACCACATGCTGCCAGCGTATATGATGTAGAGCGGGTCACAGACACTTTCATGGCAAAGATGGACCAAAAAAGGCTTGATCGGAGGCAGAAATGATCCGGACTGTCAGAACCTTAAAACAGTCGTATCTCGCAAACCTGGATGAGTTTTTTGACATATTATATGATTTCGAGGTAAGAGAACCAACTTAAGCCAACCAACCCACTATGCCGGGTTACCCACGGCGGATTTGCAAGATTCAATCAGATTGACAGTCAAAATTCCCATTTAATTTCGTTTTTACTATAAATAGTAAGTTTTAATTCGAGTATAGCTTTTGATCATTTGAGTTGTAGAAGTCCTGCCCAACATGAAAAGGGCTTAGAAAAATTAGAAGAATAACGTGGTTGGGCCGAATTGGACACTTGCTAATTTTAGCCAAAAACCATGAGGTCTAGTAGGAATAGAGGTTGTCTATAGATAGCAAGTTTACTATTTATAATAAGTCACGTTTTTAGGGTGTTTGAGTTGGAGTCTAAGTCTAAAACTCCATCCTAGGTTTGACTTCTTTATTTAAAGAGTTGTAATTTCATTTTTTATCATCAATCAAGTTGTATTGAATTTATTAGAAATTATTTCTACTTTTATACCTTGTGAATTTGACGAAGCTCTGTTAGGAGTCCAAAGAGCTCCATGGATTCGGAGCAGATATCCCCTGAGGAAAATGGTGATCGACCTCATCATGTCCCTCCCTGCATCAGTATATAAACCTATACCAAGGAGATCGGAAAAGCTTCTCACATGAAGTTTGCAAATTGACAATGCATAAACAAGTGGGCTACTTTTAACTACTTGAAGTTAGACGAATTGCCTGTATCTAAGACATCACTATACCAACATCAGAAGGCCATGAATGCACAGAAAATTGGAGAAAAATCAAGCTGCCACTGGCCTGCACCTAGTCTCCATCAATGAATCCGCTGTAAAATAAACTATCCTGAGCAGACGGCAACAGCTAGCCACTAATGCATAGATTTGACCATTAACATTGGACATCATCTGGACTCAGCCAATAAAAAAAGAAGACAAGAAAAGAAAGAAACCAAGTAAGAAGAAGTAAGAAAGAAATCGGCTCCAACTGCATCAATTCAAAAACAAAAAGATGCTGCAACGCATGAATCACTGAAAGGGTGTCTGACATCTGAGCAGCCCATACAAATAGCACATGGGGCCATTCCATTTGATGATAACAACCAAACTCTACGAATCAATCAAAATCACAACAGATCCGCGGGGCTGTTACTGGCCTGCAATTCTGCACTACAGCTTAAAACCATGGAATTTGATATGAAACTGCCCAGCAAAACCCCACTGCTCATGACAAGCATAACACCACCAAATTCACTCCCATGAGCTGAAGGATTGAAGGATAGAAGCCCACAGAAAACCAACTGAGCATATGAAGAATAGAAATGCAAACTCCTGAAAAGGGCAATTAAAGCTCTTTAATTGTCAAAACAAGAAGCTGCGAATCAAATATGGAGCCTTAAAACAAAAGCCACATTCTATCTTCATCAACACCAAAACTCATGACTAACATATATTCAGAACTTCAAGTAGAAAATCCAATAGCAGCAGAGGTCATCATTGTCGTCGTCGTCATCTAAGCCTTATCCCATGGCCATTCCACTCAATCAAGGGCCTGACTTTCATCATGAATCTGAAAAATAATGGCAGTAGAGATAAACAATAAATGATAAATTCCAGCCACTATATACAATTCCAACAATTGATCACACTCAACATTACCAAAGCCATTCCACCCAACATGCATATCCCAATGCTACGTTCTTCATCATAATCTGTTGTTCAACAACATAGTCCAATATTATCAATTTATCATCATAACCATATTCACCACCACCATTGTCATAATCAACATCATGGACATCACAATCATTAAAAAAAAGGTATTAAAAAATTATATAAAAGGGGGGAAAGATCAGAGTGACCGATTACTACCACCAGATTGTAACTTCAAACTAAACATGCAAATCAATTGTTTGTCAGATTGAAGGAGATTAACCATGCATAAACTAATTAAAACAAACAAAAATTACAGCAAACAGAAGGAGAAGAAATCCGCATGCATCAATTATGTTAATGTTGACGAATGTGGGTGTACAATCGTATAGCACACCTAGATAATAGTAATAAGGACCATAAAGTTGTATGGCCCACCTAGTCTCTTTATTTATCATGTAGCCTCTAGTCATATTTGGTACACTTACAATGCACATGTTAAATTGCAATACGTGGGAGGTATTTATGTCTCTCTTTTTACTTCTCTCTCTCTCTCTTTTTTTTTCCTTGAACTTTGATGATTTTATTGCAAAGAGGCCAAAGCCTAAAGAATTACAAGAAAAAGTAAAAAAAGAAAAAAGAAAAAGAAAAAGAAACTACAAAAATCTGCCCAATTTTAAGGAAACTGATCTGCCACAATAGCCTTTGGTTTGATCACCCATTCCATGTTGATCTACCCTTTACCCCCACCATGCCAAGACAAAAAGAAAGAGTCTATGGAACACAGCACGACCCACCGAGAACCAAACATGCCAAGAAACCCCTCCCATACTTTCTTTACAACTACACAATGAAGGAAAAGATGATTCACTGATTCCTCAACCTGGTAACACATAAGACACATTTAGAAAAATCATTTTTCTCTTGAGCAAATTGTCGACTGTAAGCACTTTGTTACTTCCCACTAGACAAGCTGGAGCAGCCACCTTCAGAGGAGTGCCATATCTCCAAAGATTAAGCTGTGTGACTAACCCCGTTGACACTTAACTTGCAACTGATCATTTGGTGGAGAGATTTAACTGAAAACTTGCTGGACTTTTCTTCTAACCACTAGATCAAATCTCTTTGTAAGACCAAAGGGCATGCCTTGCTGGACTTTTCTTCTAACCACCATTTCTTCTAACCACCACACTTTTAATTTTGTTGTTCCGAGCTCGCACACTAGCCATTGTGTGAAAGAATTTCGTATTTTTGCCTCCCACTTTTAACCAAAGAGTCCTAGAATATTGTCTCCATTTGATTTCTTCCTTCCTAAGCTCACATTGAACTTCACCCTAAGAATTTTTCTCCATGCCATTTCATCAACTGAATGTTTGCCTCCCTCTTCTTTTATGTTAAGCATCTGAATTTCTTCAAGGATTCCTCCTCCCAGTACTCCAAAACCTCTTTTCCAAAAATAAATAAATTATAATAATCTTTCCCTTAAGCAAACTTAATTTCTGGAAAAGAGAGATTGGCCCCACCCCAAACTAAGAAAGAAGACCCACATACTTTCACCTTATTCGAGAAACCCTACACCACTAAGGAAGCAAGCTCGAACATAAAAAGACGCAAGCCCCAATCCTCATCTTTCATCTCTAAAAAGATCGGGCAGTGATCGGATATTGGCCTAAATAGAACTCTTTGAAAAACTAAAGGAAACTTTTCAACCCAATCTGTTTAGAGCAAAAATCAATCCAGCTTCAACTTAACTACCCTAGTCTGACCATTAGATCACGTGAATTTTACTTCGCCCATTGGTAAATCTACCATGTCGTTATAGACTATCCATTTTGAGAAATTCCCCATGCTTCTGGTTATATGGTTGCCACTTGATTCTTGAAAAGAGAATCTCACAACATTGAAGTCTCCACCGACCACTCATGGCGACTATTGTTTACTCTGGCATGAATCCAATTCAGCTCAGAATAATTGTCATGAGCTCAATCTATTTGGCTTGTAGACAACTGTAAAAACCCACTTAAAACCTGATAAAACCTCTTTTACTAGCAGAAATAGGGAGAAATGCCCCTCCCAATAGTTCTCCTTTGACCACAACTTTGAGTTCTAGATAGTTAAAATTCTACCTATTGAACAATTTGTGTTTTACGCCACCCAGCCTTTGAATTTTCCCCTAGACAACAAGTCCACTATCCTCTGATCATATGATTGCAGCTTTGATTCCTGGAAGTAAAGTGTTCTGTATTTATTCTGATATGGCCATAAAGGCCGATACGTATACATAATGGCAATGACCATTACACGATACGGGGATGAAACGGGGCAATTGGCTTTTTTGGGGCTATAACGGCCATTATGGTGCATAACAACCATTACCCCTATAACAATAAAAAAATGACAACTTTTTTCTATTTAAATTCATTTTTTCACTTTTCTCATTCGAAAAACTTTCTTAGATTATTTTACAACAGATTTTCACCACTCTTACTATATTTTTTTAGGATTAAAACCATATATTGAAGCGATTTAGGCGAATAGAAGCTTCGAGGGTCTTCTTTTTTTTTTTTTCCTTCAAAAAACATGTTATTTATGCCTTTTTTTCATTTTCTAGTTCTATTGCTTAATTGTGATGTGTAAATATTAGAGACATGTAACCATGTTCATAAATTCACCAAACAACCAGATACAACACTCTCGCCAAAAGAGTAGATTGTTACGCTACCATAAACATGTTCTTTTAAAAATAATTAAAAAAAAAAAGAATACATATTTGGAATATTTAAATTATTCCAAAACTTTTCAGGGAAAAAAATAAATTCAACCATTATGGAGGTCGTAACGGTCGTTATGCCCCTCGTATCGGAGGGCATAACCACTTGTAACATACATACTCTTTTAATGTTTCCACAACTTTCCATATTTCCCAATTGGATCACCAAAGTCTAAAACAGAGGTGGGACTCGCATATGATTGCTACCCACTTGTATAGACTTTTCCACCATGGTCAACTACAGAGGTGTGATTACATAGTTCACGGGCCGAACTAGTCTGACCCACTTGTGTTGAACCTCACTATCTGCCTAACAGCGAAAAGTCATAAGTCGCCTGGCAAAACGATAACGGATAATTTACGAGCTCGTCATACAAAACCTATCTTTGCTTGCCCATAAGCAGGTCAGGTCAAACCTCTCAACCAATCGACACGCGTCGGTGGGAGTCGCTGCCTACTTTGGTATTTCGGCATTTCAGCGCTTTGTTCTTCCACCCGGTCTAGGCATTGGTCGCTCCCAATGGTACTAATCGGGGTTTAAGGACTTTCACCCACGGACCCTCTAATCATGTCCTGTCGAATTACACATTTCCGGTGTGGTGTCCAACTCAAGTTATAACAAAGTATGTTTAATCGCATTTCCAATCACCATATGCATAAGTCCACACACAAGCACAATATGTCATGGTTTTCAAGGCAAACATAGGACGACCTTCCTCATGTGGTCTCCTCATACATTTAAGTTCCTCATAAGGGTTTCATGTAATACATCATGTATCTAGACGGTTTACATACTCATCATAGACACATCGTGTGTCGCAACACAACCCCATCATAGACACATCGTGTGTCGCAACACAACCCCATCATAGACACAACGTGTGTCGCAACACAACCCACGATGATCACCATATCACCATACCATGAGAGGAATCATTCACTCTCAATCATACAATGATACAACGACTATGAATCATGCATATGATATGCACCTGACTTAGCCAATCTAAATCTAATCCGGGATTTATTCTGCCATAAGACTTCATGCCATAAGCATGTTTTTTCTCAAGAATTAACTACATCAAAAGGATGAAGGATATTTCTTTCAAACATTTTGTCAAACAGGTAGCGGACGGACATTGTAAGGGACAGAGAGAAACCGTTAGAAATACGTATGACTTTAAACAAAATTAAATCATCTCTATCATCTAATCTTCCATTAATAACCTAATCACCTAACTCGGAAACTCCAGCCATACTCGTAAGAAAATCCAGCAATAACCTAACGAATTTAAATCAGAAAAGCTAATCTGTTTAAGGCTTGAAAAGAAAATCCAGCAACAAATTAACCAACTCTATCAGAAATTCCAGCAAGAACCTAACCCTAAATAAGAAATCTCATCTTTTATAGGGCTTTCAAGAAAATTCAGCAATACCTAATTCGAAATCAGAAAATTCAGCAATACCTAACCCTCAAATAGAAAATCCATCAATTATCTAACCGTAAAACAGAAATTCTAGCAATCTATTAACCCTAAATGAAAAGCCAGCGAAAACCTAACCCTAAAACAGAAAATCCAGCAATTATCTAACTGTAAAACAGAAATTCCAGCAATCTATTAACCCTAAATGAAAAGCCAGCGAAAACCTAACCCTAAAACAGAAACTTCAGCAATTTTCTAACCCTAAATGAAAATCTAGCAAAAGGGTTTTGAAGGAAACCCCAACGTACACATATGCGTACTCCTAATCTATGCACTCACCTGTAACTATCAGAGGATTGACTCCCAACCTCAGCTTCTATTTCCTTTTCTTCTTTTTCTTCTTCTCAACTTCACACTCAACAAGAAAGAGTGCTAGAAAATAGAATGTTGCAAAAGGGTTTTCATATGTATGGACTTGAAAATGGTTTTAAATTAGCTTTTGTCTAAAAAGGAGGGTTATTGGATGTTTTGTGATGATTTTTGAAAAGTTTAAACTTATAGTAGCAATATAACAATGTTATTTAAGTAATTTGAACTCACATATTTCAAGGAGTTTAAAAACATCGAGTTCATTTGAGTATATTTTCTCAAAATATACATGTGTGTCTCTATGTATAACTTACAATCCGGGTGTCCAATAGACATGGCGTTTTCGCCATTAACTCCGTAACTCGACTACGGTTACAACGGTTAGGCTCTTGGACCTAACAGATTTTGAAAACTCGATGGTGGGGCTCTGCCAGATAAAATAAGGACATAATTGTCATTTCTCAGATTGTTTAATTTTAAGTCCGTATCTTAAAATTCGAATATCGGATTGAAATACAGCTTGCGGCTTGATAACAGAACAACATTATGATCAAGTCAAAACATTCTCGAGGTCAATGGACCTATAGTCAACAGCTATCCAGTGTACAAACTAGATTTCGGGGCCTCGGGTCTTACACTTTACAGGTATTTCTTCAGACACACAATGAGCAACAGCAAAATCAAGATATGAGGCAGTCTTATAATGTAAAGTTTTTTTGTAGTGATTTGTTTCGATTCCATTCCTTCCTCGCCACCAGCCGATCCTGCAGAGAATGTATGCACTCGAAACAACACTTTGCTGAGTCATTTCATCAACCACTAGGCGAGCAACATCAATATCAAAATAATCGAGTCATCAAGCCGATTCAATCTGAGTCGAGTCGAGCTCAGGCAAGCTTGAACTCCACTTGAAATTTTTTCGAGCTCTAAAAACCAACTCGACTCGGTCTGAATCCAATTTCGAGCTTTTCCGAGTTGAGTTGAGCGAGATGACTGAGCTA
This sequence comes from Magnolia sinica, assembly GCF_029962835.1. Classification (NCBI taxonomy): domain Eukaryota; kingdom Viridiplantae; phylum Streptophyta; class Magnoliopsida; order Magnoliales; family Magnoliaceae; genus Magnolia; species Magnolia sinica. The sequence continues at coordinate 86,582,741 of NC_080578.1, read as the reverse complement.
ACTCGATTCATGTACAACTCTATCCATGAGAGATGTATTCATAAAAAATAAAATAAAAATAAAAACATCACTCAATCCACACCAATTATTTGAAGAGGTTTTTTTCTTTCCAACAAGGAGATAAATTGCTAGGTGAATATTACAGGAACTCAAAGGAACATGGGAGGAGTTAAATGTGTATCAACCTCTTACAAGCAAGGTATTCCCTAACAGTATCAGTGGTCAGAACAGATACTATTGTTACAATTATGGTATAGGCCGTTACAACTTGAGAGAGGCCGTTACAACTTGAGAGAGGCCGTTACAACTTGAGAGAGAGAGAGAGAGAGAGAGAGAGAGAGAGAGAGAGAGAGAGAGAGAGAGTTGATGTTGAATCGATGTTCACCAAATCACCTCTCCTTCGCCCTAGGGCACAAATTTATGAAGCATTGCCAAGTATTCTTGACCTTCTTCGTCCTCTGTGAGCAAGCCCACTAACATAGTTGTGGTGGATGCATCCGCAGAAAAATGTCTTTTAGCCATTTCCCCGAGAAGTTGCATTGCCTTGAGGGTCTCATTCTTTTGTAGAAAGCCCCTAATTAAAGCATTGAAGGTGACATTGTCTGGTTGGAAACCCTTCTCTTCCATTTGTAAGAACAATCCATTAGCTTCCTCCAAAAGCCCTTCTTTACAAAGGCCATTGATTAGTGTGTTATATGTCCTAACATTATTCCCCAAGCCCTTGGTGGAGGCCCAACTGAAAAGCTCCTTCGCATATTTAAGCTCCCTAGCTTCGCATATCCCATTGATAAGGACACCAATAACTTCATTATTTAGTTCAATTCCTCTAATTTGCATCTCATTAAGTAGTTTCATTGCCTCGACAGGACACTCACTTTTACACAGCCCATCCATCAAAATGGTGTATGTGAAGAGATTCGGACATTGTCCATGAGCTTGCATCTCATTGAAGAGCTCTTGTGCAGCCACAATTCTCCGAACCCGGTATAGCCCATCTATAAGAGTGTTGTAAGTAACAACATCGGGCTTCAATCCCTTGCAAGGCATTCCTCGGAATAATTCACAACAGAAGGCTTATGACCTTTACACACCATGTAATCAAATATCTTTAAGGCGGCATCCATTTCGCCAATAAAACAGTAGCCATTCATCAATGCATTGTATGTGATTACATCAGGCTCCACACCTCTCTGAGTCATCAATTCTAGTAATCCATAGGCTTCTTTAACCACTCCTTTGCAAAGAGCATTCACCAGTATTTTGAAGGTTGTCACACTAGGAGAGATTCCTCGATTCGACATTTCCTCGAACAGACTCATTGCTTCTTTCCACTGCCCTAAATTGCATAGTCTATGAATTAAAGAATTGTAAGTGAAAACATTCGGCAGAATCCCTTTACCAACCATTTCTGAGAAGAGGTTAAGGGCCTCCTTTGTGAGCCCATCTTTGCATAGACTGTCGATGATTGTGTTATAAACAGCAAGGTCAGGACTACATTTACCCGCTCCCTTCTCCATTTTCCGAAGCAACCCAAGAGCCATTGCATTGTTCCCCGACTTGCAAAGACCGTCGATTAGTATCCTGAACGACACCACATTATAAGGATATCCCATTTCTACCATCTTCAGAAAGAAACTACCCGCTTCCCCAATCCACCCTTCCATACAAAACCCCTTAATAAAAGTAGCCAGAGTCACAGCATCTGGCTCATGGCCACGTTTCAGGATGTTGCTGAGAACAGCGAAACCGAAACCAACGCCATTCAAGCAGCAGAAACAATTGAGAAGAATGCTCCATGTATAGATATCAGATGGGATTCCTAACCAATTCATCTCCCGATGCAAAGAAATCACGGTCGAATAGTGTTTCATTTTAGCAATAGTAGTTAACAGGCGATTAAAGGTCTGGATTGAAGGCAGCGGCTGCGCGTGGACCATACGATTGAAGAGGCCCACTGCATCCTCTAACCTCACAAAAGCACCGGCTCGAATCGAATTGGATAGATCATTCACCAAATGGTTGAATTTGATGGGAGTAGGGATCTTGTTCTCTATGATTTTAGAATCAGGGGCAGAAATGGTAATTTCAATAGAAGCTGGAGAGGAGAGAGTTTTACCCTTTTGAGCGGCGGCAGCGGCAGCTCTTCTCGACGACCTTTTACGAAATCGAAGATTTTGTGGGTGCCAAACGACTCCTGCTGAGGGAAGAGAAGAGGGGATGGTACTTGTTGTGGTCCTGTGGAGTGCGGCTGCAACCCCGGAACCATTGATGTGGGTGCGACCCTGACCGTAGGACCCACTTCGATGTATGTATTGTATATCCACGCCGTCCATATGTTTTGTAACTATATTGTGGAGCATGGTCCCAAACATGACACAGATAAAAATTTCAGGTGGACCCCACCACATGAAACAGCAGAGTTATTGCTATTAAAAACCTTTCGTGGGCCACAAAAGTCTTGGATGAGTTGATATTTGTACGCCGTTCAATAACCATTGTTTCCCGTGGTGGTCTACTTAATTTTTAGGCCATGATGATGGTGTCAATGCACAATGCACGATGCATGCATGGAGATGTACCCTAGGGTCTGGCTCCCAACACCACTTGCAGGGAAGCGGATTGGCGGGTGTACCACACATCAGCTATATAGCTGATGTAGATACGTGTCGTGCGAAGACGACGCCAACGCTCCTCGAGCTCGAGTTGTACGAACGGTTCAAAGGGATTCGGGATCCTCTCTTATCAGGTCAACAGAGAATTCCTGTTAGCCTAATGGTTTGTCGTCCGAAGCTGTTTTTATATATTTTTTATATTTTTAATGAGTGGTGACGTGGACCAATGGGAATTAGGGTATTAGGAATTCTCTGTTGACCTAATAACAGAGGATCCGGACTCGTTCAAAGGAGATCAAAGTTACATGGCCCCGCAATGTTGTATTTATTATATCCATACTGAGCTTCATTCATTTCTTGAGATCATTTTAAAGCACTATCCAAAAAATGAATCATATCCAAAGCTCAAATGGACCACACCTAATGGTTTGGCGTCCGAAGCTGTTTTTATATATTTTTTATATTTTTAATGAGTGGTGACGTGGACCAATGGGAATTAGGGTATTAGGAATTCTCTGTTGACCTAATAACAGAGGATCCGGACTCGTTCAAAGGATATCAAAGTTACATGGCCCCGCAATGTTGTATTTATTATATCCATACCGAGGTTCATTCATTTCTTGAGATCATTTTAAAGCACTATCCAAAAAAGAATCATATCCAAAGCTCAAATGGACCACACCTAAAATAGGGGATAATGATTTTTACCGTTAAGAAAATAGTAGGGCCCGCCATAATGTTTATTTTCCATCCAATCGGTTCATAAGGTCAAAAATACCTGGATGAAGAGTAAAAACAAATTTCATATTGTTTTTAAACTTCCTGACTCCTAAAAGAGTTTCAATGGTAGACATTCAATCCCCCACCACTTTTTATAGTGTGGTCCACTTGATCTTTAGATCTGCCTTATTCTTCGGCTCAAGCATTAATATGAACTCGTAAATTGGATGGACAGTTTGGATATAACACATACCTCATGATTTGACCTACAGAACTTGCTAACACCAGTACACGAGCTATATAGGTGGTGTGTGGTACACCAGCCAATCCGCTTCCCACTTGCGGGGGAGTTCTCGCGGCCGGAGTAAGCCGTTGCATTACACGGTAATTTAAGTACTTTTATCCATGTTTTTTATCCATTTTACGGCTTATTTTAACAATATGAGTCCAAAATTGAAGCATATTCAAAACTCAAGTGGACTACAAAAAAAGGAGTGTGAATTGAACACCAACCATTGAAATCTTCTCATGAGCCACAAAAGATGTGGATCAAGCTGATATTTGTGTTTTCCCTTCATTCATGTGTGTGTGTGTCATTATGAACAAGTTGGATTGTGGGTTGGCTGACAAATAAACGCCGTTATCCCTACTGTTTCCTGTGGTGTGGTCCACTTGAATTTTGGTGTATACTTGAATTTTGGACTCAACTTCTAAAATGAGCTGAAAAAATTGGATGTAAGGTGTGGATAAGCCAAATATATTCAAGGTAGGCCCAACGGAGTTTATTGTACAGACTTACTCGGTCCACTATTCGCTTGGGTGGTTGGGAGTTATGTGGACCCATAGAAGTAGTTGTGATAAATCCACCCCCATCCATTTATGGAGATCACAATATTAAAGGAGTCAAAAAAATTAATGCAAATTCAATGCCTTAGGCCATACCACACAACTCCCTGTTAGAAACTTTGTGGGGTCATATAAGTTCTGTATCACGATGATATTGTGCCCACTGTTTATAGGATTAGGTGGCATATAAACATCATGGTCTGCTCCCGGCAGGTTTTAAGCCGTGGATGTTTCCGTTTTCACTGTTTCATGTGGTGTGGTCCAGCTAAGTAATTTTTTAAACTATGTCCTATTGTTGTCTTGCAAAAGTGATGGACACTGACATCTCTACGAGCCCCACATATCTCGGACCACAAAAACTTCATGAGGCAGGGTCACAGACAAGTGTACTAGTTATGGAGGGGATTTCCTGCCAGAGCCAATGATAATACCTATGCAAGTCCACTATATGTTTACTAGAAATCTACTTTGTTTATACATTCAGCCGGCCCATGTTAGCTAAAAAATGAGGTCAATTCAAAACTCAAGTGAGATGTGTTGTCAGATGTCTTCAATATGTACACGTAACAGGGTTCAATCGATCGATTATTGATTAATCGAAAGCACCCCAAATTATATATATTGGTCTCTAGACAATTTTGAACCATCTCGATCGATCAAACTTTCAAATCAATAGATCGAAAAAATTTAAAAATATTTGAAAACTCTCTGGGTTCTTTTGAGTATGTTCGAGTGATCGAATATGTGAGACTGAAATCGATCAATGCCGATTGATCGATGCTTAAATTGGTGGCGTACACAATTTTACGTAATTGTGCAATTTGTTTTCTATTTATATATGGTTGTAATAAGGATCAACGTATTCTAAAGACATCATTAGGGAGTTCTAGAAAGAAATTTAGGGTTCTTGAGATGTTTTTTTTCAAGGGATTCTCATATTTGTAAGTGCAATCATATCTTGTGATTTGTTTATCATAGCAGATTTGCTTGTCACCTTGTGTTGTAGTTTTTTCACGCAAGGATTTTCAATGTAAAAGTCATGTGTTCTTTTGTGGTGCTTGTTTACGTTTATTTCATTTATGTTTGATTCGAATTCGGAGTTTGCTTTCGTGATTTCTCAACAAGTGGTATCAGAGCTAATGTTATGTTTCGAGTTTAAATTAGAAGCATGTTATTGAAAGGTTCAAACGTGAAGTATGAAATAGAAAAGTTCAATAAAAGAAACAATTTTCAACCATGGAATATGAAGATGAGGGGTCTTCTAGTTAAGGTGGATTGAGATGCACCTGATGGACCTCATTGTAACAAGGACCAACCGTCACTGCAAATTAGGAGCGGATTAGTTGCGGTGGTGTGGCCTCACCCAAGATAGTGCATCACTTACTGTGGGGCCATGACGATATATGTTTTTTTTTAAATCCATGCCATTTTACATATCATTTTATTGCATAAGCCCAAAAAAGAAGAAGAATGACACAGTAGTGATTGAGTGCTCTATCATTAAAAACTTCCTATGGCCCATCATCATGTTTATGTAAGTTTTGTATCCATCCAAACTAAGAGCACGTGGCCCATTAATGGTCAATCTACATTTCTTCTTATAGTATTGTCCAACTGAGAATTGCATCTATTTTAGCATGGTCCATCTGAGAATTCTATCTATTTTATTTCTGGATAGTGGTATGAAATAATTTGGAAAAAGAGATATGCAGGGTGGCGGATTTCCTGACAAAGCCTTTCGCAGGAAGCTCTTGCCTAAGAATGCTAGTTTGGGCCCACCGTGATGTTTGCCGGAAATCTACCTCGTTCATCCATTTTGCAAACTCATTTTAAGATACGAGATAAATAATTAAGTGGATTCAAAAATCGAATGGGTCACATCCATAGGGAAAATAGGGGAAAGAAATTCCTACAGTTGAAACCTTCTTTAGCTCCACCTTGATGTTTATATGCCATACAAACCATTGATAACGTCATTAACATTAGGATGAAGTGAAAATACCGAAAAAATAAAATAAAATTTGCATGATACAAAACTTTATAGCCACAAAAATGTGTCAACGGTTCTCACTGAATCCCCATTATTTCCTCTAGTGTGGCCCACTTGAATTTTGGATCCACTTCAATTTGGTTATATGTCCTAAAATAATCTCACAAAACGGATGAACGGGGTAAATTTTATACAAACATGGTGGTGGGCCCCACACAACATCTCATGCAGGAACTTCCTTGGAAAGGCTTAGGATATGACGTGAAGTTCCTGATGTGGAAACCTTAGTCAGGCCCACCCTAATGTTTGTGACGAATTTATCCTATCCATCTGTTTTGTGAGCTCATTTTAGGACTTGAGAAAAAAAATAAACATGATCTTAGACTCAAGTGGGCTGCACTAAAGGAAAAGTGATTCGTGAAATTACTACCGTTAAAACCTCCCTCGGGCTTCGACTTATGTTTACATGATACCATCCATGTTACTAACATCATTACTATTGAGATGAACTTAAAACATTGGGTGATTTCTTATAAACATTACAGTGGGCCCACCAAGGTTTCCAGTGCCTAAACTTCCTTCTAAAGGCTTGTGCAGGAAATATGCGTCCCACTATAATGTATTTGTTATATCCAAAATTGTCCATCAATTTGTCAAACCGTTTTAGGGCTTGAGTCAAAAAATGAAGTAGATTCATAGTTCAAACGATCCATACTAAAGAAAGTAGGGATAATGATTTCCACCGCAACATGATGTTTATTTGCAATCTAACCGATTAGACAGCCATGGAAAGAAAAACATAAATATCATATTGATACAAATTATATGTGAAGAAGTTTTCAATGATAAATGTTAAATCTCGGGTGATTTTTGTGGTGTACCTGAGGTTTTGATATGTCTACTTTTTTTTTGGGATCAAGCTGTAAAATGATCCTATCAAATGGACGGAGGATTTGGATCATGGTGGGTCACAGAACTTGTGACATTAACCACACATCCCGCAATCATGTGGTATGTGTTATATCCAAAACGTTCATCCATTTAGAGAGCTCGTATTAAGGTTTGAGAAGAAAAATAAGACAGATCTAAAGATAAAGTAGATGAAGTAGGGGATCGAACATCTACCATTGATATCCTTTTTGGGTCACAGAAGTTTTGGATCAATATGATAATTGATTTCCTCTTTATCCAGGTCTTTGTGACCTTATGAACAGATTAGATGGAAAATAAACTTTATGGTGGGCCGTACGAATGTTTTAACGATGAACATTATTATCCACTGCTATTTGAGGTGTGGTTAGGTTAAGATTTAGATATGATTTATTTTTTGGCTCATGCTCTAAAATGATATCAAAAAATGGATGAACGGTTTAGATATAATAAATACATCATTTCGGGGGGCACGTAACTTTGATTTCATCTTAACCGTTAATATAACTTGGAGCTTCGCGCGACTAGTACAAGCTATATTGATGGTGTCCACTTCCCAATACAGCTGCGTAGGACGACATGAGAGGAAACGGATCGGCTGAGCTGTGACCCTGCCACTGGTCGTTGTTCTGTGGGCCCCACCGTGATGTATGTGTTTCATCCATGCCCTTCATCCATTTTTCCATATCATTTTATCGCGTGAAAATAAGGTAGATCAAAATCTCAAGTGGACCACACAGTGTTGATTGAACTCACACCATTAACAACTTCTCGGAGGCCACAAAATTTTTGTATCAAGTTGATATTTATTTTTTCCCTTCATCCAGGTTGTTATGACCTAATCAACAGGTTGGATGTCAAATTGTCAAATAAAAACTACAATCGGACATAGGAGGTTTTAAATGGTAGACATTCAATCGCTACTGTTTTCCATTATTGTGTTCCACATGAAATTGAGATCTGCCTCATTTTTAGTATGAAGCCCTAAAATGATCTTTGAAAATGGATGGACGGTGTGGATAAAAAACATAAATCACAGTGCTGCCTACAGAGGGAAACGGATTGGCTACTCCCCCTGCCATCAGCCCGGTGGCTGGTGGTTAGTGCTCTGTGGGCCCCACCATGATGTATGTGTTTCATCCATTCCGTTCATCCATTTTTACATATCATTTTAGGTGTGATACAAAAAATGAGAGGGATATAAATCTCAGGTGGACCACACCACAGGAAAACAATAGTGATTGGAGATCCACCATTAAAATCCTCCTAAGGACCACTGTATGGTTTATTTGACATCCAACCTGTTGATTAGGTCATACAGACTCAGATGAAGGGAAAAACCAAAGATCAACTTGATCCAAAACTTTTATGGCCCCCAAAAAGTTTTTAATGATCCACGTTTCATTCAACACTGTTTCCTGTAATGTGGTCCAGTCGAGATTTTTACATACCTCATTTTTGGTCTCATACCATAAAATGAGCTGAAAAGAGTTGTGTTTGATTGAATTGGTGTAACTTCTCAGAAAATTCCGTATAAAGACCCGAGTACCACCTCAGGCAGAAATCACCCAGGACCAAAACCTTTAGAAATTAGGTTAATGTTAGCAAGTGCTAAACTAGAGTGCTTATGAAATTAGCACTAATCACTTTAAATATGATCTGCAAGACCCAAACCGTGCAGTATCATTGACGCTACATTACCCTGAAATCTAGAATCCGTCCTTAAACCCGGTTGCTCTCGGGAGCACACTGAAATCCCGTATCGGACCTGGACCGCACGTCGAAAGTCCGATGACCGCAAAACTATACAGTTATGACCGCATTACTGGACTTGACAACCCCCTCGAAAATCAAGTCTTAATTGTGTCTAGAAATGCACAACTTGAGCCCGGAGCGAAGTGTGTGAGAAACGTGAAAATATTTAGAAATAAAATCTGAATTTAAGTAATCAGAGTCGTGTTGCTTGCGGGACAAATATAAAGATTCAGACCATCAGAATCTAACCTAAATACACCCTCGGATCAGGAGAAATATCCCACACATGTCGATGCACTTGTGGCCCTGATCGAGTGCCAGTAACCGTTAAACTGAAACTGGTCTGCCACTGCTGATCTGCAAACCCGATCGGAGCGAAAACTCAGCCTGACCTAGATCCATGGTCAGGGAGCTTAAGTCCGACCGCACGTGGAAAAGGGGCCACCAGAAGTGCTCCGATGGGCTGAAACAGACGCCCTTTGGATATAACCTAAGTATACCTTGGCCCTGGGGCCATTTCCATCAGTCCTGGGCCTATATAAGGACCTTAAACCCTCTCTCTCTCACCTCATACGAATTTGAGAAACCCTAGGGGAGAGAGGAGAGAAAAGAGAAGGGAAAAGAGAGAAAGTGAGAGTGAGAGTTGGAGATTCTTCCTGGGATTCAATCTCGCTCTTCCACGTACTCAACTACCATTCCTGTGTCGCTATACAGGTGATTTTGATTCCGTTCTTAGGTAAGCAAACCTAACCCTAACCTGTTTTAGGGTTTCAGATAGTGTAAGTTATGAAATAACTAACCTAATTCATGCTATAGGTTGCCAATCCGCCATTGATAAAGGCTAACTGTCTAAAACGATTTCGATACGCGTTTATCAGCGTAAGGTGCGGACTATAAACGTATAGGTTATGGTTTTCAAGGCTTTCAATGTCGGTTAATGGTTTATTACTGATGTGGGTGTTATTTCTCATGCCAAATGCGATGTTTGTTTCGCGTTTCAGATATATATGAACTATATGGAGTTTAGTGTATTCCATGTATTTGTAGAAAGGGTCATATATATATGGAATTTGAATGTGTGTTTGTCATGATTAATTGTCGTGTGTTTATGCTAGTTGTATGTGTAATAACTCCTTGGCGAAAGGATTTTTCCTAAGACGTGCTATCTGCAACATACGTCATGTATGTTGGAATATGTAGTCTAAGTGTTTGTAGAAATGTCTGAATGAACAAATGTGTAATAAATTGTACTTTATATGGGCGTGGAGGAGAGATTCTTAACTACCTTAACGATGTGTATGATTTCCTCCATGTAACTTATATTCTTTGTCTGTTTTATTTAGGGATATGTGTGAATTTATGTTTAAGTTGAAATCCATCAAATGTTCACATGCTTGTATGATTGGAATTGTTGATCCATTACTGTTCTGATTATCTTGTATGATTATCTGTTATAATTGAATGTGTTTGGGACTACGACATAGTTCAGACAATCGATAACAGGCACTGAATAGGTGGTTAAGGTTGTTTCGCAACATAGGACATGATCGATGATCTGAGCCGTACTTGGGATGTCGGCAGTGGTTAGGCCACACGGAGTACTTACACACTTCATGTCGGTCAACTTAACGTGCGCTCGTACTAGTCGAGCTCGTCAAGTAACCCGATTGACCCGATATATGTTCACCATGTATGGACGCTACTGCTTGAATCTAAGGTACCAAACTCACCAGTGAAAACCCCTTTAACCTTGGTACCTCGATCCGCTAAGACTCATGAGCCGGGCATGGTGGTATGGGACACCGTGGTCGAACTGTCGGCCTACGCTGGGGTGACGAGCCTCCTCGTAGTGTCCAGTGAGCAACACAGCCTCATGAGCCGAATACGGTGGTATGGGACACTGTATTCGAGCTGTCGGCCTACAATGATAAGGTGACGAGCCCTTTGTAGTGACCTCGAGTGTACCCTAAGACTGCGTAGAGGCGACGAGCTCTTACGTAGTAACAAGAGTACATACTAGGCCTGCACTGATAAGGTGACGAGCTCTTTGCAGCGACCTAGAACCGTAACATCGTATGAGACTTACTAGGATTGACGACTCTAGAATGGATCATTGTTTGGGAATTGATATAAGGGAGGTACCTTAGCTTTCCAATCCTGCTGTATGAAAAGGACTAATAAGAACTTGGTAATCACGTTCATGCACCGCATTGCATGTGTTGTTTGGCGTTGGGCAAAGCACTGAGGAAGTGACTGACATGCACGACCGCTAGATGAAGATCATAGAGGGAGTGCAGGCGAGGGCATGCATCATTTATACAAACCATTCCTGCATTAATCAGAGTACTTAGGGATGTTTGATTGTATTGCTTTATCATTACTGCTTGACTGAATTGAGAACATGTTAACCTTTGCTTTATTGTTCCACTGAGTTGATCACTCACTCTCACGTTACGGGACGGTATTTTAAACACCAACCAGACTGTCTTAGCTGCAGATAGAGACCCGACTGATGAGGAAGAGGAGGACTTCGTAGACGATGAGGATGCCTTCTCATATATGCAGTATTCAGGCAGGTTTACATAAACCGCTCTGATCGGCGGGGCTTCAGGGTTATACGTGTAGTGGACTATTACATTTTTGACATTTTGTAATTTGAAACAATACATGTAATTATTGACCTGGCAATGCATATATACTTTGGGGACTTATACTGGTTTATAAAGTTATACATATTCGTTTCAGTCTTCCGCTTGCGTATTACAACTATCCCTGGATTATGTTTTACTGATTTGGCTTAATCTTATTCATGTTTTATGCACTAATACAGACAACATTTAATCATCATTAAATATGTTGCATAAGTGATGCGTTGGAACTCGGGAGTTGGACTTCTACTCGACCCTCGATTTTCAGGGCATTACAAGTTGGTATCAGAGCATGATTTGGATTAAACCGGACTTGGGTTATGGTCACATGACGTGCGCTGACGCATTTAGACCTAGGTGGGTGCAAGAAAAAATGTAGAAACAAGCTTAGGTTGTCCAGTTTTGCCAATTGGCGAAATTTACCGAAAACGATTATTGAGATCGGGTCTGTACACATCCGTGATCGCTTGAGGCGACCCCGGACCACTTCTAGACCATCAATCGATGGGTTTAGACCATGATTTACCCACTCCCAGCCTTCAACAATCGAGAAAATATGAGGTTACATAAGAAATTACACGAAATGACACGAAACGACTCAAGAAGGAGTCGGGGGGCCAAACAGAACACTTCCAGGGGGACCCAGGGTGGGTCCCACATGTTTTTAGAGTCCAGGGGGCAGGAGGACCTCGCCCCACCGGCGAGGCATCGCCAGAATGTCCAGAGACTGGCGAGGACCTCGCCGGTTCCTCGAGGCCTGGCCAGGCGGGCCGGTTCGGGCCGAAGCTCCTAGGGCGCTGTATGGCCCACTGACGTGTGTTGGGTTGATTTTAAACCTTCCAAACACACCTCCCCTTCATAATCTTCCCCTCCAAGATTTCCTTTTTCTTCAAAAGCTTTGGTATTTCTCTCAAATCTCTCCTTCATCCACCCATTTCATCATTTTTCTTCAACACACATACCCCTCCACCCTTTACATCGAAACCCACCTTCCATCTTCTTATTTTTCCCATTTATTGAGCTTACAAATCCTCTTTGTAGCTCAACATTCCAAAGCCTAACAATTCCTCTTATATTTTCTTCATTCCTTCTCATCTTGAACACACAAATACCATTGTGTGCTTCAATAAGTAGTGGGAACCCATTCAACCATCCCATCTCCCTAATTTCTTCCCTTTCCGTGGCCTTATTCGAGCTTGTTACGGCCACTTTCTCGATGACTCCTACGGATGAGGCCGGGCCTAGTCGCCCTACTCGTTCAAGGAGGCCTAGAGGTTTTGCTACTAGTGCTAATGTCGATCGGGAGATACGGACCAAGCGGGAGCTTAATCCCAAGGCTCCCCTCGGAAGGATCCTCCTAACGGATATGTCTCATGGGAGATTTCAGGGTCACGGGGTCCTCTTTGAAGCTCATGTGGATGAGAGGCTCTTTGGGCAATATCTGGTGATGGATCGCCTGGTTGAGGCCGGGTGGGGTCCTGTGTTCGAGGGTGAGTACCGTGCAAATGTGGGCACAGTCTGAGCCTTCTACGCCCTACGTTGGAGCCCTTGCAGTTCAAGATCCCAGTAGGTAGAGATCGGGAGGCCACAATTAATGCTGGGTTGATAGCTCGGCTTATGAAGATGCCGCTTGGTGAAGTGCATGCAAGCGAGAAGAATTTGAAGAGTGCACGTGAAAGGGATCGCCGCAAGCGATTCCTTTGTGGACAACTGGCCTACTGGAATCCAAACAACAACCTCCTAGCGACCAATATGATGGACGACTTCCGCCTGCTCCACCACATCTTGACGTACAACGTGTACCCCAGGTGGAGCAACCGCAGCGAGTGCACCCATCTGATGGTAGATTTCCTGTACTAAGTAGGGCAGGGAGAGAAGTTGTGCGTGCCTACACATGTTCTGCGACAGATAGTTCTTACCGCACGCTCCACTAGAGCGTTTGATTCGCTCCCTTTCGGGCGACTCATATGCAAGATTGCACATGAGTTTGGCTATAGACTTGGGGCGGAAGTGCCGGTGCCGACCCATTACATCAACGAGATTACTCTCAATCAGATGGAAATTGGGCCACGACAGCGACAGGCCCGACTCGACGAGAGTGAGGATGAGATGGCTAGTGAAGAGTATGAAAGCGAGGAGGAAAGCAGAGAAGAGATAGAAGAAGAACAGGAAGAAGAAGTGGAGGCTCAGGACACGGATGAGAGCTCTCCTCCGACGGCAGCGGGGCATGACCCTGATCGGGCTGCTAGGGAAGCCCGCTTAGCTCGACTTGAGGAGGGCCAGGCTGCCTTGCGACAGGAGATTATCGATGTCTGGGCCCTTATGAAGCACAAGTTTAAGAAGGTGACTCGCACCTTGAAGGCTATCTTGTGCTGCCTGCAGGATAAGGGCGCCCCTCCTCCGTCGCCAGACTCAGATGTCTAGTCGTCCATGTCGTTGCCCAGTAATTTACTTTGTTGCTATCTTAGAATGTTTGTGTTTCAATGTTTAAGAGCTTAGTAGTATCGTAGGTAAATAGTGTGTTTGTGTTTGTTAGTTGTCTTAATGTTTGCAGCTTTACTTGTAATAGCTCATATGCGTTTCCTGTCATGATTCCAGTGGTAATGTGTATTTCGGATGGCCACAATTATTGGGTAAATGAAGCTCGAGTTCTTAATGTAAGATGCCGCTTGGTTGAAGTTGCATGAGCGATGAAGAATTTGAACGAGTTGCACCTGTTGAAAAGGGAATGCCCCTAGGCCACAGCGATTCCTTGTGCAACGCTCACCTTGGAATCCTAGACACACCTCCCTAAGCGACTAAATGACGGACTGACTTCCGCTCTCCACCACATCTCGACGTAACGTGTACCCCAGGTGGAGCACACCGTAGCGAGTGCACCCATCTTATGGTAGATTTCCTGTACCAAGTAGGACAGGGAGAGAAGTTGTGCGTGCCTACGCATGTTCTGCGACAGATAGTTCTTACTGCACGCTCCACTAGAGCGTCTGATTTGCTCCCTTTCGGGCGACTCATATGCAAGATTGCACGTGAGTTTGGCTATAGACTTGGGGCGAAAGTGCCGGTGTCGATCCATTACATCAACAAGATTACTCTCAATCAGATGGAAAGTGGGCCACGACAGCGACAAGCCCGACTCGATGAGAGTGAGGATGAGATGGCTAGTGAAAGTTTGAAAGCAAGGAAGAAAGCAGAGAAGAGATATAAGAAGAACAGGAAGAAGAAGTGGAGGCTTAGGACACGGATGAGAGCTCTCCTCCGACGGCAGCGGGGCATGACCCTGATCGGGCTGCTAGGGAAGCCCGCTTAGACAGGGAGAGATGTCAGTGGCAGAGTATGAGAACATGTTCACGGAGTTGGGCAGGTGCGCCCCATTGATTTTGATAGATGAGCCGATGCGTATGCGGCATTTTTCTGAGGGCCTACGACCAGATATTCACTCGAAGATGTGCTGCGCTAGCATACCTAGCTATTCTGAGCTAGTGAGCATGTCCATGAGGGCTGAGCAGGACGGGGACAGGCAGTCCCGTATGCGAGAACCGATGGCTCCTTGGCCGCGACCAGAGATTCCGAGCAGACCATTCCTCGGGAAGAGGCCACAAGCAGATTCGCCGCCAAGGCTGATGGCTTCACCTGCCCCTGTGAGGTGACTTGATGTGTGGTGTGCCTACTGCGAGAAGCCAGGCCACACGGAGGTGAACTGCTTCACCAGGATGAGGGATAACGGCTTCTCACCACCCCAGAGGGTCAACCGCCAGCTTTCCCAAGTTATATCGGCACCACCTCTACGCACGGCACCAGCTCATCCATCATT
Source organism: Magnolia sinica (assembly GCF_029962835.1). Lineage (NCBI taxonomy): Eukaryota > Viridiplantae > Streptophyta > Magnoliopsida > Magnoliales > Magnoliaceae > Magnolia > Magnolia sinica. Next base: position 86,567,426 of record NC_080578.1, on the reverse strand, counting down.
CCGGCCACCCGTACCTCTATCTAGGCCGCCTCAACGGCCTATGGTACCTCAGCCCAACCGTTTTTAGCAGGCTCGAGTGCACTCACTTACAGCTGAAGCATTAGAGGTAGCACCTACGCTACCTATGGCTTTTGATGTTACAACACATATCCAAGGTACTCCAGTCTTTTTATTAGTGGACACCGGGTCCACTATCTCTATCATATCGTGCGCAGCAGTCAAGCGGCTAGGGTTGGAAACTAGTCCTATGGATGGGGTGAGAATCCTTACCGCTATAGGAACTTTCTCGGACGCTACCAAGATCTGTAAGGGGTGTTCGATAGATGTAGGGAGCGGGACAGCGCTCCTCGACTTGATTGTCACCCCATTACATCATTATGATGTCATTCTCGGTATGGATTGGCTCACAGAGATGAAGGCAGAGATTGACTGCGATTGTAAAGTGGTGATAGCTTATGGACCAGAGGGCACGACTTTTACTTTCCCAGCGCAGGTCAGTTGGCCCTATCGCTTTGATTGTTATGCTTCCATGCTAGAGGACACTCATGGTCCAGTGCTTGAGGGCACTCCTGTGGTCCAAGAGTTCCTAGATGTGTTCATGAAGATACCTGGACTACCCCCTCAGCGCGAAATTGATTTTACCATCGACCTAGTGCCAGGTACGACACATGTATCTCTTCCGACCTATCGCATGGCTCCGTGTGAGATGGAGGAGCTGAGAAAACAGATCGATGATCTGTTAGATGCAGGCTTTATACGACCCAACGTGTCTCTATGGGGAGCGCCCGTGTTGTTTGTAAAGAAGAAGGATGGATCTCTGCGATTATGTATTGATGATCGCAGATTGAACCAAATGACGGTAAAGAACAAGTATCCTTTGCCCAGGATAGATGATTTGTTTGATCAGCTGAAGGGGGCAAAGTATTTCTCGAAGATTGACTTGCAGTCGGGGTATCACCAGTTGCGCGTCAGGGATGAGGACATGCAGAAGACGGCCTTCAGGACCAGTTTTGGATACTATGAGTTTCTCATAATGTCGTTTGGCCTTACGAACGCTCCGGCTGTGTTCATGGACTTGATGAACAAGGTATTTCGACCATTTCTGTTCTGATTTCGTCATTGTGTTTATTGATGACATCCTGATATACTCTAAGAGTCGGGAAGAACATGAGGAACACCTGTGAGTAGTCTTGGATACTCTGAGGAAGAACCAGTTGTTTGCAAAGTACAAGAAATGCGACTTCTGGAAAGAAAAGTCAAGTTCCTGGGACATGTGGTGTCCAACGAAGGGATAGCTGTGGACCTCGCTAAGGTAGTCGCAGTTCAGGACTAGAAGCAGCCTGGTTCGGTTACTGAGGTGAGGAGTTTCCTTAGTTTGGCAGGTTACTATCGACAATTCATTCGGAATTTCTCGAAGATAGCTAGACCTTTGTCTCAGTTGACACGAAAGGATCTGAAGTTCGCCTAGGATGAAAAGGCGGAAGCAGCCTTTCAGGAGTTGAAAGACAAGTTGACATCCGCCCCTGTGCTAGTATTGCCAGAGTAAGGGGTCAAGTATACGATATACACGGATGTGTCTCGCGTCGGATTGGGCGGTGTTTTGATGCAGAAGGACAGGGTTATTGCCTACCTGTCGCGACAGTTGAGGAAACATGAGGAAAACTACCCTACGCATGACTTGGAGTTAGCTGTCGTCATCTTTGCCTTGAAGATCTAGAGGCATTACCTCTACGGAGAGGAGTTCGAGCTCTTTTACGACCACAAGAGCCTCAGATACATATTCACTTAGCGGGACCTAAATATGAGGAAGTGGCGATGGATGGAAACCTTGAAGGACTTCAAGTTCGAGGTTTCTTATCATCCTGGTAAGGCCAACCTTGTGGCAGACGTACTAAACCGCAAGAAGGTATTGGCGTTTGCGGCTCTGTTGATGGTAGCAGAGTGGGACATAATAGAGTTTGTGTGAGACTTTAAGCAGAAACTCACGGTGGGGGAACCGTATGAGGGCATCGCACATATTCTGGTGCAGCCCCTCATTGATGACAGGATTATCCCAGTTCAGGCAGACGATGAACTATTGGAAAAGATGAGAGAACAGGCTAGCAGCGATGAGGACACTGAATAGAGAGTTGGTACGGATGGAGGCTTACGTTACCGTGGCAGCCTATGCGTCCCGAATCTCCCTGACTTGAGGAAAGAAATTCTTGAGGCTGCTCACGATTCAAGGATGGCTATGTATCCAGGCAGTACGAAGATGTATCGTGATATGAAGAGGTCGTACTGGTGGGACAATATGAAGGCTCACATAGCAGTTTACGTGTCTCGTTGTCTCATGTGCCAACAGGTCAAGGTAGAGTATCTTTGACCTCCTGGTTTGCTTCAGCCCATGCCCATAGCTGAATGGAAGTGGGACTTCATCTCTATGGATTTCATCTCAGGGCTACTGAAGACGAGGAAGGGGCATGATTCCATTTGGGTGATCGTGGACTGGTTGACGAAATCGGCTCACTTCCTCCCTATCAAAGTTTCAAACTCTGTAGACAAGTTGGCCAGGTTATACATCAAGGAGATTGTACGTCTGCATGGAGTTTCCTTGGAGATCGTGTCGGACCGAGACACGTGATTCACATTTATCTTCTGGACTCGCATCCAGGAAGCGATGGGTGTAAAGTTGAAGTTCAGTACCGCATTCCACCCACAGACTGACGGGCAGACAGAACGAGGGTATCAGATTTTAGAAGAAATGTTGCGGGCCCGTGTACTGGATTTCAAGGACAGTTGGGATAATTGTCTTCCTTATACAGAGTTCTCTTACAACAATAGTTTTCAGGCGAGTATTGGCATAGCTCCCTATGAGACCTTGTATGGGTGCCCGTGCAGAGCACCGCATTGCTGGGCAGAGGTTGGCGAGAAGAGCTTGATTGGCCCGGAGTTAGTTCAGGCGACTTCAGAGAAAGTCGACATTATCAGGCACCAACTTCTGACGGCGCAGAGCAGACAAGAGCTACGCCGATACGAGATGGCGTCCGCTAGAGTTCGAGGTCGGAGACCATGTATTCCTTAGAGTTTTCCCTATGAAGGGAGTCCTTCGGTTTGGCAAGATGGGGAAGCTTACGCCTCGATTTATTGGCCCATTCTAGATACTTGATCGAGTGGGTGCGGTAGCATACCGCCTTGCTTTGCCCACTCTACTTGCGAGTGTGCATAACGTATTTCATGTGTCTATGCTGAAGAAATACGTTCCCGATCCTTCCCACATTATCAAATGGGAGTAGGTACAGTTAAGCAAGGACGCTAAATATATACTGTGGCCGACGCGTATCCTAAACAGGAAGGAACAGGTGTTGCGCAGCAAAGTTATTCCACTTGTGAAAGTGTTGTGGACGCATCACACGAAAGAAGAGGCTACTTGGGAGATAGAAGCCGAGGTTCGAAAGAACTACCCTCAGATTCTCGAGGAGTACGAAAAGGTACTAATTTCGAGGATAAAATTTTCTTTAAGGGGGTAGATTGTAACGTCTCGGAAAAATTCATACAAAGACCCAAGTACCACCTCAGGCAGAAATCACCCGCAACTAAAACCTTTAGAAATTAGGTTAATGTTAGCATGTGCTAAACTAGAGTACTTATGAAATTAGCACTGATCACTTTAAATATGATCTGTAAGACCCAAACCGTGCAAAATCATTGACGCTACATTCCCCTGAAATCTAGAATCCAACTCAAAACCCAGTTACTCTTGGAAGCATCTGGAAACTTAGTATCGGACCTGGATGGCACGTCGAAAGTCCGATAACCGCAAAACTATACAATTATGACTGCATGACTGGACTTGACAACCCCTCGAAAATCAAGTCTTAATTGTGTCTAGAAATGCACAACTTGAGCCCGGAGCAAAGTGTGTGAGAAATGTGAAAATATTTAGAAATAAAATTCGAATTTAAGTAATCTGAGTCGTGTCACTTGCGGGCCAAATATAAGGATTCAGACCGTCAGAATCTAACCCAAATACACCCTCGGATCAGGAGAAATGTCTCACACATGTCGATGCACTTGTGGCCCTGATCGAGTGCCGGTGACCATTAAAATGAAACTGGTCCGCCATGGTTGATCGGAGCGAAAGCTCAGCCCGACCTAGATCCATGGTTAGGGAGCTTAAGTCCGACCGCACATGGAAAAGGGGCCACCAGAAGTGCTCCGATGGGCTGAAACAAACGCCCTTTGGATATAACCTAAGTATACCTTGGCCCTGGGGCCATTTCCATCAGTCCTGGGCCTATATAAGGACCTTAAACCCTCTCTCTCTCTCACCTCATACGAATTTGAGAAACCCTAGGGGAGAGAGGAGAGAATGTGAGAGTGAGAGTTGGAGATTCTTCCTGGGATTCGATCCCGCTATTCCACGCACTCAAGTACCATTCCTGTGTCGCTATACAGGCGATTCCGATTCCGTTCTTAGGTAAGCAAACCTAACCCTAACCTGTTTTAGGGTTCTAGATAGTGTAAGTTATGAAATAACTAACTTAATTCATGTTATAAGTTGCCAATCCGCCGTTGACAAAGGCTAACTGTCTAAAACGAATCCGATACGCGTTTACCGGCGTAAGGTGCAGACTATAAACATATAGGCTATGGTTTTCAAGGTTTCAATATCAGTTAATGGTTTATTACTGATGTGGGTGCTATTTCTCATGCCAAATGCGATGTTTGTTTCGCGTTTCAGATATATATGAACTATATGGAGTTTAGTGTATTCCATGTATTTGTAGAAAGGGTCGTATACGTATGGAATTTGAACGTGTGTTTGTCATGATTAATTGTTGTGTGTTTATGCTAGTTGTATGTGTAACAATTCCTTGGCAAAAGGGTCGTATACGTTATGTATATTGGAATATGTAGTCTAAGTGTTTGTAGAAATGTCTGAATGAACAAATGTGTAATAAATTGTACTTTATATGGGCGTGGAGGAGAGATTCTCAACTACCTTAACGATGTGTATGATTTCCTCCATGTAACTTATATTCTTTGTCTGTTTTATTTAGGGACTGCATATGTGTGAATTCATGTTTAAGTTGAAATCCATCAAATGCTCACGTGCTTGTATGATTGGAATTGTTGATCCATTACTGTTCTGATTATCTTGTATGATTATCTGTTATAAATGAATGTGTTTGAGACTACGGAATAGTCCAGGCAATCGGTAACAGGCACTGAATAAGTGGCTGAGGTTGTTTCACCACATAGGACGTGATCAATGAATCCGAGCCATACTTGGGATGTCGGCAGTGGTTAGGCCACACGGAATGCTTACGCACTTCATGTCGGTCAACTCAACATGCGCTCGTACTAGTCGAGCTCGTCAAGTAACCCGATTGACCCGATGTATGTTCACATGTATGGACGCTACTGCTTGAATCTAAGGTACCAAACTCACTAGTGAAAATTCCTTTAACCTTGGTACCTCGATCCGCTAAGACTCATGAGCCGGGCATGATGGTATGGGACACCGTGATCGAGCTGTCGACCTACGCTGGGGTGACGAGCCTCCCGGTAGTATCCAGCGAGCAACACAGCCTCGTGAACCGAATACGATGGTATGAGACATTGTAGTCGAGCTGTCGGCCTACACTGATAAGGTGACAAGCCCTTTGTAGTGACCTCGAACGTACCCTAAGACTGCGTAGAGGCGACGAGCTCTTACTAGGCTGCACTGATAAGGTAACGAGCCCTTTGCACCGACCTAGAACCGTAACATCGTATGAGACTTACTAGGATTGACGACCCTAGAATGGATCATTGTTTGGAAATTGATATAAGGGAGGTACCTTAGCTTCTCAATCCTGCTGTATAAAAAGGACTAATAAGAACTTGGTAATCACGTTCATGCACCGCACTGCATGTGCCGTTTGGCATTGGGCAGAGCATTGAGGAAGTGACTAACATGCGCGACCGTTAAATGAAGATCGCAGAGGGAGTGCAGGCCATGCATCATTTATACAAACCATTCCTGCATTAATCAGAATACTTAAGGATGTTTGATTGTATTGCTTTATCATTACTGCTTGACTGAATTGAGAACATGTTAACCTTTGCTTTATTGTTCCACTGAGTTGATCACTCACTCCCACGTTACGGGACGATGTTTTAAACACCAACCAGACTCTGTCTTAGCTGCAGATGGAGACCCGATTGATGAGGCAGAGGCAGACTTCGTAGACGATGAGGATGCCTTCTCATATATGCAGTATTCAGGCAGGTTAACATAAACCGTTCTGATCGGCGGGGCTTTAGGGTTATACGTGTGGTGGACTATTACATTTTTGACATTTTGTAATTTGAAACAATATATGTAATTATTGATCTGGCAATGCATACATACTTTGGGGACTTATACTGGTTTATAAAGTTATACATATTCATTTCAGTCTTCCGCTTGCGTATTACAACTGTCCCTGGATTATGTTTTGCTGATTTGGCTTAATCTTATTCATGTTTTATGCACTAATACAGACAACATTTAATCATCATTAAATATGTTACATAAGTGATGCATTGGAACTCGAGAGTTGGACTTCTACTCGACCCTCGATTTTCAGGGCGTTATAATTGGCGACGGCTTAGAGCTCTTTGTTATATGCTGGTTTATGGACTTGGGTGAGATGGTGGCCTTGCACATGATTCCTTAGCTTTCGGGATTGATGTTTTGATCAATTAACGGCCTTAGCTTGATATGATTCTATTATGAGATGGGACCAACTAACCATTACGATGATGTGTATCATCATATTTTTATTTTTAAATGGCTTTCTTCTCCTAGCCTACCGCTTATGAATATATAGTTACGTATGGCCAATTAGATCTGGCCATGTGTCACTATGTATGATGCCTTAGTCTTATACTAGGTTACGCATGCTCTCTGAGTGTTTTATGTATATGTAGCTTATACTTGTTTTAAAGTTGGGCATCAAGTCGAGTCGGACCGAGTTAGGGTTAACCTAACTCGACCCAATTTTGAAATATACCTGACCAGAACTCAACTTGAGTCAGGAACTCGACCCAATTTTGAAATATACCTGACCAGAACTCAACCTGAGTCAGTACGCCAGCATGCCTAACCCGATCCGAGTCCGGGTCTGGCCTGAACTAACCCGGGCCGAGTCTGACCTGGTCACAGGTACCGAGTCAGGTCGAGTCAGCATCGAGTCGGGTCGGGTGCGACGGGTATTCGTGGGCTGAAATCACAGCTCAAAAACTAGGTGCATGTGCCGGAATGGCAACCTCTCCATCAACTACACAACATCTCAGATCTAAAACACCAAATCTAGGTTTTTTTTATATATGTACTAGTCGGGTTTCAGATCGATTCCAGTTAGTATCGAGTCAGATTTCAGGTTGAGTTGAGTCGAGTTACTGGGTGACCCGAACTCGACTCGTTTTGACTTCGGATTGGACAAAGTCTACTCAGTTCGGATCGACTCACCCACTCGGTTCAGGTCAAGTTGGGTCTAAACAAGTCGAACAAATCGAGTCGTCCAGTGCCCAACTCTAACTTGTTTACCATGTGTCGTCGAGAGTATGACTACCTTTAGAGTTTCGGTTGTACATACATATCTAAATATCCTAGCGTGACACACATCTTCTGGAGACAAGTGTTTGTGATTCCCACATTCTCTTCATGCTCCGTGAGTACCTTTTTATTGCTTTCTATATGAGCGTGCAACACGTGGCACCCTAACAATCAACAATAGTCATGCACAACCTTCTGTGTTGGAAATTGCTTGCCATGATTTCTGTCATTACTTGCAAGTGTAAGAATCGACAACTACTACAAGTTGGACTTCATTGGCAAAAGCTCATACTTGCCTCTCTAAACTTTATCTTTTATTGTTTCTTACCGAAGGTCATGCCTACTATATGTTGTATGTTATGAATGACACATTAAATTGGCCATAAAATGACGTTGTGGAAGAACAACACCTTTTATGTGCGAAGGTCAAAGCTTAAAGGATTGCTTGTCACTTGTCCCAACAACTATTATGGGCTCCCCTTCTTTTGAGCCAGTCGAAATTTGGATAATCTGCCAAAGAAAAATACCTCATCCTTACTTTCTTTTGTCCCTAGCAAGGACTTTTGCTAGCTTTTGGTGTAACCGCTAGTTTTGTCATTTTAGTGGGTTAGGTGATGGTTGTAGTTTATTGTTTACAAAGCTCTCTCTTTTAAGTATATAGTGGATGTAATGAAGCTTATCTCATCAATTTGAATGAGAGATATTTTTACACTCGAGCCTATAGTTATTGATGAACCTTCTTTTGCATGTTTATTTTGCCGGTGTTTCAGCTGTTTTGGTGTGTCTTTGCATAAATTCCCACAAATTAAGGACGTACCTTTTTTAAACAACGGTCGTTAATAACATCACTACCTTCTTAACTGTCGAGGTCTTGCAACAAATAAAAACCTCTGTGTAATACTTACTTTACCATAAATGGTCATTCTTAAGTTGGAGACCACTTTCTATATGAGGCTCTTAGTACCAATAGGAATGATAGTTTTCCATATAAGTGTTCCTTCATCGAATGATTTTTCTTTCACTTTATATATATATATATATATATATATATATATATATATATATATATATATATATATATATATATATATATATATATATATATATATTATATATATAAGCCTTGGCTATCATGGTCTTCTGAACTTTTAATGAATCCAAACTCCGTGTCTTGACATGATCCAATTCTTCTAATTCGATCATCATTAATTTGATAAATTCTTATGGGGTAAGTTAATGCTAAAAACCTAATCAGAGAGATAGTATGTGAACTTCTAAAAAAGTCTTGTTCCATGACCAAGGGTTATCTACCATAATGCATTTCAACATAGTTTTCAAAATTTTATTGATCGACTCGACTTGACCATTAACTTGAGCATAACATAGAATAGAATAAGGAACTTGAATTTACAGGCTTCTGCGAATGCTTTTACCTAGCTCTCCGAAAATGTGGCTCCCTTGTCAACCGTAATCATTTTGGAATTCCAAATATGTGAATAATGTATTTCTTATATAAAGTCGATTACATCCTCCTAGCCTACCCCTTTCACCGGTCTAGCTTCAATGCATTTGTTGAAGTAGTCAGGTACAACGATTATAAAGCTATGCTGATTAGATGAAAGGGGGAATATTCTGCCAATCAAGTTAATGGTCCATCATTTGAAAAGGCCATGGTTTGACAATATGATGGTGTTCTACAACTAGGATGTCCTAGAGTGACCTATGCTTTTATCAGGCTTGACATCCTATGCCATATTTCATGCAATCTTTCAATATCAACGACCAATAATAGCTCTGTTAACAAATAAGCCACTACATTTTTTACCCTGCTTGGTGAGCTCTGCAAATGCATTCATGAACTTAACCCATTATGATCATTGCTTCATCTGTTTCTAAATGTTTTAGAAAAAGATCGATGATGCTTTTACAATAAAGGTTGTTGTCAAGGAAAAAATAATATCGGATAATCCTTCTAATAGATTGGTTAAGTCTACTGCTCGGCCTGATCAGGTATTGAATGATTGAGGAACCTCCAATTGTCTTGGAAAACTTTAAGAGGAGATTTCCATGGTCATGTTTCTTTGTTGGACTAATGAGAGTGATATTTTCTAGATCATGAGTAATCTTTTTGTCATTACTTCAGATAGTCAAAGCCTTGCAGCTATTTGTGTCATTCCATTCGCATCATCATTTAAATCTTAAGGAACATATTTTAGGATTACATCATATGATTATGATACCTTGTAACGCTCTAAAAATCGGCACCTGAGTACAGAGACTCTGGTCCCGAGTTCCCAAGTATGAGCCAAATGAAAATGTACATGTTACCTCATTCAGATTCACATTCATTTCGCACACGAGCGATCAGAACAGTGCAATTCAAATTAGCGAATCCAAAGCAAGGTAGAGATAACAAAAATTAATGAATATAAGACTAACTGTCAAAATACAATAGAAAAAGTAGTATTCGCCCAAATGAGGATTATACAATCCACAATATACATACCTAAAATCAACACATAAAGTACACCCATTGGAGATCTCGATAGCACATACATCAACAACATCGTCTGGTTGGTGTTTTAAAAGATCGTCCCATGTGGGAGTGAGTAGTTAACTCAGTGGTTTCATTAGTTCTAAGTTACACATGTTATCAACTCAATTAGCACAATTAATGATAAACAAAAAATCAAGCATTTCCTAAATACTCCTGTTAAATGCACGAATGAGATTATGGAATGGTGCATGCACCTTACAATCCAACACTCCCTCGCAAGCGACTTCAATGCCTATTTTGTAAATGTCAACACTCCCTCTCAAGCGACTTCAATGCCAAATCGTAACATCCTATCTAATGCAATGCAATTGATGTGCATAGTTAGTCAAGTGATTATTAATTTTCAATTCATACAACATATTGGCAAAGTTAGGATACCGACGTTATATCACAAGTCCTTATCCGGTACCACCAGTGTATAGGCTCATCTCGAGTATTAAGGGTCAGTTAGTAACAACGTGAGCAAATTATAACGAAAAATTTTCAAGGGTTTTTGGAAATCCAAAACAGTGAAAATTTGAGACGTTACACTTATCATCTTTCTCATACCCGATAAGGATGCATTTTTTAGATTTGGGATCCAACTTCATCCTTTGTCTACTTTGCACGTGGAAATATTCTAGACACCCAAAGATACTCAATCATAAGTAATCAACATCCTTACTTGTCCAAATTTCCTCTTCAACTTCGAAGTCCAACGCTATAAATGGTGACTGATTCACAATAAAGCATGTCATGTTAACCGCTTCTGCCCAAAAGCTTTTAGACAGCCCTGTATGTGATTGCATACTTCTCGCCTTCTTCAATAGAGTTTTGTTCATTCTCTCTGCCATCTTATTCTTATGTGGGGTCCCTAGAGTTGAGAAGTGCATTGTGATGCCCCATTCCTTCCAAAATTGCAAGAATTCTGCTTCTTTATAATCTGTACCGTTATCTGATCTGAGACACTTAACATGTCTTTCATTTGTTTCTCTACTTCCTCCTTCCATTCCTTGAACTTGGCGAACACCTTAGACTTGTGCTTTAAGAAGTAGAGACAAATCTTCATCGAGTAATCATCTATGAAGCTCATAAAGAATCGTGTGCTCCTCCCTTAGATGGTACAATCACTGGCCCCTAGACATTGAAATTATGTAATTAAGCACACTGTTCTCGCATGTGTAGCAATCTTGAACCTTACCTTGTATTGCTTCTTATAAATGCAATGTTCGTAGAAATCCACCTTGCACAGCTTAACTACATTTAATAGTTTCCGTTTATAGAGTTCCACCATACCCCTTTCGCTTATATGCCCTAATCGCACATGCCATAGATTTGTGTCATTTGTGCCGGATTCTACGAGTGGGGTGGTAGTAACATTGCTTATAACTGTGCTCCCAACTAACTTATGATGCAGATTCATCGTTTTATGTCCCTTCATTAACACCATTGCACATCTAGTGACCTTGATTACACCGCCAGATGCGGTGAATGTGTATCCATTTTTATCTAGAACACCCCAGGATATCAAGTGCTTTTTCAGATCTGGGACATGCCTGACATCACTTAAGAGTCTGTACGACTCCATCAAACATCCTTACATTAATGGTCCCTATTCCATTGGCTTTACATGTAGTGTCATTCCTCATCAAAATAATCTCACCATCATTGGACTTGTAGGTATCGAACCAAGTCCTATTTGGGCACATATGATATGAACATTCCGAATTGAGTATCCATGTATCTGTAAGATGACTCGTACCTGAGGAGATCGAGATGTCTCCTTCTGAGCTCTCTTGCTCTACTCCAGACGATTTGTCTATGTTCTTTTTATTATTTCTTTCTAGGTCATCCTTCCGTTTCTGGCAGTTTCTCTTGAAGTGCCCCTTCACACCAAAGTAAAAGCATCCATCATTAGCCTTCAATTTCGATCTAGACTTCTTCTTGTTAGATGAAGATCGTTCTACGGATCTCCCACGTCCTTGACCCCATTTTGCAACTAACCGCTCCGCCTGAGAATCCTCATTGTTTGTTTTCTTCCTCACCTCGTTAGACATGAGAGCCGCGATGACTTTCTCTACTTTCAGTGTACTCTTTCCATATAGTAGAGTAATAACGAGATGGTTGTATGATGTAGGAAGCAATACTAGAAGTAGTAACGCTTTATCTTCATCCTTGATCATCTTTCCGAGCCTTAATGACTCGTCACATATCTTCACAAACGAATTCATATACTCTAGAAAATTGGATCATTCCTTCATCTGTAGCTCATAAAGTTGTTTCTTCACAAACAACTTGTTAGTAAGAGACTTCTAGTTTCTTCCACATACTCTGGGCTGATTCCTTGTCCAAAACGTTGTATATGACTTCATTCGATAGACATAGGCAAATGATGCTCATAGCCTTCTTCCCGAGTTCGCTAAAGTCGTCTTTCGACATTTTCTCCAATTTAGTCTCCAATAATGTCTTGCTCAACCCTTATGACACTAGAATAACCTTAACCTTTTGTTGCTATAAATTAAAATTGTTATTCTCATCGAATTTTTTTATATCAAACTTCAACCTTGAAATCTTCACTGAATTTCCAAACGTCCTTAACCTAACGCTCTGATACCACTTTATTATAATTTCGAACTCACAATAAACCCGGATATTAAAAATTCGAATATAATACTATTGTCAATCCTGCGCTTTGCAAAAGCACGTTCAACAAAGATAGAACAATCAAAATAGAAAATAATCAATCCAACAATTACAAATACACGAATTTACGTGGAAAACCATTGCGAGAAAAAACCATGGCACAAAGCGACAAAGATCTCCAACATAATTGAAACCTTAGAGTTACACCACTTACCTTCTCAAATTACAGAAGCAATACGATCTCCCATTGTAATGCACACCCTAGGAAAAATCCTAGACCTTGAGAAAAATCCATTCCCATGCCTTTACAAGTGTATAAAGCTCTTTCACCCAGAAAATACTTGTATCTTAAAAGCTCTAATCAAAACTAGACTTAAATACCCTAACTTACACAAAAATGTGCAATAGATTCGGTATCTGTCAGTCGGACCAAACTCACCTTTGGTTGGACCGCTAGAGTCATGCTCTACTCCTAACAAATCTTACATTCTGTAGGTTAGACCGAAACCCAGTTCGGTCCAATCGATAGAGCCCCGCTTCATCTCTTGGATTGTGCAAATCTGCACAACACTTCAAATATTCAGCTGATGGAACTTTTTAAAATTCAGGAGGTTAATAAATTTAGTTTCCAGAAGATGGTCACAAATTTCACTACCATGAGTAATATCTAAAGAACACTCCTTGTTAAACTTAGAGGTATTCTTCCTAGGATCCATTCCTGTAGGGTTTAAACGTCTTTTCTTGTTTAGGTCGGATAAATAAACGGTCTCTTAGCCGCTACCTCAACAACAACTAAATCGTAATTAAGGTCCAGATAATAAGTCCTTTGCAATGCATTCCTTTAATTATCCTCATAAAGAATCCACTCATACTTGTTAGCATGGGTAGAGAGCTCGAAAAGATATTCAAACTTCATGGCTTCAAACTTTTTTCAGAGCTCGATGTCCATACCGTATAGGGCCAACTTTACGAACTGGGCCTCTTGTAGGGCTATTCCTCGTTTTCTTGAAGAGGGTAATGTATCTTTCAACCCCAACAACTATCTTAGATGGGAAAGGTCTGCTATAGAAACCATGCATATTAATAGCATCGAATGCCCAAGATCCACATAACTGGCCCCTGCATAAATTATTAAAAAGTTTAAAGACATAAATCATCAATTATAGAAGAATGGTATATCCTACAAGCTTTCGAAAACTAATTGATACCGTTATGTAACCGGCCTGATTGGAGCAAATGGACCAGAATAAACGGTGAAACCAATTGGGTTATCACTGAGTCTTTCAACCTACCCCATCCCTAACGGGCGGCCCACTATTTGGACAGTCGATCTTGCTGGACATATACGACATGTGTATGGCTGATGTGACTATCAGAGTGCCTATCCCGCTTGAGACATGGACATGATTAAGGTGATAGTTCATTTTATTGATATAGGTGAGGCACATCATATATATATGGCATAAACGTACAAAATAAATAAAAACTGTCCACATTGCAGCACATTGTAGATGGAGAATTAGGCTGAAAAAGAAAATCAAATTCATCAAATGGACGTAACCATCCAATTAGTAGTAAGCTCTCAGAGGCCCAAATCCAATGAAGCCATGCATGTATGGTCATCTATGGTGGATGAGTGTGCCCATTTTGAAATTGCCAATTAATCCCTTAGTGTCTAGCCCTAAAAAAGTAGTTACTTCTCTAACAGGCTGTTTGGGTGAGGGATTTGGGAAATTCAAATTTTATGCTTGTTTTTTTGTGGAGATTTGCCATATCTGTTGTCTTTGTCATCATCTAAGCCTTATCTCAACTAATTGGGTTGGCTACATGAATCCTTTTCCGCCATTTCACTCTATCAAGGGTCACCAAGTCTTCTCTTTGCACATGACTAAACCATCTAAGTCTACTTCTCATAATCTTATTACCTATTTGTGCTACGCAATTCCTTCCTATGCGTTCATTTCTAATTTTATCTATCTTATCACTCATTCATCTCAACATCCTCATTTAAGCTATACTCTTCCTATGAACAAGTTGTTCCTTAACTACTCTACATTTTGAGTCTTATAGCTATCCTATAAACTTTGCCTTTCAATTAGTGGTACACAACAATCATATAGAATTCCAAAGGCATGTCTCCATTTCTTCTACCGCACTGAATTCTGTAGGCAACATCCTTTTCAATCTCTACTCTATCATGAATTATTGAACAAAGATATTGAAAGCAGTTATTTCGGGAAACTTCTTGGTCAGCAATCCTAACCAACTTCCTTGTTTCAACTCCTGTTACTAAAATTTCACTTCATATATTGTAGTTTGACTAATTTTAAATCCTTTAAATTCTAAAGTACCAGTCCATAAATTTAGCTTTGTGTTTATTCCCTCCCGTGTCAATTAAAACTATAACATCTGCAAAATAATAATAATAATAAAAAACACACATTATGGAATCTCTTCATGCAAATTCCTTGGCAACTCGTTCATAACCAATGTAAAAAGACACGGACTTACCGCCAGCTTCTAGTGCAAGCCTAGAGTGATTGAGCTCCTTTCTCCATTAGTAGTCTTCACATTTATTATTGCTATGCATGCTTGAACACTTGATCATGTCAATAAATCTTCTGAAAATTCCTTTCTCAAACCGGATTAATTCTCTCGGGACCTTATCATAAGCCTTCTCTCAGTTAATAAAGACCATGCGGAGATCCTCCTCCCCTTAGATTTCTCTATCGGTTGTCAGTTGTCTAAGTAGGAAAATAGCTTCAGTGTTAAGACTTCCTTGGCAAGAAACCAAAGTGATTTGCTCAAAATGAGAAACTTGCACAGAAGCTATAAAAGTTGTTTCCATGCAATAATGCTCCTGCTACTATGAATGCTTCCCAACCCCATCAATTTCTGGCTTTGATTATGTTCATGGATTCACGAAATTCATATTCTCATTTCCCTGAGGCCAAATAGGCCCAAGGGAAAAGGGAACTGAGAAGGAAATCATATAAAAAGAAGAGAAGTTAGCATCTAGAATATGCACCTATCAGACCCTTTAGCGTCTAATCCATACCAGTTCATCTGGAAAATGCTCATAGATGGAACTTCCCACCACTTCTATGAAAATGGATGGTGGGCATGTGCATACACACCATGTTAATAAGGTAGGATGCTAAACACGACAAAGAAGTTCGGTTGGTTTACAGATAGAGGGCCATGACTTAGTGATCCAAATCTCACTTAAAAAGAATTATATGTAAATATAGATTTATGTATGCAGGCTCATCTCCCATTCACAACAATACATGCATTGAAGATGTTATGATCAGGGATCCACGACTCCCATGGACTGAAAGATAACAAAAACTAGCCTACCGTCGTGCGATCCTCTGTGCTGCACCAAGCAACAAGGCTCTACCAATGATACCTGTTTGAAGTCCACTGATGAGAGCAACCGTCCCACCTATAACCACCCATTTCCACTGGACACCTTTATCTTCCCCGTGCAAATCCAATGCTTGACCTTTTCCTTCCATCCTGGATGCTGGGTCTGGAGAATTGATGCCATCATCAACAGAAATCTTAGTGGTTATCCTTGCTGACAGCGTGCTTGGAGATAGTGAGGCTTCTGACTTTCTCGCAAGTTGGCAAGCTCTCATGCCAGACTGTAATTTCTTAACGGCCCCCCACATCCCATGATGGACGCCAACCTTTGCTACATCTTTAGGGATTCCCATGTCTTCATAATGGACGAGGGACACCTCGCATGCAGATAACTGTCCGTCCCCTTTACGAGATTCCACTGACATATGTTCGAATACAAACTAAATAAGAAAATGCAAATGTTCACCTAACAATGGTCCATAAAATTATCACAATTGATAGGCAAGAGAAAATTCATACCGGCCCTGATGCGCCAGCTCAAGAAATAAAGTTCCACACGCCTTGGCTTGTCACACTTTTGTAATGCTGGATATGGAACCCCCTGAAAAAGTTTGAAGTTGTAATAAGTGAATGTTGGGTCAGTTTAAATACCAGAGACAATTTCATGACAGAGAGAAGGGGGTGTCAGAAGTGGTTGTGTAAACTGATTTTCGTGACATCCTGGGCTAATTTCATCCATGGGATCAGGATTAGCTTATCTAATTTATATGATGCTCGCCCTCCGCAGAGAGTGACGAAGGTTATGCCCGTTGATGGCTAAATAAATGTAACATAGGCAAGGCACTTTTTGGAAATTCTGTGTCAACACATGTCCATGTCAAAGATTCCTAGATATGGTTCATACAGAAAAACATTTTTTAAAATTGTTATCTTTTATTTTTGGATTCTGTTACATACATACATATATAAGCAATTAATTTTTAGGTTTATCATTAGTTTTTTGGAAGGAGATGATTTCATTGAAATAAAATACAAAAGCAAAACAAGCAGCAGTGGAAGGTGACCCATCTCCACAGGACCAGGGCAGGAAAAAAACACAAGCAACCAAACAGAAGAACAAAAGGAGAAAAAGCAAGAAAGTATCAGGCCCCACCCATTGGCCAGATTACCCAAAAAAACAACTGCATCCATCAAAAGACACAAAAGAGGTCCCTAAGAATTCACGAGGCATAAGAGCCCAGCCCAGCACCAAGGAAACAATTCAGAAAGCCAGGGATACCATAAATGAAGCATTTTCTTCAAATAATCTTGCATTCCTCTCTCTCCAAATCCCCTAGAGAATGGCATATGGGAACAATTCCCCTGCGTACCTACCCCACAAGAAAAAAAGGGCCTGCAGTCGATCCTGCAATAACGTCAAAGAGGCACTCTCCAACACCCATCTGACTCTGAAGTACCAAAGTGCTTCAGAGAATGATTCCAAATGGATCTAACAACCTACTATGGAGATGATTGACTAATTTCTCATCTCCCTTGCACATAACACTAACAAATAAGTTTCATCGTCATTTTATGTTTCCTCATCATCACCTAAGCCTTATCCCAACTACTTGGGGTCAGCTCTATGAATCCTTCACCACTTTTTTCTGCCATTATTTTATGCTTATTATTATTATTTGAGATGCTCTTACAAATCAACAAGTGGTAACATAGAAATGATGGCCATAGCAACTAACTGGCTGTCTTTACCATAACCAATAAGGGGTCGTTTGGCACCATGGATTTGGGAGGATTTGAGGGGGTTTCAAATCCCATAGTTGTTTGGTAGCATGGACATGTTTGGTCCATGGAATTGAATGGTATTGAATTGTATTAGATGGGATTAACATCATAATTGCACAATGATTGCATGCCTGGAAATACCATGGTTTTGTAGTAATCCAATCTCATGTTTGGGATAAAAATTTTGCTGCGCGAAAACACCGGGTTAAGCAAAATCATGTTAGGTGGACCATGGAATTGTAATCAACGGAACAAATTCAAAATAGTTGTTGTTCACTTTTTGTTTTTTGAAGACACAGGGTGTCCTCACGTGTAAACAGTGTAAATGGACGGCATGGATAAACGCATGTATCAATGTGGGGCCCACATGTGTAGTGGATTTCAAAATCCACGGAAATCCTACATGGACCAAATGCAATTCCATCCCACCCAATCCCAACCTTTCCCATCCTCTCCAATTGCTAGATGGAATTGCCCGGGACCAAATGCAGTTCTATCCCACCTAATCCCATCTAATACCCTGCGCCAAACGCCCCCTAAGGCATTATACAATGCTTGGATCAAGTGTTTGTAGGGTATGTCACAGCTTTCAGTTTTTACTCTCTTTAAAAAAAAATTAAAATAAAATAAAATTAAATTAATGATATTTTATTAAAGAAGTCTTTCAGCTTTTACAATTGAGCCCATGGTTCAGTGATCCAAACTACAGAATATTATTTGACTTCTTATTCTTCTTCATTTGTTTTGGGTGTATGAATTTTCTTTCTTAATTATCTATTTTCTAGCCACCTACTTAAGGGTTAAGTGTTTTTCCATCTGGAAGGTTTTTGGTGCACGGACCATTGTTAGCATGGCACACAATATCAACAGTTTGGATTTCTGCACCACAGGTCTGATCCAATTTACACAAACTGAAAACCCAAATACTGTACAAACTCTTGGCCCAAACATTGTATAATGAAAACCTCCATAAATAATTACAATACACTATTAAATATAATAGTTTATGTTTTAAACATACGTACACACATGTCAACAAAACTAACTTTTAAAAGCCATGTAGGATGTGTTTGACACCCTGTAACCAACATATGACGTTGACACATGTCCATGTCCAAGTTACATAATGTCTTCTAAAAACCCATATCCATAGAGGAATCTGTCTTCTAGAAGCACAATGTCTAATACCACATATCCATGTCCAACACTGACACAAGTGTCTGTGTGCAAGCTACACAGCTTAGAATATATTCTAAACTTGGATGCACAGATATATTTCAGCTCCTGAACCAACTCCCAACCAACTCAATGGTAGAAAAAATATTTTGTTTCTTCATAGAGCAACTATAGATTGAAAAGGAGCACTATTCATGGCTACCATTTCAGAACGACGGACTACCAACGAGCATAGCAATTTGAAAATATTACTTCTCAAAGGTTTTCACTGCTACCTCGAAATGTAAATACATATTATAGGTTTCGAGAACGTATTGTGAAATTCTGGGACCTCCCAAGTGATGAAGCTAAAGACAGAGGGGAAAGACTACACCATCCAAGAAAGTACTGAAATGGGCCTTTTTGGTTCAGCCACCCAAATTATTGACTAATTGGATAACACAACTTTCCTTTCTTTATTATTATTATTATTATTATTATTATCTATGGGGCCCTATTTGGATATTGGAAAAAGAAATGAAATGAAAATGGATAATTTTTCCCACGATGGGACATTTTACTACATTAGAGGATAGAAAAGAAAATATTGGATTTCAAAAATCAAATGTTTAGAACATTATCTAAACACCATGGTTAAAATCTCACGCACAACATACAAGGTAACCATTGTGAGAGCCTTATGAGATTTCCAATTGCTATCCAAACAAGACCCACTCATAAAAATCTTGGGAAATCATCATTGGACAATAATTACATTTTTTTTTTCTTTTTCTTTTCCCATTATCCAAATAGGCCCTAAGTGATGCCATTTATTAAATGGCAATGGATGCACACTAAATCATAAACCATCTGATAAACATACCAAGTAGGGAGAGATAAGAAAATAGCAAAAGATGAACTATTTTATAAAATTTGCACTCCATTTGACTCGGCTAACACAGCCACCAATGAAGTAGCCATACATACAACATCTTCGGAGATCATCAACCCCATGGTTTTTTGCTCGTTGCACCAATCAACTTCTTCCAACTTGCTATCTAGGCATTGTGCTGCTGATATTTTCCCTACACAATCTAAACTATGGCTTAAACATGGGAGAATGGAGGGTGGTCAGAAGAAGGGGAAAGAATCCGATCCATTTGACTGATCCATGGTGGTCAGAAGAAAATCTCAAAGATAGATCTCAGTGGTTCCCTATCTTCCACATCCCTCTTACTAACTGTACAGAGGATACAATTAAAGCGCTGGGCTAGTGCTTTGGCAGGTATTAGAAGTGGATAAGGCATCCCTTGATTCGGACTATCTGGAATTTGCAAGGGTTCAGGTTCGAGATGCTAGTGAATGGGAAGATATGAAATCTATACAAATCTGACTTGCAGATAATTTCTTTGATGTGGAGGTTGCTGCTAAACCAAACCTCTCAGATCTGCACAGTGATCACTGGCGGAAGTCCTCGTCAGTAGGCCCTGGAAGGGGAAGAGGAACTCCTTGGTGCAGAGGAGCCAACTTGCCTCGAGTCACTTGGAGGAGAGGAGGCAAGGGGATGGATCAGCCCTAGCTATTGGTGATGTGGAAGAAAGGATGGCAAGGGAGAGACGCTAAGGATAGCCCTGGGTGTAGAGATTCATGTTGAGATCGATAGGTGTGTTTACCTGTCAGAAGACACACCAACTGATGGCGTCAGGATTATTAATGCGGAGGGTAAGTCAACCACATACTCTCTAGGAATGGAAGCTGGTGGAGGTTTGTGTAGAGCTCAGCCCTCGTATCTCCTGAGGTATGTGGGGAGGGTAATTTTATAAATTCAAATAGCTCTCCATCTCCATTGTCTTTAATCCATCAGCATCACCAAGGTAGCCCGTTCTCGTTTCTAAAGGGTTGAACTCTCCCCCTCACTTGTTCTTGAGACTGGTGGAGCTGCAGAGACCCAATTAGAAGCCTCTCTTGCCTCAGGAGAGAAGCCAAGCCACTGGAGGAAGCTGTGATGCAAGGAGAGGACAAAACATCTAGAAGGATCAGATGGATTGATGAGTCAGAGGAGATGGATGAATTGGATCCTTGGTCTCGTAAAAGTTCTTGGGAGGGAGACACACTGGATCAATCAAATGGTCATCAACATAGGTCAGACAGTAGGGGTGGTTGTGTACTCTGTTGAAGGTAATCTCCAAAATATCCTTCGCAATCTGGAGGTACAAAATCGTGAATCAGAGGCAAACCTTGCTACATCTGCAAAGAAGACATTGAGGGGTAAAAAAGAAATCCAAAATCTTTCGTCGTTTATCAATTATGATAAGGGGCTGATTAGCAAAGAGGTAAGAGCGGGCAGTCCAAGACAGAAAGGGGACAGGAAAGGGAGAATCGGAGTGCTCCATGAAGATTGTTTCTTGGAATGTGAGGGGCATGAGCTTCTCCATGAAAAAAGCTCTATTAAAGCAGACAATCCAGAATCTTAAAGTCCAGTTAGCAATGATTCAGGAGACAAGGATGGCAGATTTATCTGATTCCATTATCAGATCAGTGTGACGGTATGGTTAGTGGTTCATGACATGAATGGGTGAGTTCAGATTCTCAGGGAGCCTATGGAAGTATTTTAATAATCTGGGACAGCTCTAGATTCCATAAAGTCAACAGTTGGATTGGAGAATTTTCAGTCTCCATTCAATTCATCTCGCAGCAGGATGGTTTCAGGTGGATCCTTTGCTCTGCTGAGATCGTGCTTCTGGAAGGAGTTGGATGCAGAGGGTCGTAGGTTGAATTTTCCACTGTGCATTGGGGGAGAAGAGGAGGCAGCCAGATTACAAGAAGCATGACAAAAGAGATCGGTACCATAAATAGAACTAAGCAGAAACCTTCTGGAGGAAGAGTCTGCTCTTCATCACTCTCTGAAAGATGACTTTGAAAGGAAGGTGACCGAAGAAGAGATAAAATGGAGACAGCGGGCTCGGGCTATTGATGTGGGGGATAGAAAACATAAGTCTTTTTCCCCCATAGGATTGCTTCTGCCTGTAGAAGAAACAACTTCATCCAGTCTGTTGTGGTTGAGGGAAGAAAAGTGGAGAAACCGCCAGGAAAATTGCGGTCAGTTGGTTAATTTCTTTTTGTCTTTATATATCATTGATGTGGGCAACAGACCTAAACTATATAATCCCCGACTTGATATGAACTCTGAAGAAAACAGAATTGCTGGAATCAGCCATTTCGGAAGAGGAGGTAAGACAGGCAGAGGTCCATATAAAATTCTAGCTACCATTCTAGCTTCGAGAATGGCCCATGTTCTCCTAAAGGTGATTTCAGAATCTTAAGGAGATTTTTTTTGTCTGGCTGTCAGATTCTGGATGGAGCTTTAGCAACCCACAAGTGTCTGGATTCTAAGTATAAATCAGGAAGAGAAGGTGTGCAATCAAGCTTGATTTTGAGAAAGCATATGATAGAGTCTATTGGGATTTTTTGCACCACGTGTGGAGAATACGGCATCAGATGGAGTGCTTAGATTAGAGAATGGGTTGCTTCGTCATCTTTTTCGGTACTCACTAATGGATCCCCAAAAGGTTTCTTCCAGGGATCAAGGAGCCTCCTTCAAGGAAATACCCTAAACTTTGAGCAGAATGTTGTCTAAGGTGTTGAGGTGAGACTGATTAAGGGATTCAAAATTGGGAGAATGGTCTTCAAGCTTCTCATTTGCAGTTTGCAGATGATACTTTGCTTCTGTGTGATCCAAAGGAAGAATACATTGGCAACTTGAAAATCATCCTTCATCTTTCAAAAAAAAAAAAAAAACCTCGAAAATCATCCTTGCCGGTACCAAGTTATCTCTGGCTAAATAATTAATTGGGCGAAATTGGAAGTTATGGTGGCGAGGCTAAATGATAGTGTTGTCTCCCTTATTGCAAGTATTCTTGGATGCCAAGCTGGATCTTTACGATCTAAAGCCTGGGGCTTCCGCTAATTTATCGATCGTCAAAGAAGCTGTGGGATCCTGTAATTAAGCGTATCTAGTGCAGGCTGTCAGCTCAGAAAGCAAATATCTCTCCTTTGGTGGGAGAATCACCCTGATCAAAGTAGCCAGGGAAAATATGCCCGTGTACTTATGTCACTACTCTAATGTCCAATAAGTGTAGTCAAGCATATAGAAAATATTCCAAGGGACTTTCTGTGGAAAGAAAGAGAAGAAAAGGGCAAGTATCACCTGGTTCAATGTAAAGAGGTTTGCAAGCCTAAAAGATTGGAGGGCCTAGACATCAGAAGCCTCAAAAATTAAACAATGCTCTCCTAGGAAAATGGCTTCGAAAGTGTCCACAGAGGGTAATAATCTGCGGAATCAACTCCTTGTGGAGAAGTATGGATGAGACAAATGGTTGCGACATTCCCGACAGGCCACATAATCATGTATCAGCTGTGTGGAGGTCTATCCATCAGATGAAGCATGCACTTAGCGCTGGAATCAGGAATCAATTGGGCAGTGGGAACAGAGTTTCTTTCTGGTCTGACGTTTGGTGTTGGGACAGGCTTCTCTTGGCCCAGTTTTAGGCTTTATACAAATTGGTTGTGCCTCCATGGCAAGCTGCTTGTTAAGATCTAGTGGACATTTTGTGTGGAATATCCAGCTCAGAAGGCATCTCAGGGATGAAGAAATCATCACTACACTCTTCTGCTAGCTTGGTTTGAAGAGATGTTCATTCCGAGATCAGGTTTGGAAAAAGCAATCTGGGTTCGCAATCATCGGATCTGGGAAGATTTATGGTGAAATGATTTCTTGATGTGATGTGTGGTTGGGATCCAAATAATTCTTCTGTTTCAGTTAGTGGGAAAGCTAAATGCCTGTATGCTGTTGTGGCTTTTTGCTGGGTTGAGGGCAAGGACAAGATCCTAACCATCGATCATCTCTGGCACCGTAACAGAATATTGATGAATGGTTGTTACTCGCACTTGAGGGCTGAAGAATCTGTTAAGCGTATTCTATTACATTACCAATTTTCTTCCTCAGTTTAGAGTAAGGTATGTAGCCTTCTTGGGTTTCAGCACTAACTATCATGGGATTAAACTTATGAACCATACTATGAAACTTTCAGAAAGAGTGATTGAGCAAAGACCTAGGCATGAGACAAAAGTATCAGAAAATCAGTTTGGTTTCATGCTAGAGAGGGTGTAGCATTGAAGCTATTTTCTACCTAGACAATTGATAGAGAAATATAGGGAGAGGAGGAAGGATCTCCATATGGTCTTTATTGACTTAGAGAAAGTTTACGATAGGGTCCTTAGAGAGTTAATCCGGTGAGTGTTTGGAAAGAAAGGAGTTTCAAGAGGATGACATTGACATGATTAAGGATATGTATGAGGGAGTGTAACAAATGTGAGGACCACTGGTGGAGAGACGAGTGAGTTCCCAATTACTATAGGCTTACACCAGGGGTCGGCATTGAGCCCATACCTTTTCCCATTGGTTATGGACGAATAAAGAGGCATTTGCAAGAAGAGATCCCATTGTATATGTTGTTTGCAGACGAGATAGTTTTGATTGACAAGACAATGGAGGGCATAAACACAAAGATAGATTTATGGAGGGGTGCTTTAGAATCTAAAGGATTTAAATTTAGTTAGATTAGAACAAAGTATATGGAATATGGAGTAGAATTTTAGTAACAAAAGGAGTGGAAACAAGGAATTAGTTAAGATTGATGACCAAGAAGTTTCCCAAAATGACCACTTTCGATATTTTGGGTCGATAACTCATGAGTGGAGAGGTCTGTGGCTGTTTTGTTTTGGGTTGCCTTGGCTCTCTTTCTTCCTTTGTACACGCACGCACACACAATCACACACACACACACACACACACACACAGAGATGCTTGCACATTACTTGTTGGACATCCCTGAGAGATGGTGTTTGTATGACATCTTGCCGGTCTAACATGAATGTAAGTTATTTTGGGTGGTAGTTCATAGTTTTCAATGATGTGCCCCACCTAATAGTTGGATTAACCTTATTTTTGGAGCATCCCATTTTCACGGTTTTCACGGTGGGAACACCATGGTGGGCCCCACATGCCAAGTAGTTGGACGCCCACACACACACACACACACACAAAGCTCTTCAAAAAAAAAAAAAACTCATGAGTGGAAAGATTGGAAAACGAAGCACATTCACAGAAATCAATGGTATTTTGGGTGAATTTATTGAAATAATTGGTACATGAATAGGTGCTAACATTCTCTTTTACTATAAAGTTCTCATTTTCGTATTTTCTCTGTTCACATGATTTTTTTTGTAATTCTTAAATAGAAAGGACCTAGAAGAACTTAGAATGTCATATCAGATCGAATGTAGCTGTCGGCCACCATTGCCGAGTCATTAAACCACCCTTAACTATTCTCAGTGGGCAGAATCACTGTACCCTTATAATGTAGATATCGGCACTTAGGTACTTGGATATTTGAGACAAGCTCCATATATCCCTAACACCTCTGGTACCCAAGGCCTTACAGCTTGTTCATTATGATCCAGAAGTTGACTGACCACGTTTCTTGTTAGAATTAGAAAAGGAGGCTGTGGGGTCTTTGGTCCCTTCCATTTCCTTTAAATGCATTTCTCATTTCTAATAAAGCATATCTCCCATGTCACTGATCAAACTGATATTCTTTCAATCCATGAGCAGAAAAGTACCATCAACCAGAAAAGGGAACATGGTCCAGGTGTGTATTTATAGAAAGGGTTAAAATAACCAATACAAAGGGCATAATCCATAAATCTGGAGTACAAGTGATGAACAACTTGAAGAAAGATTTGTTTAGAGGAATATTATGTCTCAACCCATACCTTTGTCACACAGTAAAATGTCTTCCCAGATTCCCATATTCGTCGACCAATGATATATTCTCGATCACTGCAGAAAAAAGGGAACTGGAAATGGCAGACACATAAATCAAGGACCAAAGCAGAAAACTCCAGAGACCCAAAACATGAATAAGAACACAGAAGTCTAATGATATAGATGATAATTTAGACCCACCTTCTTTATCCAGTGAACAATTGCCATCCCTATAAGAGGGCATTCCTCCAAAAGTTTAAAGTACGCAAGCATGTGATCCCATCTGGCTCGAAAATCATCATCGCAGAAGAAATCTCTAACCAATTCTGGAGTTGCATCCTCGAAAATGGTTCTGCTGCTGTATATTGTGGGGCCCACCTGAAAAATAAGAAGCATCCTGAGAACACTAAGCAGATTATCAATAAAAAACTTCAAAGAAACAGATTCAGAGTTTGAATGAATATGATACTTGACAGATCCTTGAGAATGAAATGAAGAGGATGCTTCAATTGATATTCAGACATCGCAGTAATATAACTTCCGATGAGAATGAGTAAAAATTAGATAGAAGAACCTAGGAAAGATTATGATCTTGCTAGCATACCCGTTGGTTTTGCATTAAGTGTAGATCAAATTGTGAAGAAAACACTTTTAAGTTGAAAACAAACACACAGATCGTGCTTCCAAAATGTATTTCAAACCTACAATAGAGATTAAGCCCCTACTGGATACATGTGCCTCACTGTTTCATGGATAAGAAAGCAATTGCTTGTGTTCACTGACTCTTTTCTTTTTCTTTTCTTTTTTTCCAACGCAAGGAATTACAAAAAAAAATACAATGCTCCCCAATCCTGTCCAGCTAAGATATATCTGCATAGTTTATGCGGACACTGATGCCAATTCAATTTTATTGAATTTAGCCCTATAAAATCCCCCCATTGGCTTTCCGGACCACACCCCCCCACCCAAAAAAAAAAGGGAAAAAGTTGCCCATAGCCCAGCTAGCAATGCCATCTTCCACGCTCCTCTACCCTTCTTACCATTACCCCCTCCTTGCTATTGCCTAAAAAACCCCTTGAGTGTCCTTGGCAACACCCATGACACTCCAAAAATCCTGAAGAAATTTTCCCACACCTCCCTTGCAAATGGACAGTGCATGATGAGATATTTGGCCGTGTCCTTCCTGCACCAACATAATGCAAGCATTGATGATGTATAAAACCCCTCTTCTTCACAGTGTCAACCGTTAGCACCCTGTTCCAACCCACTAGCCAAGTGAAGGCAGCCAGCCACCTTTGAAGGAGCACCATAGGATCCAGGGAATGAGGTATGCACCTTGTCAGTATCATGAGAAGCACCACTTAACATTTTGTAGAGAGATTTCACCAAGAATTTACCTGACTTGTCCTCCCTCCAATGCGAGGTGTTGGCCTTTGCTGATAGTGTAACGCCCTATGGCCCTCAAATCTTCCATGAGACAACTCCGCCAGCAGAGCCCTTTCGAAGGGAGCCTAGGGATCGAGATCCCGCTTTTCCCTTATCTCCCGATCGACACTTGTACTTGCCACGGCGCCTGTTTGCCTCCTTGAACGAGTAGGGCGGCTAGGCCCGGCTTCACCCGTGGAAGCCCTCTTCTTCCTCGTAAGAGAAAGAAGTGTGGAAATGGATAAAATCGTCGCCACGAGCTCGAAAAGAGCCATTTGAGTGAAATAACAATGGGGGATAGGATGGGTTGTTGGATTTGGAGATGTATGTGACACCAATACGGTTTTGTGCACTCAAAGGGGAAAATGAAGGAGATAGAAGATGGGTTTTGATGAAGGTGGTGGAGGTGTGTACGGAATGAAGGAAATGAAGGGAATATGAGAATAAAGGAAGGATTGGAGAGAGGAAAAATGAAAATTTTGAAGTTTGGAAGCTTGAGTAGGTGAGAATGGGAGAAAGGAAGCCAAAGGGGAAGGATATAGGGGGTTCCACACCCTTTCGCGGGCCCCACACGTGTTGGGGGGTCGGCCCGACAGGCCCGGTCCGTGCGATCGGCGAGGGCTCGCCGATCCGGCGATGCCATAGCCAGTCCCTGGACATCCGGGCGAGCCCTCGCCCCATGGGCGATGGCATCCCACCCCCCAGGGTGTCGGAAATGTACGGGGTCCACTTCGGCCCCCTCCGATTTGCACTATGTGGGCCCCCGACTCCGTTTAAGTCATTTCGGGTTTCGTCTCGTGTATATTTGCGCTTTTCAGTTTGTTCGAGTGTGGGATCTGTCAATTCATCAACTAAACCCATCAGTTAACAGTCTAGGGAAGATCTAGGGTCACCACACATGATCACAGATGCGTACGGGCCCCGATTTCAACGGTCAGTTTCACCTGTCGGCGAAACTGGGAATCCTATGATCATTGCTACGTTTTAACGCCCCCTCCTAAGTCAAAATACATCAGTGTGCGTCGTGCGACCATAACCCAGGTCCAGTTTAATCCAAATCATACTTTGATACCAACTTGTAATGCCCTGAAAATCGGGGGTCGAGCAGAAGCTCAGCTCCCGAGTTCCAACGCATCACTTATGCAACATAAATAATGATGATTGAATGTTATCCATATTAGTGCATTATACATGAAAGGGAATTATACCAAATCAGCATATCATACTCCAGAGACAGTTAAATTACGCAAGCGGAAGACTATGATAAATATATAGGGCATATAAGTGATTGTAAGTCTTCAGAGTATGAGCGTCACCAGGTTAAATAAATACAAGTGTAACTCCAAAAGATACAAAAAATGATAAAGTGTAATGTCATCTATTCATATCCCTGTAGCCCCGATTCGCAACTCCAGGTCTACATAGACCCGCCAGAGAGTTGCATGTAGGAGAACTCCTCGTCGTCGTCGTAGAAGGTAGGCTCCATCTCGCAAGCCTCAACATCATCTGCAACTACAACAGGGTCTGGTTGGTGTTTTAAAATATCATCCCAGAACGTGGGAGTGAGTGATCAACTCAGTGGAGCTATAAGGCAAAGGTTAACATGTTATCAATTCAGTCAAGCAGTAATGATAAAGCAGTACAACAATCAAGTCCTAAGTATTCTTGTTAATGCAGGAATGATATGCCATAATGATGCATGCCCTCGCCTACACTCCCTCAGCGACATCATCTCACGATCGCGGCATGCACCCCTTCCTTTGTGCACTTCCTCGCCAAAGCACCGTGCAATGCGATGCATGGTCGTGTTAGCCAAGTTCTTAGTTAGACATATTCATACAGCAGGATTGGGAAGCTAAGGTACCTCCCTTTATATCATTGACCCAACATTGATCCATCTAGGGTCGTCAATCCTAGTTAATCATATACGATAGGCAAGTTCAGGTCACTACCACCAACGCCCTACCAACTGACAGTCTATTTTCGAAGGCTTGTCATCGACCCGACTGGGGACCACAGCCAGGCTGCACCGGGGTAGGCCTATTTCATGCTCAAGGTCACTCCACTAACGCCCTACCAACTGGTAGTCTATTTTCAAAGGGTCGTCACCAACCCGACTGGGAACCACAGTCAGGCTGTGCCAGTGTAGGCCGACAGCTCGAATATAGTGTCCCATACCACCGTATTCGGCTCACGAGTTTAGGTTGCTCACTGGTCACTAAGGGGAGGCTCGTCACCCCAGCGTAGGCCGACAGCTCGACCACGTTGTCCCATACCACCATGCCCAGCTCATGAGTCTTAGCGGATCGTGGTACCATAGTTGATACGGGTCTTTACATTGGAAAGGGGTACCTTAGGTTCAAGCAGTAGTGTCCATACATGGTAAACACATAGTAGGCAAATCGGGTTACTTGATAAGTTCGATTTGTACGAGCGTATGCTGAATTAATCGACATGGAGCGCTAACCATTGTCGACAATCATCATATGACTCAGATTCACCGAACGCCTCAAATGTGGTGAGACTAGCTCGGCCACTTAAACAGGAATTGTTACCGATTGCCTGGACTACGTCGTAGTCCCAATTACAGTCAAATGCAAGAAGTAAGCATACATAATAGTCATACGGCATTTAACAACCAATTCCAACGTACATATCATTTGAGCATATTATTCAACACATAAAACATGATATTCTACATATATATTTGCTACACAAAACATACACTTGAAATTAAAGCAACATGAAGAAAAGTATACATATAGCTAAGGTAGTTGAGAATGCTATCTCAACAACCCTCGTAATTACAAAGCATCGACCAATTACTCATACAGGCATTTTGTCAAACGCTTAGACTACATATTACACATACGTGTAATATACTAGTTCCAACAGACATTAGGACAAATCCTTTCACAAGGGAGCTGTCACTCATACAACAATCATATATTCTCAGTTTACAAGAATGGCAAGCACAAATCATATTTCCATAGTTGTTTAGACATTTCAACAAACACATAGAACGCATTATTCTCAACATAGTTTATATCTATATGTAATATATGGAAAACACCGTATCTAAGCACATGTGACAACAGTCAAGTCAGTCATAAACCATTACTGACATTGAAAGCCTTGAAAACTATAACCTAAACATTTATAGTCCGCACCTTCTGTTGGTAAACTCGTATCGAACTTAGTTCGAACATCACGCCTTTGTCTACGGCACAACAGCTACCTAAATCACAAAATAGGTTAGCTATTTCGCCATTTACTCTATTTGAATCCCTAAAACAGATTAGGGTTAGGATTTCTTACCTAAGAACGAAGTCGCAATCGCCGGTATAGCGAAACAGACAGAGTGGTTAAGCACGTGGAGCGGCAGGGAAGGATCCCAGGGATAGTCTCCCACTTTCTCTCTCACTCTCTCTCTTTCCTTCTCTCTTTGCCCTCTTCTCTCTCCTAGGGTTGCAAATTCGTATGTGAAGGGAGAGAGAGGGTTTAAGGCCCTTATATAGGCCCAGAACTGATGGGAATGGGCCCAGGGCCATGGTATACTTGGTTATAGTTAAAGACCGGCCGTTTCGGCCCAACGGAGCTGATCCGAAGGCCCCTTTTCTACATGCGGTCGGACTTAAGCTTCCTGACATTGGATCTAGGTCAGGCTAAGATCTCGGCCAGATCCGATCAGTGGATCAGCCGCGGGGAACTAGTTTCAGTTCAACGGTCACCGGTACTCGATCAGGGCCACAAGTGCACTGACATGTGTTGGAAATTTTTCCTGATCCGAGGGTGTAATTGGGTCAGATTTTGATGGTCTAAATCCTTAGATTTGGCCCGCAAGCGAACGACTCAATTCACTTAAGTTTCAGTTCATTTCCTAAAGATTTTGCGTTTCTCATACACTTCGCTCCGGACTCAAGTTGTGTATTTCTGGATACCTTTAGGGCTTGATTTTCGAGATGGTTGTCAAGCCTAGTAAGGCGGTCATAACCGTAGAGTTCCGCGGTAATCGGACTTTCAACATGCGGTCCAGGTCCGATACAGAGTTTCAAAGTGCTCCCGGAAGCAACTGGGTTTAGAGATTGATCCTAGGTTTTTAGGTAACGTAACGTTAGCGGTTCTACTCATTTTGGGTCTTGCAATTCGCAGTTAACGTGGTTCAAGCTACTTCTACTGATTATTCAGTTTAGTGCGTAACTAAATTTATGCCCTAATTACGACAGAATAAGGTCCTAGGACAGTTTTATATCCTTTTCTGGCACTTTTAGTTAATACATTATTTTAATTATTTTTTTAGTAGTTCATCATCAAGTCTACTTCATCTCCGTCAAATTTCATTAGATTTCGTGTTGTAGTAATATTTTAAAAATTCTATAAGCAGCAGCTATCCAAACTAATGATTTTTGGACAATTGTCACAACAACCTATATTTAACTATAATAAAATTTTTATTATATTTTTTTACTTATTTTCATATGAAACTAGACTTATTAAGCTTCAATCTGGCCTTTGAATCACCTAAATCGGAGTTATAATGAGGGAGATATGACTTTTTGAAGTCGGACAAAAATTGCAGAAAATGTGGCAGAAAATGGGCCGCCCGCCCCGCTACGACCCGCCAAGCCCACTGGCCGGCGAGGCCTCGCCGATCCGGCGATGCCATCGCTGGTCGCTGTCCTGTTTGGTGGTGTTTTCGCCACCCGATATTTGAAACAGGTGTATTTTGCAAACCGGAATGAGTTATTTGACATGCAATATATGTTTTTGGGGTAGGAGAAGCTGATCTATCCAAATAGCCTATTTGTTTCGTGAGATTCCAAAAGGTTAATGGTCAAAAGCCCATTTTATTTATTTATTTACTATTTATAGTAAATTTTAATTTCATTATTGTTCTTCATCACTTAAAGCTTAGGATTTATGTCTAATATGAAAGTACTTAGAAGAATTTGAAGAATAAGGTGGTGTAAGGTGAGATTTTGAAGGAAATGGGTTGAAAAGCGATTTTAGACTTTGGGATTGAGTTCTGAGAGGTCAGTAAGGTGTTATCATCGACCCATTGCCTAAGGACATCTATTTCCAAGTTTGCAAAAATCCGGGATGTTACAGATAGGATCACCCATGATAATTGTTTCAATAGGGCCACGAGTTCCTCAAATTCGTCATCTTGTAGGTTTCTTCAACATGGAGGTGTCCAATCCCCCTTGGCCCCTTGGGATGAGAATCACTGAGCTACTGTGATGTCTGGACACTTTAAAATCCCCTTTGTCCACCTTAAAGCTACCAAGTAGATCATCCACAACCCCCTTATCTAACATCCTACTCGGGGTTTCTACCACCACCACAAGAAGAAAAGGAGATAGCAGGTCCCCTTGCTTGAGTCCCCTAAATGACCCGAAGAACCCCTTGGATGATCCATTAACTAGGATTGAGAACTTGACCGAGTTGACGCATTCTTGTATCCATTTTCTCCATTTCTCCCCACATCCTATCCAACTCAAAATATAATCCATAAATGGCCAATCCACACGATCATATACTTTTTCCATATCTAACTTGCACACTATGCCACTTTTTCCTTGTGTTGCAAGTTTATAAGTTTGTGGGCCACCAAAGAGCTATCCAACATTTGCCTTCCTTCCACGAATGCACCCTGCACCATGGACATGTTATGCCTAAGAATAGCTGGAAACCCGGATGCTAGGACCTTAACAAGTATTTTGTGAGGAGCACATATCAAGCTTACCGACCAATAATCTTTTAGACAATATACCCCTTCTTCAGGATCAACGCAATGAAGGATGCTCCTAACTCTGCTAAGAGCATACTATTTTTACAAAATTCTCGAATGAATCCCATCACATCTTTCAACAAATCCGAATATATATATATATATATATGGAAAAAAAAATGCAAAGGGAAAACCACCCCCCTTTTTTAAACAATGATACCTTTATTGAATGCATACCAAAGCCAAAAAAAAAAAATAGAAATAAAAACATAAAGGAAAAAAATGAAAACATTTTACAGCTAAACCATATTTAGGGAAAAGGACAATATCTTTGGAAGGTATTCTAGCACACTCCATATGAAGAATAGAAGAGCAACTCCTGCAAAAGGGCAATTAGAGCTCTTAATTGTCAAAACGAAGAAGCTGCAAATCATTTGATGGATCCTTGAACCAAAAGCCACATTCTATATGCATCAACACCAACACTCATGACTAACATTTTTCCAGTACCCGGGCAGAAAATCCAATAGCAGCAGAGATCGCCGTCGTCATCTAAGCCTTATCCCAATTAATTGGGGTCAGCTACATGGATACTGTTCATCCATTCCACTCAATCAAGGCCTGACTTTACTAGCACTATATCCAATTCCAACAATTGATCAAAATCAACATTACCACACTTGAAGGGGGGGGGGGTGGCAACATGCACATGCCAAAGCTACATTCTTCATCATAATGTCACGGGATTACACTTATGACTCCAATGGGTATAATAATCTTCTTACTATAGCTGCTTCATGAATCATAACTAAGCCTGGGCCTGGAACTCATTGTTATCCCTCATACAAGTGAGATGCACACAATGGATGGGTCCTATAAATGAAGATGAAGGTTTCAACGGGTGGATATCTACTCTCAACTGTTGTCTATGGTGTGGCCCACCTAAGTCATCAATTAGCCTGATTTTTAGGCCCATGGCCCACCATGGAAGGGTGCATCTGATTGATGGGGTGGATGTTCTACATATATCACGGTGGGGCCCATAGAGCTCGACCTCATGGGAAGTTCCCATGAGGTCGAGCTCTGTGGGCCCCACCGTGATGTGTGTCAAATATAACCATTGTGCATTTGATGGGTCCCCTTTAGGTTATGGGATATCCTAACAATCAGCCATATATGGAACTCAGGTGGGCCATACCATCTGAAACCACATGAAGACAAGTCTAAAACATATCAAACCACTTGGTGGGGCCCTGCGGCTGAAATTTGTTTTGACCCCTCATCCAAGTGGGACACACACAATGGATTGTCTGGATTTGTGAACCACATTTCAGTGTGCACAATAAATGATTATGAATGTTTAATAGGAGGGAAACCCCTCTCAACTGTTGTATGTGGTGTGGCCCACCCAAGTCATGGATTGACTTGATTTTTAAGCTTGTGGCCCAACATGGAATGGTGCATCCGACTAATGGGGTAGAGGTTCGGCAAACATCACAGTGGAGCTCACACAACTCGACCTCATAGGAAGTTCCCATTAGGTTGACCTCATAGTACCATTTCCCTTTATATATATATATATATATATATATATATATATATATATATATATATATATATATATATATAAACGAGGCAAGAGTTGAACATCCAACACTCGTAAGGAGAGCAGGCGCTCCACTGGCGTGTTATGACATGTATTTGTGTTTGAATGAGGGCATTTACAAACTATGTTATTTTCAAATATACCACACACGCTGGATACTTTTTTTTGTTTTTTTTTTAAAGTTACTGAATATATTAAAAGGAAAAGGGAGAAATACAAGAGAAACAGACACGGGAGAAAATGGAAGTTGCCGAGCTGGCAAGACTAGCCATTACACCCCGAGAAAGAGAAAATCAACATGGCTAAAGCCTACAACATAGACCATCCATTCTATCAGAAGACGTTTGGCTTTGCTGACTATAGCTGCAACTGGATTAGAAACATCCCTAAAGCACCTATTGTTTCGTTCTTCCCAGACCAACCACCATATAGCTATAATTGCCATGCGCCATATCCTCGTCTTCTTCTTTCCCAGGCTAACCCCGTTCTAGGCTTTGATAAGGAGGGAAACAGATCCAGGAAAGCACCACTTCAAATTGAAACGCATGAGAAAATCTGTCCAAATTTCTGATATGAATGGGCAGGACAGTAAAAGGTGGTCGATGCTTTCTTCACTCTTCATACAGCAGAGACATGTTGACGATTGACAGACCCTTTTTTCTCAAATTGTCCATTGTGAGGATTCTTTTGCAGCCAACTAACCAGGCAAAAGCAACGTGTTTGGGAGGGACAGAGTACTTCCAGAACTTGAAGGGATGGTGGGCTTCGAGAAGGTTTGAAGCTTGGTCCAGCTGCAGGTAGAAGGATTTG
Source organism: Magnolia sinica (assembly GCF_029962835.1). Taxonomy (NCBI): domain Eukaryota; kingdom Viridiplantae; phylum Streptophyta; class Magnoliopsida; order Magnoliales; family Magnoliaceae; genus Magnolia; species Magnolia sinica. The sequence continues at coordinate 86,531,976 of NC_080578.1, read as the reverse complement.
ACTGAAAAAGAGCTGGAACATTTATCTGCCTTTTCCAAATTAGCTTGTCCCAAACGAGGGGGTTAGGCGTGCTCAAATTAATGCGCTGAAGAAGACCCGCCATCTCGTCAATCTCCAAGTTGGAGATTTCTCCTGCAGTCGATGATCCAATCAATCTTGTTGTCCAGATTGTTGTAGCATTCGGCTACAAAGGATTTGGGGTTGGAAACAATGCGATGGATATTCGGAAAGTCGGTTTTTAAGGGTGCATCGCCCACCCAAGTATCTTCCCAAAACTGGATTTTTGCCCCATTTCCCAGGCTGAATCCTATACCTGCAAGAACTGCCTTTTTGACAGAGAGAATACCCTTCCAAATGGGCGAGGCCCTATAACAAGAAGAATCACTTGACCACCATCCGCCGATTGATTTTCCGTATTTACCCTTGATGATCTTGTTCCACAAGCTATCATCCTCCGAACCGAGTCTCCAAATCCATTTGCCAAGAAGGGCTTTGTTCATCTTCTTCAAATCTTTAATGCCCAGTCCCCCTAAGCTGGTCCGCTGACAAACCTGAGACCAATTCACCAGATGAAATTTTTTTGAATCTTCCCTACCGTTCCATAGAAAGTCGAGTCTGAGTTTTTCGAGCTTGGAGAGGACCACAGCCGGACATTTTAGGAGGGACATGAAATATGTCGGAAGGTTGGATAGGGCTGCCTTGATGAGAGTGATGTGGCCTCCCAACGACAGGTATCTACACTTCCATCTAACCAGATATTTTCCGAACTTGTTGATGACTTTATCCCAGCTGGATATAGGAGGAGGACCCGCACACAGAGGTAGGCCAACAAACGATGCTGGCAGGGCAGTAGCAGAACACCCAAACGAGAGAGCGAAGGAGCTGACCTCTTCTTCCTTGAGATTAATACCGAACATTTTGGATTTGGACAGAATGATTCTAAGGCCCGAAACCGCCTCAAAACACCTGATCATGGTGCAGATATTGTCTATTTTTACCGGATCCGCCTCGCTGGATATGAGGGTGTCGTAATTGAATGTGGGATGTTGGGGAGGACACACACGCTGGATACTTATAAACTTAAATATCGAGTCAAGTAAAGCCTCGTCGACTCTTCGAGTTGGCCCGACCCAACTAGATTTTGAGTTGAATCAAGTTTTTGAACTATGGGTGAAGCAAGCAAGAGAAGTAGAGAACATCGCTAGTTATAGTAAGATAAGGCCACCAACAAAAAATGTTTTTTTTTTTTTTTCTTAAAGGAAATATTAGGGCTGAAAGTCGGGCAGGTTGGGTCGGGTTGGTGCTCAACCCTAGCCCAACCCAAGGTTCCTATACCTCAACCCTAACCCAACCCAACCTCAGGTTGGGAATTCTCAACCTAAGCCCAACCCAAGCGGGGTTGGTCGGGTTGGTTGGGTGGATACATGCTAATATTTCGTTATTACATTAGTCTATTATATTTCAATACACGTCTTATTTTTTTTACCTATGATTTTATTAATTATATATGTAGTTATTTATTGTAAAGAATTTCATTTTTTCTAAACAAACAAGATAAATATATAGGACAATTACTCCTTTAAAACTCATGTTGTGTAGCACACAATCTATCTGGGAGAGAGAAATCCAGTGTATCTTGTTGGCTTCAGTCATCGGAAATGACGTGGAACAATTAGACCTAATGGTACTAGAATTTCCCGTGCCTTCAACACAGACTATCCGCATTCAATTATAATTTATAACTTATATATTGATCGGGGTCGGGTTGAGTCTGGCAACCCGAGACCTCAACCCGAGCCCGACCCACGTTTTAACGGGTTGGTGTTTTTATAGCCCAAGCCCAAAACTGAACCCGATACATCCTGCCCAAGCCCAACCCAATGTCAGGTCGGTCACGGGTCGGTCAGGTTGAACCCGTCCGACTTTCAACCCTAGGAAATATCCTAATTAATTTGTCTAAAAAATCTACAAAGCATTACTAGAAAAGTATTGAGTAATTGGGTAATTTCACAGAATACTGCCTAAATTTGCAAGGAAGCAACTCGTGTAGTTCTCACTAACCATATAAATGTCCTTACACAATGTGGCATGCAGGAAAGCTTTCAAGAAGATATTGGAAGAGGCATATAGATATTCTTACACGGTGCAGCATGCAAGAAAGCTTTGAAGAAGATAGCTGACGACAAGCAACAACACTCATTACAGCATGTAAAATAGGATGATGTTGTACCAGTGTTCAACACCATTTCTCCTTCGCCCTAGGGCACAAATTTATAGGGCTGAAAGTTGGGCGGGTTGAACCCGACCGACCCGTGATTGATCCGACATTGGGTTGGGCTTGGGCAGGATGTATAGAGTCCGATCTCAGGATTGGGCTATACAAACACCAACCCGATAAAACTTGGGTCAGGCTCGGATTGAGGTCTTGGGTTGCTCGACCCAACCCGAACCCGATCAATATAGAAGTTACTCATAGATTATAATTGAGTGTGGATCGTATGTGTTGAAGACATAGGAAATTTCAGTGTTGTTGGGTCTCATTGGTCCACATCATTTCCGATGACTCAAGCTAACAAGAAATGCTGGATTTCTCTCTCCCAAATAGATTGTGTGCTACACAACACGACTTTTAAATACGTAGTTGTCATGTATTTTTGCTTGTTTGTTTAGAATAAATGAAGTTCTTTACGATAAATAAGTATGTATATGATTAATAAAATTATAGATATAAAAAATAAAACTTGTATTGAAAAATAATAAACTAATGCAATCATTAAAATATTAGCATGTATGTACCCGACCGAACCCGCTTGGGTTGGGCTTGGGTTGAGAATTCCCAACCCGAGGTTGGGTTGGGTTGGGTTAGGGTTGAGGTACAAGAACCTTGGGTTGGGTTAGGGTTGAGCACCAACCCAACCCAACCCAACCCACCCGACTTTCAGCCCTACAAATTTATGAAGCATTCCAAGGTATTCTTGACCTTTTTCGCCCTCTATGAGCAAGTCCACTAACATGGATGCGGTGGATGCATTAACAGAAAAATGTCTTTTAGCCATTTCACTGAGAAGTTGCATTCCCTTGAGGGTCTCATTCTTTTGTAGAAAACCCCTAATTAAAGCATTGAAGGTGACACTATTTGGTTGGCAACCCTTCTCTTCCATTTGTAAGAACAATCTATTAGCTTCCTCCATAAGCCCTTCTTTACAGAGCCCATTGATTAACATGTTATATGTTCTAACGTTATTCCCCAAGCCCTTGGCAGAGGCCCAACTGAAAAGCTCCCTCACATATTCGAGTTCCTTAGCTTCGCACATCCCATTGATAACAACATCGAAAACTTTATTATCTAGTTTAATTCCTCTAATTTGCATCTTATTAAGTAGTTTCATTGCCTCAACAGGATGCTTGTTTTTAAACAGCCCATCCATCAAAATGGTGTATGTGAAGACATTCGGGCATAGTCCATGAGCTTGCATCTCATTGAAGAGCTCTAGTGCAACTACAACTCTCCGTACCCGGCACAACCCACTTATAAGAGTGCTATAAGTAACAACATTGGGCTTGCCTCGAAAAAGCCACATAGCCTTGTCTACCATCTGATTCTTGCAATAGCCATTGATTAACATACTGTAAGTCTAGGCTTATGGCCTTTACACACCATATAATCAAATATCTTTAAGGCGGCATCCATTTGGCCAGTAAAACAGTAGCCATCCATCAAAGCGTTGTACGTGATTGTGTTAGGCTCCTCACCTCTCTGAGTCATCAATTCTAGTAATCCATGGGCTTCTTTAACCATTCCTTCTTTGCAAAGAGCATTCACCAATATGCTGAAGGTTGTCACATTAGGAGAGATTCCTCCATCCAACATTTCCTCGAACAGACTCGTTGCTTCTTTCCACTGCCCTAAATTGCATAGTCCATGAATTAAAGAACTGTAAGTGAAAACATTCGGCCGAATCCCTTTACCAACCATTTCTGAGAAGAGGTTAAGGGCCTCCTTTGTGAGCCCATCTTTGCATAGACTGTCGATGATTGAGGTATAAACCGTAAGGTTAGGCCTACATTTACACGCACCCTTCTCCATTTCCCGAAGCAACCCAAGAGCCATTCCGTTGTTCCCAGACTTGCAAAGACCGTCGAGAAGTATCCCAAACGTCACCACATCATAAGGATATCCCATTTCTACTGTCTTCAGAAAGAAACTACTCGCTTCCCCAGTCCACCCTTCCATGCAAAACCCCTTAATAAAAGGGGCCAGAGTCGCGGCATCCGGCTCCACGTTTCAGGATGTTGCTGAGAACAATGAAACCAGAACCAATCCCATTCAAGCAGCAAGAACAATTAAGAAGAATGCTCCATGTATAGATATCAGATGGGATCCCTAACCAATTCATCTCCCGATGCAAAGAAATCACGGTCGAATAGTGTTTCATTTTAGCAATAGTAGTTAACAGGCGATTAAAGGTCTGGATTGAAGGCAGCGGCTGCGCGTGGACCATACGATTGAAGAGGCCCACTGCATCCTCTAACCTCCCAAAAGCACCGGCCGGGATCGAATTGGATAGATCATTCACCAAATTGTTGAATTTGGCGGGAGTAGGGATCTTGTTTTCTATGATTTTAGAATCAAGGGCAAAAATGGTAATTTCAGTAGAAGCTGGACAGGAGAGAGTTTTACCCTTTTGAGCAGCAGCAGCGGCAGCTCTTCTCGACGACATTTTACGAAATCGAAGATTTTTGAGAGAAGAGGACGGGTGCAACATGTAGTTCCTGTGGTCGGAAACTATGTGAGGCCTACATAGATGACCGTGAAAAACCCACTCCGTCCATCACGGTGATTCCTGGAAAGGTTTCAACAATGGATTTCATTATCCATATGTTTTCTTACGGCGTGGCCCACTTGAACTTTGGATATGCTTCAATTTTAGGGTTTTGCCCAAAATTATTTGAAAAAAATGGATGGACGGTATGGATAAAACACATACATCCATGGTGGGCCCACAAAGTAGGGCTGAAAGTCGGGCGGGTTCAACCCGACATTGGGTTGGGCTTGGGCATGTATCGGGTTTGGTCTAAGCTTAGGCTATATAAACACTAACCAATAAAAGTTGCGTTGGGCTTAGGTTGAGGTCTCGGGTTGCCCGACCCAACCCAAACCTGATGGATATATGAGTTATAAATTATAATTGAATGCGGGTCATCTGTGTTAAAGGCATAGGAAATTCTAACGTTGTTGGGTCTTATTAGTCCGACATTTCTGATAACTCGAGCTAACAAGATATGCTGGATTTCTCCCTCTTAAATATATATTTTAGCTTATTTATTTAGAAAAAAAATGAAGTTCTTTATGATAAATAATTACATATATAATTTATAAAATCATAGGTGCAAAAAATAATACATGTATTGAAATATAATAAACTAATGTAATTACATATATTAGTATGTGTCCACCTAACCAACCCGAGCGAGCCCGCTTGGGTTGGGCTTGGGTTGAGAATTCCCAACTCGAGGTTGGGTTGGGATATGATTGAGGTATAGGAACCTTGGGTTCAGCTAGGGTTAAGCACCAACCTGACCCAACCCAACCCAACGCGCCTAACTTTCAGCCCTACCACAAAGTTTACTCTGTACGCTATATCCTACTGAGTTACTAAGTACGCAATCCGCTTCCCATCTGGCTGGACACCAGGCAACACCTGCCTCAGTGTGTCGGCGGGTTGGGTGCAGTGGGACCTAATGTGATGCGTGTGTTTTATATCCAAGCTGTCCATCCGTTTTGCCAGCTTATTTTTGGGCATGAATTCAGAAAAGCAGCAGATCCAAGTCTCAAGTGGACCACACAATGGAAAAAAGTAGTGATTGAACGCCCACCATTAAAAACTTCAAAAGGGCTGATATTTGTGCTTTCCCTTCACAGAAATACGAGTGACCTCATCAAGAAGTTGGATGACAAACAAACGGGGCTTTGGAAAGGTTTAGGGTATGTTTCATTTTGAGTTCACGCCATGAAATGAACTGGAAAAAGATATGGACCGTCTGGATATAAGACAAATACCTGATGTTGGCCTCATAGCTTGCAACACATCAACATACCAGCCGCGTTCATCGCGTTGCTCGATATGAACACCCGATGTGGGGGGACTGAGATTTGGTAGTGACCCTTACAGTACTAAGGTCGGTGTTCTGTGAGTCCCACCATGTTGCATGTACGTTATCCATGGTGTCCATTCATTTTGCCAGCTCATGCCCAAAAATGAGACAGCCAAATCTCAGGTGGACCACACCGCAGAAACAGCTGTGATTGACACCCTCAATAAAATAAAAATAAAAATAAAAATAAACTTCTCATGTTAAAGGGACAGAACTGGATGAAGGGAAAACATAAATATCAGATTGATCCAAAACTTTTGTTCCCCAAGAAGTTTTTAATGGTGGACATTCAACTACTACTACTTCCTATGGTGTAGTCCACTTGAGATTTGGATCTATCTCATTTTTTAACTCATGACCTAAAATAAGATGGCAAAATGGATGGACATCATAGATAAAACACATATATCATGGTGGGGCCAACAGAGCTTTTACAGTACTGAGGTCAGTCCAGGAGGGGTCACTACCCAATCATCCAAGTCCATGTTAAAGAGGTTGCAAGTTTGAATCTAGCATAATTAATCTTTTTTCACTTTTAATTAAAAAAGACTTCTGACAAGATGATTGACACAGACTGAGGCAGAGTGAATTGAGTTGACCGAGTTAGTGGGTCAACTCAACAAGTTTCCATATGACTGGGCCGAGTCACCGGCAATTCCAGTTTCATGCAGAAATCTCACGAGTTTAAAGCCAAGTCAGCAAGTTTTAGAACTATGGTTTGAAGTTATTCAGACAAATACATTGGAGAGGTTCTACTTAGAGTTTTTCATTACTAAGCTTAACAGCTTGAGAGAGTTATCATCTTGTTTCCTTCAAAAAAAAAAAAAAACCTCAAGTCAAACAAGTTTTGGAACTATGGTTCGAAGTTATTCAGACAAATACATTGGAGAGGTTCTACTTAAGAGTTTTTCATTACTAAGCTTAACAGCTTGAGAGAGTTATCATCTTGTTTCCTTCAAAAAAAAAAAAAAAACATCGATCACCTCCATCGGTGGAATTGCACCTAAATTCTTCCGTGTTCTTCAGTACATCTGAGAATTCTTAATTATTTCTTGATTGAGGTATTCAGAGAAACTAGATGTTATATGCATGCAGCCTTCTTGGAATTTTTCTACAAGGCTGCATGAATTCTGTCAAACGCACGCAAATGTACGCTTGTACTTGAATCAGAAACATCTCTGGTTTGAAAATACTAACTTCTGTATTGATTTAAATCTCTCTGTATAAAGTCAGCCAATGAGCAACACTCAAGAAATGTAAGAATAATGAAATGAATAGAAAGCTGGCTTTGATGTAAGCTGAACTGAGTGACAAAGCTGTATATATTCATCACAAACAGTTCATGATTGGACTCATACGGGTCCTTGAGATGTCAAGATCTCTTCCAGATCAATCTGCTCCAATCACCATGGAAGTCGGCCATACAGAATTTTCATAGAAAAATCAAACAAGCAGAGCAAACATATGTGAGATTGAGTTGTTTTGAATAATCTGCCACTACCTATTACTTGTTATTATGAGTTGGTCACTGGCAGCCACAACAGTTGGGTTTAATGGTAAAATGACCATATGCATAGGAATGAGCATTTGTCTCCGTGCTGGCACCTAATACCACATGCTGCCAGCGTATATGATGTAGAGCAGGTCACAGACACTTTCATGGCAAAGATGGACAAAAAAAGGCCTGATCGGAGGCAGAAATGATCCGGACCATCAGAACCTTAAAACAGTTGTATCTTGCAAACCTGGATGAGTTTTTTGACATATTATATGATTTTGAGGTAAGAGAACCAACTTAAGCCAACCAACCCACTATGCCGGGTTACCCAAGGCGGATTTGCAAGATTCAATTAGATCGACGGTCAAAATTCCCATTTAATTTCGTTTTTACTATAAATAGTAAGTTTTAATTCGAGTATAACTTTTGATCATTTGAGTTGTAGAAGTCCTGCCCAACATGAAAAGGGCTTAGAAAAATTAGGAGAATAACGTGGTTGGGCCGAATTGGACACTTGCTAATTTTAGCCAAAAACCATGAGGTCTAGTAGGAATAGAGGTCGTCTATAGATAGCAAGTTTACTATTTATAATAAGTCACATTTTTAGGGTGTTTGAGTTGGAGTCTAAGTCTAAAACTCTATCCTAGGTTTGACTTCTTTATTTAAAGAGTTGTAATTTCATTTTTTATCATCAATCAAGTTGTTTTGAATTTATTAGAAATTATTTCTACTTTTATCCCTTGTGAATTTGAGGAAGCTCTGTTAGGAGTCCAAAGAGCTCCATGGATTCGGAGAAGATATCCCCTGAGGAAGATGGCGATCGACCTCATCATGTCCCTCCCTGCATCAGAAAATAAACCTATACCAAGGAGATCAGAAAAGCTTCTCACATGAAGTTTGCAAATTGACAGTGCATAAACAAGTGGGCTACTTTTAACTACTCCAAGTTAGACGAATTGCCCATACCTAAGACATCACTATACCAACATCAGAAGGCCATGAATGCACAGAAAATTGGAGAAAAATCAAGCTGCCACTGGCCTGCACCTAGTCTCCATCAATGAATCCGCTGTAAAATAAACTATCCCGAGCAGACGGCAACAGCTAGCCACTAATGCATAGATTGACCATTAACATTGGACATCATCTGCACTCAGCTAATAAAAAAAGAAGACAAGAAAAGAAAGAAACCAAGTAAGAAGAAGTAAGAAAGAAACCGGCTCCAACGGCATCAATTCGAAAACAAAAAGATGCTGCAACGCATGAATCACTGAAAGGGTGTCTGACATCTGAGCAGCCCATACAAATAGCACATGGGGCCATTCCATTTGATGATAACAACCAAACTCTATGAATCAATCAAAATCACAACAGATCCTTGGGGCTGTTACTGGCCTGCAATTCTGCACTACAGCTTAAAACCATGGAATTTGATATGAAACTGCCCAGCAAAACCCCACTGCTCATGACAAGCATAGCACCACCAAATTCACTCCCACGAGCTGAAGGATTGAAGGATAGAAGCCCACAGAAAACCAACTGAGCATACGAAGAATAGAAGTGCAAACTCCTGAAAAGGGCAATTAAAGCTCTTTAATTGTCAGAACAAGAAGCTGTGAATCAAATATGGAGCCTTAAAACAAAAGCCACATTCTATCTTCAACAACACCAAAACTCATGACTAACATATATTCAGAACTTCAAGTAGAAAATCCAATAGCAGCAGAGGTCATCATTGTCGTCGTCGTCATCTAAGCCTTATCCCATGGCCATTCCACTCAATCAAGGGCCTGACTTTCATCGTGAATCTGAAAAATAATGTTAGTAGAGATAAACAATAAATGATAAATTCCAGCCACTATATACAATTCCAACAATTGATCACACTCAACATTACCAGGGCCATTCCACCCAACATGCATATCCCAATGCTACGTTCTTCATCATAATCTGTTGTTCAACAACATCGACCAATATTATCATCATAACCATATTCACCACCACCATTGTCATAATCAACATCATGGACATCACCTTCAATAGAAAAAGGGTATTAAAAATATAAAAAAGGGAGATAAATTTTAGCTCAGCAAATAGAGAATCGCTGAAACAAAGATGGCGAGGGAATGATCGGAGTGACCGATTACTACCACCAGACTGTAACTTCAAACTAAACAAGCAAATCAATTGTTTTTCAGATTGAAGGAGATTAACCATGCATAAACTAATTAAAACAAACAAAATTACAGCAAACAGACGGAGAAGAAACCCGCACGCATCAATTATGTTAACGTTGACGAATGTGGGTGTACAATCGTATAGCACACCTACATAATAGTAATAAGGACCATAAAGTTGTACGGCCCACCTAGTCTCTTTATTTATCATGTAGCCTCTAGTCATATTTGGTACACTTACAATGCACATGTTAAATTGCAATACATGGGAGGTATTTATGTCTCTCTTTTTTCTTCTCTCTCTCTTTTTTTTTTCCTTTAACTTTGATGATTTTATTGCAACGAGGCCAAAGCCTAAAGAATTACAAGAAAAAGTAAAAAAAGAAAAAAGAAAAAGAAACTACAAAAATTTGCCCAATTTTAAGGAAACCGATCTGCCACAATAGCCTTTGGTTTGATCACCCATTCCATGTTGATCTACCCTGTTCCCCCACCATGCCAAGACAAAAAGCAAGAGTCTATGGAACACAGCATAACCCACTGAGAACCAAACATGCCAAGAAACCCCTCCCATACTTTCTTTACAACTACACAATGAAGGAAAAGATGATTCACTGATTCCTCATCCTGGTAACACATAAGACACATTTAGAAGAATCATTTGTCTCTTGAGCAAATTGTCGACTGTAGGCACTTTGTTACTTCCCACTAGCCAAGCTGTAGCAGCCACCTTCAGAGGAGTGCCATATCTCCAAAGATTAAGCTGTGTGACTAACCCCGTTGACATGTAACCTACAACTGATCATTTGGTAGAGAGATTTAACTGAAAACTTGCCGGACTTTTCTTCTAACCACCACATCAAATCTCTTTGTAAGACCAAAGGGCATGCCTTGCTCAACATTTCCAACAATCTCAACAACTCCTCTATCGCTTCCTCATTTAAGTTTCTCCTAGGCTGCTCGGAAAGAAAAACACCTTGCCATAGACAAGTTAACCTCTTGCAAAAGCCCTGCTAAATGGGGGAGCAACTCCCTCAATTTTTTATCATGTAGCCAAACATCCTCTCAAAATCGACACCCATCACCATTACCCAAAGAAAACCCTACTCCTTCCCAAACCTAATTTTTTAGCGAGGCCACCGCTTTCCAAAGAAACAATGCCCTATACAATGATGATGCCTTAATCCACCAAGAAGCTTCTTGAAATCCATACTTCTTCCCACCACTTCTCTCCATAAACTATCATCTTCGACACCAAACCTCCACACCCACTTACCCAATAATGCTAAATTCATCTTTCCCAAGACCCTAAGACCGGCTCCTCCTTGATCCAATGGCTAACATACTTCCCCCCACTGCAAAAGATGAAATTATGCTTTTGTTTTGCCTCCTTCCAAAAGAAATCCCGCATAATTTTTTAGAGCTTCTCCACCACCGCTTTCAGATACTTAAATTAGGACATGTAGTAGAGTTGTAAGTTAGACATCTCCACCTTAATTAGCATTAACCCTCCTCCCAAAAACAAGTGCCTTCTCTTCGAACCTCATAATTTTCTTTCAAATCTCTCGATTACTTTATCCTATATGTGTTTGGCCAGCTTCCCTGTACAAATTGATACCCAAGATATGTAGTCGGAAATGAACTTTCCCTCAAGCTTTCCACCCCTTGTGTTTTTGAGATTAGTGCAACAAAAGTGGTCCCTAATTCCACCGCTAGTACTCCTTACAAAAAAAAACCTTTACAAAATGAATCACATCCGCCTTTAATAGATCCCAAAACTTTTGATAAATTGCAATCGGATAGCCGTCAGGACTATGGGCTTTTGACTCACCAAATCCGAAATGGTTGCCTCTATTTCCTTAACTGTGAAAGCTTCCTCTAGAGACTCTGCTACCTCCCGCAAAATAGAACCCAAATGTTGGTCTTTCCCAATCTTCCCTAGACAAAAGCTCCTTGTAAAGTTTTACTATCAATGCATATACCCTTGCTTTCCCTTCAACCCCTTCCCCCTCAACCATCACACTTTTAATTTTGTTGTTCCGAGCTCGCACACTAGCCATTATGTGAAAGAATTTCATATTTTTGCCTCCCACTTTTAACCAAAGAGTCCTAGAATATTGTCCCCATTTGATTTCTTCCTTCCTAAGCTCGCATTGAACTTCGCCCTACGAATTTTTCTCCATGCCATTTCATCAACTGAATGTTCGCCTCCCTCTTCATTTACGTTAAGCATCTGAATTTCTTCAAGGATTCCTCCTCCCAGTTCTCCAAAACCTCTTTTTCCAAACAAAAAAAAATTTATCTTTCCCTTAAGCAAATTTAATTTCTGGAAAAGAGAGACCGGCCCCACCCCAAACTGAGAAAGAAGACCCACATACTTTCACCTTATCCGAGAAACCCTACACCACTAAGGAAGCAAGCTCGAACATAAAAGGACGCAAGCCCCAATCCTCATCTTTCATCTCTAAAAAGATCGGGCAGTGATCGGATATTGGCCTAAACAGAACTCTTTGAAAAGCTAAAGGAAACTTTTCAACCCAATCCGTTGAGATTAAAAATCAATCCAGCTTCAACTTAACTGCCCTAGTCTGACCATTAGATCACGTGAATTTTACTTCGCCCATTGGTAAATCTACCATGTCGTTATAGACTATCCATTTTGAGAAATTCCCCATGCTTCTGGTTATATGGTTGCCACTTGATTCTTGAAAAGAGAATCTCACAACATTGAAGTCTCCACCCACCACTAATGGCGACTATTGTTTACTCTGGCATGAATCCAATTCAGCTCAGAATAATTGTCATGAGCTCAGTCTATTTGGCTCGTAGACAACTGTAAAAACCCACTTAAAACCTGATAAAACCTCTTTTACTAGCAGAACTAGGGAGAAATGCCCCTCCCAACAGTTCTCCTTTGACCACAACTTTGAGTTCTAGATAGTTAAAATTCTACCTATTGAACAATTTGTGTTTAACGCCACCCAGCCTTTGAATTTTCCCCTACACAACAAGGCCACTATCCTCTGATCATAAGATTGCAGCTTTGATTCCTAGAAGTAAAGTGTTCTATATTTATTCTGATATGGCCATAAAGGCCGATATGTATACGTAATGGCAATGCCCATTACACGATACGGAGGTGAAACGGGGCAATTGGCTTTTTTGGGGCTATAACGGCCATTATGGGGCATAACAACCATTACCCCCATAACGGTAAAAAAATGACAACTTTTTTCTATTTAAATTCATTTTTTCACTTTTCTCATTCTAAAAACTTTCTTAAATTATTCTACAGCAGATTTCCACCACTCTTACTATATATTTTTAAGGATTAAAACCATAGATTGAAGCGATTTAGGCGAATAGAAGCTTCGAGGGTCTATTTTTTTCTTCAAAAAACATGTTATTTATGCCTTTTTTCATTTTCTAGTTCTATTGCTTAATTGTGATGTGTAAATATTAGAGACATGTAACCATGTTCAAAAATTCACCAAACAACCAGATACAACACTCTCGCCAAAAGAGTAGATTGTTACGCTACCATAAACATGTTTTTTTTTAAAAAAAAAAGAATACATATTTGGAATATTTATATTATTCCATAACTTTCAGGGAAAAAAATAAATTCAACCATTACGGAGGTCGTAATGGTCGTTATGCCCCCCGTATCGGCCGTAACGGCCGATGCTCATATTGGTAATGGTGGTGACCATTACGGCCATAGTTACCTATACGAAATACCTTGCTTGGAAGGCTACTATTTAAACCTTGTATTGTTTACAATTATTCCTAATATGTGCCCTCTTTTACAGACACCCTAGATGACGCGCGTTCCAACTTATTATCTTCATAGAGAAATTGTGTTTGCCCTTCTCTTTGCTGAGCTCCTCTCTTTCTTCTACACCTCGTGAGAAACTATCAGATCAACCATTGCCAAACTCTCTGTCGATGCCTCTTCATCTTCCTCTTGCCTCTATAGATCTAACAATGATAATAGTGTACCTTTATGAATCATCATCACTTGGTCGGAACATTCAACTGATTGAAGCTTAACGTAGACCCCATTGCACTCTCCAAACTCTATCTAATCCTCCAATAATTTCAAAATGGAAACGTTCAATTGCTCCTGAAGATATTCTCTTTCTCCTAGCAATCCGAAGTCAAAAAAAGAAGAAGAAGAAGAAGAAAGATACAAAACCACTCGCAAGACACCTTCCATCTATGTGAAGCAAACCATATCGTTATATTAATTTCAAGCACATGCCGTCACTACTTTCCCCCATCTATGTGAAGCAAACCACACATGTGGTTCCCAATTGTGTTAACAAAACCACTCGCAAGACACCTTTTACACGCAATGTGAGGCCCACATTAAAAGTTCCATTCAAAACTTCGCTACACTAAAAAGCATTTTTTTTTTGTGACATCACCACCACATGTCACCATTCTCTTCTCCTTCATTAAAACAAGAAAAGTACCCTACGCTTATTGCCCGACTTCTCGTTCGAAGCATCTTGACCCCCCTAAAGAGACCCACACCCGTTGAAAGCTTCGGCCATGACTGACATTGGTATCATTACTACCATGCATCAATACCTCCTCTTTTATTCCCTCCACCTTTCTGCCCACCAATGAGGGATTTACTGCACAATGATTTATCATCCATTGCTCGATATGATGTTCTATCAACTTCCACGTTCTAATTCGCAATCAATGATGAGCTCAAGCTATCTTTCCCTACACCTATAACCAACTCCTGAGATTCCTTCTGCAACTTTATGAAAATGCTATCATTTTTTACTCTATTCAAATATTTTTCGGCACCATTTGCAGTTTTTTCTTCCATATTTAGATTATAGCAAAACGAATTTTCTCACAATATTCGAACAACAAATCAATCTCTACTACCATTTTGATACAAGCCTTGATTTCTGTGAACACTTTGTTTATCCAAAATTTGAAAGGGAGGTTCCAAATTTGGATACAGACTTTGTTTTATGATTTAAGTAAATATAAGCAAGAGGGTGGGGGACGTCCAACAGTAACTCTCTCTTCCTTTCCCATTCTCTTCGTTCCCTTTTCCACTTTTTCTTCTTTCTTACATCAAACTAGATGGTATTAGAGCGGTAATCGATCAAGTTCCAATCACTTTCTTTTCCCTTACCTATCAAAAACCTTCTCTTCCCTTCCTTCATGTTCTCTTGTGTTCATAGTTTTTTAAGAAACTTAGGGTTATTTCTAGTGCACTGTCCTCTTCAATGGCCTATGTGTGAATGTTGTTGGTGATGTGTACGTGATCGTAGTTCTTTCTACTATTTGGTTAAGGTGTATGGGCTGATTGGCGCATCCTGTATTGTGTACGCATTGTGTTGGATTGTGTGGCTGAAGCATTCAAGTTTCCAAAAGCATTAGTCCTTACTTCTATAAGCATTGTACATCCATTTCTTCTGGTTTTTATTGCCTCTATTTGCAATGTATATGAAAGGTAAGCAAAAATCAGGTTTGTAAATCCATATGACTTTTTGAGGGTTCAAATATCCACTATCAAGTTAAATGGCCAATATTCTAAATATATACAAGTCTTAACAGCCAAGGGGAACAATAGGAGAAATTGGATGAAAAGAAGTAAATATGATGAATGAATTCAGGACAATGCTTAGATCGTGACATGCTTGTGGAATTGTATGGAAATGTCTGTTAGAGATGTTTCTAGATATGGCAAATAAAGTTTCGGATTCTCCATAAGTAGAGTTGAAAATGAGTCGAACCCAGACGAGCTTGGCACAGCTCGGCTCGGCTCAGCCAGTAGCTAACCCCAGCTCGAACTCGGCTCGGCTCGTTTCTTGAGCCTAATTGGCCAGCTCGGCTTGATTCAATCAATGACTCAGACAATTTCGAGACAAGTTCGAGCCTGTGCGACATTTTCTCAAACACATAGAGTGCATCTTCAATTTCAAACAAAATGTAAAACAATGACAGCACTTTACAAGTATTTCATCAGACACTCAGTGAGCAACATCAAAATCAAGATATGAGGGCAGTCTTATAATGTAAAGTTTTTTTTGTAGTGATTTGTTTCGATTCCATTCCTTCCTCGCCACCAACCGATCTTGCGGAGAATGTATGCACCCGAAACAACACTTCGTTGAGTCATTTCATCAACCACTCGGCGAGCAGCATCAATTTCAAAATAACTGAGTCATCGAGGCGATTCGATCCGAGTTGATTCGAGTTGAGGTTCAATCTGAGTTGAGTTGAGCTCGGGCAAGCTTGAACTCAACTTGAATTTTTTTTCGAGCTCTAAAAACCAACTCGACTCGGTCTGAATCCAATTTCGAGCTTTTCCAAGTTGAGTCGAGTGAGATGACTGAGCTAACTCGATTCATTTACAGCTCTATCCATGAGAGATGTATTCATAAAAAATAAAATAAAAATAAAAACATCACTCAATCCACACCAATTATTTGAAGAGGTTTTTTTCCTTTCTAACAAGGAGATAAATCACTAGGTGAATATTATAGGAAACTCAAAGGAACATGGGAGGAGTTGAATGTGTATCAACCTCTTACAAGCAAGGTATTCCCTAACGGAAACAGTGGTCAGAACAGATACCATTGTTACAACTATGGCATGGGTTGTTACAGCTTGAGAGAGAGAGAGAGAGAGTTGATGTTGAATCGACATTCACCAAATCACCTCTTTGTCGCCCCTATGGTACAAATTTATGAAGCATTCCCAGGTATTCTTGACCTTTTTCGTCCTCTGTGAGCAAGCCCACTAACATAGTTGCGGTGGATGCATCCACAGAAAAATGCCTTTTAGCCATTTCCCCGAGAAGTTGCATTGCCCTGAGGGTCTCATTCTTTTGTAGAAAGCCCCTAATTAAAGCATTGAAGGTGACACTGTCTGGTTGGAAACCCTTCTCTTCCATTTGCAAGAACAATCCATTAGCTTCCTCCAAAAGCCCTTCTTCACAGAGCCCATTGATTAAGGCGTTATATGTCCTAACATTATTCGCCAAGCCCTTGGCAGAGGCCCAACTGAAAAGCTCCTTTGCATATTTAAGTTCCCTAGCTTCGCACATCCCATTGATAAGAACACCAATAACTTTATTGTTTGGTTGAATTCCTCTAATTTGCATCTCATTAAGTAGTTTCATTGCCTCGACAGGACGATCACTTTTACACAGCCCATCCATCAAAATGGTGTATGTGATGAGATCCGGACATTGTCCATGAGCTTGCATCTCATTGAAGAGCTCTTGTGCAGCCACAATTCTCCTAACCTGGTATAGCCCACCTATAAGAGTGCTGTAAGTAGCAACATCGGGCTTCAATCCCTTGCAAGGCATTTCTCGGAAAAGCCACATAGCCTCATCTACCATCTGCTTCTTGCAATAGCCGTTGATTAACATGCCATAAGTCACGACACTAGGCTTATGACCTTTACACACCATGTAATCAAATATCTTTAAGGCGGCATCCATTTGGCCAATAAAACAGTAGCCATTCATCAATGCACTATATGTGATTACATTAGGCTCCTCACCTCTCTAAGTCATCAATTCTAGTAATCCATGTGCTTCTTTAACCATTCCTTCTTTGCAAAGAGCATTCACCAATATGTTAAAAGTTGTGACATCAGGCGAGATTCCTCGATCCAACATTTCCTCAAACAGACTCATTGCTTCTTTCCACTGCCCTACATTACATAGTCCATGAATTAAAGAACTGTAAGTGAAAACATTTGGCTGAATCCCTTTAGAGACCATTTCTGAGAAGAGGTTAAGCGCCTCTTTTGTGAGCCCATCTTTGCTTAGACTGTCGATGATTGAGGTATAAACTGTAAGGTTAGGCCTACATTTACCCACACCCTTCTCCATTTCCCGAAGCAACCCAAGAGCCATTCCGGTGTTCCCCGACTTGCAAAGACCGTCGATTAGTATCCCGAACGACACCACATTATAAGGATATCCCATTTCTACCGTCTTCAGAAAGAAACTACTCGCTTCCCCAATCCGCCCTTCCATACAAAACCCCTTAATAAAAGTAGCCAGAGTCACGACATTCGGCTCATGGCCACGTTTCAGGATGTTGCTGAGAACAGCGAAACCGGAACGGACGCCATTCAAGTGGCAGAAACAATTGAGAAGAATGCTCCAAGTATAGATATCGGATGGGATCCCTAACCAATTCATCTCCCGATGAAAAGAAATCACGGTCGAATAGTGTTTCATTTTAGCAATAGTAGTTAACAGGCGATTAAAGGTCTGGATTGAAGGCAGCGGCTGCGTGCGGACCATACGATTGAAGAGGCCCGCTGCATCCTCTAACCTCACAAAAGCACCGGCTCGAATCGAATTGAATAGATCATTCACCAAATGGTTGAATTGGGTTGGAGTCGGGATCTTGTTCTCTGTGATTTTAGAATCAAGGCAGAAATGGTAATTTCAATAGAAGCTGGAGAGGAGAGAGTTTTACCCTTTTGAGCAGCGGCAGCGGCAGCTCTTCTCGACGACATTTTACGAAATCGAAGATTATGTGGGTGCCAAACGACTCCTGATGAGAGGAGAAGAGGGAATGGTAGTTGTTGTGGTCCTGTGGAGTGCGGCTGCGACCCCGGAACCATTGATGTGGGTGCGACCCTGACTGTAGGACCGACTTCGATGTATGTATTGTATATCACGCCGTCCATATGTTTTGTAACTATATTGTGGAGCATGGTCCCAAACGTGACACAGATAAAATTTTCAGGTGGACCCCACCACATGAAACAGCAGTTATTGCTATTGAAAACCTTTCGTGGGCCACAAAAGCCTTGGATGAGTTGATATTTGTATGCCGTTCAATAACCATTGTTTCCTATGTGGTCTACACCATTGTTACATATATAGGAAACAATACCATTGTTACATGGGGACGCGGATTGCACAAAGCATTAAATGCAAGTTGCATTAAAACTTGCATTAAATGCAAGAGTCATCTATAGTCCATTTGATCGTTGGATCTGCCTCATTTTTGTTTTGATGCCTTAAAATAATATGAGAAAAAGGATAGACAGCTTGGATGTACAGATACATCACGGTGGGCCCGCCCACAGACCTGCCCATTCGGAGCTAGGGACAGGCGGGGTATTAAGCAATCCGCGTCATAGCTGGTGTAGATACGATGTCGTGCGAAGACGACCGCCGCCGCTCCTCGAGCTCTTATTTGTGCGAACGGTTCAAAGGAGATTAAAGTTACATGGCCCCACAATGATGTATTTATTATATCCACACCGTTCATCCATTTTTTAATATCATTTTAAAGCACTACCCAAAAAATGAATCATATCCAAAGCTCAAATGAACCACACCTAAAATAGAAGCGGGATAATGATTTTCACCATTAAAAAATTAGTAAGCCCCATGACGTTTATTTTCCATCCAATCTATTCATAAGGTCAAAAATACCTAGATGAATATGAAAAAAATAAAATTATGTATTGATCTGAAACTTCTGTGACTCCTAAAAGAGTTTCAATGGTAGGCATTTAATCCTCCACCACTTTTTGTAGTGTGGTCCACTTGATCTTTAAATTTGACTTATTCTTTGCCTCAAGCCTTAATAAGATCTCACAAAATGGATGGACAGTTTAGATATAACACATACCTCATGATTTGACCCACAGAACTTACTGACGTCAATACACTAGTTATATAGCCGGTGTGTGGTACACCAGCCAATCCCCTTTCCACTTGCAGGAAGTTTTCGTGGCCGGAGTAAGCCGTTGCGTTACACCATAATTTATGTAGTTTTATCCATGTTTTCTATCCCTTTTACTACTTATCTTAACAATATGAGTCCAAAATTGAAGTAAATTCAAAATTCAAGTGCACCACACTAAAAGAAGCAGTGTGAATTGAACACCGATCATTGAAATCTTCTCATGAGCCACAAAAGATGGGGATCAAGCTGATATTTTCCCTTCAGCGATGTCTGTGTGTCATCATGAACAAGTTGGATTGTGGGTTGGTTGACAATTAAATGCCTTTATCTCACTGTTTCCTATGGTGTGGTCCACTTGAATATGGAATATATTTGAATTTTGGACTCAACTCCTAAAATGAGCTTGAAAAAATTGGATGTAAGGTGTGGACAAGCCAAATATATTCAAGGTAGGCCCAACGGAGTTTATTGTATGGACTTACTCAGTCCACTATTCGCTTGGGTGGTTAGAAGTTATGTGAGCCCACAAAAGTAGTTGTGATAAATCCACCCCCATCCATCTCTGGAGATCACAATATTAAAGGAGTCCAAAAAATTAATGCAAATTCAATGCCTTAGGCCATACTACACAACTCCCTGTTAGAAACTTTGTGGGGTCATATAAGTTTTGTATCACGGTGATATTGTGCACACTATTTATAGGATTAGGTGGCATATAAACATCATGGTCTGCTCCCGGGAGGTTTTCAGTCTTGGATGTTTCTGTTTTCACTATTTCATGTGGTGTGGTCCACCTAAGTAATTTTTTTAATTATGTCCTATAGTTGCCTTGCAAAAGTGATAGACACAGACATCTCTATGAGCCCCATATATCTCCAGACCACAAAAACTTCATGTGGCGGGGTCACAGACAAGTGTACTAGTTATGGAGGGGATTTCCTGTTGAGATATGGAGTTTGGAAAACTATTTAAACAAAATAAATTTTAAATTGATAATAAAAGAAAACTTATCGGTTTATAAAAGTCGAGGCGTGATGTGAGTCACTTGGCTTGAAATCGAATTTGCTCCTCTTGAACAACGTCCCAAGTGCAACAGGTTTCCAGAGCAATCGACCTCCAAGATACAACGACTATGACCCGGTCTCAGCGGTGCACTCACTGTACACGAGCTCGAACCACTTGTAGTCTTAACCCGAACTAGAAAACACTTAAACCATATTTTTAATGTAAAACAAACTTTTTCTTACTAATTTAAAACGGATGAGAGAAAGTCTATTTATGGACTTTGTAAAGATACCCTTTAAAAAAGGGTTGTGACTATTGGGTTTAAACACAATTGATGTGACCCTTAGGATTAAAAAGACACATTTTAAAAACAAAATATGAAAGGTTGCAACCTTTCGGACTGATGTGAAAAGACACATCCGTAGGGCACGTATGCACCTATGGCCGCGACTTGACCCAATAGATATTTTGAAATAATTTAAAATACAACATTTCCTGCTAGAGCCAATGATGATACCTATGCAAGTCCACTATATGTTTACTAGAAATCTACTTTATTTATACATTCATCCATTTTGCAAACTCATTTTAGGACGGTCAATCTGAGAATTCAATCTATTTTATTTTTGGATAGTGCTCTGAAATAATTTGGAAAGACAGATATAAAAGGAGGCGGATTTCCTGCCAAAGCCTTTGGCAGGAAGCTTCCGCCTAAGAATGCTAGTTTGGGCCCACTGTGATGTTTGTGAGAAATCTACCTCATTCATCCATTTTGCAAACTCATTTTAGGACATGAGATAAATAATTAAGTGGTTTCAAAAATCAAGTGGGTCACATCGATAGGGAAAATAGGGGGAAGAAATTGCTACCGTTGAAACCTTCTTTGGCTCCACCTTGATGTTTATATGCCATCCAAACCGTTAATAACGTCATTAACATTAGAATGAAGTGAAAATACCAGAAAAAATAAATAAATAGCATGATACAAAATTTTATAGCCACAAAAATGTTTCAACGGTTCTCACTAAATCCCCATTGTTTCCTCTAGTGTAGCCCACTTGAATGTTGGATCTTCAATTTTGGTTGTCCTAAAATAATCTCACAAAACGGATGAATGGCGGTGGGCCCCACCCTACATCTCGTGAAGAACTTCCTTGGAAAGGCTTAGGATATGACGTGAAGTTCCTGAGGTGGAAACCTTAGTGAGGCCTACTGTAATGTTTGTGACAAATTTATCTTATCCATCTGTTTTGTGAGCTCATTTTAGGACTAAGACAAAAAATGAACATGATATAAGACTCAAGTGGGCTGCACTAAAGGAAAAGTGATTAGTGAAATTACTACAGTTAAAACCTCCCTCCGGCATCGACATATGTTTACATGCCATCCATGTTACTATCATCATTACTATTGAGATGAACTTAAAATGTGGGGTGATTTATTATAAACATTACAGTGGGCCCACCAAGGTTTCCAGTGCATAAACTTCCTTCTAAATGCTTTTGCAGGAAATCTGCGTCGCACTATAATGTATGTGTTATATCCAAAACTATCCATCAATTTGTCAAACCGTTTTAGGGCTTGAGCCAAAAATTGAAGTACATTCATAGTTCAAATGAACCATATTAAAGAAAGCAGTAGGGATAATGATTTCCACCTTACCATGATGTTTATTTGCAATCTAACCTATTACACAGCTATGATGAAATAAAAACATAAATATCAGATTGATACAAATTTCATGTAAAGAAGTTTTCAATCATAGATGTTAAATCTCCATTGATTTTTGTGGTGTAGTGTACTTGAGGTTTGGATATGTCTACTGTTTTTTTTGGGATTAAGCTATAAAGCGATCCTATCAAATGGACGGAGGATTTGGATCATGGTGGGTCATGGAACTTGGGACGTGAACCACACATCCCGCAATCCGCTTCCGATACATTGGAAGAGGATTGGCTAGTGTACCTCACACCAGGTATATAGCTATTGTATTGACGTCAGTAAGTTTTGTGGGTCTGATCATGAGGTATGTGTTATATCCAAACTGTCCATACATTTAGCGAGCTCGTCTTAAGGCTTGAGATGAAAAATAAGACAGATTAAACTATCAAGCGGACCACACTGCAAAAAGCAGTGGGGGATTGAACGTTTACCATTGAAACCCTTTTTGGGGTCACAGAAGTTTTGGATCAATATGAAAATTGTTTTTCCTCTTAATTCAGGTCTTTTTGACCTTACGGACAGATTGGATGGAAAAATAAACGTTATGGTGGGCCCTACGAATTGTTTAACAGTGAAAATCATTATCTCCGCTGCTATTTGTGGTCTGGTCCAGATGTTTTTTGGATAATGCTCTAAAATGATCTCTAAAAATAAATGAGCGGTGTAGTTATAATAAATACATCACTGTGGGGCCATGTAACTTTGATCTCCTTTGAACCGTTCCTACATCTTGGAGCTCGAGGAGCATCAGTGCTCGTCTTCGCACGACACGTACCTACAGCAGCTGTATAGCTGGTGTGAGGTACACCAGCCAATCCGCTTAGCCCGTGTAGCACAAAAATCTCAGTGTGAAATCCACTCCTTCCATCTGTCTCATGTTAGAATGTGACCCCCAAAATGAGACAGATCAGACACTTAGGTGGGCCACACCATAAGGAACAATATGGATTTAATGCTTCAGATCTCAAAAAAGTTTCAATGGTATGTGTTCAACCCCACTGTTTCGTGTGATGTTGCTATTGCAGACAAAATCTGGATTACCCTCCACTCGGATACTTGAACTCCGAGCCGCTTCAGAGACCTAAACATGCACAACGGTTGTGAGCAAAGGAGACCCTGGCTGAAACAGGGGACCCTCTGATGCTTAAGTCAGGTCAAGGGAATCTGGGTCTAAGTAGAGTTCTAGAGGGAAAATACGAGATATTGCATACCTGTTTCCTCCCCGCAAGATGCTATTTATACCCCCTCACCTGAGATGGACATGTCCGCATAACTCGGTGCATCTTGGGGCATTTGCCACATCCCTCATGAGATGCGGTTACCTAGTCGTTGTATGGTCATGCAGATGTGGGCTGTTGAGAAACCATCACCAATCGTGTGGTAATGGGACACCTCATGGTCCCCCTTATAAGTGGGTTCCAGTCTGAGTCCCAAACCGAGCACCTCGGCGCCAGATCGTTTTGAGCTGACAGCTTCAGCCTCGAATCATTCTAGGATTCCGCTCTGACCTCTGGATGGAACAACTCAACCTCAAATCATACCGTCTGGGGCCTTGGAGTGAAAACATAACAGTCGTCGAATTGGAGGCCCATCCCTCGCCTATACTCATGACTTCAAGCTTAGTCCTACGCCTCGAGTCAGCTCTAGATAACCTCAAACCTCGGAGCTGAGACGTCTCTGATCTTCCCATAACAGAAGCCCCCTACGCTCCGAGTTCGGACATGGACTCAGAGAGTAAGCACATGCAGAAGATTGGTAGCTTCCTCCATTGCGCCCCCAACGCATGTAGTTGCAATCATGGTTTCCATATTCGAAAAGATACGTCCTCGGGTTTTCCATCAGCGGGTTAGCCTCAAGCGGATGTGTGGCGACGGTTAGGATCTCGAATCGTCAGAGACATTATGAGGGATCGCCACGTAAGCCACGAGGGGCGGCTAGGTGACGCTTCCACTGCTCGAGGCTCGTCTCCCGATGCTAGAGGCACGTGATTTGGCAGTGCCCAGGCCAGTGGCACTCAGCCACGTGTCTTCCAAAGTCGGCTCGCGACGATTCGGCTGCGGTCATCATGTCTTGTCATTAATGCGAGAATCCCTTATGAGTTATAAAAACCCTAGCGTTCGGAGGCGCCCACCTTTCCGTTTTCTGAATTCTTGTTGTTGTAAGCTACCTGAGGAGGCTATTTCCGGCGCTTGCGACCTGCGGGAGAGGCAATTTCAAACCGATTAGGAGTTTCCGATATTAGCGATTTCCAGTGACTGTCCGGTGAGCCCTCCCTCTCGTTTCTGGGTTACCCTTAGAGCATTTATTTCTATGGGATGTTGAACGACTTAGAGATGGTCCAAGGCAATTATGCCTTCGAGGATGACTCAGGGCCAGAGAGCTCAGATGGAGGCCTCTAAAGGCCCCCTCGATGCAGTACCTCTCTACCCTCCTCTCAGGAGGGGCAAAGAAGCTGGGTCTCGGACGCGCTGCAAGGGCGGGAAAAAGGCCTCTCTTGAGCCCCCTGAGATTCGATGGAGGGGGCTACGGAGATGCCTGCGAGTGAGGGAACTGCAGAGACCATCCTAGGAGGCTCTGTACTGGTTGAGTCTCAGATGGACTGGATCCGATCAAAATTTGAGATCCCGAACTTCGTACGGATACGGGCGTCGGAGCCTCTTGACACCGCTAGAGCTCCTACTGAAGGGGAAGTAGTGATCTTCCTCTCTACCCTACAATGTGGACTCCACCTTCCGATGCATCCCTTCATCCAAGCCCTGATGGCTTATTTGGGACTGGCCCCAGGCCAGTTTACTCCCAATGCTTGGAGGGTTTTAATATCTTCATACATCATCTGGCATCAAGTCAAGAACCCGAAACTGACACCAAAAGTGCTGATAGTTTATACTTGATCAAGTACGATAGTTAGGAGCCGTGGTACTATTTCGCAACCACCGGCAGCAAGGGCTTGGGGCTGGTCCTGCAACTTTCATCCTCTATTCAGGATTGGAAGAACAAGTGGTTTTGGGCTTCGGCGAGTGGGAAGTGTCAGCGGCGAAGCTCAGGAATCTGAGGACTCAGGTTCCTGCTCAATTTACTCTTCCAGGTTGTATCCCAAACAATCTCTTTGCAATGTTTCTCTGTTTACTGTAGTCTGATCAGCGTCTTTATTCCATTTTTGTAGACTTTCCGAGGGGCCCGCCTCCCGTCACCTCGAATCAGAAGAATCAGATTGCTAAGGCCAGGGCGCATTCAAAAGATCTACGCTCCTGGTTGGTCCTGATTACCGCAAACAACCTTCATCGGTCCGGGCTTCGTAAATCCAAGCCGCTCCCCACTTCATTTAGTAAGTGCCCCTTCACCTTTTATTTTAATGAAACTGAAGATTTCTTAGCTCAGACATTGATTCATTGTCCCGTGTGCAGGTATGGCCGAAGCCTCCGGATCTCGGAAGAGCAAGGCCCCCCCATCCATCGAGGAGATGCTAAGGTCCGAACCGCGGACAAAGACAACGAATCGGAGGAGGCAGGCGACTCCTCGCGACGACCCTAATTTTTGTCATTGCAGCTCTGGCTCCAGCTTCAATTTTTGTTGTTGCAGCTCCGGCTTCAGTTGTTACAGTTTCAGCACACATCGCGGTCGGGGTCACGGTCGATAATGCCCCAGCTCCAATTCCCACTCCAGCCATCGCTCCTTATGTTTCTGAAGCACCTCCACCAACCTTTGAACCCTGCATTGCCATCCCGTCTTCTTCTGAACGGGAGAAGGCCATTCGGATGACACGATGCTCTCTCCTCTAGAAGTTGGAGATGACTCCAGAGCCGAGACCCAAGCTTCGGCAGGCAGTGGGACTGGGCAGGAGCAACGGGGTCTGCTCGGGTCGGGACTAGTGGGGACAGACTTCCGTTAGGCTATCATATGTCGAGCTTGGTTCGCTAGGCTTCGAAACATGCCCCAGAGGAGGAGATTGCAGCCCTCCTCAATAAATTAGACGAGTCCTTCATAAATGACATGACCTCTGTCTTCTACTCGGTATTTTACTAACCTTTCCTATCTTGATTCTCTTCTCATCACGTTCGTGTGCTTATATTTTCTTCTTTTTTTTTTTAATTCAGTCCGTCCCGAAGCTCCTGATGACTCAGGTGAGGTTGAGGGAGATCACGTAGAAGGGCAAGGAGATAGCGGCTCTCAGGGGCGAGGTCGGGACTCTCTGAGATGAGGCTGCGTTTCTCCTAATAGAGCAGGCAAAACTATGTCGGCAGCTCAACGACGGAAAGGCGTGAGAGCTGCAACTTCGAGGGGTCATCGACGACCTTCAGGCATGATGCACTATTACTGCAACTGAGCTAACAGGAGCTAGGGCCCACGCCGTCTCGCTTGCAAAGGATAATGCTCGATTGGGGGACGTGCTGGAACGAACCAAAGTCGAGTCGGCAGAAAAGCTGAGCCGAGCAGTAACGTAGGCAGAGGAAGCTCAACGGGCTGAAGATGAGGCCTCCCTGGCGTTGGTGGTGGCCGTTACATTGGACGCGTTCACGTCTTTGGAGGAGAGAACCGCCAAAGCTACCAAGTTCTATAACTGTGACTACGATGCTTGCCTAGATGTGGTCCAGGAGCTCTATCCAGATCTCAACCTTAAGCCCCTCGTCCCTAAGGATGCAGGGGAGAAACCGGCTGAAGACGTCTCCCCGGCTCCCGCCTCTCAGCCTCCTCCGACTGAATAGTTTCTGACATTCCCTCCTCTTTTAACTCTTTTAAACAATTATTTTGTCAATAGTTTTGATGGATAATTTGGTGGATGATCTTTTTGACCCTCCGGAGAGGGCGTGACATAACATAGTTGATTTTTTGGATGATGATTGCACTGATGATTGCTAGGTGTTAAGTTGTTGATTGTCGAGCCGACTTCTTAGCAAGTCGGCTCATTCCAGGGCTGTCTTTCTGTATTTGGGGGAGACCCCTTGGTTATTTTGTAAAATCGCGTAATGTTTAAAATCACAAGGACCGACCTCCTGAGGGGTCAACCCCCCTATGAATGGCGAGTAACTTTTTGTAGATCCGTTAATCGCATGACGAGCCGACTCCTTAGTCGAGGAATCGGGTCATCCATGGGCTTTTTCCCCAAATATGAGAGGGACCCCTTAACGAGTTTTCGTGGGTTAACATATTAACCCTGTCACGCCCCAAACTCAGAAAACGGGCTCACAAAATTCCTGATCGCCGAATCCGGCGCCGACAGCCTCCGTAGTGCCCCATTGTCGGATCCCGACACTCACATGCTAGATTCTGATCCTGGGATCCTATAAGGAGGATTTTCTAACGTACACTTTTTTTTCGTAAGAAGCATAACTACAAGTTTACCCAAATCACAAAAGCAACATCATCATCACATATCCACTAATATAATCATTTGAATACAATGCTGAAAGAGAAATACATATGTCAAATCAAAGGTGGGTCTCATGGATGGGTCGTAAACACATCAAAGTGGGCCTCAACAATGGGCCTCATGCACATCAAGGTGGACCTTACAGATGGTCATATCACGGAGTGGCCCGCCGTGATGTGTTTGAGATCCAACCAATTCATGAGTTAACATAGCGCTAGATGAAGTGAAAACAAAATATAAGCTTAATTGGAAGCTACCATTGCTCCTAAGAAGTTTGAATGGTGAAGGTCACTGTCCACATTGATGGTGGGTCCACTTGAACTTTAGATCTAACTCATTCTTAACCTCATGCCACAAAATGAGTTTTCAAAATGGATGGACAGATGGGATGCAACGCATGCATCAAGGTGGGTCCCATAGACGGACTGCGTGGATGGAGCTGGTGGGACCCACGGAACTTGGTGACGCTGCTACAGCAGCTATGTGGCTGCAGTGAGGTACACCAACCGTCGGCTCCCAAGAATGGTTGGGCGGTGTGAGTAAAACGCTTACATCAGTGGGTCCCACGTGGGGCCCACCATAATGTTTGTTTTCCCATCCAACCTATTGATGAGGTCACGCAGACCCAGATAAAGTAGAAAAACAAATTTCACAATGGTCCAAAACTTCAGTGACTCCCAAAAGAGTTTCAATGGTAGACGTTCAATCACGCTGTCCCCTATGATGTGGGCCACCCGAGTTTCTTATACGGATGATTTTTGGATGAGGCCCACTTCCCTAAAGGGGCCAACAAATGCACAGTGTGGATGTTCAACACACATCACGGTGGGGCCCATGGCAGGGACCCACGACCTAGCCTCTTTTCACGTCCAGCGCAGCAGGACGCTGCACATCCAGAGGACGTCAGCAGCACCTGCTGCTTGGATGTTACATGTATATATATATATTTTTTATTTGGAAATCTATTTTTTTGAGGTTTTTTATAGGTGGGGCTCGCATCAGTTGAATCCACCGCGTCCACTAGATTCTATAGTCCATAACCAATCCATCAAGCCCAATATTGGGCATGTTTAGGGTATAAAAAGGTCAGAGTGCATTTTAACAGTGAAAACCACTATTTTCTATGCTATGGCCCATCGAAAATTCGGATCAGCTTCATTTTTTTTCTCAACGCCTAAAATGATCTAAGGAATGGGATAAACGGCTTGGATTGAATTCATATATTAAGGTAGGGCTTGTATGAGCAGCCCACCCAAAAAGTATAAACCAAATATAATATATTATTATATCTTCTTTTTTTTTGGGAGCACACCCACTGTCAGTGAAGTGAGTCCAGCGTCCAGGGACGCTGGACGTGGATGTTTTATCATGGTGGGTCGCACGTGTGGGGACCACGGCTGATGGGTCCCACATGGACGTGACCCACTTGATTGTATCAACCTGACACTTGTGTTTTCCCATCACCAAGGGTAGGGCCCACATGGCTTGGACGGTTGGATAAGACATACATCAAGGTGGGGTCCATCCGAGTGGGCCACACAACCACATCATCACATGAAAAAAATGAAAAAGAGAGGGAGAGAGAGACACACACACACACGTGATGGAGGGACCCCGATACTATGGGCCCTCCCTTTCTAAGCATTCAATCATACATCAAGTGGGTCCCAATAATGTGGGCCTACCAAATCAAAGATCAACGGTGGAGATTACTTTTCCTCCAAAATGGAAGGTCTAGATGACCTCTATCCATGCAAAGAAAGTAAACATCATGATGGAGTCCATGGAGAATGGCCTCGACATGGAATGATCATGATAATCAAGGTGGGCCATCGGCCACACCTAGGGTCCAAAGTGAGATCCATACCATCAATCGGTAGGCCTTGGCCCATCATACAAACATGAAAGCTAGCCTATAGAAGCACCCACCGTTCGATTTTCTTGGTCCGTTGGAAAGTTGATCTCCTTGTGCTCCACTTTGATGGTGGATGGTGAGGAATTAAAGGTTAGGATGAAGGATTTGAAATAGGAAAGTGGGCCACACAACACTCTTTTCTCTCATGAAAGACTATGGACATTCACATTTTTTCTCTCTTTGGTTGCTTGGAAATTGTGTAGAGAAAAGAGAGAGAGAGAGAGAGAGAGAGAGAGAGAGAGAGAGAGAGAGATGGGACGTAAGGAGAGAGAGTGATGGATGTGAGTGATGGGTGAGGTGATGTTGTACTTGACATGTATCGGTGTGTAAGAGAGAGGGTGAGAGAGAGTTGACTTGGTGGTTGCTTGACTTGTAGAGAAAGAAAGTATGGGTTGATTGATTGATTGATTTGAGTGATTGATTGATGGGACATGATGTAGAGATTCTCTTGGGATTGCATCCGCGCGGCGTTTCTTCGAAATAAACGCCGACCCACATCTCTCGGCTAGGGTATTGGATCGGTGCGGGAGTCGCGGCGTTGGAACCGCGGCGACGGTGCGGTCGCAATAGTACAAGTTTCGGATTAAGCCGACTCGAATTTACAGGATACGACTTAGGGTCGCGCACTAGCATTGATTATCAGTTGCAGTTTGTCAGAATTCGATGGGAAGGATCGCGAGATTCGATGGAATAGTACGGGCTAGGATACGGGTCTTACAAACCCCTTCTCTAAGGGATCAGTCCGCTGAGTTGGCCCCTGCTTGTGAGAGGCAACTTTTTCTATTTGTCGACAAGTTGTTCAAGTAGATATATAGAAACATAGATTTTATTGAAAGCTTAAGAGGCTAGTCGCTTCGAGGTGTACACTTATTGAGGGCTTTCAGCAACCAATACATTAGGGGTGGTAGATTTTCAAGTTCTTAGTGTTCTAGGGGTGGGGGTGCTGACGCCCTTTGAGATCCTCCAAGTGGTAAGAGCCAGGCTTGGTCAATCGGACCACGCAGTAGGGCCCCTCCCAATTGGGCCGAGTACCCCAGCCCCTGGCTATGCAGTGCTTTGGAAAACTCTGTGAAGGACCAAGTCTCCTAGACGGAATTGCCGAGTCTTGACCTTTGAGTTGTAGAATCGTGCCACCTGTTGATGCCGAGCAGCAACTCGAAGTTTGGAGACATCTCTGGCTTCCTCGAGTAGGTCCAAATTAGTTGCAATCTGCTCGGCGTTCTGATCTTCCTAATAGTTCCAGACCCAAGCTGTAAGGAGGCCAATCTCGACTAGCACCATCGCCTCCGAACCGCCTAGTAGACGACTGAGCCATAGTCCTGTAAGCCCAGAGGACAAATGGGAGCTCATCGGCCTAGTTGCCCTTCGCTTTCTCTAATTTTATTTTGAGATGGTGCTTGATGACTTTGTTAACTGCCTCCACTTGTCCATTAGATTGCGGGTGCCGAGGCGAGAAATACAGGTTCGAAATGCCGAGCCCCCGACACATGCCTCGAAACTTGTCGTTATTTAATTGCCTGCCATTAGCAGATACGATAGTGCGCAGGATTTCGAACCGACAAATGATATTCTTCCAAATAAAGTCAATCGCCTTCCGCTCCATGATTTTTGCGACAGGCTCGGCCTCGGCTCACTTGGTGAAGTAGTCGACTGTAACAATAGCGAACTTGACCTTACCTTTCCCAGTGGGCAGAGGTTCGATGATGTCGATCCCTCATTGGGAGAAAGGCCACGGCCCGCTCATGGGGGTCATCTCTTCCGTAGGTTGCCTTGGCACGGTCGCATATCGCTGACACTTATCGCACCTCTGAACATAGTTTTTCGAGTCCTCCCTGATGGTCAGCCAGAAATATCCTTGGTAGAGTATTTTCAGAGCTAGGGCCCGACCACCAGAGTGATTTCCGTGGATGCCTTCATGAATTTTTCGAATCACGTAGTCTGCCTCATCGGATCAGAGACACCTGAGGTAGGGCTGTGAATGCCCTTTCTTGTACAAGATCCCGTCCAAGACTATGTACCGTGCAGCTCTTACCCTCAGACGCCTTGCTTCTAACCTGTCCGAAGGGACCTCACCAGATGTGAGGTAATTGTAAATCGGGTCCATCCAGCTCGGTGTGACATTCACTGGGTTGACCGCTTCCTGCTCCGTTCGGTCAATGCTTGGATGTTCTATGAACTCCACAGGGATGACCCGAGGAATCTTTCCCTCCGTGGCCGAGGCTAGCCTTGCGAGGGCGTCGGCGCAGGAATTCTCTGTTCTTGGTATTTGATTAATAGTGCAACTCCGAAACTTCTCTATCAACTTTCTGGCCTCGGCCAAATAAGCTACCATCCTGGTCTCCTTGGCCTCATATTCGGTGGAGATGTAATTCACCACCAACTAAGAGTCGCACTGCACCTCAAGGGACTGGACCCCCAGATTGGCCGCCAATTTGAGCCTAGCTAACAGGGCTTTGTATTCCGCCTCATTGTTAGAGGCCTTGAACCATAATCTGATTGCGTACTGGATAGGTGTAGAGTCAGGCGCGACTAGGACTACCCCTGCTCTAGCACGCTTGGCGTTGGATGACCTGTCCATGAAGAGGGTCCATCTCGGTTCTGACTCTGTATCTTGTTTAGTTGGAGGAGCGGGCAAAGGAGTTGCTTCTGCTTCGACACTCGTCCCCTCTACATCTGGAGTAGTGAACTCTGCAATAAAATCGACCACTGCTTGACCCTTAATCGCGGTCCTTGGTTGGAACTAAATATCAAACTCCACGAGTTCAATCACCCACTTAGTTAGCTGACCTGACACTTCATGCCTCTAACGCACTTGCCTGAGGGGAGAGTCGGTCAAGACAATGATAGAGTGAGCCTGGAAGTACGGGCGTAACCTCCGAGCTGAAACAACCAGGTAGAGCACCAGAGGCAGGTACCTCGTCTCGGCAGGTGTCATTGCTTTACTCACATAATACACAGGGTGTTGCTTGTCCCCCACCTTCCTGATCAGTGCGGAGCTGACGGCTGAATCCTAAACTGCCAGGTGCAGGAATAAGGACCCACTTTCTTCATGCTTGGACAGTAGGGGCAGCGAGCCCAAATACTGTTTCAACTGATGGAATGCTTGCTCACATTCCAATGTCCACTTGGCCTTCTTATGACCCTTCAATTGCTAAAAGAAGGGGAAGCATTTGTCAGTGGCTCTGGATATGAATTGCCCAAGTGCTACTACTTGTCCGGCGAGGCATTGTATCTCTTTTGTAGTTTGAGGCGAGCTCATATCGAGGAGCACCTTGATCTTGTCAGGATTTGCTTTAATGCCCCGCTGACTGACCTGAAACCCAAGGAATTTGCCGGAGCCGACTCTAAAGGCACACTTCGCGGGATTCAGCTTCATACGGTATTCTTGGAGGATGGAGAAAGTCTCTCCAAGATACGCTAAATGATTGGATGCCTTGATGCTCTTGACGAGCATGTCATCGACATAAACCTCCATGGTACGTCCAATTTGCTTGGCGAACATTTGATTCACCAATCTCTAATATGTAGCCCCAGTGTTTTTCAGGCCGAACGGCATAACCCGGTAACAGTAGAGTCCCTTGTCAGTGACGAAGGTAGTCTTTTGCTTGTCTAGGGGATGCATCGTGATCTAGTTGCACCCGGAATAGGTGTCTAGGAAGGAGAGCAGTTCGTGCCGAGCTGTGCTGTCTACCAGCTGATCGATTCGAGGCAAGGGGAAACTATCCTTCCGACAGGCCTTGTTCAGGTCCGAGTAATCCACATAGACTTGCCACTTCCCATTCGCTTTCTTAATGGGGACCACGTTTGCGATCCAATCTAGATAATGCACCTCCTCGATGAAGCTAACGCTGAGAAGTTTGAAGACTTAGTCAGCTATGACTACATATCGCTTGACGTTGAACGGTCTCCTCTTCTATTTCACTAGTCTATGATCTGGATCTACATTTAGCCGGTGGATCATGACGTCAGGAGAGATTCCCGGCATGTCCTCGTGTGAACATGCGAAGACATCTCTGTGTTGCCGCAAGAAGGCTAACATCTCAAACTGTTGCTCAGAATTCAATGACATTTCGCGCTGAATAGTTTTGCTCAGATCTGCTTCGTTGAGTGGCACGACCTCCAAGTCTTCCACTGATGAATCCTCTGTAGGTCCCCTGAGATCGAGGACATTGATGGTGAGGGCCTGCTTCACCGACCATTTCTTCACTACTATTGCATAACATTTCCGAGCCTCGCGCTGATCACCTCAGAGGTAGCTTATTCCGCCCTCAGCAAGAAACTTCATCATTAGATGGTAAGTGGACACAACTGCCCTCATTGCATTGAGGGAGGGTCTGCCAGGATGACGTTGTGCATTGATGGCATATTAACGATGAGGAAGTCCACCAGGAGGGTGATTTGATGCCATCCTTCTCCCACGGTCACAGGGAGGGAGATGGCTCTTTTGGAGATCACCCTTTCTCCGGCAAAGCCATGCAAATGGGTTTTCACAGGTCTGAGGCGTGACCTTAGAATCCTCATTCTTTCAAAAGCTTCCAAGTAGATTATATCAGCTGAGCTCTCGGTATCGACCAGGATGCGGTACACCTTGTGGTTGGCTATGGTTATAGTCACCACTAAGGCATCGTCATGCGGATGTTGAATTCCGCGCGCATCATCTTCTATGAAGGTCAGGCTTCAAGGGCTGACTCGAAGTTCTTTCCTCGGCCTCTCGGTCATGTGGACGTAGTGCTTCGGGTCAGACTTCCGGTAGTGGGCTTTACGAGCCCTGTTTGAGTCTCCTCCACCAGACGAACCATCAAAGATGGTACGGATTTCGATCGGTTCTTTTGTAGCTTTGCTCGGCTGCTCTTCTCTTCGAGCAGTTCTCTCCTCCTTGGTGTATCCACGCAGATGACCCTTACGGATGAGGGTCTCGATCTCATCTTTGAGATCCACGCAGTCAGTCGTATTGTGACCGTGGTCTCGATGGAACTGGTAATACTTGCGCTTGTCCCGGTGTTCCGGGTCGGCCTTCATACAAACGGGCCAATTTAGAAGCTTTTGACCCCTAATGTCCAGCAATATTTGCTCTGTAGATATGTTGAGTGGAGTATAGGAACGGAACTTGCCCTTTGGCTTCCTGCTCGGCCAATGATCATGAGGAACACGGTCATATGATTTTTTACTGGATGATTGAGGTTCTTCGTTCCTCAACCTCTTCCCTTTGGTAGTCAGCTCTGCCACTTGAACATTTTTGCGAGAGTTGGAGAATTCTTCAGCGTTAGTGTATTTTTGAGCTCTGGTGACGAGCTTAGCTAATGTCTTCAGCGGATTCTTCCCAATGGAGAAGGTAAACTTCCTCTCTTTCAAACCGCTGAACATAGCAGAGAGCGCCATTTTGTCATCCTAGTCTTCCACCTGCAATGCTTCCTTGTTGAAACAGGCGATGAAGCCCTTCAATGACTCTTTAGGCCCTTGCTTGATGGTGAACAAATGAGTATTCGGTTTCCGACTCTTCTTACCACTTATGAATTGGGTAAGGAATAATCTTCTGAGCTCCGTGAAGGAACCAACCGAATTGGGCTTGAGTTGCATTTAACAACTCCGATCGGATCCGGTAAGGGTGATTGAGAATCCCCTACACATTATCGCGTCTGTGGCTGTCTGGATTTGCATCCACGAGCGATAGGCCTCCACGTGTTCAGACGGGTCTCCAGACCTGGAGTACTGGATGACGGGAGGTATCCAGAATCTCTGCGGCATCACCTCGCTCATGATTGCAGAGGTGAAGGGAGGTTTGGTCTCTTCCATCATTGCCTGAATGACAGTAGGAACAGACGAAAGCTGTTGATTCTGCTGTAGTATCAGAACCCGATTGTTAAGTTCTGCGAACCACGCCTCCCACGAATCTCTGTTTTCAGCTATTATCTCCTGTTGAGCCTCTACTTCAGGAGTCCTTCCTACCCTCCTCCTCTCTAGCTCGTGACGGAGATCCGTCGGTGCCAGACCGAGGTGACTGAAGCATTCGTTGGAGCCCGGGTCGTTGTATTTCGAGCCGGAACTTGGTTTTGAGTTAGAGGAGGATTCTAAACTAAAGCTGGAACCCGAACGGATTGATGTTGTGATCCTTCGGGTCTCATACTCTGCGGCGCGGACTGGACTTCCACCATCGGTCCGACCATTTCCTGAATGGGATGCGGCTGTTGCTCCTGTCGCTATTTGATTTGATTAATTTCATCGCGTATGGCTTGTATCTCGCTTTGCATAGCTCGATACTTGCTCGCCTAATTGCGAGAGTGCTGGGATGATCTTGGAGCTGACTCGGCGTGAAGTAATGAGCAAGACCGACTCTGGTCGTTCGACTCTGGCTCCACAGCCGCGGAATTCTTCTTTCCTCTTGCCATTGTAACGGAAGATAGGAAACTGACTTTTTGTATCAGTTTCCCACAGACGGAGCCAAAAATGTTGCTGACAAAATTTGGATTACCCTCCGTTCAGATACTTGAACTCCGAGCCGCTTCAGAGTCCTAAACCTGCACAACGGTTGTGAGCAAAGGAGACCTTGGCTGAAACAGGGGACTCTCCGATGCCTAAGTCAGGTCAAGGGAATCTGGGTCTAAGTAGAGTTGCAGAGGGAAAGTGCAAGACATTGTGTACCTGTTTCCTTCCCGCAAGATGCTATTTATACCCCCTCACCTGAGATGGACATGTCTGCATAACTCGGCGCATCTTGAGGCATTTGCCACATCCCGCATGAGATTCAGCTACCCAGTCGTTGTATGGTCGTGCGGACGTGGGCAGTTGAGTAACCGTCACCAATCGTGTGGTAATGAGACACCTCTTGGTCCACCTCATAAGTAGGTTCTGGTCTGAGTCCCAAACCGAGCGCCTCAGACTTCGGAGAAACTGATGAACGGAGTAAATGTCACACAGATATCGCGGTACGCCTCATAGAGTTTAGTGCTAGATGTTACTCGCGTTCGTGGACATGATATACATACGTCTATATATAGCATTCAGGGATACGGATTTAGGTCATTGCGTTGTACCATCGCCCTCAAAGAGGAAGGAGTCTTTGCTTTTCAGATCTGATTCTTCCCCTTTCAAATATTAAGGGGTATTTATTATTTTCCTCCTCATTTCGTTTCTTTTTTGCTTTAATCTGATTCTTGTACTTACAAAATGATTTTTATTTTTATTTTTGGTGAAGAATCAGTCCTGTGTTATGTTGAAGTTTGAATCTAATTCGTCAGTTTATGAAAGATTTGTGTAGATATGTGACAATTATCATTGGTCTAGATTATTATTTTGTTAATTATTTTGTTGATTTTAAAAATAGTCACATACAGAGGCTGTACGTGATCTTTTTTACACATATCATTTCTATGTGTCGCATGTGTAGAATATTAGATTTGTGAGAAAGGTGGGCCACAATGTGGATTGTCTGAGAAAGGTTAGGTGGGGCCCACCATGTTTCTCTTGAGAGATTCACCCGTCCATCCGTTCTCCTAGATCGTGTTAGGACACGGGTCAAAAAATGAGGCAGATCGAAAATTCAAGTGGGCAGCACGACAGGAAACAGTGAGGATGGATCATCCACTGTTGAAACATTCGTCTGGCCATAGAAGTTTTGGATCAGGCTAATATTTTTGTGTTTTCAGTTCATCACAGTAGGAATGATGTTGTGAACGGTATGGATGGCATATAAACATCACATGGACACAGGGAAGTTTTGAATGGTAGGCATTTCCCTACCCACATTTTCCTTTTGTGTGGACCACTTGAAGTTTCCCATCTGTCTCATTTTTGGACCCATATGTTAACATGATCTGGCAAAACGAATGGACGGTGTGGATTTCTCACAAACATGAAGGTGAGCCCCACCTAGGTTCCTGTCGCTGGGAGTTCCTGTGATAGGCTGTCGAGGGCAATCTGCATCCGAGAATCACCTGCTATGAAAATCAAGCTGGTGCACTCGTCGTCTAGGACACGACTTAGAAATTAATGGACACATGATATTGTGGATCAACCTTGATTTTAGTAACAGTCGATCATGATTCTGTGGCCCACCTTTCACACGGATAGGATATTTTGCAAAAGTCACTTGTTAGGGAGATAGTATGACTTAGTGTACGGGCGTGGCCCACCAAATGGGCGGATCAGCCTCATTTTTTAATAAGATTATCACCATGAAGATGCAACTAGGTGGGCCACACCTGTATGCAGAATCTGACTGTGGCTGTCCATTGACTCCAGCAGTCACTTCTCACCTGATGATTGGAACAGGTTGATTTTGTGCCAGGTGATCTTTGTTATTGGGCCCACCATTTTCATGGTATCGATGGCCTACAAAGTGGCATATTTGGGGGAATGATTCTATGGTACCACAAGTTGTGGTACCTTGCATGTAGATGATCTGTTCTTGATATAAGTTTATAACAGGTGACCATTATGGTGTGGCTCACTTTTAGCATGGATGTGATATTCTACCGACATGACATGTTCGAGTGGAAAATTATGGTTGTATGTGAAGGTTTACATAGAGCTGCTGTATGTGATAATTCCACTTGTGTTTTTTTAGATCCAATGCTTCCAACGCAAACATCACTGCCTTCGTTCTGTTTTGAGTCTTTTTTGTTTTTTTTTTGGAGCTCATGGGAATAACATGTATAAATGGATGGACAGTTATAACCATTAATCTCACAATACTATTGTGGATGGGCCTAGGTCCAACAGTCATGCTGGACAAAAAATGATACTAACGTAGGGTTCAATGGGGACCTTTGAATTTATTTGAAATGTGGTCTATCCTCATGTGTGTGTGGCCCACTTTATTGTGTAGAGTGGTGTCTTGACCAAGGTATTCAAAATCGGTTATGGCTACGCATTACAGGTCGAAATGGCTGTAACAGCCATTACGGAAAAAATAGGCCGTAAAGGCCCCGTAACGGCCATTACAGAAAAAATAGGTCGAAATGGCTGTAATGGCCATTACGGAAAAAATAGGCCGTAAAGGCCCTGCAGCGGCCTCATAACGGTTTTTTCAAAAAATAAAAAAGGGCCATAATGGCCATTACGGCCCATATCATAACGGTAACGGTGGTGGCTGTTACAGCCACCGTTACCATTTTGGAACACCTTGGTCTTCACTAGTGTTCACACATGTGTGTGGGAGTGAGTGCATGTCTCTTATTTATCCTTTATTTTCCCCACTTTTACAAGAGATCGAATGAGATGTTGTAGAGAGAAGAGTAGAGAAGGCATAGAACCTATATGCCAGCTAGAGAGTTCCTCATAGGAAGTGAGAGATCTTGTTTTCCTTTCTTGAATGAAAGAGGGGGTTTCTTGTATGCATGATAAGGTGATCCTCAAGCAAGTGTTTTTGTTCTTTTTTGGTAGCCTTGGATACTTTCAAGGTGGTAAGGTTTACACTGGTAAGACAACCAGGGGATGAACCCTGGATCACTCTCACACCACGCACGTTTCTACCAGCTCAACTAACAAGCTTACGGCGATCCTCAAGCAAGTGTTGGTTTGAGAAGAAAGCTTGTAATCCCATTCTTGCGTAATAGAGTTCCTTGGCGGCCTCGTGGGTTTTCCATGTAAATTAGTGTGTTCTTCTCTTGCTCTTATATCTTTATTTCATCTCCTAAGAGTCATTGTTGTGGATGTGTAGATTGGCTTATATATTTTTGTTCGTAGTCCTTGTTTATGTGGAAATTCCAGTGATTCACATAGAAGGTAGAGTTCCCTCTCTACTATAATTCTATACATTCATTCATGCATGTTGGTTGTCTATTTTATAAATTTTCCTTTATATATATATATATATATATATATATATATATATATATATATATATATATATATATATGTATGTAAAAGGTACTATGCGCTTGACCTGACAAGACTGTCCCATGAGGTCGAGTTGTGTGGGCCCCACCGTGATGCATTTCGAACATCTACCCCATCAGTCAGATGCACCATTCCATCGTGGGCCTAGGTCTCAAAAATCAAGTCAATCCGTGACTTGTGTGGGCCACACCACATACAAAAGTGATGAGGGGCCGTGCACCACTAAAATATTCATAATCATTTTTTGGGCCCACCGAGATGTGGTTTGCAAATCCAGCCCATCTATTATGTGTGTCCCACTTGGATGAGGGTTCAGACCAAGTTCCAGCAGCATTCAAGACTCAAGTGGGCCCCACCAAGTGATTTTATATGTTTTTGGCATGTCTTCACATGATTTTAGATGGTATGGCCCACCTGAGTTCCGTATACGGCTGATTTTTGGGATATCCCATAATTTAGAGGGGACCCATCAAATGCATGGTGGGGCCCACACAGCTCGACCTCACGGGAGCTTATCGTGAGGTCGAGCGCATAATACCTTTTCCCATATATATATATATATATATATATATATATATATATATATAAGGATGAATTGGATTTTCTACTCTAAACATTTATTTTCAATATTAAAAATCATTTAGTCTAGAGTATTGTTGATTTTGCAAGAGTTTGTAAATTGATTTCACCAGATTTTTTCTGTTCACATGTTTTTATGTATGTGATGCAGGTGAATGGAAATGCTGGAGTTGTATGTTTTTAGATGAGATGGCGGTTGGGAATTCTCACCAACTGCAGCAACTAATGTATTGATGGATGCTCTTGCAAAAGAAGGGATTGTCAAGGAAGTATATATTACAAGAAAATTGACCATTATTGGCGGCGAAAACCGCCCCTAAAAGTCTAAAAACCGCCGGCAGAAGAATTACCGGCGGTCTGGCACGGGCTACTATAAGAGCCCCGCTATACCTTTAGCAGCGGTCGTCCCTTTTTATCGGCGTTTTTAACGGCCGCCGCAAGCAATGGACTTTACCGGCGCTTACTGTCTTCACCGGCGCTTCTGTGACTGCCGCAAAAACTCCACGAAGCGCCGCTAAAATTATTCAAACGCCGGTGAAAAGAGACAAAAACGCTGGGAAAAGTGATAACAACGCATGTAAATTTCGTTAGAAACGCCGCTAAAAGCTTGACGAGTGCTACTAATAGATTCGAGAAATTCCTACTAATTCTTTACCAATCCTTTCACACAAATTCCTGTTGATTCTGACTAATCCTTTTCTATAATTGCAATCCTACAATTAAATCTCCATCTAACTATCAAATTTCTATCTGCATAACTATCAAAAACCTATGAATGAATGACAAAAATTTGAATTACCCAATAATCTAACATTCATCAAGACAACAATTAGCACAATATCAACAAAACAATTAATGGTCTAGTTAAAGTTTTCAAAACAAACTATAAATGTCTTCCTTTCCTAGCCACATCTTCTGGCAAATGTCTACAACACCAACCTCACTGACCATGGTCACGTGTCCACTATGTGTGATGTAGGCCCTTTTCTTGCAATGAGCCTAAATTCCTCCCTGGGAAGTTTCCCTGCAATGGGCTGAGAAGCATAGCTGATTCGGTAAGTGGCACAGCATTGAGATTAGACTGCTTGGAGCTGTAGAGTGCTGATCATGTGCTCCTCACGTGTAGACAAGAATAGATAGTTAAGAAAACTTGATTCATAACACATTTGATGTATACATATGTTCCACCAGATAGCAGGTCCGTTTTACAAATTCTAGGTTAGAATGGAAAACAAGTTATCTTAGACTGCTAAAGCTAAAATGGACAATCCTGCAAGTGAACCTGTTAGAATTCCTGCTCCATCTTCGTGTCCTATATAACAAAATACATAAATGCGGAGAGGCTCCCAATCAGCTCTTCAACTCTCCAGGAAAAATGGTCTTTGTGAAAGCTCAGGAGGATTGGACTATTAGATCTCCTTCAGCTTTCTGTGTCCAATGCACCTCACAACTTTCTGTGACCAGCTGTGGTCCTTCATTATGGTGTAGAGAACACACAAAATAGTCACTTAAATACATCTAGACAAATCACAGTAGCACTTCTCTAATATTCAAATTTTTCAAAACCGAATTGGAAAAAAGAGAATCAAAGTAAACTAAATCAGATTTGAAAGTTGGTCAAATCATAAATAGGCGGATTATGGACGGAGACATTGTTTTCATTAATAGGCCACCTAGTACTCATAAACATTC
This sequence comes from Magnolia sinica, assembly GCF_029962835.1. NCBI lineage: Eukaryota > Viridiplantae > Streptophyta > Magnoliopsida > Magnoliales > Magnoliaceae > Magnolia > Magnolia sinica. The sequence continues at coordinate 86,490,320 of NC_080578.1, read as the reverse complement.
ATTACAAGCATTTTCTGTCTATGTGCATGACGACCATACTGTTAAGATCAATCCTCTTATTTGTGCTCCCCTAGGTGCAGATTTTGATGGGGATTGTGTTCATATATTTTATCCAGTCTCTAGCAGCAAAGGCAGAAGTTTTGGAGCTGTTTAGTGTTGAAAAGCAAATCCGTAGTTCTCATAGTGGTAGTCTGAATTTACAACTGGTGCATGATTCTTTATTGTCACTTAAACTCATGTTTAGGACTTTTTTCTTGAACAAAGCGACTGCGCAACAATTGGCTATGTGTGTTTCACCAGTTTTACCAGAACCTGCTTTGCTTAAGGCTCACCGTACAGGTCCTCTGTGGACTGTTTTGCAAATAGTACAGAGTGCTTTACCTGCATTTTTTGACTGCTTTGGGGAGAGGCATTTGATCAGTAAAAGTGAAATGGTGAGGATTGATTTCAATAGAGATTTACTACAGTCATCATTCACAGAGATTGTTACTTCTGTTCTTGACAAGAAGGGAACAGAAGAGGCTGTTAAGTTCTTTAATATGTTGCAGCCATTGCTGATGGAGATTCTCTTTTTAGAAGGATATAGTGTTGGCTTGAATGATTTTGACATTCCCAAGGCTGTTACTGAAGATATAAAGAAGAAGATTCAGGACATATCACCTTTGCTGCTTCACTTGAGATCAAATTACAATGAACTTGTAGAGTTGCAAGTGGAAAGCTACCTGAAAACTGTAAAACTGCCTATCGTGACTCGTATTCTAAAGTTATCTGCTTTGGGTAATTTGATAGATTCTAAAAATGATTCAGCTATTAGTAAGGTTGTTCAACAACTTGGCTTTTTGGGGCTTCAACTTTATGAACGAGCGAAGTTTTATTCAAGGCGTTTGGTTGAGGATATGAGTTTCCACTTCCAAAATAAGTATTCTGTTAATGGTGTTGACTATCCTTCTGAGGCATTTGGGTTAGTTAAGAGCTTTTTTCAAGGTCTGACCCCCTATGAAGAGTTGGTCCATTCCATATCATCCAGGGAAGTGTTGATCCGTTCTTCCAGAGACTTACTGAACCAGGAACTTTGTTTAAAAATCTAGTGGCCACACTTAGAGATGTCGTTATCTGTTATGATGGGACAGTGAGAAACCTCTGCAGCAATTCTATAATCCAATTTGAGTATGGACAGGTGGACGAAAATAGTCCTGGAAGTTCTCTTGCTGGTGAACTGGTTGGTGTATTAGCTGCGACTGCAGTATCAAATCCTGCATATAAAGCAGTTCTTGATTCTTCTCAGAGCAACAACTCTTCATGGTAATCGAAGAAGGAAATACTTTTGTGCAAAGTTAACTTCAAGAATGATATTATTGATCGGAGAGTTATTCTATATTTGAATGAGTGCTTCTGTGGGAAAATGCATTGCAAGGAGAATGCAACATATTTAGTTCAGAATCGTTTGAAAAAAGTCACTTTAAAGGATGTTGCTTTTGACTTCTCCATTGAATACCAAAGGCATCAACAAATACCTGAAAGTTCAGAAGCGGATACAGGCATTGTTGGCCACATTCACCTTGATAAGATGTGCGCACTTGAAAGGACTCGACCGGAGCATGGATGAGATCCTGCACTCTTGTCAAGAGGTTATAAATTGCTTTGGGAGAAAGAAGCACGCTCTTTCACCTTTTTTTAAGAAGAGTTATTTCTCTTCCTGCGAATGTTGCACACTTCAGCAACAATGTGATGAGAAGTGGTCTCAGCTGTCATGCCTGCAGTTCTTCTACAAACAGCAGGAACATTCATATCAAACAGCACTGAGTAGATTGTCTCTTTCAGTTGTCTTCTAGATGCCTTAGCAGATTCAGTATCTGAAGAAAATGAAAAAATAATAATAATAATAAATTGATGGACTGTCTTCTAGATGCCTTAGCAGATTTAGTTGTCTTCAGTCCATTACTATTGCCCCTATCAAGGAGAGATGATACCATTAACAGTTAAACTTCTGATTCCCACTGGGACACTATGCTAACTACACTTTGGGCATAACTTCCTCAATTGGGTCGGGACCACATTCTCCTTTTTCTTTTTTTTTCCTTTTTTTTGCACATAAATAACTAACTTTGCATATGCATTCCATGTTAGCACTAATGCCATTAAGATCTTTCTCAATCAAGTGCAGATTTGAGAACTTGATTATGCTCTCGTACCGATAGAAGACTTTATTTATGTCAGATCTCTCCAAATTAGTAGCACTCCACACTTGCTTTGAAACAGCATTTATAATTATAGAGATGATATCCTATCAGCTGAATGAAGCAAATGGAGCACAACAACAGTAGCAGCAAAAAAAAAAAACAAAAGTCCATGTGCCCTGAGAGTATCCAATTCAGGCCCTCCCAAGGCATCATAGTAGTGATCTATTGGTAAAACATCAATTTCAGCAGTCTGTGTACTGTTAACCTCTGGTTCTCATTTTTTTTGGAATTGTATAATCATAAAGCAATGGAAATAATGTGAAATTAGATGATATTTTTTTTGGAATTGTACCTTCTGATCACGCATAGGCTGCAGATGAAACACATTCCAGAACTTCTTACCTGCATCAGTTCAAACAACTTAGAAGCACTTTACAGAAGAAATGGTAAAGAAAAAAAAAATCAAAGAAGACCAATGATTTCAATGTCCATCTTATGCATTTGAACCAAAATCCCATTCTTTCAAGCATAGAGAGGGAGAGAAGAAATCTAAAATTGGCATCTTATTATATTAGAGCAAAAGACAAAACGTAAGTTCATAATATAATGGATATAGACTAGAAATAGTGCACTAAAATGTTTTTGGGATCAATATCCATAAAGGTCATTGAACAAGAATCTTAAAGAATTTGTTCAACCTAGCAATCATTGGTAAACGCAACAAATTGTCCTGCTGTTCAGCCTACCCTCAATAGAACATTTCACGGATATGGGCACTATCTCATTTTTCACAACAGAGGAATCCTGATCATCAGATATGGGCACTATCGCATTTTTCATTTCAGCATAAGCTACCATGCGATACTTGGAATTTCTCCATCATTACAATTTTCACTGCCCATAAATTTAAAAAGAAAAAAAAAAGTCATCTGTCAGGTCTTGAGCAAGGGGAGTCAAGTGTTAGTTTTGCACCATTATAAAATGGTGGTGAGACTTTAGACATACACATGGCATGCTTGTATGGCAATCCAGACCATCCAAATCTATGGATGGAGCACAAGTGCATAATAAAAAATCTTCACTGAGAAGATAACATTAACCATCAGATTTGTACTTCCAAATTTGGACCATTTACTTTTATTTTTAACCATCTATCCATATGATATCCATTAATTGGATGGTTAGGATTGCTTGATCAGTGTGATTTAGAAATGTCTGATTTTAGAAATGCTCCATCAACAATGAGAATCCACAATCTGGATGGTGTGTATAGCTGTAAATCAATCTGATATGTAAGGTGGATGAGTCACTGCCAATTTTTAAATGGTGCCAAAAAAAAAAAACTAATCGATGCAATAGCTCTATTGAATTTACCATTTTATCCTAGAAAGTGAATTGTCTATCAGTGGAAGGAGAGTAATAAATATGAATTCCCTTTCTATTTTCAAATCAGGTGGAGAAGGAAAATGAAAAAAAAAAAAGAAGAAAAGTTGGGAGAGAAAAGTACAGAAAGAGAAGAGGGGAGTCTAACAACATAGAAAATCTGCTCCACAAGAAAGAAATGCATCCACAACAGTCCTTGAAAATTCTGATTCAAGCTAAATTGTTGGATGTAGCTCGATGAGGCTGTTACCTGGCTCTGGTTTCTGAACTCTGTTTCTCATTGCCTCTCTCACTCTTGTCACTTTGTTCCATTGGCTAGCACTTGCAAACATGTTTGCTAAAAGATATAATGGACATCTTTGAGAAAAGCAACAAATATAACTATCTACCAGCTGCTTAGTGATTGTGCCCACAACAGATCATTTTGCAAATAAATGGACTGATTATATCTTTTCCCTATATCAAGCACCAAAATTTTCATGTGCGGCATGATGAACTTCTTTAACAGTTTAGGAAGTGTTGCTTTTTTCTTTTTTTTCTTTTTTTGTTTGCTACCAGCAAAAACATCTAGTTTACCAAAACATTTAGAAATCGGGTCATATGCGTACCTTTACTCCCTCACAGACTACAAAACAGAACAAAAACCAAAGTGAAAAGAAACAGGAAACAGCAAAATAAAAAATAAAAAATGCATCAATCCTGTAGCACAATAATATGGCTTGTAGGTGAATATTCCACTAAATGTTACCATGTATCTCTCTAAACAACAGAACAAAAAATGCATCACATTATTAGCTAGAGAGAGAGAGAGAGAGAAGATTTTGACAATCAGAGAGAGAGAGAGAGAGGATAAAAACAGCAAGAGAAAATACATATCAGAAAATACATTACTCTTCCTTTGGACTCTTGAAGCTCAAATCTTCCAACACCCATACTAATACCACCATGATATATGACACATCATCCAGACCTACCCATGTTCAACACTAAACATATTAAGCATAGAACAACAAGACATACATACATATTGAACTTTGGTGACTGAACTTCAAGATCATGAAAAGCCATACATATTGAACAATACATACCAACTTCGGACAATACTTTAAACATTGATCCAGACATATCTCTCACGCGCATTCCGTATCGGCACATGTGTGCCTGCAAGTGGAATAAGCAACCTCGAGAAATGAAATTGTTTTGTTTCCACCAATCAAGAAAGAAGCAACAAAATCAATATGAATTCCAAAGGTCGCTGTGTGGATGAAAAATCAAATAAAAAACTAAAATTCCAAAGGTCTTGTTCCTCTAGAATGCTTTAATCATGCAAATTTTATTTTCATATTTCAATCATGATGTGGTGTGTTTTTTTAGCTTTGAATATATATAATTAAATTAAAATGTTTTTACATAAACATTAAGTGATGAGGCAATGAGTCATGCATATGTATGAGCCAAACACAAGCACTCATGTGCGAGATCTAGCTGTTAATCAGATGGGCCCTCAGTGAATGTCCACACCCAAAAATCAGGCAGCTCCACTTGTCAGGTACGCAACATGCGTACAAGAAAATGTTAGGTTAAAACCAATGGTCCACATTCAATATACACCTATAGCCCTACTGATAAGTGGACCAGCCCGACTTTAGGCCAGGTCACTTCCCCTCTGTGGCCTATCAAATAAAAAGCCAAGATCTTGCACACCTGCCAGTTTGGCACATGAAGGGAAATTATGTTCAGTGCTTCCAGCTGCAAGTTGCATTCCTGCAAAAAGATAATTAAGTCAACCTTTCCAGTTCTGGCTATTTCCTTAATTCCAAATTTGGTTAGATTTCTCTGGACTGCAACCATCTTCCCAGGATCCCCAGTTACTTGAATGGTTAGAATTACAGAAATGAACATTTTAGCATTATGAAAGGATCTAGAAAAGAGAGCAGGGATCATGATTGATCAACCCGCATTTACATAAGATTCGATCAAGCCAGAAAAAAATAATAATAAGACTAGGGTTACTTCAATAGTTATTGAATGTACTGAAATATCTACAATTTTAGCTCTGAAAATATCCACCAGTCCCTTAACCTGAAGACAAAACCAAGCATTAGTTAGTGAATGCTCTGAAATGTCTACAATTTTAGCTCAGAAAATATCTACCAGTCCCTTAACCTGAAGACAATACCAAGCAGTATGCTATCAGTGTGTTAAACATGGAAGAGAGAAATAAGATAGCGATAAACGAGAATATGCTTATCAAAAGAGACAGAGAGAGTATTGCATGTTTGTGCCAAGAAGCAACAACAATAATGATAGAAAATATAATAATAATTAGAGTGTCAATACTTTTTAAGAGCTAATCATAGTGGCATTAGAAAGCTCAATGAAGTGATTGGAAAACATAATGAGTCAACTCAGCTGAATTTGTAACCAGTAACAATTAAGGGGATTAATCGTTCTTTCAAAACCCAAAAGGGAAAATGATAAAATTAAAAATAAAATGAATCAGATTATGGCATGAACTCAATAAATAAAAGGATAAATAAATAAAGATTGAATGCTCAATAAGTGCACAGTCACCTAGGACTTATGCAGAAGTAAATTTTTAATTTTTAACCTTTCTAAGACTACTTATGTAGGTAAGGTAGAGGAACAATTGTCGAACATAGGCATGAGGTGTCAAAATACCAATATTCTTGGACAATCTTAGAAAGTTTAATATGCTGCATGTTTATACATTGTATATAAAATCCTGAATGATTGTATCGTACCATGTTAGTTCAAACAAGAATAAAGTGTAGAGAAAACCTATTTAGTTACAATAATTTAATTCAATACTGTAGATGTCACAAAAGGAAATACTTGCCAGACTGTTGCTGTATGAAATATGAAAACATGGCTACATACAGAGAAATGAAAAAAAGTTCCCTCTGGAACATTGCCAGAACATAGAGATGAACATGTCTGCAAGACAAGGGAGAATCAAAACATTGAAGTTTTAGAGATATGTGATTCCCATTTTGGGCTGCAATGGTATGTGATATGCACAGATGGCATGAGATTTTGATGGTTTTACCTTGGTTAATTTCGCTTTGAGTTTTAAAACCTTAAAAATAGCCAAGTCCTCTTTCTCTTCCTCTGATTTCTTTTCAGCCTTTTTCTTAAATTCCCTGGCCTTTGCCTTATCAGCTGCCCACTGAAGCTGTTGGCAAACTATTTCTGCTTTCATCTTCTCATAGCTGTCCCAATCTAGTTCTTGTTGATCCAAGCCACCTTTCTTGGCTTCTTCTGCAATGCTTTTGGCCCATTACAAATAGCACTTTTCCTGTAACCTTTTCAATTTCAAGCGCTCCCCCCAAATTCTTCTCAATGCAAAGCCTATCCTTGCCTTGCTCTGCGCGCTGCAAAAAAATGGCCATCTTGTGCTGAATTCTATATTTAATTTTTTACCTTGAAGAGAACCTTCACCATGTTTTTATAGCCTAGAAAGCCTACAGATATAGCGAATCTACCAGCTTAATAAATGTCTATATCCAGGAATAAAGCAATACCTATGAGCACTCAGTGACTGATTGCTTGTGTTCTTTTTATCAACAACATAGTTCTATTCAAAACCAAAGTGAATAGATAAAACGAATATCCATCAAGACATTTTTTTCCTTACATTCTTTTTTGTTGGACTACGTATCAATTGGACAATCATCATTAGGATTTGGCACCTGACTGGCTTCTGAAGCACTTAGTATTAACTTCTATATGTAGAAGGTGCACATTCCATTAAAAAATTTCCTATGGCCAACAGGTGCAGAATCTATTATACGTAGAATGTGCACATTCCACTGTTGTTTTAATTAAGAGAAACATTTGAGGGATTGAGAAATGCAAAATATTAATTATGTAAACATTACAAGGCATTATTAGATTTAGAATGTAATATGGCCAAGATAACTGGATTACAAAAGTACCCACTTGATGATATATTTTCAAAACTAAAACAAAACATATCTAAACGAGTATTCGTTGATGTCACTTGATGCATGAACAGAGAACTATTTATAACATTTTAAAGGAAGCTCATGATTTTGATGAATGGTGGGGAAAACAAAGCATGAAGCTCATGCTAGGAAGGGACACGAGTTGCATGAACTCACTTAGTGGGAAGTCATTGTCTGGGAATTTGCAATCGACACAGCAACCATCAAAGGCCATCCTACAAGCTTTGCCAAACCAAAGTCAGGTATCTTAGGATTGAGATCCTTATCCAACAGTACATTGGTAGTTTCGATGTCTCTGTGAACAATTTTCAATCTTGATTCTTCATGTAGATATGCCAAACCTCTAGCTTTCCCGACACATATCTTGTGCCTTGTCGACCAACCCGATTTCAGCTGACATTCTTCTAGGCTTATACATATCCAAAAACAAAAATCAGACACATGCATTTTATTCACACATCATACACATCACGGTACCAATTAGAAATGTTGGTGAAGCAAATCATACCAAACAGTGCACGAGGAAGTTATTTGATACTCCAGCAGCACATGATGACTAATATGCCTAATCTATTTCACTCAAAATTATTCAAGGCAGAGAGAACTAATAGCCAATCTGTTGTTAGCATAATGGTTAAGAGTAATTGATTTTCAAGAAAGTTGTGGTTTTGAGCTTCGACAGATGTAGTTACTTATATTTATTTATTTAAAACATTATCAAATAGCATACAAGGTTTTAAGGTGACCCAGACCATTTTAGTTTCAGGTTTTCGTCCACATGGTCTGACGGACTCTGACAACAGTCCAATCTGGGTTTTAAAACATCTACAATATTAAATTTTACCAAGTCTTCATATTGGGGGAGGAAAAAAAAAAAAAAACAGCCCATATACAGGTCAATACACGTGCAGCGTGCCAACAATGTATTGATGGCGGTAAGTATGCAAACCTGCTGAAATGTATCTGATCATATGTATTTTTCAGCTTCCTCTCCAACCTGTAAAATATTCAAGCACAAGATAACTTGAAGTAAATTGCATTATAATACTAATTTAACACATTGATTATTAGAGAAATTAGGAAGAAAAAGAAAGCAGATGCTGTTGAGTTTCAATCAATTAAGCCATAATAAGATGATTGAATATCGATGGGAAGTAAAACTTGGAGATGATGAATGTACAATAAGAAGTGAAAACATCGAGATAAACATGAAAGAATCTGTAGCTAACCATATGTTAAAACTATCTGCAACCCACTCTACATCAGAAGAATCCAAAACCATACCTAGGATAGCAATTACATTGCAACTCCTTCGATTGGACTCTGGATATTGAGTCCAAAATGCTTCACAGTTCCATCATAGTTCAGCTCAATTTTTTTATTTGTGAATTTCGGTCTTCAGCACTTAATGATTGGGTATGATCAACGATTGGCATGCATAGCCTCTCAAGAGGGTTACCATTTAAGAAGGCCATCATGCATAGCCTCTCAAGAGGGCTAACAAAGTCCTTCAAAGTTCCATGTCTTGCTTCAATATGTTAAAACTCCGAGGGACTACTCCCAGCAGAAGCTAATGCTGAAGCCGCTGCAACTTCAGCCACTAGCAGGAGCTATATCAAATAGCTTGGCCTCCAAAGAGCACCCTTCAAATAATCCACCAGCCAAGCACCAACTACATACAATTACTAACACAGCCACCAGCCAAGCTCCAATCACGACTTCAACCATATGATAACTACTAACACAAAAAGATTATACCAAAATAAGAATTTCAACCACTCTTATCAGTCTTATTCTTGAATAAGAATCCAAAAAAATTATACCTTGGAATATTTAAGAGGTGAGTTGTGGCACACTTACACAAGATCCGTGTCATGCATTAAGTGGATCCTAAATTCTCCACAAAATCACATCTCTTTGGCATTTTAACAAACAACTCCCCTGCATTGTTTTTTCTAGCTAATACTAAGGAAGAGTTAAGACGAAAAAAAAAAAGATGAAGAAGAAGAAGAAGAAGAAGAAGAAGAAGAAGAAAGAGAAACATTAAGACATGATAAAGAGGGAGATTAAGGCATCATGTGCACCGAATTGGTTTCACCTGTGAGCCCAAAAAACACGTCGATCCAAAACTCAGATGGGCCACACAAAGGGAACATAGTAAAATTCATGCCCAAAACCTCTAAAATCACATAGCAGGGGGGGAATCTGATGAATGGCTTGTATGGTACATGCACAACAAGGTGGGCTCCAAAAACAGTCTGGAAGGTTTTATTGGTTGAGAGTCCCCTCCAAATTGTTCCCTATGGTGTGGCCCACCTGAGTCTCGGATCAGGTGATTTTTGAACCGATGGCATAACTTCAGAGGGCACATCTGGTGGACGGGTAGGATCCTTTTTTTTTCTTTTTTTCTTTTTCAGAGGGCACATCACAGACGGGTTTGGATCTCATGTACACATCATGGTGGGCCCTATAGAGGTCAAAAAATCAATCTTCGACGAGAAATTTTGTATAATTTCTGTATAAAAAAAAAATACAAGTGTGGATGCAACATAAAGTCAGTGCGTGATGTTCTTGAAGAAAAGTTACACACCTGCGCACGTTAGAGAGATGGAGAGAAGAATGCGAGTGCGGCTGCTGCTTTGCTTTTGAGTTCTTCAGCACAAGACTTGAGGGAGATTAACCCTAGTTTGGGATTTTATATTCAGATTACCCGCAACTTGGGAGATCTAGAGTGAGGGAGTGAGAGAGATAGAGAGACGTAGTCATTCCCAAACGAGGTACAGTTACAACGAAAACTCAGTGAAGTAGAAATCAGAACCTAACGACATCCATTTACAAAACCCACAACCAACCATTCCCACTACAGGCACCCATAACGAAACACAAAAGTATCCACATCCGCTCCATCAAAAACACGCCCTTCATCACAAAAACCCCTAAAATCCCCAAAATAACCCTCAACTAGAAACTTCAATGGATTTCACATCAGGCTTCTTTACCTCAGTCAGCACTCCATTCTCCATTACTGCCTTCACTCCCTCCACCTTCGCATTCTCCGGCAAACTGAATCGCCTCAAGAACTTGCCACTTGACCTCTCGACGCGGTGCCACGTGTCTGTCTTCTCCTCCTGCTCGCGGCTCCTCTCGCCGCTGATCTACAGCACTCACCCGTCCTCGACCTCAACCTTCACCTCTTCCTTCTTCAGGCCCGGCAGATCGGCCTTGAACACGTGTGCGGCTGGGTTTTCTTTCCAGTCAATCTGTGCCCCTACGAAGGACGAGATCTCCGAGCGCGGGCAAGAGGAGGATGGCAGAGATGGGACGTTGGAGGAGAAAGGGAAGCCATCAAATGGGTCCCACACGTCGAGCGAGAACGGATCGAAAACGTTGGTCCGGCGACCGAAGATGTTGGGGATGATCGACATTTTCTCAAAATGGCAAGTGTAGAGATGGACGTTCCCAAATGAGGTTTTTGGTGTAGTGAGCGTCTTCAACCAGCAATGGAAATGGAAGCCGGTTGGTCATTGAAGGGAGGAGAGAAGAGGGGAGAAGGGTTTTGGGAGAGGATGCGCGCGGGAGAGAAAAGCGCAGTCGATTTGGGGGGTAAAAATGATTTTAGGTTTTTTTCCAATTAAAACCAGCGGCGGTGGCTTTACTGTACACTGGCCACTTAAAAACGCCCCTCATTTCCATCTACAGTGGCGGTTTGTTGTGGCCGCCTGTGATCACAGATGATGTTTTAATAAACACCTATAATATATTTAGGGATTGATACAGCTATCAATGCAAATAGACAATCCACAAGATGTTCTGATTCTATAGTGGCTAAGAGCCTTGCTACTCATCTGTTCCTTATTGGTATCCACTCATTGGTGAGCACAGCCGTTAGAGGGATCATTAATGGGACGTGAGCTCTTGCAGATTGATGTTCGCATCAGTGGTAACTGTCCCACCTTAAGCTTACAGTACTACTGGGAAGATGTGTTCATAGATGCTTCACCTCATAAAACATCCAGAGCTGAAAAATCCGCCTTATCCAAAACTCACATGGGCCACATTAGGTAGCATATTGATGGGGAATCTCCACCATTGAATAACATGGGGGACCCACCATGTTGTGTATATATAATCAAGGACATTCAGACCCTTCAAACTGTCCATATAAAGAGTCAGGCCAAGATTTGAGCTGTTTTAGAAATTCTAGGCTGAGTGCCCCCCTCCCAGCTTGTTCTGTTTTTTGCAGCCAACCTTGGTTTTGGATTGGGCTGAGTTTTAGATGCCATGGGTTTTCAGAGGTGATGAATCTGATAGGTGGGTTGGATAGTGTGAATACATCAAGTGGGCCCCACATCTGCCTAGTACCACCGTTGTGATTTTTATGTATGTTGATCAACGTCTTAGTAAATTAAGCCTGTTTTAGAAGACATGCATTTCTCACACATGGGGCAAAATGGCTACTGGGTCGACCTATAAGTTCTCCTGATAATGGCCGAGAAATGTTTAGACGGGTGCATGCACTTCATGTTTTATTTAACTGGGGCGCATGATATGAACAAGAATGTCTAGATATATTGCCAAGTTGAGCCATTCCAAGATGGGTGTTATTCACTTTGTTGCACTTAGAGATTGGGCCCCACTAGCCACAATGGAATCAAAGAATTCTATTGCACCATTTTCCCTTATTTGTATCAATTTATTAATATAACCATACATGATTAACCATCACTGGTATTAATTTGTCCTTCTCTGTTCACCCACCCTTCTTTGCGAAGAGCATCCATTGGTGTGTTGAAGGTTATTTTGGTGAGATTTCCTAGATCCATCATCTCACTGAATAATGAGAATCAAAATGAAATATCTATGTGCCGTTATTCATGCTCGAAGCCGTAGGTACAAAGTTGAGATGAAAACTCATATGTGGGCCACATGCAGATCATAAACATTCTCTATTGTGGGTTTGTTGTACCCATGTGAGCAGTTACACATTCTATACATTTTAAGTATAGGGTCTCTTAGAAGGTATATATATTTCTATTTTCATAGCTTGGGGCTGTTTGGTTTTCCAATTTCCTATGTAATGCAAAGTAAATGAGCCATCATTATCATTTTCAATTGTTTTTTTTAATAAGGAATTACAGCTCATAAAAAGGAGATATGTAAAGGAGATTGTAATCATTACATTTTCACATTATAAAATTACCATTTTTACAGTGATTTCTGGGTGAAACAAACAACGTAGCAAAATCATCATTGCAGTCAAATGTAAGTGATGTCACCACACAATTACAAGAAATCATTACCCATTTATACCCATTCACCATTTAATTGGAAAACCAAATAGGCCCTTGATGCTTTTCCCTTTTGCAATGGAGCCTCACAGTTGTCGTTATTGACGATGATCCTGTAACTGTTTTTTTTGCTTGATTTTCGGATACATGTTATTAATTGTGTAAAGAAGGGTCATATTCTAGCAGCACAATCTGTCTAGTTTCTTCTGTGAATTGTGGAGGTTTTCTTTTGTATTTGGCAAAATTCATGGCATTTTGTATCTTCGATCTAATTGTTTCTTCCATGTGAGAACAAAGGGAAATGAATTGGGCTGACACTTATAGAGTGTGTTTGGATACTGGGAATCCCTATGGAAATGGAATTCTCTGGCACAAGAAATAAGGAGATCATGGAATCCACTTTCTATTCTCTGACCGTTGTCTAACGAATTTGAGGATTCTACTTTCTGGTTGCTATCCAAACGGGCACCTCATTTTTGTCATCCTATTCCAACAGTGATCATGGAATCCAAATGGAAACCACGTATCCAAACATACCTTTACGTGAAAGGTGTCGGGTGAATCTTTTTAAGGGGAATGTTGCCCCTGCCTTGACATTTCCATTGTTTTTGCAACAGAATATTTCATTGCTTCGAACAGTCTGTATTGTAATTATCAATTCACAGTTCTTTACATATATATGCCCTTTGACCAGTTCTCACTTTGTGGATATGAAAGGTCAGTTTTTCAGGGAGATGGAATCCCTCAACAAATGCAGATGACAGTTTGCATCAAAAGGTCACAAAATCCATATGGAATTACAATTTATTTCTTGCCTTGAAGATGTTTCTTATTGTGATTTGTAAGTGAATGGAGCATGTTTCTTACCTTGATTTCATTACATGCCACATGGCATCTATGTAAAGAAAATTTACTGGTTTTGTGGGTTCGTCGACTATGAGCTTGATCCAAGGTCACACTGACCTTAGCCATCCATTTGAGCATGGCCCAAAAGTAACCCTGTCTTAGCCATTCATTAGGGGACTATGAGGTGTGGATTGCAAGTTAAAATTATTATTATTTTTCCATTAGCTAGTATATCTTATTAAGGATTTCTCATGTACTTCTATTCTATTCTAGCATGAAAAGGCAGACTGGGTCAGCTGTGGATTCAATCATTGAGTGGGCCCTGTAGATTTTGCTTGTGGTCCTTTCTAAGGGTGTGTTTGGTTGCACGAAATATCATGAAGTGTCTCCATTTACCAATCTAATTTGCAATTTTAATGATATTTCATGAAATATGGTGGAACCAAACAGACAGAAAACATTGGGGGTTTTATTGAGAAAAAACATCATAGTGGCAATCTGACCCGTAAAAATGACCAAAATGCCCTTTATCTATTTTTCTAAATATATTATAGCGGAGTCTAGCATTTTGGGTGCCAACGTAATGTGGGATGATATTTGCCTGTGTCAAAGCATTATCACAAAAATAAAGAATATTGAGGTTTTTAAAAAAAGCCATTTATGCCCTTTTTAAATTTTTAAAAATTTGAAAATATAAAATTCTCATTTTAATCTTTGGAGGTTTATATCATGCTCAACTAGCCCATGATGCTCCATATGCAGATACTCATGCTTTATAACATGTCATGTATTAACTCAAATTAAATCCAGTAAATTGTGGAATCCACCTTCCCAGAATCAGCTTGGTCGATCAATTCAAACTTCTCATTCTTGGACAATTGTTGGAACTTGACCATTGGATGTTTTTAATTTTGAGCCGTCCAACAGAAGTCTGCTTATCAGTTAGTCAGATAATCAAGTGTGAATTTTAGTTCATAATACATCTATGCTCTGAACCTTAATTTGAACAGGTTAATGTATTATCTACCACCCTTGTCAGAGTAAGTCAAGTCCTCCAATCTTTTATTAATGAAGATGTAACTCGTGAATCTCTAAATGGAATCAAAATATCTCATCTTTGATGGCCAATGTTCTTGCTTGCAGTGGTATGCACTTACAATATCTTTCTCATACAGTGGTCTCTGCTGTTAGCAGTATGTAGATTGGTGTGGGTTCGTGGCTGCAAGCAAACGAGGAGGAAGCGCATGTGGCCCTAGGCACATTGATGTTTTACTCTGTTATGGTCCGTGGCTTAAACAGTGGGGACCAAACCATTTAGGTTAGTCAAGTGGGTCTATTTTATGCGTCATCAACTGGTGGGCCAAACCATTTGAGTCAGCAGAGTGGGCGTCATAACTCCACTTAAGATCTATGGTTATCTTGGAACTTTAGTTCGAATTCTAAATTAAAAATAGTAGTCCAACAATCAAAGTTTGAATCTGAATTTAAATTTGAATTTTGAATTTGAATTATGTGGAATGCAATTAATGAAAAGGAGACAGTTTCTTTAACAATCTTTTGCTTGATTGCAAAGAGGGGCTGTCTATCTTCAAATTTGCACTAGTTATCTTAAAATATCTGAGTACAATCAATTGGCAAATGTTAGAGTCAACTAGTAGGCTAAATCATTAGAGTTAGTAGAGTAAGTCTAGTCCATGAGTCAACTGGCAGGCTAAACCGTTCGAGCAAGTAGAGTGGGCCTACCAACTCCACTTAAGATGTGTTATTATCTTTAAATTTCAATTTAAATTTTGAATTCGAAATAATAGCCCAACAATCATCTTTGAATTTCAGTTCGAAATAGAGTAGTTTGCCTTAATTGTAGGGAGAGTGGATTAACCTTGAGTGTCAATTTGAGTTTGAATTTTAAATTTCAAAATTTCACAAATTTTTTAATCCATACTATCATAAAGTCGCCACTTTTCATAAGCATCCATGAAAAACTAATGTTGATTGGGGTTTGCTAACTTCATAGGAATTGACCTACTTTTTATGTTCATTCAAAATAGATTTTCAATAGACTAAATATTCATATTTATTATTGGACCTTTGGTTAAAACCATTCATTTATATACATTGATCAAATGGCTAAGTCTCTCTGGTAAGTGTGAATTTCCATCTTGGCTCTTAGAAAACACTACAAGAAGAAGGACAATTACCGGCGCTTTTAAGCGCCTAAAAGCTCTAAAAGCGCCGGTGTTTTATTTTCCTGGCGCTATGCAAGCACCGATAAATGGGGTGTCGGTAAAAGCTCTACCGGCGCTAGTATACTTTTAGCGGCGCTTGTCTGAGCTATTCTATACCCTTTTGCCGCGCTCATTCTGCATTTACCGACGCTTTGTGGCTATAGTATTTTCTGACAGAAGCGCCTGTATAAGCGTCAAAAGCGCCGCAAAAGTGTATCCAAGTGCCGGTGACAGCACAGTTTCTGAATACTTTTTCACAAAAAAGCGCCGCTAAAAGTCGTGTACGGATTTCAAAGGCTCCAATAGGCCAATAATATTTATTTATTATATATAATTCAATTGAAAACCTGCATATTTTTAATATTTGAAAGATAAAAAATGATGCAATACAATTAAAACTGCATATTAAATGAAATTTATATTACTTCGTAATAAAAATATATATAATATTTATTGCAATAAATTAAAAATGGTCTCAAATAAATAAATAAATAAAAACAAATCCTCTATATGGTCTACTCATAGCACAAGTGGCATCAAAAGGGTGAAGTGCTTGTAGGCCTAAATTCAGGCACACTTGATTAAAATCCTGCACACAAGGAAAAAAAAAAAAAAAGAATCAAAAAGTAGCATTCAACAAATTAATGCATGGAAAATAATCAATCATTTGATCCTATATCCTTAAAAAGTCAAAAACTATCAAGGCAACAAATGTTGTAACTTGAATTCCATTACATCTATTGGCACTACATTGATGCATGTGTTTTATCCACGCCCGTCCATCCATATGCACCCTTCACATGTGACATTCAAGTGTACACGTGACCAATATCAGTGGTGAATCTGGTTCATTAATTACAATTCTATGATCTGCTTTAGGTGACATGGATGAAATGGGATGGTGTCTAAGATGTGTTAAGAATCTAAGAATCTTCTACATAATTATCACAATAATAGTAGTAAAGGAACAAATTTAGAAAGTTGAGAATCTATTAGCATATACAACAACTCTCAATTTAATAAAAACAATGAGATGTAATACCACCAAGCTCACCTTCAGATGCTCTGGAATGACGTACAATTCATCCTCTGCACTTTGTAAATCATTCTCAATATGATCTGTAGCATCAATGCTCTTGCCCCTTTTCTTTGCCAAATCTTGTTCAACATACTTCAACCTATAAACAAGAAAACATGGAAATATGGGAGTTGATACAAGTTGAAAGGAGTCAGTTGGTACAAGTGGAGATGTTAAGAATTCAGCACTCAACATTGGCAGACAAACAACGCCAACCATAACACAAATCGAACCAATAAATGCATAAAAAACACTGGAAAAAAAAAAGATGGGGGTGTAAATATCATTACCCTAAAAAACTGAAATTTTTAGTGAAAAAATGTGGCAACCAAACAGATCAAAAACACTCCAGCAGAAACAGAAATACCCTCCCTTTTTTATTCATAAACCCCACATTTCTGCTTTTTTGTATGATTCAAGAAGCACAACTAGACAATGGGGTGTATGCATTAAAAAAACATGGGTGTAAATATCATTACCATAAAAAAGCTGAAAATGCAAGATTTTTACCTGTTTTTGTACCAGTTTGTAATGACCAAAGCCATTTCCAGAGTGCAGACAATGCATTGGAGAAAACCCCACCTACAAATCCTACAAAAAATGAGAGATTTCAGCTGAAATGCTAAAAAAAAGAGGTACTATCAACACCAACCCTCTTAAATGCAAACACCCGAATTCCATTTTTGGAATTGAAATAGTATAAAAGTGTACCAATTCTTTTTTCTAGTTTTAATACACTTACTTCCTGTAGTAGTAGTTGTAGCTGAAACTGACGAAAAGCCTCCAATCAACAAAACCATGAATATGAGCAGCAGAAGAGCATAGCATTTCTATCCCATTTTCTGAAAAACATGAATGAAGTTTGATTCCACGAAGAAGCATTAAGATTCTTGTCATACTGAAAAACAAATTCCATGGAGAAATTTGATTTGCAATCTAAACATGAATGAAGTTTGAAAATCACCCACTAAAAGCCTAATATAGCATTAGTACTTTGCAAACCGTCACAATTCATCTTCTAAGAAACTTTTCAGCATTCACTGTTACCACAACCTAAGCATTAGTTTCAAGGAGGCAATTCAATTCCTTGTCTTCTACAGAAGTTTCATAGTTTATAAAGGATGGGTTGCACCACCTTCAATGTGATAATGTTGGTCACAATTCTGCTTATCTAAGGCACATGTTAGGTGAGATCCCATGCAAATTAACTCTATAGTCACATTCTTTGATGCACAAATGCAGATATTGTTTAGTGTGTGATGGTACATAATGTGAGAGAGGGCCAGGGATATGTTTGTGCATAAATGCACATGCATATATATCAGATCTTTCAAACTAGCATGAATAAATGCATCATCCATCTAGGGATAATATAACATAGCAATCTTATAGGGGCATGCCCACCTCAAGTCCATCTTCATCGTCAATCGAGTCCTCAGATACATCACCATCATCCTCATACTTCCTTTTGCTAGGTAATGCATCTAATAGTTCTGATTACCAATCCACAAATTAGAAACCTATCTCAAAGGTATGCAAACCATTCATTTGTAAAGAAAATGAGTTTACAGGAACAGGTTGGAAGTGCAGTGGAAGAACAGGGAGATTGGCCTGGTAAAATGTCAATAAAAACATGTACCTCAGTGCGCCCTTTCACAGCTTTTGGGTCTTTCTTTTCCTTTGCAATACCGAAAACATCAAAGCATAGGCCTAGAAGTTGAAACCTGCAACCATGATTCGGAAGTCCAATAAAAAAAATGCTACAAAGTAGAAATAAAGAAAATGCTAACAGGAGCATGTCTTACACTAGTAAATTCAGATTCTGATGTGCCACAGAGCTCAATAAGCTTAATCTTGTCTACTTTAAGCTGCAAAACAAGTAAACACTGAAGCGTAAGAAACATTTTAAAAAATCAGGCAGGTTGAAATGG
Organism: Magnolia sinica; assembly: GCF_029962835.1. Lineage (NCBI taxonomy): Eukaryota > Viridiplantae > Streptophyta > Magnoliopsida > Magnoliales > Magnoliaceae > Magnolia > Magnolia sinica. The sequence goes on along the minus strand of NC_080578.1, from coordinate 86,471,400 downwards.
AAAGAGAAGAAAGGATTTCAATGATTAGCTACCTTGTGTCTTTTTGCACACAAGTAGAATGCAGTGGCTGTGAAAACAGGCCGACTGAAGTCAGCACTTGCTCGACGAGGTGCTGGCAAAGCAGCAAGAAATCGGTCCTTATAGCTGAAAATCAACATTATTATTCAATTACATATAGAAGAAAGATTACACAAAATTGCATACATCCAAGCAGGTTGACAGGCAAGCATGAGTGATTTATGTTTGTTCACATCTTATATAAGGGTGAACTCCCTCACATAGACAATGAGAACACCAAAAAAAAAATTATAATAATAAATAAATAAAACAAGGAGATATCCAAGTGGTGAATCATCACACATGTGCCAACATGACACATTTATTATGTGACATCCTTCATCAGGTTGATCCCACCAATAACATTCCAGGCACAAAATAATGCTGGTCGACTCATTGGTGGGCCATGGAATCTAGACTACCAGTCATTTTCTTTCAGATGGTCCATATTCACCACATGCATGTGGTTAACCACTAACCAAATAAGTGGACCAACATGACTTTAGGCCAGGATATGATCAGAATGTTCCCCACTTGGTGACTGGCACAAATCTCAAGGGCATGTGCCCAAATCACACATTCAACCGTCCTAGCATTTCTCAATGAAAACACCTGCAACAAGCGTTTCTTACATAAAAAAATCAATCAATTACTCAAAAAAATGAAAAAGAAATAAAAGAACATCACCAAATCAACTACATTTGCTTAATACTAGGCTGATGGAAAAGCATTACTCCGTAAATAAAAACAATTCAAAAGAAATATTTAAAAGACACTCAATGAGAAAGAGGATAGATGTCTTATAGAGATAGCCCCTTCTGCACAAAACAGATGAGCCTAACACAACCGAACTGAATTCCCAATTCACGAATATCCAGTGTCGTCCTACAACACCATCAGTAGTTCTTAAAGGGCACAACTTCATTGCATTATAGAAAACAAATCGAAGCATCTTTCTTTTTCAAAAACCCAATTTGAAATACATGTCAATATTCCAGTCCACTATCATTGGATGTTAGGCGATGTGTGTGCGCTGTGCACTGGCTCTCAGTGCACACCATATGCACGGAAACCTCTCCTATATTAAAATGCAAATTCAACATATTCACGCATTATACAAAAGGATGAAGGCTAAGTTTGGTTTCTCCAAATATCATGATTAGTTATAAAATATCATGATTTTAGTTCAACCAAACGCAGCCAATAAGACCCAAAAAAAAAAAAAATCAAAAATCAAAAAAGACAGAAAGGAAAAACTCACTTGAGGCCAATGAGGTTCTGCATTGCATTGAAAGATCTGTTGTAAGCCTTCTCCGACATGCCACTCAGCTTTATCGCACTCTGTCGGTCAAACAAAACCTGCAACCTACACCGATCCGAACCAATCAAACATCCTAAATCAAAATTGAAAATAAAAAAGGCCTAGAAAACTAGGGTAATTACGGATCAACCACCCTAGATGAAAATGTAAATGGTACTTGTTTGTAGCAATCTCCAAACAGATGACTGCTTTACATACCTCCCCCTGCATTCTAGAGAGGGAAAAAAGAAAAAATAAAGGATGCTGTTAAAATTTGGAGATCGGAAATGAACGGTTGACTTTTACTCTAGCTTTTGGCTGAAAATTAGAAAACAAAAAGAATTTAAACAGAAAGTTTGACTTTTCCTAAGTTTCTCTAAAAATCTTGATGTATGAACCAAACACGGGGAATGAAAAACATAAAGAATTTAAATAAACATCTAGACTTTTCCTAAGTTTTTTTCTGAAAACTCCTATGATGAACTAAACAAAATTCAATCATACCAAATAATGTTACTAATTAAGAATACATGTAAAAAAATAAAAAATAAAAATCTCACTAAGGGCCTACAAGGATAGCAACATGCTAGGTTTATCATGCATCTGGCTTGAACCCATCTGGTTCAGATTTATGATTGCTCATATCTAGTAAAGCATACAACCATATTTCCCAAATAATGTTCAGTTCAAGTACTCCATCAAATTTTAGACATTGCACAAGTGCACACCCACAAAGATAATTACCAGAACAATAATTAATATGTAATCTGAATATGTGCTGGTAGGTGTATATGTAGGTTTGGCATTTAGTATTCCCTATATACCTTCTTTCATCTACATCCAAGTTACAACTACTTAAATGCAGCAAAACATGCATTTGAATTTGAAATAACCGTATGGTCTTCCAAACAACAATCAGTTCCAAACAGCATACCCAGATCCAAACATGATCAAGGAATTCAGGTTTGAATCCCATTTTCTTTAGATCCAGGTATCGTATTTGAAAACCGTGGTTACTTTAGAACACACATCAATAGTACTATTGAAAAAACAAAGAAATCAAAAAAATATTCAGCATCTATACTACCCAATACTAACAGTGACAGATTGGCCGCACCACTCAGCTCTGTTATTGCTCTTGCAGCTTCAAATATAACCATTTCTGCTGTGACAGAAGCATCCCTCTAGAAAATCATAAAAAGGGCCATTGGAGAAGAACTCTTTGGATTAAGAAGTAGATCTGTTTGGGATGCTTGAGGATCTAAATAAAGGATATCAAATCATCAAAATGACTAGAGAGTCTAAAAAGAAAACAAACCATAGGTTCTATGGACTTTTGTCATGCATGGACCATGCCCTAGAACTGCATGTATTTTCCAGAATTTTTCCTTTCTACATTTCCATGCCCTAGAAATCTCAAAAAGAAGGCATAGTTAAAACTCCAAGAAGTTCCAAAGAAGCTCAAGAAACTTTTATGAGTTGCCTCAAATGGGCTGGACACTTCATACCAGCAAAAATCACGGATCCAAAACTTTGATTGGACGAGGAAAACCTAGAAGAAAGAAAAATTCCTCTTTTATTTTGTTTTTTGTTTTTCGTTTTTTCTTTTAAAGAAAGGTAACAGAAGATTGAGTACATAATTACACGTGTGCATCCCACAAACGTTGGTAGGAACCTGCTCCAACCTATCATTGATGAGGCTAAGGGAGTTGATGGCGTGTCAAGTGTTCAGTGTAGATGTTTTGGGCAGCAAGTCATGGAACTCCCAAAGGAAAAATCAATAACAATATGATATAACATTGAAAAGATGTGTTTGACAAATTGAATTCTTTATCAGAAATGATATCCTAAAAGAGATTTAATAAAGAAAATGCGAGGTGGAGAATAACAGAATCTGTTGTTCTGCCACTTCTATACTTGAAAGTTGGGAATCTTGCTTGCTTGCTTGCATTTTGGTTGTCATTGTACTTAACCTGAAATAAATCCCTATGTTAATATCAAATTAGAAGATATAAAAAAAGAACGGAAGAAGTGTATTCATTTCTAGGAAAGAAGAAGATCACTAGGAAACAAAAATTGATGTTTCAAGAATCTTAGAGATGAATAATTTGAGCTTTTTAGTAGGTACATGGGGCAGTTGTAAGAAGCAAGAATTAATCTAAATAAGTTATGTGAGCTAATCAAAGCAGGTATTGCACCATTCCCCACCTGGACACAGGAACAACATTCGTCTAAAAGATATAGCCATTTAAGCTAACCTCCAGTGTCATTATCTATAGATGAATAAGTGGATAAATTAAAATATACAAACGATGCACCATCTTTAACACTCATCACAAACACAAAACCAATTCAGTGCAGCAAAAAGTACTCTGGTTGTCAAAATGAAGGATTGTTTTTCAATTTAAAGATGCAAGCCCTCCTCGTCAACTTGTTACCATTGAAGTAAGTTGCACTTGTATAACTGTAGAAACTCGGCATACTCTGGCTATACTTCATCCATCATGTGCAGCTGTAGAACCAATGATCGACATCTGGCAATCCCTACAAAGAAACCACAAGATCCACCATTGAAAAAATTCAAAATAAAAATAAAAATAAAAGTAAAAGAATATAAAATATAGAACTCCAACCAGATCCCCTAGGAAGAAAATCCCACCTCATGATGCTCTTCAAAACTGATCATTTTTCCAAATTCTACAATCAAATGAAATAAAATCAAATTATAAACCAAATAAATGTATAAAAATGAAGAAGATGAAGTACATGGAAACATATTGAGAGACAAACCTGTCCACCGGTGACAACGACGGAGGAAGGGCTTCCCAAGAGTCGGCAGGGCATTGTCACAACCATAGTCGCCGAGGACTGTACAGGCAGTCTGGATCCTGTTCACGAGGTGGATCAAGCTCTCCATTGTCATCATCTCCATAAACCCTAGCCCTAAACTTCCGACCCGAAAACCCTAAAATCTAATTTGAGAGAGAGAGAGAGAGAGAGAGAGAATCGGGGGCTAGAGGGATCTTCAGCATCTCATCTGTTGGAAAACCAAAAGTAGTGTTTCGATCGATTATCTTGGCATCGTCATTGATAGGTTCGAATTTTAAAAACTTGAGCTTCCCTGATCTAAAATCAATCACTCTCGGTTGTAGTTCAATGTTGTTTGAGCTCTCCATCAACTTCTTCTGCTGCAACGTCATGTGATCCTCCACAACGGACCTGATGGGTCAGAAACTAAGCGCATTCAGCTTCGAGATCATTGGAGATCCAAGTAGAGAGGATCCATCGGTTGGATTTGCACCGTAGAACTCGGGGTTTTGGAGATTTCCAGCCAGAAGCACTAGAAAACCCATCGTTGGAAATAAGAGGTTGATAGATCGTCCTTCGAAGAATCGCGATGAAAAACCTCCCTCCATTTGAGGTTTTGTTGCAGATATTGATTGGAGAAATAAAGAGGAATGGAGCTGAGAATAAGGGTTGAATCGACTTTTTACAAAGAAAATGGAGCTTATACCCTAAAAAAGCTAATGAGAGAGAGAAAAAAAAGGGGGAATTTTTTTGGGAAAGTAGGAAATAAGAAATAAGAAATAAGAAATGGGATTCGGCGGTAGTCATTCCCTCCGTTAGGGCAAGCGCACTAAAGTACCGGCAAATTCATATTTTCATTGCAAAGATGTGCCGGGAATCTCCATATTTCTTGTAGTGAAATGGGGATAATCCATGTCCAAAAGGATCAGGTGTTGGTATTCAATTTGGACACGCAGCCACATGTATAGCGAATTACCTGATTTTAATTATGCACGTGCAAGTATGCATCTGTCGGGTGTGCAAAAGTTATAACTTGAATCGAACGGAATACCTTGTGACCCTAGGTGTCAAAATAGCTAGATTATTAATCTTTTCCTTGACTGTCAGGAGGGGCGATCCATCATCAAGTTTAGACTAGTTATCTTAAGTATATTCATATTATAATATGCCCTTCTGCGCATGATGTGGATGATTGAATTATTAATTTGTACTATCCACAAAGTCACCCCTTTTCATAAGCATCCATGAAAAACCAATGTACATTGGAGTTTGCTAACTTCATGGGCATTGGCCTACTTTTTATGTTCGTTCAAAATGCACTTTCAATAGACTAACTATTCATATTTATTATGGGACCTTTGGTTAAAACCATTCATTTATATACATTGATCAAATGGCCAAGTCCCTCTGGTAAATGTGAATTTCCATCTTGACTCTTAGAAAATGGGGATAATCCACGTCATAAAGTAGAGGTTATTCATCTTCAAATTTAGACTAGTAATCGTAATCCTCTAAGTACATTCATATTATAATTTGCCCTTGGGCACATGGTTTGGATGATCGAATTATTAATTTGTAATATCCATGGAGTCACTACTTTTCATAAGCATCCAAGAAAAACTAATGTTGATTGGAGTTTTCTAACTTCACAGGCATTGGCCTACTTTTATGTTCATTCTAAATGGACTTTAATAGACTAACTATTCATATTTATTATTGGACCTTTGGTTAAAACCATTCATTTATATAATTGATCAAATGGCTAAGTCCCTATGGTAAATGTGAATTTCCATCTTGACGCTTAGAAACTGGGGATAATCCACATGTCCAAAAAGACTACGTGTTAGTATTCAATTCGGACACACTGCCACATGTATAGTGAATGACCTGATTTTAATTGTGCATGTGCGAGTATGTATGTGTTGGGTGTGCCAAAGTCATATTTAACTTGAATCGAAGTATACTCCTTATGAACCAAAGTGTCAAAATAGCCAAATTAGGACCAAATCTGTGAAGATTGGCTTGACTACTAAACCACCAAATGATAAAATCAGACAATTTATGAAGGTGAATGTTAGTTCTTTAGATGGATTTTATTTTATTTTTTTCCGTTAAAGACTGACTTTTATCACACGATAATAGCTTCGTCACGTTTGTCAATAAAAATAATTTAAAGAAAAAAAACATGAAACAAAGGCTGAACAATCGTGGATTGAACGGTCTTCTATACTTGGACAATTGAGGAAACTTGGATGGCTGTGAGACGGTCATGGTTTGGTCAGGAAGACATGACACGTAGGAATCACTAAGGACTTGGGGATTTGGGAGATCCGATGACAAGATAGTGGACATTTAACTAAACTAAATCTAACTTGCTATAATGATGCATTGGACAAAAGTAGAGAACTAAGCTACACTAATTGATCCGAATTTACTAGAGCATGGTGCTAGACAAAAGTGGAGAGGCTAAAACTATGCTAAGCTAAGATAAGCCTCCATGAGGGATGAAAGATTAATATTTAATGTTGAGTTGAAAAGAGTTGTGTTTGATTGAATTGACGACGGTCTGAAGCTCTTTGTTATATGCTGGTTTATGGACTTGGGTGAGATGGTGGCCTTGCACATGGTTCCTTAGCTTTCGGGATTGATGTTCTGATCAATTAACGGCCTTAGCTTGATATGATTCTAGTATGAGATGGGACCAACTTATCATTACGATGATGTGTATCGTCATATTTCCATTTTCAAATGGCTTTCTTCTCTTAGCCTACTGCTTATGAATATATAGTTACGTATGGCCAATTAGATTTGGCCATGTGTCACTATGTATGATGCCTTAGTCTTATACTAGGTTACGCATGCTCTCTGATGTTTTATGTATATGTAGCTTGTACTTGTTTTAAAGCTGGGCATTAATTCGAGTCGGACCGAGTTAGGGCTAACCCGACTCAACCCGATTTTGAAATATACCTGACCCGAACTCGACCTGAGTCGGTACTGAGTCCAGCATGCTTGACCTGATCCTAGTCCGGGTCTGGCCTGAACTAACTCGGGACGAGTCTGACCCGGTAACAGGTACTGAGTCAGGTCGAGTCAACATCGAGTCGGGTCGGGTGCGATGGGTATCCGCGGGCTGAAATCACAGCTCAAAAACTAGGTGCACGTGCCGAAATGGCAGCCTCTCCATCAACTACACAGCATCTCAGATTTGAAACGCCAAATCTAGGTTTTGTTTTATATATGTACTAGTCGAGTTTCAGATTGATTCAAGTTAGTACCAAGTCAGATTTCAGGTTGAGTCGAGTCGAGTTACTGGGTGACCCGAACTCAACTCGTTTTGAGTTTGGATTGGACGAAGTCTACTCGGTTCGGATCGACTCACCCACTCAGTTCGGGTCAAGTCGGGTCTAAACAAGTCGAACAACTCGAGTCATCCAGTGCCCAACTCTTAACTTGTTTACCATGTGTCGTTGAGAGTATGACCACCTCTAGAGTTTCGGTTGTACATACGTCTCTAAATATCCTAGCGTGATACGCATCTTCTGGAGACAAGTGTTTGTGATCCCCACATTCTCTTCATGCTTCATGAGTACCTTTCTTTTGCCTTATGTACGAGCATGCAACACGTGACACCCTATCGATCTACAATAGTCATGCACAACCTTCTTTGTTGGAAATCGCTTGTCATGATTTCTGTCATTACTTGCAAGTATAAGAGTCGATAACTACTATAAGTTGGACTTCGTTGGCAAAAGCTCATACTTGCCTCTCTAAACTTTATCTTTTATTGTTTCTTACCGAAGGTCTTGCCTATTGTACGTTGACACATTAAATTGGCTGTAAAATGACGTTGTGGAAGAACAACACCTTTTATGTGCGGAGGTCAAAGCTTAAAGGATTGCTTGTCACTTGTCCCGCCAACTATCATGGGCTTCCCTTCTTTTGAGCCAGTCGAAATTTGGATAATCCACCAAAGAAAAATACGTCACCCTTACTTTCTTCTGTCCCTAGCAAGGAATTTTGCTAGCTTTTGGTGTTACCGCTAGTTTTGTCATTTTAGTGGGTTAGGTGATGGTGGTAGTTTATTGTTTACAAAGGCTCTCTCTTTTGAGTATATAGTGGATGTAATGAAGCTTATCTCATCAATTTGAATGAGAGATATTTTTACACTCGAGCCTATAGTTATTGATGAACCTTCTTTTGCATATTTATTTTGCCGGTGTTTCAGCTGTTTTGGTTTGTCTTTGCATAGATTCCCACAAATTAAGGACGTATCTTTTTTTAACAACGGTCGTTAATAACATCACTACCTTCTTAGCTATCGAGGTCTTGTAACAAATAAAAACCTCCGTGTAATACTTCCTTTACCATAAATGGTCATTTTTAAGTTGGAGACCACTTTCTATATGAGGCTCTTAGTACCATATGAATGATAGTTTTCCATATAAGTGTTCCTTCATCGAATGATTTTTCTTTCACTTTTTTTATATAAGCCTCGGCTATCATGGTCTTCTGAACTTTCAATGAATCCAAACTCCGTGTCTTGACTTGATCCAATTCTTCTAATTCGATCATCATTAATTTGATAAATTCTTGTGGGGTAAGCTAATGCTAAAAACCTAATCGGAGAGATAGTATGTGAACTTCTAAAAAAGTCTTGTTTCATGACCGAGGGTTATCTTGTTAGACAGCTCACATACCTTGTATAACTAGTATACCTTATATAGTTTGTTTTCATAGGTAAAGGATTCTAAGTTTATTATTTTCCTTGTATAGATGTATGTAATCTCTATATATTCAACCCCATTGGGTTGTCTCAAATACAGAAAACCTTTTGGCTTCACTGTTTACATGGTATCAGAGCCCTACTGATCCAAATCCGGCCACCCCCTCGTCACCGGCACCACCTCCTGCCAGATCCAACCACCCCTGCAGCATCTCACAGCCAGTCTGGCCATTCCTGCTGTGTCTGACCACCTCCACTGCTGCGTCTGAACACCCCTGAGACGTCCGACTGCTCCTTGTTGCTCATCCATCTCCTCTGCTCATTCGACCCCTCTGCTCCTCTGCGCCCCTGCGTCGTCCGGCCCATCTACTCGTCCGATCGGCCCCTCTGCTCGTCTGGCCCCTCTGCACCTGAGCTCGTCCGATCCAGCGCACCTGACCCTTCTGCTCGTCCAAATCGAGATCCAGCACCCCTCTATTCCGATCCCTTTTGTTGTTGTTATTCCGCCAAATCCAGAAATTTCAATCCCTTAGTCCTTTTGTACGGTACATCTAAAACTTTCTCCTGTTGTACCTCTTTATGTGCTTTACATTACTTTAGATCAATGGACAAGAACTCATCCTGTTCAGAGGCCCCACATTGTAGTTTTGATGGTACCAACTGTTCTCTATGGGCCATTCATTTTCAGAACTTTCTCAAGGGTCGTGGTTTGTGGGGACTAATTGATGGATTTGTTACTATTCCCACTTCCACAGATGCCGACAAATTAACTGATTAGGAAATGAACAATGGACAGATTATTACCTAGATTCTCGATTCGGTCGATCGGACCATTGCTGTTGGCCTCACACCTCATCGCACTGCTAAGGCAATGTGGGACCATCTCCAGACAATTTATCAACAGAGTAATACGGCCCCGTTATACCGCATGGAACAAGATCTCGTTAACCTTACTCAGGGTGACGACAGTATTCAATCTTTTTACTCAAAAATTGTCACAATTTGGACTGAGATGACTATGATGGATCCAATATTTCCTCATGACTTTAAGATATTCCAAACTATGCGCGAGAGTGCGCAAGTTCGACAGTTTCTTATGAAGCTGTGTCTGAAATTTGAGCATTGTCGGGCTGCTCTCTTGAACCGTAGCCCTACTCCTTCATTGAATTCAGTTATTAATGATTTATTAACTGAGGAACAACGACTGAAAGTTCTCTTTCTTCCTTCCTCAACTCTGGGATCATCTGATATGGTGCTTGCTGTGTCTACCACTACACCAACATGTGGTTCCACTCCTTTGACTTGTCGCGGCTGCAACAAGGTGGGTCATGTTGTCGCTTAATACAAAGAATGATGCGTTTATTATCGACGGACTGGTCATGGTATTCAGGACTGCCGTACACGTGCCTATGCATTTTCTTTCGGCCGTGGACGTGGTAGTCGTGGTCGTGGTAGTGGTCATGCTCTTTCTGCTACTGCTGCTACTATTTCTTTCGAGCCGTCTATTAGTGATTCTGCATCTACTATTTCTGCTAAAGGTCTTTCATCTCCATTGACTCCTGCAATGCTCTAGTAAATCGTTCAAGCCCTTTCTGTGGCCGGTATGTCAGGTATATCTCCATCTTCTACATGGTTCTTCGATTCGGGTGCTTCTAATCATATGACCGGTGTTATATCCCATCTTCGTGACATTCGTCCTTATACCGGCAATCAGGCTATTTCTACTGCGGATGACACTAGACTACCTATTCAGTCCGTTGGATCATTGACTTTCTTTCCTCTGCTTATCGCCAGTTCACCCTTCGTGATGTGTTTCATGTCCCTAACCTCTCCTCCAATTTAATTTGAGTTGGTCAACTCACATCCAATAACTGCTTAGTCATATTTCTTCCCAACTGTTGTTTTGTGCAAGATCTGGCAAAAGAGAAGGTACTTGGGATGGATAGGCGGCATGGTCGTCTGTACGTGCTGGACTTTGATCCATCTATCACTCCGGATCATTGTTTCTTTTCTCTATCTTCATCAGATATTTGTTCAGCAAATAAATTGTGAAAACTGTGGCACTTTTGTCTGGGTCATCCACATTCCGATCGGTTACTTCAGTTAATTTCTTCTGGCATGTTAGGGAACATTTCTTTTAATAAAAATGATTTGAATTATTCTTGTTCTTCATGTTGTCTTTCAAAAAGAAAGTGTATTCCCTTTTCTCTAAGTACTACAAAATCATCTTCTATGTTTGAACTTGTGCATATAGATGTTTATGGTCCATCACCAATTATGTTTCTCTCTGGGTTACGATACTATGTTATATTCATTAATTATTTCACACGTTACACTTGGATTTACTTTCTGCAATCGAAGTCACAGGTTTTTAAAAAATTTAAGTTATTTCACTCTATGGTAAAGACTCAATTTTGGGTTCCGGTTCAAACTTTCCGTTCTAACTTAGGGGGGAATATCTCTCAACTGATTTTTATACATTTCTTCAAGGTCATGAGATTATTCATCAGACCACCTGTTCTGATACTCCATAATAGAACGGGGTGGCTGAACGAAAAAATCATCATATTATTGAAACTGCTAACATCCTGATGACAGCTATGAGTGTTCCTCATTTTTTTTGGGTGGAAGCAATGTTACATTCAGTCTACTTGATTAACTGGATGCTAACCAAAGTTCTGAATAGTAAATTTTCCTACTTTGTTCTCACCGGCTTACCTCCTACATATTCCACATTTCGTGTTTTTTGTTGTATCTGTTATGTTTACCTGGCTTTACATGAACGTAACAAACTATCTCTAAAATCGGTCAAATGTTTGTACTTGGGATTTGGAAAAACTCAAAAGGGTTTTCGATGTTATGATCCTGTTTCTCATCGTGTTCGGGTTTCACAACATGTTGTTTTTCTTGAACATATTCCTTTTCATTCATCTCTTCCTCCTTCGCACACTCCAAACTTTCTTGGTCTAACCGCCTTTCCTGAAATTCCGTTTGCCTCAAGTACTCTCTCTCATCCGTTGCAGAAGAGTGGGAGTGAGTGATCAACTCAGTGGTACTATACGGCAAAGGTTAACATGTTATCAATTCAATTAAGCAGTAATGATAAAGTAGTACAATACTCATATCCTAAGTACTCTTGTTAATGCAAGAATGATATGTTGTAATGATGCATGCCCTCGCCTGTACTCCCTCAGTGACATCATCTCACGATCGCGGCATGCACCACTCTAGACACGTGCGCTTCCTCGCCAAAGCACATGCAATGCGGTGCATGATCGTCTTAGCCAATACTTTATTAGGTTTATTCATACAGCAGGTTTAGGAAGCTAAGGTACCTCCCTTTTTATCATTAACCAAACGATAATCCACATAGGGTCGTCAATCGTAGTTAATCACATATGATAGGCAAGTTATAGGGCATCGTCGCCCCTGATTTAAAAGTGGTGGATGGGCAAGTTCAGGTCTCTATGGGAGGCTCATCACCTCGGTGTAGGCGTAGTTTATACTCGAGGTCACTACGGGAAAGGCTCGTCACCTTAGCGTATGCCGATAGCTCGAATACAGTGGCTCATACCACCACATTCGGCTCACGAGTTTGGGTTGCTCACTGGTCACTACGGGGAGGCTCGTCACCCCAGCGTAGGCCAACAGCTCGACCACGGTGTCCCATACAACCATGCTCGGCTCATGAGTCTTAGCGGATCGTGGAACTAAGGTTAAACGAGCTTTTCACTGGTAAGTGGTACCTTAGATTCAAGCAGTAGCGTCCATATATGGTGAACATACATTAGACCAATCGGGTTACTTGACAAGCTCGACTGGTACGAGCACACGTTGAATAAATCGACATGGAGTGCATACGCATTCCCTGTGACTTAACCACTATCGGTAATCACCGTACGACTCGGATTCATCGAACGTATTCGTGGTAGTGAACTAGTTCGGCCACTGATCGTAAACCATTACTAATTGCCTGGACTACGTATTAGTCCCAATCACACTCAAACATCATAGGCATTCATATGTGATAGTCAGACAACATGTGACAACCAATTCAACCAAAAATCTCATTTGAGCATTTTAACGAACAAATAGTACACATGTTGTCGTACATAGGCATTTCATCCATAAATCATGTAGTAGCAAGATAGGTTACATGAAGGTAACTGTCACTATAGATAAGGTAATTGAGAATCCTATCTCAACACCCTCATTAAATATATTTCAACAAGCATTTTCTCATTCGGGCATTTTATCAAACGCTTAGACTACACATATCAACATTCATGTAATAAATTTGTTATAACATATATTATAGTAAATCCTTTCACAAGGAGTTGCCACATATACAACAATCATGTATTTTCAATCAATAATCATGACAAGCACAAATCGTGATTCCATATTCATTCAAACATTTCAACAAACACATGGAATGCATTATATTTAACATAGTTCATATATATGTGTAATACACAGAAAACATCGCACCTAAATACATGTAACAGCAATCAAGTTAGTCATAAATCATTAACTGACATTGAAAGTCTTGAAAACTATAACCTAAACATTTATAGTCCGCACCTTTCGTCGGTATACTCGTATCGAACTCAGTTTGAATCCTACGTCTTTGTCTACGACACAACGACTACCTGAATAGGTAAGCTATTTCATCGATTCTTCTACTTGAATACCTAAAATAGATTAAAGTTACGATTTCTTACCCAAAAATAGATTCAGATTCGTCGGCGTAGTGACACGGGAGAGGTGATTTAGCACGTGGAGTAGCGGGAATGAATCCCAGCGACAAACCATAACTCTCTCTCACTTTTCCTCACTTTCTCCTTCTCTTTTCTCTCTTCTCTCTCCTAGGGTTTAGGAAATTCGTATGGAATGAGAGAGGGGTGGGTTTAAGGTCTTATATAAACTCAGAAGTGAAGTCAATGGCCCCAGAGCCATGGTATACTTAGGTTATAGCCAAAAGACGTCTGTTTCGGGCCAACGGAGCTCATTTGGAGGCCCATTTCCTGCATACGGTCTAGGGAAAGTTCCCTGACAATGGATCTATGTCAAGTTAAGATTTCAGTCCAATCAGATTTGTGGATCGACCGCTGTGGACCTGTTTTCGTTAAACGGTCATTGTTACTCGATCAGGGCCACACCTACACTGATATGTGTAGGGAAATTTCCCTGATCTAAGGGTGTAGTTGGGTCAGAATCTGACGGTCTGAAATCTTAAATTTGGCCTGCAAGTGAACGGCCCAAATCACTTAACTTTGAGTTCATTTTCTAAAGATATTTGCATTTCTCACACACTTTACTCAGGGCTCTAGTTGTAAGTTTCTGGATACTATTTGGACTGGATTCTCGTAATGGTTGTCAAGCCCAGTTAGGCGGTCATAACCGTATAGTTTCCCGGTAATTGGACTTTCAAACCGCGGTCCAGGTTCGATACGGAGTTTTAGTGCTCTCCCGAGAGTAACTGGGTTTTGAGATTGATCCTAGGTTTTTAGATAATGTAGAGTCAGCGATTCTATTAGTTTTGGGTCTTGCAGTTCGTATAGAAAACAGTTCAAGCTAATCTACTAATTAATTCAGTTCAGTACTTAATTAATTTTTGCCTAATTTTTAAAGGATTCGGTCCTTAATGATTTCTGCCTGAGGTGATACTCGGGTCTTTATACAGATTTTTTCGAGATGTTACAATCTACCCCCCTTAAAGAAAAATTATCCTCAAAATTAGTACCTTTTCGTACTCCTCAAGATCTAAGGGTAGTTCTTACGGACCTCGGCTTCTGTTTCCCAAGTAGCCTCTTTGTCAGTATAATGCGTCCATAGTACCTTCACAAGCGGGATAACCTTACCACGCAGCACATGTTCCTTCCTGTTTAGGATACGCGTCGGTTGTAGTACATAAGTGGCATCCTTACTCAATTGTACCTGCTCCTATTTGATAATGTGGGAAGCGTCAGGAACGTATTTCTTTAGCATCGATATATGAAATACATTGTGCACGCCTACGAGTGGAGTGGGCAAAGCTAGGCGGTACGCTACCGCCTCCACTCGGTCTAGTATCTGGAATAGGTCAATGAATCTCGGCGTGAGTTTCCCTTTCTTTCCAAACTGGAGGACTCCCTTCATTGGGGAAACTTTCAGAAATACATGGTCCCCAACCTCAAACTCTAGTGGTCGCCATCTCGTATCGGCTTAACTCTTCTGTCTGCTCTGTGCTGCAAAAAGTCGACGCCTGATAATATCAATCTTCTCTGAGGTCGCCTGTACTAACTCAGGGCCAATCGAACTTTTCTCGTCAACCTCTGTCTAGCAATGCGGTGCCCGACAAGGGCGCCCATACAAGGCCTCGTAGGGAGCCATGCTAATACTCACTTGAAAACTGTTGTTATAAGCGAACTCAGCATATGGAAGGCAGTCATCCCAACCATCTTTGAAATCGAGCACACATGCCCGCAACATGTCTTCCAACACCTGATTTACCCATTTTGTCTGCCCATCTATCTATGGGTGAAATGCGGTACTGAACTTCAGTTTCACACCCATTGCTTCCTGGATACGAGTCCAGAAGATATATGTGAATCGCATGTCTCGGTCCGACACGATCTCCATAGGAACTCCGTGCAGACGCACTATCTCCTTGATGTACAACCTGGCCAACTCGTCTGCGGAGTTTGAGATTCTAATCGGGAGGAAATGAGCCGATTTCGTCAATCGGTCTACAATCACCCAAATGGAGTCCATGCCCCTTCCTCGTCTTCGGTAACCCTGAGATGAAATCCATAGAAATGAAATCTCATTTCCATTCAGCTATGGGCATGGGCTGAAGCTGTCCAGGAGGTCAGTGATGCTCCACCTTGACCTGCTGGCACGTGAGACAACGGGACACATAATCTGCTATGTGGGCCTTCATGTTATCCCACCAGTACAAACGCCTCATATCTCGATACATCTTCGTACTACCAGGATGCATCGCCATCTTTGAATTATGAGCAGCTTCGAGAACTTCCTTTCTCAAGTCATGAAGATTTGGGACGCATAGGCGGCCACGATAACGTAAACCCCCGTCCGTACCAACTCTCCATTCTGAGTTTTTATCGTCACTAGCTCGCTTTCTCAACTCTGTTAACCCTTCATCTTCCTTCTGAGCCACAATGATTCGGTCATCGATAAGTGGCTGTACATGAATATGTGCGATGCACTCAAACGGCTCTTCTACCGTAAGCTTTTGCTTAAAGTCTCACACAAACTCGACCATATTCCATTCCTGTATCATCAGCGGAGCTGCAAATGCTATCGTCTTCTTGCGGCTCAACGCGTCTGCCCTAAGGTTGGCCTTACCAGGATGGTAGGAGACCTCGAACTTGAAGTCTTTCAAGGTTTCCATCAATCGTCGCTGCCTCATATTCAAGTCACTCTGTGTGAATATGCATCTGAGGCTCTTATGGTTGCAAAAGAGCTCGAACTCCTCTCCATAGAGGTAATATCTCCAGAGCTTCAATGCAAAGATGACGGCCACTAACTCCAGGTTGTGCATAGGGTAGTTTTCCTCCTGTTTCCTCAATTGATGTGATGCATAGGCAATAACCCTGTCCTTCTGCATCAGAACACAACCCAAATCAACCCGAGATGCATCGGTGTACATCATATATTTGACCCATTGATCTGACAATACTAGCATAGGGGCAAACATCAACTTATCATTTAGTTCCTGAAAAGCTGCTTCTGCCTTCTCATTCCAGGCAAACTTAAGATCCTTCCAAGTCAGCTGAGACAACGGTTTGGATATCTTGGAAAAATCCCTAATGAATCGACGGTAGTAGCCTGACAGGCCAAGAAAGCTCCTTACTTCTATAACCGAACCGGGCTGCTCCCGATCCTGAACTGCGGTCACCTTGAACCGATCACCTTGGCAACGTTCATCGCTATCCCTTCCTTGGACACCACATGTCCCAGGAACTTGACTTCTTCTTTCTAGAAGTTACACTTCTTGTACTAGGTAAACAACTGGTTCTTCTTGAGCGTATCAAAGACTGCTCGCAGGTGCTCCTCGTGATCTTCCCGACTCTGGGAGTATATCAGGATGTCATCTATAAATATGATGACGAGTCGGTACAGATACGGCCGAAACACCCTGTTCATCAGGTCCATGAACACAGCCGGTGCATTTGTGAGTCCAAATGACATCATAAGGAACTCGTAGCGCCCAAAGCTGGTTCTGAATGCTGTCTTCTGCATGTCTTCATCCCTGACACGTAACTGGTGATACCCTGATTGTAAGTCAATCTTTAAAAAGTACTGTACCCCTTTCAACTGATCGAACAGATCATCTATCCTGGGCAAAGTATACTTGTTCTTCACCGTCACTTGGTTCAACCTGGGATAATCAATACGCAATCGCAGCGATCCATCTTTCTTTTTCACAAACAGCATAGGTACTCCCCAAGGAGACACGTTAGGCCATATGAAACTTGAATCTAACAGATCATCAATCTATCTCCTCAATTCCTCCATCTCATACGAAGGCATGTGATACGTCGGTAGAGATATGGGTGTCACACCTGGCGCTAGGTCGATGGTAAAATCGATCTCGCGCCGAGGTGGTAGTCCAGGTATCGTCTTGAACACATCCGTGAACTCTCGGACTACAGGTGTGCTCCCAAGTGTCGGTCTATCAACATGCTCTAGTAAGGTGGCATAACAACTAACACGGTAATACCAACTGACCTGAACTGGTAAAGGTCATACCCTCAGGTCCATGGGTTGTCACCACTCTAGTATCGCAATCAATCTCTGCCTTTATCTCAGTGAGCCAATCCATACCGAGAATGACATCATAATGACATTACGGGGCGACTTTCGGGTCAACAAGCACTGTTTTACTCCCTAGGTCTATCGAACAACCTCTACAAGTCTTGATGGAGTCTGAGAAGGTCCCTGTAGCTATAAGGAGTCTCACCCCAACCATAGGAGTAGTCTCCAACATTAGTCGCTTAACTGTTGCACATGATATGATTGAAATAGTGGACCCGGTGTGCACTAATAAGAAGACTAGTATACCTTGGATATGCGCCATAACTTCAAAGGCCAGTGGTGCTGCAACTGCTGTCTCGGATGCCTCAGCTGTAAGTGAGTGTACACGAGCTTGTTGAGGATGATTCGGCTGCGGTACCATGGGCCGTTGAGGCTGCCTAAATCGAGGTGCTGGTGGCCTGTAAGATGGCTGTGCAGGTGGTACTGATCATAGAGGTGGAGCCGAGATAGCTTAAGGTAACTGACGGTTAATCTTCTGAGGCGGCGCAAAGCCGTTGTCCCTCATCCTGGTGAAGCAGTAAGTGTCAGTATGACCCGATCTCTTGCAGTAGGCGCACCACAAATCAGATCATCTCAGCTGTGTCGATGGTGCCATGAGCCTAGGAGGCGAATCTGCTCATGGCCTCTTGCGAGGGAACAGTCTGCTCGGCAAATCTGGCCGAGGCCTTTGACCCATAGATACGCATGTACGGGATAGTCTGTCCCCATCTTGCTCAGCTCGCAGAGACATGTTCACTAGCTCAACATAGTTGAGAATGCTAGCGCAACACATCTTCGTGCTTATCTCAGGCCGCAGACCCTCAGAAAATTGTCACATTCGCATCGGCTTGTCTGCTAATATTAAGGGAGCGTATCTAGCCAGCTCCATGAATCTATTCTCGTACTCTGCCACGGTTATCCCTCCCTATCGAAGGCGAAGGAACTCTCTCCTTTTCATTGCAGTACGTGAGGGGGAAGTACTTCTCATGGAAGCGGGTCTCAAAAGCATCCCACGTCCATACATGTCCTACGGGAATTGTCCGCAGGATGCTATCCCACCACAGACTGGCCTCCTTCTCGAACATGTAGGTGACCAACTCAACCTGCTCTGCCTCAGTGCAGTGCAACGACTTTAGCATCTTAGAGATGCAGTCAAGCCAGTACTCGGCCTCCTCGAGTATGTGAGTACCCATAAAAGTAGGAGGTTGGAAGAGCTAGAATCGCTCAAATAAGCCGCTAGCACTCATGTTCCCAACAGGGTGCACAGATGGTGCAGATGGGGCCACGCTCATATTCTGGGCAAGGGCCCCCAAGATGGTGGTCTAGATCTGCTGCTGCTGCTGCATAAGGAGCATCATCTGTTCCAGCCTATCAAGGGAAAAGCCGCCTGAGGCATGTGAGGCGTTGAGGTAGACGCACGATTCTACTCTGGAACCGGTGGTGCAGAAGATGTTGGCCCATTAGTAGGGCCAGTGGCCGGCTATGAATCCAGCATAATCTCTTGATTCGGGCCCAAACTAGGGTCTGTATGGATATCGCTGAGGGAAAGTGCCCCGTCACTCGATTCGCCAAGTGTAAGATGTGCCGTGCTCCGAGTGTTCTTAAGTGGCATTCCCTATATACAACATAGGGTATAACCCGTGTAAGATTTAGCATAAGAATATACACTCATCCAAAGATCATTCACATTTCAAACCAAAAGAAACTTCATGCATTTCATTTACCAAAATTGTCACAATCAATGAGATATAGTCTTACATAAATCATGATAGAAGATGCATGTGAGCTATTCTAAACAAGCTTTAAACACTAAAACATAATAACAACCAAGCCCACAAAGGTTAGTACAAAGAAAACTAACAACAAGGCAACTAAAAGACAACTAGACATAAGACTAGTCGTCCGAATCTAGTGATAGAGGAGGGGCACCATTATCCTGCATGCAACACAGGAGAGCCTTCAGGGTGCCAGACACCTTCTTGAATTTCTATTTCATGTAGGCATGACTCTCTTCAAGCTTGGCCCGGGTCTCTTTGACTTCTTGTCTCAGGGTGACTTGGCTCTCCTTAATCTGAGCCAAGCGGGCCTCTATGGTGGCCTGTTCACGGCGGTGCTCATGTGTAGCAGGAGGAGGTCCCTCATCTGACTCTTAGGCCTCCTCTTCATCTTCCTGATCCCCCTCTTCATCACTACCCTCATCTTCACTGCCTTCCTCACCACTTCCTTCTTCTTCTCTACTTCCCTCGACATCTTCACTCTCTTCTTCCATATCATCGCTCTGCTCATCAAGTGGGGCTCGGCGTCGCCTAAGGCCAATGCCCATGTTGTTGAGCGTGTTTTCACTGATAATGTGGATTGGGGCGACATTATCCATATGAAGTCGAAAACAGTAGTGGTGGGCAATTTTGCAAATCAATCGACCAAAAGGTAGTGAAGAGCTTTCCCTATCAGACCACGCAGTGCGGATTATCTGAGATAGGACAAGAGTAGGCAGGCACACTCTCTCCTTACCCAACTCTAAACAAGAAATCCACCATGAATCTTGTGTATTCGGTGCGGTTACTCCACCTAGGGTACACGTTATACGTGCATATGTGGTGGAGCAGGCGGAAGTCGTTCGTCATCTTGGATGAAGCAAGGCTATTTTCCCGTCTCCAACTCTCGAGTTGGCCACATAGGAAATGTGTGCGGAGTCTCTTCTCTCGCTCACTAGTGAGGTTCTTCTCATTGGCGTGTACCACACCTCTTTCGACTCCCATAATGCAGGCAATCTCGTCCACACCAACTATAACCTCCTGCCTTCCCGAAGGGATAGTAAACTGGAGAGGCTTCAGAAGTGGATTCCGAATGAGGGCGTAGAAGGCGCGCACAGTGCCTTCGCTCGCATGAGTGTTCCCCTCAAACATGGACCTCACCCATTCTCCAGGAGAAAGTCGATAACTGGATACATCCTAAACAACTTCTCATCGACATGTGCCTTAAATACGACCTTGCGGTTGTGGAACTTACCAAGATTGACGTTCGGAGGTAGCGATCTTTCCAACGGAACTTGAGGATCGAGGTCCCACTTGGACCTTCATTCACACTCGACACTCGTACTGGCTTCAACGTCTGCCCTCTTCGTAGTACGACGTGGTCAGCTCGGCCCGGCCTCATCCGGGGCTACTCTCTTCTTTCCCATGAGAGAAAGGAGGGTAGAGATTGAGAAGATGGCGGCGACAAACTCAAAAAGAGCCATAGGAAAAACTTGTAAGGCATGATGGGTATGTAGATTTGAAAGGTTGTGAGACACAAAAGAGGGCTTTTGTACTAAAAGGGGTGGAAATAGTGAAGGTGGAGGGATGAAATTGAGGAATGGGAAGGTAAGGATGAACAAGGAAGAAGATTTTAAGGTTTGAAATGTATGGATGCAAGGATTTGAGAGAAAAAGGAAGGTTTGGGGGTTTTGGGGAGTGAACATGGAGTGGAGGGGGCTTGCAATGGGTCAAAACAACCCCAAAAAGGGTTTAAAGGGGTAGTGGGGTGGTCTCACATGTGTGCACGGGCCCACCTGACCAGGCGGTGGGCGGCGCGCCGCCGATCGGGAGCTATGGATATGGGCGGTGCCACCGCCCGGACTCTGGACATCTGGCGGTGGCTCCGCCTGGGGGCAGTGTCCACCCCTCCCCGGAGTGCTGAAAATATGTGAGACCCCCCTGGGTCCCTCTGTAAATTACGGTGTGGCCCCCCACATTCATTTGAGGCACTTTCGGACTTCAACTCGTACGTATCGTGCCTTTGCCATGTTTTGAGCATGGGATTCGCTGAATTATCACCCAAATCCGTCGATTGACAGTTTAGAAAGGGATTAGGATCATTTTTACATGATCTTATACGCATACGGGGTGAAATTTAGAGGTAAGTTTCGCCCGTCGGTGAAACTGGGAATCCTACGTTCATTTCTACATTTTCTCACCCCCACCTAAGTCAAAGTACGTCAGTGTGCATCGTGTTACCATAACTCAGGTCCAGTTTAATCTAAATCATGCTTTGATACCAACTTGTAACGCCCCAAATTTCGAGGGTCGAGCAAAGGCCCAACTCCCGAGATCCGTCGCATCACTTATGCAATATAGATAATGATGATTAAATGTTGTCTGTATTAGCACATTAAACATGAATGAGATTATACTAAATCAGCATATCATACTCTAGAGATGATTAAATTTGGTAAGCGGTAGACTATGATAGATGTATAAAGCATATAAATGGTTACAAATTCCCAAAGTATGATCATGTCACCAGGCTAAATATATACATGTATAGTTTCAAAATTTACAAAATGGTAAAAAGTAATGGTCTTCTAATCCATATCCCTGTAATCCCGGCGATGCAACTCTTAGTCTACATAGACCCGACAGAGAATTGTAAGTAGGAGAACTCCTCGTCATCATAAAAGTCAGGCTCCGCTTCGTAAGCATCGTCATCATCTGTAGCTACAACAGAGTCTTGTTGGTGTTTTAAAACGCCGTCCCAGAGTAGGAGTGAGTGATCAACTCAGTAGTACTATAAGGCAAAGGTTAACATGTTATCAATTCAATCAAGCAGTAATGATAAAGCAGTACAACACTCATATCCTAAGTACTATTGTTAATGCAAGAATGATATGCTATAATGATGCATGCCCTCACCTGCACTCCCTCAGCGACATCATCTCACGATCGCAGCATGCACCACTCCGGACACGTGCGCTTCCTCCCCAAAGCACATGCAATGCGGTGCATGATCATGTTAGCCAATACTTTATTAGGTTTATTCATACAGCAGGTTCAGGAAGCTAAGGTACCTCCCTTTTTATCATTTACCCAAACGATGATCCACATAGGTCGTCTATCCTAGTTAATCACATACGATAGGCAAGTTCTAGGGCAACGTCACCCTTGATTTAAAAGCACTGGACAGGTAAGTTCAGGTCGCTACGGGAGGCTCGTCACCTCGGTGTAGGCATAGTTTATACTCGAGGTCACTACGGGAAAGGCTCGTCACCTTAACGTAAGCCGACAGCTCGAATACGGTGTCCCATACCACCGCATTCGGCTCACAAGTTTGAGTTACTCACTAGTCACTAGGGGGGTCGTCACCCTAGCATAGGCCGACATCTCAACCACGGTATCCCATTCCACTATGCCCAGCTCATGAGTCTTAGCGAATCGTGGTACCAAGGTTAAACGGGCTTCTCACTAGTAAGTGGTACCTTAGATTCAAGCAGTAACGTTCATATATGGTGAACATACATTAGGCCAATTGGGTTACTTAACAAGCTTGACTGCTATGAGTGCATGTTGAATAAACCGACATGGAGTGCATACGCACTCCCCATGGCCTAACCACTGTCGGTAATCACCGTACGACTCAGATTCATTGAACGTATTCGTGGTGGCGAACTAGTTCGGCCACTGATCGTAAACCGTTAACGATTGCCTAGACTACGTATTAGTCTCAATCATACTCAAACATCATAGGCATTCATATGTGATAGTCAAACAGCATGTGACAACCAATTCAACCAAAAATCTCATTTGAGCATTTTAACGAACACATAGTACACATGTTGTCATACATAGGCATTTCATCCATAAATCCTGTAATAGTAAGATAGGTTACATGAAGGTAACTATCATTATAGATAAGGTAATTGAGAATCCTATCTCAACAACCTCATTAAATACATTTCAAAAAGTATTTTTTCATTCAGGCATTTTATCAAACACTTAGACTACACATATCAGCATTCATGTAATAAATTTGTTAGAACATATATTATAGCAAATCCATTCACAAGGGATTGCCACACATACAACAATCATGTATTCTTAATCAATAATCATGGCAAGCACAAATCATGATTCCATATTCATTCAAACATTTCAACAAGCACATGGAATGCATTATATTCAACATAGTTCATATATATGTGTAATACACGAAAAACGTCGCACCTAAATACATGTGACAACAATCAAGTCAGTTATAAATCATTAACTGACATTGAAAGTTTTTAAAACCATAACCTAAAAATTTATAGTCCGCACATTTCGTCGGTATACTCATATCGAACTCAGTTTGAATCCTACGTCTTTGTCTACGACACAACAGCTACTTGAATCATGAAATAGGATAGCTATTTCGTTGATTCTTCTACTTGGATACCTAAAACAGATTAGGGTTAGGATTTCTTACCCAAAAATGGATTCGGATTCATCGGTATAGTGACACGGGAGATGTGATTTAGCATGTGGAGTGGCGAGAATGAATCCCATCGACAAACCACAACTCTCTTACTTGTCCTCACTTTGTCCTTCTCTTTTCTCTCTTCTCTCTCCTAGGGTTTAGGAAATGCATATAGAATGAGAGAGGGGTGGGTTTAGGGTTTCATATAGGCTCAGAAGTGAAGTCAATGGCCCCAAGGCCATGGTATACTTAGGTTATAGCTAAAAGACGTCTGTTTCAGGCCAACGGAGCTCATCTGGAGGCCCATTGCCTATATACGGTCTAGGGAAAGTTCCCTGACAATGGATTTATGTCAGGTTAAGATTTCGGTCCGATCGGATTTGTGGATCGACCGCGGCAAACCTGTATCCGTTCAACGGTCATCGTTACTCGTCAGGGCCACGCGTACACTGATTTGTGTAGGAAAATTTCCCTGATCCAAGGGTATAGTTGGGTCAGAATCTGACGGTCTGAAACCTTAAATTTGACCTGCAAGTGAATGACCCAAATCACTTAAGTTTGAGTTCATTTTCTAAAGAT
Organism: Magnolia sinica; assembly: GCF_029962835.1. Classification (NCBI taxonomy): domain Eukaryota; kingdom Viridiplantae; phylum Streptophyta; class Magnoliopsida; order Magnoliales; family Magnoliaceae; genus Magnolia; species Magnolia sinica. Next base: position 86,446,915 of record NC_080578.1, on the reverse strand, counting down.
ATTCGTATTTCTCACACACTTTACTCAGGGCTCTAGTTGTGCGTTTCTGGATACTATTTGGACTGGATTCCCGTGATGATTGTCAAGACCGGTAAGGCAGTCATAACCGTATAGTTTCACGGTAATCGGACTTTCGACGCGCGGTCCAGGTTCGATACGGAGTTTCAGTGCGCTCCCGAGAGTAACTAGGTTTTGAGATTGATCCTAGGTTTTTAGGTAATGTAGAGTTAGCGATTCTATTAGTTTTGGGTCTTGCAGTTCATATAGAAAGAAGTTCAAGCTAATCTACTAATTAATTCAGTTCAGTACTTAATTAATTTTCGCCTAATTTCTAAAGGATTCGATCCTTAATGATTTCTGCCTAAGGTGTTACTCGAATCTTTGTACGGATTTTTCTTAGATGTTACACTCTTCCTATGAACATGTTGTTCCTTAACTACTCTACATTTTGAGTCTTATAGCTATCCTATAAACTTTGCCTTTGAATTTGAGTGGTACACAACAATCATATAGAATTCCTAAGGCATGTCTCCATTTCTTCTAACGCACTGAATTCTATAGGCAACATCCTTTTCAATCTCTACACTATCATGAATTATTGACCCAATATATTGAAAGCAGTTATTTCGGGAAACTTCTTGGTCAGCAATCCTAACCAACTTCCTTGTTTCAACTCTTATTGTTACTAAAATTTCACTCCACATACTCTAGTTTGACTAATTTTAAATCCTTTAAATTCTTAAGTACCGGTCCATAAATATAGCTTTGTGTTTATTCCCTCCCTTGTCAATTAAAACTATAACATTTGCAAAATAATAATAATAATAAACACACATTATGGGATCTCTTCATGCAAATTCCTCGGCAACTCATTCATAACCAATGTAAAAAGACACGGACTCACCGCCAGCTTCTAGTGCAAGCCTAGAGTGATTGAGCTCCTTTCTCCATTAGTAGCCTTCACATTTATTATTGCTATTCATGCTTGATCACTTGATCATGTCAATAAATCTTCTGAAAATTCCTTTCTCAAACCGGATTAATTCTCTCGGGACCTTATCATAAGCCTTCTCTCAATTAATAAAGACCATGCGGAGATCCTCCTCCCCTTAGATTTCTCTATCAGTTGTCGGTTGTCCAAGTAGGAAAATAGCTTCCGTGTTAAGACTTCCTTGGCAAGAAACCAAAGTGATTTGCTCAAAATGAGAAACTTGCTCGGAAGCTATAAAAGTTGTTTGCATGCAATAATGCTCCTGCTACTATGAATGCTTCCCAAACCCATCAATTTCTGGCTTTGATCACGTTCATGGATTCACCAAATTCATATTCTCATTTCCCTGAGGCCAAATAGGCCCGAGGGAAAAGGGAACTGAGAAGGAAATCATATAAAAAGAAGAGAAGTTAGCATCTAGAATATGCACCTATCAGACCCTTTAGTGTCTAATCCATACCAATTCATCTGGAAAATGCTCATAGATGGAACTTCCCACCACTTCTATGAAAATGGATGGTGGGAATGTGCATACACACCATGTTAATAAGGTAGGATGCTAAACACGACAAACAAGTTCTGTTGGTTTACAAACAGAAGGCCATGACTTGGTGATCCAAATCTCACTTAAAAAGAATTGTATGTAAATATAGATTTATGTATGCAGCCTCATCTCCCATTCACAACAATCCATGCATTACAGATGTTATGATCAGGGATCCGCGACTCCCATGGACTGAAAGATAACAAAAACTTGCCTACCTTCGTGTGATCCTCTGTGCATTCCTCTCTCTCTCTCTCTCTCTCTCTCTCTCTCTCTCTCTCCAAATCCCCTAGAGAATGGCATATGAGAACAATTCCCCTGTACCTACCCCACAACAAAAAAGGGCCTGCAGTCGATCCTGAATAACGTCAAAGAGGCACTCTCCAACACCCATCTGACTCTGAAGTACCAAAGTGCTTCAGAGAATGATTCCAAATGGATCTAACAACCTACTATGGAGATGATTGACTAATTTCTCATCTCTCTTACACATAACACTAACAAATAAGTGGCATCATTATTTTATGTTTCCTCATCATCACCTAAGCCTTATCCCGACTACTTGGGGTCAGCTATATGAATCCTTCTCCACCTTTTTTTGCCATTATTTTATGCTTATTATTATTATTATTATTATTTGAGATACTCTTACAAATCAACAAGTGGTAACATAGAAATGATGGCCATAGCAACTAACTGGCTGTCTTTACCATAACCAATAAGGGATCGTTTGGCACCATGGATTTGGGAGGCTTTGAGGGGGTTTCAAATCCCATAGTTGTTTGGTAGCATCGACGTGTTTGGTCCATGGAATTGAATGGTATTGAATTGTATTAGATGGGATTAACATCATCATTGCACAATGATTGCATGCCTAGAAATACCATGGTATTGTAGTAATCCAATCTCATGTTTGGGATGAAAAATTTGCCGCGCGAAAACACCGGGTTAAGCAAAATCATATTTGGTGGACATGGAATTGTAATCAACGGACCAAATTCAAAATAGTTCTTGTTCACTTGTACACATATATAACCAGAATGTCATGTGTAAACAGTGTAAATGGACGGCATGGATAACGCATGCATCAATGTGGGGCCCACGTGTAGTGTATTTCAAAATCCACAGAAATCCTACATGGACCAAATGCAATTCCATGGGACTAAATGCAATTCCATCCCACCTAATCCCAACCTTTCTCATCCTCTCCAATTGTTAGATGGAATTCCCCGGGACCAAATGCAGTTCTATCCCACCTAATCCCATCTAATAACCCGCGCCAAACGCCCCCTAAGGCATTATATAATGCTTGGATCAAGGGTTTGTAGGGTATGTCACAGCTTTTAGTTTTTACTCTTTTTTTTTTTTTAAATTAATGATATTTTATTAAAGAAGTCTTTCAGCTTTTACAATTGAGCCCATGGTTCAGTGATCCAAACTACAGAATATTATTTGACTTCTTATTCTTCTTCATTTGTTTTGGGTGTATGAATTTTCTTTCTTAATTATCTATTTGCTAGCCACCTACTTAAGGGTTAAGCCATTTCAGAACGACGGACCACAAGCATAGCAATTTGAAAATATTACTTCTCAAAGGTTTTCACTGCTACCTCGAAATGTAAATACATATGATGGGTTTTGAGAACGTATTGTGAAATTCTAGGACCTCCCAAGTGATGAAGCTAAAGACAGAGGGGAAAGTCTACACCCTCCAAGAAAGTACTGAAATGGGCCTTTTTGGTTCAGCCACCCGAATTATTGACTAATTGGATAACATAACTTTCCTTTCTTTATTATTATTATTATTATCATCATCATCTATGGGGCCCTATTTGGATATTGGAAAAAGAAATGAAATGAAAATGGATAATTTTTCCATGATGGGACATTTTACTACATTAGAGGATAGAAAAGAAAATATTGGATTTCAAAAATCAAATGTTTAGAGCATTATCTAAACACCATGGTTAAAATCTCACTTACAACATACAAGGTAACCATTGTGAGAGCTTTATGATATTTCCAATTGCTATCCAAATAAGACCCACTCATAAAAATCTTGGGAAATCATCATTGGACAATAATTACATTTTTTTTTTCTTTTTCTTTTCCCATTATCCAAATAGGCCCTAAGTGATGCCATTTATTAAATAGTAATGGATGCGCACTAAATCGTAAACCATCTGATAAACATACCAAGTGGGGAGAGACAAGAAAATAGCAAAAGATGAACTATTTTACAAAATTTGCACTCCATTTGACTCGGCTAACACAGCCACCAATGAAGTAGCCATATATACAACATCTCCGGAGATCATCAACCCCATGGTTTTTTGCTCGTTGCACCGATCAACTTCTTCCAACTTGCTATCTAAGCATTGTGCTGCTGATATTTTCCCTACACAATCTAAACTATGGCTTAAACATGGGAGAATGGAGGGTGGTCAGAAGAAGGGGAAAGAATCCGATCCATTTGACTGATCCATGGTGGTCAGAAGAAAATCTCAAAGATAGATCTCAGTGGTTCCCCATCTTCCACATCCCTCTAACTAACTGTACAGAGGATACAATTAAAGCACTGGGCTAGTGCTTTGGCAGGTATTAGAGTGGATAGGGCATCCCTTGATTCGGACCATCTGGAATTTGCAAGGGTTCAGGTTCGAGATGCTAGTGAATGGGAAGATATGAAATCTATACAAATCTAGCTTGCAGATAATTTCTTTGATGTGGAGGTTGCAGCTAAACTAAACCTCTCAGATCTGCACAGTGATCACTGGCGGAAGTCCTTGTCAGTAGGTCCTGGAAGGGGAAGAGGAACTCCTTGGTGTAGAGGAGCCAACTTGCCTCGAGTCACCTGGAGGAGAGGAGGCAAGGGGAGAGATGCTAAGGATAGCCCTGGGTGTAGATCTAAGGCATATAATGAGGCAGAGGTGAACCGTCATGGGATGGCAGTTCATCACCAGAGATTCATGTTGAGATCGATAGGTGTGTTTACTGTCAGAAGACACACCAACTGATGGCGTCAGGATTATTAATGCGAAGGGTAAGTCAAACCACATACTATCTAGGAATGGAAGCTAGTGGAGGTTTGTGTAGAGCTCAGCCCTTGTGTCTCCTGAGGTATGTGGGGAGGGTAATTTTATAAATTCAAATAGCTCTCCATCTCCATTGTCTTTAATCCATCAGCATCACCAAGGTAGTTTGTTCTCGTTTCTAAAGGGTTGAACTCTCCCCCTCACTTGTTCCTGAGACTGGTGGAGCTGCAGAGACCCAACCAGAAGCCTCTCTTGCCTCAGGAGAGAAGCCAAGCCACTGGAGGAAGCTGTGATGCAAGGAGAGGAGGACAAAACATCTAGAAGGATCAGATGGATTGATGAGTAAGAGGAGACGGATGAATTGGATCCTTGGTCTCGTAAAAGTTTTTGGGAGGGAGACACGCCATGGATCAATCAAATGGTCATCAACTGTAACGCCCTGAAAATCGGGGGTCAAGTAGGTACACAACTCCCGAGTTCCAACACATCACTTATGCGACATAGATAATGATGATTTGATGTTGTCCATGTTAGTGCATAAAACATGAATGAGATTAAGCTAAATCAGCAAATCATACTCCAGGGACAGTTGAATTTATGCAAGTGGAAGGCTGTGATAAGTGTATAAAACGTATAAACCATTGTAAGTCCCCAAAGTATGAACGCATTGCCAGGTTAAATAGTTACAAGTATTGTTTAAAAATACGAAATATCAAAAGTGATGTTCCACTACAAGTATAAGCCTTGAAGCCTCGATGATCAGAACGGTCTATAGAAACCCGCCTGAATACTGCATATATGAGAATGCCTCCTCATCATCCTCAAAGTCCGGCTCCGCCTCGCAGGCTGTGCCATCATCTGAAACTACAACAGGGTCTGGTTGGTGTTTAAAACACCGTCCCGTAATGTGGGAGTGAGTGATCAACTCAGTGGAACAATAAAGCAAAGGTTAACATGTTATCAATTCAGTCAAGCAGTAATGATAACGTAATACAACAATCAGGTCCTAAGTACTCTTGTTAATGCAAGAATGATATGAAATAATGATGCATGCCCTCGCTTGTGCTCCCTCAGCGACTTTATCTCACGATCGCGGCATGAAACACTTCCTCAGTGCTTGACCTGCTACGCTAAAAGCACACGTAATGCAGTGCATGAGCGTGCTTACCAAGTTCTTATTAGTCCTTTTCATACAGCATGATTGGGAAAACTAAGGTACCTCCTTTATATCATTTCCCAAATAGTGATCCATTCTAGGGTCATCAGTCCTAGTAAATCTCATACGATGTTACGGTTCTAGGTCGCTACAAAGGGCTCATCACCTGATCAGTGTAGGCCTAGTTTGTACTCTAGTTACTACGGAAAGGCTCGTCGCCTCTACGTAGTCTCAGAGTATGCTCGAGGTCACTACAAAGGGCTCGTTACCTAATCAGTGTAGGCCGACAGCTCGAATACAGTATACCATACCACCGTATTCGGCTCACGAGGCTGTGTTGCTCACTAGACACTACGGGGAGGCTCGTCGCCCCAGTGTAGGCCGACAGCTCAACCACGGTGTCCCATACCACTATTTCTGACTCATGAGTCTTAGCGGATCGAGGTACCAAGGTTAAACGGGCTTTCCACTGGTGAGTTTGGTACCTTAGATTCAAACATTAGCGTCCAAACATGGTGAACATACATCGGGTCAATCGGGTTACTTAACGAGCTCGACTAGTACGAGCGTACGTAGAGTTGATCGACATGAAGTGCGTAAGCACTCCGTGTGGCCTAACCACTGTCGACACCCCAAGTACGGCTCGGATTCATTGACCACATCCTGTATGGCGAAACAACTTCAGCCAACTGGTCAAAACCTGTTACCGATTGCCTGGACTATATGATAGTCCCAACCACATTCAATTACAACAAGTAATCATATGAGAAAGTTAAAGTAGTAATGGATCAATAATTCAAATCATACAATCATTCGAGCATTTTATGGAATACAACTTAAACATGAATTCACACATGCATTCCATGCCTAAACAGACATTATAGTATAAAACACATGGAGGAAATCATACACATAGTTAAGGTAGTTGAGAATCATATCTCAACACCCATACAAAGTACCATTAACTAACTACTAGTTCATTTAGACATTCTTACAAACACTTAGTGTACACATTCCAACATACATGACGTATGTTGGTTATAATATGATTAGGGCAAAATCTTTTGACAAGGAGTTGTCGCATATGCAACAAGCATATATACACGACAGATAATCATGTCGATTGCGAATCCAAAAACCATACGTATTCAATTATTTCAACAAATACATAGAATACACTATACTCGACATAGTTCATACATATTCGTAAAGCGAAACAAACATCACATCTGGCATGTGAAATGGCACCCATGACAGTAATAAATCATTATCCGGCATTGAAAGTCTTGAAAATCATAACCTAAACGTATATAGTCCGCACCTTACGCCGGTAAACGCGTAACGGATTCGTTTTAGACACTTAGTCTTTGTCAACGGCAGAATGGCAACCTATAGCATGAATTAGGTTAGCTATTTCACCACTAACACTATATGATACCCTAAAACAGATTAGGGTTAGGTTTTCTTACCCAAGTACACTGTCGGAAACGCCAGAATATCGCTACAGACGCGATAGATAAGCGTGTGGAGTGGTAGGATTAAATCTCAAGAACAAATGCCAGTACACTCTATCACTTCCTCTCTCTTTCCTTCTCTTTTCTCTCCTAGGGTTTCCAAAATTCGTATGAGATGAGAGAGATAGGGTTTAAGGCCCTTATATAGGCCCAGGACTGATGGGAATGGCCCCAGGGCCAAGGTATACTTAGGTTATGTCCAAAGAGCGTCTGTTTCGATCTAACGGAGCACTTCTGGAGGCCCATTTTCTGTGTGCGGTTGGACTTAAGCTCCCTGACATTGGATCTAGGTCAAGCTAAGTTTTCGGTCCGATCGGATTTACAGATCGACCATGGCGGACCAGTTTCAGTTCAACGGTCACCAGTACTCGATCAGGGCCACAAGTGTACTGACATGTGTTGAAAATTTTTCCTAATCCGAGGGTGTAATTGGGTCAAATTTTGATGGTCTGAATCCTTAGATTTGGCCTGTAAGTGAAACGACTCAATTCACTTAAGTCCCAGTTCATTTCCTAAAGATATTCGCGTTTCTCACCCACTTCGCTCCGGGCTCAAGTTGTGCATTTCTGGATACAATTAGGACCTGATTCCCAAGGCGGTAGTCAAGTCCAGTAAGATGGTCATAATGGTATAGTTTCGCGGTCATCGGACTTTCGATGTGCGGTCCGATACAGAGTTTCAAAGCGCTCCCAAGGGCAACTGGGGTTTGAGATTGATCATAAGTATTAAGGTAATGTAGTGGTAATGATTCTGCACGGTTTGGGTCTTGCAGATCATATTTAAAGTGATTCGTGTTAATTTCACAGATAAGCTAGTTTAGCACTAGCTAATTACCGCCTAATTTCTACAGGTTTCGTTCCTGGGTGATTTCTGCCTGAGGTGGTACTCGAGTCTTTGCATGAATTTTTTCAAGATGTTACATCAACATAGGTCACACAGTAGGGGTCATTGTGTACTCTGTTGAAGGTAATCTCCAAAATATCCTTCGCAATCTGGAATTACAAAATCGTGAATCAGAGGCAAACCTTGCAACATCTGCAAAGAAGACATTGAGGGGTAAAAAAGAAACCCAAAATCTTTCGTCATTTATCAATTACGATAAGGAGCTGATTAGCAAAGAGGTAAGAGTGGGCAGTCCAAGACAGAAAGGGGACAAGAAAGGGGGAATCAGAGTGCTCTAAATTGGGGGAGAAGATGATGCAAGACATGAAATTGGAATATGATATGCAAGATGTCAGGCTTAGATCATACTAATTCATAAACAATAACATAAAATTCCACATCCCACACAAAAGTCCAAACATTCAAGTAAAGGGGAATCTGTACGGGTCCAGGCCTACACGGGTTAGGACTAGATCAATAAAAATTATGGACCAAACAATGTTCAAAGGGAAATAGAAATCAACCACACATGCATAAAAATCAGTCCCTAATCCAAGGGATTCCCCAATTTCAATTCAAGGAACCCTAGGGTGAGAAAATGGGCAAATTAATTAGGAAAAATGTAATCTAGGGTTAGGGTTTATGAAAAATAGGTATGAGAGGGTAAAAGAGGATGAAAACCTTATCCAAAAGACTGTTCCCGCGTGTGGACAGTGGGCCTGGGATGCTCGCACGTGCGTAGGTACCTGGCCACATGTGCGAGGGGGCGTCGATTGCGGAAAAGATTTCCTTGGCCCTGGTCGGCCAAGGGCATGCTCCAAAACCCTGAAGTTTCGGGTCGATCCGAGCTACGGCTTGTGCGTGGTGCTCCGCCAAAGCTTCAGCCCTCCTGCAGGGCCAAAATCTGAAATTCTACTGTAAAGAAGAAAACTGTTGCAACAAAGGATGAATTTGAAGCACAGATGGTGGTAGAAGATGAAAGAAGGGAGATGATGGAGGATGGGGGTGAATCGAGATCGATGTGGCTTCGCATCACGGTAGTTAGCCCTTCGAAAATGGAGGGCTTCGTACCCACTTTTGAATTCTTTCACAACTCACTAAAAGAGCAAAAAAATAAAGCAGAAATTTTTATTAAGCTTAAATGAATCAAAAGAACTACAAGGGGTGCCTATTTATAGGGAAAACCCTATACTCCAAAACTTGCGCCATGTGCGCAACCTATTACTTGGCGATGAAGTAAATTGAAATAAAAACCAAACAAAGAAATCTAAAGCATTCACGATGTTCTAAATAACATAAATAAGCAAAACCTAAAATATGAAATCAATCCGATTACTGGACCACGATCATAAGATCTCATGATGGGCTTTTCTTGACTATCGGGTCCACTTTTTTTAATCAAAACTTCGTCTTCTAGTTAGGAGGCACTCCCTAAACGTCGTCATCAAGCCAAATTGACGGTGGGGCCCTCCTTCGTACATACATGCGCAGGGGGTTGTGCATGCACGTTTGGACGGCGTGCGGGCGTGCGTGTGCACGATGTCCTCATCAACTCTCCCTAGCTATGAAGATTTCGCCACTGGCAAAATAAAACTCCTGAACCACTCCAAGAGGTCAGGATCAAGTCTCTGAAGCTCTTCCTTAGTGAGCCACGTGTTGTCTGAAGCTGGGCGTGACCTCCATTTAACCATGTACTTCTGAAAATCGCCATCCGATGTAGAAACTATCGCATGGTCTAGGATATCCTCTATTTTCTCTCTAGGTGTGCGAAGGTTAGGCATGGGAGGTAGAGGCTCGGAAGAAAGGTCGGGGAGAGGCCATGAAGCAAGGGGCAAATCTGGAGAATTAGGATGGGTGGGCGAAGTGCTGGACAATGTATCAATGAGTCCTTGAAAAGTAACTAGATCCTCCACATTGAATGTGGAATTAATTTCCATGGAAGGTGAAAGATCTATCACATACGTATTGAGACCGTTTCGTTTTATAATTTTGAGATCCAGCGCTACGCGCATATAACTTGCGAACGACTCCTAGTGGATACCGCTCGGGCCTGATGCGGACCATCATAGAGTCCTCAATATTGAATTATTTGAAACATCTATGTTGGCCTACAGAAAATTTGTAATGTTCATTACTAGTGGTGATCTTATGCCTGATTTCTTGATTCAATGAATGCATGTGATGCACAAAAGACTCTGCAGACTCTGATGGCCTATGGGACAATGACATAGGAATAAGGTCAATAGGCTTCCTAGGCTTGTAACCAGTAACAACTTCAAAAGGACTTAGACCTATGGACCTATTAACAAAATGATTGAATGCAAACTCGACTATGGGTAGTATGGTGTCCCATGTCCTGGTATGCTCCCCCACTAAACATCATAGTAAACTCCCTAGGCTCCTATTAACCACCTCAGTCTAGCCATCGGTTTGAGGGTGGTAGGCAGAAGAAAATTCTAGTATTCATCATGTGCCATAGTGTCTTCCAAAAGTAACTCATGAATCACACGTCACAGTCAGACACTATGGTTTTTGGTAACTCATGTAGTTTGATGACCTCACTAAAGAATAGCTTGGCAACACAAGATGCGTCGAAGGTCTTAGAACAAGGAATGAAGTGGGCCATTTTAGAGAAATGGTCCAAGACAACAAATATAGAATCATGTTTTCGAATAGTCTTGGGAAGTTGTAACGCCCCGGTTTTTGGAACCCGAGTATATGACTCGTCCTTCAAAAACCCAAGTGTTAGCCTATAAAATTCAGTGTAAATTTGAACCGCTTATCATTAATCAGAGTTAACAGCAACTAAGCTAGAGAAAACCATGCATTGTATAAAAGCACTTCAAACACCATAAATAAAAGCCAAATGTAGCGCCCATACAGGACTTATACAATCCCAAATAACAAAGTTCATATAAGCAAAAACATGAATCTATCAACTAGTGGAGGAGCTCAGTATGGGCCGCAGGGCCCCTGTCTAGCTCCTCAGCTACCCGATTTGCTCTAGCAACCCAGTGAACAACATTGGCTCGCTTTACACCTGCATCAACTGTTACGGTTAGATATTCGATGAAGGAGTGGCCAGCTCAGTGTGAATTCCCTTCAAGATTACGCACTGCCGCCTTAACAGACATAGTTTAAAGAAAAATAAGGAAATAATCCAAAACAGGCAAGATGCAGCCTTACTAAAATGCATGAGTGCATGAATGCACATCGACCTAGGGATGCTCATCCAGTCAGACTTGGGCTCGTCACCTATGCAATCATCGACTTGGCCATGTATCCAGTAGGACTTGGGCTCATCACCCATGTAATCATCGACCTGGGAATGCTCTTCCAGTCGAATAAATAGGTCGATAGTCGGTGGTCTGGGAGCTAGCAAAATGATACCCCAATGATCCTAAGGGCACGTGCTACAACATCCAGAATTAGCCACCTGTCTCGCCAATATGCTATGGATGCATGATTAGCCAAACCGTTATTATTCCAATTACAATCAGCCGTTTTAAGTAACTCAATGGTCACTACGGGGGGCTCGTCACCCAGCGTAGGCCGACAGCTCGGACATAGTGTCCCATGACCACCATCCCCGGCTCATGAGGTTTTCCACCTTGGGATGTTAAATAAAACCCTTTGATCAAAATGACACTAGGTCAAGGGCCCTATTTTCCACACAAAATCTGTCTAGTTACACCCCAAGTGTGGCTCACATACAATAGTGGAGTTCTCCACACGTAGTGTTGTGAGTTAGATATTAAGGCGACTCACAACCATAAGTTCTTATATGAAGGTGCATAGAATTACATAATGAAGGTAAAATTTTCAATGTGTCATCATGAGACTATAGTACCAACTATCAATCGATACAATACTAAACATAAGAACAACGATCATTATTCATGAATGGTACTCATTAACTAGCATATGAGCCTAGCATGTAATATGAACATAATACATCAATCATGAATTTGAGATAGGGCAGTTAATAGAACTTAGAAATTTATGACAAGTATTAGGACCTTAAACTAGTGGTAGCAATTTGATGTATACTATGTTTGGCTAACTTAGAGATGGAAAGCCCAAGGGGAAAGTCATCACCTGAGTCGTCGTAGTCCTGCCCTTGATCTGAATCCCCGTGTGCAACTAATGGCCCCAAGTTACGCAAGTAGCTTCCTAGAGGATTAGCTTGCATTAGATAATAACTTCTAAACATATTGAAGGTTTGAAGGGCCCATGAATAGAATCACTTAGACTCGCTTTAGAGTGGCTGGGCCCACTAGATTTTGTTCTTCAAATGGCCCAGATTGGGCCTAGGATGTGCTCTAAGTTCAGGCCCGATTGGCCCAACATTCGAGGCCCGAACTGGGCCTGGTTCGGCCCAGCCAGGTGGTCCAAAGGGTGGCCCAAAACTCGACCAGGCCCACCAGATTTATGGTGAGCCCCGTTTTCAGCTGGATCCAAGGCCCAGCTGAGACCTGTATTACATGGCCTAGGGAAAACCTGTCTTTGGCCCAACTAAGGATTGTCTTCAGCCCATTTATTTGTACCAGCAGGAGGCTGGTTTTCAGTCCGATCCAAGGCTTGATGTGGGCCTGATTTCAGCTCCAACCGTGGCCCATTATTATTAATGTCATATAAATAAGTTTAATTAAAAGTAATATAAATATATATAATTAAAAGTGGAGTAATCATGAATAATATTATATGATATATAAATAATATGTTAGTATATAAAGATATAATAATTAATTATATATTATTAAATTATCAATATTATAATTTAATATTAATATTATATTATACATACGAATTATTATGACAACAGAAAAATAATATATATTTTTCAAATATAATAAATATTAATATTTTATTATTTATATATATATATATATGTGTTATTACTTAATGATATCAATTTATATATGATTATTAAAAGTAGTAATATTATATATTTAAATATTAGATAATATGATTTAAAAATTATAACAAATTAAATAATGTAAAAGTATTAAAATTATGGAATAATTTGTAATAATCATACATGATATAAAATTAAAGATTATAATTATAATAAATATATATATTATTAATTGAAAGTAGATTAAAAAATAATTATAGAGTATTTAATATTAAATAATATGAATTACACAATAATATTGATTAAATATTTATTTATATAGTTATTGTACATTAATGTTAATTTATACATAGAATAATATTATGTTAATGTATTTTTTTTAGTCTATCTTAAAGCTTGAAAAAGGCCCGACTTTGAACTAGTTTGTGGGCCCCATTACCGGTCCCACACGACCTGGTGAATCCTGGGTTTTTGGTCCACTTCAAGGTGCATTTAGAAGCTCAGTTGGAAGCTGTTTTTAGCTTGGGTTGAAGTTTTAAGAAGGGGGAGGAAACGAGCTTACCTGACTCGGTCGGGTTGGAGTTGGAGGGTAGAAACCCGCGTACCCACACTATCCTCCTCTCTTTTCTTCTCCTCTCTCTCTCTTTTCCCTTTTATTTCCTCTCTGTTCTGTTTTGTAGCACATCCGATGGCAGCCTTTTATAGATGACTTCAAAGCTTCTAAAGAGTCGGCTACGCACCTTGATTGCATAATGTCGTGCGCAGCAGCAACATCGTTATTAAGATAATGCAGAGGATTTGTGGTCAGTTTTAGTATGGTTTACAGTCAAACGGTTTAGATTGGTGTAGTGGATGCTAATCAGAGAACCGTAGTGTCTGATTCATTATTCCCTCCGTTTTTGTCGTCTGTTGTTACAGCCAGTGGGAATGCTGCTTTCGGCTCGTTTATACAGCATTGATGGATCCACTTAGGATGGCCTCTTAATAAATCCACTCCCTTCATCAGATCCCTTGTATTGTGTTGGCCCATGAGTCAAAGTATGGAGTAGATCCGAGGGTTTACTGGGCCACAACATGTTTGGAAACGTGGGTACTGTCCAACGTGAAAACGTTTCTAAAACAATATCACGGGGTACCGTGTTTGACTGTGATATCATGTGGGGTCCACTCGTGCTGTCCTTTGTGAGATCTACTCCATTCATTGGTTTGGCGGGGTCATGTTAGGCCAGGGGCCAGAATATGGGGAAATTTTAACTCATAGGTGGGCCACACTTTGTAACCATGTATTGGTTAAATGAAAGGAAACTCACGTAAACTGATTGCTTAAGAGTTATACATGAGATTTTTTTTTTATTTACAATCTTACCCTTTTTTTTAGTCCAGATGTAAGACCCGTGACCCCGAAATCTGGTTTGTACACTAGATAGCTGTTGACTATAGGTCCATTGGCCTCGAGAATATTTTGACTTAATCATAATGTTGTTCTGTTATCAAGCCGCACGCCGTATTTCAACCCGATGTCCGAATTTAAGAATTATGTCCTTATTTTATCTGGCGGAGCCCCACCATCGAGTTTTCAAAATCCGTTCGGTCAGAGAGCCTAACCGTTGTAACCATAGTCGAGTTACGGAGTTAATGGCGAAAATGGCATGTCAATAGGACACCCGGAGTGTAAGTTATACATAGATATGTACATGTATATTTTGAGAAAATATACTCAAATGACCTCGATGTTTTTAAACTCCTTGGAATACGTTAGTTCCAACTACTTAAATAACATTGTTATATTGCTACTATACGCTTAAACTTTTCAAAATCATCACAAAACATCCCATAACCCTTTAAAACCAATTTCAAGTCCACACATATGAAAACCCTCTTGCAGGATTTTATTTTTCAGCACTCTTTCTTGTTGACTGTGAAGTTAAGAAGAAGAAGAAAAAGAAAAGGAAATAGAAGCTGAGATTGTAAGTCAATCCTTTGATAGTTCCAGGTGAGTGTATAGATTAGGAGCATGTATATGTGTACGTTGAGGTTTTCTTCAAAACCTTTTCACAGGATTTTCATTTAGGGTTAGAAGATTGCTGGAATTTCTATTTTATAGTTAAATAATTGTTGGATTTTCTGTTTTAGGGTTAGGGTTTCGCTGGATTTTCATTTAGGGTTAGAAGATTGCTGAAATTTCTGTTTTAAAGTTAAATAATTGTTGGATTTTCTGTTTTAGGGTTAGGTTTTCGCTGGAATTTCATTTAGGGTTAGAAAATTGCTGAAATTTCTGTTTTAAGGTTAAATAATTGCTGGATTGTTTGTTTTAGGGTTAGGTTTTCGTTGGCTTTGTATTTAGGGTTAATAGATTGCTGGATTTTCTTTCAAAACCCTATAGAAGATTAGCTTTGCTGATTTTCTTTCAAAACCCTATAGAAGACTAACTTTGCTGATTTAAATTCGTTAGGTTATTGTTGGACTTTCTTAAGGTTATGGCTGATTAGATGAAAGTGGATTATGGCTGATTAGATGAAAGTGGATTTTCTACGTTAGTTGACTAGGTTATTAATGGCTAATTAGATGAAAGGCATACGAATTTCTAACGGGTTCTCTCTTTGTCATTTACAAATGGGTTTTCTCTTTGTCCCTTACATCCGCCCGCTATCTGTTTGACAAATTATTTCAAAGAAATGTCCTACATCTTTTTCATGTAGTTACTTCTTGAGAAAAAGCATGCTTGTAGCATGAAGTCTCATAGCAGAATAAATCCCAGATTGGAATTCGATTAGCTAAGTCATGTGCATATCGTATGCATGACTCATAGTTGTACTATCATTGTATGCTTGAGAGTGAATGATTTATATCATGATATGGTGATCATAGTGGGTTGTGGTGCGACACACGATGTGTCTATGATGAGTATGTAAACCATCTAGATACATGATGTATTACATGAGACCCTTATGAGAAAGTTAAATGTGGAACTTAAATGTATGAGGAGACCACATGAGGAAGGCCGTCCTATGTTTGCCTTGAAAAACATGACATATTGTGCTTGTATGTGGACTTATGCATATGGTAATTGTAAATGCGATGAAACATACCTTGTTATAACTTGAGTTGGACACCACACCAAAAATGTGTAGTTCGACAGGACATGATTAGAGGGTCCGTGGGTGAAAGTCCCTAAACCCCGATTGGTACCATTGGGAGCGACCAATGCTTAGACCGGGTGGAAGAACAGAGCGCTGGAATGCCGAAATACCAAAGTAGGCAGTGACTCCCACTGACGCATATCGATTGGTTGAGAGGTTTGACCTGACCTGCTCATGGGCAAGCAAAGATAGGTTGTGTGTGACGAGCTCGTAAATTGTCCACTATCGTTTTACCAGACGACTTATTACTTCTTGCTGTTGAGCAGATAGTGAGGTTTAACACAAGTGGGTTAGACTAGTTCGGCCCGTGAACTATGTAGTCCCACCTCTGTAGTTGACCACGGTGGAAAAGTCTACACAAGTGGGTAGTAATCATATGCGAGTCCCACCTCTGTTTTAGACCCTGGTGATCCAATTGAGAAATGTGGAAAGTTGTGGAAACGTTGAAAGAGTAGGCATTGTATCTTTATTTTATTGTTATCGAGCCAGAAAGCATGTGCATTAGAGGAACATGACATGAAACATGCATTTTCACTACACACACGCACTCACTGGGCTTAGTAGCTCAAGCTTTCCTTTCTATTTTTTTTAATTACAGGTGAGAGTAGGGAGCTGTAGGAGTAAAGGCTACAAACTCCAGTTGTCCTTTTTGTTTTATACATATCAATGTATATATTTTTTTTGTAATACCCTAAACATGTACATCAGGTATAGTAAATATGACATGGTTTATGTTTTGTTTTTGCCTTGATGTGCTCAGTTGTACATAATAATATATGTTGAATATGATGAACTTTTATATGTTGAATATGATGAAATTTTGAGACATACATGCTTATTGTCTTTACTTTCAGAAATCCTCCTTGTGGAGCCCCGCTTATGGGACTTAGGATGTGATAGTTGAAGTCCCAAAATCGGATTTCTACGGAGGCTGTCAACCAAAATTTGGTGTCCTGTAATCATGGATTACCAACACTAGATTTAGGGTCATGACAGAAAATGGTATCAGAGCATGATCTGGGAACTATCTACATAAATCCTAATGTATTTACTATATGTTGTTGTATGAGAGTTATTAGGTTCATATTTTGTGAAGTAGAGGAGTTGTATGGTTATTTACTATTGTGTATATTGTCTTAGTTTACTCGTTCCTAGTTCTTTTTAGGCTAATTCGGTGTTTTGTCTATAAGATGCTGCCTAGAAGGAATCATGTTCAGACTCCTCTAATGCAACCTAAGTCTAAGTCAAATTCTACATTGAAATCTGTTCAGACTCCTCCAGTACAACCCAAGTCTAAGTCACAATCTACGTCAAAATCTGTTCCAGATCCAGTTAATCCTATTCCTGCAACACAACTTCAACAACTGTTGCAGACTATGTCAACTATAACGGCTAATCAAAAACAACGATCTAGTTATACTCCTGAGATATCAGCGCAGGAGCGGGCCAGTGTTCTTTTTATGGAGTTTAGACGTCTAAATCCACCTTGTTTTTCTGGCAAGCCAGATCCTATGGCAGCCGAGTTATGGAAGTCAGAAATAAAGAAAATTTTTCAAGTTATGGGTTGTACTTCTAAGTAATGTGTTACCTTAACGATTTATCAATTGCAAGGAGAGGCAGAACAATGGTGGAAGTCAGTTGTTTGTTCAGTAGATCCAAAATTTGTGTGGACATGGGACGCATTTAAAGACCAGTTCGATCGTAAGTTTTTTCCCATAGTTGTTTGTCGTCAGAAAGCACATGAATTTGATTCTTTGGTTCAGGGTGAGATGTCTGTTGCTGATTATGAGGCTCGTTTTATAGAATTATCTCATTTTGCTCCGCATTTAGTAGCCACTGATGATTTAAAGGTAAGGAAATTTGAGGATGGTTTGCGTCCTAGTTTGCGATCTCGAGTTGGGTTTGAGTTGTCGACTCTTGAGGGAGTAGTAGCGAAGGGACAAGTTTTTGAGTCTGATTGGAACTAACAACAAAGTACGCATCCATCTACTTCTAATCAACAAAGGAAGAGGAGATTTATTTCAGAGAGTGGTAGTAGTTTTCAGCCATTTTTCATCCCCAAAGAGGCCTACAGTCAGATATGATAATGTAGCCAGACCTGATGTAAGACCCCCAGTAGTACCATCTGTTCCTCAATGACAATTTGTAACTAGACCTGTTGTCAGATCCCCAGTATCATCGTTTGTTCCTTAGTGACAGTTTTTCGGAGCCTGTTATAATTGTGGTGGTGTAGGGCACCATAAAAAGGATTGTCTCAATCCGCAGAAACAACAGCCATATCAACCACCTAGACATCAGCAGCCCCAGCAGCATAGGCCACCATATAGGACACAGTATAGGCCCCAACAACAATAGTCTCAACAACAGTCACAGCGGCAGCAAAGTAGATAAACCTTACCCCTTCAGACGCAACCTCGTGTTTATGCAATTCAGAAGAAAGATGCTTAGACTAAGGGAGGAGTCATAGAAGGTATACTTGTAGTATCATCCCTTTTCGCACATGTCTTTTTTGATTCTGGCGCATCACATTCATTTATAGCAGATAATTTTTGTCAGTCATTGGAATTGCCGAGAACATCGATGACCAAGGGATTAGAGCTCTTGACACCTTTAGGGAAATGAATGGTGTTGAGTTCTATATGCCAGGACTGTCCTGTTTACATAGCAGAGAATGCCCTTCCAATCAATTGTTATGTTTTGGAGTTGTTAGAGTATGATGTGATTTTAGGAATGGACTGGTTATCCAAGTACCATGCAGTGTTGGACTGTACTGCTAAGACAGTCACCTTTTCTATACATGACCATCTTCAATTTCAGTTTGTGGCTAATCCTAAAGATAAGTTTATAGAGACCTTGATGTTCTGTCTTCATAACGAGTCCAAAGGTGTATGTATTAAACAATTGTTAGTAGTACGTGATTTTTCAGATGTTTTTCAGAAAATTCCAGGTTTACCACCCGTTAGACGGACAGAGTTTCGAATAGATCTTATCCTTGGCACTGCCCTTACATCCAAAGCCCCTTTATCGTATGGCACCATTAGAGTTACATGAGTTGCAAAGGCAGATAGATGAATTACGTCGGTTGGAGTTTATTCACCAGAGTACTTCACCTTGGGGAGCACCTGTGCTTTTTGTAAAGAAGAATGATGGTTCTTTACGGCTGTGTGTCGATTATAGAGGACTTAATAAAGTTATGATTAGAAATAAGTATCCGCTCCCAAGAATAGATGATTTATTCGATCAGTTGAGTGGTGCGCAGTATTTCTCGAAGATAGATTTACGATCTGGGTATCATCAGATTCGGGTTCAAGAGGAAGATATCCCGAAGACAGCTTTTGTGACTCATTATGGACAATTTGAATTTCAGGTCATGTCATTTGGTCTGACTAATGCACCTGCAGTATTTATGCAGTTGATGAATGAGGTATTCCATCCTTACTTGGACCAGTTTATTGTTATTTTTATTAATGATATTTTAATATATTCAAAGACAAAGAAAGATCATGAGTGTCACTTAGAGATGACGTTGCAAACCCTTTGTGCCCACTAACTATATGCTAAACTGGAAAAATGTGAGTTTTGGCAGGAAGTGAAATTTTTGGGGCACACAGTTTCAAAGAACGGAGTTTCAGTTGATCCAGCTAAGGTTGAAACAGTTTTGCAATGGAAACAGCCGAAGAATGCATCTAAGATTTGAAGTTTCTTAGGTCTAGCAGGGTATTACAGACGTTTTATTAAAGAATTTTCTCGTATAGCTGCCCCACTGACTCGATTGACTCGAAAGGATGCATTGTTTGTTTAGAGTGGAGCCTGTGAACAGGCATTCGCAGAACTAAAAACTCATCTTACGACGGCACCGATTCTCACTCTTCCATCTGGGAGTAAGGGATTCGTTGTGTATACAGATGCCTCGCTTATAGGTTTGGGGTGTGTCCTAATGCAACAGGGCAAGGTAGTAGCATATGCATCTCGTCAACTTAGGCCTCATGATCAGAATTATCCCGCACACAACCTAGAGTTAGCAGCGGTAGTTTATGCCCTCAAAGTATGGAGGCATTACTTGTATGGGGTTAGATTTGAACTCTTTTCGGATCATAAGAGCCCGAAATACCTCTTTTCCCAAGCCGAATTGAATATGAGGTAGAAACGTTGGATGGAATTGATGAAAGACTATGATTTTGATCTTCAGTACCACCTAGGAAAAGCTAATGTGGTGGCGGATGCTTTAAGTCGTCAGCCACAGGCCCAAGTGGCACAATTGATGATGCGAGAGTGGAAAATGGTAGAAGATATAGCTGAATTTGATTTTGAGATGACTCTACAGTCCTCAGTTGTCCAATTAGCAAACTTGACGATTCAGCCCTCCCAAGTAATAGAAGCCCAATAGTTTGATCAATGGGCGTTGTTTTGTAAAGATGTGATAATAGGGAAAAGTCAACTAGAGTGGCAGATAGGTTTGGATGGTGGACTTCGGTTTCAGGGCAGATTATATGTTCCAGATATCTCAGAATTGAAGAAGGCCCTTATGGATGAGGCACATCGCACTCAGTTTACTATCCACCCAGGTTCTACGAAGATGTATAAGGACATGAAAAGGCAATTTTGGTGGACTGGAATGAAATGTGAAGTTGCTAGGCATGTGTCAGAGTGTGACGTTTGCAAACGAGTAAAGGCAGAGCATCAAAAGTTGGCAGGGGAATTGCAACCTTTGGAGATACCAGTATGGAAGTGGGAACATGTAACTATGGATTTCATTGTGGGTTTACCAAGAACCTTACGTCGACATGATGCTATATGGGTTATTGTAGACCGTTTAACAAAGACAGCTCACTTTCTTCCTATATGTGTATCTTGGTCTACAGATCGGCTCGCAGCTTTGTTTATAAACGAAATTGTTAGATTACATGGTGTACCTGTGTCGATTGTATCTGACCGAGATCCGAGGTTTACATCAAAGTTTTGGAAGAGTTTTCAAAAAGCAATGGGGATGGTTTTAAGATTTAGTACAACATATCATCCACAAACAGATGGGCAGTCCGAAAGAGTTAACCAGATTCTTGAGGACATGCTCAGATCATATGCCTTAGATTTCTCTGGTAGTTGGGACGATCACTTGTGTTAGCAGAATTTGCATATAATAATTGTTTTCAGGCTACTATTGGCATGACACCCTATGAGGCGTCATATGGTAAACCTTGTAGGTCCCCAAGTTGTTGGACTGAGATTGGTGAGCGATGTCTTTTAGGTCCTGATGTTGTCCGAAAAATGTCTGAAAAGATTGATCTTATTCGACAACGTATGCTTACAGCTCAAAGTCGGCAGAAGAGTTTTGCAGATCGCCGGCGTAGACCCTCAGAGTTTGTCGAGGGAGACCGTGTATATCTCCGAGTTTCACCAGTGAAAGGTGTAGTACGATTTGGTGTTAAGGGAAAGCTAGCCCCGAGGTTTATAGAGCCCTTTGATATTGTTGAACGAGTTGGCACCGTAGCTTATCGTCTCGCTTTGCCACCCCAATTATCTGGAGTTCATAATATTTTTCACGTCTCGATGCTTCGTAAATGTGATCCGAAGATAATAACACCTGTTATTGACTGGCAATCCTTTGCAGTTCGGGAAGATCATCCTATATCGAGCAGCCAATTTGTATCATGGATAGAAAAGAACAGGTTCTTCGTACTAAAGTCATTCCCTTAGTTAAAGTCCAATGGGGTTATCATTCTGTAGAAGAAGTAACTTGAGAACGGGAAGCAGAGATACGCAGTCGTTACCCTCATCTATTTGATTCCTAGGTACGTATAAATATGATATGGTTATTGTTGTATTATTGTATTGTACTGTTATCACCGGGTATGTTTTGAAATTTCAAGGATAAAATTTTTTAAGGAGGGAAGAGTTGTAAGACCCGTGACAGTTATAGTTGTAAGACCCGTGACAAAAAAAGTTGTAAGACCCGTGACCCCGAAATTTGGTTTGTACACTGGATAGCCGTTGACTATATGTCCATTGGCATCGAGAATGTTTTGACTTGATCATAATGTTGTTCTGTTATCAAGCCGCAAGTCGTATTTCAACCCGATGTCCGAGTTTAAGATATGGACTTAAAATTAAACAATCTAAGAAATGACAATTATGTCCATATTTTATCTGGCGGAGCCCCACCATCGAGTTTTCAAAATCCGTTCGGTCAGAGAGCCTAACCGTTGTAACCATAGTCGAGTTACGGAGTTAATGGCGAAAACGGCATGTCAATAGGATACTCGGAGTGTAAGTTATGCATAGATATGTACATGTATATTTTGAGAAAATATACTCAAATGACCTCGATGTTTTTAAACTCCTTGAAATACGTTAGTTCCAACTACTTAAATAACATTGTTATATTGCTACTATACGCTTAAACTTTTTAAAATCATCACAAAACTTCCCATAACTCTTTAAAACTAATTTCAAGTCCACACATATGAAAACCCTCTTACAGGATTTTATTTTTCAGCACTCTTTCTTGTTGACTGTGAAGTTAAGAAGAAGAAGAAGAAGAAGAAGAAAAGGAAATAGAAACTGAGATTGCAAGTCAATCCTTTGATAGTTCCAGGTGAGTGTATAGATTAGGAGCACGTATATGTGTACGTTGAGGTTTTCTTCAAAACCCTTTCACAGGATTTTCATTAAGGGTTAGAAGATTGCTGAAATTTCTGTTTTAAAGTTAAATAATTGCTGGATTTTCTGTTTTAGGGTTAGGGTTTCGCTGGATTTTCATTTAAGGTTAGAAGATCGCTGAAATTTCTATTTTAAAGTTAAATAATTGTTGGATTTTCTGTTTTAGGGTTAGGTTTTCGTTGGAATTTCATTTAGGGTTAGAAAATTGTCGAAATTTCTATTTTAAGGTTAAACAATTGCTGGATTGTTTGTTTTAGGGTTAGGTTTTCGCTAGCTTTGTATTTAGGGTTAATAGATTGCTGGATTTTCTTTCAAAACCCTATGGAAGATTAGCTTTGCTAATTTTCTTTCAAAACCCTATAGAAGACTAGCTTTGCTGATTTAAATTCGTTAGGTTATTGCTGGACTTTCTTAAGGTTATGGCTGATTAGATGAAAGTGGATTATGGCTGATTAGATGAAAGTGGATTTTCTACGTTAGTTGACTAGGTTATTAATGGCTAATTAGATGAAAGGCATACGTATTTCTAATAGGTTCTCTCTTTGTCCTTTACAAACGGGTTTTCTCTTTGTCCCTTACATCCGCCCGCTATCTGTTTGACAAATTGTTTCAAAGAAATGTCCTACATCTTTTTCATGTAGTTACTTCTTGAGAAAAAGCATGCTTGTAGCATGAAGTCTCATAGCAGAATAAATTCCGGATTGGAATTAGATTGGCTAAGTCATGTGCATATCATATGCATGACTCATAGTTGTTGTATCATTGTATGCTTGAGAGTGAATGATTCATATCATGATATGGTGATCATAGTGGGTTGTGGTGCGACACACGATGTGTCTATGATGAGTATGTAAACCGTCTAGATACATGATGTCTTACATGAGACCCTTATGAGGAAGTTAAATGTGGAACTTAAATGTATGAGGAGACCACATGAGGAAGGTCGTCCTATGTTTGCCTTGAAAACCATGACATATTGTGCTTGTATGTGGACTTATGCATATGGTAATTGTAAATGCAATGAAACATACCTTGTTATAATTTGAGTTGGACACCACACTGAAAATGTGTAGTTCAACAGGACATGATTAGAGGGTCCGTGGGTGAAAGTCCCTAAACCCCGATTGGTACCATTGGGAGCGACCAATGCTTAGACCGGGTGGAAGAACAGAGCGCTGGAATGCCGAAATACCAAAGTAGGCAGCGACTCCCACCGACGCGTGTCGATTGGTTGAGAGGTTTGACCTGACCTGCTTATGGGCAAGCAAAGATAGGTTGTGTGTGACGAGCTCGTAAATTGTCCACTATTGTTTTGCCAGGCGACTTATTACTTCTCGCTATTGAGCAGATAGTGAGGTTTAACATGAGTGGGTTAGACTAGTTCGGCCTGTGAATTATGTAGTCCCACCTCTGTAGTTGACCACGGTGGAAAAGTCTACACAAGTGGGTAGTAATCATATGCGAGTCCCACCTCTGTTTTAGACCCTGGTGATCCAATTGAGAAATGTGGAAAGTTGTGGAAACGTTGAAAGAGTAGGCATTGTATCTTTATTTTATTGTTATCGAGCCAGAAAGCATGTGCATTAGAGGAACATGACATGAAACATGCATTTTCACTGCACACACGCACTCACTGGGCTTAGTAGCTCAAGCTTTCCTTTTTATTTTTTTTATTAAAGGTGAAAGTAGGGAGCTGCAGGAGTAGAGGCTGACTCCAGTTGTCCTTTTTGTTTTATACATATCAGTGTATATATTTTTTTTGTAATACCCTAAACATGTATATCAGGTATGGTAAATATGACATGGTTTATGTTTTGTTTTTGCCTTGATGTGCTCTGTTGTACACAATAATATATGTTGAATATGATGAACTTTTATATGTTGAATATGATGAAATTTTGAGACATACATGCTTATTGTCTTTACTTTCAGAAATCCTCCTTGTCGAGCCCTGCTTATGGGACTTAGGATGTGATAGTTGGAAGTCCCAAAATCAGAGTTCTACAGAGGCTGTCAACCAAAATTTGGTGTCCCATAATCATGGATTACCAACACTAGATTTAGGGTCGTGACACCAGACTTCTGCCATCCGTACTCTGTAACCTCCCTCTAAACGAAGTGAAGTTTGACGGGTGATCGTTATTTTATGCGCTCTTTCCGTCGCCCAAATTTGAGCCCTGATCTTTCAAGGATGACTAAGATTCTCTTTTAATGACTAATATATTTCGAAATTCTAAAATAATATTTGTACACTCCTGATTGATAAGTTACCGGGCAGTTTCGACCTAAATCTTAAGATCTTCATGATGATCAGTTTACCATGATGTTTACATGGCCCGTTTGGCAGATCCAAACATGACGGATGGTCAGATGACTTGTTAAAAATAAGGGGACTTGATGGTTAGCACTCTAGCCATGTATGTTAGTGGATGTACAGTCAGTTTTGTTAATGGATGGTCATAAGGTGTGTTTCTAGAGTGATTAGGGGTGTGACATGTATACTGTTAGATTCGAGTGACTTGTTCATATATGTAATTTTCTCTGCTTGTAATTCTAATAGTGGGTTAAGCATATTCATGTGATGTGAACAAGATGAATGTGTTAGAATTTTGATTTGATAAGTGTACGGACAGATGTAGAGTCCAAGTAGCTGATTTACTACGATCTAAGGGCTGAAATTCGACCTGTATGGTTAATTTATGATAATTAGGCCTGGTATAAAATTTCACATGAAACAGATCATGTTAACTATGTGATCTAAAATTCAGGAGCCTATATTAATGGCATTTTCGTAATTATTGCGGATCTAAGAGTTTTGTGAAATCCAATGGTTCTACATGGTCCTATGCCCATTTCTAAACAATTCTTATAAAAGGAGTTACATCTAACTCATTATAGATAAAGAGTTTTTCACCAATTTAGTCAAGGGAAAGTACGTATATCATATCACATGATCAACAGTTAGATGACTTGATTTATGGATGAAAATCATTCTTAATTGGTCTGATTCATATTGGAGGATGGATGTAGGGTTAGATTGACTATATAGGTACCGTATATGTGTACATAGTAGGTTAAATTCATGGTAACACTTGAGGACTAAAACGTGCGGGGTGTTACAGAAGTCCAAGCACGAAGTCCATACTAATGTCCTGCCAAAGGATGAATGAGACTGGCAAAGGTATGTATAATTCTGTATTCTGTTTCTTTTGCCTTGCCAGTTGACAAGTACGATATTGCCCTATAATTTTGGCCATGTCTCACTTGAGGCTTGGCCAATAAAACCTATCCTCCACTAGGGCAATGGTCTTGTCTTGACCGAAATGACCTGCAACCCTCCTAAATGTAACTCCCAGATAAGAAAATTACGGAGGGAGGTGCGTGGTATGCACAAACGGTCACTCCTAAACAAATATCCGTCTAAAATCAAATACTCACTGCTAGCTCCTGACAAACTCTCTAATAATGACGCGTACACAACTCTGAAATCTGGACACTCAGAATACTCTTATTTAATGTTCTCAATGCCGGAACTTCAACACTCATCAGATGGAGCGCTTAGATTAGAGAATGGGTTGCTTCGTCATCTTTTTTGGTACTCGCTAATGGATCCCCAAAAGGTTTCTTCCAGGGATCAAGGGGCCTCCTTCAAGGAAATACCCTATCCGATCCTGTTTATCATTGTAGCTGAAACTTTGAGTAGAATGTTGTCTAAAGGTGTAGAGGTGAGACTAATTAAGGGATTCAAAATTGGGGAGAAGGGTCTTCAAGCTTCTCATTTGCAGTTTGCAGATGATACTTTGCTTCTGTGTGATCCAAAGGAAGAATACATTGGCAACTTGAAAATCATCCTTCATCTTTCAAAAAAAAAAAAAACCTTGAAAATCATCCTTGCTGGTACCAAGTTATCTCTGGCTAAATAATTAATTGGGCGAAATCGGAAGTTATGGTGGTGAGGCTAAATGATAGTGTTGTCTCCCTTATTGCAGGTATTCTTGGATGCAAAGCTGGATCTTTACCATTTAAAGCCTGGGGCTTCTGCTAATTGATCGATCTTCAAAGAAGCTGTGGGATCCTGTAATTAAGCGTATCTAGTGCAGGCTATCAGCTCAGAAGGCAAATATCTCTCCTTTGGTGGGAGAATCACCCTGATCAAAGTAGCCATGGAAAATACGCTCGTGTACTTATGTCACTACTCTAATGTCCAATAAGTGTAGTCAAGCATATAGAAAATATTCCAAGGGACTTTCTGTGGAAAGAAAGAGAAGAAAAGGGCAAGTATCACCTGGTTCAATGTAAAGAGGTTTGCAAGCCTAAAAGATTGGAGGGCCCAGACATCAGAAGCCTCAAAAATTAAACAATGCTCTCCTAGGAAAATGGCTTCGAAAGTGTCCACAGAGGGTAATAATCTGCGGAATCAACTCCTTGTGGAGAAGTATGGATGAGACAAATGGTTGGGACATTCCCGACAGGCCACATAATCATGTATCAGCTATGTGGAGGTCTATCCATCAGATGAAGCATGTACTTAGCGCTGGAATCAGGAATCAATTGGGCAGTGGGAACAGAGTTTCTTTCTGGTCTGACGTTTGGTGTTGGGACAGGCTTCTCTTGGCCCAGTTTTAGGCTTTATACGAATTGGCTGTGCTTCCATGGCAAGCTGCTTGTTAAGATCTAGTGGACATTTTGTGTTGAATATCCAGCTCAGAAGGCATCTCAGGGATGAAGAAATCATCACTACACTGATCTGCTAGCTTGGTTTGAAGAGATGTTCATTCCGAGATCAGGTTTGGAAAAAGCAATCTGGGTTCGCAATCATCGGATCTGGGAAGATTTATGGTGAAATGATTTTATGATGTGATGTGTGGTTGGGATCCAAATAATTCTTCTGTTTTGGCTATTGGGAAAGCTAAATGCTTGTATGTTGTTGTGGCTTTTTGCTGAGTTCAAGGCAAGGACAAGATCCTAACCATCGATCATCTCTGGCACCGTAACAGAATATTGATGAATGGTTGTTACTCACGCTTGAGGGCTGAAGAATCTGTTAAGCATATTCTATTACATTACCAATTTTCTTCCTCAGTTTAGAGTAAGGTATGTAGGCTTCTTGGGTTTCAGCACTAACTATCATGGGATTAAACTTATGAACCATACTATGAAACTTTCAGAAAGAATGATTGAGCCAAGACCTAGGCATGAGACAAAAGTAGCAGAAAATCGGTTTGGTTTCATGCTAGAGAGGGTGTAGCATTGAAGCTATTTTCTACCTAGACAATTGACAGAGAAATATAGGGAGAGGAGGAAGGATCTCCATATGGTCTTTATTGACTTAGAGAAAGTTTACGATAGGGTCCTTAGAGAGTTAATCCGGTGAGCGTTTGGGAAGAAAGGAGTTTCAAGAGGATAACATTGACATGATTAAGGATATGTATGAGGGAGTGTAACAAATGTGAAGACCACTAGTGGAGAGACAAGTCAGTTGCCAATTACTATAGGCTTACACTAGGAGTCGGCATTGAGCCCATACCTTTTCCCATTGGTTATGGGCGAATAAAGAGGCATTTGCAAGAAGAGATCCCATTGTATATGTTGTTTGCAGGCGAGATAGTTTTGATTAACAAGCCAAGGAGGGCATAAAACAAAGATTGATTTATGGAGGGGTGCTTTAGAATCCAAAGGATTTAAATTTAGCTTAGAACAAAGTATATGGAATATGGAATAGAATTTTAGTAACAAAAGGAGTGGAAACAAGGAATTTGTTAAGATTGATGACCAAGAAGTTTCCCAAAATGACTACTTTCAATATTTTGGGTCGATAACTCATGAGTGGAGAGGTTTGTGGCTGTTTTGTTTTGGGTTGCCTTGACTCTCTTTCTTCCTTTGTACACGCACGCACACACACAGAGATGCTTGCACATTACTTGTTGGACATCCTTGAGAGATGGTGTTTGTATGACATCTTGCCGGTCTAACATGAATGTAAGTTGTTTTGGGTGGCCATTCATAGTTTCAATGATGTGCCCCACCTAATAGTTGGATTAACCTTATTTTTGGAGCATCCTATTTTCACGGACACCATGGTGGGCCACACATGCCAAGTAGTTGGACGCCCACACACACACACACACAAAGCTCTTCAAAAAAAAAAAAACTCATGAGTGGAAAGATTGGAAAACAAAGCTCATTCACATAAATCAATGGCATTTTGGGTGAATTTATTGAAACAATTGGTACATGAATAGGTGGTAACGTTCTCTTTTACTATAAAGTTCTCATTTTCATATTTCTCTGTTTACAAGATTTTTTTTTGTAATTCTTATATAGAAAGGACCTAGAAGAACTTAGAATGTCATATCAGATTGAATGTAGCTGTCGGCCACCATTGCCGAGTCATTAAACCACCCTTAACTATTCTCAGTGGGCAGAATCACTATACCCTTATAATGTAGATATCGGCACTTACGTACTTGGATATTTGAGACAGGCTCCATATATCCCTAACACCACTGGTACCCAAGGCCTTACACCTTGTTCATTATGATCTAGAAGTTGACTGACCACCTTTCTTGTTAGAATTAGAAAAGGAGGTTGTGGGGTCTTTGTCCCCTTCCATTTCCTTTAAATGCATTTCTCATTTCTAATAAAGCACATCTCCCATGTCACTGATCAAATTGATATTCTTTCAATCCATGAGCAGAAAAGTACCATCAACAAGAAAAGAGAACATGGTCCAGGTGTGTATTTATATAAGGGGTTAAAATAACCAATACAAAGGGCATAATCCATAAATCTGGAGTACAAGTGATGAACAACTTGAAGAAAGATTTGTTTAGAGGAATATTATGTCTCAACCCATACTTTTGTCACACAGTAAAATGTCTTCCCAGATTCCCATATTCATCGACCAATGATATATTCTCGATCACTGCAGAAAAAAGGGAACTGGAAATGGTAGACACATAAATCAAGGACCAAAACAGAAAACTCCAGAGACCTAAAACATGAATAAGAATGCAGAAGTCTAATGATATAGATGATAATTTAAACTCACCTTCTTTATCCAGTGAACAATTGTCATCCCTATAAGAGGGCATTCCTCCAAAAGTTTAAAGTACGCAAGCATGTTGGCTTGAAAATCATCATCCTAGAAGAAATCTCTAACCAACTCTGGAGTTGCATCCTCGAAAATGGTTCTGCTGCAGTATATTGTGGGACCCACCTGAAAAATAAGAAGCATCCTGAGAACACTAAGCAGATTATCAATAAAAAAAAAAAAAAAAAAAACTTCAAAGAAACATATTCAGAGTTTGAATGAATATGATACTTGATAGATCCTTGAGAATGAAATGAAGAGGATGCTTCAATTGATATTCAGACATCGCAGTAATATAACTTCTGATGAGAATGAGTAAAAATTAGATAGAAGAACCCAGGAAAGATTATGATCTGGCTAGCATACCCGTTGGTTTTGCATTAAGTGCAGATCAAATTGTGAAGAAAACACTTTTAAGTTGAAAACAAACACACAGATCATGCTTCCAAAATGTATTTCAAACCTACGACAGAGATTAAGCCCCCTACGGGATACATGTGCCTCACTGTTTCATAGATAAGAAAGCAATTGCTCCTGTTCACTGACTCTTTTTTTCTTTTTTTTTTTTTTGGGGGGGCACAACGCAAAGAATTATTATGCTACATGTGTACGCTACGTAGCGTTTTCGCTACTGAAAACACTGGCGGATGCTGATGTCAATTCAAATTTATTGACTTTTGCCCTATAAAATACCCCCCGTGGCTTTCCGGACACGCCCTACAATACCCCCCCGTGCCCATAGCCCAGCTAGCAATACCATCTTCCACGCTCCTCCACCCTTCTTACCATTACCCCCTCCATGCCATTGCCTAAAAAACCCCTCGAGTGTCCTTGGCAACACCCATGACACTCCAAAAATCCTAAAGAAGTTTTCCCACACCTCCCTTGCAAATGGACAGTGCATGATGAGATATTTGGCCGTCTCCTTCCTGCACCAACATAATGCAAGCATTGATGATGTATAAAACCCCTCTTCTTCACAGTGTCAACCATTAGCACCCTGTTCCAGCCCACTAGCCAAGCGAAGGCAGCATGAAGGAGCACCGTAGGATCAAGGAAATGAGGTATGCACCTTGTCAGTATCATGAGAAGCACCGCTTAGCATTTTGTAGAGAGATTTCACCAAGAATTTACCTGACTTGTCCTCCCTCCAATGCAAGGTGTTGGCCTTTGCTGATAGGATCACCCATGATAATTGTTTCAATAGGGCCACGAGTTCCTCAAATTCGTCATCTTGTAGGTTTCTTCAACATGGGGGTGTCCAATCCCCCTTGGCCCCTTGGGATGAGAAGCACCAAGCTACTATGATGTCTGGACACTTTAAAATCCCCTTTGTCCACCTTAAAGCTACAAAGCAGATCTTCCACAACCCCCTTATCTAACATCCTACTCAGGGTTTCTATCAGGAGATAGCAGGTCCCCTTGCCTGAGTCCCCTAAATGACCTGAAGAACCCCTGGGATGATCCATTAACTAGGATTGAGAAGTTGACCGAGTTGACGCATTCTTGTATCCATTTTCTCCATTTCTCTCTACATCCTATCCAACTCAAAATATAATCCATAAATGACCAATCTACATGATCATACACTTTTTCCATATCTAACTTGCACACTATGCCGCTTTTTCCTTGTGTTGCAAGTTTATATGTTTGTGGGCCACCAAAGAGCTATCCAAAATTTGCCTTCCTTCCGTGAATGCACCTTGCACCATGGACATGTTATGCCTAAGAATAGCCGGAAACCTGGATGCTAGGACCTTAACAAGTATTTTGTGAGGAGCACATATCAAGCTTATCGACCAATAATCTTTTAGACAATATACCCCTTCTTCAGGATCAACACTATGAAGGATGCTCCTAACTCTACTAAGAGCATACTATTTTTACAAAATTCTCGAATGAAGCCCATCACATCTTTCACCAAATCCCAATATATATGGAAAAAAAATGCAAAGGGAAAACCGGCCCCCCTTTTTTAAACGATGATACCTTTATTGAATGCATGCCAAAGCCAAAAAAAAAAAAAAGAAATAAAAACAAAAAGGAAAAAAACAAATACAAAAACCGTTTACAACTAAACCATATTTAAGGAAAAGGACAACATCTTTGGAAGGTATTCTAGCACACTCCATAACATTCAGTTTCACCATGTTGAAGACCTCCAATATTTGACACTTCCAATTCCTGAAACACCAATTGTTCCTCTAACCAAATGAACCCAATCCAAGCTAATAGGCAAAGACGCCAAACTCTCTTCCCACTTTTCCTAGTGCCCCTGCCATGCCAAGTAAAGAAAAACTGCTCAATAGCACCCGAGGAAACCCGCTATTTTCAAACAAATTGAGGAAGCACTACCACAATTTTTGGCAAAAGGAAATGAATATAAAGATGGTCAATAGATCCCTCATCCTTATAGCACATCAAGCACACATTTGGAATGACCATTTTTCACTTGCTCAATTTATCCATAGTAAGAACCTTGTTCCTATCCACTAGCCAAGCAAACGCTGCCACCCTTGTAGGAGCACCAACAATCCACATGTGAGCTGTATGGCACACACCATGCATTGAAGATTCCCCACTGAGCATAATGATTTTACCAAAAATTTGCCCAACTTTTCTTTTAACATACCAACGAATCTTATTCTAGACTTAATGGATGCACCTTGCTCAGCATATCTAATAGCCTAATCAATTCTTTCACCTCTTCATCATTCAAATTTCTTTTGCAAGGAGGAACCCAAATAGTTTCCTCCCCATGTGAAGAGAAACATTGGGCAACTGATATATTTGCCTCTACGAAGATTCCTTCTAGTCAGGGGAATACATGACTCAACTTTTGATAATAGAACCAGACATCCTCCCAAAACCAACCTGATATTCCTTTCATCTCCCAAAGAGAAACCCACTCCTTCCCAAAGCTTGCTTTTTAGCAAGGCCACAAATTTCCAAAGTGAAGAAGCCCTATACATTGATGAAGATTTTGTCCATCTACCCCCTTCCTCTACCACATACTTCCTACTCATCACTTCTCTCCAAAGACTATCCTCTTCCACTCCACACTTCAAAATCCACTTTCTTAACAGAGTCGAAATCATTAACTCTAAACTTCTTAAACCGGCACCACCTTGACCCTTAGCCAATTTACTTATGCATAGGGGGAGGCAGAGGTATACTGAAGGAAAATAGCCCGCCTTACATCCGAATAGCCTCACAAAATCACCAACTACCTCCTTTAAAAGACCCACCCCCCATTACTCAATCTTGCTTAAGTTGACCTTTAGCCCCGAAACTACCTCAAAACATGTTATTATCTTTCCCAGATTGTCCACTTTCGATTCATCTGCCTCACATAGAAGCAATGTGTCATCCGTATACTGGAAATGTGAGATTTGAAACTCTGAATTATCAAGCTGAAATCCCTCCACCAAACCCACCTCTATTCCTCTATTTACCATCCTACCTAGGGCCTCCATCACCGCTACAAACAGATATGGAGATAATGGATCCCCTGGCCTCAATCCTCTAAAAGCTGAAAAATACCCCTTTGGTGAACCGTTAACTAAAACTGAATATTTTGCCGAACTGATGCAAACTCAAATCTACGCCCGCCATTTTTCCATGCACCCCAACCACCCCAACATATAGTTGAGAAAATCGCAATTCAAGTGATCGTAGGCCTTTTCAATATCAAAGTTTACATATAACGCCCCTCTTTGCTTTCCTATTGTAAGAATCAATACATTTGTGAGCTATTAATGCATTATCCACAATCTACCTTCCTTCCACAAAAGCCCCTTGAGATGATGATATCACTTTGCTTAGAACCACTTGAAATCTAGATGCCAAAATTTTTGCCAAGATCTTATACGGACCCCTCAATAAACTGATTGGCCTAAAATCTCGCAAACTTTC
Source organism: Magnolia sinica (assembly GCF_029962835.1). NCBI lineage: Eukaryota > Viridiplantae > Streptophyta > Magnoliopsida > Magnoliales > Magnoliaceae > Magnolia > Magnolia sinica. Next base: position 86,413,130 of record NC_080578.1, on the reverse strand, counting down.
CGCATCTTTCTTAGGGATTAGAACAACAAATGCTGCACCTAGTTCTAATGCAAGACAACCCTTACCGAAAAATTCATTCATAAACTTTACTGCATCTAATTTAACTATCTCGCAAAAAAATTAATAGAAGATAATCAGGAATCCATCCGGACCGGGAGTTCTATCACTTCCAAATTCTGAAACTTTCATCTTAATTTCCTCCTCTGAAATTTTTTTCTCTAACAAGGCCGTTGCACAATTTGACAATGAAGCAAAAGGAAGATTATCTAGTCTAGGCCTCTCCCATTCTTCCCTTCTCTAGTCTTTCTTGTGTAACCTATTGTCCAGCTCCCTCAGCCCCTTCTTCCCTTGCTTCCACTTCTATCTCACAATCTGATACTACTTTCATTCCTTTCTCCACCTGTTGCAACCCTGTAGCTGCTAACCGAACATCTCCTCTCGAAGATTCCTACGCTCAATTTCCATTTTCAAATTCCTGTTTTTTCACCACAACATTCTTTTCTTTCCTTTGTCCCTCCCTTATCCCTGGATTGCTAACTTAACCTCAACCTCCTCTATAAATTCTCTTTCTAGTGAAGCAGCCTCCTCTGACCTTAGTCTAGTAAATCCTGGTTCTATGAGCAATGTTCAAAATATTGGTATCACATCCTTAGTATACAGATATGTATCGGTTATCACATGGGATATATTGTTTGTATCGGATAATTTATCGCACTTTTTTGGGAAACATGGGGAAATTTGCGAAAATTGTTGAATTATTCAATGAAACTTCAGGGATTGTTAAAATAAAAAATAAAAAATAAAAAAGACCTTAATACATACTTTTAAATCATAACATCTCAAAAAAGAAGTGCACACAATAGGTTTCCTTTGTGTAGGGTCCTAAGCTATGTTGTCTGACTAAACTAATCAACTATATTCAAATTGAATGCAAAACATTTAGAGTGTATGTGAAGATCATTTCATCAAACACTCCTAAAGACTACAAAATTAGACTCAATTGACAACCAGTTGGAGGAAATTTTCATATATATATATATATATTATTTTCTAAAAATTAACAAGGACATAACAAATCAATAGATCAACCCTCATACATGCTTGATTTCATGTTTGGAGTGCAACAATCCAAGCAATTTGGGAAAATTTGGGGAACTTTTAAATTTTCCTCAATTTTTCTCGAATCGGACCACCTACATCAAATTTCAAACTTAGAGTTCATGTGATGATCATTTCATCAAATACTCCTAAATACTTCGAAATTAGTCTCAATTGATAGCTGGTTGAAGGAAAGTTTTGGAAAAAAAAAAACATAGAGAACACGAAGAACCAATGGATATTGAAATCAAAACTCCAAGTCCGTGATTTTTCATACAAAACATGAAGAACCAATGGGTTTATAACCATTTGACACCGACTTAACATAATTTCAACAAAAAAAAGGGATCGAAAATCGAAAATGCTCACTAGATCAAACATGGGGGATATATCGGCACTACCTGTGCATTTCGTATAGCATAGGTGGGATACAAGATATATTGTGGGATATATTGGCCGCTATCGTCGATATTTAAAACATTGCTTGTGAGTAAGTCCCTATAGAATCCCATAATGGCTTCGCAAACCTCGGTTTTGTCCTCCCCCCATCCACCACCACACTCTATATTCTATCAACTCTGGCTCTTGCACTAGCTAACCAGTGGAAGAATTTAGTGTTGCTATTCCCCTCCTTAAGCCAGGTTGCTCTCGAGATTGTGTATGGAACCACATGCTGATATGTTTTTACATTCTATAACAACTCTATAACTGTGCGCAGTTTTAACATTATGAAAGTAGGATGTGGCACACGCGATGCGCATTGGAGAAGAAGAAAACAATATTCAAGAGTTTTCTATGATGACTGGGTCAGGTCATGGCCATGGTGGGGTCCACCCTGTGCGATGATTGGATGTCTTGCTAACAAGAGCTTATTACCCTAATTATAGAAGATCCAAGAACACTTCTCCAAAATGAGGAGTTATTTGATACTTTGGCGGACTATGACTGTCCAATACTCCAATTGCATGCAGGTGACCGCCGAACACAGGGCATTTGTGTGCCTGAATCAGAACCATTCAAAGAGTGGTTCCCATCATAGATGGCTCATGGTAAAGAAATTATAATGAACAAATTATCCTAACTTTGAAACAGTGGCCATCAAATTGGATGTTTAAAAAAAAAAGTGCCCAAATTCACTGACTGTAATAAAGAAAAATGCAAGTCCAGACAAAACACATGTACCTCAGGTTCATGACGCCAAGCTTCGTATAACATGTTAGGGGTGGAGCGTTCCATCAAATTTTGCCATGTCGATTCTCCAACTTTACCATCTAGGAGACGCAGTAGATGCTCCAAGTCTTTCTGTGTGACCATATCTTGCTCGCTAGCTGTAGCTTCACTAGTTGTGCTGCAGAAAATATGCAGATAGCAGAAACTTATTCCTCTGCCACATAGCTGCTAAAACTTAACAAACTGGAACCAAGAAAGTGTAATATGATTCCAATCAGAGGTTTATCGATGTCTCCAGGAATTCGGATCAATGAGAAAAGACTTATCAAAGAGTATTAAAGATCCAAATGTTTTCAAATATCACATGAAGGTGGCATAACCGTTTATGCACTAGTTGAATTCAAAAAGGCTTTTGAGTAATAAAGATTATCCAACTATGAGATAGCATATTTTTCTTTGATGTTCAGGAGAATACAAGCTTGTCTAAACATCTCTGATGTAGAAATGGTCCACTAAACAATTTCATTACTCAAAATCTACAATCAAGCCACAATTACAAAGAGTTATTTTCATAATGAGAAAGGTGAAGAAGCTATTTTCAGAACATGTTAAATGACAACCACTCTGAGAGCATGGGGATAGAAGGAACCATAAACTCAAACAACCTTGGATGCCATAGGTACTTTCATAGGATTGGGATATCTAGAGTGAAAGAAGCTTGAGAAAGAACAAAGTAGGAAAGGCCCCTGAACCAGATGGTAGACCAGTAGATGTTTGGTAGTTTATGGAGGACACCAGATTATCTTGGTTGACAAAGTTGTTCAACAAGACAGTAAGATCCAAGAAAATGCCAAACAAACGAACTCGGATCGGCTCGTTTCTTGAGCTTCACTGGCCAGCTCAGCTTGATTCAATCAACAGCTCAGACATGTTAGAGACAAGTTCGAGCCTGTGTGACATTTTCTCAAACACATAGAGTGCATCTACAATTTCAAACAGAATGTAAAACAATGACAACACTTTACAGGGATTCATCAAACACTCAGTGAGCAACATCAAATTCAAGATATGAGGGCAGTCTTATAATGTAAAGTTTTTTTTTTTTTTTTTTTGTAATGATTTGTTTCGAATCCATTCCTTGCTCGCCACCAGCCGATCCTGCAGAGAATGTATGCACCTGAAACAAGACTTCATTGAGTCATTTCATCAAACACTTTGCAAGCAGCATCAATATCAAAATAACCGAGTCATCAAGCCGAATCGATCCGAGTCGATTCAAGTTGAGGTTCGATTTGAGTCGAGTCGAGCTCGGGCAAGCTCAAACTCAACTTGAAATTTTTTCGAGCTCTAAAAACCAACTCGACTCAGTCCGAATCCAATTTCGAGCTTTTCCAAGTCGATTCGAGCGAGATGATTGAGCTAACTCAATTCGTATACAGCTCTATCCATGAGAGATGTATTCATAAAAAATAAAATAAAAATAAAAACATCATTCAATCCACACCAATTATTTGAAGAGGTTTTTTTCTTTTCAACAAGGAGATAAATTTCTAGGTGAATATTACAAGAAACTCAAAGGAACATGGGAGGAGTTGGATGTGTATCAACCTCTTACAAGTAAGGTATTCCCTAACAGTAATAGTGGTCAGAACAAATACTATTGTTGCAATTATGGTATGGGCCGTTATAGCTTGAGAGAGAGAGAGAGAGAGAGAGAGAGAGAGAGTCGATGTTGAATCGATGTTCACCAAATCACCTCTCCTTCGCCCTAGGGCACAAATTTATGAAGCATTCCTAGGTATTCTTGACCTTTTTCATCCTCTGTGAGCAAGCCCACTAACATAATTGCAGTGGATGCATCCACAAAAAAATGCCTTTTAGCCATTTCCCTAAGAAGTTGCATTGCCTCGAGGGTCTCATTCTTTTGTAGAAAGCCCCTAATTAAAGCATTGAAGGTGACATTGTCTGGTTGGAAACCCTTCTCTTCCATTTGCAAGAACAATCCATTAGCTTCCTCCAAAAGCCCTTTTTCACAGAGCCCATTGATTAACGTGTTATATGTCCTAACATTATTCCCCAAGCCCTTGGTGGAGGCCCAATTGAAAGGCTCCTTCGCATATTTAAGTTCCCTAGCTTCGCTAATCCCACTGATAAGGACACCAATAACTTTATTATTTGGTTGAATTCCTCTAATTTGCATCTCATTAAGTAGTTTCATTGCCTCGACAGGACGCTCGCTTTTACATAGCCCATCCATCAAAATGGTGATTGCGAAGACATTATGACATTGTCCATGAGCTTGCATCTCATTGAAGAGCTCTTGTGTAGCCACAATTCTCCTTACCCAGTACAACCCACATATAAGAGTGTTATAAGTAACAATATTGGGCTTCAATCCCTTGCAAGGCATTTCTCGGAAAAGCCGCATAGCCTTATCTACCATCTGCTTCTTGCAATAGCCGTTGATTAACATGGCATAAGTCACAACACTAGGCTTATGCCCTTTACACACCATGTAATCAAATATCTTTAAGGCAGCATCCATTTGTCCAATAAAACAGTAGTCATTCATCAATGCATTGTATGTTATTACATTAGGCTCATCACCTCTCTGGGTCATCCATTCTAGTAATCCATGGGCTTCTTTAATCATTCCTTCTTTGCAAAGAGCATTCACCAGTATGCTGAAGGTTGTCACATTCGGGGGGATTCCTCTAACCAACATTTCCTCGAACAGACTCATTACTTCTTTACACTGCCCTAAATTGCATAGTCCATGAATTAAAGAACTGTAAGTGAAAACATCCAGCCGAATCCCTTTACCAACCATTTCTGAGAAGAGGTTAAGGGCCTCTTTTGTGAGCCCATCTTTGCATAGACTGTCGATGATTGAGTTATAAACCGTAAGGTTAGGCCTACATTTACCCACACCCTTCTCCATTTCCCGAAGCAACCCAAGAGCCATTCCAATGTTCCCCGACTTGCAAAGACTGTCGATTAGTATCCTGAATGACACCACATTATAAGGATATCCCATTTCTACCGACTTCAGAAAGAAACTACTCGCTTCCCCAATCCGCCCTTCAATATAAAACCCCTTAATAAAAGTGGCCAGAGTCGTGGCATCCATCTCATGGCCACTTTTTAGGATGTCGCCGAGAATAGTGAAACCGAAACGGATGCCATTCAAGTGGCAGAAACAATTGAGAAGAATGTTCCAAGTATAGATATTAGATAGGATCCCTAACTGATTCATGTCTCGATGCATAGAAATTACAGTCGAATAGTATCTCATTCTGGCAATCGTAGCTAACAAGTGACTAAAGGTCTGGATCAAAGGCAGTGGCTGCGTACGGACCATACGATTGAAGAGGCCGACTGGATCTTCTAACCTCATAAAAGCACCGGCTCGGATCGAATTGGATAGATCATTCACCAAATGTTTGAATTGGGTTGGAGTGGGGATCTTGTTCTCTATGATTTTAGAATCAGGAGCAGAAATAGTACTTTCAATAAAAAATGGAGGGGAGAGAGTTTTACCTTTTTGAGCAGAGGCAGCTCTTCTCGGCGCCATTTTGCAAAATCCAAGATTTTGTCGGGGGTGCCAAACGACCCCTGGGAGACGAGGGGATGGATGGGAAACAGATTGGCTACTCCCCTGCCACCAGCCTGATGGCTGATGATCAGTGCTCTATGGGCCCCACCATGATGTATGTGTTTCATCCATTCTGTTAATCCATTTTTAAAGATCATTTTAGGGTTTGATATGAAATTGAGAGGGATATACATCTCAGGTGGACCACACCATAGTAAAATAATAGTGATTGGATATCCACCATTAAAATCCTCCTAAGGCCCACTATACTGTTTATTTGACATCCAATCTGTTTATTAAGTCATTCAGGCCCAGATGAAGGGAAAAAACAAATATCAGCTTGATCCAAAACTTTTATGGCCCCCAAAAGGTTTTTAATGGTTGACGCTCATTCAACACTGTTTCTTGTAATGTGGTCCACTTGAGATTAGGATGTAGCTCATTTTCGGTATCATACCATAAAATGATTTGGAAAAATAGATGAACGGCATAAATGAAATTTTATATTGTTGTCCATTAGGGCCCACCTCGTGTATGAATTGTATATCCACGCCGTCTATATGTTTTGTAAGTATATTGTAGGACATGAAGAAGATAAAAATTTCAGGTGGACCTCACCACATGAAACAATAGTTATTGACTATTAAAAACCTTTTGTGGGCCACAAAAGTTTTGGATCAAGTTGATATTTGTTTTTTCCTTTTATCTGTCTTTATATTCTTATAAATACGTTGGATGGTCATTAAAAATTATGTGGAAGGTTATTCAATAAAATAAAATTTTTTGTGTGTTCTAATCAGCACAACAAGACCCTGTTGCACGGTCCAGCACAATGGGTTTAACCCACTGTTGCCTCTTCTTCCTTCTTTTTTTATCCAAGTACTTGCCAGGGGTACTTAGAGAGGAGCTCTAATCTCTCTTTTGTCCCTCCAAATAAGGAAGTAATGGGGTATTTATAGGCATTTACATGCATGAGCCCTTGATTTTTGTGCCATGGGACTCACATTGCACAATACCCTCTCTGGTGGGCAACAACTTTTCCTCTTTCATAGTATTGTGCGTACCGGCGCAACCACTCTTCATTGCGTGGTCATGCGCAACACCTGCTATCTCAAATTTTATCTTCTTCTTTGTCTGATTCTTCTCATCATTTCTTCATTTTTTATACTCTAACAGATGCCCCCTTTGATCCTTCCTTTGTTTAATCCCCACAGAACAAAGGTAAGGATCAACCTTTTCTTCAATAATCAAACCAGTTCTGAGAATGATTACTCTTGTTGCACAGACTGCGCAACAGCCGTTTGTTTCATTTTTAGTGCATGCACTAAAATAAGATGATGTAGATATACAATGTATATATGGAAGTGTGCCTAGGATCAGGTAACACCAGATCCATAGCTCAAGTGGTAGACTGAGTGAAAGATTCCTCGTTTCAACAATGAGGTCTTGGCATCGATTCCCTAGTGGGGGTGGCTAATAGTGAAGTGTGATCTTACAGTGGGTGTGCTAACAAGCTAAAAAAAAAAAAGGTAACACCAACACCACTGGCAGGAAGTTACTTAGCTGTAGGAAGTATTGTAGCCAGAGGAAGGGAATTGCACCTAATTTATGTAGCTTATCAAGGTTGTCCATCAGTATTACTATTTATTATAAGAATATGAGCCCAAAATTGAAGCATATTCAAAACTCAAGTGGACCACACCAAAGGAAACAATGTGAATTGAAAACCTACCATTGAAATCTTCTCGGGAGCCACAAAAGTTGTGGATCAAGCTGATATTTGTGTTTTTCCTTCATCTATGTGTATGTGTCCTTATGAATAGGGTTGGCAAAAACAAATGGTTAGCCATGAGATCAATGGTGCTTGCTAGAGTTATCCGGGTCACTCTATTATTCCCACTGTTTCCTGTGGTGTGGTCCACTTAAGCATGGGGTATACTTCAATTTTGGGCTCATTCCCTGAAATTAGCTAAAAAAATGGATGTAAGGTGTGGATAAGCCAAATATATTCAAGGTAGGCCCAAAGAGAGTTTATCATTTATCGTACAGAGTTACTCAGTTCACTATCCGCTTGGGTGGTTAGAAGCTATGTGGGCCACAGAGGTACTCGTGATAAATCCACCCCATCCATTTTTGGAGATCACAGTATTAAAGAAGTCCAAAAAATTAAGGTAAATTCAAGGCTACAATAGGCCACACCACACGACTCCTTGTTGAAAACTTTGTGGGGCTGTATAAGTTCTTTTTCACGATTATAAAACACATGCATCCATGGTGGGCCCATGAAGTTTACTCTGTACGATATATCCTACTGCATTATTGAGTACGCAATCCACTTCCCATCTGGTCGGACACCAGGCAACACCAGCCCTAGTTGTCAGTGTGTTGGGTACAGTGGGACCTAATGTGTGATGCTTGTGTTTTATATCTAAGCCGTTCATCCGTTTTATCCCCTTATTTTTGGGCATGAACTCAAAAAGGAAGCAAATTCGAAGCTCAAGTGGACCACACAATGGGAAACAATAGTGATCAAATGCCCACCATTAAAAATAAAAACTTCAAAAATGTTGATATTTGTATGTTCTTCGCAAGGGTATGAACGATTGTAGACACCACACCTAAAATGAGGACAAGCCAGTCTTTGAGCTTCAGCTTTACTTTAATAAATTATCTCTTACTGACTTAGAAATCATTGAAAATCCAAACAGGTCAAACTATGAGCAGCGATTTATCAATGGACTCGATCGGCTAGCGTCAAATCCAGCAGCAATTCGGTCATGGCTGTGCATCTGAATTCTAAAACCCCGGAAACTCTCTATACATCGTAACTGATATGTGAAAAAGGATAAAAAGAACTTACTCTACCCAATGATCACTCTCTGTACTACTTAGTCTTTCTGAATAATGTTGTGTTGAGGTGTGAGAGGTCATGTATTCAAAATTGATGAAAGTACGGTCATCCTTGTACATAAAGTGACCATGGTATTATTGAGAGCAAATTTTGACCGATCAAGATAATTTATGGTTCATTAAAAATGAAGTCAAATGATCTACCTAACGAACTTAAGTTTCCTCCGATCCAAGTTATGAGGAGGAAGAACCAACCCATTCACCGAAACCACGCCTTGCCGAGCAGCTAAAGCCATAAAATTTCTTACTGGACTTTTGACTAGTCAAACGGGATCCGATTAAAGTGATTTCAATTGCATTGAAAAGATTATCAAGTGACATTTCCAATGAGCCTAAGATTATTGAAAACAGACTATCGGTCAAATTATAAACAAGCGATTTCATATACAAAACGGTCGAAAACGGTCATACTTTTGATACGTCAAACGAGATCCGACCGAAGTTATTTTAGTCTTGTCAATAAGCTTATCTGATTATCTTTCTAACGAAACTAAGATTACGAAAAATGGATAGACAGCAAATAAGAAACAAGTATTGAAGCAATTTGTAGAAAAAAATAAAAACTAATCATTACGTTTCTTAATATATATATGTCATCATTACTTTTTAACTTTTGTGTGTGTGTGTGTGTGTGTATAATATTATGGTTTGAACTATGGGCGCCCACAACGTAACCCGATGAGTTGTGGCCGTTGGCAGCATAATGCGGCTGCCAACTCTTATATAAGGAACCCGAAGGACGAAGGAAGGGAAATAGGAAGAGGAACGAGGAAAGTGAGACAGAGAAGGAGAGAGAGAGAGAGAGAGAGAGAGAGAGAGAGAGAGAGAGAGTAAAAATAGAGAGGAAAATACAGAGAGGGTCCAAGAGTTAGAGTTTATCCAAAGGTGTTGCTCGAGGTATCTTGAAGATTTCCAACATGCTAACATGTTGTCCGACATATGAGGCAAAAACGGTCATTAAAGAAGTCATTGAAGTCGAGAGTTTCCCTTTAAAATCTGTAAAATCTGCAAAAAAAAAAAAAAAACTGCAAAATCTTGTAAAGTAGAGACCGCACATTGTGCGGGCAGAAAAAATACTTAATTCCTTCATTTTTTGTAGACCTGGGCAACGAGTCGAGTCGGACCGAGTTAGGGCTGGCTCGACTCGTTCCGGTTTTGAAATAGGCCTGACCCGAACTCGATACCGAGTCCAGTCTGGCCTGGACTGATCCGGACCAAGTCCAATCTGGTTAGAAGTACCAAGTCAGGTCGAGTTGGCACCAAGTCGGATTGAGAGGTGAGGCAGGGAGAGACCAAGAGAGTGGAGAGGAGAGAGGGGATGAGGAAGAGGAGGAGGGTGATGGTGGTGGGTGGTTGTCAGGCTTGGAAGATGAGGAAGATGAGGAAGTGAGAGAAAGAGAGGTCGAGCTTGGAAGATGAGGAGGATGAGGGAGGGAGATAGAGAGTTTGGGATCGGGTCGAGTTAGGGTGCAGCGGGTAGGGTTAGGGAGACGGGTTTCAAATCGAGTCGGTTCTAACCAAATCAAGTTTCGGGTCGAGTTACTAGGTAACTCGAACTCGACTTGGTTTGAGTTTGGATTGGGCGAAGCCTACTCGGTTCAGACAGACTCACCCATTCGATTCTAGTCGAGTCGGATCTAAACGAGTACGACGAGTCGAGTTAGCCGAATCGAGTCGTCCCATGCCCACCTCTACTTTTTCATCATTGAGGCCCTTACTCATAATTTTCGATCGCAAACCAATCGTGAGAGTCACTTTTTTTTTTAAACACACACACACACACCCCACACACTCACACTAGTGGAATTTCACCACCTATGGATACTTGAACTCTTGACCGGGTGTTGAAACTCCCGAGAGTACTCTACCACCTGAGCAAGAGTAAGGATCCAATCGTGAGAGTCACTTGAATTAATGAATCGTGTAATTCCTCGATCCCTAAGCAATTCTACGGTTTCTAGCCAGCCATAGATGTTAAGCTGCATTTGGATAGTGGCGACTCCAAATCAAATACATTTTTACACCCGAGTCAATAACATAATCTTGGTATACGAATAAATCAATACCAAAGCTAAGGAAGTGAGGCCACCGCCTTGTGGGCATGGGAAGAGGCTTTCACATTAACCTTATCAAGAAGTTGGATAAAAGACAAACGGGGCTTTAGAAAGTTTAAGGGTATGTTTCATTTTGAGTTCAGGCCCTGAAATGAACCGGAAAAATGGAGGGACCATCTGGATATAAACCACATACATCATGTTGGGCCCCACAGCTTGCAACACATCAACATACTAGCCGCATTCATCGCGTTGGTAGATATGGACACCGATTGTGGGGGAGTGGAATTTGGTAGTGACCCTTAACAGTACTAAGGTCAGTAGTAGTCGGTGTTATGTGGGCCCCGCCATGATGCATGTATTTTATCCATGGCGTCCATTCATTTTGCCGGCTCATGCCCAAAAATCTCAGGTGGACCACACTGCAGAAACAGTGGTGCTTGACACCCACCATAATAAATAAATAAATAAAACTTCACATGTTCATGGGACAGGACTGGATGAGGGGAAAACATAAATATCAGCTTGATTGAAAACTTTTACGCCCCATGAAGTTTTTAATGGGGGGCATTCAACTGCCATTGTTTCCTGTGGTGTGGTCCACCAGAGATTCGGATCTACCTTATTTTTTAACTCATGTCCTAAAATGAGATGGCAAAATGGCTAATTTTTTAACTCATGTCATGGCAAAATGGATGGACATCATGGATAAAACACATATATCATGGTGGGGCCAACAGAGCTTTGCCAGTACCTGGGTCAGTCCACGAGGGGTCACTATCCAATCATCCAAGTCCATGTTAAAGAGGTTGCAAGTTTGAATCTAGCATTAGTAATCTTTTTTTACTTTTAATTAAAAATACTTCTGACTAGATGATTGACACAGACTGAGTCAGGGTGAGTCGAGTTGACAGAATTAGTGGGAAAACTCAACAAGTTTCCATGTAACTGGGCCGAGTCACCGGCAAATTCCAGTTTCCTGCAGAAATCTCCCAAGTTTCAAGTCAAGTCAACAAGTGTTAGTTTCCTGCAGAAATCTCACAAGTTTCAAGTCGAGTCAACAAGTTTTAGAACTATGGTCGGAAGTTATTCAGACAAATACATTGGAGAGGTTCTACTTTTGAGTTTTTCATTACTAATCTTGACAGGTTGAGAGAGTTATCATCTTGTTTCGTTCAACAAAAAAAAAAACCATCGACCACCTGAATTCTTTCATGTTCTTCAGTACATCTGAGAATTCTGAACTATTTCTTGATTGAGGTAGTCAGAGAAACTGGATGTTACATGCATGCAGCCTTCTTGGAAATTTTCTACTAGGCAGCATGAATTCTGTCAAACGCACGCAAATGCACGCTTGCACTTGAATCAGAAACATCTCTGGTTTGAACATAATAACTTCTGTATTGATTTAAATTTCTCTGTATAAAATCAGCAAACGAGCAACAGTCAAGGAATGTAGGAATAATGAAAGGAATAGAAAGCTTGTTTTGATGTGAGCTGAACTGAGTAACAAAGCTGTATATATTCATCATAAACAGTTCGTGATTGGACTCAAACAGGTCCTTAAGTAGTCAGGATCTCTTCCAGATCAATCTACTCCAATCACCATGGAAGTGGGACATGCAGAGTTTTCCTATAAAAATCAGACAGGCAAAGCAAACAGATGTGAGATAGAGTTGTTTTGAATCGTCCACTACTACCTATGACTTATTATTAGGAGTTGGTTGGTCACTAGAAGCCACAGTAGTTGAGTTTAATAGTAAAATGATCATAACGGTGGGAATGAGCATTTCCGTCCCCATTTTTTTTTTAAACACACGCACACATACCCCACACACTCACGCTAGGGGGAATTTCACCACCTATGGGTACTCGAACCCTTGACCGGGAGTTGGAAACTCCTGACAGTCTACCACCCGAGCAAGAGCACCTAATTCCACATGCTGCTAGCCCTGGATATAAACCTATACGAAGGAGATTGGAAAAGCTTCTCACATGAAGTTTGCAAATTGACAATGCATAAACAAGTGACCTGCTTTTGATTAGTCGAAAGTTAGACAAAATGCCCATATCTAAGACATCGCCATAACAACATCAGAAGGCCATGGATGCACCGAAAATTGGAGAAAAATCAAGTTGCCACTGGCCTGCACCTAGTCTCCATCAATGAATCCACTGCAAAATAAACTATCCCGAGCAGACGGCAACAATTAGCCACTAATGCATAGATTGACCATTAACATTGGACATCATCTGCACTCCGCTAATATAAAAAAAAAAAAAGAGAGAAGAAAAGAAAGAAAGAAACCGGCTCCAGCTGCATTAATTCGAAAACCAAATGATACTGCAAGGCATGAATCACCAAAACAGTGTCTGACATCTGAGCAGCCCATACAAATAACGCATGGGGCAATTCGATTTGATGATAACAACCAAACTCTATAAATTAATCAAAATTAGAACAGATCCTTGGGGATGTTACTGGCCTGAAATTCTGCACCACAACTTAAAACCATGGAATTTGATAGGATACTGCCCAGCAAAACCCCACCGCTCATGGCAAGCATAGCACCACCAAATTCACTCCCATGAGCTGAAGGATTGAAGGATAGAAGCCCACAGCAAACAGCAAACCAACTAGGCATATGAAGCATAGAAGTGCAAATTCTTGAAAAGGGCAATTAAAGCTCTTTAATTGTCAAAACAAGAAGCTGCAAATCAAATATGGAGCCTTAAACCAAAAGCCACATTCTATCCTCATCAAAACCAAAACTCATGACTAACACAATTTCAGAACTTAACGCCCTCTCCCATGGCTACATGGATAATGTTCAGCTATTCCACTCAATCAAGGGCCTGACTTTCATCATGAATCTGAAAAATAATAGCAGTAGAGATAAACAATAAATGATAAATTCCAGCCACTATATACAATACAACAGTTGATCACTACCACATTTGGAAACGAGGAGAGAGAGAGAGCAGGGGGTGGGGTGGAGAAGGCCCACATCATCCCCCTCCTTGTTGCCCAACATGCACATCCCAATGCTACGTTCTTCATCATAGTCCAACATTATCATCATAACCATATTCACCACTACCATCATCATAATCAAAATCATGGACATCACATTCAATAGAAAAAGGTATTAAAAAACATTAAAAGGGGAGATAAATTCTAGCTCAACAAAGAGAGAATCACCAAAACAAAGATGGAGAGGGAAAGATTGGAGTGGCCGATTACTACCACTAGATTGTAACTTCGAACCAAACATGAAAATCAATTGTTCGTCACATTGAAGGATATTAAACATGCATAAACTAATTAAAACAAACAAAAATTATTGCAAACAGAAGAAGAAGAAACCCGCATGCATCAATTATGTTAACGTTGATGAATGTGAGCGTACAATCGTATAGCCCACCTAGATGATAGTAATAAGTACCGTAAAGTTGTACAACCGACCTAGTCTCTTTATTTATCATGCAGCCTCTAGTCATATTTGGTACACTTACAATGTACATGTTAAATTGCAATAGGTGGGTGGTATTTATTTCTCTTTCTTCTCTTTTCTTTTTTTTCTTTTTTTCATGAACTTTGATGATTTTATTGCAAAGAGGCCGCCTTAATTAGCGTTAACCCTCCTCCCAAACACAAGTGCCTTCTCTTCTAACTTTGTAACTTTCTTTCAAATGTTATATTATTCAACAACAGATTTCCACCACTCTTACTATATTTTTTAGGATTAAAATCATAGATTGAATTGATTTAGGTGAATAAAAGCTCTGAGGGTCATTTTTTTCAAAAAATAAATAAATTTCTATTTATGCCTTTTTTCGATTTCTAGTTCTAATGCTTGATTATGAGGAGTAAATATTAGATACACAAAACCATGTTCATAATTTCACCAAACAACCAGATACAACACTCTCACCAAAGAGTAGACCGTTATGCTATCATAAACATGTTTTAAAAAATGAATACATAATTGGAATGTTTATATTATTCTAAATTGTTTAAATATTATTCCATAACTTTTCAGGAAAAAAAAAATCAGCCGTTACAAGGGTCGTAACGGTCGTTATGCCCCTAGTATCGGCCATTAAGGCCTATGCCCATATTGGTAATCGTGGTGACCGTTACAGCCACCATTACCTATACGAAATACCTTGCCTGGAAGCTACTATCTGAGCCTTGTATTGTTTACAATTATACCTCATTTGTACCCTTTTATGGACACCCCAGATGATGCATGTTCCAACTTATTATCTTGATAGAGAAACTACGCTTGCCCTTCTCTTTGTTGAGCTCCTCTCTTTCTTCTTCACCTCATGAGAAACTGTTGGATCAACCCTTGCGAAACTCCCTGTCAATGCCTCTTCATCTTCCTCTTGCCTCTGTAGATCTGACACTGACGACACTATACCTTTACGAATCATCATCGCTTGGTCGAAACTTTTAACTGACTGCTGCTCAATATAGACCCCATTGCACTCTCCTAACTCTATCTAATCCTCCAATAATTTTGAGATGGAAACGTTCGATTGCTCCTGAAGATATTCTCTTTCTCTTAGTAATCTGAAGTCGAAAAAGAATAGAAAGAGACAAACCACCATATCGTTATATATTAATTTCAAGCACGTGCCATCACTTAAACTTTTCCCCATCTATGTGAAGCAAACCACGTGTGGCTCCCAGTTGTGTTAACAGAACCACTCGCAAGACACCTTCCACATGCGATGAGAGGCCCACATTAAAAGTTCCTTTTGAAACTTCACTACGTTGAAAAGGCATTTTTCTTTTTTCCTATGATGTCACCATTCTCTTCTCCTTCATTAAAACAAGAAAAGTAAGCTTACTGCTTGACCTCTCATTTAAAGCATCTTCACACACCCCCCCCACCCCCCCCCCAGCGCTTTAAAAAGAGACCCACACCTGTTGAAAGCTTCGACCATGACTGACATTGGTATCATAACTACTAGAGGTGTACACAAGTCGAACCGAGTCAAGCTTGGCACAACTCGGCTCGGCCACTAGTTGACCCCAGCTCGAACTTGACTTGGCTCAGTCCTCAAGCCTGATTGGCCAACTCGGCTCAGTTCGGTCAGCAGCTCGGGCTAGTTCGAGCCTGTGCGGCATTTTCACAAACAAATGAGGAGTGCACTTTCAATTTCTTACTGTATGTAAAACAACAATAACTGTTTACAAGAATTTCATCATACACCTTGTAGGCAACATCAAAATCAAGAAAAAATGGTATTTGTTTCATATACATACCTTCCTTGCCACCAGCCGACACTTTATTGAGTCATTTCATCAAACACTTGGTGAGCAACATCAATATTAAAGTAACCGAGTCATCTAACTGGTTCGATTTGAGTTGGGGTTTGATCCGAGTCGAGTCAAGCTCGGGCAAGCTTGAACTTGGTTCAAAATTTTTTCGAGCTAAAAAAATCAGCTCGACTCGGGTCGAACTCAGTTTCAAATCAAGCTTTTTTGAGTTGAGTAGAGCGAGCTAACCAAGCTAACTCGGTTCATGTACAACCCTGATTATTGCCATGCATCAACACCTCTTCTCTTTTATTCCCCCTACCTTTCTGCCCATCAATGAGGGACTTACAGCACAATGATTTATCATTCCATCATCTTCGACATCCTGATTTTCCATCAACGACGAGCTCGAGCTATCTTCCTCTACACTTATAACAAACTCCTGAGATTCCTTCTACAACTTTACAAAAATGCTATCATTTTCGACTCTAATTCGAATATTTTTTGGCAGCATTTGTAGTTTTTTCTTCCTTATTTAGATCCTGAATTTTCTCACAATATTCGAACAGTAGATCAATCTCCACTACCATTTCAATACAAGCCTCGATTTCCGTGAACACTTTGTTTATCCAAAATTCCAAAGGGAGGTCCCAAATTTGGATCCAAACATTATTTTATGATTTGAGTAAATATAAGCAAGAGGGTGGGGGGCGTCCAACACTAACTCTCTCTTCCTTTCCCTTTCTTTCTCTTCTCTCTTACATCAAACTATATGGTATTAGAGCGGTAATCGATCAAGTTCTAATCACTTTCTTTTCCCGTACCTATCAAAAACCTCCTCTTCCTTTCTTTCATGTTCTCTTGTGTTCATAGCTTTTTAAGAAACTTAGGGTTATTTCTAGTGCACTCGCCTCTTCAACGGCCTATGTGTGAATGGTGTTGGTGATGTGTACGCGATCATAATTCTTTCTAGTATTTGGTTAAGGTGTATGGGCTGATTGGTGCATCCTGTATTATGTATGCATTGTGTTGGATTGTGTGGCTGAAGCATTCAAGTTTCTAAAAGCATTAGCCCTTACTTCTATAAGCATTGTACATCCATTTCTTCTGGTTTTTATTGCCTCTATTTGTAATGGAGATGAAGGCTACGCAAAAATCAGGTTCATAAATCTATCTAACTTTTTGAGGGTTCAAATATCCACAATCAAATTAAATGGCTAGTATTCTAAACCTATACAACTCTCAACAGCCAAGGGGAACAATAGGAGAAATTGGATAAAAGAAGTAAATATGATGAATGGATTTAGGACAATGCTCAGATTATGACGTGCTTGTAGAATAGTATGGAAATGTTGTTAGAGATGTTTCTAGATATGGCAAATAAGGTTTAGAATTCTCCATGAGTAGAGTTGTACATGAGTCAAACCGAGTTGAGCTTGGCACAACTCAGCTCAGCTCAGTTCTGCCAGTAGCTAACCCCAGCTCAAACTCAGCTCGGCTCGGTTCTTGAGCCTGACTGGCCAACTCGGCTCAATTTGGTCAATAGTGCGGGCCAGTTTGAGCCTGTGTGACATTTTCTTAAACACATAGGGTGCATCTTCAAATCACACATAATGCAAAATAGTAACAGCACTTTACAGGTATTTCATCAAACATCGGCGAGCAACATCAAAATCAAGATATGAGGGCAATCTTATAATGTAAACTTTCTTCTTTTTTTTTTAGTGATTTGTTTCATATCCATTCCTTCCTCGCCACCAGCTGATCCCGCGGAGAATGTATGCACCCGAAACAACACTTTGTTGAGTCATTTCATCAAACACTCGGTGAGCAGCATTAATATAAAAAATAACTGAGTCATCGAGCTGAATCGATCCGAGTCGATTCGAGTTGAGGTTCGATTCGAGTCGAGTCGAGCTCGGGCAAGATCAAACTCAGGTTGAAATTTTTTCAAGCTCCAAAAACTAACTCGACTCGGTCCGAATCCAATTTCTAGCCAAGGCGAGTCGAGCTTTTCCGAGACGAGTCAAGCGAGCTGACCGAGCTAACTTGACTCGTGTACATCTCTATCCATGAGAGATGGATTCATAAAAATAAAAACATCACTCAATCCACACCAATTATTTGAAGAGGTTTTTTACTTTCCAACAAGGAGATAAATCGCTAGGTGAATATTACTAGAAACTCAAAGGAACATGGGAGGAGTTGAATGTGTATCAACCTCTTATAACAAGGTAATCCCTAACGGTAATAATGGTCATAACAGATACTATTGTTAAAATTATGGTATGGGCCGTTATGAAGAGAGAGAGAGAGAGAGAGAGAGAGAGAGAGAGGTTCACCAAATCGCCTCACATTCTCCATAGGGCATAAATTTACGAAGCATTCCCAAGTATTCTTGACCTTTTTCATCCTCTGTGAGCAAGCCCACTAACATAGTTGCGGTGTATGCATCCATAGAAAAATGTCTTTTAGCCATTTCCCCAAGAAGTTGCATTGACTTGAGGGTCTCATTCTTTTGTAGAAAGCCCCTAATTAAAGCATTGAAGGTGACACTGTCTGGTTGGGAACCCTTCTCTTCCATTTGCAAGAACAATCCATTAGCTTCCTCCAAAAGCCCTTCTTTACAGAGCCCATTGATTAACGTGTTATATGTCCTAACATTATTCCCCAAGCCCTTGGCAGAGGCCCAATTGAAAAGCTTCTTCGCATATTTAAGTTCCCTAGCTTCGCACATCCCATTGATAAGGACACCAATAACTTTATTATTTGGTTGAATTCCTCTAATTTGCATCTCATTAAGTAGTTTCATTACCTCGACAGGACAATCACTTTTACACAGCCCATCCATCAAAATGGTGTATGTGATGGGATCCGGACATTGTCCATGAGCTTGCATCTCATTGAAGAGCTCTTGTGCAGCCACAATTCTCCGTACCCAGTACAACCCACATATAAGAGTGGTATAAGTAACAATATTGGGCTTCAATCCCTTGCAAGGCATTTCTCGAAAAAGCTGCATAGCCTTGTCTACCATCTGATTCTTGCAATAGCCGTTGATTAACAAGGTGTAAGTCACGACAGAAGCGTTATGCCCTTTACACACCATGTAATCAAATATCTTTAAGGCGGCATCCATTTGGCCAATAAAACAGTAGCCATTCATCAATGCACTATATGTGATTACATTAGGCTCCTCACCTCTCTGGGTCATCAATTCTAGTAATCCATGGGCTTCTTTAACCATTCCTTCTTGGCAAAGAACATTCACCACTATGCTAAAGGTTGTCACATTTGGAGAGATTCCTCCAACCAACATTTCCTCAAACAGACTCATTGCTTCTTTCAACTGCCCTAAATTGCATAGTCCATGAATTAAAGAACTGTAAGTGAAAACATCCGGCCGAATCCCTTTACCACCCATTTCTAAGAACAGGTTAAGTGCCTCCCTTGTGAGCCCATCTTTGCATAGACTGTCGATGATTGTGGTATAAATAGTAAGGCTAGGACTACATTTACCGCTCCCTTCTCCATTTTTCGAAGCAACCCAAGAGCCATTCCGATGTTCCCCAACTTGCAAAGACCGTCGATAAGTATCCCAAACATCACCACATGATAAGGATATCCCATTTCTACTGTCTTCAGAAAGAAATTACTCGCTTCCCTAATCCGCCCTTCCATGCAAAACCCCTCAATAAAAGTAGCCAGAGTCATGGAATCCGGCTCATGGCCACGTTTCAGGATGTTGCTGAGAACAACGAAACCGAAACGGATGTCATTCAAGCGGTAGAAACAATTGAGAAGAATGCTCCAAGTATAGATATCGGATGGGATCCCTAACCGATTCATTTCTCAATGCATAGAAATTATAGTTGAATAGTGTCTCATTCTGGCAATAGTATAGCTAACAGGTTACTAAATGTCTGGATTGAAGGCAGCGGCTGCATGCGGACCATACGATTGAAGAGGCCCACTACATCCTCTAACCTCACAAAAGCACCGGCTCGAATCGAATTGGATAGATCATTCACTAAATGGTTGAATTTGACGGGAGTAGGGATCTCGTTCTCTATGATTTTAGAATCATGGGCAGAAATGGTAATTTCAATAGAAGCTGGAGAGGAGAGAGTTTTACCCTTTTCAGCAGCAGCAGCAGCGGCAGCTCTTCTCGATGACATTTTACAAAATCGAAGATTTTGTGGGTGCCAAACGACTCCTAATGAGAGAACAGAAGAGGGGATGGTAGCTGTTGTGGTCCTGTGGAGTGCGGCTGCAACCCCAGAACCATTGATGTGGGAGAAATTTAGGACTGTGGACCCCACCTTTTAGCCAGCTGTTTTTATGAAAGAAGATAAATCTTCTTTTGCAACTTAGACCTGCACGTGCGGATTACGAATTTCAGGATGAAAATACCCCTCCTTTTTTCGTACTCTTTTCACTGCTGCTACTTTTCAGTGTTGCTTTCACTCCCCTTAATGAAAAAAATAGGTACACTCTCTTCAAACAAAGAAGTGAAGTACGAAGGATTTTTTTCTCATTTTCCTGACTGAAATCTCAGTGAAGCATCTAGATATCCATCTAGATATTGTTATTCTACATTTTCCATATTTCATCTTGGCTAGGGTTATGTGAAATCCAACGAACTGGTTGCATCTCCTTGAAAAGGTTCAAATATTCCCTCACTCCAAAGCACCTCTCTTCAACCTACATTTGACCAGTACTGCAGCAGTCGGAGGTATAGATCTTGAAAAAAAAAGCTACACTCGTACAATGGCATTGCATGCGAAGTTTGGTCAATTCCATGTGTTAGGCTTAGTCAATTTCATGCGTTAGGCTTAGTTAATTTTATGTGTTGATCGATTGAATCCATGTCAAACTTGCTCAATTCAATTTGAAGCTCACCCAATTCTATGTTAGGGCTCACTTGATCTGATGCTACGCTCGCTGAATTCCATGTTTACCCTGCTCAATTTCATGCTAGGATCACTCAATTTAATGTTTGCCCAGCTTAATTTAATGGTAGATAAGGTCAATTTAATGTTTGCCTCGATAAATATCATACTAGGTTCACTCAATTTAATGTTTGCCCGGCTTAATTTCATGGTAGATAAGGTCAATTTAATATTTGCCACGATAAATTTCATGCTAGGATCGCTTAATTTAATGTTTTCCTAGCTTAATTTCATAGTAGATAAGGTCAATTTAATGTTTGCCGCGATAAATTTCATGCTAGGATCGCTCAATGTAATGTTTGCCCAGCTTAATTTCATGGTAGATAAGGTCAATTTAATGTTTGCCGTGATAAATATAATGTTAGGATTGCTCAATCTACTGTTTGCCTAGCTTAATATTATCCTATGCTCGCTCAATTTACAATTTGCCCATTCAATATCCATGCAATGCTCGCTTAATTTAATGTTTGCCCTGCTCAATATCATGCTATGCTTGCTTGAAGAAATGTTTAGCCAACTCAATATCACGTTATGCTGCCTTGAAATATTGTTTGCCCCGGTCATTTTCGTGTTTGCCCTACTCAATTTCATGCTTGCCCCACTCAATTCCTAGTTTGCCCCGCTCATTTCCTAGTTTGCCCAGCTCAATTTCATGCCTACCCTGCTCAATTTCGTGCCTGCCCCGCTCATTTCCTAGTTTGTCCCGCTCAATTTCATGCTTGGCCCGCTCATTTCCTAGTTTGCCCCACTCAACTTCATGTTTGCTCCACTCAATTTCATGCTTACCCCGCTCATTTCCTAGTTTGGCCCGCTTATTTCCTAGTTTGGCCCGCTCAATTTCATACTTGCCTCACTCAATTTCATGCTTACCTCGCTCATTTCCTAGTTTGGCCCGCTCAATTCTATGCTTGCCCCGCTCATTTCCTAGTTTGCCATGCTCAATTTCATGCTTGCCCCGCTCATTTCCTAGTTTGCCCTGCTCACTTTCATGTTTGTCTCGCCCATTTTCTAGTTTGCCCCGCTCAATTTCATGCTTACCCCGCTCATTTCCACTCATTTCCTTGTTTGCCCTGCTCAATTTCATGCTTGGCCTGCTCATTTCCTAGTTTGCCCCGCTCAATTTCTTGTTTACCCCGCTCAATTTTATGCTTACCCCGCTCATTTCCTAGTTTGCCCCGCTCAATTTCTATTTTGACCCGCTCAATTTTCAGGTTGCCCTGCTGAATTTCATGTGTGCTCCGCTCAAACTGATAATGCCTCCCTCGCTCAATGGCATGATAGATAGCGTCACAAAATTAAACAAGCACCACTTGAAACCATTTGTTAACGACGAAGATCCTTCATTATTTAATCGAGTTTTGTCATATGTCATGGTTCCATTGATTTATGATTCACTGATAATGTGCCATTGTATTGGTTTTCAGATAATGGTTGCAAGAATCATGTGCTCTTTTGGCAGGGAGTTAGAATTTGAAAACAAGCAATACTCGTACACGGGTGGAACATCAAAACAAATGACGTTACGTCTCGAGATTACGTACGAGGAGCTTCGATCTAGAATTTACAAGATTATTAAGAACAGACTAGAAGATTGTGATATTAGGATGAAAGTATTGAATCCTTGCACTAACGAATCAATACCTCCAATCAAAATCGAAGATGACGATGACGTAAAAGAGTTCTTGTTTTACCAGTTTGAGCATTCGGATAAATTCATCCCGTTAGTCATCGAAACAATCCAATACATCAATACCACAACATACGTGGATAGTGTGGCTGATGAGTATGGCGTGAAATTCAAATACAATCCCTCTCCACTATAAGTGGTAGTAAGCAATGATTAATTACCCGAGCCATCGCAAACATTAAACGTCGTGACTACGTAAGTTAGTAGTGCAGTTGACATTAAAAGTAATTATGAATACAAGACACCACCGTTAGCATCAACAACGGATCTACCATCATCATCCACCATCCCATCTGTGCGTGTAAGCGACATTCCGCTTCGAGACCTTCCTGACACATCAAACCTCATAAGTCGTCAAGTTCTTGTGCCATTTGATGATGATGCATTCACCAATGCAAAAATGTTGGAATATGCTGATTTGTTATGTGAACCGACCGATATAGCTGTTGGGCAAACGTTTAAGGACAAGAGTCGGTGCCAGTATGTTTTAAGTCAGTTTGCAATTCGAAATAATTTTCAATATAGAGTAATATACTCAAATTCCAGGAGATTTACCGTGGTGTGCTTCGAATATGCATGCGAATGGAGAGTTCATGCATATCGGGAAAATGATACGGGTATATTCAAAATACGGATTTATGAATCAAAACACCCGTGCGGCATGGCATGGATGAAAAGCGATCACCGACAAGCTAGCAGTAAACTAGCGTGTGATCTGGTTATTAGCCACATTGAACAACGCCTAGGATTGAGGCCAGCTGACATTATCTTCACCATACAAGAGAAATATAATATTCGTATCAGTTATTGGAAGGCATGGAAAGCTAGGGAGCTTGCAATTAATCACGTGATAGGGTCTTACGAAGACTCCTACAATCAACTCCTTTTGTATTTGCATGAGTTGAAGAGGGCCAACCCAAGGACAGTTACTGCCGTTTTTGTAAACCAACAGACTTGGAGGTTCGAGAGATGTTTTCTAGCTCTCAGACAATGCATACGAAGTTTTCAGAAATCATTGCGGAGGGTATTGGCTTTTGACGGGACACACTTAAAGGGCAAATACAAGAGTGTGCTATTCATCGCCACAGCCTTAGATGGGGACAATCATATATTTCCACTTGCGTTTGGCATTGGGGAATCAGAGAACAACAGTGGTTGGAATTGGTTCCTTACCCACCTTAACAATATGTTAGGGTCTGTGGAGGGTCTTGCCATTATATCCGACCGACATAAAGGTCTAATGAAAGAGGTTCCCCAAGTCTTCCCGCGTGCGATCCATGGGTATTGTGCATACCACATCTACAGAAACTTGGTGGACACTTTTAAGGACAAGTTGTTGAAGATGTATTACTGGATGGCTGTGAAAACTTGCAGGAGGGCCGAATTTGAAAAAATAATGCATGATATCGAAATGGCCAATCCCCCAGTACATGCATGGCTGACAGAAATTGGGTACGAGAGATGGGCATCTTCGCACTTTCCAGGAAGAAGATTTAACTTGGTCACGACGAACATTTCTGAGTGCGTTAATGCCATTTTCAAAGAAGCACGCAAATACCCCGTTACGAAATTGATAGAGGCTGTAATACTGAAGATACAGGAATTGTTTTACAAGAGACAAGAATCTGCGGCATCATTTGTGGGTCCATTGACGCCATGGGCGGAGAAACAGTTAAAGGATATCGTGCAGAAGGTGCGAGATGTTCGCTGCCATGCTATTTCTCGAGATGAGTACTATGTCGTTGGAGATTATAACGATATGGTGAAGCTCAGTGAGTTTTCATGTACATGTCGTGAGTTTAGCGTGAAGGGGTACCCTTGCATGCATGTCCTGTCAGACTGCATAAACTACAATTTGGATCACTACTTATACTGCTCCCCATTCTACATGGCGCATAATTACCTGGCCACATATAGTAAATCGGTGTATCTAGTACGCGACAATAGCGAGTGGAAAAGTTCAGCAGGGATGAAGGAGTATTGTGCGCAGATTAAACCCCCAAGACAGAGGAGGTCAGCTGGAAGACCCAACAGCTTAGAATTTCATCACGTGGAGAGGAATCGAAAACAGTAAAGTGTGGGTAATGCAAACAAACTGGGCATAATCGCCAATCGTGTAAGTTTCTGATACCCGGTGTGTAGCATATCGTGTAATTTATGTACTTTGTATGATATATACAATTGAAAGTTATATATTGCTCCTAGTTGATCTTCATGTATAGCATATTGTGTAAAAATGCACTAATTGCCAGCCCTATCTATCCATGCATTCCATAATGCCCCCTTGTATTGTAAAAAGAAATTATCCACTATATTACCTACATAACAAGGGTGACATCTGGATAATCAACACCACGTGCAAATACATCAGAAGTCACAAGAATAAGACCTTTTGACTTCCGGAACTCATCTCCAACCCTGGTTCTATAGCTTTGCGGCTTTCTAGAATGGATCTCCTGCACACTCAGGTTCAACTTGGAAAGAAGGTTAGCAACTAGTCTTGTGACCATTGCAGTAGTACAAAAGACAAGAAACTGCAATTAACTTCGACTGGTATAAACTAGAGGTTGCGGACTGAAGAATTTTGGCAAGAGGAGTAAAATTGATTCCGGCAACTGTTACGAAGTAATGATGCATACCTTATGGTCAATATCCTCTGATATATGCTCTATGAGAATACTAAATAGTTCCGAAAAATGCATGTCAAGAGGGGCAACTAAATGTGTCTGTCTGATCTGAGTCACAGTCCACATTGAAATATTTATGGAAAAAGCAACTGAATTGGTTGAACCACCCATCTAAAAAAAATTGACATCACCAATCAAAAAGAAATCATGCATATGCTTTACCTGTGAGTGTGTCTCCTCATACTTTGTATGATACATACAATTGAAAGTATTGTATTGCTCCTAGTTGATCTTCATGTTTCTCACGTTAGAACATGTTGAAGGAATCTCACCACTTAGCCCATTGCTATCCATGCATATGTTAAAAGCAAGAACAGATCATTAATCCAATTAGAAGATTTCTTACGCTCTTATTAGCTAGGGATTCCACAAACTGATTGGATGAACTTAATTGAAAGTTCAAATAAACCATTTAGTTCTCATCGATGGGCAACCACACCTTTCCACCCATTTTTCGGTACCTGTTTGTCCGTATGCGAAGATGCAGGCATTGTAACAATCAAAGGCAGATTTGATCACTGGCTCAACTTTGGAAAAAAAATTCGATTAAAAGTTTTCAAGAATGAATCCAACTTAACAATTTCACATTGAGAAGCAACTAGGAAACTGCATTTATAACAACAGATAAATGGGACCTCCTTCATACCTAAAGATAGAGAGATTTAAATTAGGTCTCGAGTGCCCCATCAGCAAGGCATCTGACCAGATCAATGGTCCCAATCAGCATACATGTTTGCGATGGGTGTGGTGGTGGAGCAACACCTAATAGAACTTCACGAAGCACAACATAATAGCATCTCTCTATGCCACATTACATCATTCAGTACAGAATCATTATGCACATTATTGCATCAGAATGCACGATTAACATAAAGATTATCTGAAATCATTTGCTAATGTGGAGTATAGATAATCAGGAAGGAACATATGACATGGCTTTAAAGAAAACACCTTTGATATATAGTAGGATACCAAATTACTACTTCAATGAATTGCTTATAACAGATAGAAGGATCAATTCCATATTGAAGTTATAATTCGGGTTTAGGCTAATTTTGCCTTAAATCCAGCTTTCCTGCATGATTTCTTTTGATCATGGTCATCCATGAAGTTATGTCACTTGTTCTACATAAATCATCAATTAGTCTAATTTTTTGAGGAAGCCTTAGAGAGTTCACTAGCCCTGATGAACAGTTTGGATGGGTGATGGAAATGCTAATGAGGTGATTGCAACTATAACCCATCCTCCAGTGGGTCATCCCACCATTATAACAGGACACCTTTAAATACCTGGCCAGTACAACTATTGAATGGCCCCACATGAATTTGAAGGTTTTTGGGCCGTTGTCCACTGTTCTGTATGGTCTGGCTGATTGGATTGGTCCGTCTTTTAAGGCATCCTATTTCACAGTGGGGATGTGACCCTACAGGACAGTTTTCATGCCACACACATGTCAGATTTCCACATCCATGACAAAATAACAGAACCCAAAAGGCCAAAACAGCTATCCTTTTCACAATTTAAAAAATTCAAAAAAAAAAAAAAAGGAAAATAACTTACCAAAAGAAAAATATGAGAGATACCAAAACATTGATGACAACATACAATAACCTATATGAATCAAATTCAAACCAATACAAATTAAGACACACCCAAAACAACTCTACCCTTGTACCTCCAAAAAATTTTAAAATAATAATAACAAGGCAAAGCAAAAATGGCCATTACTTGCACACCCATGACAAAAGAATAGAAACCCAAAATAACTCTATCCTTATGAAAAAATTTTTAAAAAAAAAATACAAAAAAAAAAAAAGGAAATACCTTGCTAAGAGAAAAATGAGAGATAACCAAAACATCAATGCACCCGAGGCGCATGTTAGTAGGAGGGGAAGGGAAGAGGGTTTTGAAGCTCACCATTGCTGCTGCTACCATTGTTGCTGTTGATGCATTAATCGGCATTCCTAATGGAGAATAAAATGCTATAATCGGCATTCCTAGACCACGAAAGCAAGCAAACTTGTAACTGATTCGGTAGTAGGGTTCCTAGATGGGTAATTTGTCTACTGCTGAGAAGAGATCGAGAGCATGAACAGGAGATATAGCATGTATCAAGTAATCTTGTTGTGATCAGATCCAAATTTGAAATTTCTCATTGTATAATAAAAATATAAAATATGTAAGGGAAACGAACAAGTTGAATCTTTACCAAATTCAGGGAAAGAAATCATATATGCACTTCATTATGCACATTGATAACTATCCGAAACCTGACTGGAATCAATCAGAGCCAGAAGATAATAAGCATCCAAATGGCATCAAATGCAACAAGTTCACATATCATGAGAAAACATATAAAATTCCCAAGTAGACAACAAATTCATAACACCATGTATTGTAATCACAAAAGTCATGAGGTGAAGATGCAAGGCCAGCGAGGAAGTTCATTTATAATCACACTTGGTTGTTGTCAGAGATAAATAGTTTGAAGGGGACATGGTGAGGCCATGGGCAACATGGTTCACCAAAAAAAGAATTTAGATGGCGGGCTGTAGTAAACTTAAGGCTAGGCTGAGTTCTTTTTTCAGTTTTGCCAAATGGGCAGATAGATATAAGAGTGGCAGTCGAGTGTGGTAGAGGATTGAGGGGATAGTTTATGAATAATGAATTCTTTGATAAAGGTGAATGGCATGGTTGAGATTCTTGAGTCCATCTACAGTCCAGAGGAAGTGCATAAATAAATTTCATCATAACACCAAATACTATAATCAAAATAAGTACCCCAAGTTTAGACACTAAAATCATAGTCCCCTACATCAGTCAAAGTAAAATTAATGCCACTATTTAAAGAAACAGTTCGACAATAATATCCGATAGGCATGGCATCCTAAAAAGATACTTGATGCACAAGCCAACAGACATGACTAAATGCAGTCTAGCTGGATGGACTGCCATTTGGTGGAGCGACATCATCACGCCGGCAGGTGATTGTGGTAATAAGGGTGTCAATCTTATGCTCGACCCGTTCCATACCCTTTTGGATGGCCTCAGAAAGCCGCTCTAGTCGCGTGAGTCGTCTGTCCTGCTCATCCATGTGCCTGATAATGTATGCCCTGCGGTTACGGTATGGCATCCTTCGACTAGAATGACCATACGAGGATCGTGGCTGCTCTCCCTCTGTAGGATAGTCGGTGTTGGCTGCCTCTGTCTCAGCCGCGTTCATCTCTACAGCCTCTGTCTCCTCTGCCTCTGCTTCTGTCTCTCCCATAAAATCTTCACTGTGCCTTACTGATGTCGAAGCCCCTTTCAACCCCAGTTTCATGCGCTTGATGTTGTTTTGTGTAAATATTTTCACGGGTCTGGGTCAGTTAGTGGTGGGCATCAGGCCAACATGACGAGAGAGTAAACATAATAGGTGTGGAAATGGAATGACATCCCTTCTCGTGGTTACTATGCTGTCTGCAATTATTTGAGTAATGATGGTGGGCAGACACAGACGAATACCATGACAGATGCTGTATAGAATATCTAACATATACGAAGTAATGTCAGACTTGTTCGAGTCCCTCGGATAAACATTCCAGGTGAAGATATTGTATAGCACCTTATACTTGTCTTCTAGGTGTGTTGCTCTCAGTGCATTACCCCTATGCTAAGGAACATTTTGTCCTTTACAAAAATACTTTGTCATTTCTAGCCGCACAGCTGGGTCATCAATGTCGTGATCCGTTAAGCCTCGACCTGTGGCTAGAATCCCTAAAAGCTGTGCAACCACCCCAGTATCAATGGTGGTGGTTGTCTCTCTAATGGTCACCTGAAATGAAGCAGGGTGCATTACCGGCGAGTGATAGTATGATAGAAATATGATCACTTGCTCATTTCTAACTGTCCCTCTAAAATCTAACAGGTTACTCTACCCAACATTCTCCAAAATCTATGGAATCCCAAATTGTTGGATGCACGCTCGCTCGACATTTTTCTCATATACTATTTTTCGGACGCGATATTTGTCGTACATGTTCACAGAGGGAGGAGGAACCTGTAGGATCAATTGTTCTGGTTGTATTGGTGGAGGGGGATCCTGAATTGGAGTACTCCTTTGAGTACGAGCTCGCCTAGCCGGCGATTCATTCGGGGAAGTCCGTTCCTCTGCCCATTCCGATCTACGTCTTGAATAGAGTTTGGTACGATCTCCCTTGGATGACTCTCCAACCATGACCTTTTTTTCCTTTATCCTTAGGCATTACGACGGTTGAGATGATAGTGCCTGTTACAAACAAAGAAAATGATAAAATAAGGCAATTAAGGTAATTAAGGTAATAAAACCATCTGAAGGAAATCTGTCGATATTATGTGTGAGAATGTTCCTTTTTTTCAATACTTACTCAAAGTCAATCAGTGGTTCATATGCATAAAATTTGATTGCAACCATATTCTTAAAAAAGAAACATTTAAAGATTTTTATATTCAATTAAGAAATTTCTCATTAAAGAAAGGAAAACACATCACAATGGAGGGAAAGAATTCTCAATGACAAGGAAGGTATGGCTAATCCCCCATCCACGAGATTGGCCATTTGATGAGCATCTCTACAAAACACGATCGTCATTGCTTCACATGGATCCTTGCAATGGTCAAATACTACTTTCCATCACACCCTCGAACCAAATTAGTCCCTTCGAAAACAACAGATCAAACAACACTTGGTGAATCAAAACATAACAAACCAATGATGGATCACCAGGAGTTCAAAAAAAAAAGAATTGGATCACCAAAGTTTAAAAGAGAAATGGATTGGTTCCAACAACCCTAATTATATTTCTATTAATTTGGAACTTTTGGCCTGTGGCAAGCTCAATCAATGAATCAATGATGTTTATGAGCCACCTACTCCCACAGTTAGTGATCGACAATACTAATGGGTCACTCACCACCCATATTACTTGAGACATGAAAAAGCAGAAACAATTCAATTAAACAATATCATTCAATACATTCAAATTGTAACAAAAGAACACAACGGTTGGAAAATAATTCTCTATTTTTTAAATAAACTAATTCACCTCTGAAATATTGTGAATAAGTATATTGATGAAAACATGCACTGTCAACATATGCATGCAGATTGACATAACATATACGAGAAAAACAGATTGTTAGAATAAAAGAATGGTACATATTCAACATTCACATCCTATCAGCCCAATGAAGATCTGTGCCCCTACTGTTGCCAAACTGTTCATTTGCCGGCCAAGGCAATTAAGGTAATCCGGGGACACATAGTCAATTCATTGCTCCCCAAATCGTATGATTAATGTTTGCAATCTTGACAGCGTCGGTATCACAGTTCACACGAATTTCAAATATTTGGTCCAACCAAACACACCCAACAGCAGCAATGATTTTTTTTCCTTTATTTCTGGATTTTCTTCACATAACTTACAACGACAAAGGTATGTTAGACCACATTCCTCTATTCTTAAACCAAAGACCATCATCATAGGCTCATAGATTTGTAATAGGGGCATCTCTCTATAGGAATGATGAATGAGATAGACTATAATGAAACTTCACCACCATTTCAAAAATGGTGGGGACACGACCATCATATATATTGTATGGCACGTTTCCCAAATCATAACCATGATAAGAAGATCAAGAACTTATCCACCATCAGTGCTTCAAGAACCTGTAGAACACAACACAGCATTTCATATCGATTGCAATGAAGACAAACATACCGAGATCATCAAAGAAGAAATTCCTCGAAGAGCCCCGTTGCTAATGTGGAGAAATCCAATTGAGATGAAGTGGAGGGAACGTTTTGGAAGAAGGATTCTAAAAATGGAATTTGAGAGAAATAAAGGATAGTTGGTGAAAGCAGTTAATGTTGTTTTTTTTTTTTCAAAACGGATCATCGTTGATAATATTGACAAGTTGTCGATATATCGACACTATCGGAATTTCAACGGTCAGAGCACTGGAGAGTTCAGTTCTTTAATCGATATTATCGACCACTAGTCGATATATCGACAATATGTTATCGATAGTATCTAGAACATGTCGATATATTGAGTAAAAATGGAATTCTTGGGGTTTTGTTACTAGATACATTCAGACGTAATTCGATATTATCAACAATCTATCGATATATCGATAAGTGGCGAAAAATCTACAATAGATATATCGATAATCTATCGTTATATCGACATAATATGAAAATGGATCAAAACTTCACTGCACATTTGCACTCCATATTCGATATTTTCGATACTTGTCGATATTATCGACAACTTACGTTGATTATATCTATGATATGTCGATCATATCTACAACTTACGTGCATCATATCGACGATATATCGATAACATCGACCGTACATTTCTGGTTGTTAAATTCGTAGATATCATCGACATATTGTCGATGTATCGTCACTTATGTCGATATGATCTATATGTTGTCGATATATCGATTAAATATGAAATTTTTAGGTTTGGTTGCTGGACAAATGAGGACATAATTCGATATTATCCACAAGATGTCGATATATCGACATGTCATCTGCTATCGATATATCGACATATTGTCGATATATCGATTAAATATGAAATTTTTGGGTTTGGTCGCTGGACAAATGAGGACATAATTTGATATTATCCACAAAATGTCGATATATCGACATGTCATCTGCTATCGATATATCGACATGTTGTCGATATATCGATTAAATTCGAAATTTTTGGGTTTGGTCGCTGGACAAATGAGGACTTAATTCGATATTATCCACAATATGTCGATATATCGACATGTCTTCTGCTATAGATATATCGACATTTTGTCGATATATCAATATACACTGCAATTTCAGCAAAGCTTGCTGGACTGCTGTCATCTATATTCGATATTATCGACAATGTGTCGATATTATCTATGACTTACATCGATAAAATCGATGATATGTAGATCATATCGACTTATGCAAATTTTGCTATTTTTTTGTGTTTTTTTTTTTTGGGGAATTTATTCATGTACCTTTTTGTTGGTGTATTTTTTTGTTTATGTTTGGGTTAGTTTGTTGAACATACCCTCCATGTTAGCCACCCCCACTAGGGATCGATACGAACATGAATAAATTCTATCATTGTTTATGTTTAGATTAGTTTTTTTGCTTTTACTGCTTGTATTTTTTAGCAACCAGCCAAGGAAAACATACCTAAATATCACTTTAATTTCACTACTAAACTATGGAGGTGTCCCAAAAGAAAATTTTGATGGATCTTCTGAGCAATGCTTTGAATGATGCTCGAAATGTTCGTTCCAATAAGCACATTGCATTGAAAGGTATGTTTTGTACTTAAGACCTATTAGATGTATTGTTGAAAGCGATGGGGACATGTACTGGGTGTTAAGAAATCTAAGGGTTCATATACAATTGCCAAATTATAGGAATGCATGCTTGTGATTGTTCAAATTGAAAATGTTTCTTTGCAGGAATGACAAGCATAGTTGCATGAGATGAGTGGGTCTTCTGCAACAGCAGCGTGCTACACACTCACCGAAGCCCGTTTTCTTCATTCTTGTGAACGCATCATATAGCCCTAGCCACTAGCTTTGCATGGGCGAATGGTTGATAGTCGGCGGCAACTTTTATTTCTACCATTAGCTTTGAAGGCCATTTATCAGATTAGGTAGGATTAGTCCATCCGTATTGATTTTTAGCCATTGTCTACCCACAGTAGAAACCACTAGATGGATGGACAGTCCTAAATAATATGCACCACTCCCCCCCATTTATCATGATCATCAATTGCCCTACCAATCACAGCATGCCGATTCCTTTCAATAAGAAAAGGAATCGATGACGCGTGATGCTGCAGCCTAGGAGTTGGTTCCTTTGATTAAGAAAAGGAATCAAAGCATGCCAATTCCTAGAGCAAATAACTATAAAACATAAGCAACTTAAGAAATGTGTAATAGGAAATCTCCATTTTGATTTTGAACTCGATGACGCGTGATGGTGCAGCCTAGGAGTTGGTTCCATGAAAGCCCAGGAGTGGGCCCCACAAGCTATTTGATCAGAGATTAGGTCTCGCCTGAACTTGATCATGCAAAACACAAAAGAAAAACATACGTCGAAGTGACGTATATTCAAAACATCAGAAAGATGCTGTGATAGATTGAATATTAAAATAATATTTACATGGGCAATCAATTGAATAGTTCCAAATACAAATAAGTTTATATCCTGTCATTTAAGGGGATAGATAGGATGATACTGCTTGTGATAGATTGGCCCAAATCTTCATTAGGGAATGATTACAGTAATTTAAGCTTATGGTAATAATTACACTTTTCTAGAAAAAATCAAAAAAATCTCAAAAGTCTTCATTGGGGAATGATCACATGAATTTGAAATCATGATAATAAAAATCCTTTCAAGTTGTGTAGGCTCATCATTGATGTTTAAGCATGCTTATTTTCCTTGGATTTCCTTACTTAGAACTTGTAATCTTACAAAGCTCACTTGCATCCAGTCAACTATTAGTGAAAAAAAAAGCATCAAATTCAGCCAACTTAATAACTAATGAATAGCCAACTACTGTTGAAGAGAAACACTAAGTAAATCTCCAATTGAAGATGAGCCCCAGCCAACAACTATTGGCCAAAACAGAACTACTGAACATACACACTCAAGAGAGAAAGAAAAGCAGAGAATGCATTGGCTCCTTACCCCTAGCTCGAACATCAGCCTCTAAAACTTATGTATATTGTGAAAAGGCGTATCAAACAATTCCTTAAATCTGAAAATACTAATCAGAGCTTTTTTGAATGAGAAAGGTAAAAATCAAAATTCAAACAGAAGTGCAGAATCCTTACATTTTCTCGAATACTTTTGTTGTTTGAAGATCACTTTTCTATTGTGAAGGTAAAATCTTAGGTTGTATTTTGTAATGGTATGAACCAAGTAACAAATCTCAGTTTGTATAAGCCTCATCCCAACTAATTGGGCTGGCAACATGAATCCTGTTCCACCATTCCACTCTATCAAGGACCATATCAGTTTTTTTTAAAAAAATAAAAAAAATCTAAAACAAAATAATGCCCAAGGCAGAAATGTGAAATTCATCAATTTCTATGAATATCTGGCAAGGATCATATTATCGAGGATACCTCTGAGGAGAGCATCATTTGTACAGGTCCTAATAAAGGTCTTGATAGGCTAGTTCCAAGGGGTTACTCAGAGAACTAATATAGCCTATAGCCTGAGACCTAATCCCCTGCACTCTTGTCATGTGTCTATGGGATTGAATGACAACCCCTCGTCCCATCTCAAAAGTGAATAAAAGCATCCAACTAAGAGTAAATGGATACAAGGATCATACAATTCCACTTAGGTGCAATGGAAGAATGAGCACAATGATCATATAGGTTTCAATTTTAATATTCCCCACATAATACTCACCCAGTTTCCCCTGCTGCAGTTTGGCATGAACCCATAGTTTCCAAACATGGCCTAGAGAAAACACAAACATCTTTGACCATCCTTTAAAAATCACCCCATTGAAGTAAAAAAGAGTAGGAAGTGCCCTACAGTGGTTGCATCATTGTGCATAAAATCCATACAATGTGTAATATCGAAACATTGAACTTGATCTAGAGCAATTGCCAAGCATCGAGTTCCACATGCATTGTACTTGATCGACGAGCATATCGAGACAAACTGAAAATATTGTGGGACAGTATCAAGTTCATGTCATCATTCACTAAAATTATAGAGTATGCTATACATCGAAACTTGCACTTCTAGTGAATATGCAGAAAATTTTCAAGTATATGCATTTCAGTGCGAGTTCTTTCTCTAATCACGATAGACTTGAGAGGAATTCGGATCAACCCTCCCAAGGCTATCGTGATTAGAGAAGGAACTCGCACTAAATGCACATACTTGAATATTTTTAGCACTCCAAGATTACTATAAACCTCTGAATAAAACATTCTTACAAAAAATTTCTCCCTTGCACTGCATAAATATCACCTCCTGACTACAGACAAGCAATCATATGTCATTGACTTCCTCCAATCAGAGGTGAATTTTTGCATGTCTATTCCCTCCAAGGTGAGACCGCTACACAAAATGTCAATGAATTTCATCACGAATATGCCACAGTCATAACCATTGTCTTGCTTTGGTGCGGATTCATCGAATCTGACAGTCCACTTCTTCCCTTCAAGTGCAGTACTGTTTCTAGTGGCATGGAAGAGAATGGGGAGTGCATCGGTCATATTCTTCATCTTATGCTTGAACTTCGGCGTTAGATATGTGTATAAGCTATCCACAATAACGATTTCTCTTTCTCTAGGATAGATGATAAGCAAAAACCAATGTGAATTGTCATGATTTATTAGCGCATAAACCTGTCCATGATTCACAAATTAATATATTTGTCAAAACATGATAGAACATATAACAGTAAGAGATGATATTTTGTGACGAGTGCATTAGCCATTCATAACACCAAATCGCTCTGGCGTATGGTTTAGCTTGCTGCTTGGCAATTGCGTAGGCTGTGGTCAGCTGGCCTATTAGCGACGACCGTTCTGACGCTGAATTGGAGGCCCGGTATGCGATCAAAACCGGCAAACACCCCTCGAGGCTTTGCTGTTACAAACATGATCAAAGTTCAATACATGTAATAAAATAAAATTTTCAAACAGATTAAGGATTGTCGTAATAAACATTTACCGTAAAATACGTAGAACAGAACTTGCAATCCTGAGGATATGCTATTGAGAGGGCATTATGCCTTTTCTCAAGGAAGTTGATGTATGTGTCAATAGCCTAATTAATAAGATAGTACGATTTCGTCATAGATTCATATAACAATTAATTACATGGTAATTGATGCATATAGAGAATAAATTAGTAATGCTTACCTCGCTATCAACCCAGGCATCCTTCATACATATCGTTCTGAACTATTTCCCCTCTGACATATCCTTGTTTGCTTCATACCAGTCCTCTGCCTCTTTCACCTCCTGTGCGGATAGTATTCTAAAAGGATCCATCTATACAGGAAATGATATCGGAGAAGTAGCAAAAGCTGTTACTTGCTTGGGTTCACGAACCACCCCAGGGGTTGTATCGAATACAGACAGGGACAAGTATGGAGAAACCTTGTAATATGATGGCTTCAGTATCCTTTTGGTTCTCCATTTATAAATGGGAGGGGAAGTGGATGCATGTTTAAGTTCTTTATCTTCAATATCATTAACTTCCACTTTATTCCTTGACTCCTCACCCTCCGCCTCCATCACAAAATGTCTCCTCTGTTTAGGACTACCTTTCTTCTCCTTATTAAACTCATCCCTCTCATTCGCTAACTTTTCCTTGTTCGCCCCAGGGGTTGTATCGAATGCAGACAAGGACAAATATAGAGAAATCTTGTAATATGATGTCTTCGGTATCCTTTTGGCTCTCCTTTCATAAACGGCATGAGAAGTGGATTCATTCCATAC
Source organism: Magnolia sinica (assembly GCF_029962835.1). NCBI lineage: Eukaryota > Viridiplantae > Streptophyta > Magnoliopsida > Magnoliales > Magnoliaceae > Magnolia > Magnolia sinica. The sequence goes on along the minus strand of NC_080578.1, from coordinate 86,376,187 downwards.
ATTACCTTTGACATTACTATACGATTGTACATCAAGATCCACATGTCCAAGTTCTTTATCTTCAATATCATTTACTTCCACTCTCTTCCTCAACTCCTCACCCTCCTCCTCCATCACATTACGTCCCCTCTGTGTACGATTACCTTCCTTCTCCTTATTAAACTCCTCCATCTCATTCGCTAACTTTTCTTTGTCCTTAAAGAACCATTCCTTGTCCACAAAGAACAATTCCTTCTCCCTCCTCAGTAACGTTTCGCTGTCATCAAACAGTGCTTCTTTCCTTCTCATCTCTGCCCTCTCTTTTTTCAATTTGTCCCTCTCATTTTTCAATTCCTCTCTCTCCTTCTTGAACTCTTCCCTCTCAATCATAAATTCCTCCATAAGAACAACATTCGGTATACCACCCCTCGGTCCCTCTCCCTCCACGCCTTTCTCATCGCTAACATCTGACTCGTCACCCTCCTCGTGATCAATCTCATTACCCTCCTCATCATCTTCCTGGGTCTCAGTAAGCTACAAAAATATATAGATGGATATGTAAGAGTAAGGATAACTTTACAATGGCAGACATGAAATTATAGTTCATTTTCCATAACATCTCACCTGAAAACTGTCATGCACAGAGTGAACGACATCCGTTTCCCATTCTTGTAGCGTTGGTTCTAATTTCATTACTACTGTTGTCTACAAAAGAACAAAGAGTAATGTTAAATAAAAAAGCATATACATTAAGTTAAGCAAAGTAAATGATGGGGATATATATATATATATATAAACTTACAGTTTTACTCTCGAAAATAGCATGTATTCTGTTATACCTCCAACCCTTCCAGCCTCGATATTGAATGAAGCGTAGAATTTGATGCGAAACGTACGAAACAACACAGTCTTGTAGGGCCGGTAATATCTCTACTGCCCATACCTGTTAGAATGAAATTGCACCAGGTTAAAAATCCATAATTGACTATAGAGGGAAAACATTTATAAAGTAAAAGGTGTTCTTACTTATAGAGGAAGGACACAATCACATACAGTGTACCGAGGGAAACTTGATGCAGCAACAGCAGATTCGATTCCTTGCAACATTGTATAGTATCCCAAACTACCCCAAGGATACCTATAGAAATCATCTAGAGAGTCAACTAAGTAAATATAATCCATGTTGCACATGGTTTTCGGTTCAGTTCTCCTAAGAAAGTGCTCCACAACTAGAAGTAGAGCAACCTTCACGACATCCTCATGCTCATTGGTGTCAACTAATCTCTCAAACACCTCCATTAGTTGCTTCTTTAATACTGGATATTCTTTGAAGTATTTGTCTCTTAATGAACTCGTACTGCAATGATTCTTCAGTACAGTTAGATCTCCAATCTTAAGACCGGTAATGAGGGCAAAGTCCTTCTCGGTAAAGTGCAATCGCCTCCCCTTGATCTCAAATACTAGATCACCTTTGTATCTTATAAAATGAAGGTGAAATAGAGCCCCTAAAAATCTAAAGGATGTAACATGCAATAGAAACGAGAAAGGAGATTGCCTAAACAAATTTAGACGACTATCATGCTTAACCACTCCACCCTTCACCTTGTCAAACCACCATGTGAGTGTACACCTACATCGGGATTATGGCAGAATATTCATCGCCTGCAAAGATGAATTTAAAAACATATCAAACATAAAATTCACAAGATAAACGTTGTGGACAAAATCAGACTACGTTGAAAAGAATGTAGCATTTCATTAATTTGAACAAGCTTCATATGAAATGGAGATAGAACTGGAATGGGAAATACCAAAAATTGTGCAAGCCAAACTACCAACGTAAGCAAGACAGACTATAATTTGATCGGGATAAACATGAAACTAAGCAGGGCAAACTGCATATTGAGCAGGGCAAGCTATATATTCAATGGGGCAAACTATAAAAAATTCAATGCATAATCTCCTGATCGATGTGTATTCCTGATTAATCTCATTTTTCAATTATTCAACCATATCATTTTACCAAGTTCAACGTTAGCCAGATTAGTGAACACATATATGTTTCGATGCAACAAGAAGATGTTATTTGTAATTGGTTTTGTTGGTTGGTTAATTGGTCACAATTTCTTCATGAAATGGGTTGGATTCGTATTAGATCGAATAAGTACATGTAATCAACTTGGGTAAACATGAAATTGAGCGAGGCATACTAGAAATTCAGCGGGGCAAACTAGAAACTCAGCGGGGTAAACATGAAATTGCGCAGGGGAAATTAGAAAATCAGTGGGGCAAATATGAAATTCAGCGGACCAAACTATGAAATCAGCGGGGCAAACTAAAAAATCAGCGGGGCAAACATGAGATTGAGCGGGGCAAACATGAAAATCAGAGGGGCGAACATGAAATTGAGCAGGGCAAACTACAAAATTAGCGGGGCAAACACAGAAATGAGCGGGGCAAACTGGAAAATCAGCAGGTCAAACATGAAATTGAGCAGGGGAAACTTGAAATCAGCGGGGCAAACTATAAAATCAGCAGGGCAAACATGAAATTGAGCGAGGGAAACATGAAATCAGCGGGGCAAACTAGAAAATCATTATGCCCATTGTTTCCCGTGGTATGATTCACTTGATATTTTGATATGCTTCAATTTGGGGCTCAACCGCTAAAATTAGATGTACGACGTGGATATACTACATACATTCAATGTGGGCCCATCTAAGTGTGGGTTATAGGTTTAGGTTATAAGTGTAGATTATAGGTTTAGGTTTAGGTTATAAGTGTCGATTATAGGTATAAGTTTAAGTTAAGTTATGGGTTAAGGTTTAGGGAACTGAGAATAGGTTAAGGTTTAGGTTTAGGAAATCGGGTTCGGGACCGGGTTTAGGTTTGGGTTTTCAAGTTTAGGTTTAGGTTAAGGAGTTGAGATTAGAATTAGGTGTAGGTCTAGGTTTAGAGATTTGAGATTACATTTAGGCTACAGGTTTAGGTTTAGGTTATAAGTGTCGGTTATAGGTTTAGGTTTAAGTTAGGTTATGGGTTAAGGTTTAGGGAACTGATAATAGGTTAAGGTTTAGGTTTAGGAAATCGGGTTCGGGACCGAGTTTAGGTTTGGGTTTTCAAGTTTAGGTTTAGGTTAAGGAGTTGAGATTAGGATTAGGTGTAGGTTTAGGTTTAGGGATTTGAGAATACATTTAGGTTACAGGTTTAGGTTTAGGTTATAAGTGTCGGTTATAGGTTTAGGTTTAAGTTAGGTTATAGGTTAAGGTTTAGGGAATTGAGAATAGGTTAAGGTTTAGGTTTAGGAAATCGGGTTCGGGACCGGGTTTAGGTTTAGGTTTTCAAGTTTAGGTTAAGGAGTTGAGATTAGGATTAGGTGTAGGTTTAGGTTTAGGTTTAGGGATTTGAGAATACATTTAGGTTATAGGTTTAGGTTTAGGTTATAAGTGTCGGTTATAGGTATAGGTTTAAGTTAGGTTATGGGTTAAGGTTTAACGAACTGAGAATAGGTTAAGGTTTAGGTTTAGGAAATCGGGTTCGGGACCAGGTTTAGGTTTGAGTTTTCAAGTTTAGGTTTAGGTTAAGGAGTTGAGATTATGATTAGGTGTAGGTTTAGGTTTAGGGATTTGAGAATACATTTAGGTTACAGGTTTAGGTTTAGGTTATAAGTGTCAGTTATACGTTTAGGTTTAAGTTAGGTTATAGGTTAAAGTTTAGGGAACTGATAATAGGTTAAGGTTTAGGTTTAGGAAATCAGGTTCGAGACCGGGTTTAAGTTTGGATTTTCAAGTTTAGGTTTAGGTTAAGGAGTTGAGATTAGGATTAAGTGTAGGTTTAGGTTTAAGGATTTGAGAATACATTTAAGTTTTAGGTTATAAGTGTAGGTTATAGGTTTAGGTTTAAGTTAGGTTATAGGTTAAAGTTTAGGGAATTGAGAATAGGTTAAGGTTTAGGTTTAGGGATTTGAGAATACATTTAGGTTTTAGGTTACAAGTGTACAATATAGGTTTAGGTTTAAGTTAGATTATATGTTAAGGTTTAGGGAATAGAGAATAAGTTAAGGTTTAGGTTTAGGGATTTGAGAATACATTTAGGTTTTAGTTTAGGTTTAGGTTTAGGTTTTGAGCGGGGCAAACATTGAGTGGGGGCAAACTAGAGAATTAGCCGGGCAAACATGAAATTGAGCGGGGGAAACATGAAATTAAGTGGCGCAAACTAGAAATTGAGCGGGGCATGCATGAAATTGAGCAGGGCAAACTAGGAAATGAGCAGGGCAAGCATGAAATTGAGCGGGGTAAACATGAAATTTAGCGGGGCAAACATGAAATTGAGCGGGAGAAATATAAAATTGAGCGGGGCAAACATGGAAATGAGCAGGGCAAGCATGAAATTGAGCGGGGCAAACATGAAATTGAGTGGAACAAACTGGAAAATCAACGGGGCAAACATGAAATTGAGCAGGGGAAACATGAAATCAGCGAGGCAAACATGAAATTGAGCAGGAAAACATGAAATCAACGAGGCAAACTAGAAAATCATTATGCCCACTGTTTCTTGTGGTATGATTCACTTGATATTTTGATATGCTTCAATTTAGGGCTCAACCCCTTAAATTAGATGGAAAAATGGATGGACGGCGTGGATATACTACAGAAAACGGATTGACTACTCCCCGTGCCACCAGCCAATGGCTGGTGTTCGGTGCTCTGTGGGCCCCATCATGATGTATGTGTTTCATCCATGTCGTCCATCTATTTTTATAGATTATTTTATCATATTATACAAAAATTGAGGTATATCCTGATCTCAATTGGACCACATTACAGGAAATAGTGTTTAATGAATATCGACCATTAAAAACTTTTTGGGGGCCATAAAAGTATTGGGTCAAGATGATCTTTGTTTTTAGCCTTCTTCTGGGTCTTTATCACCTAAAAAACAGATTGGATTTCAGACAAACAGTACAGTGGGCCTCAGGAGGATTTAAATGATGGATATCCAATCACTGTTGTTTTCCTCTAGCTGGCCACCAGCCAAATTTCCATTTAATTTAGGGCTCAACCCCTTAAATTAGATGGAAATTGAGCGGACAAAATGGATGAACGAAATGGATGAAACACATACACCATGGTGGGGCCCACAGAGCACCGACCACCAGCCACGTACACCATGGTGGGACCCACAGAGCAACGACCACCAGTCACGTACACCATGGTGGGGCCAAAGAGCACTGACCACTAGCCATGTACACCATGGTGGGGCCAAAGAGCACCGACCACCAGCCACTTATACCATAGTGGGGCCCACAGAGTATCGACCACCAACCATGTAGATCATGGTGGGGCCCACAAAGCACCGGAGGAGTAGCCAATCCGTTTCCTATACCCATACATTCAATGTGGGCCCAACTGAGTTTAAAATATACCTGTGCTGCGTGCTTTCTTCGCTGGACCTACCATTTTCAGAAGACAAATGTTGATAAGGGGGGCCTACAAAAAGGGTTTTTTTTTTTGTCTTTCTAACCGGGCAAAGAAAAGGGGTGAAACGACAGTGAAGTAGCAGTGGAAAGGGAAAGGAAAAGGAAACAGTTGAAAGGGAAAAGAAAAACAACAGTGAAAAGGAGGGGTATTTTCATCCTGAAATTCGTAATCCGCACATGCAGGTCTAAGTTGCAAAAGAAGGTTTTTCTTCTTTCATAAAAACAACTGGCTAAAAGGTGGGGTCCATAGTCCTAAATTTCTCTTGATGTGGGTGCGACCCTGACTAAAGGACCCACTTCGATGTATGTATTATATATCCACGCTGTCCATATGTTTTGTAACTATATTGTGGAGCATGGCCCCAAACATGACACAAATAAAAATTCCAGGTGGGCCCCACCACTTACAGGGAAGCGGATTGGCTGGTGTACCACACACAAGCTATATAGCTGATGTAGATACGTGTCGTGCGAAGACAAGCGCCGACACTCCTCCAGCTCCGAGTTGTACGAACGGTTCAAAGGAGATCAAAGTTACATGGCCCCACAATGATGTATTTATTATATCCACACTGTTCATCCATTTTTTGAGATCATTTTAAAGAACTACCTAAAAAATAATCATGTCCATAGCTCAAATGGACCACACCAAAAATAACAGCAGGGATAATGATTTTCACTGTTAAAAAATTAGTAGGGCCCGCCATAACATTTATTTTCCATCCAATCTATTCATAAGGTCAAATATACCTGGATGAGGAGGAAAAAAAATAGTATTGATTTGAAACTTCTGTGACCCCTAAAAGAGTTTCAATGGTAGAAATTCAATCCCCCCACCACTTTTTGTAGTATGGTCCACTTGATCTTTAGATTTGGCTTATTCTTCAGCTCAAGCCTTAATATGAGCTCGCAAAATAGATGAACGGTTTGGATATAACACATACCTCATGATTTGACCCACATAGCTTGCTAAGGTACACCAGCCAATCCACTTCCCACTTGCAGGAAGTTCTCGTGGCCGGAGTTGCATTACACCGTAATTTACTTTAGTTTTAATGTTTTATCCATGTTTTCTATCCATCTTACTACTTATTTTAACAATATGACTCCAAGATTGAAGCATATTTAAAACTAAGTGGACCACACTAAAAGAAGCAATGTAAATTGAACACCAACCATTGATATCTTCTCATGAGCCACAAAAGATGTGGATCAAACTGATATTCGTGTTTTCCTTCATCCATGTTTGTGTGTTGGCTGACAAATAAATGTCATTATCCCTGCTAGTTCCTATGGTGTGGTCCACTTGAATATGGGTATACTTGAATTTTGGACTCAACTCATAAAATGAGCTGAAAAAATTGGATGTATGGTGTTGATAAGCCAAATATATTCAAGGTAGGCCCAACGGAGTTTATTGTACAGACTTACTCAGTCCACTATTCGCTTGGGTGGTTGGAAGTTATGTGGGCCCACAGAATTAGTTGTGATAAATCCACCCCCATCCATTTATGGAGATCACAATATTAAAGGAGTCCAAAAAATTAATGCAAATTCAATGCCTTATGCCATACTACACGACTCCCTGTTAGAAACTTTGTGGGGTCATATAAGTTCTGTATCACGATGATATTGTGCCCACTCTTTATAGGATTAGGTGGCATATAAACATCATGGTCTGCTCACGAGAGGTTTTTAGCCGTGGATGTTTCCATTTTCACTGTTTCATGTGGTGTGGTCCACCTAAGTAATTTTTTAAAGTACGTCCTATTGTTGTCTTGCAAAAGTGATGGACACAGACATCTCTATGAGCCCCACATATCTCCAGACCACAAAAACTTCATGTGGCGGGGTCACAGACAAGTGTACTAGTTATGGAGGGGATTTCCTGTTGACATATGGATTTTAGAAAATTATTTAAACAAAATAATTTTTAAATTGAGAGTAAGAGAAAACTTATCGGTTTATAGAAGTCGAGACGTGACATGAGTCACTCCGTTTGAAATCGAATTTGCTCCCCTTGAACAGCGTCCCAAGTGCAACAAGTTTCCAGAGTAATCGACCTCCTGGATACAATGACTATGAACCGGTCCCAGTGGTGCACTCACTGTACATGAGCTCAAACCACTTGTAGTCTTAACTCGAACTAGAAAAAACTTAAACCATATTTTTAATATAAAGCAAACTTTTTCTTACTAATTTAAAACGGATGAGAAAAAATCTATTTATAGACTTTGTGAAGACACCCTTTAAGGGTATAGAGGCACCTTTTGAAAAAGGGTTGTGACTATTAGGTTAAAACTCAATTGGTGTGACCCTTAAGCTTAAAAAGACACAAATTTTTAAAAACAAAATGCGAAAGGATGCAACCTTTCGGACTGATGTGGACACATCCGTAGGGCACGTGCGCACCTATGGCCACGACCCGTCCCAATAGATATTTTGAAATAATAATTATTTTGAAATAATTTAAAATACAACATTTCCTACTAGAGCCAATGATGATACCTATGCAGGTCCACTGTATGTTTACTAGAAATCTACTTTGTTTATACATTTCGTCGGCCCATATTAGCTAAAAAAATGAGGCCGATAAAACTCAAGTGAGATGTGTTGTCAAATGTCTTCAATATATACATGTAACAGGGGTTCGATCGATCGATTATTGATTAATCGAGATTACCCCAAATTATATAGATTGGTCTTTAGATAGTTTTGAGCTGTCTCAATCGATCAAACTTTTAAATCAATAGATCAAAAAAATTTAAAAATACTTGAAAACTCTCTGGATACTTTTGAGTATGTTCGAGCGATCGAACATGTGGGACTTAAATTGATCGAGGACTACTCAATCAATGTCGATCGATCGATGCTTAAATCAGCGGTGCACGCAGTTTTACGTAATTCTGCAATTTGTTTTCTATTTTGATTGTAACACTATATATATAGTTGTAATCAAGATCAAGGTATTCTAAAGACATCATTAGGGAGTTCTAGAGAGAAATTTAGGGTTCTTGAGATGTTTTTTTTCAAGGGATTCTCATATGTTTAAGTGCATTCATATCTCGTGATTTGTTTATCATAGTAGATTTGGTTGTCACCTTGTGTTGTAGTTTTTTCACGCAAGGATTTTTAATGTAAAAGTCATGTGTTCTTTATGGTGCTTGTTTACGTTTATTTCATTTATGTTTGATTCGAATTCAGGGTTTGCTTTCATAATTTCTCAACAAGTGGTATTAGAGCTAATGTTAGGTTTTGAGTTTGAATTTGAAGCATGTTAATGAAAGATTCAAACGTGAAGTGTGAAATAGAAGAGTTTACTAAAAGAAATAATTTTCAACCATGGAATGTGAAGATGAGGGGTTTTCTAGGTCAGGTGGATTGAGATGCATCTAATGGACCTCATTGTAACAAGGACCAACCGTCACTGCAGATTACGGAGCAGATTAGTTGCGGCGTAGTGGCCTCACCCAAGATAGTGCATCACTTACTGTGGGGGCCACAACGATGTATGTTTTTTAAAAATAAAAAATAAAAATTTATCCCTGCCATTTTACATATCCTTTTATTGTATGAGCCCAAAAAAGAATAAGAATGAAACAGTAGTGATTGAGTGCCCTATCATTAAAAACTTCCTAGGGCCCATCGTCATGTTTATGTAATTTTTAGTATCCATCCAAACTAAGAGCACATGGCCCGTTAATGGTCAATCTCCATTCTTTCTTGTAGTATTGTCCAACTGAGAATTGCATCTATTTTAGCATGGTACATCTGAGAATTCTATCTATTTTATTTTTGGATAGTGCTCTTAAATAATTTGGAAAAAGAGATATACAGGGAGGCGGATTTCCTGACAAAGCCTTTGGCAGGAAGCTCTTGCCTAAGAATGCTAGTTTGGGCCCACCATGATGTTTGCGAGAAATCTACTTCATTCATCCATTTTGCAAACTCATTTTAGGATATGAGATAAATAATTAAGTGGATTCAAAAATCAAGTGGGTCACATCGATGGGGAAAATAGGGGAAAGAAATTCCTACCGTTGAAACCTTCTTTGGCTCCACCTTGATGTTTATATGTCATCCAAACCATTAATAACGTCATTAACATTAGGATGAAGTGAAAATACCCAAAAAAAAAAAAAAATTAGCATGATACAAAACTTTATAGCCACAAAAATGTTTCAACGGTTCTCACTAAATCCCTGTTGTTTCCTCTAGTGTGGCCCACTTGAATTTTGGATCCACTTGGATTTTGGTTGTATGTCCTAAAATAATCTCACAAAACGGATGAACGGCGGTGGGCCCCACCCAACATCTCGTGCAGGAACTTCCTTGGAAAGGCTTAGTATATGACATGAAGTTCCCAAGGTGGAAACCTTAGTGAGGCCCACCATAATGTGTCCTATCCATCCGTTTTGTGAGCTCATTTTAAGACTTAAGACAAAAAATGAGCATGATATAAGACTCAAGTGGGCTGCACTAAAGGAAAAGTGATTAGTGAAATTACTACAGTTAAAACCTCCCTCCAGCGTAGACATATGTTTACATGCCATCTATGTTACTATCATGATTACTATATATTGAGATGAACTTAAAACATGGGGTGATTCTTTATAAACATTACAGTGGGCCCACCAAGGTTTTCAGTGCCTAAACTTCCTTCTAAATGCTTTTGCAGGAAATCTGCGTCCCACTATAATGTATGTGTTATGTGGAAAACTGTCCATCAATTTGTCAAACCGTTTTAGGGCTTGAGTCAAAAAATGTAGTGGATTCATAGTTCAAATGAACCATATTAAAGAAAGCAGCAGGGATATTGATTTCCACCGTACCATGATGTTTATTTGCAATCTAACCTATTAAACAGCTACGACGAAATAAAAACATAAATATCATCCTGATACAAATTTCATGTGAAGAAGTTTTCAGTGATAAATGTTAAATCTCCATTGATTCTTGTGGTGTACCTGAGGTTGGGATATGTCTACTGTTTTTTTTTTTTTGGGATCAAGCCGTAAAACGATCCTATCAAATGGAGGGAGAATTTGGATCATGGTGGGTGACGGAACTTGTGACGTTAACCGCACATCCCGCAATCCCCTTCGGGTACATTGGAAGCGGATTGCTAGTGTAACTCAAACCATATCTGCTGTATTTACTTCAGTAAGTTCTGTGGGTCTTATCATGAGATATGTGTTATATCCAAGCTGTCCATACATTTGGCGAGCTTGTCTTAAGGCTTGAGACGAAAAATAAGATAGATCAAACTATCAAGTGGACCACACTGCAAAAAGCAGCGGAGATTGAACGTTTACCATTGAAATCCTTTTTGGGGTCACAGAAGTTTTGGATCAATATGAAATTTGCTTTTCCTCTTAATTCATGTCGTTGTGACCTCATGAACAGATTGGATGAAAAATAAACATTATGATCTTTGGATGTGATTTATTTTTTTGGATAATGCTCTAAAATGATTTCTAAAGATAAATAAACGGCTTGGATATAATAAATACATCACTGTGGGGCCATGTAACTTTGATCTCCTTTGAACCGTTCGTACAACTCGAGCTCGAGGAGCGCCAGTGCTTGTGTAGCACAAAAATCTCAGTGTGAAATCCAGTGTGAAATCCACTCCTACAGCAGCTGTATAGCTGGTGTGAGGTACAATCAGCTTAGCCGGTGTAGCACAAAATTCTCAGTGTGAAATCCACTCCTTCCATCCGTCTCATCTCATGTTAGAATGTGACCCCCAAAACGAGACAGACTGGACACTCAGGTGGGCCACACCACTAGGACTAATAACAATACGGATTAAATACTTCGGATCTCAAAAACGTTTCAATGGTAAGCGTTCAACCCCACTGTTTCGTGTGGTGTTGCCACATCAGTTTTAACGGGGGGCGATTAAATACTGACAAGGTCAGTAGCCAAATCCCTTCTGAAGTGACGTCACCAAGCTCTGTGGACCTTACGATTATGCGTGTGTTATATCCATACCGTCCAACCATTTGTAGAGATGGTTTTATGGCATGAGAAAAAAAATGAGATAGATCTAAATTACAAATGGACCCACCACAGAAAATCGTGGGATCAGTCACACCCACCGTTGAAACATTTATAAGGCTTACCATGATTTATTTTTTAGATCTAACCTATTCATAAGTTAACGTAGAGATAGATAAAGTGAAACAAAAATATAAGCTTGATCGGAACCTTCTGTGGTCCCTAAGAAGTTTTAAACGGTTGATGTCACTGTCCTCACTGTTTTCTACGATGGGGTCCACTTGAACTTTAGATCTAACTCATTATTTTTTCATAACATAAAACTATCTCTCCAAATGGATGGACGGCATGGATACAACACATTCATCATGGTGGGGTCCACAAAGCTTAGTGACGTCACTTCAGTAGCGATTTGGATACTGACAAGAGCGATTTGGATACTGACCTTGTCAGTATCTAATCCGCGCCCTAAATCTACCACATTTTTAGATTAGCCGGAGAAACTGATGAACGGAGTGGATGTCACACGGATATCGCGGTAGGCCTCACAGAGTTTCGTGCTAGACGTAATTCGCGCTCGTGGACATGATATACATACGTCTATATATATATATATATAGCATACAGTGATGCGGATTTAGGTCACTGCGTTGTACCATCGTCGTCAAAGAGGAAAGAGTCTTTGCTTTTCAGATCTGATTCTTCCCCTTAAAGGGTATTTATTATTTTCCTCCTCATTTCGTTTCTTTTTTGCTTTGATCTGATTCTTGTCCTTACAAAATGATTTTTATTTTTATTTTTGGTGAAGAATCAGTCCTGTGTTATGTTGAAGTTTGAATCTAATTCGTCAGTTTATGTAGATAATCTAATTCGTCACTTTATGAAAGATTCGTGTAGATATGTGACAATTATCATTGGTCTAGATTATTTTATTTTATTTTATTTTTAACTTTAAAAATAGTCCCATACAGAGGCTGTACGTGATCTTTTTTACATATATCATTTCCAGTGAGGATGGATCATCCACTGTTGAAACATTCGTCTGGCCATGGAAGTTTTGGATCAGGCTAATATTTTTGTGTTTTCAGTTCATCACAGTAGGAATGATGTTATGAACGGTATGGATGACATATAAACATCACATGGAGCCAAGGAAGTTTTGAATGGTAGGCATTACTCTACCCACTTTTTCCTTTTGTGCGGACCACTTGAAGTTTCCCATCTGCCTCATTTTTGGGCCCATATGTTAACATGATCTGGCAAAACGAATGGACGGTATGGATTTCTCACGAACATGAAGGTGAGCCCCACCTAGCTTCCTGTCGCTGGGAGTTCTGTGACAGGCTGTCGAAGGCAATCTGCATCCGAGGATCACCCACTATGAAAATCAAGCTGGTGCACTCGTGGACTAGGACACGACTTAGAAATTAATGGACACAGATAGGATATTTTGCACAAGTCACTTGTTAGGGAGATAGTATGATTCAGTTTATGGGTGTGGCCCACCAAATGGGCGGATCAGCCTCATTTTTTAATAAGATTATCACCATGAAGATGCAACTAGGTGGGCCCTGTGGCTGTCCATTGAATCCAGCAGTCACTTCTCACCTGATGATTGGAACAGGTTGATTTTGTGCCAGGTGATCTTTGTGATTGGGCCCACCATTTTCATGGTATCGATGGCCGACAAAGTGGCATATTTGGGGGAATAATTCTATGGTACCACAAGTTGTGGTACCTTGCATGTAGATGATCTGTTCTTGATATAAGTTTATAACAGGTGACCATTATGGTGTGGCCCACCTTATTGTGTAGAGTGGTGTCTTGAGCAAGGTATTCAAAATCGGTTATGGCTACGCATTACGGGTCGAAATGGCTGTAACGGCCATTACGGAAAAAATAGGCCGTAAAGGCCCCGTAACGGCCCCGCAACGGCCTTGTAACAGTTTTTTCAAAAAATAAGGCCATGATGGCCATTATGGCCCATATCATAACAGTAACGGTGGTGGCCGTTACGGCCACCGTTACCATGTTGGAACACCTTGGTCTTGAGTAGTGTTCACACATGTGTGTCTCTACATGTGTGTGGGAGTGAGTGCATGTCTCTTATATATCCTTTATTTTCCCCACTTTTACAAGAGAACAAATGAGATGTTGTAGAGAGAGGAGTAGAGAAGGCAAAGAACCTAAATGCCAGCTAGAGAGTTCCTCATAGGAAGTGAGAGATCTTGTTTTCTCTTCTTGAATGAAAGAGGGGGTTTCTTGTATGCATGTTAAGGCAATCCTCAAGCAAGTGTTTTTGTTCTTTTTTGGTAGCCTTGGATACTTCCAAGGTAGTCAGGTTTACAATGGTAAGACAACCAGGGGACGAACCCTGGATCACTCTCACACCACACACGTTTCTACCAGCTCAACTAACAAGCTTAAGGCGATCCTCAAGCAAGTGTTGGTTTGAGAAGAAAGCTTGTAATCCCATTCTTGCATAATAGAGTTCATTGGTGGCTTCGTGGGTTTTCCCTCTTTGATTGAGAGGATTTTCTTCTCTTGCTCTTTTATCTTTATTTCATCTCCTAAGCGTCATTGTTGTGGAGGTGTAGATTGGCTTATATATTTTTGTTGGTACTCCTTGTTTATGTGGAAATTCCAGTGATTCACATAGAAGGTAGAGTTCCCTCTCTACTATAATTCTATACATTCATTCATGCATGTTGGTGGTCAGTACCATCTGGTTCAAACTGCATCTGATCCACGTTATGTCTGTAGTCAAACATTTCTATGTTCATATGGGCTGAGTGGGATTGTTGTATACTAGACGACCCCTTTATCACAAATTGTAGCTCCATTTCAATCACTTTCCTTTATATATATATATAAAAGGATGAATTGGATTTTCTACTCTTAACATTTATTTTCAATGTTAAAAATCATTTAGTCTAGAGTTTTGCTGATTTTTGAAGAGTTTGTAAATTGATTTCACCAGATTTTTCTGCTCACGTGTTTTTATGTATGCAATGCAGGTGAATGGAAATGCTGGAGTTGTATGTTTTTAGATGAGATGGCGGTTGGGAACTCTCACCAACTGCAGTAACTCCAATGTATTGATGGATGCTTTTGCAAAAGAAGGGATCGTCAAGGAAGCGTATAAAATTATCACAGATGATGTTTTAATAAACACCTACAATATATTTAGGGATTGATACGGCTATCAATGCAAATAGACAATCCACAAGATGTTCTGATTCTATAGTGGCTAAGAGTCTTGCTACTCATTTGTTACTTAATGGTATCCACTCATTGGTGAGCACAGCCATTACTGGGACCATTAATGGGACGTGAGCTCTCACAGATTGAGGTTCGCATCAGTGGTAACTGTACCACCTTAAGCTTAGAGTACTTCTGGGAAGACGTGTTCAAGGGATCCAATCCGTTCATAGATGCTTCACCTCATAAAACATCCAGAGCTGAAAAATCAGCCTTATCCAAAACTCACATGGGCCACATTAGGTAGCATATTGATGGGGAATCTCCACCATTGAATAACATGGGGGACCCACCATGTTGTGTATATATAATCAAGGACATTCAGACCCTTCAAACTGTCCATATAAAGGGTCAGGCCAAGATTTGAGCTGTTTTAGAAATTCTAGGCTGAGTGCCCCCCTCCCAGCTTGTTTTGTCTTTTGCAGCCAACCTTAGTTTTGGATTGGGCTGAGTTTTAGATGCTATGGGTTTTTGGAGGTGATGAATCTGATAGGTGGGTTGGATAGTGTGAATACATCACATTCACATATAGGTTGGATAGTGTGAATACATCAAGAGCCCCACATCTGCCTAGTACCACCATTGTGATTTTTATGTATGTTGATCAACGTCTTAGTAAATTAAGCCTGTTTTAGAAGACATGCATTTCTCACACATGGGGCAAAATGGCTACTGGGTCGACCTATAAGTTCTCCTGATAATGGCCGAGAAATGTTTAGACGGGTGCATGCACTTCCTGTTTTATTTAACTGGCTCGCATGATATGAACAAGAATGTCTAGATATATTGCCATGTTGAGCCATTCCAAGATGGGTGTTATTCACTTTGTTGCACTTGAGATTGGGCCCCACTAGCCACAATGGAATCAAAGAATTCTATTGCACCATTCATTTTCCCTTGTTTGTATCAATTTATTAATATAACCATACATGATTAACCATCACTGGTATTAATTTGTCCTTCTCTGTTCACCCACCCTTCTTTGCAAAGAGCATCCATCGGTGTGTTGAAGGTTATTGCAATTGGTGAGATTTCCTAGATCCATCATCTCACTGAATATTGAGAATCAAAATGAAATATCTATGTGCTGTTATTCATGCTCGAAGCCGTAGGTACAAAGTTGAGATGAAAATTCATATGTGGGCCACATGCAGATCATAAACATTCTCTATTGTGGGTTTGTCGTACCCATGTGAGCTGCTACACATTCTATACATTTTAAGCATAGGGTCTCTTAGAAGGTATATATATTTCCATTTTCATAGCTTGGGGCTGTTTGGTTTTCCAATTTCCTATGTAATGCAAAGTAAATGAGCCATCATTATCATTTCCAATTGTTTTTTACAGCTCATAAAAAGGAGATACGTAAAGGAAATTGTAATCATTACATTTTCACATTATAAAATTACCATTTTTACAGTGATTTATGGGTGAAACAAACAACGTAGCAAAATCATCATTGCAGTCAAATGTAAGTGATGTCACCACACAATTACAAGAAATCATTACCCATTTACAGCCATTCACCATTTAATTGGAAAACCAAATAGGCCCTTGATGCTTTTCCTTTTTGCAATGGAGCCTCACAGTTGTCGTTATTGACGATGATCCTGTAACTGTTTTTTTTGCTTGATTTTCAGATACATGTTATTAATTGTGCAAAAAGGGTCATATTCTAGGAGCACAATCTGTCCAGTTTCTTCTGTGAATTGTGGAGGTTTTCTTTTGTATTTGGCAAAATTTGTGGCATTTTCTATCTTCGATCTAATTGTTTCTTCCATGTGAGAACAAAGGGAAATGTATTGGGCCAACACTTATCGAATGCGTTTGGATACTGGGAATCCCTATGGAAATGGAATTCTTTGGCACAAGAAATAAGGTGATCATGGAATCCACTTTCTATTCTCTGACCGTTGTCTAATGAATTTGAGGATTCTACTTTCTGGTTGCTATCCAAACGGGCACCTCATTTTTGTCATCCTATTCCAACAGTGTTCATGGAATCCAAATGGAAACCACGTATCCAGACATACCCTTAGGTGAAAGGTGTCGGGTGAATCTTTGTAAGGGGAATGTTGCCCCTGCCTTGACGTTTCCATTGTTTTTGCAACAGAATATTCCATTGCTTCGAACAGTCTGTATTGCAATTATCAATTCAAAGTTCTTTACATATATATGCCCTTTGACCAGTTCTCACTTTGTGGATATGAAAGGTCAGTTTTTCAGGGAGATAAAATCCTTCAACAAATGCAGATGACAGTTTGCATCAAAAGGTCACAAAATCCATATGGAATTACCATTTATTTCTTGCCTTGAAGATGTTTCTTATTGTGATTTGTAAGTGAATGGAGCATGTTTCTTACCTTGATTTCATTACATACCACATGGCATCTATGTAAAGAAAATTTTACTGGTTTTGTGGGTCCGACGACTATGAGCTTGATCCAAGGTCACACTGACCTTAGCCATCCATTTGAGCATGGCCCAAAAGTAACCCTGTCTTAGCCGTTCATTAGGGGACTATGAGGTGTGGATTGCAAGGTTAAAATTATTATTATTTTTCCATTAGCTAGTATATCTTATTAAGGATTTCTCATGTACTTCTATTCTATTCTAGCATGAAAAGGCAGATTGGGTCACCTGTGGATTCAATCATTGAGTGGGCCCTGTAGATTTTGCCTGTGGTCCTTTCTATATCAGTCTATTTTTTACATTGTAATGAAACATGCAATAAATCAATGACACTAACAAAAACCTTGTAAATTTGGCATTTTCAAGAAAATGGGCTCATTAAGGGTGTGTTTGGTTGCACGAAATATCATGAAGTGTCTCCATTTGCCAATCTAATTTGCAATTTTAATTATATTTCATGAAATATGGTGGAACCAAACAGACAGAAAACATTGGGGGTTTTATTGAGAAAAACATCTTAGTGGCAATCAGACTCGTAAAAATGACCAAAATGTCCTTTATCTATTTTTCTAAATATATTATAGTGTAGTCTAGCATTTTTGGGTGCCAACGTAATGTGGGGTGAGATTTTCCTGTGTCGAAGCATTATCACGAAAATAAAGAATATTGAGGTTTTCAAAAAAGCCATTTATGCCCTTTTTAAAATTTGAAAATGTTGAAAATATAAAATTCTCATTTTAATTTTTGGAGGTTTATATCATGCTCAACCAGCCCATGATGCTCCATATGCAGAGACTCATGCTTTATAACATGTCATGTATTAACTCAAATTGAATCCAGTAAATTGTGGAATCCACCTTCCCAGAATCAGCTTGGTCGATCAATTCAAACTTCTGACTCTTGGACAATTGTTGGAACTTGACCATTGGATGTTTTTAATTTTGAGCCGTCCAACAGAAGTCTGCTAATTAGTTAGTCAGATAATCAATTAAGTGTGAATTTTGGTTCATAATACATCTATGCTTTGAACCTTAATTGGAATAGGTTAATTTAACTTTCTCATATGCAATTTTCTTAGTGCATGTGTATTATCTACAACCCTTGTCAGAGGAAGTAATGTCCTCCGATCTTTTATTAATGAAGATGTAACTCATAAATCTCTAAATGGAATCAAAATCTCTTATCTTTGATGGCCAATGTTCTTGCTTGCAGTGGTATGCACTTACAATATCTTTCTCATACAGTGGTCTCTGCTGTTAGCTGTCTGTAGATTGGTGTGGGTTCGTGGCTACAAGCAAACTAGGAGGAAGCGCATGTGGCCTTAGGCACATTGATGTTTTACTCTGTTATGGTCCATGGCTTTACCGGTGGACCGAACCATTTAGGTTAGTAAAGTGGGTCTATTTTATGCGTCAACTGGTGGGCCAAATCATTTGAGCAGCAGAGTGGGCATAGTAACTCCACTTAAGATCTATATGGTTATCTCTGAACTTTAATTCGAATTCTAAATTTGAAATAATAGTCCAACAATCAAAGCTTGAATCTGAATTTAAATTTTAATTGTGTGGAATGCAAAAGGAGATAACAATCTTTTGCTTGATTGCAAAGAAGGGTGGTCTATCTTCAAATT
The DNA here is from genome assembly GCF_029962835.1 of Magnolia sinica. Lineage (NCBI taxonomy): Eukaryota > Viridiplantae > Streptophyta > Magnoliopsida > Magnoliales > Magnoliaceae > Magnolia > Magnolia sinica. Next base: position 86,357,423 of record NC_080578.1, on the reverse strand, counting down.
TGCACTCGGTCAAATCGTTCGGGTAAGTAGAGTGGGCCTAGCAACTTCACTTAAGATGTATTATTATCTTCAAATTTCAATTTAAATTCTGAATTTGAAATAATAGTTCAACAATCATCTTTGAATTTTAGTTCGAAATAATAGTCCAACAATTAAGGGAGTAGTTGGCCTTTATTGTAGGGAGAGTGGATTAACCTTGAGTGTAAATTTTAAATTTCAAAATATCACAAATTTTTATGTAATTCTCAGCCATTAATGGAAAAAATAGAATTTTTTCCCAAAAATATTTTGCTTGATTGCAAGGAGGGGCGATCCATCCTCAAATTTAGATGATTTATTTTAATCATCCACATACAATCATATTATAATCTTCCCTTGGTCACATGATGTGGATGATCGAACTATTAATCTATACTATCATAAAGTCACCACATTTGATAAGCATCCATGGAGTCACCTCTTTTCATAAGCATCCATGAAAAACTAATGTTGATTGGAGTTTGCTAACTTCATAGGCATTGGCCTACTTTTTATGTTCATTCAAAATGGACTTTTCAATAGACTAACTGTTCATATTTATTATTGGACCTTTGGTTAAAACCATCCATTTATATACATTGATCAAATGGCCAAGTCTCTCCAGTAAATGTGAATTTCCATCTTGGCTCTTAGAAAATCGGGATAATCCAGGTCCAAAAGGGCCAGGTGTTGGTATTCAATTTGGACATGCGGCCACATGTATAGTGAATGACTTGATTATAATTATTCATGTGCATGTATCTATCGGGTGTGCAAAAGTTATAACTTGAATCGAACCGAATACCTTGTGACCCTAGGTGTCGAAATAGCCAGATTATTAATCTTTTGCTTGACTACAAGGAGGGGCGATCCATCCTCAAATTTAGACTAGTTATCTTAAATACAATCATATTATAATATGCCCTTGGGCGCATGATGTGGATGATTGAATTATTAATTTGTACCATCCATAAAGTCACCACTTTTCATAAGCATCCATGAAAAACTAATGTTGATTGGAGTTTGCCAACTTCATGGGCATTGGCCTACTTTTCATGTTAATTCTAAATGGACTTTCAATAGACTAACTATTCATATTTATTATGGGACCTTTGGTTAAAACCATCCATTTATATACATTGATCAAATGGCTAAGTCCCTATGGTAAATGTGAATTTCCATCTTGGCTCTAGAAAATGGGGATAATCCATGTCCAAAAGGATCAGGTGCTGGTATTCAATTTGGACATGTGGCCACATGTATAGTGAATGACCTAATTTTAATTATGCATGTGCAAGTATGTATGTGTTAGGTGTACGTGTGCCAAAGATATAACTCGAATCGAACTGAGTACCTTATGACCCTAGGTGTTGAAATAGTCAGTTTATTAATCTTTTGCTTGACTTCAAGGAGGGGCGATCCATCTTCAAATTTAGACTAGTTATCTTAAGTACAGTCATATTATAATCTGCCCTTAGGCATATGTTGTGGATGATTGAATTATTAATATGTACTATCCGTAAAGTCACCACTTTTAATAAGCATCCCATGGAGTCACCACTTTTCACAAGCATCCATGAAAAACTTGAAAAACTAATGTTGATTGGAATTTGCAAACTTTATGGGCATTGGCCTACTTTTTATGTTCATTCAAAATGGACTTTCAATAGACTAACTATTAATATTTATTATGGGACCTTTGGTTAAAACTATCCATTTATATACATTGATCAAATGGCTGAGGCCCTTTGGTAAATGTGAATTTCCATCTTGGCTCTTAGAAAATGGAGATAATACACGTCCAAAAGGACCGGGTGTTGGTATTTAATTCAGACACATGGCCACATGTATAGTGAATGACCTAATTTTAATTATGCATGTGTGAGTATGTATATGTCAGGTGTGACAAAGTTATATTTGACTCGAATCGAATACCTTGTGACCCTAAGGGTTGAAATCGCCAGATTATTAATCTCTTGATCGATTGCAAGGAGGGGCAATACATCTTCAAATTCATACTAGTTATATTAATCATATAAGTACAGTCATATTATAATCCGCCCTTGGGCACATGATGTGGATGATCGAATTATTATTCTGTACTATCCAGGGAGTCACCACTTTTCATAAGCATCCATGAAAAACTAATGTTGATTGGAGTTTGCTAACTTCATGGCCATTGGGCTACTTTTATGTTCATTCAAAATGGACTTTATACTAACTATTCATATTTATTATTGGATGTTTGGTTACAATCATCCATTTATATAATTGATCAAATGGCTGTCCCTATGGTAAATGTTAATTTCCATTTTGGCTCTTAGAAAATGGGGATAACCCACATGTCCAAAAGGACCAAGTGTTGGTATTTAATTCAGACATGTTGCTATGTGTATAGTGAATGACCTTTAAAAAAAAAAAAAAAAACATGCACACACACCACCACACACTCACACCGTAGTGGGATTTCACCACCTATGGGTACTCGAACCCGCAACCAGGTGTTGAAACTCCTGAGAGTCTACCACTGGAGTAAGAGCAAGGACCCACATGGTGAATGACCTGATTTTAATTGTGCATGTGCGAGTATGTATGTGTTAGGTGTGCCCAAGTCATATTCGACTCGAATCAAATAGAACACCTTGTGACCCTGCGTGTGGATTAGGACCATATCTGTGAAGATTGGCTTGACTATTAAACCACCAATTGACAAAAAGATCAAATGATTTATGAAGGGGGAAGGTTAGTTCTTCAGATGAATTCTTTTTTCGTTAAAGACAGACTTTTATCACACGATAATAGCTTCCTTGCGTTTGTCAACAAAAATAACTCCAAGAAAGAAAAGATGAAACAAAGGTTGGACGATCGTGGACTAGACAATCTTCTATACTCGGATGGTCATGAGATGGTCATGGATGTCAGTGCATTGGTTTTTGCACCCGGTTTGTCAATCACACGAGTTGTTGTGTCAAGAAGTCGGTTGAGTCTGTGGAAAGTGAAGACCGAAGACACAAGCGAAGCTGGAGCATCAAGGAAGCAACAACGGGTAAATGAGGTGCCTTGGTGACCCTAACCATTGACCCAAAACAACCCATAGACCTCGAGATGATCTTGACTTAATATGAATACCTAATTGATTATCCCTTAGCCTTAGGAGACCAAGAAAAACATGATAAATAAGTTTAGAAGAGGTGCAAATCTGTTGTGTAAAAGTTAGCCCAAAATAGCAGATTTCAAATGATGTTCGATGGTATCGAGCTGCCATCGAACAGTCTTTGTAGATCGAGAGTTGGGAATGTGCAGCAACCAAACTGGATTTGGGTTTGAAATTCTCGATGGCATCAAGGTCTCTTCGATGACATCGATTGAGATCCAAATTTGTCCAACAAGTTTTGGATTTTTCTTGATTTTCTTGATGGCATCGAAGCTACTTCGATGACATCGCTTTACTGTTGGAGCTCAAACTGTTTATAAAGGGCATCTGGTTCTTGGGCTTAATGATGGGTTTTTGGAGTAACAGAAGGTAGGGTGATTCCATATTCATATTACTCATCCCTAGCCTCTATTATATGATGTTCTAAGCAATCTTCCTTGAGATTTTCACTCATATGAGGATTTCAACCTTTATATTGAAGATGTGCTTAAACTCTTTCATTTCCTAGAAGATTGGACTTAAGCAATCTTGGTAAACCATTGTATAAATCATCTAGAAGACCCATCTAGGTGGATCCTCTAGGAAAAATAACTTCCCACTAGTTGTAAGAAATTCAACTACCTTCCTATCACCTTGGTCACCTCGGAGGAGCATCAAATGTAAAGCGATTAATCGTGGAGCTGAAGCCTTAGCAAAACAGTGGCAATATGATCGGAGGAGTATCGAGGAGCTGATTTAAGTACGAGAGAGCGGTGATCAAGCAACCCAAGAGGAGCATCAAAAGGGACTCAATCTGACAAGTAAGTGACATGTGTAAGAGTCCAAGTTTGTACTCCTTATGTAGGTTGGAGTGCAAGAGTTTGTATCACAAACTCATCCTAAGTTCTTGTGTAGGACATTGGCTTTTTTTTAGTGCCTAAATCCGTGGTTCTTATGTAGGACCAAGGTTGTTGGTTAGCCTAAGGAAAAACCAACTGAAGTCTCTTGCGGCCGGCGGGAGAATACGTATTGGGTTCTTGTGTAGGACCTTGATTCTAGTGTGGAGTCTAAATTTCAGGTTCTTGTGTAGGACCTTAGCTCTTGGGTAGGGCCTAAAGCCTTGGGTTCTTCGGTAGGACCCTTGCTTTTGTGTAAGGTATAAAGTTAGAGTCCTAGTGTAGGGCTGTCAAGGTTAGAGGTGAACTTGATTTAAAACCTCCGATAGTGAAATTTGGTACACTCATGGGTTGAGTGCGTCCACCAGGAGTGGAGTAGGCAAGTAGTCGACCCACTTTACATGCTTGTGTTTGGGAATGTTATTTGTGCACTTGTTTAATTATGCTTAATTATGTTAATATGTTTGAATGCTTAATTATGTATGTATGATTAGTTGAATGCTTAAGTTGATAGTTAGCAAATCCCACACACACATGTTCACTATCATTTTATAGGCTAGTTGCTTTAATTACAAATCATTTGTAGCCTTAGAGTTATATTGTTTTACTTAGTTTAATTGTTAAATTACTTTGAAGTTAGGCAATCTGAATTTTAAATAGGTATAATTTTTAAATTGGTCCTAATCACCCCTCCTCTAGGACTTAGCCTTCATTTTCTAGCTCTGCCAAGCTTCTACACTTCATGCATAATAGCACAAAAACTGCAATTTCAATGGAAACTTGGATGGCTGTGAGACAGTAGTGGTTTGGTCAGCAAGACATGACCTAGGAATCATTAATGATTTAGGGATTTGGGGGATCCAATGATGGGATTGTGGACATTTAACTAAACTAAATCCGACTTGCTATAATAATGCATTGGACAGAAGTGGAGAACTAAGCTGCACTAATCGATTCGAACTTACTAGAGCATGGTGCTGGATAGAAGTGGAGAGGATAAAACTATGCTAAGCTAAGATAAGCCTCCATGAGGGATGAAAGGTTGATATGCAATGTTGAGCTGAAAAAGGTTGTGTTTGATTGAATTGGGGAGGGCCTGGAGCTTTGTGCTGGTTTATGGACTTCGGTGAGGCGGTGGCCTTGCACATGGTTCCTTAGCTTCTGGGATTGACATTTTGATCGGTTAGCGGCCTTAGCTTGATATGCATGCATTTATGAGACGAGACCAACTATTACGATGACATGTATTGTCGTATTTCCATTTTCAAATTGCTTTCTTCTCTTAGCCTACCACTTATGAATATATAGTTATGTATGGCCAAATAGATCTATCCATGTGTCACTGTGTATTACCGCCTTAGTCTTATACTAGGTTATGCATGCTCTGTAAGTGTTTTGTGTATATGTAGCTTGTACTTGTTTTATAGCTGGGCATCGAGTTAAGTCGAACTGAGTTAGGGTTAACCCGACTTGACTCGGTTTTGAAATAGACCTAAACTCGACCTAACTCGATACCGAGTCCAGCATGCCTGACCCGATCCAAGTCTGGGTCTGGCCTAGACTAAACCTAGACCAAGTTTGACCCGGTCACAAGTACCGAGTTTGGTCGAGTCAGCACCGAGTCGAGTCGGGTGCGGTGGGTATCCGAGAGCTGAAATCACAGCTCATAACCTAGGTGCACCTACGGGAACGACAACCTCTCCATCAACTACAAGGCATCTCAGATCTAAAATGTCAAAACTAGGTTTCACACACACACACACACACACACACACACACACACACACACACACACACACACACACAAAAGTTGGGTTTTGGATCGAGTTGAGTTAGTATTGAGTTGGATTTCGGATTGAGTTGAGTCGAGTTACTGGGTGACCTGAACTTGATTCGGTTTGAGTTCGGATTGGACAAAGTCTACTTGATTCAGATTGACTCACCCACTCGATTCGGGTCGAGTTGGGTCTAAACGAGTCAGACAAGTAGAGTCTGCCAAGTCGAGTCATCTCGTGCCCAACTCTAGCTTGTTTACCATGTGTTGCCGAGAGAATGACCACCTTTAGGGTTTCAATCGTACATGCATCTCTAAATATCCTAGTGTGACACACATCTTCTGGAGACAAGTGTTTGTGATCCCCATGTTCTCTCTTCATGCTCCATGAGTACCTTTCTTTTGCCTTCTATATGAGCGTGCCAACACGTGGCGACATCCTACTTGTTGAATCTGGCTACGAGACATCAGGTGTGAATAATGCCCCCATGTCCCTTTGTATTCAAAGAATAAGAAGAGACATTGTGTCATAAGGATTTCGACTGGCATTATCAGATGCTACGTGGTAGCACCCTATCAATCTACAATAGTCATGCGCAGCTTTCTGCATTAGAAATTGCCTGTCATGATTTCTCTCATTAATTGCAAGTGTAAGAATCGACAACAACTACTATAAGGACTTCGTTGGCAAAAACTCCTACTTGTCTCTCTAAACTTTATCTTTCGTTGTTTCTTACCAAAGGTCCTGCCTACTGTATGTTCTCAATGACGTCTTAAATTGGCTGTAAAATGATGTTGTGGAAGAACAACACTTTTTATGGGTGAAGGTCAAAGCTTAAAGGATCGCTTGTCACTTGTCCCACCAACTATCATGGGCTTCCGTTCTTTTAAGCTAGCCGAAACTTCGATGATCGGCCAAAGAAAAATGTCTCACCCTTACTTTCTTCTATACCCGACAAGGACTTTTGCCCACTTTTGGTATAACTGCTTGTTTTGTAATTTTAGTGGGTTAGGCAATAGTGGTAGTTTGTTGTTTCTAACGGCTCTCTCTTTTGAGTATATGGTGTATGTAATGAAGCTTATCTCGTCAATTTGAATGAGAGATATTTTTACACTCGAGCCTCTAGTTATTGATGAACCTTCTTTTACATGTTTATTTGGCCAGTGTTTCAGCTGTTCTGGTTTGTCTTTGCATAGATTCCCACAAATTAGGGACGCATCTTTTTAAATAACAGTCGTTAATAACAAATTACCCTCTATAACAAATAAAATCCGCAGCATAATACCTCCCTTACCATAAATGGTCATTCCTAAGTTGGTGACCACTTTCTATATGGGGCTCTTAGTACCAATAGTAATGTTAGTTTTTCATATAGTTGTTCCCTCGTCGAATAAATTTTCTTTCACTTTTTTTGTATAAGCCTCAGCTACTTTGGTCTTGTGAACTTTTAATGAATCTGAAGCCTGTGTCTTGGCCTGATCCAATTCTTCTAATTCAATCATCATCGATTTGATAAATTCTTATGGGGTTAAGCTAATGCTGAAAAGCTAATTGGAGAGATAGTATGTTTACTTTCATGGGCCAAACGACACATGCTCATATGTTAGAGAAAATGGACTTATCTCTGTAATAGTCCTCTAAGACATTCGATAAGCCCATAGAACTTCTAAAAAAGTCTTGTTCCATGACCGATGGTTATCTACTATCATGCGTTTCAACATAGTTTTCATAAATTTATTTGTTGACTCGGCTGACTCGGCTTGACCATTAACTTGAGCATAGCATGGAGTAGAATAAGGAACTTGAATTTATAGGCTTCTGCCAATGTTTTTACTTGGCTCCCCAAAAATGTGTTTACCGTGTCAACTGCAATTTTTTTTGGAATTTTGAATATCTGAATAATGTATTTCTTATATAAAGTTGATTACATCCTCCTGGCCTACCCCTTTCACTGGTCTAGCTTCGACCCATTTGTTGAAGTAGTGGGTTACGACGATTATAAAGCTATGCTAATCAGATGAAAGAGGGAATATTTTGCCAATCAGGTTAATGGTCCATCGTTGAAAAAGCCATGGTTTGACAATATGGTGGTGTTCCACAACTACAATGTGCCGGGCTTGACATCCTATAGCATATTTCATGCAATTTTCAATATCAATGACCAATAATAGCTATGTCAGCATATAAGCCATTGCATTTTTTGCCCTGCTTGGTGAGCTCTGCAAATGCCTTTGTGAACCTAACTCATTATGATCTGAAGGAAAAAATAATATCGAGTAATCTTTCTAATAGATAGGTTTGGTCTACTGATCGGCATGATCAGGTATTGAATGATTGGGGAACCTCCAATTGTCTTGGGAAACTTTAAGAGGAGAGATTTCCATGGTCATGTTTCTTTGCTAGACTAATGAGAGTGATCTTTTCTAGACCGTGAGTAATCTTTTCGTCATTACTTTAGATAGCCAAAGCCTTGCAACTATTTGCATCATCATTTAAATCCTGAGGAACATATTTTAGGATTACATCATAGAGTTCTGATACTAATCGGATTGTTACTCCATAATATGGCATTAACGCCCAACTGTTAATTGGTTGATTACCAATTGGGAATTTCTAATTATCTGGACAGTCCTTGCTCCAAACTCCCTCAGTATTTTGAGTCCGATAATCAAGGGCTCATATGATTTTTTTAATTAGTTGTACACTCAAATTATACCTGAAAAGCGTGTTCTTCTCTTTTCTCATATGGGGAAATTATGGCAATGCCAGCTCTTGGTGACTGATCAATTCATGATCCATCGAATATTAATCTCTACGCAATCAATTGAATCGCGTATATATTGACAATATCTAGCAGGATTTGATCATGATACTTAACAGATGGTCAGCCAGAAAATTTGCCAACACCTGGCTTTTAACGACCTTTTTGGTATATGCTTAAACAAATCTCGGAGAGTGCTAGGATCCACTTTCCGATCCTTCCTTTAAGGATGGGTTGTGTCAGCATATAATTTATGAGGTCGATTAATGCAATGATGTGCACAGTTCTGGTTAGGAAATAATGCTTGAGTTTAATAGCAAAAAGATATAAAGATAAAGATAATTTTTCAATAAGAGAATACCGTCATTCAATGCAATAGAGAGTTCTAGAAAGGTAATACACTGCTTGATCCTTGTGATCATCATTCTCTTGGGTGAGCAATGCACTAATCGATTCTTTGGCGATTGAAACATATTATCAAAACAAACAGTCTTTTTATGGCAGTGATAAGCACTGACAGCCTTGTCATATTCCCTTTGATTTGTTTGAAAGTTGCCTGATGTTCCTCCTACCATTTGAATTCTCTTTGCTTTTAATTTAACTAATGGAGAGAAAGCATTGATCCTGCCAGCTGAATTTGAGATAAATCAGTGAAGAAAGTTAATTTGGCTAATAAATCTTTACAACTCTTTCTTATTTTTCAATGGTTGTACTTCAAGAGTTGCTTTAACCTTATTATAATCGATTTGGATCCCTCTTTGGTGTACAAGGAATCCTAATAAATTTTCAGTAGAAACCTGAAATGTGCTCATAAGGTGGTTCATCTCCAACTTATGAGATCTCATCTGCTCGAACGAGCTCTTCAAATGTGTGATGTAATCACTAAAATCAAATGACTTAATTACCATGTCATTTATGTAGACCTCCATGAATTTATCAATCATGTCATGGAAAATGGTATTCATGGCTCTTTAGTACGTAGCATCAGCATTCTTCAACCTGAAAGCCATGAGGACCCAACAATAAATCTATATTGCCTTATAACAATAAGGTGTCGTCTTATGGATGTCTTTTAAGACAACGTAGTTCTGATTATACCGTGAATGGCCATCCATGAATTATATAATTTTATGTTCGACGTACCTATCTACCAGCTAATCTACAATTGACATCAAATACTTGTCTTTTGGGGTTGCTTGATTCGAAATTTTGAATCAAAGCAGATGTGTAGTTTCCCATGGCCTCCTTCTGTTTCTCCAGGAACTTGAGAAGGGCTTTGTCGATGTTTTCTTGTACTATGTTCCTGAAAATGACATAATTAGTACTCAAATGCATCTTGGTTCTATGTCATATACAGAATTCCCATGTCTTCATGTTGTAATTCCGAGCCCACAACAAACTTGGATCAACCCTAGATATTAGAAATTCGAATCTAATACCATTGTCAATCATGCACTTTGCGGAAGTACGTTCAATGAAGATAGAATAATCAAAATAGAAAATAACCAATCAAGCAATCACAAACACACAAACTTACATGAAAAACCCTTGTTGGAAAAAAAAAAAAAAAAACCACGGCACAAAGCGACAAAGATATTCACTATAATCGATTATAGAAGCAATCCGGTCTCCCATTACAATGTATACCCCACGAAAAACCCTAGACCTTGAGAAAAACTCATTCCTAAGCCTTTACAAGTGTAGAAAACTCTCTCACCCTGCAAAATCCTTGCCACATGAGAGAAACACACTTGTATCTTAAAAGCCCTAATCGAAACTGGACTTAAATAACCTAATTTACACAAAATCACGTAATAGGACTGGTATCCATCGGTTAGACAGAACTCACCTTTGGTTGGACCGACAGAGTCTTGCTTTGCTCCTAAGAAATCCTGCATTCTATAGGTCAGACTGACACCTAGTTCAATATGACTGAGAGGGCCTTGCTTCACCTCCCAAACTGTGCAGAATCCAAGTCATCCTCACAATAATCTTCACCTTGACTTGTATTCTGTAAAGTCACCCTGAAGATATCCTAAGCTAGTCTCCACCTTGAGCGTAGACCCCTCTCTACATCCTCCACCTGGAGCGTAGCTCCATTAGCACCCCTGTTCAATGGTGCCCAATCTCATTAATGGCTAGTGGGATTAATCAAGCCCAAGTAGTGCTTGAACTTGTATGTGGTCACCGACTTCTTCAACATGTCTGTGTTATTCTTGTCAATATGAGTCTTCTAAAACATAATCTCTCCTGAAGCAAACAATTCATGTATCTTGTGAAACATCGCGTCAATGTGTTTGGTTCTTGCATGATACACTTGTTTCAACGCCAGATGAACAATGCTCTGACTATCGGAATGCAACTAAATCGCTTCTTGCTTCTACTCGAGTTCTCCGTTCAAACCCTTCAACTATAATGCTTCCTTTGACGCCTCTATTGCAACCATATATTCCGCCTCAGTTATAGACAATGACATCGTAAACTGTGGCATAAATCTCCAAAATATCGGTTCACCTGCTAATGTGAAAACATATCCTATAGTGGACCTCCTGTTGTCTAGATCTCCTGCATAATTCGCATTCACATGGCCTACAACTCCACCTGAAGCTCTATATCCCCCGAACATGATTCCAATGTCATTTGTATCCCTAAGATACCTAAGAATCCACTTAACTGCATTCCAATGATCCATTCTCATATTCACCATATATTTGCTGACCACGCTAACTACCTATAAGATATATGGCCTCATGCAAACCATCTCATAAATGAGGCTCTCCACTACACTCGTGTAGACATGTCTGAAATCTCCTCTTCTATGCTTGGACATGACTTGGCTAACAACTTAAAGTGACATGCTAGAGGCGTACTAAATGGTTTAGCACATTTCATGTAGAACCTTTCTAGTACCTTCTGCACATATTCCTTCTAAGACATCCACAACTTCCCAGACTCTCGGTCTCTGTGAATCTCTTTACCTAGGATCTTCTTCACAATGCTTAGATCCTTCATATTAAACTCCTTACTTATCAGAGACTTAAGAAATAGTATCTCATTCTTGTCCTTCACAGCAATCAACATGTCATCAACATATAACATCAGTGGAATATAGGACTTGTCCTCAAGTACCCTGTAATATACGCAGAAATTGTACTCACATCTAATATAACCAATATGCACCATGTAGGAATAGAACCGCTTGTACCACTACCTCAGAGACTGCTTCAGCTTGTACAATGACTTCTTCGATCTACACATGATCTTCCATACTAAGCTCATCGAATCCTTCTAGTTATTTCATGTAAATAACTTCTTCCAAATTCTCATGAAAGAATGTTGTCTTCACATCAGACTACTCCAATTCCAAATTAGATTCCGCTACCATAGCCAATAGCACCCTAATTGACGTATGTTTCATAATAGGAGGGAAAACTTCACTATAGTCTACTCATTCCCTTTACGAGTACTCTTTTGCTACAAGTCGCGCCTTTAACTTTTCATCCTATTTTTCTGTCAATGTTTCCTTCTTTTTGAACACCCACTTGCACCTTATAGTCCTCTATCCTTTTAAAAGTTCCACCAACTCCCACGTCTAATTCCTGTGTAGAGATTTCATCTCTTTTGCCCTGACTAACATCCACTTGTCTCTGTCCATTTCAGACTTAGCCTCTTGAGAGGTGGAGGGATCTCCACTCCTTGTGAATAACGTGAAAAATGGTCTTCGAACCCATATAAAATGAGGGCTCTAATGGTTCCTCTCTCACTGTTCCTGGCTATATTCTCATTGGTATCCTGCCAATTGTTTGGTCAGTTTCTTCCTCTTGATGAATTTCACCTTCAGTAAATGGCTCAACTAGCTTCACTTGCATCGACAATCTCTCTGCCTTAACATGAGTTTTCGACTTCTCTGCAGCATCTTTGTTGGCCTTCAACATAAATACCTCATCGAGTATGACATTTCTGCTAATGACCACCTTTTGATAACCCTTAAGATCTTTGTCATACCCAATAATGATGCACTTTCTAGATTTGAGATCCAACTTCATCCTTTGTCCACTCTACACATGGACATATGTTGGACACCCAAAGATGCTTAATCCTAAGTAATCAATGTCCTTGCCTGCCAAGACTTTCCTACAACTTTGAAGTCTAACGTTGTAAATGGACCGATTCACAATAAAGCATGTCATGTTAGTCGCTTCTATCCAGAAGCTTTTAGGTAGTCCCGCATGCAACTGTATACTTCTCACCTTCTCCATTCAAGTCTTGTTCATTCTTTCTACTACCTTGTTCTTACATGGGGTCTCTGGAGTTGAGAAGTGCCTTGTGATGCACAGTTCCTTACACAATTGTATGAATTTTGCCTATCTATAGTCTGTACCATTATCTAATTTAAGAAACTTAATATATATCCCAGTTTATTTCTCTACTTTCGTCTTCCATTCCTTGAAGTTGGCAAACACCTCAAACTTGTGTTTTAAGAAGAAGACCCAAACCTTCATCGAGTAATCATCTATAAAGCCCACAAAGAATCGTGCTCCTCCCTTAGATGATGCAATCATTGGCCCTTAGACATTGAAATGTATGTAATTGAGCACACTGCTGCTAGTATGTCTAGTTGGCTTGAACTTTACCTTGCACTACTTCCCATAGATGCAATGTCCGCAGAAATTCACCTTGCACGCCTTAACTCCCTTTCATAATTTCGTTTATGGAGTTCCATCATACCTCTCTCAGTTATATGCCTTAACCGCATATACCATAGATTTTTGTAATCTGTTTTGGATTTTGTGAGTAGGGTGATGGTAGCAGCCTCACCTATAACCGTGCTCCTAATCAACTTATAAAGATTCGTCATTATATGTCCCTTCATTAACACCATTGCGCCTGTGACTTTGATTACACCGCTAGATGTGGTGAATGTACATCCATTTGTATCTAGAACACCCAAGGATATTAAGTTCTTTTTTAGATCTGAGACATGCCTGACATCACTTAGAGTCTGTACGACCTCCTTGAACATCCTTACCTTGATTGTCCATATTCTGATGGCCTTACATGCAGTGTCCCCATCAAAACACTCTCACCATCATAGGACTTATAGGTGTTGAACCAAGTCCTATTTGAGCACATATGATACGAACATTCCGAATTGAGTATCCACATATCTGTAAGATGACTCGTACCCAAGGAGACCAAGAGGAGGTCTTCTTTTGAGCTCTCTTGCGCTACTCTAACCGATTTGTCCATGTTCTTTTTATTCTTTCTTTCTAGGTCATCCTTCCATTTCTGGCAGTATCTTTTGAAGTGCCCCTTCACACCACAATAAAAGCATTCATCCTTAGCCTTCAATTTCAATATAGACTTCTTCTTATAGGACCGAGATCGCTCCACAGATCTCTTATGTCCTTGACCCCCTTTCACATCTAATCCCTCCGCCTAAGAGTCCTCATCACTTGTTTTCTTCCTCATCTCGTTAAACACAAGAGCCGTGATGGCTTTCTCCATTTTCGGAATACTCTTTTCATATAGTAGTGTAGTAACGAGATGGTAGTATGATGTGGGAAGCGATACTAGAATTAGTAATGCTTTATCTTCATCCTTGTTTATCTCTCCGAGCCTTAATAGCTCGCTACGTATCTTCATAAACAAGTTCATATGCTCCAGAAGATTGGATCATTCCTTCATCTGTAGCCAGTAAAGTTTTTTCTTCACAATCAACTTATTAATAAGAGACTTTGCCATATATAGACTTTTTAGTTTCTTCCACATACTTAGGGTTGATTCCTCGTCCAAAACGTTATACATGACTTCATCCGATAAACACAGACGAAAGACGCTCATAGCCTTCTCCCTTAGTTCGCTCAAGTCGTCTTCCAACATCTTCTCCAGTTTAGTCTCCAATAACGCCTTGCTCAACTCTTGCGATGTAAAAATTGTTGGAGGCCTTACAAAAAACCTTAGGATCTAGCCTCCCGAAACAAACCAGAATTATGGAGTAATAATGCAATGAACTAAATCAAAACATAAACCACACTACACTAGGGATTTTTACATGGAAAACCCTCAAATAGATAAAAACCACGGGACCTCGTCCAGATCAACAATCTACTATAAAGCAGAACGTTACAACCGATCACAAGCATACACCACTTGGATGAAACCTTCTTCACTCACGCAGGAGTGGATAAACAATAAGAGAAACAAAGAAGACGGAGAGATCTCACCGATTACGAGGACATGGAAACGCTAAGATATGGTAGATCACATCTACGAGCATAGCCTCCATTCCACAAGCTTCCTCTCTCTCTTTCTCTCTCTCTCTCTCACCTTTAATAACCCTAAGCCCTTTAGCAAACCCTTGTAAAGCTTTAAGAAATCCTAGAATACCCTAGAATACACCCTAATCCCGCATACACCCCTTTATATAAGAATAAAAAGAGGTAGAATCAAAATAGGAAACAAAATCTGTAAAATCTGTGTTTCTGCAATTGCATCTGCGAAACTCTTCGATGATATCGACGGTCTTTTGATGACAGCCTTTGATATCATCGATGATCCTTTGATGATATCGAAATAGGACAAAAACTGTCCAGCGATCAAGGGTGAAAAATTCAACAATTATCGATGTCATCGAAGGTCTCTCGATGTCAGCCTTCGATATTGTCTAAGTCCATTGATGATATCGATATGACCAAAAAACTGTCCAGCGACCAGCGGTGAAAAATTCAGCAATTATTGATGATATCGAAACTGGTTCGATTTCATCGAACCCAACAATGAGGAGAAAATCCCCATCAAATCTCTCCCTTTTCGACTCAGGAGGAATCCACATTCTTCAAGCCAACCCGGTTTCTACAAACCTCAAACTTGCCCTTGAGCAAAGCCTTGGTCATCGTGTCTAACCCATTATCGTCCGTGTGGACCTTCTCAAGCTGTAACACCTTCTGTTCCAAAGTATCCCTGATCTAGTGATACCGAATCTCTATGTGCTTCAACTTGGAGTGCTGACTTGGATTCTTGCTCAAGTGTGTAGCACTTTAACTATCGCAATAGACCACATGCTGCTCCTGCTTCAGGCTAAGTTTCTGTAGGAACCTCTTCATCCAAAGCATCTCTTTACGTGCATCTATGACTGCAATGTACTCGGCCTCTGTCGTCAACAATGCTACGACCTTCTGTAGCTTGCTCTGCCAAGAAACCGGTCCCCCTGCAAATGTGAACATGAAGCCTGATGTAGACTTCCTGGAGTCTATGTCACCTGCCATATCTGCATCTGTGTAGCCCTCTAACACAGGTTTTCCATTACCATAGTATAGGCTCAACTTGGATGAGCCTCTTAGATACCGCAGTATCCACTTCACCGCTGCCCAATACTCTTTGCCAAGATTGGCAAGATACCGGCTGACAACACCAACTGTATATGTTATGTCTGAGCGTGCGCACACCATAGCATACATCAAACTTCCTACAGCTGACGCGTAGGGTATCTTCTGCATCTCATCCACTTCTGCCTTCGTCTTGGGACACTGTCTGTCGCTCAATCTGAAGTGACCAGCTTTGCTGCATTCATATTGAACCGCTCTTGTGACAGCCAAAGCTTCCTGTTGCTTCTGTCATGGGTTGTCTCCATTCCTATGATTTGTTTAGCCGGGCCCAAGTCTTTCATCACAAATGACTTACCCAACTTCTGTTTCAGCCTGTCGATCTTCTTGATGTCTTTTCCCATGATGAGCATGTCATCAACGTATAACAACAGAACTAAGAAATCACCATTTGAGAACTTGCGCGTGAATACACAGTGGTCTGACTCTGTTCTGTCATACCCATGTTGTAACATGAATGAGTCGAACTTCTTGTACCATTGTCGTAGAGCTTGTTTCAGCCCATACAAACTCTTCCTCAGCCTACATACCATATGCTCCTTGCCCTCGACTTCGAACCCCTCTGGTTGGTGCATGTAGATCTCTTCTTCCAGGTCACCATGGAGGAAGGCAGTTTTAACATCTAACTGCTCTATCTCAAGATCCATGCTAGCCGCCAACCCAAGCAACACCCATATGGATGTCATCTTTACCACTGGTGAGAATATTTCCTCAAAGTCTATACCTCTCCTTTGAACAAACCCTTTTACCACAAGTCTGTCCTTGAACCTCGTCTGTGAATTCTTCAACACAACTTTCTTTCTGAACACTCACTTGTTACTCAAAGCTTTCTTACCCTTAGGCAATTTCACCATATCATAGGTGTGGTTCTTATACAAGGATTCCATCTCCTCTTACATAGCTTTCAACCACTCCCCCTTATGCTCGTCGGCTAGGGCCTCAGAATAGTCTTCTGGCTCTCCCCCATCAGTCAGCATAATGTACTCATGCGGCGAGTACCTCTTGGACGACTGTCTGTCCCTATATGACCTCCTCACCTGTGGCTCAACAGGTGGATTAAGTGGGGGCTGCTCCCTTGGTCCATCTTCTGAAGGAACTCCCTCGTCCTCTACACCTTGTTGTACTCCCCCGTTATCAGGCACCACGGGAGGAATAACTGGATCCATGTCATCTAGCTCACCTGAACTAAGCTGGTTTTTATCTGGCTTACCAATGTCTTCTATACACTGATCTTCAAAGAAAACCACATCTCTGGTCCTAACGAGTTTCTTCTCAGTCGGATCCCACAATCTGTAACCGAACCTTTCATCACCGTACGCCAAGAACACACTGCCTAATCTTTATATCGAGCTTGGACCTCTCGTCCTTTGGTACGTGAACGGATGCCCTGCATCCAAACACCCTAAGATGACTGTACGATGGATCTTGTCTAGTCCACACCTTCTCAGGTACTTCTCCATTCAACGGGGCTGATGAAGACCTGTTTATCAAATACACCACCATATGCATTGCTTCTCCCCAGAACGTCTTGGACAACTTCGCATGGGATAACATGCATCTAATTCTCTCTACAATGGTGCGATTCATTCGCTCAGCCACACCATTATGCTGGGGGGTCTTGGGAACCTTCTGTTCATGCCGTATACCTAGGGACTTGCAATACTCATGAAAGTCGCCAATGTATTCACAACCATTGTCAGTGCGGATGCACTTCAATGATTTACCTGTCTCTCTCTCGACCATAGCATGAAAAATTTAAACACACCAAAGACCTCGTCCTTGGATTTCAAAGCATAAACTCAAACCCTCCTGGATGCATCATCTATAAAAGTGACAAAATACAATGTCCCACTCAAGGTTTTTGTCCTCATAGACCACAAACATCAGAATAAACAAAATCTAATGCATGCACTTTATTAACATGAGAAGCAGATTTAATAAATGAAAATCTATGCTGTTTCCCTGATAAACAATTAAGACAGGTTTTGAGAGGTGTACCTGTCACGTCTGGAAGGAGCCGCTTCCTCGCTAGTACTTGAAGCCCTTTTTCACTCATGTGGCCTAGATGCCTGTGCCACATGTCAATGGCTGAATCTTCCGCTGCGTTCAACCCACCCTTGCACATACTGACACTTGCCTTGTAAAAGGTGCAACACTTCTTTCCTCTGGCCATGATCAATGAGCCCTTGATGAACTTCTAGTACCCACCGGCAAACCGGCTTTCATAGCCATCATCATTCAACCTTCCTGTCGACATCAAGTTGAGGCAAAGGTTTAGGATATGCCTCACATCCCTGAGAACCAATGTGTAGCCCACATCAGTCTTCACACAAATATCACCGACCCCTACGATCTTCGATATGCCAGAATTTTTTATCTTCACGGTCCCATAGTCACCTGACTTGTAGCTTGTGAAGAAGTCTCTGCGTGGAGTTGCATGAAAAGAAGCTCCTGAGTCAACTACCCAGTCGGTGTCCTAACTCGTAACCGTGAGACATATCGTGATCTGCTGAAATAATAACTACAACGTCGCCATCTGAAGCGACCATAGTGGAATCTGATTTATCTTCCTTCTCCTTTCCTTTTCCTTTATTATCATTCTTCTTACCACGACACTCATGCTTGTAGTGGCCCTTCTTGCCATAGTTCCAGCATTCAACATCCTTTCTGTTACTCGACTTGCCTCTTGATTTATCTCGGGCCTTCCCGCCCTTCTTGTTCTTTCCTCTCCCCCATTCTTGTGTCACAAGGGCCTCTTGATGAGTAGATCCCTAAGACTTCCTCCTTGTCTCCTCATTGAAGAGACAGCTAGTAACCTGTTCCATGGATATCTTTCCGTCTGGCGCGGAGTTACTTAGAGACACCACCAATGTCTCCCAACTGTCAGGCAATGAACTAAGCAATAGCGCTAATACGACACGTCAAAATTTGACGGCCCTTACGATGGTCCATGACCGTCCTTTTTGGTCATTTGAGACGGTTTTGGACCGTCCTTTTTTCGCAGTTTTGGCGTAGCTAGCAAAGCCTGCAATTCATCATCCAGGACCATCTTCATAGAGGAGAGTTGGTTCACTATATTGTTGATCTCATTCATGTCCTCAGCCACAGAACCACCATCTTTGAACTTGAGATTCACAAGTCATCTTATCAGAAAGATTTTATTATCGGCTGTCTTCCTCTCATACAACCCTTCCAATTTCAACCATAGGCTAGCGGCTGAGGTTTCCATAGATACATGGTGAAATACAAAATCGTCCAACCATTGTCTAATAAACCTCACCGACTTTCGGTCCATCTTCTTCCAATCATCATCTGACGTATCCTTGGATTTTGCTGATATGCCTAAAATTGGAGAATATAGGTCCTTACAATAAAGCAAGTCCTCCATCTTAGCCTTCCATATGGTCCAGTTAGAACCATTGAAGCTGATCATCCTTGATGAGCCACCTTCCATAATTCAAAACTGATCCTACCCGTTCGATGAACTTAGCTCTGATACCACTTTGTTGGGGGCCTTGCACAAAACCTTAAGATCTAGCCTCCCGAGTCAAACCAGAATTATGGAATAATAATACAATGAACTAAATCAAAACATAAACCACACCACACCAGGAATTTTTACATGAAAAACCCTCAAAGAGGTAAAAACCACGGGACCTCGTCCAGATCAACAATCCACTATAAAGCAGAACGTTATAACCGATCACAAGCACACACTGCTTGGATCAAACCTTCTTCACTCACGCAGGAATGGATAAACAATAAGAGAAAAAAAGAAGACGAAGAGATCTCACCGATTACGAGAACGTGGAAGTGCTGAGATATGGTAGATCACCTCCATGAGCATAACTTCCCTTCCACAAGCTTCCTCTCTCTCTTTCTCACACTCTCTCTCTCACACCTTTGATACCCTAAGCCCTTTTGCAAACCCTTGCAAAGCTTTAGGAAACCCTAGAATACCCTGTAATACACCCAAATCCCGCATACACCCCTTTATATTAGAATAAAAAGAGGTAGAATCAAAATAGGAAACAAAATCCGTAAAATCTGCGTTTTCACAATCGCATCTGCAGAACTCTTCGATGATATCGATGGTCTTTCGATGACAGCCTTCGATATCATCGACGGTCCTTTGATGATATGGAAACAAGATAAAAAACTATCCAGCGATCAAGGGTGAAAAATTCAACAATTATCGATGTCAGCCTTCGATATCATCTAAAGTCCATCAATGATATCGACAGGACTAAAAAACTGTCCAACGACCAGCGGTGAAAAATCCAGCAATTATCGATGATATCGAAACTGGTTCGATTTCAGCGAACCCAATAATGAGGAGAAAATCCCCATAAAAAATATCCTTAACCTTTTGCTGCGACAAATGGAAATTATTATTCTCATCAAATTTTTGTATATCAAACTTCGACCTTGACATCTTCCTTGAATTTCCAAACGTCCTTAACCTGACGCTTTGATACCCCTTTATTGTAATTCCCAACCCACAATAAACCCATATCAACCATAGATATTAAAAATTCAAATTTAATACCACTGTTAATCCCGTGCTTTGCATAAGCACGTCCAATGAAGATAGAACAATAAAAATAGAAAACAACCAATAAACAATCACAAACACCAATTTACATGGAAAACCCTTGCAAGGAAAAAACCATGGCACAAAGTGACAAAGCTCTCCACTATAATTGAAACCTTAAGTTACACCACTTACCTTCTCAAATTATAGAAGCAACACAATCTCCCCTTGCAATGCACACCCTATGAAAAACCCTAGACCTTGAGAAAAATTCATTCTCAAGCCTTTACAAGTGTAGAAAACCCTTTCACCCCGCAAAACCATTGCCTTATTAGAGAAAACAATCGTATATTAAAAGTCATAATCAAAACTGGACTAAAACGCACCAACTTACACAAAAACACGTAATAGAGTCGGTATCTATCAATCAGACTGAACTCACCTTCAGTCGGACCGATAGAGTCCTGCTCTGCTCCTGTTCTACTCCTGATAATTCCCAAATTCTGTAGGTCAGACCGACACCTAGTTCGGTCTAGTCGATAGAGCCCTGCTTCATCTCCCAAACTGTGCAAAATCCAAGGCATCCGCACGACACTTTAAATATTTGGCTGATGGAATTTTTAAAAAATTTAGGAGCTTAATAAATTTAGCTTTTAGAATATGGTCAAAACTTTTGTTAACGTCAGTAATATCAAAAGAACACTGCTTGTTAAACTTAGAGGTATTCTTCATAGGATTCATTCCTATAGGGTTTAAACGTCTTTTCTTGTTAAGGTCGGATAAACAAGCGGCCTCTTGGCTACCACCTCAGCAACGTCCAATTTGTAATTGGGGTCCTGATAATATGCCTCTTACAATGCATTCCTTCTTTGATTCTCCTCATAGAGAATCCACTCATATTTGTTAGCATGGGCAGAGAGCTCAAAAAGATCTTTAAAGACCATGACTTCAAACTTCTTTTAGAGCTTGATGTCCATATCATCCGGGCCCAATTTTATGAACTCGGCCTCCCGAACAATGATTCCTCGCTTTCTTGAAGCGGGCAATGTATCTCTTAGCCCTAACAAGTATCTTAGATGGGAGAGGTCAGTTATAGAAACCTCAGGTTCAATTCAATGAAACTAGATATGAAACATTTCCTCCATCTTGAGCCAAGAGTGTATCGAGTTGGGGGTAGGTTTATATACCATGTGAAGCCTGCCCCTATTAGGGAATTACCGAATAACTTGAGTTTCAAACAATCATCAGCTGATACTTGGCCACATTGCATGGTGAAGCGATTGGCATGCTCTGTTGTTGATGAGTCCTCTTCTCTTGAGAAAATGGTAAATTCAATGATAAGGTTTACAATATACGGGTTTGACGACCTTGCGGATGTAAGGGTAGCCACCTACTTCTTTGATGATGTTTATGACATTCTCATGGCCTAAAGGTCATGGTGGTGGGATTGGATGTTATATTTATACCATGATATTAACGACTTGTGGACCTAAAAGATTGGAGGTTGCCCCCTAAGCGGATCAACCCTTGCATAATTTTAAGGAGGCGCCAGCGGCACATAAGGTTATCCTTCGGGTCGCTTGACACTTTTATAGTATGGTTGTCACACTGATGGCAGAGGAGGTCGCCCCCTGAGCTGGTCGACACCGACATAGATTGTCCCTCAGGATATGCATTGTGGGGGTCATATGGTTGGTTGTTTCGGACGTTCCTCCTTGAAATAAGGTGGCATGAGGCGACCTTTAAGTTTCGCTCGACTAGGTTGGCAATTCTAAGTGCTAAGAATTTTTCAAAGAACATTTCCATAAACTGGTTGAAGGCTTCTGCTTGTGCCCTTCCATTTTAAAAAAATTTGTTGCAAAGTAGCTTGCATGTCATACAAGGTTTCCGTGATTCACCTAAAGTGGTGCTTCTTTGGGAAGAAGATCCTACATCCATGTCAACGGGCTTAGACTGAGCCTGCTTATTGATGTAGAGCGGGTCGCGGACAGTTTCATGGCCAAGATGGATCAGAAAAGGCCCGGTCGACGACAGAAGTGATCCGGACAGTCGGACCTTAGATTGGGCGTATCTCACAATCTGGAATGAGTTATCTGACGTAACATAGGGTAGAACGAGCTACTTTAGCCAACCAAACCGGCTATGCCGGGTTGCGTAGCCCAGAATTGCGAAAAACCCTTGGATCGACGGTTGTTTCCCTCTTTTAATTTCGTTTTTACTATAAATAGTAAGTTTAGTTTGATTATAACTCTTCATCCGTCGGGCTTTAGGAGTTGCGCCCAACGTGAAAAGAGCTTAGAATAATTAGGAGAACGGTTTGGTGAAGCCAAATAGGACACTTACTATTTTTGGCCGAAAACCTTGCACACTAGTAGACATCACGACCGTCTATAAATAGTAAGTTTACTATTTATAGTAAGTTGCGGATTCTAGGAGTTTGAGTTGTAGTTTGATTCTGATTTCTTTTCCATTGCTTGGTACCCCTATTTAAACGGTTGTGAACTCGTTTTTATTCATCAATTAATGAATTTCAAATTTATTAGAATTTATTTTTATTTTCTACTTTCGTTCCTCGTGGATTCAAGAGGTCTCTGTGAGGAGTCCAGAGAAGCTCCGTGGATTCGGAGTAGTTATCCTCATCACGTTCATCCCTGCGTCAATTGGTATCAAAGCGAGGATTCCTCTCGAGCCGATGGCAAACAACGAAGGTATGAATCAAAATCCTTTAGACGGTGATCAAGGGATTCATTATCTTTCGGAAAGAATGGAAGCTTTCCACCGGGAGAGTCAGTTGACCATGCAAGGCCTGTAGGCAACTCTCGATCGTCTTGCGGATGCGCTACTTCCGCCCCGAGCCCTAGGCGGTGCTCCACCACTCATGGTGGCTCCACCATCCTTGGTTGTTGTACGACGCAACCCCGATTTTCGTAGAGCACTACCAGTGGCAAACCGTAGGGCTTCACCAGGTGATTCAAGTTCTAGCGACGAGAACCTTAATAAGGGTTTTGCTCGACGACCAATCCATGGAAGTGATCATCTAGATCGTGCTGAAAGAGACTATTGAGGTAAGGCTGAACTTTCTAGTTTTAACGGTTTATTACGTATAGAAGATTTTCTCGATTGGCTAGTCGAAGTAGAGAGATATTTTGATTATATGGACGTGCTAGATCATAACAGGGTAAAATTGGTAGCGTTTAAATTAAAATCTGGTGCTTCTGCATAGTGAGAACAATTACAACTCTCATGAGCCCGTCAGAACAAGGCGCCCATCTCATCATGGCTACGGATGAGACGTCTTCTTCAATCACAATTTCTCCCCAGTGATTATGAGCAAATATTATTCCAGCAATATCAAAATTACCGACAAGAAAATTGAACCATCACAGATTACACTGAAGAATTCCAACAGTTGGCTACACGAAATGATCTGTCAGAATCTGAGTCACAGAAGGTGGCACGATTTATAGGTGGGTTGCGACCGACAATTCATGACCGAGTTCAGATGTCCCCAGTCGGGACCGTGGATGAAGCAGTTCAATTGTCGAGTAGGGCAGAAACACAACTTGCAAGAGCTCCTGCTCATCCATATCCTTCAACTCGACCCCCCATGACGGGTCCCACGCAGGATCCAATGCTGGCACGAGGAAAAGATCCAGTAGGAGAACGTCATCAACCTCCTATAACCGCAAACCATGATACGGGGAGTGGCTCATTCAGACCTCAACGTGCAGCACCCACAACAGCTAGTCCGAGTAGGATTTCAAATCCTTATGCTCGGCCAAGGTCGAACAATTGTTACCGCTGTTGCCAACTAGGCCACTTATCAAACACTTGTCTTCAACGTCCCGTAGCACACTTGACTATAAACGAAGAGGGCACTGAAGATGAAGCCACAGAAGAAGACCATGGCTTTAATAAACATGAACAAACTACTGAAGAAATAACAAGTGGTGATGAAGTGACGGGCGAGGATCGTGGCGAATTTCTAGTTGCGAGACGATTACTGTATGCCCCACGAAAGGAATTACATTCACAGCGACACAATATATTTCGTACTCGGTGTACTGTCAACGGAAAGGTCTGTGATGTGATCATAGACAGCAGTAGTAGCGAGAACATCGTCTCAAGAGTGATGGTGGACAATTTGCAGCTACTAACGACGAAGCATCCTTTCCCGTACTCAATTGGCTGGATAAAAAAGGTGAATGAGACCAAGGTAACCAAACAATGCACTATCTCGTTTTCAATTGGTAAAAATTATAAGGATCAAATACTTTATGACGTGGTCGACATGAAAGCTTGTCATATGCTACTCGGTTGAACCTGGTAGTCGGATCGTGATGCGACCCATCGGGGACGAGATAATGTCTACATATTTGTCAAGGATAGTCAAAAAATAATCCTTGCCCCTATGGCACCAGAGAACCACCCTGAAGCTTTTAAAGTGGAGAGGAGTTTCCTCTTGACCATTCGGGATTTCATGGAGGAATCCAAGAAAACCGGCGAGGTATACACCGTAGTGGTGAAGGGCGAGGAAGAGGAACCCTCAAACATCCCTCCAAGTTTAAGACTATTGCTAAACGAATTCAAAGAAGTCTGGCCTGAGGATCTACCTGATGGATTGCCCACCATGAGGGACATCCAACATCACAAAGACCTCGTCCCTGGAGCTAGCCTACCCAACCGCTCTCATTATCGGATGAGTCCGAAGGAGTGTGAGATACTTCAGGGGCAAGTGGAGGAAGTAATCCGTAAGGGTCTCTTGAGAGAGAGCATAAGCTCATGTACTGTACCAACATTATTAACGCCAAAAAAAGATAGAAGGTGGCGCATGTGTGTCGACAGTCGAGCGATCAATAAAATTACCATCAAGTATCGGTTCCTAATATCAAGATTGGACGACATGCTCGATATGCTAGAAGGGGCCAAGGTGTTCTCTAAACTAGATCTAAGGAGCGGGTACCATCAGATTCGTATCCGACCCGGTGAAGAGTAGAAAATGACATTCAAGACCAATGAAGGGTTATATGAGTGGCTGGTCATGCCCTTCGACCTATCGAACGCACCAAGTACTTTTATACGACTAATGAATCAAGTTCTAAAACCGTTCACTGGCCGATTTGTGGTAGTATATTTTGATGACATATTGATATATAGCCAGGATGAGGCGGAGCACAGAAAACATCTCAGGCAGGTGTTGTAGGTCCTACAAATTAATAAGTTGTACCTTAACTTGAAGAAGTGTAGTTTTTTAACTGACAACCTGTTGTTTCTAAGATTTGTTGTAACATCCACAGGCATTCATGTGGATGATGAAAAGGTATGAGCTATTAGAGAATGACTGATCCCGACAAACATTCATGAGTTGAGGAGTTTTCACGGGTTGGTAACTTTCTATCGTCGATTTGTGCGAGCTTTTAGCACCATAGTCGCGCTTATAATAGATTGCTTGAAAAAAGGACCGTTCCAGTAGACCGATAAAGTTGACAAGAGCTTTCATGAGATCAAGCATCATTTGTCTACAACACCGGTCTTGGTGCTTCCTAATTTCGATAAATTGTTTGAAGTTGAGTGTGACGCTTCATACGTCAAAATTGGAGGAGTATTATCACAGGAAGGCAAAACGGTAGCCTTCTACAACGAGAAGCTCAGCGAAGCCCGAAAGAAGTGGTCGACTTATGAGCTTGAGTTGTACATAGTTGTTTAGGCATTGCGACATTAGCGGTATTATCTGATTCAAAGAGAGTTTGTTTTGTACACTGACCATCAAGCATTAAAGTTTATTAATAGTCAAACTAACGTGAATCGTGTGCATGCTAGATGGGTCACGTTTTTACAGGAATTCACGTTCGTTCTGAAGCACAAGTCAGGGCAACAGAACAAGGTGGCTGATGCACTTAGCCGTCGTGCATCACTACTTGTTACAATGAGCAACAAGATAGTCGGCTTCGACTGTCTCAAGGAGCTGTATGTCGAGGATGAGGACTTCAAAGATTCTTAGGTGAAGTGCCAAGAAGGTCACCCCAGTGACCTTCATATACGGGACGATTTTCTCTTTAAAGGGAATCGATTATACATCTCTCAAAGTTCTCTGAAGGAGCATATTATTCAGAAGTTACATGGAGGTGACATCGGTGGACACCTGGGGCGAGACAAGATGCGAGCTCTTGTGGAAGAACGGTATTACTGGTCGCAATTAGTACGTGATGTGGGAAAAGTCGTACAACATTGTCATGTTTGTCAAACCTCCAAGGGGCAATCTCAGAATACAGGCCTCTACACCCCGTTACCTGTGCCTGACGATCCTTGGGAGGATTTATCAATGGACTTCGTGCTTGGTTTTCCACGAATACAACGCGACATAGATTCAGTGTTCGTGGTGGTAGATCGTTTCTCCAAGATGGTGCACTTTATCTCATGCAAGAAGACCTTTAATGCAACACACGTGGCGAATATATTTTTCTGGGAGGTCGTACGGCTACACGGGGTCCCCAAGACCATTACTTCCAATCGTGACACGAAGTTCATTAGCCACTTTTGGCAGACTTTATGGAATCGATTCGATGCACGACTTCAATTCAGCAGTGCTTACCACCAGATGGTGCATATCAGCAAAAGTTGTGAATCGCACGTTGGGAAACCTCCTTCGCTGTATTTCAGGAGAAAAATCGAAGCAGTGGGATTTGGCCTTGTCTCAAGCAGAGTTTGCATTCAACAACATGGTGAACCGCTCAACAGGGATATCACCGTTCCAAATTATCTCCGGACAAGTGCCTCGCCACACACTTGACTTGGTCCCTCTGCCCAAGCATCCAGGCACGAGCATTGCAGTAGAATATATGGCAGACAAGATCATGGGCATCCATGCAGAAGTGCAAACCAAGCTACATGCCTCAAATGAAAAGTATAAGGAGCAAGCGGACAAGCATCGGCGATAAAAAGTGTTCGAGGTGGGCGACCGCGTTATGGTCCATCTGCGCAAAGAGATATTTTCGACCGGGACGTACAATAAGTTAAAAAATAAGAAGATTGGACCTGTCCCAATCATTTGAAAAATCAATGACAACGCTTATGTTGTTGATATTTCAGATGACATGACGATCTCACGAACTTTCAACATCGCGGACCTGACCGAGTATCATGAACTAGAGCAGGATGAGAACTCGAGGACGAGTTCTTTTGAAGTGGAGGGGACTGATGTAGAGTGGGTCGCGGACAGTTTCATGGCTAAGATGGATCAGAAAAGGCCCGGTTGACGACAGAAGTGATCCGAACCGTCGGACCTTAGATTGGGCGTATCTCGCAATCCGGAATAAGTTATCTGACGTAAAATATATGATTTTAGGGTAGAACGAGCTACTTTAGCCAACCAACCCGGTTATGCCAGGTTGCACAGCCCAAAATTGCGAAAAACCCCTGAATCGACAGTCGTTTCCCTGTTTTAATTTCGTTTTTACTATAAATAGTAAGTTTTAGTTTGATTATAACTCTTCATCCGTCGGGCTTTAGCAGTTGCGCCCAACGTGAAAAGAGCTTAGAATAATTAGGAGAACGGTTTGGTGAAGCCCAATAGGACATTTACTATTTTTGGCTGAAAACCTTGCGCACTAGTAGACATCACGACCGTCTATAAATAGTAAGTTTACTATTTATAGTAAGTCGCGGCTTCTAGGAGTTTGAGTTGTAGTTTGATTCTGATTGCTTTCCCATTGCTTGGTACCCCTATTTAAACGGTTGTGAACTTGTTTTTATTCATCAATTAATTAATTTCGAATTTATTAGAATTTATTTCTATTTTTTGCATTCTTTCCTCGTGGATTCAAGAGGTCTCTGTGAGGAGTCCAGAGAAGCTCCGTGGATTCGGAGTAGTTATCCTCATCACGTTCATCCCTGCGTCACTTATCTTGTGGGTCTTTAGTAACGACAGGAGGATTATTGAGCCTAGCTCGTTGTTTCTTACCCATATTGCTTTTGAATATAAATTGCAACTAGTACACCGAGTCTCATCGCGCAAGCCAAAAAACAGTGTTGGTATTCAATTCGGACATATGGCCACATGTACAGTAAACAACACAATTTGGATTATCCATGTGAGAGTATGCATGTGTCGGGTATGCCAAAGTCGTATTCAACTTGAATCGAACCGAATGCCTTATGACCCCAGTCGCTAAAATAGCCGAATTAGGACCAAATCTGTGAATATTGACCTGACTACTTAGCCATCGATTGATAAGGATATTAGAAACTTTATAAAGGGGAGGGTTAGTCCTTTGGATGGATTCCTTTTGCCTAAAAGATGATGACTATTATCACATGGCGATAGTTTGGTCGCATTCGTTGACAAAAATAACATAAAGAAAAAATAGGGAATAAAGACCGAATGCTGATTTTATTAATCTGAATGTAAATGCAGTACAATAGGCAGACAAAAGTAAAAGTAAACAGAATAAATTGTCGATGGCAATTTAAGCTGGTGAAATGATTGTGAACTAAACGATCTTTTAGACCTAGATAGTCATGAGACTGTCATGAAAACCTGGATAACTGTGAGACGGTCGTAGTTTGGTCAATAAGATATGCCTTAGGAATCACTAAGGACTTAGGGATTTGAGGAATCCGACAATGGGATCGTAAACATTTAACTAAACTAAATTTGACTTGCTGTAGCAATGCGCTGGATACAAGTAGAGAGTTAAACTAAGCTACATTAATCGATTTAGACTTGTTGCAGGATAGTGCTAGACAAGTGGAGACGTTAAAATTAAGCTAAGCTAGGCTAGGCTAACTATTCGTGAGGGATGAAAGATTGATAGGCAGCGTTGAGTTAAACTTAGTTGTGTTTGATTGAATTAGCCGAGGGCTCGAAGCTCTTTGTTCCGTGTTGTTTTATAAACTTGAGTGAAGTAGCGACCTTGCACATGGTTCCTTAACTTTTCTATTACGAGACAACTAGCTAACCATTACGATGACGGGTATGGTCGTATTTCTATTTTCAGACTATTTTTCCCTTTTAGTGCACCACTTATGAATCTAGAGTTGTGTATGGCCAATTAGATCCGGCCATATATCACTGTATATCACCACCTTAGTCTTACATGCACCCAGTGTTTTGCATGTGTAGATTATACTTACTTGCCACGTGTCGTAGAGAGGATGACAACATCTAAGGTTTCGGTACTGCCTATATCTCTGAATATCCTAGCCTTTCTAAGCATGACACACGACTTCTAGATATAAATGTTTGGGATCCTCATGATCTCTCTTCACGCTCTATGAGTACCTTTCGTTTGTCTTCCGTAGCATGCCAACACATGGCGACATTCTATTCATCGAATCTAGCTGCAACGGGCCCTTGTAAACACCAGGCATATTAAGAGCATCAAGTGCCCAAGATCCACATAACTGGCCTCAGTATAAATTTTTAAAAGTTTAAAGACAAATCATCAATTATAGAAGAATTGTCAATCCTACAAGCTTTCAAAAACTAATCGATACCATTATGTAACCGGCCTGATTGTAGCCAATGGACCAGAACCAACAGGTGAAACCAAATGGGTTATCACTGAGTCTTTCAACCTACTCTATTCCTAACGGGTGGCCCACTATTTGGACAGTCGATGTTGCTGGACATGTACGACATGTGTATGGCTGATGTATCACCAAATCGTTAAAATAGTAAGATTATAACGGTGCCTATCCTGCTTGAGACATGGGCAAGATTAAGGTGATAGTTCATTTTATTGATGGTGGTGAGGCACATCATATATATGGCATAAACGTACAAAATAAATAAAAACTGTCCACATTGTAGATGGAGAATTAGGCTGAAAAAGAAAATCAAATTCATCAAATGGACCTAACCATCTAATTAGTAGTAAGCTCTCAGAGGCCCAAATCCAACAGTCAAGAACTAATGAAGCCATGCATGTATGGCCATCTATAGTGGATGAGTGTGCCCATTTTGAAATTGCCAATTAATCCCTTAGTGTCTAGCCCTAAAAAAAAGTAATTACTTCTCTAACAAGCTATATGAGTGAGGGATTTGGGAAATTCAAATTTTATGTTTGTTTTTTGGTGGCGATTTGCCAAATTTGTTGTCATTGTCATCATCTAAGCCTTATCTCAACTAATTGGGTTGGCTACATGAATCCTTTTCCACCATTTCACTCTATCTAGGATCATAACGTCATTGGGTTGGTTACATGAATCCTTTTCCACCATTTCACTCTATCAAGGATCATAACATTAGTTAGACCGACCATAGGTCATCGAGTCTTCTATTTGCACATGACTAAACCATCTAAGTCTACTTCTCATAATCTTATTACCTATTTGTGCTACACAATTCCTTCCATTTTATCTATCTTATCATTCATTCATCTCAACATCCTCATTTAAGCTATACTCTTCCTCTGAACAAGTTGTTCCTTAACTACTATACATTTTGACCAATAAAGCATTTTAAGTCTTATAGCTATCCTATAACCTTTGCCTTTCAATTTGAGTGGTATACAATGATCATATAAAATTCCAAAGGTACCTCTCCATTTCTTCTACCGCACTTCAATTCTATAGGCAACATCCTTCTCAATCTCTACACTATCATGAATTATTGACGAAAGATATTGAAATCAGTTATTTTGGGAAACTTCTTGGTCAGCAATCCTAACCAAATTCCTTGTTTCAACTCCTATTGTTACTAAAATTAAAATTTCACTCCATATACTCTAGTTTGACTAATTTGAAATGCTTTAAATTCTAAAGTACCAGTCCATAAATTTAGCTTCATGTTTATTCCCTCCCTTGTCAATTAAAACTATATCATCTGCAAAAGCACACGCGCGCGTGCGCACGCACACACACACACACACACATTATGGGATCTCTTCATGCAAATTCCTCGGCAACTTGTTTATAACCAATGTAAAAAGATGTAAAAAGACACGGACTCACTGCCAGCTCCTAGTTCAAGCCTAGAGTGATTGAGCTCCTTTCTCCATTAGTAGTCTTCACATTTTTTATTACTAGGCATGCTTGATCCCTTGATCATGTCAATAAATCTCCTGAAAATTCCTTTCTCAAACGGGATTAACTCTCTTGGGACCTTATCATAAGCCTTCTCTGAGTTAATAAAGACCATGCGGAGATCCTCCTCCCCTTAGATTTCTCTATCAGTTGTCTAAGTAGGAAAATAGCTTCAGTGTTAAGACTTTCTTGGCTAGAAACAAAAGCGATGTGCTCAAAATGAGAAACTTGCTCAGAAGCTATAAAGCTTGTTTCCTTGAAATAATGCTCCTGCTACTATGAATGCTTCCCAACCCCATCAATTTCTGGCTTTGATCACCAAAAAATGGACTTTGGGATTTGCCAAATCCAATTAAATCCAAATCAACGAATTTGACAAGTTCATGGATTTACCAAATTCATATTCTCAATTCCCCAAGGCCAAATAAGCCCAAGGGAAATGGGAACCGAGAAGGAAATCATATAAAAAGAAGAGAAGTTAGCATCTAGAATATGCACCTATCAGACCCTTTAGTGTCTAATCCATACCTGCTCATCTGGAAAATGCTCATAGAAAACATTATGGAACTTCCCACCACTTCTATGAAAATGGATGGTGGGCATGTGCATACACACCATGTTAATAAGGTAGGATGCTAAACATGACAAACAAGTTCGGTTGGTTTACAAACAGAGGGCCATGACTTAGTGATCCAAATCTCACTTGAAAAGAATTATATGTAAATATAGATTTATGTATGCAGGCTCATCTCCCATTCACAACAATCCATGCATTGAAGATGTTATGATCAGAGATCCATGACTCCCATGGACTGAAAGATAACAAAAACTTGCCTACCTTCGTGCGATCCTCTGTGCTGCACCAAGCAACAAGGCTCTACCGATGATACCTGTTTGAAGTCCACAGACGAGAGCAACCGTCCCACCTATAACCACCCATTTCCACTGGACACCTTGATCTTCCCTGTGCAAATCCAATGCTTGACCTTTTCCTTCCATCCCGGATGCTGGGTCTGGAGAATCGATGCCATCATCAACAGAAATCTTAGTGGTTATCCTTGCCGACAGCGCGCTTGGAGATAGTGAGGCTTCTGACTTTCTCGCAAGTTGGTAAGCTCTCATGCCAGACTGTAATTTCTTAACGGCCCCCCACATCCCATGACGGACGCCAACATTTGCTACATCTTTAGGGATTCCCATGTCTTCATAATGGACGAGGGACACCTCACATGCAGATAACTGTCTGTCCCCTTTACGAGATTCCACTGACATATGTTCAAATACAAACTAAATAAGAAAATGCAAATGTTCACCTAACAACGGTCCATAAAATTATCACAATTGATAGGCAAGAGAAAATTCATACTGGCCCTGATGCGCCAGCTCGAGAAATAAAGTTCCACACGCCTTGGCTTGTCATGCTTTTGTAGTGCTGGATATGGAACCCCCTGAAAAAGTTTGAAATTGTAAAAAGTGAATGTTGGGTCAGTTTAAATACCAGAGAACAATTTCATGACAGAGAGAAGGGGGTGTCAGAAGTGGTAGTGTAAACTGATTTTTGTGATATCCTGGGCTAATTTCATCCATGGGATCATGATTAACTCATCTAATTTATATGATGCTCACCCTCCGCGGAGAGCAAGGTATCCCGTATCGGAATTGGTTGGCATAACGGTGCCCTCCGATACCGATACGGATACGGGGGTGTAATGGCCCGTAACGATGCAATTTTATTTTTTTTGCCAAAAGAATATGAAAAAATATGGATTAAATCCGGAATATTCTAAGCATTCCAAATATGCATTCATTTATAAATTGGAACATGTTTATAGTGGTGTAACGGTCCACTCTTTGGTAAGAAGTTATATCAGACTGTCTGATGAATTTATGAACCAGATAACCTGAATTTGACTACAAATTTCATATATTTAATTTTCTAAATATCTAATTTATATACTTAACAATTTGATATCATTTCTCCCAATAGTTCTTTTAAAAAATGAAATTAAATTTAGGTAGATGGCCTTGCCAATTTGGGCCTAACTTGGAGGACCAATCCATGCCCCAAATCAGCCTCAAATTCATGCAATTTATTGGCATTATCCCACTTGTGAATTGATGGACATTTATTGGATAGTGAATCATGAAAAAAATAAATCAAAAGGCCTTATTTTAAAAAATAAGCATCCACAAATTAACAATTAAAACTATTCAAACAATTTGATTTTGGCATTTTGAGTTGGCAATTACAATCCATAATTTAATTGGTAAATTTTAAGTTAATACATGTCTCGTGTACAATTTTTTAAGGGCCCGAATTAGGTAGGACTCGGATTGTGAAGTCTAGCACACAAGTGTCAAAGTTTTTTGGACCCCACTCGTGATGAATGTGTTATATCCATACCGTCCATCCATTTTGCCAAATAATTTTAGAGCATGAGCCCAAAAATGAGGTAGATCCAAAGCTCAGGTGGACCGCACCATAAGAAACAACAATAATTAAATGACCACCATTAAAAATTTATTGGGGCTACAAAAGTTTTAGATCAAGCTGACATGCGTGTTTTCCCTTCATCCACGCCAGTGTGACCCTATTAACAGGTTAGATGGAAAATAAACATTACAGTGGACCCCAAGAAATTTTCAATGGTGAGCATTCTATAACCACTGTTTCCTATGATGTGGTCCACCTGAGATTTGGATCTTACTAATTTTTTAGAGCATGACCTAAAATGATGTGGCAAAATGGATGGACGGCATGGATAAAATACATACATCATGGTGGGGCCCACGTGGCACGTGTACCTTTTATCAACTCATGCGACGTGCTGTGTAACTCATAGGCAGTCCATTCATTTGATGTCAGCAAGTCCTGTGGGTCTGATCATGAGGTATGTGTTATATCTAAACCGTCCATTCATTTGACGAGCTCGTCTTAAGGCTTGACATGAAAAATAATACAGATCTAATTATCAAGTGGACCACAGTGCAAAAAGCAGTGGTGGATTGAACGTCTACCATTGAAACCCTTTTTAGGATCACAGAAGTTTTGGATCAATATGAAATTTGTTTTTCCTCTTCATTCAGGTCTTTTTGACCTTATGAATAGATTGGATGGAAAATAAACATTATGGTGGGGCTTACGAATTGTTTAACGGTGAAAATCATTATCTCCGCTGCCATTTTTGGTGTGGTCCAAAAGATCTTAGGATATTATTCATTTTTTGGGTAATGCTCTAAAATGATCTCTAAAAATAGATGAACGGTGTAGATATAATAAATACATCACTGTGGAGCCCATGTAACTTTGATCTCCTTTGAACCGTTCGTACAACTCGGAGCTCGAGGAGTGTCAGCGCTCAGCTTAGCATGACACGTATCTACAGCAGCTATATAGTTGGTGTTTTCAGATACGAAATGAAAAGGAAGGAAGAGAGAGCGAAACTGAAAAGAAAAAGAGGGAAAGAAGAGGGGGGGGAGAGAGAAGAGAGAGAGAGAAGAACAAGAAGAAGGCCCGCAGCAGGGTCGACCCCGTATCGCATAACGGGGTCGGCCGTTACCGTTACGTATCGGCCGATACGGCCATATCGTAACGGATACGGGACACCTTGGCAGAGAGTGACGAAGGTTATGCCAGTTGATGGCTAAATAAATGTAACATAGGCAAGGAACTTTTTGAAAATTCTGTGTCAACACGTCCATGTCAAAGATTCCTTAGATATGGTTCATACAGAAAAACATTTTTTTTTTTTAATTGTTATCTTTTATTTTTGGATTCTGTTACATACGTACATATATAAGCAATTAATTTTTAGGTTTATCATTAGTTTTTTGGAAGGCGATGATTTAATTGAAATAAAATACCAGAGCAAAACAAGCAGCAATGGAAGGTGACCCATCTCCACAGGACCAAGGCAGGAAAAAAACACAAGCAACCAAACAGAAGAACAAAAGGAGAAAAAGCAAGAAAGTATCAAGCCCCACCCATTGGCCAGATTACCCAAAAAACAACTGCATCCATAAAAGACACAAAAGAGGTCCCTAAGAATTCACAAGGCATAAGAGCCCAGCCCAGCACCATGGAAACAATTGAGAAAGCCACTGATACCATAAATGAAGCCTTTTCTTCAAATAATCTTGCATTCCTCTCTCTCTCCAAATCCCCTAGAGAATGGCAAATGGGAACAATTCCCCCACGTACCTACCCCACAACAAAAAAAGGGCCTGCAGTCGATCCTGCAATAACATCAAAGAGGCACTCTCCAACACCCATTTGACTTTGAAGTACCAAAGTGCTTCAGAGAATGATTCCAAATGGATCTAACAACCTACTAAGGAGATGATTGACTAATTTCTCATCTCTCTTACACATAACACTTACAAATAAGTGGCATCGTTATTTTATGTTTCCTCATCATCACCTAAGCCTTATCCCAACTACTTGGGGTCAGTTATATGAATCCTTCTCCACCTTTTTCTGCCATTATTATTATTATTATTATTATTATTATTATTTGAGATACTCTTACAAATCAACAAGTGGTAACATAGAAATAATGGCCATAGCAACTAACTGGCCGTCTTTACCATAATCAATAAGGGGTCGTTTGGCACCATGGATATGGGAGGATTCGAGGGGGTTTCAAATCCCATAGTTGTTTGGTAGCATGGATGTGTTTGGTCCATGGAATTGAATGGTATTGAATTGTATTAGATGGGATTAACATCCTTATAGCACAATGATTGCATGTCTGGAAATACCATGGTATTGTAGTAATCCAATCTCATGTTTGGGATAAAACTTTTGCTGCGCGAAAACACCGGGTTAAGCAAAATCATGTTTGGTGGACCATGGAATTGTAAGCAACGGACCAAATTCAAAATAGATGTCATTTACTAGTACACATATATAACTAGAATGTCACGTGTAAACAATGTATATGAATGGACGGCATGGATAAACGCATGCATCAATGTGGGGCCCACATGTGTAGTGGATTTCAAAATCCACAGAAATCCTACATGGACCAAATGCAATTCCATCCCACCTAATCCCAACCTTTCCCATCCTCTCCAAATGCTAGATGGAGTTGCATGGGACCAAATGCAATTCTATCCCACCTAATCCCATCTAATACCCTGTGCCAAACGCCCCCTAAGGCATTATACAATGCTTGGATCAAGGGTTTGTGGGGTATGTCACAGCCCATGGTTCAATGATCCAAACTACAGAATATTATTTGACTTCTTATTCTCCTTCATTTGTTTTGGTTGTATGAATTTTCTTTCTTAATCATCTATTTGCTAGCCACCTACTTAAGGGTTAAGTGCTTTTCCATCTGGAAGGTTTTTGGTGCACGGCACAGACCATTCGTAGCATGGCACACAATATCAACAGTTTGGATTTCTGCACCACAGGTCTGGTCCAATTTACACGAACTGAAAACCCAAATAATACTGTACAAACTCTTGGCCCAAACATTGTATAATGAAAACCTCTATAAATAATTACAATACACTATTAAATATAATAGTTTATGTTTTAAACATATGTACACACATGTCAACAAAACTGACTTTTAAAAGCCATGTAGGATGTGTTTGACACCCTGTAACCAACATATGACGTTGACACATGTCCATGTCCAAGTTACATAGTGTCTTCTAAAAACCCATATCCATGGAGGAATCTATCTTCTAGAAGCACAATGTCTAATACCACATATCCATGTCCAACACTGACACAAGTGTCTGTGTGCAAGCTACACAGCATAGAATATCTTCTAAACTCAGATGCACAGATGTATTTCAGCTCCTGAACCAACTCCCAGCCAACTCAATGGTAGAAAAAATAATTTGTTTCTGCATAGAGCAAGTATAGATTGAAAAGGAGCACTATTCAAGGCTACCATTTCAGAACGACAGACTACAAACGAGCATAGCAATTTGAAAATATTACTTCTCAAAGGTTTTCACTGCTACCTCGAAGTGTAAATACATATGATGGGTTTTGAGAATGTATTGTGAAATTCTGGGACCTCCCAAGTGATGAAGCTAAAGACAGAGGGGAAAGACTACACCCTCCAAGAAAGTACTGAAATGGGCCTTTTTGGTTCAGCCACCTGAATTATTGACTAATTGGATAACACGACTTTCCTTTCTTTATTATTATTATTATTATCTATGGGGCCCTATTTGGATATTGGAAAAAGAAATGAAATGAAATGAAAATGGATAATTTTTCCCACGATGGGACATTTCACTACATTAGAGGATAGAAAAGAAAATATTGGATTTCAAAAATCAAATGTTTAGAACATTATCTAAACACCATGGTTAAATCTCACGCACAACATACAAGGTAACCATTGTGAGAGCTTTATGAGATTTCCAATTGCTATCCAAACAAGACTCACTTATAAAAATCTTGGGAAATCATCATTGGACAATAATTACATTTTTTTTTCTTTTTCTTTTCCCATTATCCGAATAGGGCCTAAGTGATGCCATTTATTAAATGGTAATAGATGCGCACTAAATCGTAAACCATCTGATAAACATATCAAGTAGGGAGAGAGAAGAAAATAGCAAAAGATGAATTGTTTTATAAAATTTGCACTCCATTTGACTCGGCTAACACAGCCACCAATGAAGTAGCCATATATACAACATCTCCGGAGATCATCAACCCCATGGTTTTTTGCTCGTTGCACCAATCAACTTCTTCCAACTTGCTATCTAGGCATTGTGCTGCTGATATTTTCCCTACACAATCTAAACTATGGTTTAAACATGGGAGAATGGAGGGTGGTCAGAAGAAGGGGAAAGAATCCGATCCATTTGACTGATCCATGGTGTTCAGAAGAAAATCTCAAAGATAGATCTGAGTGGTTCCCCATCTTCCACATCCCTCTTACTAACTGTACAGAGGATACAATTAAAGTGCTGGGCTAGTGCTTTGGCAGGTATTAGAAGTGGATAAGGCATCCCTTGATTCAAACCATCTGGAATTTGCAAGGGTTCAGGTTCGAGATGCTAGTGAATTGGAAGATGTGAAATCTATACAAATCTGGCTTCGGACAATTTCTTTGATGTGGAGGTTGCTGCTAAACCAAACCTCTCAGATCAGCACAGTGATCACTGGCGGAAGTCCTTGCCAGTAGGCCCTGGAAGGGGAAGAGGAACTCCTTGGTGCAGAGGAGCCAACTTGCCTCAAGTCACTCGGAGGAGAGGAGGCAAGGGGATGGATCAGCCCTAGCGATTGGTGATGTGGAAGAAAGGATGGCAAGGGAGAGATGCTAAGGATAGCCTTGGGTGTAGATCTAAGCCTGGGTCAGGTTCAAACCAAAGGCATATAATGAGGCAGAGGTGAACCGTCATGGGATGGCAGTTCATCCCCAGAGATTCATGTTGAGATCGATAGGTGTGTTTACCTGTCAGAAGACACACCATCTGATGGCGTCAGGATTATTAATGTGGAGGGCAAGTCAACCACATACTCTCTAGGAATGGAAGCTGGCGGAAGTTTGTGTGGAGCTCAGCCCTTGTGTCTCCTGAGGTAGGTGGGGAGAGTAATTTTATAAATTCAAATAGCTCTCCATCTCCATTGTCTTTAATCCATCAGCATAACCAAGGTAGCCTGTTCTCATTTCTAGAGGGTTGAACTCTCCCCCTCACTTGTTCCTGAGACTGGTGCAGCTGCAGAGAACCAATCAGAAGCCTCTCTTGCCTCAGGAAAGAAGCCAAGCCACTGGAGGAAGCTGTGATGCAAGGAGAGGAGGACAAAACATCTAGAAGGATCAGATGGATTGATGAGTCAGAGGAGACGGATGAATTGGATCCTTGGTCTCGTAAAAGTTCTTGGGAGGGAGACACACCATGGATCAATCAAATGGTCATCAACATAGGTCACACAGTAGGGGTGGTTGTGTTCTCTGTTGAAGGTAATCTACAAAATATCCTTCGCAATCTGGAGGTACAAAATCGTGAATCAGAGGCAAACCTTGCAACATCTGCAAAGAAGACATTGAGGGGTAAAAAAGAAATCCAAAATCTTTCGTCATTTATCAATTACGATAAGGGGCTGCTTAGCAAAGAGGTAAGAGCGGGTGGTCCAAGACAGAAAGGGGACAGGAAAGGGGGAATCGGAGTGCTCCATGAAGATTGTTTCTTGGAATGTGAGGGGCATGAGCTTCACCATGAAAAGAGCTCTAATAAAGCAGACAATCCAGAATCTTAAAGTCCAATTAGCAATGATTCAGGAGACAAGGATGGCAGATTTATCTGATTCCATTATCAGATCAGTGTGACGGTATGGTTAGTGGTTCATGACATGAATGGGTGAGTTCAGATTCTCGGGGAGCCTATGGAAGTATTGACAGCTCTAGATTCCATAAAGTCGACAGTTGGATTGGAGAATTCTCAGTCTCCATTCAATTCATCTCGCAGCAGGATGGTTTCAGGTGGATCCTTTGCTCAGTTTATTGGTCGAATGCGTCCACTCTGAGATCGTGCTTCTGGAAGGAGTTGGATGCAGAGGGTCGTAGGTTGAATTTTCCACTGTGCATTGGGGGAGAAGAGGCAGTTGGATGCAGAGGGTCGTAGGTTGAATTTGCCACTGTGCATTAGGGGAGAAGAAGAGGCAGCCAGATTACAAGAAGCATGACAAAAGAGATCGGTACGATAAGTAGAAAACCTTCTGGAGGAAGAGTCTGCTCTTCATCGCTCTCTGAAAGATGACTTTGAAAGGAAGGTGACTGAAGAAGAGATAAAATGGAGACAGTGGGCTCAGGCTATTGATGTGGGGGATAGAAAACATAAGTCCCCCCCACCATAGGATTGCTTCTGCCTGTAGAAGAAACAACTTCATCCAGTCTGTTGTGGTCGAGGGAAGAAAGGTGGAGAAACCGCCAGGAAATTTGCGGTCAGTTGGTTGATTTGTTTTTGTCTTTATATATTATTGATGTGGGCAATAGACCTAAACAATATAATCTACAACTTGATATGAACTCGGAAGAAAACAGAATTGCTGGAATCAACCATTTCGGAAGAGGAGGTAAGACGGGCAGAGGTCCATATAAAATTCTAGCTACCATTCTAGCTTCGAGAATGGCCCATGTTCTCCTAAAGGTGATTTCAGAATCTCAAGGAGATTTTTTTGTCTGGCTGTCAGATTCTGAATGGAGCTTTAGCAACCCACAGGTGTCTGGATTCTAAGTATAAATCAGGAAGAGAAGGTGTGCAATCAAGCTTGATTTGGAGAAAGCATATGATAGAGTTGATTGGGATTTTTTGCACCATGTGTTGAGAGGACGGCATCAGATGGAATGCTTAGAGGGCCCAGACATCAGAAGCCTCAAAAATTAAACAATGCTCTCCTAGGAAAATGGCTTCGAAAGTGTCCACAGAGGGTAATAATCTGCAGAATCAACTCCTTGTGGAGAAGTATGGATGAGACAAATGGTTGGGACATTCCCGATAGGCCACATAATCATGTATCAGCTGTGTGGAGGTCTATCCATCAGATGAAGCATGTACTTGGCGCTGGAATCAGGAATCAATTGGGCAGTGGGAACAGAGTTTCTTTCTGGTCTGACGTTTGGTGTTGGGACAGGCTTCTCTTGGCCCAGTTTTAGGCTTTATACGAATTGGCTGTGCCTCCATGGCAAGCTGCTTGTTAAGATCTAGTGGACATTTTGTGTGGAATATCAAGCTCAGAAGGCATCTCAGGGATGAAGAAATCATCACTACACTGATCTGCTAGCTTGGTTTGAAGAGATGTTCATTCCAAGATCAGGTTTGGAAAAAGCAATCTGGGTTCGCAATCATCGGATCTGGGAAGATTTATGGTGAAACGATTTTATGATGTGATGTGTGGTTGGGATCCAAATAATTCTTCTGTTTCAGTTAATGGGAAAGCTAAATGCCTGTATGCTGTTGTGGCTTTTTGCTGGGTTGAGGGCAAGGACAAGATCCTAACTATCGATCATCTCTGGCACCGTAACAGAATATTGATGAATGGTTGTTACTCGCGGTTGAGAGCTGAAGAATCTGTTAAGCGTATTCTATTACATTACCAATTTTCTTCCTCAGTTTAGAGTAAGGTACGTAGTGTTTAGAGTAAGGTATGTAGCCTTCTTGGGTTTCAGCACTAACTGTCATGGGATTAAACTTATAAACCATACTATGAAACATTCAGGAGTGATTGAGCAAAGACCTAGGCATCAGACAAAAGTATCAGAAAATCAGTTCGGTTTCATGCTAGAGAGGGTGTAGCATTGAAGCTATTTTCTACCTAGAAAATTGACAGAGAAATATAGGGAGAGGAGGAAGGATCTCCATATGGTCTTTAT
This sequence comes from Magnolia sinica, assembly GCF_029962835.1. Taxonomy (NCBI): domain Eukaryota; kingdom Viridiplantae; phylum Streptophyta; class Magnoliopsida; order Magnoliales; family Magnoliaceae; genus Magnolia; species Magnolia sinica. The sequence continues at coordinate 86,315,544 of NC_080578.1, read as the reverse complement.
TGACTTAGAGAAAGTTTACGATAGGGTCCTTAGAGAGTTAATCCAGTGAGTGTTTGGAAAGAAAGGAGTTTCAAGAGGATAACATTGACATGACTAAGGATATGTATGAGGGAGTGTAACAAATGTGAGGACCACTGGTGGAGAGACAAGTGAGTTCCCAATTACTATAGGCTTACACTAGGGGTCGGCATTGAGCCCATACCTTTTCCCATTGGTTATGGACGAATAAAGAGGCATTTGCAAGAAGAGATCCCATTGTATATGTCGTTCACAGACGAGATAGTTTTGATTGACAAGACGAGGGAGGGCATAAACACAGATAGATTTCTGGAGGGGCGCTTTAGAATCTAAAAGATTTAAATTTAGTTAGATTAGAACAAAGTATATGGAATATGGAGTAGAATTTTAGTAACAAAAGGAGTGGAAACAAGGAATTAGTTAAGATTGCTGACCAAGAAGTTTCCCAAAATGACCACTTTCGATATTTTGGGTCGATAACTCATGAGTGGAGAGGTCTGTGGCTGTTTTGTTTTGGGTTGCCTTGGCTCTCTTTCTTCCTTTGTACACACACACACACACAGAGATGCTTGCACGTTACTCGTTGGACATCCCTGAGAGATGGTGTTTGTATGACATCTTGCCGGTCTAACATGAATGTAAGTTATTTTGGGTGGTTGTTCATAGTTTTCAATGATGTGCCCCACCTAATAGTTGGATTGACCTTATTTTTGGAGCATCCCATTTTCACGGTTTTCACGGTGGGAACACCATGGTGGGCCCCACATGCCAAGTAGTCGGACGCACACACACACACAAAGCTCTTCAAAAGAAAAAACTCATGAGTGGAAAGATTGGAAAACAAAGCACATTCACAGAAATCAATGGCATTTTGGGTGAATTTATTGGAAGTACATGAAGAGGTGGTAACATTCTCTTTTACTATTTAGTTCTCATTTTCATATTTTCTCTGTTTACATGATTTTTTTGTAATTCTTAAATAGAAAGGACCTAGAAGAACTTAGAATGTCATATCAGATCGAATGTAGCTGTTTGCCACCATTGCCAAGTCATTAAACCACCCTTAACTATTCTCAGTGGGCAGAATCGCTGTACCCTTATAATGTAGATATCGGCACTTAGGTACTTGGATATTTGAGACAGGCTCCATAAATGCCTAACTCCACTGGTACCCAAGGCCTTACACCTTGTTCATTATGATCCAGAAGTTGACTGACCACCTTTCTTGATAGAATTAGAAAAGGGGGCTGTGGGGTCTTTGCCCCCTTTGATTTCCTTTAAATGCATTTCTCATTTCTAATAAAGCACATCTCCCATGTCACTGATCAAACTGATATTCTTTCAGTCCATAAGCAAAAAAGTACCATCAACAAGAAAAGGGAACATGGTCCAGGTGTGTATTTATAGAAGGGGTTAAAATAACCAATACAAAGGGCGTAATCCATAAATCTGGAGTACAATTGATGAACAACTTGAAGAAAGATTTGTTTAGAGGAATATTATGTCACAACCCATACCTTTGTCACACAGTAAAATGTCTTCCCAGATTCCCATATTCGTCGACCAATGATATATTCTCGATCACTGCAGAAAAAAGGGAACTGGAAATGGCAGACACATAAATCAAGGACCAAAACAGAAAACTCCAGAGACCCAAAACATGAATAAGAATGCAGAAGTCTAATGATATAGATGATAATTTAGACTCACCTTCTTTATCCAGTGAACAATTGTCATCCCTATAAGAGGGCATTCCTCCAAAAGTTTAAAGTACGCAAGCATGTGATCCCATTTGGCTCGAAAATCATCATCCCAGAAGAAATCTCTAACCAACTCTGGAGTTGCATCCTCAAAAATGGTTCTGCTGCGGTATATTGTGGGGCCCACCTGAAAAATAAGAAGCATCCTGAGAACACTAAGCAGATTATCAACAAAAAACTTCAAAGAAACAGATTCAGAGTTTGAATGAATATGATACTCGACAGATCCTTGAGAATGAAATGAAGAGGATGCTCCAATCGATATTCAGACATCACAGTAATATAACTTCCGATGAGAATGAGTAAAAATTAGATAGAAGAACCCAGGAAAGATTATGATCTTGCTAGCACACCTGTTGGTTTTGCATTAAGTGCATATCAAATTGTGAAGAAAATACTTTTAAGTTGAAAAACAAACACACAGATTGTGGTTCCAAAATGTATTTCAAACCTACGATAGAGATTAAGCCCCTACTGGATACATGTGCCTCACTGTTTCATATAGATAAGAAAGCAATTGCTCGTGTTCACTGACTCTTTTCTTTTCTTTTTTCTTCTTTTTTTTTTTTTTTTTTGCACAACGCAAAGAATTACAAAAAAATACAATGCTCCCCAATCCTGTCCAGCTAAGATATATCTGCATAGTTTATGCGGACACCAGTGTTTTAAATAGCGTAGCGTATAGCGTGGTGTTTGGCCCTTTATAGCGTGCAGCGTAAGCTACACAATCCTTAATACTTTTAATTAAAATAATAGAACATATGATAAGAATTACAAAATGCATAATTTCTATGAGTTCTTAACTATGAATCTGGATCATCAACCACTTGTTTCCATGCAAAATCCCTCTCTCTTTGCCTTTAGACATCTCTAAGTATGACTTCTTTTTTATTTATTGAAACATCACAAATTCATTATATAGACCACAATTTGGATAGTCCGGATTGATCTATGTGCTCTATCTACGATATGGACCATTAGTTTAATGAAGTGCCATGTGTCATAGGTACAAGTCATCACCATTTTAAAATAGGTGTTTAAATAACACAGAAAAACACTTGAAAAAAATGAGATTTCAAGTAGCTTACACTATGCACACTACACACTACGCTACGCTACATGCAGCATAACTTACGCTACATACCTTGTAGCTTACGCTACCAGGGAATTATGCTACATGTGTACGCTACGTAGCGTTTTCGCTACTGAAAACACTGGCGGATGCTGATGTCAATTCAAATTTATTGAATTTTGCCCTATAAAATACCCCCCTTGGCTTTCCGGACAAGCCCTAAAATACCCCCCTTGCCCATAGCCCAGCTAGCAATACCATATTCCACGCTCCTCTACCCTTCTTACCATTACCCCCTCCATGCCATTGCCTAAAAAACCCCTCGAGTGTCCTTGGCAACACCCGTGACACTCCAAAAATCCTGAAGAAGTTTTCCCATACCTCCCTTGCAAATGTATAGTGCATGATGAGATATTTGGCCGTCTCCTTCCTACGCCAACATAATGCAAGCATTGATGATGTATAAAACTCCTCTTCTTCACAGTGTCAACCGTTAGCACCCTATTCCAGCCCACTAGCCAAGCGAAGGCAGCCAACCACCTTTGAAGGAGCACCGTAGGATCAAGGAAATGAGGTATACACCTTGTCGGTATCATGAGAAGCACTGCTTAGCATTTTGTACAAAGATTTCACCAAGAATTTACCTGATTTGTTCTTCCTCCAATGCAAGGTGTTGGCCTTTGCTGATAGGATCAGCCATGATAATTGCTTCAATAGGGCCACGAGTTCCTCAAATTCGTCATCTTGTAGGTTTCTTCAACATGGAGGTGTCCAATCCCCCTTGGCCCCTTGGGATGAGAAGCACCGAGCTACTGTGATGTCTGGACACTTTAAAATCCCCTTTGTCCACCTTAAAGCTACCAAGTAGATCTTCCACAACCCCCTTATCTAACATCCTACTCAGGGTTTCTACCACCACCACAAAAACAAAAGGAGATAGCAGGTCCCCTTGCCTGAGTCCCCTAAATGACATGAAGAACCCCTTGCATGATCCATTAACTAGGACTGAGAACTTGACCGAGTTGATGCATTCTTGTATCCATTTTCTCCAGTTCTCCCCACATCCTATCCAACTCAAAATATAATCCATAAATGGCCAATCTACATGATCATATACTTTTTCCATATCTAATTTGCACCCAATGCCACTTTTGCCTTCCTTGTGTTACGAGTTTATAAGTTTGTGGGGCACCAAAGGGCTATCCAAAATTTGCCTTCCTTCCACAAATGCACCCTGCACAATGGATATGTTATGCCTAAGAATAACCGGAAACTTGGATGCTAGGACCTTAACAAGTATTTTGTGAGGAGCACATATCAAGCTTACCGACCAATAATCTTTTAGACAATACCCCTTCTTTAGGATTAACGCAATGAAGGATGCTCCTAACTCTACTAAGAGCATACTATTTTTACAAAATTCTCGAATGAAGCCCATCACATCTTTCACCAAATTACAATATATATATATATATATATATATGGAAAAAAAAAATGCAAAGGGAAAACCGCCCCCCTTTTTTAAACGATGATACCTTTGTTGAATGCATGCCAAAGCCAAAAAATTAGAAACAAAAACAGAAAGGAAAAAAAAAAAAAAACGAAAACCGTTTACAAATAAACCATATTTAGGGAAAAGGACTATCTTTGGAAGGTATTCTAGAACACTCCATAACATTCAGTTTCACCAGATTGAAGACCTCCAATATTTGACACTTCCAATTCCTGAAACACCAATTGTTCCTCTAACCAAATGAACCGAATCGAAGCTAATAGGCAAAGACGCCAAACTCTCTTCCCACTTTTCCTAATGCCCCTGCCATGCCAAGTAAAGAAAAACTGCTCAATAGCACCTGAGGAAACCCACTATTTCAAACAAATTGAGGAAGCACTCCCACAATTTTTGGCAAAAGGAAATGAATAAAAAGATGGTCAATAGATCCCTCATCCATATAGCACATCAAACACACATTTGGAATGACCATTTTTCACTTGCACAATTTATCCATCTTGTTCCTACCCACTAGCCAAGCAAAAGCTGCCACCCTTGTAGGAGCACCAGCACTCCACACGTGAGCTGTATGGCACACACCATGCACCAAAGAATCCCCACTGATTTTACCGAAAATTTGCCTAACTTTTCTTTTAACATACCAACGAATCTTATACTAGACTTAATGGATGCACCTTACTCGGCATATCTAATAGCCTAATCAATTCTTCCACCTCTTCATCATTCAAATTTCTTTTGCAAGGAGGAACCCAAATAGTTTCCTCCCATGTGAAGAGAAACATTGGGCAATTGATATATTTGCCTCTACGAAGATTCCTTCTAGTCAGGGGAATACATGACTCAACTTTTGATTACAGAACTAGACATCCTCCCAAAACCTGATGTTCCTTTCATCTCCCAAAGAGAAACCCACTCCTTCCCAAAGCTTGCTTTTTAGCAAGGCCACAAATTTCCAAAGTGAAGAAGCCCTATACATTGATGAAGATTTTGTCCATCTACCCCCTTCCTCTACCACATACTTCCTACCCATCACTTCTCTCCAAAGACTATCCTCTTCTACTCCACGCTTCAAAATCCACTTTCCTAACAAAGTCGAATTCATTAACTCTAAACTTCTTAAATTGGCACCACCTTGACCCTTAGCCAATTTACTTGTGCATAGGGGGAGGCAAAGGTATATTGAAGGAAAATAGCCCAACTTACATCCGAATAGCCTCACAAAATCACCAACTACCTCCTTTAAAAGAACCACCCCCAATAACTCAATCTTGCTTAAGTTGACCTTTAACCCCGAAACTAGCTCAAAACATGTTATTATCTTTCCCAGATTGTCCACTTTCGATTCATCTGCCTCACATAGAAGCAATGTGTCATCCGTATACTGGAAATGTGAGATTTGAAACTCTGAATTATCAAGCTGAAATCCCTCCACCAAACCCACCTCTACTCTTCTATTTACCATCCTGCCTAGGGCCTCCATCACCGCTACAAACAGATATGGAGATAATGGATCCCCTTGCCTCAATCCTCTAAAAGCTAAAAAATACCCCTTTGGTGAACCGTTAACTAAAACTAAATATTTTGCCGAACCGATGCAAACTCAGATCTATGCCCGCCGTTTTTCCATGCACCCCAACCGCCCCAACATATAGTTGAGAAAATCGCAATTCATGTGATCGTAGGCCTTTTCAATATCAACGTTTACATATAACGCCCCTCTTTGCTTTCCTATTGTAAGAATCAATACATTTGTGAGCTATTAATGCATTATCCACAATCTACCTTCCTTCCACAAAAGCCCCTTGAGATGATGATATCACTTTGCTTAGAACCACTCGAAATCTAGATGCCAAAATTTTTGCAAGATCTTATACGGACCCCTCAATAAACTGATTGGCCTAAAATCTCGCGAACTTTCCACATCTTTCTTAGGGATTAGAAAAATAAATGCTGCATCTAGTTCTAATGCAGGACAACCCTTACCGAAAAATTCATTCATAAACTTTACCACATCTGATTTAACTATCTTGCAAAAAAATTAATAGAACGTAATCGGGAATTCATCCGGACTGGGAGCTTTATCACTTCTAAATTCTGAAATTTTTGTCTTAATTTCCTCTGAAAATTTTTTCTCTAACGAGGCCGCCGCACAATTTGACAATGAAGCAAAAGGAAGATTATCTAATCTAGGCCTCCCCCATTCTTCTCTTTTTAAATGATCCATATAGAAATTAACAATTGCAGCACACACCTTAGACTGACCTTCAACTCTATCCCCTTCTACCATTATACTTTGAATTTTATTTGTTCTTGTTGAGTACTTGCCATAGCATGAAAAAAATCCATGATCTTATCTCCTTTCAACCAAATTACCCTAGATCTCTGCCTCCATTTAATATCCTCCTCTCTCAACCTAGCATTGTGATTAGTGCTATTAATTTCCCTCTAAGCTCTCTCTTCTTCTGAAAGCACCCCTTCCTCTTCTTTGATACTAACGCCTGTATTTCTTGCAGAATTTTTGACATTTCCACTACGGTTCCCAAACATTTCCTTTTCCACACATTGATCTTCCCTTGGAGTTCTAATTTTTGGAATAAAGTAAAATCCGCAAGGCCATGAACCAAGAAAGACCACCACTCTTTCACCTTCTCCACAAATCCCTCCACCTCTAAAATAATTGAACAATGATCAAATAATGGCCTCAACAAGCCTCTTAGTAAAGCTTGTGGATATTTCTCTATCCAATCTGAGGAAACCAAAAATTTATCCATCTTTGGCATGATTGCCTCTGCTTGCTCGTTGGAGCACTTGAATCTCATTTCTCCCGCCAATAAATCAACCATTTCGTTCCAATCTATCCATTCTGAAAAGTTTTTCATGCTTCGAGTTAAGTGACACCATTTGATTTTTCGAACGAAAATCTCACAGCACTAGAATCCCCTCCCACACACCAAGGCAAATTCCACCTATTGCTACATACGTCCAGCTCGGCCAGAATTGTAATCTACATCTTGGACCACATGATCCATATACTGCAATGAAAACCCAACGACATCCTAACAAAACTTCTCTTAGTTGCACTGAAAACAGATCAGTCCATTTGTCCACCTTAGCCCAGATTCCTGAATGCCAAATTACTAAAATTTCCCCTGCCGAATCTGCCACATCTAATACAACCCATTCTTTAGATTTCCCATTCCTAAAAGAGTTGACTATTCTCTTATCTACTACCTGTAATTTTGTTTCCTGAAAAGTTACCAGTTGAGCTTTGTATCTTTTGCACATATCCCTTACATGTCCTCTCTTTTACAAACAACCCAAGCCTCTCACATTCCGACTAAGTGTCTTTATTAGGACAATGCACTGACCTGTTTCCCCTTTATTGGGACACCATATTTCAGTCTGGGTAGCTCTGTACAATCTTTAGGCTCACTGGAATTTTGACTATTTAATTGTAGTTGAACATGTCGTCTACTTCTGTAATGCTCCGCAAAATGAAACAAGGGAACATAGTCATCTAGCCTATCTCTAAAGGATACACCCACTAATCATGTTATTTGGCCCATTATCTCCTTTATTTGCTTCATCACTTGGGCCATAGATACTCTATGTACCTTTACTTCATATGGATTGGAATCCTAATTTAAATTTGTCCAAGAGAGAGCCTAGGCTATCGCCCCATTTCCTATTGCATCGGTCTGATTTTCCATCAACACAGAATCTATTTCACGCACTTCCATCAATTCTGAGGATAGCTCTATAGAAATTGCAAAATTCCCTTCTTGTTGTGTTACCTTTCCCCTAACGCACTGCATAATAAGACTTCTTGTGTGAGTTCGATTGTATTGTTTCTTACCTAAACAAGGTGTCCCGTATCGGTATCGGTTGGCGTAACGGTGACCTCCAAAACCAATACGGATACGGGGTCATAACGGCGATACGGGGGCGTAACGGCCCGTAACGGAGTAAAAAAAATTTTTTGCCAAAAAAATATAAAAAAATATTTATTAAATCCGGAATATTCTAAGCATTCCAAATATGCATTCATTTATAAATTGGAACATGTTTATGGTGGTGTAACTGTCCACTCTTTGGTGAGAAGCTGTATCGAACTGTTTGATTAATTTTTGAACCAAGTAACCTGAATTTGACTACAAAATGTATATATTTAATTTTCTAAATATCTAATTTATATACTTAACAATTTAATATCTTTCTCCCAGTAGTTCTTTAAAAAAATGAAATTAAATTCAGGTAGATGGCGTTGCCAATTTCGGGCTGACTTGGAGGACCAATCAATGCCCCAAATTAGCCTCAAATTCATGCAATTTATTGTCATTATCCCACTTATGTATTAGTGAACATTTATTGGATAGTGAATCATGAAAAAAATCAAAAGGCCCTATTTTAAAAAATAAGAGTACACCAAATAACAATTAAAACTATTCAAATAATTTGATTTTCGCATTGTGAGTTAGCAATTGCAGTTTATAATTTAATTGGTAAATTTTAAGTTAATATGTCTTTGGTACAATTTTTTAAGGCCCCAAATTAAGTGGGACTCGGATTGTGAAGTGTAGCACACATGTCAAAGTTTTTTGGGCCCCACGCATGATGAATGTGTTATATCTAAACCGTCCATTCATTTGACGAGATCGTCTTAAGGCTTGACACGAAAAATAATACAGATCTAATTATCAAGTTATCAGGTGGACCACATTGCAAAAAGCGGTGGGGGATTGAACGTCTACCATTGAAAACTTTTTTGGGATCACATAACTTTTAGATCAATATGAAATTTGTTTTTCCTCTTCATTCAGGTCTTTTTGACCTTATGAACAGATTGGATGGAAAATAAATGTTACGGTGGGCCTATGAATTATTTAACGGTGAAAATCATCATCTCCGCTGCTATTTTTGGTGTGGTCCAGACGATCTTTGGATACGATTCATTTTTTAGGTAATGCTCTAAAATTATATTTAAAAATAGATGAACGGTGTGGATATAATAAATACATCACTGTGGAGCCTATAAAACTTTGATCTCCTTTGAACCGTTCGTACAACTTGGAGCTCGTCAGCGCTCGTCTTAGCGTGACATGTACCTACAGCTAGTTGGTGCGCGGTACGCCTGTAAAAAAAAAAAAAAAAAAAAAGAAGGAGAGAGGGAAACCGAAAAGAAAAAAGAGGGAAAGAAGAGAAGAAAAAAGAGGGAAAGAGGGAAAGAACAGAGAGAGAGAGAGGAGGAGGAGGAGGAGGAGGAGGCCGTAGCCGCAGCAGGGCCGCAGCGGTAGCAGGGCCGTAGCAGGCCGAGAAGAGGAAGAAGAAGAAGAAGAAGAAGAAGAAGAAGAAGAAGAGGGAGAGAAGAAGAGGAAAAGAAAGGAAAAAGGTAAGGGTTTTTTATTTATTTTCTTCTTCTTCTTTTTTCCAAGGCCCGTAACAGCCGCCGATACGGCCCCGTATCGCGTAACGGGTACCACCGTTACCGTTACGTATCGGCCGTTACGGCCGATACATAACCGTTTTGGGACACCCTGCCTAAACATTGCTCTTGCTATCTTTATGTGTCTTCGTGCTTCGTCAATTTCTAAAACGAGAACTCCCGCTAGGACGCTAGCTCCATCTCCCACTCCCTGCTATGGGGATTCAAAAAATAAAATGGAAAAGGAACCTTCATAATCTTTATAAGAGAAACCCACACACGAGATTCCTTTAGCAACACCCTACACATGTGAGCAAAAAAAGCTAAGGCTCGCATGTGCTCCCCCCTCCTGAGTGCATGTTGAGGAAGATGGATCGTTTCGAGAGTGTAACTGAACACATGCCGGGAGCTAAAAGTCTCGCTGACCTCATGCATCCACGTAGGCAACTCTCTCCTTAGCAATCACTTTGCTAACTTCCATACGTCCATGTGTCAAGCCATGCTTCGTTCTCCCGCCACCAACCCCCTCCTCGAGCACCTGATGACCTGACATTGCCAGCCTTATATTAATATCGCTAACATCTTCAACATGTGTCACACATACGACGTTTCCACCCCCACCAAGCTCTTGCTGACCAATGAGAGGTATCCGCACTTCCCCTTCTGTATCTCGTATTCTGCTAGAACAAGCTAATGATACACCTTCAACCCTAAGAGCCGCATCTGCCATTGACAGGATCTTCGAGCGAGCTCTTGCATCACCATTTCTTCACTCCTGCTCTTCTCTAACCACCTTCACCAAGAAATTAAAATCCCCCACTTTCATTTCAATCTCCTCTAGTGATAAATCGAGTTTCTTCTTTTCAATCAAAACTGTGGCATACCGTAAAAACTCATAACCTTCCGACAGCAAGTCTATCATCACCACCGATCCAATACAAGCCCCAATCTCCATAAACACCTCATTAATCCAAAACTCCGAAGGGAGATCCCAGATTTGAAAACATATTCCCTCCCAGTCAAACATTGACCATTATTCCATCTCCGGTTACCCCTAACCCTATCGTCTCAAAAAAGGTTAACTGCTATTAGAAATTGATCCAGATTGGTCTGAGTGAGGGATATCCACACGACCATATCATTCAAACTTTGAACATTTCACCACCCGATCTTCTTCGAGGTTGCAATTGTGACATAGCCACTCTCCCACTTCGTCCTCAATGATGCCAAGGCGGACTGAAGCTATGCAACTATGTTTGAAGACATTCCAGGATTTTTTAATGGATTTGTACCTCCGGCCCATTCTCAATATTCACCTTCCAGACCCATTCATCCTGCCTCTTCTACAAACCCATCCCCTTATGCAAACTCTTAGGGAGCTCCTTTTATCCCATGGCTTGGAATATCTGCAGCCACCTCTCTAAATGATCTCCTGACCGACGGCTCCTGTTCAGTCGTGACTATGAAGGAGTTGGATCTCTCTCCCTAACTTTTCCAACAACCCTCTTCTCTTTTCTTGTCTCGGAAATTGCCTTTTCACCATTCTTCTATCTTTGCTATCTTCCTTCATATTTTCCTTCCGTTCTTCCCCTCTTCTATTTTTGATGTCTGGACCAAAACAAGCTTGCTGAATTTTAAGTTCCTTACCCCCGAAACTTTTTTCATGCAAGATTACAACCGTCCTCTCCACCTCCTTTTACAGGCTCATCTGGATAAAAGCAAAACCACGGTAGACGGAGGAATTCTGAACCCAAGGGATGAGAACTTCCATCACCTTGCCAGCTCTTCCGAAGACTCTGTTGAAGCTGATCAGAAGCCACCCTTCAAGGAAACCAACCACGAACAAGGTCGGAAACTCTGGTGGCTCCTTCGTGGGCATCACCACCTTCTTCCTGGCATCATCTTTCTCGTGTGACCTATTGTCTAGCCCCTTAGCCCCTTCTTCCCTTGCTTCCACTTCTATCTCACAATCTGATACTACTTTAATTCCTTTCTCCACCTGTTGCAACCCTGTAGCTGCTAACTGAACATCTCCTCTCGAAGATTCCTATGCTCAATTTCCATTTTCAAATTCCTATTTTTTCACCACTCCATTCTTTTCTTTCCTTTGTCCCTCCCTTATCCCTGGATTGCTGACTTAACCTCCTCCTCTGCAATTGCTCTTTCTAGTGAAACAGCCTCCTCTAACCTTAGTCTAGTAAATCCTGGTTCTGTGAGCAGTGTTCAAAATATTGGTATCCAATCCTTAGTATACAGATATGTATCGGTTATCACATGGGATATATCATTTGTATCGGATAATTTATCGCACTTTTTTGGGAAACATGGGGAAATTTGCGAAAATTGTTGAATTATTCAATGAAACTTCAGGGATTGTTAAAAAAAAAAAAGGACCTTAATACATACTTTTAAATCATAACATCTCAAAAAAGAAGTGAACATAATAGGTTTCCTTTGTGTAGGGCCCTAAGCCATGTTGTCTGACTAAACTAATCAACTATATTCAAATTGAATGCATAACATTCAGAGTATATGTAAAGATCATTTCATCAAACACTCCTAAAGACTTTGAAATTAGACTCAATTGACAATTGGTTGAAGGAAATTTTCACACACACACACACACACACACACACATATATATTGACAAGGACTTAACAAATCAATAGATCAACCCTCGTACATGCTTGATTTCATGTTTGGGGTGCAACATTGCAAGCAATTTGGGAAATTTTGGGGAACTTTCAAATTTTCCCCAATTTTTCTCAAATCGGACCACCTACATCAAGTTTCGAACTTAGAGTGCATGTGATGATCATTTCATCAAATTCTCCTAAATACTTCGAAATTAGTCTCAACTAATAGCTGGTTGAAGGAAAATTTTGGAAAAAAAAAACATAGAGAACATGAAGAACCAATGGATATCGAAATCAAAACTCCAAGTCCATGATTTTTCATACAAAACATGAAGAACCAATGGATTTATAACCATTTGACACCGATTTAACATAATTTCAACAAAAAAAAAAAGGGATCAAAAATCGAAAATGCTCACTGGATCAAACATGTGGGATATATCGGCACTACCTGTGCATTTCGTATGGCATAGGTGGGATACAAGATATATCGTGGGATATATTGGCCACTATCATCAATATTTAAAACATTGCTTGTGAGTAAGTCCCTATAGAATCCCATAATGGCTTCGCAAACCTCAGTTTTGTCCTCCCCCCATCCACCACCACACTTTATATTCTATCAACTCTGGCTCTTGCACTAGCTAACCAGTGGAAGAATTTGGTGTTGCTATCCCCTTCCTTAAGCCAGGTTGCCCTCGAGAGTGTGTATGGAACCACATGCTGATATGTTTTTACATTCTATAACAACTCTATAACTGTGTGCAGTTTTAACATTACAAAAGTAGGATGTGGCACACGCGATGCACATTGGAGAAGAAGAAGAAAACAATATTCAAGAGTTTTCTATGATGACTGGGTCAGGTCATGGCCATGGTGGGGTCCACCCTGTGCGATGACTGGATGTCTTGCTAACAAGAGCATATTACCCTGATTATAGAAGATCCCAGAACACTTCTCCAAAATGAGGAGTTATTTGATACTTTGGCGGACTATGACTGTCCAATACTCCAATTGCATGCAGGTGACCGCCGAACACAGCATTCGTGTGCCTGAATCAGAACCATTCAAATAGCGGTTCCCATCATAGATGGCTCACATTAAAGAAATTATAATGAACAAATTATCCTAACTTTGAAACAGTGGCCATCAAATTGGATGTTTTAAAAAAAAAAAAAAAAAAAAGTGCCCAAATTCACTGACTGTAATAAAGAAAAATGCAAGTCCAGACAAAACACATGTACCTCAGGTTCATGACGCCAAGCTTGGTATAACATGTTAGGGGTGGAGCGTTCCATCAAATTTTGCCATGTCGATTCTCCAACTTTACCATCTAGGAGATGCAGTAGATGCTCCAAGTCTTTCTGTGTGACCATATCTTGCTCGCTAGCTGTAGCTTCACTAGTTGTGCTGCAGAAAATATGCAGATAGCAGAAACTTATTCCTCTGCCACACAGCTGCTAAAACTTCACAAACTGGAACCGAGAAAGTGTAATATGATTCCAATCAGAGGTTATCGATGTCTCCAGGAATTCGGATCAATGAGAAAAGACTTATCGCAGAGTATTGAAGATCCAAATGTTTTCAAATATCACGTGAAGGTGGCACAACCGTTTACGCACTAGCTGAATTCAAAAAGGCTTTTGAGTAATAAAGATCATCCAACTATGAGATAGCATATTTTTCTTTGATGTTCAGGAGAATACAAGCTTGTCTAAACATCTCTGATGCAGAAATGGTCCGCTAAACAATTTCATTACCCAAAATCTACAATCAAGCCACAATTACAAAGAGTTATTTTCATAATGAGAAAGGTGAAGAAGCTATTTTCAGAACATGTTAAATGACAACCACTCTGAGAGCATGGGGATAGAAGGAACCATAAACTCAAACGACATTGGATGCCATAGGTACTTTCATAGGATTGAGATATCTAGAGTGAAAGAAGCTTGAGAAAGAACAAAGTAGGAAAGGCCCCTGAACCAGATGGTACACCAGTAGATGCTTGGTAGTTTATGGAGGACACCAGATTATCTCGGTTGGCAAAGTTGTTCAACAAGACTGTAAGATCAAAGAAAATGCCAAACAAATGAAGTGCCATGGTAACTATTTATAAGAACGAAGGAGACACAAAGTTGCACTAACTATCGTGGGATTAAACTTATGCGCCATGCTATGAAACTTTGGGAGAGAGTGATTGAGCAAAGACTAAGGCACGGGACAACTGTATCAGAAAATCAGTTTGGTTTCATGCCTGGGAGGTCTACCACTAAAGCTATTTTCCTACTTAGACAAGTGATGGAGACATATAGGGAGCGAAGGAAGGATCTCCGCCTGGTCTTTATTGACTTTGAGAAAGCATGTGATAGGATCCGTGGAGAGTTACTCAGGTGGGTGTTGGGAAAGGAAGGAATCTCCTGAAGATATATTGACATTGTCAAGGATATTTACGTGGAGCAGTAACAAATGTGAGGACCACTAGTGGAGAGACAAGCGAGTTCCCAACAACTATAGGTTTGCACCAAGGATCGGCATTGAGCCCATGCCTTTTTGCATTGGTTATGGACAAGTTGGCAAAGCATTTGCAAGAGGAGATTCAATGATGTATGTTGTTTGCAGATAACATAGTTTTGATTGACAAGATGACATGGGGCGTAAAGACAAAGCTAGATTTATGGAGGGATGCTTTAGAATCTAAGGATTTAAAATTAGTCGGACTAAAACAGAGTACATGGAGCACAACGTTAGTAATAATAGGAGTGAAAACAAGAAAGTAGTTAAGATTGTTGACCAAGAAGTTTCCCAAAATGACCACTTTCAATACCTTGGGTCCATAATTCATGACAGTGGAGAGATCGATGTTGCCCATAGAATTCAAGCTGGGTGGAAGAAATGGAGATGTGCCCCTGGAGTTTTATGTGATCGTTGCGTACCACTCAAACCAAACAGGAAATTTTATAGGATAGCAATAAGAACAACCATGCTTTATGGGACAAAATGTTGGGCAGTTGAAGAACAACATGTTCATAGGATGAATGCATTCGAGGGAACTTAGAGTAGCACCAATAGGTAACAAGATGAGAAAAGTAGACTTAGACAGCTTGGTCATTTGCAACAGAGACCAAGAATGCGCCAGTTAGGAGTGAATCGGTACAAGATGAAGGCTTTAAAAGGGCAGGGGGAAGGCCCAAAAGGACGTGAATGAAGGTAGTAAGAAAAGACTTGATGACCAATGGTCTAACTAAAGGTCTAGCCCTCGATCGAGTGATATGGTGGAACAAGATTCATGAAGCCAACCCCAATTAATTGGGTTAAGGCTTAGATGATGATGATGAAACAACGAAACTGAATCAAACTTTATTGTGCAGTTATAAACAACATGAAATGATAGCTATATCCCACACTAACGGCCATTTCTTTAGCATGGCACTAGTCCACTAACAAGCACTGTCAATCCGGCTGGTGCACCAACCTCTCATCTCGTGATGGAACTATAATAAGAAGAGTTAGAGATGAACGCAAGCGAAGGCTGCTTGTAACCATTGCAAACTCAACAACAAACTCCAAATCCATAAAATAGTAGACAATGAAGAACGAAATCAAACATGCTGTTTTGAATATGATGAAAGATAGAAAAGTCAAATAGGCACATGATCCAGGACCCCTGGAATTATATCCCAACTCAAATGGAGATAGATATCTCTACAAAAATTATTGAAGGATTTTCGAATTTCACATAAGATGATTGTATGAAATTATCATGACATTGGTAATCTTTGTTTTTTGAACAGTAACATTGCTGCCCTTATATCATTTTATCCTCCAAAATCAATATCAACAACCATGCGTTGTTCCAATATGAAATGTTTTCTTCTTTTGTTGATTTTGATAACAAAGATTTATTGTAAAAAAAATAACAGATATGCTATAAAAGGAGAAACACATCCCTGATGCAAAGATTCAATCTTGCCACCCCTTTCTATAGGTGAACTCGTTAATCTCTCAACCTACACAAGCAAAAGAGATGTTTACCCTAGAAGCTAGATCATGACTATTGTCAAAAACAAAGGAAAATCGCATGGTTCTGAATCTTTAACGGAGTTTACTATCTTGGCTAGCCTCTCTAGGAACACCACGGGACCCTGAATAACTGGAGAAACAACTTCGAACCTTGCTTGCCTTCTAAGAATGTATAAGTGATCCATCAATGCTTCTTGGAACATGATGCAAGTTTCAAGTAAATGATGCCACGTTACAGGAGATTTAGGGTGAGAATTTTATTGGTTGTTTCTTTCCGGGCAAGTGCCTCCAACCTAGGCACACTCAATTCCCTTATACGAATCGGAAAATTCATCACTAGGAGCCTGTTTGGACTGGGAAAAGATGAGAAAAGTACAGTGATTATCCAATCATAGACTCTATGAGCATTATTTAAACATGGATTCCCATGGATTCTATTTTTTGAGGATCTTGTTTGGATAGAAAGTGGAAATCTCACATTCCTCTCACAATTTTCACCTTCTATATTGTGCATGAAAATTTGACTATGGAAAGGCTAGCAATCGCTTCCAATCTCACCATTTCATTTGCTATCCAAACAACAAAAAAGGTCCAAATAATGGAAAACCCTCGAGTTTTCTTTTCTTTTCCCACAACCCAAACAGGCCCTAGATTTCAAAGCATGGAAGAATGATCTAGCTGAGAATTATGCACTTCCAGATCCTCTTCTCATCTATACTCGTAAAGAAAAACACATCAATCAACACCATCAACAATACTTCACATATCTTTGTTTGTTATGCCTTGAACTACCAAACAATTAATTCCACACCAACACACCCCTAAGAACTCAAAGCACTCACTAAGAAAGCACTCCTTTAGCGCATCCCCCATTCTTTATCTTCTTTATTAAATTCACCCTCAATAGCATTTACAACATGGTGACAGGAAGCTAGTGTCCTCGTCACCCCTCCTTGAGCTGCATAGCACAGGAATTTCACCTCCAACACATGTCTTCTAGTCTCACAATATCATGTTACTCCTTGAGAAAAAATCTTCTGTTTTGTACCTCTTTGGACCATGTCCTTTCTTCCTCCTTCCAACCAACTGCTTAGTTAACAAAAGGATTTTCTTACAAAATGCTTAATGAAAAAATTGTGAAGTTTGCATACCTTTGACACTTCATTTTTTTTTTCTTTTTTCTTTTTTGAAAGATGAAGCAATAGGCATAGCTGCAAACCAGCAAGCAGGAAATAGCAAAAAGGAAAAAAAAAAAAAAAAACATAAAATAAAATACAACAATACCAGTCCCAAGACGGAGGAAACCCAAACCCAAAAGGTCCTAAGAGCTAAAGGCACTGAATCTCTAAAGAATAATAAAACCCTGTTAAACACCCCAGCTAAAGAGACACTCGGATTCTGGAAAATGATTTTTCATTTCTGCCTACATAGTCTAAAGAACAGCCAGGAGAAGGATTCTCCACTTCTTTCTCCCAATCACTCCTCCAAGATCCTCATGCCAAGAACATAGCAGACCATCAATTGAAGCGGGCATCACCCACGCAACCCCTTTGACACTTCATTTCTAGGATACAAAGCATCCAATCCAATGCAAAATGATGCAAGACATCACTTCTGACATCCAACAGGCCACAATTGTTAAAATATACAACTTGACCATGTAACTTTCCAAGCTAACCCAACATAACATGAAGCAACAAGCAGGTAAAAAGAACATTACACCAACAAATGCATGCACCCTTTTCTAAAGTAACCCAAAAGAACAAGCACAAAACAAATACAGAAAAGCCAAACAAAACAGAAAACAAAAGCAAGGAACCAGCCATACAACTCGAAAAACAAAACTAAGAAGAGCAACTAAACAACTCAAGAAACAAAACCGAGAACTATACACAACTTGAAACAGGAGCTCCCCAAGAGACCTAACTGCTAGATTTTTTAACAAAGAGCTCTTGGGAAAATGGTTACAGAGGTTCAGGGTGGAGGAAGAATGTCTCTGGAAGTAAGCTAATAAATGTAAATGTATTGAAAGTGCCAGTGGATGGTTTACTGAAGCTTCATCCCAGTACAAGCATTGGGGCGTTTGGAAAGTGGTACTTAAAGTGAAAAACCTTTTTAGAAAGGAGATTGTTCACAGTAATTGGGATGCAATGCAGGCACAGTTTTGGGAGGATGTCTGGTGCATTGCTAGACCACTCAGCCTTGTCTTCCCAAGTCTGTATTTGGTGCACATGAAAAAGGAGTCACAGTATCCAAGTGTTTATTCCTCAAGGAAATCAAATTGCATGGTCTCCACTAATTTGAAGGGATTCAACATAGGGAAAATTGAAGAATTTGTGGGGTTCTTAGAGCCACTATTAATGGAAAGCATTGATTGGTGAGAGGGACAAGTGGATTTAAAAGCCGGAAAGATTGGGGCTCTTCTTTGTGAATTCTTTCTACTATAGTTCTGGCCTTTCTAGCATAGGGACGAAGCTCCAATAAAGAAGATATGATCTTATATGAGTGTGTCAAGCTTTCCGATGGCTGGTTGGGAGAAGTAAGGTGTTCAAGCAAGATCACCTAAAGAGAAGAAAGACAAAGATTTGAATCCTTTGCCTTCATAATCTCCACTAGGTAGATCATGTATTGATGCACTACGACTTTGTGAGGGCCCTATAGTGGAGATTCTCCAATTTTTCAAGCAAATTTTGGTGATGCCTCAGATGATTGGGTCCTTCTTTCAAGTATGGCACGGACGTGCCAAGGCCTAGAAAGAATGGTCTGTTGAAGGCTAACTTAGCTAGCAGGGTTTTAGTCGATATGGCCTAAACTCAAGTAGAGAACTTTCGAAATCTTGTGGGTTCACCAAAAGAGGTGCATCTCAAGGAGGCCTTTCTGATGGAAATTGGGGGAGCTAATTCCATGTTGCGTTGGAAGTTTGGAACAAATAATCAATGTTCTCAAAATCATTATTGTATTGCAAATCATAATAGGGGTTGAATCATATCGAATCGAAAATCATATTGTAAATTGTAAGATTTTTGTGATTTTCTACAAAAATGAAAAATATAAATAAGCAAAAAAAATTAAAAACTTATCAATCATCCTTTTGCCATCAATATGCGCCAAGTAATACCATGTTATGATAGTGATAAAGGATTCTTATCTTCCTTTTTTATTATTATTTATCTTTCAAGAAATTTCATTTAAAAAACATACAAGGATCCTTTTATAATTTATGTTCTTGTGACATTTCATGAATTAGAATCACGTTGGAAAAGTGGCATTTGATTATGTAGACCAACCAAAAAAGATATTTTGATTTCTAACCACTATTCCACAATACAGATAAGTCCACATGATCGTAAGCACCCATGAAAACATTCCAGATAAGTCATACATTAATTTGGTGTTTCAACTAGTTAAGAAGTAAGAGATCTTAAAAAGAGTGAGTGAGTGAGAGAGAGAGAGAGAGAGAGAGAGACACACACACACAGACAGCTCCATGATTTAATGTTGAAGAAAATATATATCATTTAATCTCTCATAAAGAGCACAATAAAATAATTTACCTTTTCTAAACGATTCTTAAAGCCCCCACCAATTTAAAAACATAATATGAAAGCCGAGGGAAGCTTATAGAAGAGACCAAGCATAATTTGAATTGTAAATCAGGATTTGAATCATAAATCATAGGATTCAAATCAGAGAATCGTAGGATTTATATAAAATGGGATACAAGGTGAGATTCAAATCGTTTTACTTAAAATTCAACTCAAATCATAAATTGTAGATAGTAGGATTTTGACAACACTGCTAATAATTGCTCATCCATCCGTTCCTCTAAGGCTGTTTGAAAGGTCCAGACCATTCATCAGACGGAGCCCAACATGAACATCCCCTGGGCAAAAAACCAAACTGGTCTACTCATCAGGCGGACCATATGTGTACATTAACTATGGACCATTCATTGCCCTTTCTTTCCACCATCCATTTTACTCAGAAACCAGCATGCAACCTAATGAGTGGACCACAGCCACAGGTTTATAATCCAAGGCATGTTCATCCCACCTGATGACTGGCCAGGATCTTGCACCCTTGTGTAACATCAGCATGTTCCCCCCAATTCACCGTCCAAGCGAATCTCCTTCGCATTTCTCCTCACAAATCCCAACTTCCAATCACCAAACATATAAATTAAAACCGTAAATAACAATCTGCAGAATCTAACCAGCAAAACCTAAACAAAGAATTATAATTCACAAGGCAATACCTGACACCGGCACACAATTCTCCCGACTGCACAATCCCCGTTGCTGCCGACTCAGCAGCCGGCGATGCCTCCTCGCCCTTCTCTTTAAAATTCGACCAGAGCTTCCGGCAGACAGAGAATGCGGAAAGGGCAGTGAATGCAAGCCAGAGACGACGGGCTCCGAGGCCAGGCGGGGCGGTCCAGATGAACCGGAACCGGCTCCGGAGGCCCAAAAAGATGAGACCGGTCCAGCGAGGGCGCCAAGACCACCCGATGACGAGACCGATCATGACGGCGACCCAGATCGGAACTGCACAAAGCAAGATGTCGACAAATGCTTCAAAGATCGCCGGCTTTCTCATGAATTGCATGAGATCGCCATAAATTTCTTCCATTTTTTTTCCTCTTTTTCAATATATATATATAAATCCTATGAATGGAATTGGCAATCGAACCACATGGATCTCTCGAGAAGAGAGAGAGAGAGAGAGAGCGAGAGAGAGAGAGAGAGAGAGATCGACGAGGTTCGGCGCCTGAATCAGAGACTCGGCGAGGAAGAGTAGACTTTTCCAGAAAAAGAGAGGGATATTTGTAAATGGCTCCTGCCTTTTAACAATTGTAAATAGGGAAACTGACGACTGTACGACCCATTTATGGCCCAATTAGGAGACGAAGCCCACCTTATTTTCCCTAGCGAGAATACGCCCCAGCTGTACGGATGGCTTGCCAAAGGTCGAAAATGCCCCTGCTTGTTCCTTCAAGCGGATCGGCCGCTGCCCGAAAACGAGCGCTGACGCTCCAACTCCGGGTTACACGAACGGTTCAAAAGATATCAACGTGACATGGGCCCCACAGTTATGTATTTATTATATCCACAACGTTCATCCATATTTCGAGATCATTTCGGAGCATTATCCAAACGAAAAAAATCATATCCAAAGAGCAACTGGACCACACCACAAAGAGAAGCAGAAAATTGATTTTCACCGTAGAAACTTTTGTAGGGCCCACCGTAACATTTATTTTCCATCCAATCTATTCATAGTGTCACAAAGACCTGGATGAGGAGGAAAAACAAATTTCGTAATGATCCGAAACTTCTGGAACCCCTAAAAGGGTTTCAATGGTAGACGTTCAATCTTCCACTGCCTTTTACAGTGTGGTCCACTTGATAGTTAAATCTACCTTATTTTTCTTCCCAAGCGTTATTACAAGTTCACCAAATAGATGGCCGGTTTGGATATAACACATACCTCATAAAAGAACCCACAAAGGCAATGGGGATTACAACAGGGGAAAAAAAGAAAAGCCTGGTATCTATGGCTATGGATTATAACCGTAGCGATAACCGCAGCCAATGCTTTTTCAATACGTCCTCTACTATGCACCGAAGGTCTTCCGATATGTACTTCGATGTATCGAATGTCTTTCGATTAATCGAAAAAGGTCCAAAACTGTCCAGCAACTTTGCATAAAAAATCCTGCAATTTTCAAAGGTGATTTGACCAATAACTACGGATTATAACCGTAAACATAACTGTATCTGTGCCACTCTATGAAATTTTTTTTATTTTTTATTTTTTATTTTTTACATAGAGAAATTTATTATACCTACAATTTTCTCTAATACATATTTATATAAATATGTATGTATAAGCATATAAAAAAAATTCTCTCTTTTTTTCATTTATTTCTCTATTCATTTAACGAGAATATCTTCTAAACCAAAATTAGTTACTTGATGTACCCTATATGATTTTGGGGTAGGAGAAGCTACTTCAGCCAACTAACCTAGTTATTTTCCAAGATTCCATCAGGTCGATGGTCGAAAATCCATTTCATTCACTTTGCGGTCAATTTCAATCAGTTCATGGTCATTTCCATGCATTTCACCGTCAATTCCCTCCACTTCATGGACAATTTCATGCATTTCACAGTCATCCCAAACTATTCCGTGTTGATTCACGGTCATTTGCATGCATTTCACGGTCAATTCGCTTCAATTCATGGGAATGATCATGGTTTGAAGCGAATTGACCGCGAAATGCATGCAAATGACCGTGAAGTGAAGGGAATTGACCGCGAAATGCCTCGAAACGACCGTGAATCAACACGGAATTGTTTGGGACAACCGTGAAATGCATGGGAATGATCATGGTTTGAAGCGAATTGACCGCGAAATGCATGCAAATGACCGTGAAGTGAGGGAAATTGACCGCGAAATGCCTCGAAACGACCGTGAATCAACACGTAATTGTTTGGGACGACCGTGAAATGCATGGGAATGATCATGGTTTGAAGCGATTTGACCGTGAAATGCATGCAAATGACCGTGAAGTGAAGGGAATTGACCGCGAAATGCCTCGAAACGACCGTGAATCAACACGAAATTGTTTGGGATGACCGTGAAATGCATGGGAATGATCATGGTTTGAAGCGATTTGACCGCGAAATGCATGCAAATGACCGTGAAGTGAAGGGAATTGACCGCGAAATGCCTCGAAATGACCGTGAATCAACACGGAATTGTTTGGGACGACCGTGAAGTGCATGGGAATGATCATGGTTTGAAGCGAATTGACCGCGAAATGCATGCAAATGACCGTGAAGTGAAGGGAATTGACCGCGAAATGCCTCAAAACGACCGTGAATCAACACGGAATTGTTTGGGGACGACGTGAAATGCATGGGAATGATCATGGTTTGAAAAATGACCTGAGTGAAGGGAATTGCATGCAAATGCCTCGAAACGAGTGACAGGAATTCGACCAATGCATGAAATTGTTGACGCGATTTGACCGAAATGCATGCAACGTGAAGTGAAGCGAAAAATGCCTCGAAAAGACCATGAATCAACACGAAATTGTTTGGGACGCGGAAATGCATGGGAATGATCATGGTTTGAAGCGAATTGACCGCGAAATGCATGCAAATGACCGTGAAGTGAAGGGAATTGACCGCGAAATGCCTCGAAACGACTGTGAATCAACACGAAATTGTTTGGGACGACCGTGAAATGCATGGGAATGATCATGGTTTGAAACAATTTGACCGCGAAATGCATGCAAATGACTGTGGAGTGAAGGGAATTGACCGCAAAATGCCTCGAAACGACCGTGAATCAACACGGAATTGTTTGGGACGACCGTGAAATGCATGGGAATGATCATGGTTTGAAGCAATTTGACTGCGAAATGCATGTAAATGATCGTGGAGTGAAGGGAATTGACCGCGAAATGCCTCAAAACGACCGTGAATCAACACGGAATTGTTTGGAACGATCGTGAAATGCATGAAAATGATCATGGTTTGAAGCAATTTGACCGCAAAATGCATGTAAATGACCGTGGAGTGAAGGGAATTGACCGCGAAATGCCTCGAAACGACCGTGAATCAACACGGAATTGTTTAGGACGACTGTGAAATGCATGGGAATGATCATGGTTTGAAGCAATTTGACCATGAAATGCATGCAAATGACCATGGAGTGAAGGGAATTGACTGCGAAATGCCTCGAAAACGACCATGAATCAACACGGAATTGTTTGGGACGACCGTGAAATGCATGGGAATGATCATGGTTTGAAGCGATTTGACCGCAAAATGCATGCAACTGACCGTGAAGGGAAGGGAATTGACCGCGAAATGCCTCGAAACGACTATGAATCAACACGAAATTGTTTGGGACGACCGGGAAATGCATGGGAATGATCATGGTTTGAAGCGAATTGACCGCGAAATGCATGCAAATGACCGTGAAGTGAAGGGAATTGACCGCGAAATGCCTCGAAACGACCATGAATCAACACGGAATTGTTTGGGACGACCGTGAAGTGCATGGGAATGATCATGGTTTGAAACGAATTGACCGCGAAATGCATGCAACTGACCGTGAAGTGAAGGGAATTGACCGCGAAATGCCTCGAAACGACCATGAATCAACACGGAATTGTTTGGGACGACCGTGAAATGCATGGGAATGATCATGATTTGAAGCAATTTGACCGCGAAATGCATGCAACTGACCGTGAAGTGAAGGGAATTGACCGCGAAATGCCTCGAAACGACCGTGAATCAACACGGAATTATTTGGGATGACCGTGAAATGCATGGGAATGATCATGGTTTGAAGCGATTTGACCGCGAAATGCATGCAAATGACCGTGAAGTGAAGGGAATTGACCGCGAAATGCCTCGAAACAACCGTGAATCAACAAGGAATTGTTTGAGATGACCGCGAAATGCATGGGAATGATCATGGTTTGAAGCGATTTGGCCGCGAAATGCATGCAAATGACCGTGAGTGAAGGGAATTGACCGCGAAATGCCTCGAAATGACAATGAATCAACCTGAAATTGTTTGGGATGACCGCAAAATGCATAGGAATGATCATGGTTTGAAGCGATTTGACCGCGAAATGCATGCAAATGACCGTGAAGTGAAGGGAATTGACCGCGAAATCCCTCGAAACGACCGTGAATCAACACAGAATTGTTTGGGATGACCGCAAAATGCATGAGAATGATCATGGTTTGAAGCGATTTGATCGCGAAATGCATGCAAATGACCGTGAAGTGAAGGAAATTGACCGCGAAATGCCTCAAAACGACCGTGAATCAACACGAAATTGTTTGGGATGACCGTGAAATGCATGGGAATGATCATGGTTTGAAGCGATTTGACCGCGAAATGCATACAAATGTCCATGCAACTTAAGAAACTAGAAGAAGCACACTATGAACACAACTTGGATAACATGGAGTGTGTACCGACATGGGTGTGTACTAACAAGCTAACCTAAAAAAGAAAAATATATATATATATATATATATATATATATATATATATATATATATATATATATATATAAAAACACATTAGAAAAAAAAATGAAAAAATTACACTTCGATATATCGAATAGAACACGATATATCGAAACTCTTCGATATAATCGAAACCTAATCGATTAATGGTAGAGTAAGTTGTCGATTATATCGAAATCTAGTCGATATAATAGTAGTAAGTTATCCTTACAACCGACCGATATATCGACTATTATTCGATTGATCGAAAATGGTCACACACTGTCCAGCGACAAAATGCTTTTTAAATTGTATTATCGATATAATCGAGTAGATGTCGATATATCGGGGTATCGATATATCGACTAGATTTCGATATATTGAAAATTGTCAAAAAATGTCCAGCGTCAAACTGCTTTTTTAGTGCAATTATCGATTATATCTCCGATATTTCGATATATCGAAGTAAGTATATATCGAGTATATATCAAGTAAATATCGATATATCGAAAATGTACCTCAATGGTCCAGCAACCGGAATCTTATTGACTGGGGAAGGGTTTCAAGTGGAGGAGGTGGGCCACCATTCGCTGATCGAGAAGCTCGATTTAAATGAAGAAGGGGGAGGAGATGGTGATGGAATCGAGGGTATGTTGTTGTATGGGTCAATTGAGAATGATTGTCCATCATCATCTGGTAAAGAATCTCTATTGATCGAAGTGCTCAAAGAAGGATATGATAATGGACTGGAGGATGTGATATTGTATCAGTTAATAGAGAAATCATCAGGTGAAGAATTTGAAGTGGAAGTGGACCACCATCCACCGATCGAAAGGATTAATTTGCATGAATAAAGGGTATGAGATGATGACAAACGCGAGGATATATCATTTAATGAGTCAATAGAGAGAGGGCCAGTTTCATCATCTGGTGGAGGATCTGAAGTGAAGGAGGTGGGCTACCATATTAAAATTGAGGATATCTATTTGCATGAAGGGGGAGAAGGAGATTGTAGTGATTTAGAGGGTGTGTTATTCCATAGGTCGATAGAGAACGAACCACTATCATCATCTCAAAAAGTATTTGAAGCGGAAGGAAGCCACCATCCACCAATCAAGGGTCTTGATTTACATGAAGGGGCAGAAGGAAATGGTAATGCACTGGAGTGTATGTTACTCCATGGATTCATAGATAAAGGGCCGTCATCATCTTCTGGTGAAGGATTCCAAGTGGCGGAGATTCCCTACCATCTGCCTAGCAAGGAACCTGGTTTACATACAGATGGGGGTACAAGAGATGTCAATGGGCGAGAGAGTGCATCATTCAATACATCAAATGAGAAAGGATCCCAACCGTTGCCTAGTACAGGAAGTAAAGTTGACAAGGTGGGCCATCATCAGCAGATCGAAGAACTTGAGTCACATTTAGCAACCACAAACGGTGTGGTAGCACAGCTAATGAAATGTTCCCAATCTGACCAACAAAGGCATTGAATGACAGGAGGTAGTCGATCATAGACAATTTCGATTTCTTTCAAGTGTGGGAAGGTTGGACACTCGAATGCACGGAATTGTCGGAATTAACCGTGAAATGCATGGAATTGTCTGTGAAGTGGAGGGAATTGACGGTGAAATGCATGGAAATGACCGTGAAGTGAAGGGAATTGATGGTGAAATGCATGAAAATGACCGTGAAGTGAAGGGAATTGACCATGAAATGCATGGAAATGACCATGAAGTGAATTGGAATCGTCAGAATTGACCATACATTACATGGAAATGAGCGTGAAATGATATAGTAATTGATTGAAATACTTGAAAGAGAAGTGCCCAGTGTATATTCTCTCAGGTCAGACTAAGCGTTTGCTAGAGTGATGCCGTTAAAGCCAATATCGATATCTGTACAATTATTCTATAATCTTAAGAGAATAGGGGGAACGATCACCACCTACAACCAGTGGTACGCCACAGCCTTTTTCTGCCTTCAGAAATTTGTATGTGCATATGCATCTCGGTTGCAGGTGATCAGTCCTCCAAAAATAAGGGGAATTGATCGCGAAATGCATGCAAATGACCGTGAAGTGAGGGGAATTGACCGCGAAATGCCTCAAAACGACCATGAATCAACACGGAATTGTTTGGGATGACCGTGAAATGCATGAGAATGATCATGGTTTGAAGCAATTTGGCCGCGAAATGCATGCAAATGGCCGTGAAGTGAAGGGAATTGACCGCGAAATGCCTCGAAACGACCGTGAATCAACACGGAATTGTTTGGGATGACCGTGAAATGCATGGGAATGATCATGGTTTGAAGCGATTTGACCGCGAAATGCATGCAAATGACCGTGAAGTGAAGGGAATTGACCGCGAAATGCCTCGAAACGGCAGTGAATAAACCCCGACTGGTATCGGATGACCGTGAAATGCATGGGAATGATCATGGTTTGAAGCGATTTGACCGCGAAATGCATGCAAATGACCGTGAAGTGAAGGGAATTGACCGCGAAATGCCTCGAAACGACCGTGAATCAACACGGAATTGTTTGGGATGACCATGAAATGCATGGGAATGATCATGGTTTGAAGCGATTTGACCGCGAAATGCATGCAAATGACCGTGAAGTGAGGGGAATTGACCGCGAAATGCCTCGAAACGACTGTGAATCAACACGGAATTGTTTGGGATGACCGTGAAATGCATGGGAATGATCATGGTTTGAAGCGATTTGAGCGCGAAATGCATGCAAATGACCGTAAAGTGAAGGGAATTGACCGCAAATGCCTCGAAACGACCGTGAATCAACACGGAATTGTTTAGGATGACCGCGAAATGCATGGGAATGATCATGGTTTGAAGCGATTTGACCGTGAAATGCATGCAAATGACCGTGAAGTGAAGGGAATTGACCGCGAAATGCCTTGAAACGACTGTGAATCAACATGGAATTGTTTGGGATGACCGTGAAATGCATGGGAATGATCATGGTTTGAAGCGATTTGACCGCGAAATGCATGCAACTGACCATGAAGTGAGGGGAATTTACCGCAAAATGCCTCGAAACGACCGTGAATCAACACGGAAATGTTTGGGATGACCGTGAAATGCATGGGAATGATCATGGTTTGAAGCGATTTGACCGCGAAATGCATGCAAATGACCATGAAGTGAAGGGAATTGACCGCGAAATGCCTCGAAACGACCGTGAATCAACACGGAATTGTTTTGGATTGTAAGACCCGTGTCCTAGTCCGTACTGTTCCGTTAGCTTCCGCGGTCCTTCCGGTCAAATCCCGGCAACCTTCGCACCATATCCGGTGTTTGCGCATGATCCTAAGCCAAGTCCCGCACACCGACGTCGGCTCGATCCGAAACTTATGTCTTGGCGATCGCGTCATCGCCGCGGTTCCAACGCCGTGACTTGCGCACCGAACCGATACCCAGGTAAGAAGATGCCGATCAGCGTTTATTCCGAAGAAACACCGCGCGTTGCGAATTTTGAGGGAATCTCTACACAATTAGTCCCACTAATTAACCATAAATGCAACCATACCTCAAAGTACTTCACCCATTCCCTCTTTTTCCAAAAGTCCACCATCTTTCCACCTCACCATTCCTCTTTTTCTCATTTTCAACCACAACCATCTCTTTTCTCCACCAATTTCAAACTAAACCATACCCCTCATCACTCCTTTCTTACAACCATCACTCCACCCATCCCTCCATCCATTATTTCTATCTCTCCCTCTCATTCTCTAGCAATTTTTCCAAATTCCATGAGAAATTTCACACATCCAACACACTCTCTCAACTTCAAGTGTGGCCCACCCTCTCATCTCCAATCTCAACCATTCATCTTTCATCAACCTCCATTAAAAGTGAAGGTAAGGAGCTAAGGAGTCCAAGGGAGCAAGGAAAAGGAAGATAAGGTGGGTGATTTTTTATTATTTTAAACTTTAGGGCCCACTTGTTGGTGGGACCCATTTGGATGTATGTGATTTAATCAAGAGGGCCCATAGTGGCGGGGTTCCTCTATCTCACCGTATATCTCTCTCTATCTCTCTCTATCTCTCCTTCTTTGTAATGGTGTGGATCCCACTAATATGTGTTACATCCACCCCGTCCATCTACATCAGACGGTGTGGCCCACTTATTACAGGTGATGATCCACACCATCCACTGTTTGGATGGGCCCAATGCATTTTTTTGTTTATATACATGTTATATTTTATAATATATATATATATATATAAAATATATAATATAATATGTATTATGTGTATATATATATATATATATATATATATATATATATAAATATAATATATTATGTACATATTATATGTATATATGTTGGTGGGCCACATTTACGTGGGACCCACCACAATATCATGTTTATAAATGCCGTCTAGCGTCCCTGGACGCTGGACGTTGGCTGGTATGGGCTAGCCTAGAGGAGGGAGTGGTGGGCCACTCATGCAAGCCCCACCTTGATGTATATGTAAAATCCAAGCCGTCCATTTTGTTCCCCATCTCATTTTAGGCGTTGAGCCGAAAAATGAAGTTGATCCCCTTCCTTAGCGGGCCATACCATAGGAAACAAGTTTCCTACCTTTGACTTACTCCCTGATGCTCCTGTATATTTGAAATAGCCCAATATTGGACTCTATGGGCTTGTATCAAGCTACAGGGACCCATGGCTGGTGTGGATCTTGCGGACGTGAGCCCCGTCTATCAAAAACTTTATAAAAATAAAAAAAAAAAAAAAAAAAAAAGCCAGCAGCAGCAGCCGCTGACGGACGGACGGTCGGGCTGGGCTCACGGCCCCAATTGTGGCCCCACCGTGGTTCATTTGATGGGTCCCCTCAGTCCACACGTCCACCCCGAAAATCAATCTTATACGGAACTCAGGTGGGCCATACCATTTAAAATCATGAGAAAACATGCCAAAACATATAAAATCACTTGGTGGGGCCTACGTGAGTTTTGGACGTTCTTGAAATTTGGTCTGGACCGTTAGTCCAGTGGAATTGTCCGTGAAGTGAAGGGAATTGACCATGAAATGCATGGAATTGTCCGTGAAGTGGAGGGAATTGACGGTGAAATGCATGGAAATGACCGTGAAGTGAAGGGAATTGATGGTGAAATGCATGGAAATGACCGTGAAGTGAAGGGAATTGACCTTGAAATGCATGGAAATGACCGTGAAGTGAAGTGGAATTGTCAGAATTGACCATACATTACATGGAAATGAGCGTGAAATGATATAGTAATTGATTGAAATACTTGAAAGATAAGGGCCTAGTGTATATTCTCTCAGGTCAGACTAAGCGTTTGCTAGAGTGATGCCGTTGAAACCAATATCGATATCTGTACAATTATTCTATAATCTTAAGAGAATAGGGGGAACGATCACCACCTACAACCAGTGGTACGCCACAGCCTAGTTTCTGCCTTCAGAAATTTGTATGTGCATATGTATCTCGGTTGCAGGTAATCAGTAGAGCTGGGCAAAAGAGACCCGATCCGGTGGATCCGACCCGATCAGACCCGATTCGACCCGATCAGAACCGAACCGACGGTCTGGATCGGTGCTGATCGGGTAGCTCCATTCAGATCCGAAATCTTTCGGGTCGACTTCGAATTGCCCCTGATCCGACCCGACCCGACCCGAAAACCCGATCCGAATGGATCCGGACAGATCCGAACCTACCCGATCCGGAGTAGCTCTTATTAATACTTTTACTTTTTCCTGTGGTATGGTCCGCTTAAGCTTTGAATATGCATCGATTTTGGGTTCAACGACTAAAATGATTTCCAAAAACGAATGGACGGCGTGGATAAACCACATGTATTCAAGGTGGGCCCCAACAATACTTACCGTGTACAGTAAGAAAGTGTTTGCTAGTGTACCGCACACGTGTACAGCTAGCTATTGACGCGACGACTCGTTGGAAAGTGAAACGAATTCGCTACTCCCCTGCCACCAGCCAATGGCTGGCGGTCGATGCCCTGTGGGCCCCACTATGATGTATTTGTTTCATCAATGCCGTTCAATTATTTTTCTAGATCATTATATGGTATTACACAAAAAATGAGGTATATCCCAATCTCAAGTGGACCACATTATAGGAAACAGTGTTGATTGTACGTCAACCATTAAAAAAAATTTGGTGCCCATAAAAGTATTGGATCAAGCTGATCTTTGGTTTTTCCCTTCAACTGGGTCTTTATGACCTAATCAACAGATTGGATGTCAAATAAACAGTACAGTGGGCCTTAGTATGATTTAAATGATGGATATCCAATCACTATTGTTTTCCTGTGGTGTGGTCCACCTGAGATTTATCTCCCTATGATAATTAAGTTAAAGCCCTAAAATCATCTTTAAAAATGGATGAACGGAAGGGATGAGATACATACATCATTATAGGGCCCACAGATCACCAACCACTGGCCACGGGGCCGGTGTCAGGGGGAGTAGCCAATCCGTCCCGTCTTCACTTCAGTGCGCTGGCGCTCCTCGAGCTGCGAGTTGTACGAACGGTTCAAAGGTGATCAAAGTTATATGGCCCTACAGTGATGTATTTATTATATCTATACCGTTGATACATATTTAGAGATTATTTTAGAACATTATACAAAAAATGGATCATATCCAAAGATCATCTGGACCACACCACAAATAGAAACAGATAATGATTTTCAGTGTGGTCACACTACTTTTTCCAGTGTGGTCCACTTGATAGTCGGATCAATCTTATTTTTTGTCTCAAGCCTTAACACTAGCTCGCCAAATGGATGGACGGTTTGGATATAACACATATTCCATGACTAGACCTACATAACTAAAGAAATGTTTTCGTGGGCAACAAGTTGCCGCAACTGTCGTGCAAAGTATGTTCGCCACTGCAGAGCCTCGTGCTCCGAGATGTACGAACGGGTCAAATGATATCAATCTCATATGGGCCCCACAATGATGTATTAATTATATCTATACCGTTTATCCATATTGCATGGTCATTTTAAATCATTTGATGAAAAAAATAAAACATATCTAAAGCTAAAATGACCACACCGAGAATCACACCCAACCCGATTCGACTCCGTTTCTCAGAACGAGTTGGATGCGATTCGGGTCACACCAACCGTGTGTTGGGTCGGATTGAGTCATATGTTCTGGACTCGGTCCCAGATCGGAACGGATTCGGGTCAGCCTAGTAAGATTTCGGATAGGATCGGGTTAGTCCTAATCCGATCCGACTCGGTCCGATGCCCACCTCTAGTAATCAGTCCTCCAAAATTAAAGGGAATTGATCGCGAAATGCATGCAAATGACCGTGAAGTGAGGGGAATTGACCGCGAAATGCCTCAAAACGACCATGAATCAACACGGAATTGTTTGGGATGACCGTGAAATGCATGGGAATGATCATGGTTTGAAGCGATTTGAGCGCGAAATGCATGCAAATGACCGTGAAGTGAAGGGAATTGACCGCGAAATGCCTCGAAACGACCGTGAATCAACATGGAATTGTTTGGGATGACCGTGAAATGCATGGGAATGATCATGGTTTGAAGCGATTTAACCGCGAAATGCATGCAAATGACCGTGAAGTGAAGGGAATTGACCGCGAAATGCCTCGAAACGACCGTGAATCAACACGGAATTGTTTGGGATGACCGTGAAATGCATGGGAATGATCATGGTTTGAAGCGATTTGACCGCGAAATGCATGCAAATGACCGTGAAGTGAAGGGAATTGACCGCGAAATGCCTCGAAACGACTATGAATCAACACGGAATTGTTTGGGACGACCGTGAAATGCATGGGAATGATCATGGTTTGAAGCGATTTGACCGCAAAATGCATGCAACTGACCGTGAAGTGAGGGGAATTGACCGCGAAATGCCTTGAACGACCGTGAATCAACACGAAATTGTTTGGGATGACCGCGAAATGCATGGGAATGATCATGGTTTGAAGCGATTTGACCGCGAAATGCATGCAAATGACCGTGAAGTGAGGGGAATTGACCACGAAATGCCTCAAAACGACCGTGAATCAACACGGAATTGTTTGGGATGACCGTGAAATGCATGGGAATGATCATGGTTTGAAGCGATTTGAGCGCGAAATGCATGCAAATGACCGTAAAGTGAAGGGAATTGACCGCGAAATACCTCGAAACGACCATGAATCAACACGGAATTGTTTGGGATGACTGCAAAATGCATGGGAATGATCATGGTTTGAAGCGATTTGACCGCGAAATGCATGCAAATGATCGTGAAGTGAAGGGAATTGACCGCAAAATGCCTCGAAACGACTGTGCATAAACATGGAATTGTTTGGGATGACCGTAAAATGTATGGGAATGATCATGGTTTGAAGCGATTTGACCGCGAAATGCATGCAAATGACCGTGAAGTGAGGGGAATTGACCGCGAAATGCCTCAAAACGACCGTGAATCAACACGGAATTGTTTGGGATGACCATGAAATGCATGGGAATGATCATGGTTTGAAGCGATTTGACTGCGAAATGCATGCAAATGACCGTGAAGTGAAGGAAGTTGACCGCAAAATGCCTCGAAACGACCGTGAATCAACACGGAATTGTTTTGGATGACCGCAAAATGCATGGGAATGATCATGGTTTAAAGCGATTTGAGCGCGAAATGCATGCAAATGACCGTGAAGTGAAGGGAATTGACCGCGAAATGCCTCGAAACGACCGTGAATCAACACGGAATTGTTTGGGATGACCGCGAAATGCATAGGAATGATCATGGTTTGAAGCGATTTGATCGCGAAATGCATGCAAATGACCGTGATGTGAAGGGAATTGACCGCGAAATGCCTCGAAACGACCGTGAATCAACACGGAATTGTTTGGTATAACCGTGAAATGCATGGCAATGATCATGGTTTGAAGCGAATTGACCGCGAAATGCATGTAACTGACCGTGAAGTGAAGGGAATTGACCGCGAAATGCCTCGAAACGACCGTGAATCAACACGGAATAGTTTGGGATGACAGTGAAATGCATGGGAATGATCATGCTTTGAAGCGATTTGACCGCGAAATGCATGCAAATGACCGTGAAGGGAATTGACTGTGAAATGCATGGAAATGACCGTGAATCAAAACGGAATCGCTGGGATTGACCGTGAAATGCATGAAATTGATCGCGAAGTAAATGAAATGAATGAAATTGACCGCGAACTGATTGAAATTGACCGCGAAGTGAATGAAATGGATTTTCGACCATAGATCTAATGGGATCTTAAAAAATAACCAGGTTGGTTGGCTAAAGTAGCTTCTCCTACCCCAAAATCATATAGGGTACGTCAAGTAACTAATTTTGGTTTAGGAGATATTCTTGTTAAATGAATAAAGAAATAAATGAAAAAAAGAGAGAATTTTTTTATATATGCTTATATATACATATTTATATAAATATGTATTAGAGAAAATTGTAAGTTGAATAAATTTATCTATGTAAAAAAATAAAAAATAAAAAATAAAAAATAAAAAATAAAAAAAATAAAAAAAATTCATAAACCGGCACAGACTACAGTTATGGCTACGGTTATAATCCGTAGCTATTGGTCATATAATCTTCGATACATATCGAATACTCTTCGATATGTATCGAAAATTGCAGGATTTTTAAGGCAAACTCGCTGGACAGTTCCGGACCTTTTTCAATTAATTGAAAGACCTTCGATACATATAAAAGGACATATCGAAGCGGCAAGGGCTACGGCTGTGGCTACGGTTATAATCCGTAGCTATAAAAAATACCGTAGCCATAAGTTCCTGGCCTATTTATTTATTATTATTTTATTTTTTACTTTTGTAATCTCCACCGCTTTTTGTGGGTCCTATGATGAGGTATGTGTTATATCCAAACCGTCCATATATTGGACGAACTCGTATTAAGGCTTGAGGCGAAAAATGAGATAGATCTAGCTATCAAGTGGACCACACTGTAAAAGGCTATGGAGGATTGAACGTCTACCATTGAAAACCTTTTAGGGGTCACAGAAGTTTTGGATCATTATGAAATTTTTTTCCCTCTTCATCCAGCTTTTGTGACTTGATGAATAGATTGGATGGAAAATAAATGTTATGTTGGGCCCTACAAAATTTTTAACGGTGAAAATCAATTTTCCCGTTGCTCGTTGTGGTGTGGTCTAGTTGATCTTTGGATATGATTTTTTTTTTGATAATGCTCCCAAATGATCTCGAAATATGGATGAACGTTGTGGATATAATAAATACATAACTGTGGGGCCCATGTAACTTTGATATCTTTTGAACCATTCGTACAACTCGGAGTTCGAGGAGTGTCAGCGCTCGTCTTCGAGCACCACCGATCTGCTTGACGGAACAAGCAGGGGCATTTGCGACCTTTGGCAAGCCATCCGTACAGCTGGGTTGTATTCTTGCAAGGGAAAATGAAGTGGGCTTAGCCTCCTAAATGGGCCATAAAGGGGTCGTACAGTCATAAATTTCTCTTGTAAATACGCTCCGTCTGGTTTGGATTATTACAATATGATACTCTAGTTGCATATGATTCTTCATACACAGGCACCTAAAATTTATACACATAATGGATACATACAGTTAAATAAAATTGTCTAGATTGTGCAATACATTATCTCCAAGTTACAATATCTGATTAGTTGAAGAATTTTAATTTCTAAATCTTGCATACTTGTTTGTGGAAATATGCTCGTTGGATTATTTATTTTTTATTTTTAATTGTTCAATAATTTACACCAATTTGATGGTAAGATAACCAAATAAGCTTAATTTTCAATACACTTGCAATTAATACCATAATTTGGACAATTTAATTTAACTACTCATATGCTATTATGCAATTTTTAACTAATTTCTTAGTGTTTATGTATTATCTATTACACTCTGTTAAAGTATCAAAGTTATTTTCTGAAGGCCGTTTGTTTTATCATTCCAGTCATAACGTAATATAAGTAGATAATGGTTGCATTTTATAATTTTTGTCTTTTATTGTCAAAATATATTAACTTCCAAATTTAATATTTGACTAATAAAGAAAAATGTAGCTTTTCAGCGTTAACTAAACAAATCTAACATTCAAATAATACTTTTATATCAATCTACTTATAAAAAAAAAAAAATCAATTCTAATTACACTTGTATATGAACCTACTTACAATAAAATACTACCACCATTTAGACATCCAAATAATGCCAAAACTTTAGTGATGTACTTTTTCAATGGTGCATAACATAAACGCATAAACATCCTCGAAAGGCATATTAACTATATTGCATGCCCGATGAACAATGTGGCCCACCTGAGCCAATACAAAGAAAGGCCTCATTTTAATTACAATATTATGGACCTATAATGGTGATCTATAAGTGGCGTGCCCCATGCATCATAATGGAGCAAAATATTTGAGTCATTATGAGAGTTCTCTATCGTCATGTTTTATTATAACATCAAGTCTAATGGCAGTTGGATAGAGGTGCCTGATGGTCACCTATAGGAGCAAACTTCGATTGTAAATATCAAATGAGTATTATCAGTGCTCTTATAACCAATATTTTAAATATCAACGATGTTGGCCAATATATCCCACGATATATCTTGTATACCACCAGTACGATACGAAACACACAAGTAGTGTTTATATTTCTCACATGTTCAATCCGGTGAACATTTTCAATTTTTAATTCCCTTTTTTTGTTGAAAATATGTAAATCAGTGCCAAATGGTTATAAATCCATTGGTTCTTAATATTTTGCATGAAAAATCATGAAGTTAGAGCTTTGATTTCGATATCTATTCGTTCTTCATGTTGTCCAGTTTTTTAGAAAATTTTGTTTAACCAAATGTCAATTGAAACTAATTTCAAAGTATTTAGGAGTATTTAATGAAATGATCATCACAAATAGTCTAATTTCAAAATTTGAGTGTAGGTGATCCGATTTGGAGAAAATTGAAAAAAAATCAAAAATTTCTCAAGTTTTCCCAAATTACTTGCAATGTTACACTCTAAACGTAAAATCAAGCATGTATGAGAGCTGATCTACTGATTTATTAAGTCCTTGTCAATTTTAAAAATAAATAAATATTATTTTTAATTAAAAAATGTTAAAAAATATATTTTTTGAAATTTACCTTCAACTAGCTGTCAATTGAAACTAATTTCGAAGTATTCATGAGTGTTTGATGAAATAATCATTATATACATTGTAAATGTTATGCATTCAATTTTAAATATAGTTGCATTAATTCAATTAGATAGTGAATAACTTAAGATCCTATGCAAAGGAAACCTATTATATACACTTCTTTTTTAAGATGTTAGGA
The DNA here is from genome assembly GCF_029962835.1 of Magnolia sinica. Taxonomy (NCBI): domain Eukaryota; kingdom Viridiplantae; phylum Streptophyta; class Magnoliopsida; order Magnoliales; family Magnoliaceae; genus Magnolia; species Magnolia sinica. The sequence continues at coordinate 86,277,687 of NC_080578.1, read as the reverse complement.
ATTAAGAGTTTATATTAATGGCTTTTTTAACAATTCTTAAAGTTTCATTGAAAAATTCAACATCTTTTTCAATGTTTCCTCATATTTCTCAAAAAGTGTGATAAATTACCTGATACAAATGATATATCATATGCAATAACCGCTATACATCTATATCCCAAGGATACGATACGTAGCACAATACCGATATTTCGAACACTACCTATAATTACATGAAAGTTATCATAACCATCACCAAACCTCAAAATTACAATTAATAAGTGTAATTTATATATTTATAAATTAAATTACTTTTAGAAATTGTTAATGTCTAACTTTATAATGTTAGACCCAATTGTAATTAAAAATATTTATATATATTATATGTATCCAACATTCAATACCAACTAAACATAAACATTGTTATAGATGTGGATTATAAATCGTCAATCACACAATAAAGCGATCTTTGGTCTGATCGAATACCAAGTACTTGTAAAATGATGTATTTAAACTAATATATTTTTTTTCAAAATAAAATAGACATAACCACATAAAAAATTAAACTTAAAAACACACCCTATTGAGTTGGAATGGCTACAAAATGTGTCAATCTAAATCCATGTGATTCATAAAATTTCCTGGTTGAGGTGATAGATTTTAAAGTATTTATTTCATCCCATATATAATAATAAAGCATGAGAATGTAAGATCAACTATCCCAAGTAATATGAAAGTAATGTGTGCATATCACTCATGTAGACCTCAGTGCCTACCTGCATTTTTTATCACACTACCCGTTCTCATCTCTTCGATCATGTTATCATCTTTGTCTAATAGATCAAGATTTCCCTATGTAATAAAATGCTAGTCATTAAAAACTGACCACAGTAGTATGGCCTCACTGTACAAATGAAAGCAACAACTACTAAATCTTTCAACTTATGCAAGGCATAACTCCTAATTTTCATAAGTATCAAGATTTATACTAATGAATATAACATACACTTAACCCATGTATCCATTCATATATGAGAAAGCATCTTGAAAATGATGATTCACAGTATATTATTCCAGAGAAAATGATCGAAGACAAGATATGAAACAAACAAATTATTACGTTATTTATATATAACATAGATTGTGCAGCGTAACATCTAATGTTACAACATACTCTAAAAGCCCTCAATATGTATGCTTTAAAGCATACATGTTTGATTCGTTATACATAAAGGCATATGATAACTATAGGTATGCTACTGACCGTATATATAGAAAAAATACAAAAGACATAATATATTTCAAAAGGAACAAGAGATAAAATATATAGTAAAATTTACAACAAAAATAATCTTCTGTATACTTATATAACACAAATTTAAAATGTTCAAAGGTATAAACATTGTTGAAAAGTGAAGCGCACAGATATGACACCATCTTCGATCATATATTAGTCCATGACATATAAATCATTATATGCCACACATTATAATTGAATTCAATATTCAAGCTTACAATATCGAAAATACTAAACAATGTCGATCTATTATAATTAATTGCAAAACATCCACAAACACAAAATATGACATATAGTGAGCACAGTGATGATGGACTGTAAACATTGTCTCTTTTGAAAAATAAACACTATTAATGTTCGAATTGCTGTATTCTATTTGTAACCATATACTCAGTCCATTGGCTCGCTCCAATATAAATATAACTTTAGACATTTTAAAGTATTCTTTTTCTTTGATCAAATTAAAACCCAAGTTCTTTATTATTTTAGTCATATTATTAATTGAATCACTTATGACACTATATGGGCATCTTATTTTAGATTTATTTTAAAAGCTGATAGTGTTGTAGGTATTTTTAGAATTGTTAATGTCATGTGTTACACTCCTGCACAACTCATTTTAGCCATTACGACTATAAAATGACTAGTAAAACTATGGTCTGTTGTCCAGATAGTTTTCTAATAAAAGTTGGACAGTCTCCTCTATATGTTTTAACGAATCTAACTGAGAGTTATATAAATACCTACATTGTCTGGCCCCAATTATATGATGCATATTTTTCATCTGAGTATAGCGTTCAATAGCCTACTCGTTGCTAAATATAAAACCATGACATTATATCAATTATTTTGCTTCTCATAAATATGCTCACCACAGGGATATGACTTCATGAATGTGTTAGGCACTGAAGATATACTCAGTGTTGTCCATATATACTTTTTTTTATATATAAGAAATATATAATTCATGAAAATATATTTAACATTATATACTTGAATGTATGCTTCTCACACTTCATTTGTGGTAGTCACAATCTGCAAGCCATCGTGCCAACCAAAACAACTCACGTTTAATATATCCCACATTGTGGTATAATTTTTTTTAGTGTTCTCGTTTAGTTTACTGCATTCATTGTGGTGAGGTTCCTTTAACAGTTTTTACCAATTTCGTTGACGATAATTTTGTAACATCACACTTAAAAGGACTTATCGTTAAGATTCTAACGATGTACGTAGTAGCCGATAAGAAAGGTAATGGTTGCTTGAGAGGAGGTAGGAGCTCAAGTTTCTAATAGAAAAAATGATCATTTATGATGGATATAGAAGAAAAATAGTTATCAATGATCGATATATGCAATAACTATGCTGAGATATAGAATAATATATGATTATGAGATTAAGCAGCATATGCATTGGTGGAATACTACAAGTAGGAGCAGACTTCTTAATGACATAAATCCTCTCAAGTAAAATGTTTGAGAAATGGAGGAATTTTATTGACAAGTTTTTCTCTATAAGCCGACTCGAATGACATTTCAAACATATGCATTCTCAATTGATTATATGAAATGATTATTACCAATTTACTTATGTTCACACTGAAATTTTATAAAACAAATACACTCTTATTATGAAATATTTTCTCTCTATTTGAATATAAGTAACTTTAATTTTACTTTTGATATAAAAAAAATTACTTTTTAAAATTAAATTAGTTAGATAAGGACCCTTAAAGATATGACCAAGATAAGCCAAACAAAATTGAGGAACAAGTACCTAGGGTCTACTTGTGAGCTTATATTTAGAAAACAATACATTCCAAATCACAAATCAATGTGATTCTACACTATAAATTATATTTGACGACATATAATTGGAATGCCCCTAATATCCAAAAATAAGAATGCATTGAAATTCTTTAGTATATTTATAGAAATTTAAACTTGATAACTAAATCAACTTTAATATCCATATTTAGTGTACAAATATAATATTTCATAAAATGTTTGTGATATATATTTTGTCTAAAATAGATGAAATTTCGAGTATTGGGTGTGCCACAAGCATAGGATTACAAACAAATGATTCACCAATATTTTTTAACCATTGGTTTATATGGCCAATGTTTAGATTTTCGTATCATTTTATTAATGTAATTTTAGTGATCTATTTATAATTTAATTGTTTTGTGGTATTATCAGCGTGCCATGTGCGTAATAGATTAGTAGATTGACAACACTTTTGTAACACTCATAATTATTCTATTTTTAAAAGATCTAAAAGCAACATTTGATTCAAAATCATAGCAAATGTGAACGATTTCAAAACATAATAAAATTATGTATTTCAAATACTTATAATATCTCCAATATTTTAAATTTTGAATGTACTCAAATTTACATTGCCAAATGACTTTTGGGCTTTGAATACACTCAAATCCACACTACTAAACAACCTCTTATGTGATGTTGAAAACCAAACATATTTTTTTACTTTTTGGATGATAAGTATGTTGTTAACTAAGTATACTTATTTGCTAAATAATAGAAATCAAGATAAGCTACTTAAGGTATAAGTAACTTATGTAATGTAACTTAAGATCCAAACGAACTTCGAAATTTAAAATTTTTATACGAAATGATAAAAATATATCATTTTTAGAAGAGTTTTGTTCGCTTATTATGGGGCCACTATATATAAATGATTACTCAATTATCTATCAAAGTTGTTCAGGAACCTATAATCGATAGCAATTGGTATAAATATGTAATAATTGATACTTTTAGGAGAGTATATTTGATGTGAATTGGAATAACATCAAATACAAAAAAACAAAAGAAGCTTTATTTATAAAAAAAAATTAGTTCAATTTCACATGGATTCATGTTATTATCTATTACTAATTCACAAGTTCGTCTTCTCTCTCTTTCTCTCTGTCTCTCTCTGTCTCTCTCTCCACACCAATGCATTCCAAATATAAGTTGCCAAACACACATTGATTCTAATGAATTCCAATTATAGGTGGCCAAACGTAACTAATAATTTCAATTCACGTGGATTTCATGGTGCCAACACATATCAAATACATGCTATCAAACAACCCTTTAGGATCCCACCACTATAAACATCGGACAACAGAATAAATAAGCTAATACCATCATGAAGTGAGTCACAGCCACCCAAAAACAAATCTATGTTGTAGGTCCACTTGATGATTAGATTAGCATGATAATTAAGTTTTTCCATTTTTACGGTTGAATAATCATACTGACATACAACCATTGTATAGGCTCACACATCTTTTACTGATTTCTTTGAACTAGGGGTAAAAGAGTCTATTTCTAAAATATTATATTGCTTAAATCATTTATCCATGAGAGGGGAGCTAGTTGACATTATCCAAACCATAGATGATGTGTTTTCAATTGTCATCAACCAAATGTAAGACTCTACAATTATTCAAAAAAGAAAAGCAGATGATTTTGCCACATCAAGAAAATATATGGTAGAACCATCTTTCCAATGTAGATGTGGCATGGAGATGTATCCATCGGGTCCAACCATCTAGTGAGCTCATCATGGATGAGTCATGTTTCGTAGAATCGCATTAATTAGTCGATCTTGTCCATTAATTCTTGGCCATTAATAAATTTCATCTCACAGCGTGATGTTGAATGCCACCTTTTCAAATAGATACAATCATATGATGTTTGTTATTTTGGAAAAACTATCCATCCAAAGTAAGGGTAATTAGATGGACGGACCTAATTAATTCATTACCTTGACATGAAGAGTTTGCTCTACTAGTAGTACAGGCTCCACAGTACATCTCCCCTGAGGACCAGGCACCACCTGTGTGAATGATGACATCTCAACGGCTCAATCAGGTGGCCACACTATCAAGAAAATTTGAGTCGAATATCATATCGGTCAAATCATGTGTTGGCCCACATGCAGAAAAGAAGAAATAGTTGAATAATCACTTACGAACATACAATAGCTCTACCATGTGAGTGTCATCCGACTCATACATTAGATGCATCCCCTCATGTTATGCGTAGATCCCAAAATCCTGCCTGATCAATAACTCTGGTGGGCCCACCAAAGGGGACAGTGAGGAAAATGATGCCTACCTTAAAAACTTCTAAATGGAATATGGGGTCCAGAGTATTGTATATGTGCCATCCAACCCATCTATCACGTGTGCCTCATTAGGATAGAGGGACATACCAAAACTCAGACAATTTAAAAGCTCATGTGAGCCACACGATGTGAATATATATATATATATAGTTTTTAACAGTGAGTGAAAATTGATCTTTGGCGTGTCCCACCTGAGTTTCAGATCATGATAATTCTTGCCATGCACAATGATCATGAAGAGGCACACCAGATGTATGGTTTAGATTCCACATTACAGATGAGCCCAACCCAGCTAGAATGTAAGGATAACAGCCGTCCAACATACTTTCGTGGCCACCAAGTAGAACGGCCTGATATTATTAGCTAGGCCAATCGGCAAGGATATGTCCACCCAATCAGAGGGATATGGGTTTCTCACATTGACACGTGTGGAAGCAAGTCCACTAGCCTATGCACGTGCCAATTGCACACCCAGTCAAGAATGACAATCATGGCTTTAAGACTCAATCGAGTCTGATGTGACTCGTCCGAGTCCACCGAGACTTGGATCCAATACGGTTTGATACCACAAGTCGCCCTTGAGTTGGGTGAGTCATAACTCGACTCATGATTGAACAACTTCGGTCAAACCACTGAATTTCTGACCATGGACTAGCAATGGACCAGATTGGCCCAAGGGCCAACCAGTGTGACCCGTGGCGACTGATGCTAACTTCTTAAATGGGTTAGGCTTGGGCCTACAAATAGGCCTATATGATTAATCCAAACCGTTTATCGAACTTGACTTCATACAAAATCTATTCTACTAAGGTTTTAGCTTTATTCATGAGAAAAATGGAAGCGGTTGCATGGTGTGCAGCACACCACCTACCTCGATTGTGTGTTGATGTTATCAAGTTGGGTGGGCTCCATCAAAATCTATGTATCATCCATTTTGCGAGATCATTTTAGGGAATGGGCTAAAAAATGAGGCATATCTACAACTCAAGTGGACCACACCACATAAAGTAGTGGGGACAATGACACCCACCCTAGAAACCTTCTTAGGGCTCACCATGATATTTATTTGCCATCCAACCATGTTCATAAGTTCACACTGACCTCTATGAAGTGAAAACACAAATGTCATATTGATCCAAAACTTCCACCCCAAAAAACTTTTAAAGGTATGCGTGGTCCACTTGAGTTATGGATATGCCTCATTTTTAGACTCACGCCCTCAAATGATCTTACAAAATGGATGGACGTTGTGGATATAATAGATACATCATGATGGGACTCACAAAACTTGGTGATGTCAATGCACCATGGAGGTTGATAGTGTCCACACCATGCAATCCGCTTCCTAGAAAATGGAGGCCATTGCATGGTGTGCCACGCACTACTTCAATTGTGTTGATGTCACCAAGTTCCATGGGCCCCACCATGGTGTATGTATTATATCCACATTGTCTGTACATTTTGTGAGATCATTTTAGGGCATGGGCCAAAAAATGAGGCAAATCCAAAGCTCAATTGTATCACACCACAAAAAGTAGTGGAAATTGAACACCTACTGTTAAAAAAATTCATGGGGGCTATAAAAGTTTTAGATCAAGCTAATATTTGTGTTTTCCCTTCATTCAGGTTGTGTGGCCTTATGGACAGGTTAGATGTCAAATAAACATAATGGTGAACTCTCGAGAGGTTTCGATTTTTCGATGGTAGGTGTTCAATCTTGATTACTTTCTGTGGTGTGGTCCACTTGAGCTTTGTATCTACCTTGATTTTGGGCGCATGTCCTAAAATAAACTCACAAAATGGATGAACGGTATGGATATAACACATAAACCATGGTGGGGCCCACAAAACTTGGTGGCATCAACACACCACCGAGGTCAATGGCTCGTGGCAAACCATGCAATCCACCACCGACAAATTCATTCATTCCCAATGGCACCCAACACACCCTTATTGGCTTAGCTGTGATCCAAAATGTTTAGGGCCATTTTAGTAGACATTGAACATGATTTCATCTTATTTTAGTTAATTGCAACCAAATATATAATTCTGATTAACTAAAATGTGATGATGTCAATTTTCAGCATCTACCCTACCAAAGATGCCCTTTTCCTTTTATTAATGTGTGGGGTTCGGGCTGACATTGACCTAACCCATGGTCACCACCAATTAGGACTGAAAGCTGGGCGGATTGAACCCAATCGACCCGTGATGGCTTGGGCAAGATGTATCGAGTCCGATAAATCTTGGGTTGGGCTTGGGTTGAGGTCTTGGGTTGCCCGACCCAATCCAAACCCGATCAATATATAAGTTACTTATATATTATAATTGAGTGTGGATAGTATATGTTAAAGACATAGGAAATTCCGATGTTGTCGGGTCTCATTGGTCCACATCATTTCTAAAGACTCAAGCTAATAAGAAATGTTGGATTTCTCTCTCCTAAGTAGATTGCGTGCTACACAACACAACTTTTAAATGAGTAGTTATCCTATATTTTAGCTTGTTTGTTTAGAATAAATGAAGTTCTTTATAATAAATAACTACATATATAATTAATAAAATTATAAATATAAAAAATAAGACATGTATTAAAATATAATAAACTAATGCAATCATTAAAATATTAGCATATATTCGCTCGACCAACCCGGCCAACCCGACCGAACCCGCTTGGGTTGGGCTTGGGTTGAAAATTCCCAACCCGAGGTTGGGTTAGGGTTAGGGTACAAGAACCTTGGGTTGGGCTAGGGTTGAGCACCAACCCGACCCAACCCGCCTGACTTTCAGCCCTACCACCAATAACCCCTAATTTGTTTATTTATTTTTATATATAGGGTTGTCAATGGGTCTATGTCAAGCTTGGAATTTGAACCATTTAAGATTGTGGTTGTGGTTGGGTTGGACCTATTCAAAATTTTGTGTTTGATGGGCACCTGATAGCTTTAGAGGGGTAGTTGCAGGCTATCATCATCTCTCAACACCATTTTTCATTGGACATGAATTGTCTACCAGGGTTACAGGAATCTCCCGGAAGTTCTGACGTTGTGCAATGAAAAAGCATAATGTGTGTGAAACCTCTAATAAATTGATTGAAAGCAAATGGATGGCTCTAATACCATATGAAAGCTAAGAACCCATAAGCTTTTTCATTGATAGAGAGAGGTATAAATACACAATATACATAGTATAATAGACACTAAAATCTGTATAATAGGAAGGGTGAGTTGTACAGTATCTCACACACAATGTGCATGCGTCAAAAGTGGGACCTACAATGAAAAACAAAAATTCCTTTTAAGTGAAAAAAATTCTTCTGATATAAATGGTGCTTCTATTATTTTTATTGCAGACACATATCTCTCAACTCTCACACTTTTTCATTGGACCATATTAATGTTACACTTACAGGAGATTGGCGATTGGTAATATTGAACTTGTGGGGGCACTAGTTAGGACCTGCAATGTGCGATTCAAAGGTCAAGTAAAAAAAAAAAAAATTCAATATTTTGAATAGACACAAGCCTGATAAGCTTGCTTGACTAATTGAAAATCTAGGCATAAACCAAACTAGGCCCACCAGTTGCCAGTCCTATAATTAGGTGGAATAGTCCAAATAGCTGGTGATTGAGCAATCCTAACTATCCCTATTTGATTATACTAAAATAAGTGTTTTTTTAAGTCACTCTTTTAAACAATGTGTTGTGAGTTTTGCTGATTGACTGACGTTGCTCTATTTTCTCCTTCTTATGGGGCCATGATGGGATGGGTACCACAACTTATTTTGTGGTGGCCCACCAGATCAACAGTGCCAGTCATTACCATGTTTGACACGTGCAACATGAGTGAGCTGCATATCACTTGCAGAACCCTATCCAATTACAAAAAAGGCCATTGGGGAATGCAATCATCCTAATCTAGATGTGGTGGTGGCGGCGGTGGTGAATCCCTGATCGTAGGGCTCATCATGATGTATGTATCTTATATCCATGCCATCCATCCATTTTTCCATAAGGTATAAGCCCAAAAATGAAGTAAATCCAAATCTTAGGTGGACCACACTACAGGAAACAGTGGTGATTGACCATTAAAAACTTGGGGCCACGAAAGTTTTGGATCAAGATGATATTGTGTGGTCCTTTCGTCCAGGTCTTAGCGACCTTATCAACAGGTTGGATGACCACTAAATATTGGGTGGTCCCCAAAATTTTTTAGTTGTGAGCATTCAATCACCATTGTATCCTGTGGTGTGGTCCCCCTGAGATCGATTTGGATCTGCTATATTTTTTGGATCATACCCTAAAATGATATGGGGAAGTAGATATGAGACACATATTAATGTGGGCCACACAGTTAGGGATATATCAACTGTGGATCCCGGACGCTGTTTGGCTAGTGACGTTGCCACGTGGCTAGTGGTTGGTGCTCTGTGGGCTACACCATGATCTATGTGTTTTATCCACACGGTCTATCCATTTTTAAACATCATTTTAATACTATATCTCACAAATTAGGCAGATCAAAATCTCAAGTGGACCACACCATGGGAAAACAGTAGTGATTAAAATGTCTACCATTAAAAGCTTCCTAGGGCCCACTGTAATGTTTATTTGACATCCAACCGATATATTAGGTCATACAGACCTGGATGAAGGTAAAAAACAAATATAAGCTTGATCTAAAACTTTTGTAGCCCTAGGATGTTTTTAATGGTAAGAGATCAATCAACACTATGTGGCCCAGTTGAGATTTTGATCTACCTCAGTTTTGGGTTAATAGCACGAAATTATCAGTAAAAATGGATGGACGTCATGGATGCAATACATACATCATGTTGGGGCCCATAGAGCATCCACTGCTAGAGGTGTATGCGAGTCTAAATGAGTTGAGCTTTGGCAGAGCTCGACTCGGCTGGGCCACTGACCCTAGCTTGAACTTGACTCGGCTCAGTCCTCGAGATTGATTGGCTAGCTCGGCTCGGTTCGATCAGTAACTTGGGCCAGTTTGAGCCGAGTTCGCCCGTGCAGCATTTTAACAAACACATGGACTATATTTTCTAATTCTCACTTTATGTAAAATAGAAGCAGTGGTTTTACCGATATTTCATCAAATACCTTATAGGCAACATCAAAATCTAAGGAAAAAAAGGTATTTGTTTCATATACATACCTTCCTTGCCAGCAGCCGGCACTTCATTGAGGCATTTCATCAACACTTAGTGAGCAACATCAATATCAAAGTAACTAAGTCACCGAATTGGTTCGATCCGAGTTTGATTCAAGTTAGCGTTTGATCTGAGTTGGTTGAGCTTGGTCAGGCTCGAACTCAGTTTGAAAATTTTTCAAGCTCAAAATATCAACTCGAGTATGAACTCAATTTCAAACGGAGTTGAATCAAGCGAGCTAACCAAGCTAACTCGGTTCGTGTACAGCCCTACCCACCACTAGCCATTGGCTAGTGGCAAGGTGAGTAGCCAATCCGTTTCCATGGATCCTGGGATCCATTGGAGCCACCTCGGACGCGAATTGGGTGCGAGCCCACCTGTCTCTGGCTAGGAAAGAACATGTCCTTTGAGGGGGCACCGTGATGTATGGGTTTTATCTACCCAGTCCATCCATTCCACCCCCTTATTTTAAGGAGTAAGCCCAAAAACCGGGCAGATCCAAGGCTCGAGTGGACCCACAGTGGAGATTGAATGCCCACCATTAAGAACTTCTTGGGAGCCACATAAGTATTGTATCAAGCTGATATTTGTGTTTTCCCTTCACCAGTGTATATAGCCTAATGAACAGGTTGGATGGCAAATAAACATCACGGTGGACCATAGGAAGGTTTCAACGGTGGTGTCATTATCACCCTGCGGACTATGGTGTGGTACATTTGAGCCTTACATTTACCTTATTTTTTATCTTCTCCCCTAAAATGATTTGGCAAAATGGATGGACAGTGTAGATAAAATCCATACATCAAGGTAGGCACGGGTAGTACCCAATCCGCCTCCTTAAAATTCATACCTAACAATTGTAAAAATAAGAATAAAATAGTACTATGCGGTGGCTATGCTTATGTTTCCTGCTGCCTATATTTCCTTAACAGTGATGGCTAAGAGACGTGGAACGAATGCTGCGAGAGAGAGGAAGTGGATTACGTACCGAGTAGTGAGTAAACTCTGTGGGGCCCATTGTGGACGTATGTGTCTTATCCACACAGTCCATCCATTTTTCCATATCAATTTAGGGCACTGTTTAGAAATTGAAGCACAATCAAAGTTCAAGTGGACCACATCATAGGAGACTGGGGATAATGATGTTGACGGTTGAGGCCTTCCTAGGCCTCACCGTCATGTTTATTTGTCATCAAACCTCTTCTAATGTAATATATATATGGAAATGGTTCTCTACAGTCGACCTCATGGGAATTTCCCATAAGGTCGAGCTGTGTGGGCCACTGTGATGTGTGTCTAACATTTACCCCATCAGTAGCACCATTCCATGGTGGGACTCAGGCTTAAAATCCAAGCCAATCCATGACTTGTGTGGGCCACACCACATGCAAAAGTTGAGAGGGGTTATCCTCCCATTAAAACATTTATAATCATTTGTTAGGCCCACCAAGATGTGTTTCACAAATCCATCCCATCCATTATGTGTGTCCCACTTGGATAAGGGGTTGGACCAAGTTTCAGACGCATCCAAATTTTAGGTGGATCCCACCGAGTGATTTTATATGTTTTAAGTATGTCTTCACATGATTTTAGATGGCATGGCCCACCTGAGTTCCATATACGGTTGATTTTTGGGATATCCCATAATTTAAAGGGGACCCATCAAATGCATGGTGTTAATGTTCGACACGCATCACAGTGGGGCCCAAACAGCTCGACCTCAGCATAGAACCATTTCCCACCCATATATATATATATATATATATATATATATATAACACAAATATAAACTTTCTCCAAAATATCTGTAGATTTTAAACCCTAAACCGTAAACCCTAAAAATGTTCAATAGTAGGCTTCCAATTCAAACAATTTCATATGTAGTCCACTTGAGCTTTGGATATATTTCAATTTTGGAATCTTGCCCTAAAATGATATGGAAAAACAGTTGGACAACATGGATAGACACATTCATTTTGGTGGGCCTTATAGAGTTTACTAACCAACAATTATTATCGTTATTTTGATAAAGGTGTACCGGTTTGGGCCACATTAAAATTCCCAACTGAAACCTAATTGGGTATGAGAGACTAATACAGCCTGGTGGGTCTACTCGTATTTCCATCCGTGTATATTTGCTCCTAGTGGGTGGTGTAAGGAAGTGTTGGAGAGAAAAAAGAAAACAAAGGGAAAGAATGTGGCTTCATGCAAAAAGAGATGTTTTACAAGGAATATATATTATTTAATGTTGGAAATTATACAGATTAATGTATTTCTGTATAATATGGAAACCGAAAAGTGCAAAATAATCAGAAATCAGGACAGGCTGAAGCACGTCTGAAACGCTGTCCTTAAAGCGTTATTTGCCCCTACTCAAGTGAATTGAGTATGCTGGTAGGTTACAGGCAAATAGCTTCTAGGATACGACGAGCCTGGTGTGGGTCTGCGTTCAACAAACACGAAGGCCCACCAAATGGAACTCAATTACTCGCTTTCTGGCAGTGTTACAATATAAAGGAAAAAATTCCAAAAGAATAAGAAAGAAGAGAAAAAATTTCTGCACTGGTCAGTTTAAATCTTCAGCTACTGGTTCAGTTGAACCGTTCTAGACCACACCGCTGGTCTGTTCTTCAAGCTAAGGTTTAAGCCTTGCTATGTTGCTGGAAAACACTAGAATATTTGAGTGGAGAGGGGCTGGCTGTCTCAGTTCGTATGGGTTTGCTGGAGTGAGTTGAGATGGATTGGAAACCCATCCAGGTGCTCCTTTTATAGGCTAGGATGGCTAGGGGGTTATGGTCCAGAGACTTAAATTCCATTAAGCCATTTCTAGCTGTTGGAAAACTAGCCGTTTTATGGCCGTTTTTTGACTGTTGTGCATGGGCCATTAAGCTGCTGCATGCTGACTGTTGTGAGACAACAGCTAGCCGTTTTCTAGCTGTTGGGCTAGCCATGCAGCAGTTACAGCTGGACCCTACACTAATGGCTCAGCTGTTACAGTTTTTGCTGCAACAGCTCTTTTCAGTCCCTCTATTTATACTGAGAGATTTCTCTCTCAGTCCTTTAGTCTCTCTACTAACCAGCCACCCGCCATAGCCACTTAGTCGCACCGCGACTCGCACACGTCTCGCTCCGGTTCGCTCAAGGTCGCGAAGGAGCGACCCTCTGCGACACGATGCGGACGTGCGAAGTGCGCCACTAGCGCCTCTACAGCCACACTGCCTCACATGCCCACGCCCTCGCACCGAGCCCGAGCCCATGACCGAGACCGAGACCGAGACCGAGACCGAGTCCGAGTCCGAGACCGAGACCGAGCCCGAGCCCGTGCCCGTGCCCGTGCCCGAGCCTGAGCGCGTGCGTGGGTACGCACTGGAACACGCAAGGTCCATAGTCCACGGACTAGGTAAGTAAATATTATAATACTCCACTTCCTTCATATAAACCACAGGTTTTTCTCTTCTCTTTTCCATGTGGGACTATTCCAAAAACCCGTAGAAAAGTGTTTTTCAAAAAACAACTTTATATATTATATTATATTTTATTATTAAAATATTTTTATTAAAATCAATATTTTTGCAACAATCCCCCATTTGATTTTTTTATTAAAATATTTTCTCGGTTAAACAATACTGCCAGAATAATTTGTTTATATGCATAAAGAAAGATATCTTTCGATTTTAATCTTTCCTTAGTGTAAGTATTTCAAAACTCTGTCGAAATGACTGGTAGCCGCAGCTTTGAACCAGTTATTCCTAGATAACAGAATTGGAAATACCACACACATATTCGCTATGTGTTTGTTAGAGTTCCCACAATCTTGCTCAGCACAATTAATGGCCATGTGCTTATCCTAATTCATGAACGATCCCGAGAGAAAAACTCCTAACTCTCATGAGAGACGGCACCATCTCTATGTTCATATAGGTGAAATCCTTCCAGTATCTCCGTTACTATAAGATACTTGTCCTTATAGACTGGATTTCATTAAGAGTTCTAAGACTCAACCCTCTATCGTAACGCTCAGCACTTATCTATTATGGATGAAGTTTGTTAATTTTAGTATTGAAAAACTTTCCACATATCAGTGACTTGTTCTTACCCATTAAACTTAACATCAGAGATTTTCTGACTTTAGGTTGGGTTACCATCACTGGTGGAACTTTGGTTGAAGAGTTTCAACCCCATCCCTCTAGATGTAGCCTTTACTATCTCTCTCGGTAGAGGTTTAGTGAAAGGATCTGCCAGGTTATTGCTTGATTTCACATAAGAAATAGCAATGATTCCATCTCGAATCAATTGTCTGACATAATCATGTCGAAGGCTAATATGTCTAGACTTACCATTATAAGTCCCGCTATAGGCTCTAGCTAATGTGGCTTCACTATCACAATGTAGTGACACAGCCGATATAGGCTTTACACAGAAAGGAATTTCTAATAGAAGATCCCTTAGCCACTCAGCCTCTTTGCCTGTTGCAGCCAGGGTTATAAATTCAGACTCTATAGTCGAATGCGTTATGCAAGTCTGTTTCTTGGATCCCCAAGATACAGGTGCACCTCCTAGGGTAAATACCCACCCTGTAGTAGACTTGTTGTCCTCTGCACTCGATATCCAGCTCACATCGGTATATCCTTCCAATACGGCAGGAAACTCTGAATAGAATAGTCCTAAGTCTTTGGTTGCTTTTAAGTAACCAAGGACTCTACTTATTGCATTCCAGTGTTCAGTACTGGGGTTACTAGTAAACCTACTAAGTTTACTTACAGCATATGCGATATCAGGTCTAGTGCATTGCATAGCATACATAAGACTCCCTATAGCACTCGCATATTCTAATTGTGCAACTATTTTTCCAGTATTTTCTTTTAGTTTGATACTTGGATCAAATGGGGTCTTTGCTTCTTTTATATTTAGATGGTTAAACTTGTTTAGTATCTTCTCAATATAATGAGATTGACACAAAGCACAACCCCCACAATATTTTTTAACTTTGATACCAAGAATGGTATCAACTTGTCCAAGATCCTTCATTTTAAATACGGAAGATAGAAATCTTTTTGTTTCAGTTACACCTTCCATTTTATTACTTATTATTAACATGTCATCAACATACAGACAAATAATAACGATGTAACTACCATCTACTTTAGAATATATGCATTTGTCAGCTACATTATGCATGAAACCATAAGAAAGTATTTTAGAATCAAACTTCTCATGCCACTGTTTTGGTGCTTGTTTTAATCCATACAATGATTTGACTAATCTACATACTTTGTTTTCATTATCCTTTGACTCCAAGGATAATGAGTTCTCAAAGAACTCAACATCTCTTGATTCTATTATTGTATTAGACTCTATGTCAAGAAGTCTATAAGCTTTACTATTTTGTGCATACCCTACGAAGGCGTACTTAATACCTCTTGGTCTTAACTTAGTTCTTTTTGGATCAGGGGTTCTGCAATATGCAAGACACCCCCACACTCTTAGATATCCTAGGTTAGGTTTTCTACCTCTCCATGTTTCATATGGAGACATTTTATAATTTTTAGACGGAATTCTGTTTATTATATGGCATGCTGCAAGCAGTGCCTCTCCCCATAGACTTAGTGGCAACTTTGCTCTTATCAGCATTGAGTTGATCATTTCTACTAATGTTCTATTCTTCCTTTCAGCTATTCCATTTTGTTGAGGTGTATATGGTGCTGTACATTGATGTATCAGTCCATGTTCTTCACAGAAGTTATCGAATTCATTGGAGAAGTATTCTCCTCCTCTATCGCTATGGAGAATTTTTATTTTCTTATTCAGTTGATTCTCCACTTCTGCTTTATATATTTTAAACATGCTTAATGCTTCATCTTTACTTTTTAATAGGTACACATACACATACCTAGAGCAATCATCTATAAAGGTTATGAAGTACCGTTTACCTCTACGAGTAAGAATGCCGTTTAACTCACAGATGTCACTGTGCACGAGATCCAATATTAGAGACGATCTTTCAACACTTGGAAAAGGTTTCTTTGTCATTTTGGATCTTATGCACACTTCACATTTTTCGGTTTCATTATCTGTGTATGAGATTAAACCATTCTTAGCCATGAACTTCAACGTACTATACCCTATATGGGCTAGTCTATCATGCCACAGTCCAGCGGATTCAACCATATACGCAGAAGTGCTACTTTCATTCAGAGAAAACTTAACCATTCCATTACAATCATATCCCTTTCCGACAAAATTTTCATTTTTGGACAGAATCAGTTTACCTGACTCATACACCACCCATATGCCTGGTTTTCCCAGAAGATCCCCAGAAACTAAGTTTTGCCTCATGTCTGGGACGTGCAGTACATTAGTTAGAATCACTTTCTTTCTAGAGGTGAATATTAATTCGACAGTTCCTTTGCCGACGACCTTCGATCGCACTTCATTACCCATTTGGACTTCTTGACCATCGGTCAATTCCTCATAGGTTTTGAAGGCTGATTTGTCGTAGCACACATGTACAGTAGCGGCAGTATCATACCACCAACCTGGAACTTTGCCTTGGATGGTATTCACCTCAGTGATCATAGCCACAATATCGCCTTCTTCTACTGCACTTGCCTCTTTTTTAGATTTGCGATAGCGGCATACTAGAGCATAGTGCCCGGTTTTTCCACAGACATGGCATGGGCCTTTGAACTTTCTGTTCTTCTTTTGGGTGTTCTTCTTGAATTTCTTTTTATTAGGTTTCAGGGAATCGTCCTTCTCGGGATGTTTGTTATTAGTGTTTTCTACAGCATGTACCTTGGACGAGGTATTCCCGTTATCATTTTTTCTATCGCGATTACGGGATTCTTCCTCAATCCTGAGGTGTTTCTGGATTTGTTCCAGTGTATAATCCTCGGTTTTATGCAACAACTTCTTTCTATAGTCTTTCCACATCGGTGGCAATTTGGCGATTATAGCCTCGACTTGGAATGATTCAGGAAGATCGATTTTTATCGCTTTGATTTTGTTTACTATTAGCTGCAATTCTTGGATTTGGGGCAGCAACGGTTTATTATCTACCATGCTGAAGTCAAAATACCTAGCGATGAGAAACTTGTTGGTGCCTTCTTCTTCAGCCTTGTATTTGAATTCCAAAGCGGCCCAGATCTCCTTTGCTGATGACGTCTGTTGGTACAGATCGTACAGGCGGTCGGAGAGAGCGTTCAGAATGTGTCCTCGACACAAGAGTTCATCTTCGACTCTTTTAATGCGGGCAGCTACTTGTTCAGGTGTGTCGTTGTCAGATGCTTCAGATAGTGCTTGCAAATTTGGATCTAATATGTAATAGATCTTCAGTGCCGTCAGGAGAAATTTCAGCTTGTCTTGCCATCTTGTAAAATTGGTTCCATCGAACCGATCAAGACGTATCAAGTCCTGATTCATCAACTTGATGGATGAAACACTGTCGGCTTCCATCAGTAAAATAACGCTTTAAGATTGTTGGAAATTATACAGATTAATGTATTTCTGTATAATATGGAAACCGAAAAGTGCAAAATAATCAGAAATCAGGACAGGCTGAAGCACGTCTGAAACGCTGTCCTTAAAGCGTTATTTGCCCCTACTCAAGTGAATTGAGTATGCTGGTAGGTTACAGACAAATAGCTTCTAGGATACGACGAGCCTGGTGTGGGTCTGCGTTCAACAAACACGAAGGCCCACCAAATGGAACTCAATTACTCGCTTTCTGGCAGTGTTACAATATAAAGGAAAAAATTCCAAAAGAATAAGAAAGAAGAGAAAAAATTTCTGCACTGGTCAGTTCAAATCTTCAGCTACTGGTTTAGTTGAACCGTTCTAGACCACACCGCTGGTCTGTTCTTCAAGCTAAGGTTTAAGCCTTGCTATGTTGCTGAAAAATACTAGAATATTTGAGTGGAGAGGGGCTGGCTGTCTCAGTTCGTATGGGTTTGCTGGAGTGAGTTGAGATGGATTGGAAACCCATCCAGGTGCTCCTTTTATAGGCTAAGATGGCTAGGGGGTTATGGTCCAGAGACTTAAATTCCATTAAGCCATTTCTAGCTGTTGGAAAACTAGCCGTTTTATGACTGTTGTGCATGGACCATCAAGCTGCTGCATGCTGACTGTTGTGAGACAACAGCTAGCCGTTTTCTAGCTGTTGGGCTAGCCATGCAGCAGTTACAGCTGGATCCTGCACTAATGGCTCAGCTGTTATAGTTTTTGCTGCCTTTGTAACACGATGCGACGTGCGAAGTGCAAGTGCGCTACTAGCGACCCTTTGCGACACGATGCGGACGTGCGCCAATAGCGCCTCTACAGCCACACTGCCTCACATGCCCACGCCCTCGCACCGAGCTCGAGTCCGAGCCCGAGCCCGTGCCCGTGCCCGAGCGCGCGCGGACACGCAAGGTCCATAGTCCACGGACTAGGTAAGTAAATATTATAATACTCCACTTCCTTCATATAAACCACAGGTTTTTCTCTTTTCTTTTCCATGTGGGACTATTCCAAAAACCCGTAGAAAAGTGTTTTTCAAAAAACAACTTTATATATTATATTATATTTTTTTATTAAAATATTTTTATTAAAATCAATATTTTTGCAACATTTAATTGTTGCAATCAGAATCTAGGTACGGCCCACTCTAACGTTTGTGAGAAATCTACCAAAATCATTTGCTTTTCCAGCTCATGTTAGAATATGAGTCGAAAAATGAGGCAGATTCAAAACTCGAGTGGGCTGAATGATATCAAAAAGGGTCTTCCATGATGTGTTTATATGCCATCTGTATTGTTAATAAGGTCATTCCTACTGGCTGGATGAACTGAAATAAAAAATATTAGCCAGATCCAAAACTTCAATGGCCACATGAATGTTTCAATGGTGGATGTTCAAATCATGTCTTTTTCCAACTCATGTTAGAATATGAGCTAAAAAATGAGTCAGATCCAAATCTCAAGTGGGCTGAATGATAGGAAAAAGTGAGTAAATGCCTAATGTTGAAAGCTCTCTGGGTCTACCATGATGTGTTTATACGCCAGCGTGATCCAAAACTTCAATGGCGGCACGAATGTTTCAATGGTGGATGTTCAATTCATGTATTTCTCAAACCCATAGGTGGTGAAATCCCACTGGGTGTGTGGCGGGAGCGTGTGAAAAAAAAAAAATCATGTATTTCTAATAAATATCTTGCTGGGCTCCACCTAACTTCCGATCGCAAGAACGCACCCCTTTATAGAGGGAGTTATTGATACTCAAGTAGGATATCATGGCATGTATCAATTCAAATTAAACTAACCAATTTGTGGGGTCCATTACTGCCTGAGTCACAGCCACAAAACCAGATTGGTTGATCGAACCTAACCTCGGTAGGAATGTTGGATACATTTAATTTTTAACCATCCATTTTCACGCTGTATCTATATGTTACAATCATATAATTATTTTATGATCACATACAATTCATGTAGACCTACCTATCAAATGATTTTATGGATCAGTGCACTAACTTGGGCCCGCATTAAATTTCCCGCAGAACATTTAACAAGGCAAGAAAAACCAGTACTATATGTGGTGGTTCTACTCATGTTTCATGCAGCCTACATTTTCTAAGTACCAACTCCTAGTAGGTAGTGTGGGGAAGGGGAGAGAGAAAAATAAAATATAGAGTAGGGAAAAGGTACGGCTACAAATAGGGAGAGTTTATTTTATGGAGGAAGTTCTTTTGATACTCTGGTAGGATGCCATGCTTGATGCACAAGGGCTCGGGAATTAACAAATGGTATATATTAACTCAAATTAACCTGACCCATTTGTAGAACCATTGTCTGAGGGACGTATATTGCCTGGGGTGGGGCCACTGTGATGTTTGTGAGAAATCCAACATATTCATCCGTTTTTTTCATATCATTTTAGGACATGGGCCAAAAAATGAGACATTCAAAACTCAAGCAGGCTGCATGATAGGAAAAAGTGGGTAGGGAAATGGCTATGGTTGAAACCTCCCTAGGGTCCACCATGATGTTTATATGCCATCTATACCATTCGTAAGGTATTGGGATGAACTGAAAGCACACAAAAAATTAGCCTGATCCAAAACTTCAGTATCCCCACGAATATTTAAATGATGGATCTTCAATCCCTATTGCTTCCTGTCATGTGACCCACTTGTGTTCCAGATTTGCTTCATTTTTGGGCCCACTTCTTAACATGCTTTGGAAGAGCAGATAGAGTGGATTTCTCACTCGGGTCCTTACTCTCACTCCGGTGGTAGACTCTTTGGAGTTTCAACACCTGGTCAAGGGTTCCAGTACCCATAGGTGGTGAAATTCCGCCACAGCATGAGTGTGTGGGGGTATGTGTGTGTGTGTGTAAAAAAAAAGAGGGTGAATTTCTCATAAACATCACGGTGGGCCCCACCTAGCTTCGTATTTGTCCTAGAGTCACATTTGATCAAACCTGACCTCTAAAGGAATCTTCCATATATTTCATTTTACACTGTTCATGCGTTTATTTGTATGGTTCTGATTAAGTCATCTACCAAAAAATTTACAGTGGACCCACCAATAAGATGATCTTTATTAAAGGCGAACCAACTTGGGTCCACACTAAAATTCCCACCTAACACCAGATGAGGTAACAGCTAGTAGTATGTGTTAGCTCTGCTCGTGATTGGTGCAATGCATATTTCCTCAGTGCTAGGTACTGTCTCTCTCTCTCTCTCTCTCTCTCTCTCTCTCTATCTCAAATCTCAGGTCTCTGTCAACCATTTCTTTAAGAAATGTATTAGGAGTTTGCTACCATTATCTAAATTTTGGTTATCCGCGGACATGTATTATCTATGTAGGGAAATCAAAACCATACAAATTATAGGCCCCAAACATAACCCAAAAATCACATTAAACACACAACACTAACCATTCGAGCAACACATTGACTTGGGATCGCTGGCCAGTCATGTTACTATTTTAGGGGCTAAAACATAAAAGACCTTAGGGCCAGTTTAGCTGCAAGTAGAGATTTTATACAATTTCGTACGAATTGTCTGGGTTATGTTGTCTTATTCAAGCCATTATATTCGTTGTTATGGTATATGCAGTGCACATGAAGATTAATGATGGCACGTATGGCACCATTGGATGCTTGAACATGGATAGTTGCACATGTAGTACATTTAGCTATGTCCCGTGTATAAAACGCTATGTTCTTGAGCGAATTAGACGAGGGATAACCTTTCCTGGCCTTTTTTTTTTTTTTAAGAACATAGATGGATGCACATGTAGCACATTTGACTGTCACACGTGAATAAAACATTGTTCTTGCTCTTGCTCGGGTGGTAGACTCCCAGGAGTTTCAACACCCGGTCAAGGGTTTGAGTATCCATATGTGGTGAAAGTGTAACGCCCTGAAATTCGGGGGTCGAGCAGGAGCCCAACTCTCGAGTTCCAACACATCACTTATGCAACATAGATAATGATGATTAAGTGTTGTTTGTATTAGTGCCTTAAACATGAGTGAGATTATACCAAAATAGCATATCATATTTCAGAGACAGTTAAATGTCGCAAGCGGAAGACTGTGATAGATATATAAAGTATATAAACTAATGTAGGTCTTCAGAGTGTGAATATGTTACCAGGTTAAGTATATACATGTATACTCCAAAAAATGCACAAAATGAATATACATGGGTGTTCCAAAGTGCAAAAAAAATGACAAGTGTAATGGGGTCTAATCAGCATCCTTGTAACCCCGTCGATTAAATTACGGTCTATATAGACCCGCCTGATAGCTGCATGTAGGAGAACTCCTCCTCGTTATCGTAAAAGTCCGGCTCAGCCTCGAAAGCATCGCCATCATCTACATCTACAACAGGGTCTGGTTGGTGTTTAAAACACCATACCAGAATGTGAGAGCAAGTGATCAACTCAATGGAGCTATAAAGCAAAAGTTAACATGTTATCAATTCAGTCAAGCAGTAATGATAAAACAATTCAATAATCAGGTCCTAAGTACTTTTATTAATGCAAGGATGGTATGTGATAATGATGCATGTCCTTGCCTACACTCCCTCTACGACATCATCTTATGATCGCGGCATGCACCCCTTCCTCTATGCACTTCCTTGCCAAAGCACCGTGTAATGCGATGCATGGCAGTGTTAGCCAAGTTCTTAATTAGCCACATTCATACAGTAGGATTGAGAAGCTAAGGCACCTCCTTTTATATCATATCCCCAAACATTGATCCTTCTAGGGTCGTCAATCCTAGTAGTCACATACAATAGGTAGTTTCTAGGTCGCTACGGAGCGGCTTGTCACCTCAGCGCAGGCCTGGTTTATACTCGAGGTCACTACGGAAAGGCTCGTCACCTTAACGTAGTCCTAGTGTATACTCGTAGTCACTACGGGCTCATCACCTGATCATAGGCCGACAGCTCGAATACAGTATCCCATACACCACTATATTCAGCTCATGAGTTTGGGTTGCTCACTGGTCACTACGGGGAGGCTCATCACCCTAGCGTAGGCCGATAGCTCGACCACGGTGTCTTATACACCACCATGTCCGGCTCATGAGTCTTATCGGATCGAGGTACCAAGGTTAAACGGGATCTTCACTAGTAAGTTGGTACCTTAGATTCAAGCAGTAGCGTCCATACATGGTGAACATAGATTTGGCCAATCGGGTTGCTTGACAAGCTCGACTGGTACGAGCGTACGTCGAGCTGATTGACATGGAGCACGTAAGCACTCCGCGTGGCCTAACCACTGTCGACTAGCAGTGTACGACTCGGATTCCTCGAACCTATCTGGTGTGGCGAAACGACCTCGACCACTAACTCAGAAATCATTACCGATTGCCTGGACTACGTCGTAGCCCCAAACACATCCCAAGTAGTTGTATACACATGTAGTAGCCAAAGACAACATGTGACAACTAAAATCAAATATAGATCTTACTTAAGCAATTCGACACAACACATACTACACATGTTAACGTACATAGGCATTTCATTCTTAATTCACATAGTAGTAAGATAGGTTATATAAAGGATACTATAACCATAGTTAAGGGAATTGAGAATCCTATCTCAATACCCTCATTACATGCGTTTCAACAAGCATTTTCACATTCAGGCATTTTATCAAACACTTAGGCTACACATATCATATGCATGTAATAAAGTAATTATAACGGGTATTATAATTCCTTTACAAAGGGTTCACCATACATACAACAATCAAGTATTCTCAGTCAATGAACATGACAAGCATAAATCATAATTTCATACTCATTCAATCACTTAAACAAACACGTGGAATGCATTAAAATCAACATAGTCTACACACACATATATAGTATATGGAAAACGTCGTATCTACGCATATGTGACAATAATCAAGTCAGTCATAAATCATTACTGACATTGAAAGCCTTGAAAACCATAACCTAAACATTTATAGTCCGCACCTTTCGCCGGTAGACTCGTAACGAATTCAGTTTAAACCCTAAGTCTTTGTCTACAGCATGACGGCAACCTATAGCATGAAATAGATTAGCTATTTCATCATTTACTCTATTTGGATTCCTAAAACAGATTAAGGTTAGGATTTCTTACCCAAGTACGGAGTTAGAATCGCTGGGATAGCGATATAGACAAACTGATTCGGCACGTGGAGTGATGGGGTTGAATCTCAGGAACTCTCTCACTTTCTCTCTTTCCTTCTCTCTTTGCTCTCTTCTCTCTCTTAGGGTTTTGTAAATTCGTATGGAATAGGAGAGAGAGGGTTTAAGGCCCTTATATAGGCCCAGAACTAATGGGAATGGCCCTAGGGCCATGGTATCCTTAGGTTATAGCCAAAAGTTGGCTATTTTGATCCAAGGGAGCACATTTGAAAGCCCTTTTTCTGCATATGGTCCCAGGAAAGTCCCTTGCCATTGGATTTTGGTTAAGTTTTTCGGTCCGATTGGATCTACAGATCGATCGCGGAGGGTCAATTTCAGTTCAACGGTCATCGACACTCGATCAGGGTCTTAAGTACACTGACATGTGTTGGGAAATTTTCCTGATCCGAGAGTGTAATTGGGTCAGAATCTGACGTTCTAAATCCTTAGATTTGGCCTGCAAGCGAACGACTCAATTCACTTAAGTTTCAGTTCATTTCCTAAAGATATTCGCATTTCTCACACACTTCGCTCCGGGCTTATGTTATGCGTTTCCGGATACCTTTAGGACTTGATTTCTGAGATGGTTGCCAAGTCCAGCAAGGCGGTCATAACCGTATAGATTTGGAAAAATCGGATTTTCGAGGCGCGATCCAGGTCCGATATGGAGTTTCGATGCGCTCCCAAGAGTAACTGGGTTTTGAGATGGATCCTAAGTTTTTAGGCAATGTAGCGTTAGCGATCCTGCAGATTTTGGGTCATACAGATCGTATTTAAAGTGATTAGTGCTAATTTTATAGATAATCTAGTTTAACACCTAATTAATCCACATTTAATTTCTAAAGGAATTTAGTCCTGAGTGATTTCTGCCTGAGGTGGTACTCGAGTATTTGTACGAATTTTTTCGAGAGGTTACAGAAAGCGTGTGTTAAAAAAAAAAAAAAAACATTGTTCTTGCAGGAATAGAAGAGGAATAACCTTTTCTCATCTTTATTCTATCTTTTTTTAAGAATATAGATGGCTGCACATGTAGCGCATTGTTGTTGATGTCTTAAATCTATAAATAACAGGGTCTGTTTATACTATCGAAGTGTCATCGAGCAAGTGTCAATGCCATCAAAGTCCCATCGAGAAAATCCATGTTGGTTGGTGGAACTTTTTAGTGTTGCTACTCGATGTCATCGAAGTACGTTCAATAACATCGACAGATCGCCGATACCATAGAAGAAACAATGAAAGATGAGGATCAAACATGTATTATGTTGAATTCTCTCATGACATCGTATGAGTCATTCAAGGACTCATTGTGCACCAGTATAATGACCATCAGTGTCGAGACCGTTATCTTAGCCCTTCAGTCGAAAGCGATGAGAAAGAAAAATGATGACATGAGTGCTTCTACAGATGCACTAGTTACGAGGGGGGGAAATTCTAAGCAGGACGGTGGATCTTCACGATCGAGGTCCAAATCCAAGTGCAGGGGCAAAAGAAAGTTTAAGTGCTAAAAGTATGGCATGACCGGACACATGAAGAATGATTGTTAGAATCCTAAGTCGAGGTAGGAGAATCCAGGTAGTTCTTCTAAGGAAGTCAACATTGTGGAATCCAGTAAGAAAGCGAATGATAATGATATACTGACAGCATCAAAATTCGGATACTTCAATGAAGAATGGATTTTGGATATAGGGGTTTTGTACCACATGACCCTTCATCAGAGTTGGTTCACTGGTTATAGTGAGTATGATAGTGGTCGGGTGTTTATGGGTAATGAAAATGCATATAAAGTGGTAGATGTTGGAACGGTGCGCATCAAGATGTTTGATGGTATGGAGTATATCTTGACTAAAGTGAGACACGTTCTTGATTTGAAGAAGAGTTTGATATCTTCGAGGGCACTCGAGGCACTAGGGTGCAAATTCACTAGGTTTGATCATATCCTTAAAGTTTCAAAGAGGGCATTCAGAGTCATGAAGGCGTAAATGAATGGAAACCTTTACAGGTTTATCGGGAGCACTTCATTGTGTGGAGATGCAACATCTATAGTAAATTCCACCTCTGCACGTATGTGGCATGCACGTTTGAGCCATATGAGAGAGCGGGGCACGAAGGTACTCTCTGACCGTTATTTAGTTTCAGTTTTTAAAAGTTTTGATTTTAGTATATGTGAGCATTGTATATATGGTAAACAGTCAATATCATCTTTTAAATCTAGAGAACATGTATGTAAGGGAGTTTTAGATTATGTGCATTATGATGTGTGGGGGCTGGTACCCGTAGTTTCTGGTTGAGGGTCGTCATACTTTGTCATATTCATTGACGACTATTTCAAAGATGGAAGGCGATGATGGAAAAATAGTCAGGGTGAAAGGTTTAAGTGTTAAGGACAAATAATGGTGGGGAATTCACTTATGGGGAATTCAAAAGGTATTGCAAAGATAAAGGGATCATGAGGCACAACACAATGCATCACACACCATGACAGAATATTGTGGCTGAGCAGATGAATCAGACTCTCTTGGAAAGGGCCTAATGCATAATCAGTAATGCTGGGTTGGGCAAGGAATTGTAAATTGAGGCCGTTAACATGACTTGTTACTTGGTGAATTGGTCCTCTTCTATGACATTGAATGTAAAATTCTAAAGGAAGTGTGGAGTGGTAAGCAGGTAGACTACTCGGGACTGCGTGTATTTGGTTGTGATGCTTACTCTCATGTACTGTCAGTTGAGAGAGATAAGCTAGATCAAATGGCTAAAATACATCTTTGTCGGATATGGTGGTAGTGTGAAAGGTTACAGGTTGTATGACAGGGTCACATGGAAAATTATCCTCAGTCGTGACGTCAAATTTGACGGAGGATCCTTGTTTCGTAAGGATGAACATAAGGAATGAAAAAAATTAGTTGTGGACGTTTAGTTAGACAAATATGAGACACAGGCTGATACATAGACGTAGACAAAGGTACAGGAGCAGGTGGAGTAGCCACCTGTGAGAAGGAATCCGCCAAGGGATCATATGTCACTGGTGAGATACAAGAATGACTCAAATATCGCATTTGCCCTCATTACAGATGAGAGAAACCCATCTTTTGTCTTCATTACAAATGAGGGGAACCCGTCTACTATGCAGAACGCTTTTAATGAGCCATATGCCGAAAAATGAAAAGCAGCGATGGATGATGAGATAGACCCATTTTATAAGAACAAGATGTGGGAGTTGGTGGAGCTTTTGGTCGGCCAAAAAAAAGCGATTGAGTGCAAGTGGATCTTCAAAAAGAAATAGATAAGTACAAGGAAATGTTGATAGCGAAGGGATATGTTCAAAGAGAAGGTGTGGACTTCACTCAGATATTCGCACATGTGGTGAAACAAATATCTATGATATTCGTATTGACATTGGTTGCCCAATATGATCTCAAGCTAAAACAAATGGATGTGAAGACTACATTCCTCCATGGAGAATTAGAAGAACAGATTTACATGAAGTAACCAGAAGATTTCGAAATACAAGGGGTAGAGAACAATGTCTGCAGGTTAAAGAGGTCGTTGTACGGCCTGAAACAAGTTGCTTAGGCAGTGGTACGGAAAATTTCATTCTTTTATGATGAATCAGAAGTTTACTAATAGTGAGTATGATCATTATGTCTATTACAAGATACCGAGTGATTGAAAATTCATTATTTTGATATTGTATATTGATGACATGCTTATTGCAAGTTATAACATGTCTGAGATTGACATACTAAATACTCAGTTATCAATGACATTCAAGATGAAAGATCTGAGGACTGCAAAGAGGGCTCTTAGCATTGACATACATAGAAATAGGAAAATCAGCAGATTATAGTTATCTCAGGCTAAATACATTTGGAAGGTATTGATGCAATATGGGATAGACAAGGCAAAGCTGGTCAACATTCCTCATACAGCTCATTTTAAGCTTTCATCTAAACAATGTCGTAAAACTGATGAAGAAAAACATGATATGTCTCATGTGCCTTATTCGAACGCGGTTGGTAGCTTGATGTATGACACGGTGTGTACAAGGCCGGATATTGCACATGTCGTGGGTGTTGTTAACAGATACATATCTAACCCTGTTAAGCAACACTTGGAGGCAGCGAAATGGCTATTTCGATACATTCAAGGTACGTAAAACTATGTCTTAACATTTGAGAAATAAGAGGACAAGCTAATAGGCTATGTAAATTCTGATTACACAAGCGGTGTGGATAATATAAGGTTGATTTTCGATTACTCGTTTATGCTAGCAGGTGAAGCGATTAGTTAGATGTTGAAGCTTCAATCTAGATAGTACCCAATGCAAGAACCTATCAGTAGTCCTTCAGGCATATGATGTCCGACGGGCCGATTATGGATGGACCATGTCCTAAAATCTCATTGGTAGTGTATTCCTATTGGTTTAATTTGGATGTATAATCCAATGCTCTGGGGCGTTTGCACAACATCATTGAAGTTTCAGTTGGAGTAGAAGAGGGACCCATGATTTAAGTGTTCTGAATAGTTCATATGATGGGCCTGATGGCCCATGCACTGAGAATGTCCAAACTGGAAAATCTAAGCTATATTATGTTTGGCCTTTCATGGTTGAATGCCTATTCATTCGGCTACTTATTTAAAGGATAGGAATTTTCAACTGAAAGATTATTATTTTTTCAATGTTTTGTTGGTGCATGGACCACCAAGAACAGGTCCATGATACCAATGCTTTGAATGTTGAACCATGGGTGCTACTACAAAATGAACCCGAATGGTCATGTACTAAGTTACTGTCCAAGGAAACATGTGTTTTCAATTCTAACGAGTGGGGTCCATCGTTCGATCAAGACCATTGGTCTATTGCCTCCCACCATGGAAGGACTGCACATTAGATTTCTCCTCTGGAGGAGAATCTTAACCTCTCTATTTGTGACCTACAAATAGCAGGTCAAGAAAAGTTGCAACAATGATCCACATTCAGCCGAAAAAGATCTCACCAAAGGATGTTGGAATCTTCCCATCTAGGAGATTTTTGGGGCATCCTCAATCCAATGTGGACTTCAATAAACGGTGACGAGCTTATTGAATAGATGCTCTGAGATGATGACGTGAACAAATTTTATCTGCTTGATCTTGACTGCCTGCTTTCATCCTATTTAATCAATGGTTAGAATCATTCAATTGGTATGATTTTTGCATCATAAATGGCTAGCAGTGGTACAAAATGAGTGGACGGTCCAGATTGATGGGCCACCCATGTGTCATTTAAAGGCTCTGGGTTATTGCTAAAATCCCCATGAAGGTCGGAAATTAGTATTCCCCACAAATACACACATATCATGTCTTTGGACAACTTAACAATGTGGGCCAAAATGACACATATTGGTACTTTGTTTTGGCTGGATTACACATATTGGGTCAACCAAGTTTTCTTCAGCCATGGCTGTGAAGGACGTAAGAAATCCATATTTTTGTATGGTTTAAGAGGATCTGAGCATCTTGCTCACAACTTTCTATTGTATATTTTTCTAGTGAAGAAGACTTATATTACTCACAAGCTCACTTGCTTACAACTTTCTGACGTTTCCTGAGGTTCTCCCTCAGTGTCTAGTTTTCTAGCTACCATACATCAATGGTTAGGATAAACACATGTAGCATTCATCCAATGGTTAGGAATATTTTAGAAATTCCCCAAATGATTCTGCACAAGTCTGGCTCCCAACGGTGACTAAAGAGCTCTAGGAACTTCACATGATCTAATCTTCTCTATAATTCTCTGCATGAGAGAGAGAGAGAGTAGGTTCATGAGTAAGCCTCCACACCTGTCACAATCCAGACCTTAAAGAAAACAACAAGGGCGACGACAGCAGATTTAAACCCGTCTAAGGATGACACAATAATGATAATGACACAATTCTCAATCATAATAGTTCATGCATTATAGCGGCAGTTAAATCACGTCTCTGTCAAAATTCTTTGAGAAAAGCTTACCAAGGGTGAAATCTTTTGCATCATGATTTGTACACAATCCTTCCAGTGGAAGATGGAAAACCATGAACATGTCTAAATTCTACATATGACGACTTGATAAAGTGTCGGGTGATGTTATTATACTTCGAAAATCTGCCAAGGTTCACAAGAATCACCACCTGTTATTTAATTGTAAGAAATTAATAGCCAAGGAAATTCAAACTAGACACAGCTATGATATTGGGGGGAAAAAAACCAACAATTTCTAATGCAGTAAGGGAGTGTTTGGATGCACTATCAACTCGAAGTACAATTTTTTTTTTAAATGACAATAGCGTGTCCCTGCCCCCTTTTAAGGTGAGACTATTCCTCGTGGATGCACACAATCACCTGCCAACCATGTGCATCGGGAAATCCACAGGTAGGGGAATCGAACTCGTATCTGTGGGGAGCAAAACCACAACCCAAGCTGTCTGCCCAAACCGTGACGGGTAACTCGAACCACAATTATTAGTTCAATATAGTGAAAAATGAGAAAATTGTAGCATTCTTCTTTAGCATGCATATTGGTGGTCTGGGGACCATATTGCAATTATTCTACTTTCAAGTTGTACCGGAAAGACACGTAACTACAGTTTTGAGGGCTACTTTGTCACTATGAAAGCTAGGAAATATCATTGTTTTACCATTTCCCGGTAATTAGACTGAACGTTTAGCAATTCAATCAGTTGCACTCCCAATAAAGCATACGCATCGAGTCCTGGAAATGAGAGGTACACAGTTTTTGAGCAACATGAAAAGTATTCATTTGATTCTTAATCCAATCAAAGCCTGGTGTAATTATTTACATTTTATGTACAGATTTTATGCATAGCTGACAAGCAAATGGAATTATCTAGTGATGAGTTGCTTCTTTTTCTAAATTATTATAATATTCATTTCTTTTTCTTTTTAAAATGTTAATTTATTAAGGAAGATTACCATTACCAAACAACAGATAATTATAGGACTACCATAAACAATTGAAGAAACTAAAGAAAAGCTTACAGAGATATTTCTTTAAAATTCCAAAATGTGAAAAAAAAAAAGGTATTTCTCTAGAAATGGAACAATTCCAAGAGGAGAAAAAAAATGGCAAGGACCTCCTGTAAAAGAAATTGTTTGACCTTATGCTTTAAAACTAAAGCACAAAGAGGCCCACAAAGAATTCTTACAGTTTTGAACACTTCAAAGTGTATATAAATTGGCATAGTGTTCTATCCTCTCCAATTTTATTTTATTTTTTCTACCCTCTCCAATTGAATTAATGAAAATCAAAATTCATCTTTCTAGCTAAATCAACTGGTTATGATGCCTACTCTGCCAGGGAAAGACCGGGTTAGAGTCTGGTCAAGGGTCTCCTGCTGGAACTGTGTAGCAGGTTATGGACACCTATTCTCTGGGGACCCCATGTGGGCCCAACCACAAAAAAGACCAAAAAAAAAAAAAAAAACCTCTAATGAAGCAGCTCCACTTTCAAAAACACGAGCTTCTTTCAATAATCAATGAATTTTAGAGATCAAGAGTAAAAGAAGGTACAAATATCCATCACGGAAGAATGTGAATTTTGAACTATGTTAAACATTTCAATGTATTGGAAACTTTAAACAGATGCATTGCCATGGTGGAAATTGTTCACAGATCGTATTCAAGATTTTCTGGTGAGAAAAGTAAACTATACCTTTCACAGCTCCATAGGGCAAAGAGGATCACTAATAGCCGACATTTATAATTGGAGTTTCTTCAACATGGCCTCAACAGAAGCCTGAACCCTGTGCATCTTCCTCCACTGATTCTGTCAAAAACTGGAAATTTGAAACTCTGCAACAAAAATAGGTTTCGAGGGCTCCTTTCACCAGCCTGTCCAGTTATGCAACATCACAAATAAGAAATTTCCCCGGAAATTGGAAACCAGAAAATTCTAATTATATTCAATCTAGATGGAGATCCTGCAAGGATGGGAAAACTTATTCTACCCCAGAAGGAAATTGTGGATGAGCAGCTATCTTAAGATTAAAGATTTTTATGCACCGACGGTAGATGGCAAATCTTTTCTTCATGTGGCCCAAATTCACGAGTATGCTTTACATGTTTGGGCTTCAGTTATTTGTTCTTTAGGCTCCAATCCTGGAAACTGCCCAATTTCATGCCCATCAATTGGTTGAAACTCATTCTGTAGACCAATAGCAAATTCATCCGGCCGCAATCCGCCACTCTGCAGATAATCTGCAATCTGCTTTCAAATCCAGTCAGTAGTTTGAAGAGTGCAATCATGGGGAATATGCAAGACCCTCACATCAATCTCCCTTCTTTGAAATATTGAAGTAAAGAAGAGATTCGAAGGTCAACATCGATTATGTCAATACATAGAGATTAAAACATTGAAGATATATTACAAAGGGAAACTTCAGATATTCATCAAAATCATAACAACAGATCATAAATGAGCCAAGATTGCCACTTTAATGAGAAATGAAGATAGATTATAAAGGGTCCTACAAACTGCAACTGACCAATACGACTCTCAATTCTGAAAGATGTTTTTATGCTCAAGGAAAAAAAAAATGACTTCCATATTATCTTCTATATTCATTTATTTCACATAATTTCTTTGCAAAAATCTAACATTATCTGAACAGCAGTGCATGCATTTTAAATGTACATGATTTTGTTGTCAATCTGTGAATCTTTAAAATTACAAAACAACAGATTCCTACAGGCTGATGTCAGTTTGGAAATTACAATTACTAGAGCTATGTTTAACCTCATCAGAGGTATTTACTTTTGCCCTTTGTTAGTCAAATATACTGTTTATTTTTTAAGCATTGCTTTGCCCTTCTTTCACCTTACTAATGACGTCATGACAAATTCAAGAAGTCACAATAAATACCCTGTCAACCTGATTGCCAATTCCATTTTAGCAGAAGTTTCAGGAAATTCATAAACAATTTTAAAATGAAAACGATAGGAAAACCTCTTTTTCCTAAAATAGAGAACGTCATGCTTTCTAAAACAACCATTCCCTTGCAACTCAAAAGAGGTATGTAACCTAAAAAACCT
The DNA here is from genome assembly GCF_029962835.1 of Magnolia sinica. Taxonomy (NCBI): domain Eukaryota; kingdom Viridiplantae; phylum Streptophyta; class Magnoliopsida; order Magnoliales; family Magnoliaceae; genus Magnolia; species Magnolia sinica. The sequence continues at coordinate 86,244,373 of NC_080578.1, read as the reverse complement.
ACAAATGCACAGGAAAATATAGACCAATTGCTGACAATAGAAAACATGTTAAAAAAAGAAACATTGCAGTGAAAGCATTCTAGCCAAGAGGATCCTTACTCTTGCTCCGTGGTAGACTCTCAAGAGTTTCAACACCCGGTCAAGGGTTCGAGTATCCATAGGTGGTGAAATCCCACTACGGCGTGAGTGTGGGGGTGTGCGTGCATGTGTAAAATAATTAAAAAAAGCATTCTAGCCAAGAATGGTACATTTAGCTACCTGTATCGGTGTGAAATGTTTCGGCTCGTTCCCAAAACAGAACAAAATTCATAACTATAATGTTGCCAATAATGAGCCAAATAATTTTCATTTCATGAACTGCCAAAAATTAACCCAGAATTTTTCAGAAGTTTCTACATTCCGTCACTGCATCTAGTGTTCGTTGCATATATTAACATGACTTCTACAAGATAAATTCTCAACTTCCTTTTCCTAGGAAATCATCCAATGCGTTTCTTGCCTTGGACAATTCCTAAAACCACCACCCCACCAGATTACATGCACAGCCATAGTGCATCTTTCTTTTTGGCTTCCGTAGCAATAAGTAGGCAGTTGTTAGTGGTACATTCTTATTACTAGTGTCCTTCCACTATGAAGTATAGAAATCCATATATAGAGGTTTGAGCCTGTAGCAGAAAAGTAGGTGTGGCATGTCTCAGTATTGAGGTCTCATACATACATAGACATAAACAATGTTCAGAGTATCGGCATCGGTACATGTATCGATGACTAGAGATACGGAAACATGTATCAGCTTCATCGATATTATTGCTGTCTGATACAAACATTGGGGAAACATTATGAAAAAGGTTGAATCTTTCAATGCAACTTCAAGAGATGTTGAAAGACATGTTTACATATGTAGGAATCAAACTATTGCAAAAAAAAAAAAAACAAAAAAAAACACTATGCATAGTAAGTTTCCATTTTATAAGGGTCTAACCATTTGTTGTCGAAAAAAACAAAATAAAATAAAATTATAAAATATGTAGCCTATCAATAGATCAGCCGACATTCATATATAAAACTTCCACATTAATAAACAATGAAAAACACATATTTTCCAATATAAAAATGGAAAATTAAGATTTCACCAATTTCCCCCATTTTTCGCTTATTAAATTTTCGCCACAAATCCATTGCAATCCATGTTAATATTTGAAAAAGAAGAAGTTTCTAATAATTTTTTGTCACTTTGAGTTCTAGCTCATCTTTGTTTTGAGTTGAGATTTCTCCCCATATCAAACTTTGATTTAATAAAAATTACGAGTGATCGAAATCACACCTAAGGAACAAAAAAAATAAAATTTAAAAAAAAAAAAATGAAGATCTTTTGGAATTTGGGAAAATTTCCCAATTTTCTATTAATTTTCACCTATGTACGAATGTTTTACCATTTGGAGATATTATTAACATTATCAAGGATATCATCGACACCTATATAGGGACCTTTTATAAGGGATCCTTCCTGAAAATATTACTAATCTTGATAATATTACCGATATTATCAAAAATATAGGTGATATTTGGAACACTGCATATATATATATATATATATATATATATATAGAGAGAGAGAGAGAGAGAGAGAGAGAGAGAGAGAGAGAGATGTATAGATGTGCGTATGCGATGTATGTATGCCTCTGTGTATGTATATACAGTTATACACACCCACCAATCTACTCACACAAGCATATAATAAGGGTGTCTCTAACATCCCCTACATTGGTGAACTTTGTTAAAGTTCACCAAGATGATATTTTCATCCATTTAGACTGTCCAACACATGATGGCCGCTTGGATAAGAGAGTCCAAAGTTCATACCAATTGGATGCTCCAAAATCTCAGTAGATGGACTTCAAATCAGTGCCCTTTGTGAGCTATAATACAAAGAAGAGGTGGGCTATCAACCAGACAGTGCAAATGTCATCCTTATTCACCCTCTTGAGGGATGATAGCAGGCCATCAAAGTTTATAATGTGCCCCATCACACAAGCATGCATGCAAGATCATTAGCATCCCTACGAACATGAGAACAAGGAAATGTTCAACACAAAGCCAAATGCCAAACTTCAACACAAATGAAGAAACACTGAGCTGGGACTGACCAAGGAAGCACAATTACTGATGTTGCTAGGGTCACCTTCAATAATTCACCCTTATATAGTATGCTAGAAAAGATGTAAGACCTTAACAAAGAGCAAGCCTATCCACACCTCAAAACCCTTTTCTATTCATAGCAGTAAATAACAAAAATATCAAAAATATATTATGCAGAGGCAAATATAGCGCGTACGACACTTACATGATTGGCAAGAGCCATGCCGCTCAAGGCTGCAGCCTCTAAACTTGACCCCAGCAGCCAATCCCCACATATTCCAGCACGCCCATGAGGGTCAAAGATGCATGGAATGTTTGGAGTATTAGTTGGAAGAGCTGCACCCCTGTGCGTTCCCAGAGCATAGGAAACAACAAGTTCATTATAACCATATCCAAGAAGCAATTGACAATATCAATTAAGAGTGCTTGCACACCATAATTGGACTCTTGCATAGAAGGGTCGCTGAAGTGATCCCTTTGATAGCCCCAGAGCCATCTCAACACCTCCAAGCATGCCTTCCTTCACCTTCTCTGCTGTGACATTTGGAATATTTTCCTGATGAAATACCACTAAATTAATCATACATTTCTTACAAAACCTAGCCATGTCAATCTGTCATCATCAAGCATGATACTCCTATTTGGCCAAAGTATCCGAGGGGCAGCGACACAGCGGTCAACGGCCACATACTCTAGCTGTACCATGTTCTATGGAAACATCTAGGGCTGTCAACAAGTGGGACTCAGGTCAGGCCATCCCGTTAAAATTTTGGGCCTGAAAGTTAGGTCCATCCCTCACCCTGGCCCACGGGCTTAGAAATTTAAACCCAAGCCCCACCCCAAGCACCATGGTGTGCCGTAAAGGCCATTATGTAAATGTAATGGTGGCAACCGTTACATGTTACGGGGTCGTAATGCTCGAAACAGCCATTATGGAAGAAAATGACCTATAACTGCCGTTAACGGCCCATTAAACCCCCTATAAAGGCTGTAATAGCCCCGTAATGTTCTGTTATAGGGCAAATACAAGTTTTTCGGATTTTTTTCAATGTTACGAGGTTGATACGGGTTTTTTGATTTTTATTTTCTTTCAATAATAAAGAGACAATAACGGCCGTTACGGGGGCCGTAACAGCCGTTACAACCCGTATCATAAAGGTAACGGTGGTGGCCGTTATGGCCACCATTACCGTCATGGAATGCCTTGCCTCACACCACATGCTCTTTGAGTTGATTGGGCTCAATTGTCAATAGTAATGTGTAATAAAATCTTATATGCTTCTAGTTTGATTTCATCCTCCGTGCTACATTAATCCCCTTATCTCCCACATGTTTTATTAATATTAAGTATAAATACCTTCACTTTTTTCTTTTTTGAAAATGGCTAACCACATACAAGCATCATATTCATAGGCCTGAAAACTAACAGGTGACCCAAGGGAAAAAAAAAAAACTACAGCTACCGAATGGTGGATTCTTCTTATTAATATGGAAAATTGAAATTATATATAGTCACAATGTTTTCAAAATCGTTATTGTATTGCAAATCATAATAGGTGTCGGATCGTATTGGATCGCAAATCATATTGTAAATCATAAGATTTTTTATGGTCTTCTTAAAAATATAAATAAATCAGGAAAAAAAAAAAAACTCAGCAATCATCCATTTGCCATCAATATGCACCAAGCAATACCACATCATGATAGTGTTAAAGTATTCTTATCTTTAAGTCTTTCAAGATTTTTTCCTTAAAACATGCAAGGATCCTTGAATAATTATGTTCTTGTTAACTTTCTCAAATGTAGAAACACGTTGGAAAAGCGGCATTTGATTCCGTAGACTCGTGAAAAAAGATATTTTGGTTTCAAACCATCATTCCACAATACATATAAGTCAACATGACTGTAACCATCCATAAAACTATTCCAGGTAAGTCATACATCAATATGGTGTTTCGACTAGTTAAGAAGTAAGAAATCATTAAAACAACAAGGAGCTCTACAATTTAACGTTTAAGAGAATATATATCATTTAATTTCTTATAAAGAACAAAATAAAGTAATATACCTTTTCTCAATGATTCTGTTTTTTATTTATTATTATTATTTTTTAATTGAAAGGTTATTTTCTAAACGATTCTTAAAGCCCCCACCAATTCAAAATCATAAAATGAAAGCCACGTGAAGCTTAAAATGAAGAGAACAAGTATAGTTTGATTTGTAAATCGGGATTTAAATCGTAAATCGTAGGATTCAAATCATAAAATCGTAAGATTCATATAAAAAGGGATTCAAAGGTGGCATTCAAATGTTTTGCTTAAGATTCAACTCAAATTGTATATCGTAGGATTTTGACAACACTATATATAGATGCCCATCTCTCCAACATGATGATATCATGTTGCAGTTTATAGGTAGCTAACCTGTGGAACTTTGTTTCTTTTCCCATAAGCAGCAGTGCTGAAAAAGGTCCAGCAATGAGGGCCCTTGCTCTGGAAAGGAAATAGTTTCTTTGTGTTGTTTGCCATCCATGAAACAGCATCGACCCCTTTTACAAAAGCTCCTTCAAAAGGAGTTGTATCTGTGCTGACGGAAATAGGAAGAGGATCTTCAAATGCTGCAAGAAGTGCCCAGATAGAACTCAGTTCCAGCCTCTGCAAACACAGAGAAACAAGATGAAGCAAGAAACCGTTCAAAGCTAAACCTTAGATGGTGGAAGCCAAATAAAGTAGAGGGTCGATTAAATTTCATCAAATCATAGCAAGCTTGAAAGGTTTGGGATATACCTTCATCTGTCTAGCAATCAGAGGTAAACCAGATGATGCAAGCAACCGATTTGCGCATTTTCCTGTTGGGGACAAAAGGTACAGCAATCAGTTAATTGATCACTGCAAACTAACAATAAGCCCTCCAAGATAGATTGATGTGTGAGAAAAGGCACCGATCAAGAAAATATACACTATGAGAAAAGAAAACAAGCATATTACAGAGGAAGGATGATTAATTTACTCCCGTCTTAGCAAACCAAGCTCAAGACTGCAAACTGATGAAACCAAGATTCCAGATCTGAGCACCGCAGAGACCAGACCAAGCTTAAAGGTGCAGTGAGATGCTCGACATTGGATTTCTGACAGGAGTAAAAAGTAGTTGGACAAAAGCAATGATAGACAGAGATAGATCCAAGTTCGATGAAATAACGTATAGGGGCCATTTGGATTGAGGTTATGTGAATTACCGACAATTGAGATAACCACTATCGTAAGGATTTTGATGTTTGGGGGATGTGGGGAATTGTAATAACCAGTAATTTAAATTACTGTTGGGCATTACAGTATTCATCATGTGCCAGTTTTGTTTTCCAGAAAGGTGGAATTTCACCCCGATTTCCACATCGTTTCCCTGAATCTCTCCCTGTGATTTGCGTAACTCATCTTGCCCATCGGACACCACCACTGTGCAACAAAAACTTTGGGAGGCCCATCAGTGAGTCTGTGTGACATCCACTCTGTCCATCAATTATGACGGATAATGTTAGGCCATGAATCGTAATCCCAGATTCATGCACGTCCAGAACTCAAGTGGGCCACATCACAGCAAGCAGTGGGAATAGGGACCCACCACTGAAACCTTCACTGTATTTAACGTGATTTTTATAAGACATCCAAACCATTCTGAAGGTGAGTCCCACTAGGATGAAGGGAAACACAGTTATGAGCCCAAATGAAAACTTCTTTTCACCCCAAGAAGATTTCAATGGTGGATGTTCCCATCTCCATTGTTTCCTCTGGTGTGGACCACTTGAATTTTGGATATACCTAATATTTGCACGCATTTATTAACATGAAAAGGAGAGACGGATGGATGGAGTGGATGTCACACATACGTCATGGTGGGCCCCACAGAGCTCCTTGATGCACAGGCTCCCTACAAAAAAAAAAATCTTGGTTCTTCCCCCACCGTATTTTCTCTCACACAGAAGAGGCCATTGCTTCAACAACTTTGTACAGTAAGCCTATTCTAGATCCATATGACTGGGTCCACCAAGATATAGAGCTCATCCACTCTGTACATCAGGTGTGCCCCTTCCAGTTCATTTTATATTTGTAAAATCAGACCGATCCAAAGAACAGGTGGGTAAACCATAGGGAAGAGTTAGGATGGAGACAACCCACATTAAAATCTTTTACATTGTATGTGGGGCCCACTTTGTTTTTTATATGCCATCTAATACATTCATAACATTTTTCCCTTTAGGATGAATGGAAAATTGGGGTCATTCCAAAACACAGATGGGCCATGCCACATGATTTTATTGGTTTGAGGCATGATTTTACATGGTGTGCGCCACTTGAGTTTTGGATCGTCCCAATATTTAACCTCCAAAGAGAACATGAGGGGGCAGACATGATGGACAAAGTGGATTTCATGCAAAAATCACAATGGGTACTACACACTTACTTGTAGAGTAAGCTTATTCTACACATGTTATAGAGGAACCATGTGTCAAACTTGTACAAATCCAGGGCCTAAGGATGCAATGTGGATCCTATGTGTCCATGGATGAGCAATTCGAGCTATTTGATTTGACGGATGCTATTGTTCAGTGATCCGACCCCTATTCATGTGTGACCACCCAATCAGACTAATACTAGTAAACAGGTCTGGTCCACCTGATAAAAATCATCTACCTGATCATGCATGGGCTACCTAATCACGCATGGGCCAACCACTATATGCACGTGCAAGACAGAAAAAACCAATATACACGTGTAGACCAACCAATATACACATGTGGCCACTTGATCATAATCATCTCATATTCATATGTGGGCTACTGATCATTCAATATATGTATGGGTGGCGTGTGGATGCCACTAATTCATATCCTATCAATCAGATAAATTCATGCCCATCTATCTGGACGCCGTGATTCATACCATTCTATCAATTCATTTGTACTCATGCATCACATGTGAACAAACTTTGCACACGTGGACTGCATCCAATCCGCTCATAATGTTGATCACACAATTTACAATTTGAGTTCAATCATGTGAAATGGTGGCCATACTCAATTCTTCAATTTGAATTCTTCTTGAAAAAAAAGAAGAGAGTATTAATTGTAATTTTACTTAATAAGCGAGCCGGGATGCAAACAATCCAATTTCTTGGATTCACAATGCCCTGCTACAAAGTGTCAACCGAACAGAGAAATCACAATTGATAGCAATGGCAATACCTAGGTATTAGATGCATGGTAAATTAAAATATCCAGGTCATTCAAATATCCCCAATCAAAATGACCCATAGAGAACTCTTGAAGGGGAAAAAATATTGAAAATCCCAGCTATTAGGATTGACCTGATTACTGAACCATCACAAATCATCACGACTCATCTGAGGCTAAAACATCACCAAAATTGTCCTTGCTAAAATATACTCCAGTGCAAACCTTACCTCATAATAAATGGTATTCTATTAAAAAAAAATTTAATTAAAATTAAAAAATGTTTCTTCTGTACAATGAGTGAAAATTTTCTTTTCATACCCAAGGAGGCGATATTTATCATAATTCATAAAAGATAAACCTATTTCTGTCTATCTTGGTATTGTGCATCTACGGTTTCCTTTTTTGCCCACTATACATGCATTGGTTGTTTCTACAGTCTTGAGGGCACTTGGTGTAATTTATCTCTTTATTTTAGTGCAATCCACTCATCTCCCTTCAATTGTGAGAGAATACCAAACCTCTACATGCTATCAGAGCAACCACAATTTCTGAGGCTAGAAATCATCTGATTCCTTCAGGTACACAATCAGCCATTCCTATCATTCCTCAGTCTTCTTCCTCCTAGTCTGTCTTCCTAGTATTCCTCTTCTCATCTATTGAGAGCTTCTTTTCAATCCTCTCCTCTTACCTTTTCTCATACAAAACAATCCAGAAAATACTTTCCCTCTTTCTCCTCTTTTCTCCTACAAAATATCGCCAACCATCAAAATCTGTTTACCATTTTCTCTCCTTTGTTCTTTTCTCCATGAAAAGAGGTGCACATTAGCAAGCGGTGCATGTGAAACAAGTTAGGGGTTCCATCTCTTTCACGGCCACACTTAAAGAGGAATGATAAGAGATAAACCTATGCCTGTATACTTGTATTTCTGTATTTAATGTTTCTTTATTTGCTATCTGTATGACTGTATCTAATGTTTAGTCTTGAGGGTCTTGGTATAATTTGTCTCCTTATTTAAGTTACTGCACCAATCATATACTTTTATCAGTGGTCCAAAAAACATTACTCATGCACCACAGTCATCTCTCATCGATTGTGAGAGAATGCCAAGCTTCTATAATTTACCTGCATAACTCAAGAAAATAGGTTCAGTTTGATAAAATCATATGACAGTTACGCAAAAGAAAATATTCAAAACCAAAAGGAAGCTGAGGAATATAGTTTTTTTTTTCAACAGCAACTGAGGAATACTGTTACCATTGTGTGCAATAACAATTGCATCAAACTGGCCACACGGTTTTCCATTCTCACTCAAGTGCCACATCCCATTAAACGGCTCGAGTTTACTAATCCAGCAAGGTCTCACCACATTAACCATACAAGTCTGCACTAATGATCAAACTTTTATTCAGCAATGAGGCAGGCGCATTACCATAGCTAGCCACAGTGAAAAAAACAGAAAAATCAAAAGATAACAACAAAAGGTAATGGGCTATGTCACTAAAAGAGTTGAACAGCTTTGCCATATTAAAAAATCTACATCAATCAACTCAATAAGCTTATTTAATCATTGGATCCTCTAATCAATGTTCTGTGTATCAATGATATTGGCACATATATCGGCTGATACCATCGGTATCACAGGTCAGCGATACAACATCTCAAGGGAATACGAAAAATACATTCTGTCAATGTTGTTTTTGTTGATACATACCAATATATCACAATATTAGAAGGCCCCATGTGCTAAACTTGCACTATATCAATTGAGTCGACAATAACAGTGTGTATTGCTTGAAATTCTGGAAGAAAAATCAAGAAAAAAATTTAAGCATCTTTGGGCCAATTTTTTGTGGTGCAATTTGTTTTTTGTTGAGGTTTAACAATTCCATTCAAATTGTTTCGCTTCAAAACATTAATTTGGAGTATCACAATCCAAGAGTGGGTTCAGGCCGAAATCCCAAAGGTGAGGGAAGTTTGTTTACGATACCCTTTCCCAATCATCCGGCTAAGGCCATTGTGTGAGTACACTAACAGATATGGATAGGGGAATGGCTATAGACAAATATATCTAGGATGAGGATATGGCTATGAAGGTCTCCACACTCCAGCCATACCTACAAACCCAGCCACAGTCAGTGCCACTAGATGAGACAGTAACAATTACAGTGACTGCTCAACATCCAGTTATCCACAAGCATACTAGTGTAGGGGAGAATCAGTATCATCAATATGTTAGAGAGTATGTGGCATGGCATCCTCACCTCATCAGCTGGGCACATTACTACATTAATGTAGAGCAGCAGCCTGACAACCGCCCCAGTTCAGAAAAGGATGACAACTTTGAGCCGCCTTGGAACTCCATGTGGATTTAGGCCAAACTTTATTTTTTGTTCTTTTTAGTATTTGGTTGTATTGTTTGTGTTTTATTGCTTGTAAGGTGTGACATTTGAATGATATGAACTCATTTTTTATATTACTGCATCATTTATGCCTGACAAGGCATCACACATGCTATTCCAAAGGAAGCAAACACTTTGTTCCACACCTTCTAAGAGAAAGGACAGTGAATAAACAAATGATTCACCATTGTCGCATACATCCAAAACAACACAGCAATTGTGCAACACTATAGTGCTCTTCTAAAGGTTATCTAACGTTAACACACAATTCCTTCCCACCAACCACATGAATGCCGTGATCTTAGTAGGGGCCCTGTAAAACCACACAAAACGCAAGAAGGCTTCCTTGCACCCGACATGGAGGAACCAAGCAATTATTAGAAGAGTTGGACCAAGAACTGACTCGACTTATCCAATGACCAAACCATTGCGTCTCTTGCACCCAGAATAGGGGAAAAACCATGAAGATGCTCCAGCATTTGCGCAAACTCATTAGCTTCATCATCCATCAAATTCCTTCTACAAGGGGGAGCACAAACCATAGCATTACCAACATAGGTGAAGCGCTGATTTGGGGTGACACCCAAATCTAGGGCCAAGTTGGCGAGTCTCAGAAAAACATTTCTAAGAGGACGATCCCCAAACCATAAATCTTACCAAAAACGGATTCTCTTGCCATCAGCACATGAGAAGCGAACAGCTTCCTTGACCTTATTAGTCAAATTGGTCACCCCTCTCCACCTCTCTGGAGAGCTTTAGCAGGGTCAGGGCCCCTCACCTTCCCTTCCTTTTCCCAGAGCCATCTTCCCAGCCCACCATCCCCATCGTGGGCATCGTTGCTGGCCTGGTTCTCCTTGGAGCTGTGGTCACTGGAGCTGTGGTCGCTGCTGTGATGTGGAGGAAGAAGAGCTCAGGTGGGGAAGGGGTGAGGAGTGGAGTCTGAGTTTTCTTGTCCCACTGAGATCGGTTGGCGTAACGGTGACCTCCAAAACCGATACGGATACGGGGTCGTAACAACGATACGGGGGCGTAACGGCCCGTAATGGCGTAAAAAAATTTTTTTGCCAAAAAAATATAAAAAAATATGTATTAAATCCGGAATATTCTAAGCATTCCAAATATGCATTCATTTATAAATTGGAATATGTTTATGGTGGTGTAACGGTCCACTCTTTGGTGAGAAGCTGTATCGGACTGTCTGATTAATTTTTGAACCAGGTAACCTGAATTTGACTACAAAATGTATATATTTAATTTTCTAAATATCTAATTTATATACTTAACAATTTAATATCTTTCTCCCAGTAGTTCTTTAAAAAAATGAAATTAAATTCAAGTAGATGGCGTTGCCAATTTCGGGCTGACTTGGAGGACCAATCTATGTCCCAAATTAGCCTCAAATTCATGCAATTTATTGTTATTATCCCACTTATGTATTAGTGGACATTTATTGGATAGTGAATCATGAAAAAAATCAAAAGGCCCTATTTTAAAAAATAAGAGTACACAAGATAACAATTAAAACTATTCAAATAATTTGATTTTGGCATTGTGAGTTAGCAATTGCAGTTTATAATTTAATTGGTAAATTTTAAGTTAATATATGTCTTTCGTACAAATTTTTAAGGCCCCAAATTAGGCAGGACTCGGATTGTGAAGTGTAGCACACATGTCAAAGTTTTTTGGGCCCCACCCATGATGAATATGTTATATCTAAACCGTCCATTCATTTGACGAGATCGTCTTAAGGCTTGAAACGAAAAATAATACAGATCTAATTATCAAGTGGACCACGCTGCAAAAAGCAGTGGGGGATTGAACGTCTACCATTGAAAACTTTTTTGGGATCACAGAACATTTAGATCAATATTATGAAATTTGTTTTTCCTCTTCATTCAGGTCTTTTTGACCTTATGAACAGATTGGATGGAAAATAAATGTTACGGTGGGCCTACGAATTGTTTAACGGTGAAAATCATCATCTCCGCTGCTATTTTTGGTGTGGTCCAGACGATCTTTGGATACGATTCATTTTTTAGGTAATGCTCTAAAATAATATTTAAAAATAGATGAACGGTGTAGATATAATAAATACATCACTGTGGAGCCCATAAAACTTTGATCTCTTTCGAACCGTTCGTACAACTCGGAGCTCGAGGAGTGTCAGCGCTCGTCTCAGCGTGACACATACCTACAGCAGCTTACGCCTGCAAAAAAAAAGAAAAAGAAAAGGAGAGAGAGGGAAACCGAAAAGAAAAAAGAGGGAAAGAAGAGAAGAAAAAAGAGGGAAAGAGGGAAAGAACAGAGAGAGAGAGAGAGAGAGAGAGAGAGAGAGAGAGAGGAGGAGGAGGAGAAGAAGAAGAAAAAGAAGGAGGAGGAGGCCGCAGCCGCAGCCGCAGTAGGGCCATAGCAGGCCGAGAAGAGGAAGAAGAAGAAGAAAGAGAGAAGACGAGGAAAAGAAAGGAAAAAGGTAAGGTTTTTTTTATTTATTTTTTTATTTTTTTCCAAGGCCCGTAATAGCCGTTACAGGTCAGTAACGGCCGTTACGCCCCTAACGGGCCCGTAACGGCCGTTACGTGTACAAAAACGGGACTCGGGGAGACCCGCTTCAAAAGAAATCTAATTGATGTAGAATTTGTTGAATTTATGGGTCTTATGGAGAAGTCATACGGTCCAATTGTTACACTATTGGACCATGATAGGTGGTTGTGGAGTTAGGGCAAGTTGAGCCAGTTCTCCTTCGAGTCTTTCAATTTAATTATCTTCTCACCTCTTTCTAGAAACCCAAATTCCATTTATCAAATATGGAAGTTCCTGGGGCCTCCTTGGGGCTTTTTCTTGGGTTTTTTTTTTGCCAATGATGGCATCAACTCCTCAAACCCTTGACATAATAGTGTGCAAAGCCATTATATAGGGCCCCATTGTGGTTTTTGCTTGGTTGGTTGGTAAAAACGGAGTTCCTATGATTGACCACTTGAGAAATAGAAATGCAATTATTCATAATGGTTGCGTTCTTTGCCTAATCAATACAGAAACGATAGATCATTCATCCATGCATTATTCCTTTGCATTGGAGATTTGATAGAATTCTTCAAGTTGTTCAATGTGGAATGGGTGATGTTGCGTTCAATTGGGGATTTCTTCCATGTACGGCCATAGGGTGTGATGCAGGACGAAAGTCCTAAACTAGTATGAATGCATTGAGATCATCAAACAAGTTAAACTAAAGTAATTAGAACATAAAATCAGGCTTTCCTTCCACAATTTAATAAAATTCATATTTACAACTAGCATGAAATTCAGACCATAAAAGTTCCCACAAAGAGATGATCATAAGATAAAGAGGAAAATGGTCCTATGGGAGATGGAACTTAATGCAGGGGCATTTTCACACCGGGCTTGAGTGGGGTAGCCTGTGGGATGCGGAGACACACTCGAGGCAGGTGGCCCGTGTGAGGCTCATGTGAGGCGGGCCCACGTGAAGTGAGGCTCACAATGAGGGTTCAGCTGACGTCCTAATCCGTGGGATGTGGGGCCTGAGCTATGAGATAAAGGAATTGATTCACCACACTCTATCAGTTCGAGCTTTTAGAGCAAGCGGCTAATTGTCCTACATCAAATTGGTATCAGGGAGGGAGGTCTCGTGTTCGAGACTCCTCGCCGGGGATAATTAATGCGGGGACACAGTCGAGGTGGGTAGGCCCATGTGAAGTGGGGCCCACGATGAGGGTTTGGCCAACGTCCTAAACTATGGGATGTGGGGCTTGGGCTATGAGATAAAGGAATTGATTCGACACGAGGGTTCGGCCCGACGGGCCAAAGAGAGTTGATAAGGACATCACTTCATGTACACCCTTGCGTACGTATCGGAGAGTTAATGAAGACATCACTTCAAGTATACCCTTGCGTACGTATCAGAGGAGGAAGCGGGCCGCACTGATTTTCCTGTGGCTAGGCGAGTACCCATGATCATGCTGAAGACCCCATATGCATGTGCGAGCATCTGGAAGACCCCACATTGAGAAGATGCACATGAGCTACTTTATGGAGTGATCCAGACCGTTGGTTGGAGGAACGTAACGATCGTGCTATTGGATCACATGATCGGGCGATTGATGGTGAATCGTTCACATTAGTTTTTCTTAGATTTTATCAACTTATAGGATTTCGTTTTGTTTATGTTATATTTGGATATCATTATGAGTGTTTTTAGTTGATTTAGTTAGACTAGGGTTATTTTTGTCAAAATTCACAAAACAGAGTGTTTATTGTAATTTTTGAACTTTTTTGGAGCTACAAAAGATGGTGAGCGTGTGACCTCTCCTTCATTGGATTTTGTGATAGAGAGAGAGAGAGAGAGAGAGAGAGAGAGAGAGAGAGAGAAGCTCTTGCTTTCTTCTTCCATCTTTATGAGATTTGAAGATACTTTCATGTGATTTGGAAGGGAGATTGGTGTGAGGCTAATCAACGGATGTACGAGGTTTCCATCTATCCCCACATCATCATCTATTTTCCCCTCCATCAAGGTATTTTCTTCAAATTATTCGATTCTCCCATCATAAGCCTACATCCTCTCTTAAATCCATCTTTCATTTGCCCATCTATAATCCCAAACCCTAAAAGACCTAAATCCATCCAACTACGACACACGTGTGACCATAAAATTATAAAATCCTAACTTTTCCCATTCTTCAATTCACACAAAATCCCTATACCGTTCTATCCAAAACCCTAATTCCCACATCCTAACCTAAAAACCCTTTTCTCCCTTCACCCAATTTGATCCCATAAACCTCAATTCCTATATTTCCCCAATTCCCATAATCCGAATTTTACCCTAGGTTGTATTAGGCCTTCTACTTTGAAATAGACTATACCTTATGTTAATTGGATGTCCCTACATCCATTAGATCCTAGTTTTCTTTTATTTAATGATCTTGTGTGACGATATTGGTAACTTGGGCTAGGATTATGCATGGTGTTCTTTGGTTTTCATGGTATTCGTGATAATTATGGCAATGTTTTGTTTTGTTTTTGTTTTTGTTTTTGTTTTTGTTTTTTTGTTTTTTTGTTTTTTTTTTTTTTTTTGTTAATTATCTTAATTCTGCTACTTGATCTCACATGTTATTTGGTTCATACATCGGTCCCAATTCAGAACTCCCATCTAGTGTAAGCAATAACTTGATTCACATGTAAACCCTGCATGCAAATTAGGAATTCCACAATAACAGGGCTGTTTTGGATGGGAGGAATAGTTTGTGTTTTAATAAATTCAAAACTATGATTAGGATGATCAAAATTGAAGGGCATTAAGGTTTGGATAAGCTAGAATTGGGGGATTAGACATTTAGGGTTAGGGTTTGAAATTAGGGTTGGGAAATTTAGGGGTTTTGGTGTAGAATTGAGGAATTAGGGTTTTGGATAGCTGAGGGTTAAGAATTTGGAAGATGAGAAATTAAGAATTTAGAGGAATTTGGGGATTTGGCAAATTGGGGAAAATTGGAATCCTTGGTTTAGGTTTGTTTTTTATTTTTTTTATTTTTAAGGGGATTTAAAGAGTAAGGTTCATGGAAGAAATGAGGGAAAGAGAAGGAAAAAGGGGGGGGGGGGCGGCGGGCTAGCTGTACGAACGCAGGTGCGGGTGGGCATGTGGGATAGCTTAGATGTGGGTACAAGGACGAAGAGATTGGATTGGGTTGGGTTTGGCAAGAAGAAGAAAGAAAACAAAGGTGATGATAAAGAAAGAAGAGATGAAATGGGGAAGAACAGATGCTTACCTTGGAACGAAGGGAAAAGAGAAGAAGGATAAAGTGGAATCACTCCATGAGGGTCTCGTAGCCTTCTCCAATCACTACCGGAGATGTAACAAGCTTTCTCACAAAGCTAAGGAAGAGAAAACTCCTTTTTTTTCTCACAAAATAAGGCATGGGAACCTTGAACGCCCACCCCATTGCTTTTATACTTTCAGAAATTTTAATTACAAAATTGCCACTACACTTGAGTAAAATGTGGCCCACTCTAAAATAAGCAAACCAAACCAAATAAAACCAAAAAGTATCCATCATGTCCAAAATAAATAATAACTAAGAAATAAAAAAGGGACCCATAAGGTCTAAAGATCTTGTGGTCCAAGTGGTCCAATGGCCTGATCGTCATGTTGGCATTGTCTACATACTAAAATTGAATTGTTTGTGAAATATCATAAACGCCTCTACTGAAAAGTATACATATACAATGCCAACATTTAGAAGTTCCAAAAACACCCTGAATCCCTAATACAATGAACTGCTAATAATTGCAGAATATTCCAAACCAGCAATTTTTATCTCCATCCAGAAACAAGCATAATTACAACAAAATTAAATAAGGTCTTAAGGAAATTGAGAAAGGAAAATATGAATGGGTGCTTATTCTCATTCATATTCAACGCAAATCCTTTTATTGTGCATCAACATGTGTGTTCTATGGTAATCCCATGAGAACCGGGCCTAAATGAGGTGGGCACCACCGTGATTTGTTGCCAACATCCAAACCAACCATCAGATGTGCCCATCAAGAAAGGTGTTTCGTATCATAAAGGCTGATATGTATAGGTAACGGCCATGACCGTTACCGTGATACAGGGGTGAAACGGGACAGTTGGTTTTTTAAGACTGTCTCAGCCGTTACGATGGTCGTAAGGGCCGTTACGGGGGCATAATAACTGTAACTCCCATAAAGGTCAAAAAACGACCACTTTTTTTTTTCTTATTTAAATAATTATTTATTTATTTATTTTTATTTTTTTTGCTTTTCTCATTCTAAAAACTCTCCTAGGTCATTTTACAACTAATTTCGACCACTCTTACTATAGTTTTTAATATTAAAACCATAGATTCAAGTGATTCGAGCGAATAGAACCTCCAAGGGCCATTTTTTTTAAATTGAAAAAGCAGTATTTATGCCTTTTTTTTGATTTCTAGTTCTAGTGCTTGATTGTGATGTGTAAACATTAGAGACTTTATAATCATGTTCACAAATTCACTAGATAGCCCGATACAACACTCTCACCAAAGAGTGAACCGTTACACTACCATAAACATGTTAAAAAATAAAAATAAAAAATGAAGACATATTTGGAATATTTACATTATTCTGGATTTTCTAGATATTTTTTTAGAATTTTTCGGACAAATCTAAATCTTCAACCGTTACGGCCGATATCCGTATCGGTAATGGTGGTGACCGTTATGGCCACCGTTACCGATATGGAATACCTTGCCATGGCAAGTTAGGCCCAGGGCCCAAAAATCAGATTGATCTAAAATTCAAGGGGGCCATACCAAGGAAAACAGTTGGTAGGGCGGATGCCCCCCTTGATTCCGCATGGGCCAAGGATGTTTTCTATGTTGAATTTGGACCGTTCAATCCTTGATCTACCCTGGATAAGGACGAGGCCAAAGAATAGGCCATTTTGCACATCAGGTGGGCCACGGCGAAATCAAGAGCGGGCATTCCCACCAACTGTTTCCTTCATGTGGCCCCACACCCCCACCTGAATCAAGATTCAACCTGAGTTTTAGGTCCTTGCCTTAACATGATGTGACACATCTGATAGTTGGAGTGGATGTCAACAACACGTCACAATGGGCCCACCCAATCGGCCACATTTGGTGCACATGAGTCTCCCCTGCCCACCAATTCACATGGGAGCATCTCCCTACACATAAAATAGAACGAGGTTGGCAGACTTGGACTTGACTCATTCCAACCCCAAACTTTTGACTCGGGCAAGTCATGCTCTGCATAATTGGGGATCATTTTTCCTTTCCAGTGACTTATACCATTGATATAATTTGTCAATTGTCAATACCACTGATATGATGGGCATTGTTGGGATGGTCATACAAATACCCCAGATTGGAATATCTTGTAGTTTGGCCCTTTTTGAGAAATATTAAAGAATTGTACATGTGGCATACAGATTAAACTGGCCAAATCTTGGCACTCTATTTAGATGCACTAGAAGTTAAAATTCACATTGCTTTTTTTTTATTTTTTTTAACAAATGCATATTGGAGTTTTTTTTTTTCCCTAAATGTCCAACTGGTGGAAGTCAAATGGATTATTGAAATGACAACTATTCAATGGCCCAATCTGGTTGGGCAAGGACAGTGCATCCATGGAGCAAATTTAGACCGTCTTGGTGATAGTCGTGTCTCCTTAGAACACCATTCAGTTTTTATAAATGGAAGCACAAAAGGTTTCTTTAGGAGCTCAAGAGGTATCCCTCAAGGGGACACACTGTCAACTTATTTGCAGTGATCGCAGAAGCACCAAGTAGAATAATGTCGAAAGCAGTGGTTGTGGGTTTGATAAGTGGCTTTAAGTTTGGAAGGGGCAACATGCAAATATCTCATCTTCAATACACAAATGACATATTAATGCAAGACGTGAAAATTAAATATGATATGCAAGATTTCAGGCTTTAGATCACACTAATTTTAAAACAATCACAAAAAATTCTACATCCCACATAAAAGTCAAGCATTCAATAAGAGGAATCTATGCGGGTCCAAGCCTACACATGTTAGGGCTGGATCAATTAAAAATTATAGACTAAACAATGTTCAAAAGAGAGTAAATTCATCCACACATGCAAAGGATTACTTTCCAATCCAAGAGATTCACATGTTTCAAATAAGGAAAACCTAGGGTTTGCAAAAGTGGAAGAGGACTTGGGTTTTAGGATTATCTAAGATTAAGGTCAAGGAAATAAGGCGAGAGAGGAGTGAAATAGAAGAGAGAAACGAACCCAAGATGATCCACACGTGTGGACAACGGCCCGGGCCTGATGCACGTGCGTGGGATCCTACCCGCACGTGTGTGGGGCCCACGAATCTGAAATCAGCCAGCTAGGTGCTGGTCGGCCAGGGGAGGTCCACCTTCACACCAAGTTTCACGCCGATCGGATGTCTAGTTTATGCACGGTGCTCTGCCGAAGTTTCAGCCCTCTTGCAGGGCCAGATTCTGGAAATCTGCTGTAGTGGAAAGATTAGCTGAAAACGTGTGTGGATTTAATGAGGGGATGGCTGTAGGAGAAAAGGAATATGGATGGTACGAGATAAGGGCGATTTGGGATGGATGTGGCTTCGCACTACGGTAGTTTGCCCTTCGAAGAATGGAGGGTTCCGCATCCAATTAGGCTTCACAACTCAGAGAGAAGCAGGAAAAAGCAGAAATTTTATTCAATCTTCAATAAGAAAAATGACTACAAGTGGTGCCTATTTATAATAAAATCTTATACCCCAAAATTCGCGCTATGTGCGCACCTTATTACTTGGAGACGAAGTAATAAAAAATAACAATTAATCAAAGTAATCTAAATCGTCCATGATATTCCTAAAAACAACAATAAGCAAAACTCAAAGTACTAGATCGTTTGGAATAGTGGGCCACGATCAAAAGAACTCATGGTGGGATTCACATGACGATCGGGTCCACTCCAAGGAACCAAAATGCAGTCCTCTAACTAGGGGGTCTTCCCTGGATGTCGTCATTGATTTAGATCGATGGTGGGGCCCTCCTCCTTGCGTACGCGCGCGCGCGCGTGTGTGTGTGTGTGGGGGTGGGGGGGGTTGCATGGGCGGGACATCTCCCCATCACATATTGTTATTCTGTGATACCAAGGAGGAGCAGATTGCTAATATGAAAAAATAGCTTCATGGTTTGAAATTGTGTCAGGTCAGAAGATTAATCTACAAAAGATTGAAATGCAGCAATTAAATGAAGAAGGGTTGTAGGAGCTTGCGGGTATTTTTTGTTGCAAGGCAGCGTTTTCACCGGCTTCAGATCTTGGCCTACCCCTATGCATCGGCAAAGCAGCTAAGAGACTATGGGATTCAGCAATAGAATGCATCAAAAGAATGCTATCAGTGTGGAAAAGTAAGCACTTAGGTTTGGGTAGCTGCCCCACTTTAATTAAGGCGATGCTATCAAATATGCTGGGTATATTCACATCTATATTTTAATGCCCAATCCGGGTTATGTGTTGAATCGAAAGAATCCAGAGGAATCTCCTCTGGGAAGGAGGGAGAATAGGAAGAAATATCATTTGGTCAAATGAAGTACGGAAACCAATAGAGGAAGGAGTATAAAAAATCCGTCAGTCATGAATCGGGCACTTCTAAAAAAATGGCTGTGGAGATTTGGGATTAAGGATAATTCCCTACGGAAGCAAGTAATAGAGGAGAAATATTGTAACAAGAAGGGGAGTGGTTCACAAAAGAATCATCAATTTACTGGGAATCGGGAATTTGGAAGGTGGTGATGGAAGAAATCTAGGAATTTCAGAAAGAGGTATCTTTCGTGGTAGGTAACGGAGCTCAAGTCAAATTTTGGGCGACCCATGGTATGGACAGAGGCCACTAAGTGAAGAATTTGGAAGCCTGCTCAGTACAACAATGGACAAACACACTTTCATATCTTATTGCTTTGATAGAGAAAGGAACGGATGCGCATGGACTCCACGATTCCGCAGGAACTTATGTGGTGAGGAGATTAGGCGTTTCATTCATTTGCAAGAAAGAGAATGAAACTGTAAATCTGTAACTGAGGGGAGGCAAAGACTGGAGGTGGAACTTCGAAAAGAATGGTCCTTTCTCAGTCAAGTTCTATTACAAGGCTATCAAATGTGGGGAAGGGGAGGACCGATTAATCCTATGGTGCATATTTAGCATTTTCCAAGGCCACCAAGAGCCATACTTTTCATATGGTTGGCTTCTAAAGGAAAAATCCTTACTGTCGACCAACTCCAAAAGAGGGGAATGACCATCACAAATGTATGCATCTTATGAAAGAAGGCAGGGGAATTGAAGAAACCTTCTAGCGGTCTGTGTACATGACAAATTCCTTGAGAAGTAGGAGATGCCAAGGTGTTCCGTAACGGTAATGGTGGCCGTAACAGCCACCACCATTACCGTTATGATACGGGCCGTAACGGCCGTTACAGCCCCCGTATCGGCCGTTACGGCCATTTTTTTTTTTTTTGAAAAATGTTCTTCCTGGACCGTTACGGGACCGTTATGGGGTCGTTACGGTCCTTTACGGGCCGTTACAGGACTGTTACAAGGCCGTTACAGGCTGTTACGGGACCATTACGGGCCGTTACGGGACCATTACGGGGTTGTTACGGCGCGTTTTTCTATAACAGCTGACCCCGTAACGCGTAACGGTTATGACCGTTACATAACCGATTTAGAATACCACGGTAGATGCCTCCAGTGCTTCAAACACCAATGCATACAAAGAGTTCTAGAATCCTTCTCCAAATATCACAGGAGAAGGCACAGTGGACAAGGAGATGGTCTAAAAGCTTAAAGGCTTAAAAGGCACTGTCCTCCCATGGAATAAGGAGGTTTTTGGTGACTTTTTCCAAAACATCGGGCAAGCTGAGGATGAGTTTCTTAAACGTCAAGTTGAGCTAGAACTGTCTTTGACTTCTAACAAAGAAAAGACTGACATTGACTTAGCAAATCAAAACCTAGATAAAGCTCTTCTTCAAGAATCAATCTTCTGGAAGCAAAAATCTTGTGTTCAGTAGCTAAAAGAGGACTTCAAATACAAAACTATTCCATGCTTCCACTAAAGAACGAAAGTGATCGCCCTTAAGGATATGGGAGAATAGTAGAGAGCATCACCCTTTATAAATTTATAAGTAACCCATGCCAAGCAATATAGGTTAGGCTGATGGGTTTATGGTCAACGTCAAACAATCCGGTAAAAGGTGTCAAACTTCATTTATTATACCTAAGCAATATTGCCATGGAGTATAGTAGGAAGTAATGGGTTATGGCAGAATCAGTCTCCTCATTGTTGCAAATTCGGAGATGGGCATGAGGAAGAAAAAGGTGTTCTTATGGAACTTGCCCATTCTAGTGACCTTTTGGTCCATATGATAAGACAGCAATGATAGAAGCTTTAATAACAAACCAGAAAGGGTGAAGATGATCTCCCATATAGTGAGAGGGAGACTTACCTACTGGGCTTTGAATCCACTCTGTTTAAAGGAAGTCAGTTGGAAGAAATAGAGGAAAGTCCATGGGAGGATGAAATGGACTAAAGGGAGCGGTGCTCATGCACCAAAATTTTTTTATTTTTTATTTTTTGTATTTTGCCAAATTTAGGATGTATGTTCTTTGTTTAAAAAAGATAGTTTTGCATGTTCCTGCTTTTTCCAGTTGAGCGTAGCTCAGGTGGTTTTGTTGGAAGAAATAGAGAGTTAACTCTCTCTCTCTCTCTCTCTCTCTCTCTCAAGCAAAGGATGATCTTTTTTACTCAACCAATCAATTGTATGCATACCCCATATTAACTCAAAATAGCCAGTGGGGGGTGCATGGTATATGTATCATATTCGAAAAGTCAGATCAGTTGATCAATCCTAATTATTAATTTGTGAAGACTTGTTTGTTGTATTCAGGCCATTGGATATTTTTAATTTCAGCCGTCCATTAAACTTCCACCCACTGGATATTTAGGTAATAGAATCAGTACAATGCTTATTTTAAGGTCCATCTAGGTTGTGTACACATTTTGGAAGGTTTGATTTAATTCATTTGTGTGCGGTGTGCCACATGCAAAATTTCTTAGTTTATGTGCTGAAAGTGAAAAGTAGGAGGAGGCAATGGGCATACACGACTCACTTGGGTTTAGTGATTCGTCCAAGTCATCCAAAAACCCGGGGAGACTCACTCGATTCATGTAACGCTTCTACCCCCACCAAGTCTACAAATTATTAAATTGGTGGGGCACAAAAATCAGTTCCACCTGGGGAAGTCCCAAGTCAACTCTCTAAGTCAGCCAACCTCATAATGAACACTACATAAAAGAAAAAGAAAAGGATCAAATAGCAATTACCTGAGACATAATTGAATCTGCAAGGGGGCGCATTCCCTCCATACCAATGTATCTAGAGCACGTGGAAGGAATCGGCACAAAATGACCACCAACTTCCAACTCCCCAATCAGCCCTGTCCATTCTCGAACAAGTTCCTTCTCCTTCCATCCATCAACCAACTCATGAAAGTGAGAATCATTCACTGTGAAGAACTGAGCAGCATGGTCAAAGACCAACGATTGAGGATCAATAATTCTCGTTCCCATTCTCCCTCCTAACCCATGCACCCCCTAAAAGATATATCAGGAACCCATATTAGAATATTCTTATTAACATGGAACATCAAATTATTTAATCATCAGATCCAATGGCTCATCAAAACCACATAATCTGCCACAAATGACAACAAAGAACTACTGGTATAAACACACATCAGAGACTCACAAGATAAAGTAGTAACGGAAAAAAAAATTCTTATGTGCATAGATATGAACCTCCTTTCTTGGATAAATGATGAAACTTCATTATTGAGCAAAAACAAAGATGAAAACAACTATGGGAGAGGCAAAAAAATAAAAAATAAAATTTCCAAATACAAGTGTTGCTCCATCTTAAGCAAATTGTCTTTCTCAAAACCTTAGTTGCACAAACTGCAAGGGGAAGCAGGAGAGAATTCAGGCAAGAGAAAGGGAAAGTGTTTGGTTCAAAATGTTAGCAATATAAAAAGATAAGAAGTGGGACTGTGGAGATTATATATATATATATATATATATATAGCGAAAACACTACGTAGCATAGCGTAGCGTAGTGTGTAGCGTGGATTGCGTAAGCTACCTGAAATCTCATTTTTTCAAGTGTTTTTTCTATGTTAGTTAAACACCTATTTTAAAATAGTGATGATTTATACCTATGACACATGACGCTACATTAAACTAATCCGGACCATCCAAATTGTGGTCCATATCGTAGATAGAGCACTTAGATCAATCCGGAGCATCCAAATTGTGGTCTATATCATGAATTTGTGATGTTTCAATAAATAACAAAGAAGTCATACTTAGAGATGTCTAAAGGCAAAGAGAGAGGGATTTTGCATGGAAATAAGTGGTTGATATAGAGAATGTGTATGTGGTTAGTGGCCCTGTATGTGATTAGTGGAGATAATCTGCAAGGGGTTGGATTCAAGAGACTCTATGCCAAGAGATGAGGGCCCTTTGTCAGCCATAGGAGAGTCTAAGAGAGATAAACCTATGCCGAGAGAGGCCCTACGTCAAGAAGGATTGATTCAAACAACTCTACCTCACTCAATCCTTCAAGATAATAAGAGATAAACCTCAAACAAATAACAATCATCCAAAATACCATGAAACTCGGTCAAAAAAGGCCCAATCGAGTGAAAAACGGCCTAGCCGCACATTCGTTTGAGGTTAAAAACCTCTCAAACATTGATCTTAAGTAAAAAAATCCTCCATTGGTAGCTTGGGAGGAAGATTTCGGTCCATCTTAAGCAAAGAAACCAAAGAAAAACTTACCGATTTGAGGTAAATAGAAGAAAAACAGAAGATGGGCCCAATTTTTGAATTTCTCTATTTCGCCTAAAATACCATGAAAGGAGGTACAAAAAATTCTGGAAAAATTATAACAACTCTTCTAAAATCAAGATTTATCAAACCCCCAAACTTTTAACTCAAACGGAGTCCATGTGTCTGTACAATGCTGACGCCAGCCATACGGCTACTGACGTCAGCAAGGTGACGTGACTTCTGACAAAGAAAAGACTGACGTTGACTTAGCAAATCAAAACCTAGATAAAGCTCTTCTTCAAGAATCAATCTTCTGAGAGCAAAAATCTTGTGTTCAGTAGCTAAAAGAGGACTTCAAATACAAAACTATTCCATGCTTCCACTAAAGAACGAAAGTGATTGCCCTTAAGGATATGGGAGTATAGTAGAGACCATCACCCCTTTATAAATTTATAAGTAACCCACACCAAGCAATACAGGTTAGGTTGATGGGTTTATGGTCAACGTCAAACAATCCTGTAAAAGGTGTCAAATTTCATCTCTTATACCTAAGCAATATTGCCATGGAGTATAGTAGGAAGTAATGGGTTATGGCAGAATCAGTCTCCTCATTGTTGCAAATTCGGAGATGGGCATGAGGAAGAAAAAGGTGTTCTTATGGAACTTGCCCATTCTAGTGACCTTTTGGTCCATATGATAAGACAGCAATGATAGAAGCTTTAATAACAAACCAGAAAGGGTGAAGATGATCTCCCATAGAGTGAAAGTCCATGACCTACTGGGCTTTGAATCCACTCTGTTTAAAGGAAGTCAGTTGGAAGAAATAGAGTGAAAGTCCATGGGAGGATGAAATGGACTAAAGGGAGTGGTGCTCATGCACCAATTTTTATTTTTATTTTGCCAAATTTAGGATGTATGTTCTTTGTTTAAAAAAAGATAGTTTTGCATGTTCCTGCTTTTTCCAGTTGAGCGTAGCTCAGGTGGTTTTGTTGGAAGAAATAGAGCTCTCTCTCTCTCTCTCTCTCTCTCTCTCTCTCTCTCTCTCTCTCTCTCTCTCTCTCCTTGTTTTGTTCTCAAGCAAAGGATGATCTTTGTTACTCAACCAATCAATTGCATGCATACCCCATATTAACTCAAAATAGCCAGTGGGGGGTGCATGGTATATGTATCATATTCGAAAAGTCAGATCAGTTGATCAATCCTAATTATTAATTTGTGAAGACTTGTTTGTTGTATTCAGGCCATTGGATATTTTTAATTTCAGCCGTCCATTAAACTTCCACCCACCGGATATTTAGGTAATAGAATCAGTACAATGCTTATTTTAAGGTCCATCTAGGTTGTGCACACATTTTGGAAGGTTTGATTTAATTCATTTGTGTGCGGTGTGCCACATGCAAAATTTCTTAGTTTATGAGCTGAAAGCGAAAGGTAGGAGGAGGAGGCAATGGGCATACACGACTCACTTGGGTTTAGTGATTCGTCCAAGTCATCCAAAAACCCAGGGAAACTCACTTGATTCATGTAATGCTTCTACCCCCACCAAGTCTACAAATTATTAAATTGGTGGGGCACAAAAATCAGTTCCACCTGGGGAAGTCCCAAGTCAACTCTCTAAGTCAGCCAACCTCATAATGAACACTACATAAAAGAAAAGGAAAAGGATCAAATAGCAATTACCTGAGACATAATCGAATCTGCAAGGGGGCGCATTCCCTCCACACCAATGTATCTGGAGGACGTGGAAGGAATCGGCACAAAATTACCACCCACTTCCAACTCCCCAATCAGCCCTGTCCATTCTCGAACAAGTTCCTTCTCCTTCCATCCATCAACCAACTCATGAAAGTGAGAATCATTCACTGTGAAGAACTGAGCAGCATGGTCAAAGACCAACGATTGAGGATCAATAATTCTCGTTCCCATTCTCCCTCCCAACCCGTGCACCCCCTAAAAGATATATCAGGAACCCATATTAGAATATTCTTATTAACATGGAACATCAAATTATTTAATCATCAGATCCAATAACTCATCAAAACCACATAATCTGCCACAAATGACAACAAGAACTACTGGTATAAACACATATCAGAGACTCACAAGATAAAGTAGTAACGGAAAAAAAAAAAATTTCTTATGTGCATAGATATGAACCTCCTTTCTTGGATAAACGATGAAACTTCATTATTGAGCAAAAACAAAGATGAAAACAACTATGGGAGAAGCAAAAAAATAAAAAATAAAATTTCCAAATACAATTGTTGCTCCATCTTAAGTGAATTGTCTTTCTCAAAACCTAGTTGCACAAACTGCAAGGGGAAGCAGGAGCGAATTCGGGCAGGAGAAAGGGAAAGTGTCTGGTTCAAAATGTTAGCAATATAAAAGGATAAGAAGTGGGACTGTGGAGATTATATATATATATATAACGCTACGTGGCATATGCATGTAGCGTAGCGTGGATAGCATAAGCTACCTGAAATCTTATTTTTTTCAAGTGTTTTTTCTATGTTAGTTAAACACCTATTTTAAAATGGTGATGATTTATACCTATGACACATGGCACTACATTAAACTAATCCGGACCATCCAAATTGTGGTCCATATTGTAGATAGAGCACTTAGATCAATCCGGACCATCCAAATTGTGGTCTATATCATGAATTTGTGATGTTTTAATAAATAAAAAAGAAGTCATACTTAGAGATGTCTAAAGGCAAAGAGAGAAGGATTTTGCATGGAAATAAGTGGTTGATATAGAGAATGTGTACGTGGTTAGTGGCCCTGTATGTGGTTAGTGGAGGTAATCTGCAAGGAGTTGGATTCAAGAGACTCTATGCCAAGAGATGAGGGCCCTTTGTCAGCCATAGGAGAGTCCAAGAGAGATAAACATATGCCAAGAGAGGCCCTACGCCAAGAAAGATTGATTCAAACAACTCCATCTCACTCAATCCTTCAAGATAATAAGAGATAAACCTCAAACAAATAGCAATCATCCAAAATACCATGAAACTCGGTCAAAAAAGGCCCAATTGAGTGAAAAACGGCCCGGCCGCACATCCGTTTGAGGTTAAAAACCTCTCAAACATTGATCTTAAGTAAAAAAATCCTCCATGGGTAGCTTGGGAGGAAGATTTCGGTCCATCTTGAGCAAAGAAACCAAAGAAAAGCTTACCGATTTGAGGTAGATAGAAGAAAAACGGAAGATTGGCCCAATTTTTGAATTTCTCTATTTCGCCCAAAATACCATGAAAGGTGGTCCAAAAAATTCTAAAAAAATCATAACAAATCTTCTAAAATCAAGATCTATCAAACCATTTAGTGAAAATTCTACCCAAAGCTGCTTGAGACCTCATAGTGAAATTCGAAAATCAATATAATTAAATGATGTGCTACAAACGAGGATCTTCACAGTTAAAAAGCACCCATGTTGTGCACAAACTGCCCATTAGGCATGTAATCTCCACCATCAACTACCAACGAAGCCGAAGAAGACACACTACAAACAAGGATCTTCGCAGGAAATTATGACCACCTATTTAAACTCAAGGACGAGTTTCTTTCAAAGCCGGGGGGAATTGATGCAACCAAATGGCCACACAAGTTCGAATGATTAAGATTTGAAGAATCCACCTATTTAAATTGTCTTAATTGATGATCTAGACCCTGCGGTCTGATGATTAATCGGATGGGATCAACGATTATATTACATTATGGGGCTGGGCAGAGCAATCAGATTATATATCTAGAATTTATTTGTTTTGGTTAGTTATTAGAGTTTGAATAAGTATCTAATAATTTATCCTTTTTATTTTTGTCACTTTTTTGTGGGCCACTTTTGGGGTACCAAATAATGTACGAATAACATAAAATTGGTCCTATTTGATAAGCAATTGAATCAGCTTTCAAATGAGCCCAATATCATGTAATTCTAACTACATTTGAGCAAGGTGTTCCGTATCCGTTACGATACCCCCGTAAAGGCCGATACGTATAGGTAACGGCCATGACCGTTACGCGATACGGGAGTGAAACAAGGCAGTTGGCGACCGTACCGGCCGTTATGGTGGCTGTAAAGGCCGTTACGGGGCAAAACAACCGTTACCCCTAGAACGGTCAAAAAACAACTTTTTTCCTTATTTAAATCCATTTTTCTTCTCTCTTTTTTTCACTTTCTCATTCCAAAAACTCTTATAAATCATTTTACAACAGATTTCGACCACTCTTACTATAATTTTTAAGATTAAAACTATAGATTGAAGTGATTTGAGAGAATAGAAACTTTGAGGGGCTTTTTAAAAGATTGAAAAAGTAGTATTTATACATTTTTTCTAGTTATAATACTTAATTGTGATGTGTAAACATTAGATACATATTAATCATGTTCACAAATTCACTAGACAGCTCGATACAACACTCTCACCAAATAGTGGACCGTTAAACTGTCATAAACACGTTCAAAACAAAAAATGAATACATTTTTGAAATATTTACATTATTCTGGAATTTCTAGATATTTTTTCAAAAGTTTTCGGGCAAAAGAAAATTTCAACTATTACGGGGGTCGTAATGGTTGTTACAGCCGATACCCGTAATGGTAATGGTGGTGACCATTACGGCCACCATTACCAATATGGAATACCTTGTATTCGAGTGAGCTATAAGTCTATAACCCATTTATATAAGGCCCATATGGTAGTGACGGGATTCAAGGGCATTTTAGTAATTTTCTGTTATTAGGGCTACTCTGCTTAGCTGAAGTCTATATAAAGCCATGTTATGGAGGTGCAATGCATTATTATATTGATTTGAATAGAACTTCTTTGGTTTGCTTTTTTTATTTGGTAGAAGATTTGGAGAGGAGATTTTTTGCAACCTCAAGTATTTGACTACAGGATTGTTGGGTTCTTTTCCATGATCTCTTTCTTCTTTTCTTTGATTTATTTTCATCCCCTTTCATTAATTAGTACCAAAGCAAGTTCTGCTCTTGGAAAACTGAAAGAAGATAATTTTCCCATCTCAATCCTTCTCTTTCATCTTTCTCTTCTGCCTTAATCATTTATCTTCCATTTCCTTTTCTTTTCCTTTTCCCTTTTCCTTTCCTTCTTAAATCTCCAAATCTTAAACCTTACATCTTCCTTTTTTTTCCCAAACTCTAACCGTACCAAGTATAATATAAATAAAAAAATAAAAAATAAAAATCAAACACATCAAAGCCTAACCATACCCCATTTCCAATCCTACCAAATCCTAATCCCATTGCAATCCATCAATTCCCTTGCTGTTTTTTTTTTTTTTTTTCCTTCAACCCATCCCAAAACCCTTAGATCTAGAACATATGCCTAAAGTTCAACATATATTCTTTCATATTCTGTCTTAAAGATGTCGTGGATAGGAAGATGTTCATCTGCCTAGTACAGTGATCCCTATTCAGACTCCGTTCATATCCATCGCATTATTCTTATCCTAGTTACTTCGATGATCAAGATCATCCTTCTTATCACCCTGAGTCATACCCCTTTTCATATGTGTCTTATGGAAATTCTTTTCAACACCCCTCTTAATGTTATGAATGATGGTAGCCATAAGTCGGCTATTCAAAAGCATCCTATCGCACAGAAATGTCAACAATGGCTAAGAATGTTCAAAAGATGAGGCAAGAGAATCCGTGGGAACTAAAAAAGATGATTAGAGCGTTTGAGGAAGATATTGCAAAAGAATTCAAGTGATTCAAGGAGGCGATAAAAAGTTGCTTCGAACCCTCGATTGAACAAAAAAAAGCTCTATTGACTTCAATCCATTATCTATGGAGTTCCTAAGAACGACATGGTTGAAGCAAGTGTGAAGACTCAAGAGGAATCTACTATCGGCTTTCTCAATGGATCCTTGGATACCTCTACTAATGGATCAACAGGTCGATCAAAGAAAGCGCCGATGACAATGGATGATCATCCATCAAATGACATGGTAGAGGAGACTAAAGGATTATAAAGTATGGACAATTCAATGGTTGAAGAGATGGGATAGTTTCACGATCACCATAGCACCACATAAAAGTCTATCAAGACCTATAGATTGAAAGCCAGCCATGACGAAGGGGCCACTATCAATGTCTAGAACATGGAGGACCACCATGAAGCGAAAGAAAAGGTGGCAAGTATTTAAATGTCATGTTATGCACAGATTGCCCATTAGGCATGTAAGCCTCCACCATCAACTACCAACCAAGCTGAAGAAGACACGCTACAAACGAGGATCCTCACAAGAAGTTATGATCACCCATTTAAACTCAAGGACGAGTTTCTTTCAAAGCCGGGTGGAATTGATGCAACCAAATGGCTACACAAGTTGATTACTCAAGATTTGAAGAATCCGTCCGTTCAAATTGACTTAATTGATTATCTGGACCAACTTCGTGGTCTAATGATCAATCTGATGGGATTAACGATTAGGTTACGTTGTGGGTTTGGGAGGAGCAATCAAATGGTCATTATATTTTTAGGATTTATTTATTTTAGTTAGTTATTAGGGTTTGATTAAGTATTTAACATTTTTTTTTTCTTTTTTCGTGGGCCACTTTTGGAGTACCAAATGATGTCTAAATGATGCGAAATTGGTTCCATTTGGTATCCCATTGAGTTAGCTTTCTAGCGAGCCCATGATCATACAATTGTAACTTCATTTGAGTTGAGTTATGGCCCATTTATACAAGGTCCATATAGTCTGTAATGCATTATAATATTGATTTGAATAAAACTTCTTTGGTTTTGTTCTTTGGAATTCCTTTGGCAATTGGTTTGCTATCCTATTTGCATCCCCTTTCGAGATTGCATTAAGAATTCAATAGAGAGAGATAATGGGGGAGGTGTGTGCAGTTCTCTCTTACATAGAGATTTCGAAGAATGTGATGGTTGGGATGGTTTCAATTCCCATGAATTTGAAATGCATTGTTACAATCCCAACGGTTTAAAGAGCCTAGCTTGAGGCATTCCATCAGCCTTGGGCTTTTGGCATATTGGTTAGGTTCTTAACAATTGGTATCAGAGCCAACGCTACGTCCTGTGTTCAAGTCACTGAAGGGCCAACCTGTGGAAAGGGCGACCTAGACCAGAGTGAAAGCTGCCACAGCCTGGAAAGGACTAGCTGGACAGCTAGAGTGCAACCACCAAGTGGAAAGAGCTGCCAAGATAACCAAAGTGCAGCCGCCATGCCCCAGAAAGGGCTACCTGGAAAAAAGGCCAGAGTGAGTGCTGCCACAGAGTGGGCCGCCACAGTTTGGTGGAATGTTACGATTCCAATGGTTTAAAGAGCCTAGCTTGATACGTTTCATCAGTCCTGGGGCTATTGACTTATTGGTTAGGTTCTTAACACTCACCCTCCCAACAGGAATTCAAAAATGGCCTTTTGCTGGAATTGAATTTGTTACAGTTGGCGTTTGGGGGAGGAAAGTCACAGGTGACTTTCTCTCAACCTGTAACTAAGTTACAGGAGAAAGAGCCGAAAATCTTACAGGTGCTGGAGTCGTTTTTCAAGTTACCTGTAACTAAGTTACAGGTAATGGTTGAAATTTTTGAAATGAAAATCGTTGGGAAGAATCGCAGTCTTCATCTCCCTCTCGCCTCCGTTTCCCTCTCTCAGTCGACTTCTCCCTCTCCCATCGAGCTTCCACAAGGTACGAAACCCCTTTTCTCTCTTCTGCGTTTTCCTTTCTTTCCTTTATTTATTAATTTTTTTCCTTTTGCGTTGACGGAGGCAGTTGGGTGAGGTGGCGTGGCTAATGCAGATGATCTGTGGGGCCCACCATATTGTATTTGTTTTATCCATGCCGTCCATCCATTCTTTTAGATCGTTTTAGGGCTTGATTCCAAAAACGAGGGATATCTAAATCTCAGGTGGACCACACCACCGAAAACAATAACCATTAAAAGTCCACCATTAAAAAACTAGTAGGGCCCACTGTAATGTTTGTTTCAAATCCAAGCTATTGATTAGGTCATAAAGACCTGGATGAAGGGAGCAAAACAAAGATTAGTTTGATTGAAAACATTGGTGGCCCACGAAAAGTTTTTAATGGTGGGTGCTCAATTAACATTGTTTCCAGTGATGTGGTCCACCCGAAATTTTGATGTACCTTATTTTTGGACTGATGACTTAAAATTTTCTGGAATAATGGATAGATGGTGTGGATGAAACAAATACATCATAGTGGGCCACCTTAACACGTTTAGTCCCTGATCTGTTAGGTAGTATTTTGAGGGAGGGGCCCCACAGAAACCATTTTGGCCCCTGATCTGCCACTGGGTTTCATGTAAATTGTCTCCATGACATGTTAGAACATGTGCTGTGAAATGCCTCTTCAATGGATCATTTTATCACAGCACATATAAGCACATGGGAAGTGCTAAAGCATTAACAGTCATTTGTGATGGTGTATGCAACCATTCGGCTGAAGCACTTCTCACGGGAGACGTACCCCAGTAGTTAACCCAAATTATTTTCTAGAGATTTTGATAAGGATTGAAAATTTTTGATTGAATATGTTACTTCAAGTTTTTTGTTCACATTACTAGCATTTTGAAAATATGGGCACACTTTTATGGTCTACCTGTTGATTAGTTTAGCCTAAGAATCGGCCAAACTATTCATTTACATGGGCTTAATAAAATGGAATAATTTTATCCCAATCTTTTTAATGTGTCAATCTGGTTTTTTAACGATTCTCTATTTCAAACTCTATCTAGTGTGAATATCCAACTTATTACCTGTAAAAAAGTTACAGGTTATCCAAACACAAAAACAAAGTTACCTGTAAGTAAGTTACAACTTACATCCAAACAGGATTACCTGTAACTTACTGACACCTGTAAGTAAGTTACATGTAACTTACTTCTATTGACTTATTGGTTAGGTTCTTAACACTCACCCTCCCAACAGGAATTCAAAAATGGCCTTTTGCTGGAATTGAATTCCAACTCGAATTCAATTCTCAACTTTTCCAGCCTACCAAACACAAAAGATGAAAGAAGATGAAATCCACGGAAAATCAAGACAATGGACCGACCGTGTCGAAAACCGTCGACCGGATCCCCCTTTTCTCGAGACCGAGGGCGCAGAGCATCCCAGACATCCCACCTCCAATAATGGCAACGATCGGGTTATCGGAGATTGGAGAGGTGAAGATAAGCTGCTCCTGGGCGAATGTCTTCTTGATAACAGACCTTCTAGAAGACCCGTACGAGTTCTTCTTCCTAGGGTTTCTGGAGGGAGTCGGCCTACCGCTGCTGCCTTGCATTGGATTCTGCTTGCTGGTGGGTTTGGATTCGGATCGGCAGATTAGGGTTAGCGTTTTGGGGTTTGGGTTGAAGATTTTGGAATTTGGGGATTTGAAGGGTTGGAAGAGGAAGGAAGAGGAAGAAGAACTGAGAAAGCCAGCAGTAACGTTCATGGCGTTTTTGGAAGGATGGGTTTTGGTGGGAAAGAAGAAAAGAAGAAATGGGTGAAGTTTAAGAACTCTACGCACCCCTCTTATCCTATCATTAGCGAGAAAAACTTTGATACTCGGATAGATTGTGATGGATGATACGCATGCACTAAAAAATTTAGTTAAAATTTGCATATTTTGATTCAATTAAGTAAATATTAAATTTTATAAATTATGGATCCCAGCATAAATGTATCTTGAAACTAAAATTAAGATTATTTAGTCATCTAAGAAACGGATTGGTGGCATTTGATTGGACGGTTCAAATAAAAACGTCCAATGGTTTGATTTCACGGTACAGGTGTCCACGGATCAGAGATTAGAATTATTAAAGAAAACGTATTTTGGGACTGTGACGTAGAAATATCGACAGATTAGTCGGTTTTGTTTCAATTAATGCATGCTACGTATATGCATGTATATATATTTATGGATCCATGCATATAGAGCTTTATAGGCGGCCAGGGTATCAAACAATTCTGCATCTCTAGGGTGTGCGTCTGCCATAATTTTTATTAAATGGGGAAGTCATACGCTGTGCCCTTGGTGTGCATTTTTAGTCGATCCAGAACGTCCAAGTTGTGGGTCCCCTTGTGGATGAGGAAGTATAAAAAGTTTGATTGGAATGGACTAACAGTCTACTGGTAGCCATCAAACGGACGGGTGGGATAAGATAACGATTAGAGATTATAATCTGATGTGCGAAATCAGAGTTCAGGAGGGAGTAATGGCGTTGATTTGGATATTTTAGATCGTTGCATGGTACGCCACGTGTACGGTGGATGAGCTGCCACCGTCTAACAAACGTGGGAACGCACTCTGTTGCAAATCGACAAATATAGCCGAGATTTTGAACATATCACGATAATGTCACGATAAATACACAAGCAATATTATAATGGTATTCCTGTGATATTTTCAAAATCTACAGATTTTCAATATCGCGTTGTTACAGGCCAAAAATAATAAAAGCGTTATGGATTTGTTATATAAATGTATTTAAATTTTAAATTTATTTAATATTTTAAAATAAATATTTTATTTTCTCCAAAAGTTTGGATAATATCGCGAGAAGACATCAAATTTGAAAATCTCTGGAAAAGTTTCTTAGCTGAGAAATTGCCCACAACGAGATTTGTTACTACGTTATGTAGTGTGCATGTAGTAAAGAGAATTAACTGCCAGTAAGGGCAGCGATGGCGAGAACGGATTGGCTACTTCCCCTGGTCGGTGCTCTGTGGGCCCCACTATGATGTATGTGTTTCATCCATGCCGTCCATCTATTTTTATAGATCATTTTATGGTATGAGCAAATAAATGAGATATATGCCAATCTCAAGTGGACCAAATTACAGGAAACAGTGTTGATGGAACGTCGACCATTAAAAGCTTTTTGGGGGCATAAAAGTTTTTGATCAAGCTGATCTTCTTCTTTTTTTTTTCCCCCTTCATCTATGTCTGTATGACCTACTCAAAAGATTGGATGTCAGATAAACAATACAGTGGGCCTTAGGAGGATTTTAATGGTGGATATCCAATCACTATTGTGTTTCCTGTGGTATGGTCCACCTGAGATTTATATCCCTCTAATTTTTGGGATCAAGCACTAAAATGATCTGTAAAAACGGATGAACGGTGAGGATAAAAGACATACTTTATAGTGAGGCCCGCAGACCACCTACTACTAGCCACCGGTTGGTGGCAGGGCAGTAGCCAATCCGTTTCACTTGGGAGCCTGTATTCGGAATACATTAGATTTCAAATCACAAACCAAGGTGATTCCAATCTTAAATTGTGTCCGGCAGCTCGTAAAATAAATGTATTGGAACCTAAATAATGAAATGCATATTGAAATTTTGTAATATATTTATCGAAACTTGAATTTGAATATTAAATTATTTATAAAATCCTGGATTAGTGTACACATGTGATATTTAACATAATGTTTATAAGTCCGTTGAAATATATACTTTGACAAAAAAAAAAAAAAAAAGGAAATTCTAAACCTTAGGTGGGCCACAAGTATAAGATCTATAGACGAGCCACTTGCTAACATTTTTTAATCATCAATTTACATAGGCAATGTTTGGACTCAGATAATTCTATTGATGTAATTTTCCTGATGTAACTGATAATTTGATTATTTTAAGGTATTATTAGCATGCCACATGGACAATAGATTAGTAACGTAGTGACACCTTTGTCATATGTGTGACTCCTGTGCTTTTAAAAAGGAGCTAAAACGGGTTTGTGCTTTCAAATCACAATAAAAATGTGAAATTTCAAAACACAACAAATATATGTATTTCAAATACCTCACAAATCACATTGTTAAACAACTTTTGGATTCCAAATTCACTCAAATGCACTTAAATCCATGCTGCCAAATGACCCATAAACCCTAATCTGGTCAAGCCTTCTCCCTGTGGGACCAAGACAAGCGGCTTTAGAAGTTAAAGATAAGTAATGTGTATGAACTGTGTACAACTAGTGGGTGCATGTTTATGAACCATCATGCTTTTTCGAAGAATTAAAGTTTTTCAGTGATATATCATAGAATCAAATAAGATCATTAGTGAACTAAGCATATGCCCCACCCAATTATGCATCATATGCATGAATTTAAATAAGTGCATCAACATGTTATTGACCATTTAAAGTGAGGTTTATAATTTGAATAGTTTTATAAGTGCTTGTGTTGGGATTTTAAAAACATGACAATTAATAAAAGTTATAAAATTTTCAAATTTTAATTTCGTATAATCATATGGAGCCCCGTTTAAATATTCTCAAGTTTATAGAATTAAAAAAACTCAAGTCCTGCTGCTACAATTTACTTAATTAATTTTACCATTTAACTGTTGATTTTGTCGATGTTGTTTCTTCAAATATAGGTCTCTTCTTGATCTATCCTGGACATGTGAGAGGATGAGAGTCATATGTCAGCTCTTAAAGTAGACTAGGGGAGACATTAGAGCCATCCACACAATGAACCTCACACATGTGAATAGAGGTGTACACGAGTCGAACCAAGTCAAGCTTGACACAACTCGACTCGACTCGGCCACTAGTTGACCCCAGCTTGAACTCAATTCAGCTCGGTCCTCGAGCTTGACTAGCTAGCTCAGCTTGGTTCGATTAACAGCTCGGCCCAGCTCGAACCAAGTTCAAGCCAAGATCGAACCGAGTTTGTCTGTGCAATATTTTCACAAACACATGAACTGCACCTTCAAAATCTCATTGTATGTAAAACAACAGCAACAGTTTTACAGGTATTTCATCAAACACCTTGTAGGCAACATCGAAATCAAGAAAAATGGTATTTGTTTCATATACATGCCTTCCTTACCACTAGCCAACACTTCGTTGAGTCATTTCATCAAACACTTGGTGAGCAACATCAATATCAAAGTAATCGAGTCACCAAACTAGTTTGATTCGAGTTCGATTCGAGTTAGGGTTCGATTTGAGTCGAGTTGAGCTCGACCAAGCTCAAACTTGATTCAAAAAAAATTTCGAGCTCAAAAAATCAACTTGACTTGGCTCGAACTCAATTTCGAGCAAAGCTTTTTTTAGTCGAACCGAGCTTTTTTTAGTCAAGTCGAGCAAGCTAACCGAGCTAACTCGGTCCATGTACAACCCTACCTATGAAATGTGTGCATGAAGAATGAGAGAAATAAAGTAGTGATTAAATCTATTTTAGTGTTTAAAACAAAATCAATGATTGAAAACATTTGTAAGTCTTTTGATACTTTTTCAATATTTAGCGTTGCAAAGAAATCACTTGATAAACATCTGATATCCAAGATTTAAGTTATAATTGAGTTCCTAAGTGTTGGGTCCCTAGCATACAAATGTAACAGAATATATAAATTACAATTCTATCATGGGACCCATCTCAAGAATCTCTATTTGCAACAACATCAAATCTCTACAATATAACAATATATAAACAATGGAGATTGTACATGCACACAATGTGCACAACAGAAATACATGTGATATCAATCTATCGATGTTGATCTCCTAAACTAAAGAATATCTCCTTGATTTATCCCAGCATCGAAAGATCGAGATAGCCCAACGTCTAATACTCTGGTAGGTGCTAAGGAAGACATACACCATTCATACAAGTGTACTACTTATGAGGACAATAAAAGATGGAGTGTATTTCCACTCTCTCTCATACTCTATTTTTCCTCACACTCACATGTATCATGGGGTGGAGACATCCAGGGATACATCTTCCTCTCCTTTAGGATAGGATCATATAAATAAGGATGGGTTAGGGTTTCAGGGGTGCACCCAATATGGTGCTCCACCACCCTACGAACTTTGGTGTAACCTACATCAGTCTGCCTCATTCATATATATATATATATATATATATATATATATATATATATATATATATATATATATATATATATATATATACACACACACACACACTCATGATTCAATTCCTCCACTGTCATGGCATATCTAGTAATAATAATATCAAAAGTGGACCATCAGATATGGATCAACAGGTTATCATCAAGTGCGTTCAAAGAAGTTTTGCCAGTTAAAACAAAACTTTGATGGTTAAAAACCTTTGAAAAACTAATTAAAATATTCATAGTATTAGGCTCAGCAGCAAAACCACTTGATGAGTCCTTGATCTATCCATATCAAATCCATAAATATGTTCCCAGGCAAATTAGTGGATCGCAAGAATCAATGGCTCTTGATGGAAGTATCCAGCTATGTCCACTTTATTGGCCCCTATATGGACCTCATAAAAAGAGCTAAAACTGACCAGGCAGTATTGTAACATTTACACGCCACCAGGTCTAAGGATAAAATCATATTTCATGCATCATCAAGTCCTGATCTCATGATCATAGTCTAAGCTAATTGGCTTACAAACTGTTGACTTAATCTCAATCCACCAATGTGAGTGACCAATGGTCCAAACCTGGATCCTTTGTGCATGGCACACTCACACTCATGTGCAAAGTAAGGGCAATGCATAAACCGATGCTAAGTTAGCTTCTGATGGTGAAGACTGTTCATCTTGACCCAAGTCAATCCCCTCACACAAGATGACCGTACATCTTATGAATCAATGTCCACAAGTATGTCCAATGCACTTGTGATAGTAATGGTCCAACAGGGGTATTGAGATCCATGGATCAAAACTCTCCCATATCAATGATCATCATGTCCAATCTCAAGTTCCCAAAGATTAGTATAGGAATCACTCATTGACAAACCCAATGAATAAGAGCAACACTAAATCTAAGGCATATCATATATCCAATCTAGGATCCACGTTCACCACGATCAATGACTAAGATTCACCCAATCACATCCAAGTGGCTAGCGGATAAGGGTATAGATAGTTTTCTGTGGCACTAACTCCAACACTAGGAAACCAATAGATCCCTTGTGTGACCCATGTGAGTTTTAATGGGCTTTAATGGATGTGCCCAGCTATACTTACTTTTATTAGTCATATGATAACCTTGTAAAGTTAGCTAAAGTACTTGTAATTAAGACATTGATTCCTTACATGTCCTCGGGCTGAGAGTTAATTAGACTTAATACTTCTTTAAGTCAATCATAATCCAAGCATCATATGCATTTTGATATAGAGACTTGGCCTCGAATCACCAATGTACATGTCCAACTGGTCCATACTAGGGTCATATGTCTCCATGACATAGTTAAACTCCTGTGTGGGGTAGGGTAAAGACGCACTAACTCATCGTCAAGCCTAACAATGGAGACCTTTTATCCAAACTTATCAGTAGTCCTCTCACAAGGATGGTCGCATACAAAGTAATAATCACAAAATTGTCTCATAACTTGTTAGGTGATCATGGTTCAACAAGGTATGAGATCCATGACCTACAATTCCCCATTATTCAATGATTCTTATGTCTAATCTCAAGTTTCTTCGAACAATTATAAGAATCCCTTTCTTTTTACCCATATTTGTGTACATTTGCAATACTCTCACATATTAATTATGTCATAATCACATGCACATCTTTAACCCATCGTCATCATGGAATATGGTTAATGTTGGGATTCTAAGATAAACCCTAGTTATTAGAAAATTGGATCTAACACCACCGTCAATCTGCACACTTTGTGGAAGCACATATAACAAAGATAGAATAAGCATAATGAAGCAGAATAACCAATAAACCAATTGCATATAGAACACAATGATATTTTTATATGAAAAAATCATTACGGAAAAAATCACAGCATAAATTGACATAGATCTCAACTATAATCAAAACCTTAGAGTACACCACTCACATTCTTCAATTATAAGATGGCCCGATCTCCCCTTGCAATGTGCAACCCTAGGAAAACCCTAGTCCCTTAAGAAAAAAACCCTTATAAGTATCGGAAACCCCCTCACCTTGCGAAAACCCTCTCCCCTTAGAGAAACACTCATATTTTCCCGATAATACAATCCCTAATTCAGAATTAGGCTCATATATACCTTACGAAAAAATATGTAAACCATCGGTCGAACCTTCAGTCGACTAGTTGATCGAGCTATCAACACACACCCTCGTTCGACCGAAACAATCTTCAGTCAATCGAGAACATCACAATGTGGTTCAGTCGACTCCTGTGTTTCTCACTCGACTGAATTGCATCCGCAACCTAATAAAGCCAGAATGCAAGGCATACTGCACAAACAATCTCCACCTTGACTTGTATTTTGCCAAGTCACCTTGAAGATCTCATGCGCAACCTCCACCTCAAGCGTAGACTGTTCCCTGCATTCTTCACTTGAAATGCATCTACATCCACACCATTGTGCATGGGTGCCCAATCTCATCAATGGCTAATGAGATTGATCAAGCCTAAGTAATACTTAAACTTCTTTGTGGTCACTAGCTTTGTCACATGTCTGTGGCATTCTCGTTCATATGAATCTTTTGTAACTGAATTTTAATGAGCTCTCGTATTTTGTGGAACCTCGCATTAATGTTCTTGGTTCGCGCATAATATACCTAATTTATCACGAGATGGATAACACTTTAACTATCGCAGTGCAACTGAATTGTCTCTTGCTTCAACCTAAGTTCTCCTATCAGACATTTCAACCACAATACCTCATTTGACGCCTCTATCGTAGGCATATATTATGTCTCGGTTATAGACAATACTATCATAGATTGTAAGATAGTTCTCCAACATATCGGTCCTCCTACTAATGTGAAAACATATCCCATAGTGGATCTCCTGTTATCTATACCTCTTGCATAATCCAAAATCCACGTAGCCTACAACTACACGTGAAGCACTGTGTTCCCTAAACATGATTACAGTATCGACTATACCCTTGAAATACCTGAGAATCTATTTAATAACATTCTAATGCTCATTCCCTGGATTTGCCATATACATGTTAACCACACTAACTGCTTATGAGATATCTAGCCATATGTAAACCATTTCATACATGAGCCTCCCCACTACACTCGTGATTGACACTTGTGACATTTTTATAATATCAACTTCTATGCTTGGACATGA
Organism: Magnolia sinica; assembly: GCF_029962835.1. Classification (NCBI taxonomy): domain Eukaryota; kingdom Viridiplantae; phylum Streptophyta; class Magnoliopsida; order Magnoliales; family Magnoliaceae; genus Magnolia; species Magnolia sinica. Next base: position 86,203,175 of record NC_080578.1, on the reverse strand, counting down.
CCTGACTAACAACTTAAAGTGACCAACTGGAGGTGTGACAATTGGCTTAGCACCTTCCATGTGGAACCTCTTTAGCACCTTATCCATATAACCTTTCTAAGAAAGCCATAACTTCTCATACTCTTTGTCCCTGCGTATCTTTATGCCTAGGATCCTCTTCGCAGCGCCCAAAACCTTCATGTCAAACTCATTTCTCAACAGAGACTTAAGCAAGAGTACCTCCTTTTGTCATTCGCAGTAATCAACATATTATCTATATAAAACATTAGTAGAATGTAGGTGTAACATCCCATATTTTTGTGGCCAGAGTTTATACTCGTGCCCGAGAAAATCGGGTGTTAATAATGTAAAACTTGAATGCTTTAAAAATCGCACTATATATATATATATTCATTTGGATCACATCCAGGTACAATCATGAAGGTAATCATTCACGAGAATAAAATCAACTATATTGATTATTTCATTATAGTAAAAGAATTAATTAAATAATTAAATGCTTTCTCAATGGAAGCTTATTACATTATCAGAGTTCGCAATAGAAGTATAAAACTAAATCATAAAACTGTCTTTTTATTCTTTCAACATAATCTTTCTTAGGGGGATTGTTCATTAGATCTTCAATCTGTACGTCACCTACATAATCTATACGGTTGGGAGAGGGTTAATGCCCTACTTATAGTGATGGTTATCCTTTAAGATTAACATTAATTCAAGATATTCATAAAAGAAATGTAAGGGTTCTGATATGTCCCGTAGTCCACTGTTACGAGGATATTAGAATGCGTAAACAACCTATATGAGATGCATGCTTAGCAAATTGTGTGGGTCTCATCATACAAAGTGATCATCATAATGTGAAATACGATTTATAGAAAACCCAACTCGACCTACATCTCATAAGTACAGATATTCGCCTGCATGGCTAACACTAATGTGGATTTATGTGACATGATTTGATCATGGAACGACTATTTACGACATCCAACTTGGAAAGTGATGTGACACTATATTTGTGAATCACATACATCGATTTGTGTACCACTACCCAAAGGCCCATGGAATTACGTGACGACCAAGAGGATCTCGACCAAGAGCGTGTTACGTCCATGATAGGATATTTAAATCACTATTTATGATATATCTTATACATCACTTACACTTCTAGAGAGATAGATTGAATTATGAGAGTTCTGGAATATCAAGACACATGCACAAGCCTTAAAGATAAATAACACAATGCCAATATAATAAAGAGAAGAGTGACAATGGTTATCTCAAAAAGATAAAAGTGGCAATAGCCAAAATAATATAGAGGAGAGTAGCAATGACTAACTCAACAAATAGAGGAGAGGCAATGGCCAACTCAATAATAAGGAGAGTGGTAATGACCAACTCAATAAAGAGAAGAGTGGTAAGGGCCAACCCAATAAATTGATAAAGGCAAGGGCAAGGCTTGTTATAGGCAAGATAGAAAAATCATGAAGGCATGTAAAGGCAAGATGAAACAACATGATAACATGTAAGGTAAGAGAAATATAATAACTTAAATTAATGTAAGCCTAAAGGATAGAACCCTCACCTTAGTTTGATCTCAACTTGACGTTGCTAGATGTGTAATATTGTATTCAAGCCTAGCATAATTAGTATGTTTCCTTAGGTTGTAACACTAACAAGGCCATGTGATCGAATCAAGTTAGGTCTGGTTCCTACTACAACAATAAGAAAGGGATTTAGACGTAGCTTGGACGGAACAAGCAAATATGGAAATCTAGCGACTTTTGGGAAGGTTTCAAGAGGTTGTTACTTCACCTCTTTGGTTTGTATAGAACTGATTGAACTCGCTGGCCTTGGTGTGTTCCTGGCAGCTATAGCAACCGGTTTTCTCCCTTCTCTCTCTCTCTCTCTCTCTCTCTCTCTCTCTCTCTCTCTCTTTTCTTTTCTTTTCTTTCGCTTTCTTTCTGTTCTTTCTCTCCTCTTCTTTTTCTATCGTGTGCGTCTCCTAGTGGGAGGGCTGGGATTTTATAAGCCCTCCCATGCGTCTAGAGGCTTCCTGCGTAGAAGGCATGTCGGCGGTGTGTGTATGATCGAGTAGTGCCCGCTGTTTGGAAGTCCTTGGCTTCCCTTTTTGGGTAAAATGCTTCCTCTTCCTCTCTAAGAGGTTGGTCAGTTTTGGAAAGGCCCACAAGAACGGTCTTGATTGTGTTCTTGGGTGTAAGAATGCCTTGTTAACTGATCGAAAGGTGGCCCTGCTTCAATGATGGATAGGTCCCTTGGCCATTTCATCTCGAACAGGTCTTTCTAGATGGTCTGGGATTATCATCCGGCATCCTCTGGCCCACCAGATTCTTGGTCTGAATGCTTCTTGTGAAGCGTTTTAAGAAGATACAATTTCCGCGTGCTGCGGTTTATTTCCGTGGAAAATGGTGGAACGCCACTCCTGCTACTTTCATCTCTTTTCTGCCAGCTTGGGAAGAGTCGGAATTCTCCCCCCTGAAGCGTGGATGGTTCAGATTGGAGCCCTATTTCATGGTGTGCTCGTCTTGCACGGCAGAAGTTCGGGGTTGCGTCCTGGTTTCTCGTTAGTTACGGCTACTGCAGAAGAGGTTCGGTTTCAGTCTTCAAATTGGAATTGGTGTGGCCCACTTATGGCAATCCTTTGCTGGATCCGTCCGTTCCGCTATTTTGTTGGGTAATGTTAGGCCACGGGCCAAAATATAAAGTATATTCAATTCTCGGGTGGGCCACACGATCAACGTGTGGAGTGAAGTTTACGTTAAAAACTCCTTCCGTCACACTTATTCGTGATCCGCTGTTGTAGTTGCCAAATTTTCTTTTTTTTTTTTTCAATCCAAATTCTGGTGATCGACGGGGTCCAACATGGCTATTTTCTGGAAGATTTACACCCTTCATCATCTTTGTCTTAATGTGTTGGCCCATTGGTCAAATTATGTAACACTCTGATTCTCAAAACCCGAGGATAGTCACTCCTCATTGAGAACCTGAGTATTACGTCATAAAATGGACCATCATACATCCAATTAATAGTAAGTTTCAAAGCCTGAAGTAAAGAAATCACTACATAAGCCAGGGATATCAAGAGTAACAAAAGGAAGTTTAATACATGAAAATGGAAACAAAAATGAAATCCCATAGAAGGGAAATTTTTATTACAATTCAAATATAACGCGAAGTCTGAAACATGAAAATATGTAAATCCTAAAATATCAGTAAGCTCCAACAGCCCGACTACATTCACATAAAGGTCCTCATCGTCAATCTCCACCTCAGCCGTCCCTGGGATCCTGTCATAGGGGTCTCCACCTGTCATCAAACCTGTGCCTATTTGGTCCAATTGCACGATTGGGTGAGTGAAAACTCAGTGGGAATTTCCCGCAAGGATTTATGCATATCATGTTATTCCAAAAATAGTTTAAACCAAACATAATTAACCATGATGAGGATAATATGAACTTGAATGTAAATGTATGGATGTATGAATGTATGCTCAAGTCACAGATCTGGGGATGCACATCCAGCTGTCAAAATAAAGGGTCACCTGCGGTAGTAGACTACTTGGAAAAGACCATACAAACCGCCCGCGATAGATTAACTACCTGGAATAGGCCATTTAGACGAGTGTGCCCAAGGATATCTCCTGAAAAAACATACGGTGTACGCCCGAGGACAGTCTAATCCCGGAAAAGTCTCATGTAAAGAAATAACACCCAAAGTGGCACAAATGCACATGCTCTAGGAGTTTAACTGAAGTAACAGGACTTACAACAAATTAGACAGAGTGTGACTTACATTGAGCACTCGGAAAAGCTCATGTATCATGCGTGGATGTCATGCGCCATAATACTCATGCATACTCCATATGATTAACAAGGTTGCTTTCATAGACGTTGTCAAAGATCACAATATATTAAACATCCAAGCATGATTTCAATCATAGATTCATTTACATTTTTCTAGGTCCAAATGAGGGCCCATAAATGTAACATGTCAAGTACGATCAATTGTTGGTAAATTCTGGCTATGTTCCTTATAGAAAATAACATTCCACTCACAATATTCATTCTACAATATGTAACATAGAATGAAATGAAATTTCATTACTCTTATCATTACTAATTGAGATATGAATGTAAGGGTTCAATTACCATCCACATTATTCTATGCATATTAGATTTAAAGTAAATGAAGTCTAGCACATGTAAGAAGCAACAATACAGTTTATAAGATGGGTGGAAATAAGATCCTTTACTTCATATTATACTATTAGGAAGGTACATATAGCCAAACCATTTCAAATGTAGCAAGAGAAGTATATTACTAAAATCCTATAAACATGAATTAGAGTAATATGCTTTGGAACATCCATTAGTATTTATCAATGTCAACTAGGCAAAAGGAAGCAAAATTAGAAATTATTCTACTCATTCGGGTTAAAACCAATTTGGATTAAAATGAATGAAAGAAGCCATGTGGGACATCCGTCACATTAATTGAATGTTCCTCTTGATTTGAGATGTTCTTATGAGGTGAATGTAGAGATCTGGGTTGGATAGGGTGAAGGAAGGAGTGTCTTCTAAGATAAACAGTTGTTGGTTGTACCTAGAGAAATTGATCATAAGACACTAGTGAGTTACAACCGAGTCGACTCGGTCGGGGTTTTCAACTAACAACTAGTTGAGTTATTTTTAAAAGATCTACTAACTACAAGATTAAATTAATGCTTCATTGGGTCTAATGCTTTTCAAATCCTCCTCAGATGATTTTGACATTGGAGGTAACTTGACTCAGTTAGGAAATTGGCTGAGTCAACCCACTACCGAGTGTAGGGTTGACTTAGGGCAAATCTGAACCGGCCTTGATTGGGCTTTAGGTTCACTGGGGTGAGTTGCTTCCTAGGCCCAACCGAGTTAGGGTTTATCTACCTGAAATGAAATTGATTCACTGACTCAGTAGTGACTCGACCCAGTCGATTCTTTCAACAAGTAGCATGGGGAGCTGTGAAGGTATCCGAGATCGGTTCGAGGTGCTGATCCTTGCTCGAGGCAAACCAATCTCCACCATGGATTTCGATCGGGGTTTTCGCCTTGAAATGCGGATCTGAGTCACTCAACTCGTGATCGAGTTGGGGTGATCATGAACCCAGTCTGTTGAAATCCTTCAACGATAGAGAGGGAAGTAGACATGCTACCTAATCAGGTGCGTTGCTTGGATGCTGAAATGGGTCTGGATATGGCGTCATCAGCTCCGGGTTCGACGGAACGGCGGAACTCACACCGGCAGCACCACTCTCCCTTCTTCTTTCTCTCTCACGATCTTCTCCTTCTCACTTTCTCTTCTCCTCAGCTTTCCTTCTCTGTTTCATCCTTCTTCTTTCTTTTCCAAAACTCCGGAACGAGTTTTGGTCAGTGATGACCAACATCATGGTCTGGCCAAGCGCAGACCCAAACCTGAGCTGAAGGTTGGGTTGCTGGCTCGGCGGTGAGCTCATAACGCACGACCCCTTTTCTCCTCTTCTATTTTCTCTCCTTTCTGATATTCCTTTGCTTTCTTCTTCCTTTCAGCAACCACCATCCAGTAGCTGAATTCGATCAGACTCGACTTGATTCGAACTGAGTCGACTCGACCGGATATGGCACACCAGACAGCCCTTACTCTCTCTCTCTCTCTCTCTCTCTATCTCCTTCCATTTTTGGAAAGGATGCCCTAAAAGAAGCCTTAAATGGGCCCCACTAATCCTCTTCTAGAGGATTCGAATCATAACTAATCAAAGGATTAGTTACGATCTTTAGTCGTTTGACATATGACGTTTTGCAATGATGAAAGTTAATCCTGATTGCGTGGCTGTGATCGCATGGTAGGAATGGACTTCTGGAACCTAGGCCAATGCATCTAACGTCTCAGATTAAGTGATGGGACCCACTTAAAGGAAATGAGTTTTTCGAATGGGTGGGGAGGATGATCCAACCACCAATGATGGATCTCTATTCAATGGCTAATCTTGTAATCTGTTGCACATGGATGATTCTGATTGGGCCATTGGACACTGTGGGACCCATATTTTGGAAGGCTATGATGAATTCCAAGTGATTTCATGAGTTATTCCCCTTGCACATGAGATGACTTGCGCCGCAAGGAGATCTCACCTGAGGTTTTCTTTAGCTTAGGGCTTCCCTAATGTGTACGCGCGTCTAAGATGAATTCGAAGAGGCTTCTAGAAGCTAACGGATGGTTAGGATGGTGCCAGCAATGAAACGGAAAAGATTCCTTCCATAAAGTGCCTCTTCCTACATTGAGGAAAACCTAAAAGCGAGCCAGCCTTGGACGGCTGGGATTGCATGAGTGGAAGGGCTGAGATTGAATGACTTTACTTCGTTCGGATTGCCAACCTGGCAAATAGAAGGAGAAACGGAGTTTTCCGTTTTTGGGAAATCCTACGGCATCCACAGACTTTCTGCGTCTGGATGTGTGCCCACGCATGGGCATGCCTTTCGTGGGAATCCCGGGTTTTGGTTGGAAGCTCGCCCGGAGTGTGATGGATGGCTTGGATCTTGCTAAGAGTCCATGATGGTGGGCCCTAACTTGAATAAACGAACGCCTCTCGTTCAAACGGCGTGGGAGCGGGAAATCAGGGAGAAGAATCCCATTTTCCTTATTATAGTCAGGTCAAAGCTCATTTGACCAACTCTTGGTTTCGGTGCACCGTTGGTGCACCATCTCTGGTGCACACACAATCTTGTTTGGGGTCCACTGTGATGTATCTTACAGATCCAGACCGTGCATTCACTTTTTTTGAGGCCCCATTCAACATCTCTGACCAAAGGTTAGACATATTCAAAGCACAAGGTGGGACACAACTCTTAATCCTAGTGCGTTTAATGACAATTTCTGACAATCTAGTAGTTGGGTTATCATCTAGAGTCTATTCTTGGATTTGGAGCGTTTTGGAAATGTTTGGTTGGATTCCAAACTGTCAATTTGTCATAAATCGATGATCAATAGTTCCTCGGGATTTCAAGGTGTAGGTGTATCGCTGGACTCCTAAATCGACGGTCAGATTGGCTTTAAATCGAAGATGAAGTGACCACGGGGTTTCTTCCCAAGGATCCATGGTTGGATGATTTGATTAAAGCGAAACAAATGATCATTTAGTCCTTTTAGGATCCTATGATGTAAAAGTCATCAATTTACGGTTTTAGGATCTCTTAGGATTATTCAGGTGAATTTGAATGATTGATTTAGTAATCATTTGTCGACGACCCTAGTAGCTCTACTATCCAACCAAGTGGACTTTACTGTTTGGCTAAACATTTAGATCGTTTGATTAGTGTGATTAGGTGGTGGATCCCCTTATGGGACGTTGTTGGCCTGATGGACTGCATATTTGATGACGAGTCTTGATATTAAAATGATTGGTTTAATTTATGCATGATTGAGTTACATGCAGATCTCGACATCGATTGCTCAATTAGACCCATTCTATGATTACGATGCGAATTGATCAAGTCGATTTAGGGCCAAGTTAAGAGATTGGTTTATGTTTGTAACTGTATCGATTGTGGGTTTGATCACCATTGTTGATGTAGTCTTATGTTGAAAGGTCAAATGTCGATTCAAAGTACCTTTCAGATGCATTGTGGGTTGTTTAGTCTGAATCTAATGGTCAAGGTGGATAGATTGAGAATACTTGGATAGAGGTGTGTGGTCTAAATTACATGTGTTCTCACACATGTGCAAAGTTATTTGGATCCCTCCAGTAACACCCGAGTATAGAAAATACAGGGTGTTACAAATTATGAAGCAGATTTGAGCTCTAGGTGGGCCACACCATCAACCGGTGATGAGGCAATGCCCACCGATGAAGCATGCCTCTATTCCACTTGCATGCATATGCAATTCGTTTATTTACAAATTTACCATTCTCTTTTTTGGTAACTTCTGTCATCCATTCCTCCCTACTGCACTATCCAAAATGAGTGAAACTTTATCGACAATCCTTATTTCTCGAGATCTCCTAACCAGTTAAATTTGGGCCCCATTCAGTCAAGGATGGCCAAGATGCTTTTTCGATGGTTAACTTACTCCAAAATTCAAAATACCATTTGTACATATTTAAATGACGAGCTTCCTAGTAGTTTAGACTTAAACCCGAAGATCTTCATAATGACCGATTTATCCTAATATTCGGATAGCCCATTTAGTGGATCCAAACTTGATGGATAGTCAGATGACTTGTTAAAAATAAGAAAACTTTATGGTTAGCACTTTAACCATGTATATGGGTGGATGTATGGTTAGTTTTGTAAATGGATGAACACAAAGTGAGTTTCTAGAGTGATTAGGGGTAGAGCATGTATACCGTTAGATTCGAGTGACTTATTCACATGTGCAAGTTCCATGGATTGTAATTCTAACAGTGGGTTAAGCCTATTCATATGGAGTGAACAAGATGAACGAATTAGAATCTTGATCCGATAAGTATACGGATGGATGTAGAGGTTAAGTAGTTAGTCTACTATGATCTAAGGGCTGAAATTCGACATGTATGGTTAATTTATGATAATTAAGCATGGTATAAAATTTCATATTAAGAAAATAATAGGAACCATGTAGTCTAGAATTCAGGGGTCTAGGTTAGTGGCATTTTTGTAATTATTACTGATCTAAGAGTTTTGTGAAATCTAATGGTTCTATGTGGTTGTATGCACCTTTCTAAACAATTCTTACAAATGGACCCACATCTGGATCATTACGGGTAGGGAGCTATTTGCCAATTTGCTTAAGGGAAAGTATTTACGTCAAATCATGTGATAGATGATCTTGTCTTAAAATCAATGGTTAGATGGCTTGGTCTATTGCATGAAGGTCATTTCCAACGGTTAGGTTCATGTCAGGGAATATAAGTAAGGTTTAGATTGGTATCGTATACTTGTACATCTTAAGTTAACTGCTTGGTAACGCTTGAGAACTTTCAATACTTGGGTATTAAAATGTTCGGGGTATTACAATTTACACCCCTTAACATAATTTCACCCCCGAAATTTCTATTATACAAGTCATTTTCCATGCCTCTAAGGGTTTCCTGCTCCGTGTTCGAGGTGATATAAATAGATGGTTGTAGTGGGTTTGCGCCCAATACACAGATCCTTCGCCTGCGCAGTACAGAGGATTTACTAGTATCCATTCAAAATCCTGTTAAATCTTGATCCTTCACTTGATCAGGGCATTGGAATTATTTGATATTTTTTAGGACTTAGAATTTGAGTCAAACCGCACAAATTTCGCATAAACATGGCTCCATTAGTCCATAATCTCAATTGTTCTCAACTCATGGAGAGTATTACGAAATCTTATATTCTCGTAAGGAGTAATTCTACATGTCCCATTACGCTTTCACTGTGTACTATGATTATCTAATGTACTACCTGGAATTTACTTCTATCATCCTCACTAATTCATTATGCTTGGGTTTTCAACGTATTACTTGATATGTATATGTCTGGGTGCGTGTAATTGGCTACATGAATCGGGACGCTACAACAGGACCTATTCTCAAGTACCTTGTAGTAAACCAAGCAATCAGACTCTCATCTGTTATACCTAGTCTCCACTATGTAGGAATCGAACCACTTATACCACCACTATGGAGAGATTAATACCATGGAAGGCAATGATGGAGCATTGATCTGTTTATTTTAGAAGTCCCTAAAAAGGGACGCATTAGACCGGTACACGTCATTGAACTACCATTAAATCAAAATATGGGAACAAATTTACTAAGCATTCATTGATCGTTTTACATACAATCTTAATGTAGCGCCAATAAAAGCGGATCTTGTTGCCTTAAGTCAAAAGGGATGATGAGTCATTGTTGGCTTAGGTTGGATGGTGGTGGGCCATGGCCATCAGAATGACGATACCCATTGACAACGATGAGCAAATATCTATGATCATCTACTCGGCAAACCCCAGTATCTCTGGATACCTTGTCCTGCATCCATATACCAACTTCACCCAATTCATCCGCGCTAAGGAACAAGTCGAAGCCGGAATCAGGGCCGGGACAATCTCTCATTGGTGGCCTTAACAAGCCTCCCTGGTACAACTAATAGTAGAAGGATGGCCTACTAAATGCAAGAATGATAACGGAAGTGTTCCCGTCCCCCATATAATGGAAGAAGATGATCTTATCGCCTCTACCAAAGACGTACCATTCGCCCCTTAACAATGACAACATTAACAACAATAGCATCAATCAAGATGAAACCTACCAAACCCTAATCAAGGTTGGAAAATGGCCATGGTTCGGGAGCTTAGACAGTTTACATCGATAGATCGAACTTACAGTGAAATGCTAATTGTGCCAGTCCAACGACAACTTCTTACCCCACTGCCGCTTAGGCTCCCACCAAATTCTTTACCACCAACCTTTAATGAGAACGAATGTTGTGCGTACCACCAAGTCAGGGATCACATAACAAATCATTATTTCATCTTAAAATACGTTGTCCAAAACTTGATCGATCAAGGAAGAATTCTAATCCAGGCCTTTGACGTGGCGGTGAATAACATACTCCAAAATTTCCTGACACAGCATCAAGCGGGTCCTAATACATTGGGCACCCATGCCATCAATATCATTATGAAAGAATCTCTTCTCCATTCAATCCAATTTGTCCATACCATTGACTCTTGTTTAAAGTTTGAACTCCTCATCTTGTAAAGGGCACCCCCAACCAGTCCAAATTCAGAGCCCCTCAGTCCAATCTCTATGCAATTAAATATACAAGGGGCATCTCCAGTCAGTCCAGTCTTCGTACCTTCAATCAATTAATGAGATAATGTAACGCCCCGAACATTTCAATACTCGAGTATTGAAAGTTCTCGAGCGTTACCTAGAAATTAACCTATATGTACATGTGTACAATACTAATCCAACTATCCTATCCTTACATCCTCGCCTTGACACAAACCTAACCGTTAGAAATTACCTTCATTTAATAAATTCAACCATCTGACAGTTGATTTCAAGTTAAGACCATCCATCACGTGATTTGATACAAGTACTTTTTCAGGAATGACACGACAAATAACTCTCTATCCGTAATGATTTAGATATGCATTCTTTTGTAAGAATTTCTTAGAAACGTACCTAAAACCACATGGAGCCATTGGATTCCCCAAAACTCACAGATTAGTAATAATTATGAAAATGCCATTGACCTAAACCCCTGAATTCTATATCACATGGTTCCCACGATCTGTTTTATGTGAAATTTTATATCAGGCCTAATTATTATAAATTAGCCATACGCGTCGAATTTTAGCCCTTAGATCGTAGTAAATTAGCTACTTAACCTCTACATCCGTTCGTACATTTATCAAATTAGGATTATGACCCATCCATCTTATTCACACCATATGAATATGCTTAACCCATAATTAGAATCACAATTCGAGGAACTTAGACATGTGAAAAAATCACTCAAATCTAACAATATATATGTCCTACCCTTAATCACTCTAGAAAACCACCTTGTGTTCGTCCATTTACAAAACTAACAGTACAATCACCTACATACATGGTCAGAATGTTAACCATCAAGTTCACTTATTTTAAGCAAATCATCCGACCGTCCATCGTATTTGGATCCGCCAAACGGGCCACGCGAATATCGTATCACCATGAAGATCTTAGGGTATAGATCTAAACTACCTGGTAACTTATCAATCAAAGGTGTAATGTTATTTCAAATTACGGAGTGTCTTAGCCACTAAAGGAGCATCTTAGCCATCCATGAGAGATCCAAGCCTAAATTAAACTATTCGAAAGATATCAAGAAATAATGATTGGTGATGAAATTTTGCCTCTATTTGACAGTATGGTTAGGAATTAAGGACGACAGAAGTTTAAAGGAAAAGGAAGGGCAATGTCATAAATAAAAGACCTATATCCACGGCAACATGCATTCGATGGTGAGTTTTTCATTCATACATTTCTGCATCGTGTGGCCCACATGGGACTTGGATCCACCCTATATTTTGGCTCACAGCATAGCACCATCACACAAAGCAGATGAATGGTGAAGATCTCTCAAAAGACGTAATTAGTGGCCCCCACCTATCACATGCAAATAAAACTAATAAGTTATGTGTTCCCATTTTAGCCTGCTACAACGGTGAGCATTGGCTTTCCACTGAATGATCATGTGGGCCATTCGAAAATCTTATTTACTTGATATTTTGGCCCATGGCCTAACATCATCATACAGAGCAAATGAAGGAAGAGGATTTCCCTAAGCGACATCACAAGTGGACCCCACCTGACCCAGCAACTTATCCAAGTCGATCCTCTCCGCACTGTAACAATGTGGAAATCGCCACTTGCGATCTCGCCGTTGCTGCACCTCTAAACCAACCCACCAACTCCAATCGGAGCCATCCAAATCTCAGAGAAAGGGATTCCGATCTCTCCCTAGACGTCCGAAAGAGAAGGAAAGAGAGACCTTCCGCCGTTCCGCCGTTCTCCCACGCATAAACTACACAATGCGTAAACCTCTTTGCAAAACCAGCGATCAGACCACTGATCTGGTGGGCCAGGGATTCAATGGATAGATCCAAGACGCCCAGAAGAAGAAACCAAAAAGGAAATTACGGACATCGAACGTGCTTACACCATCCCGTTCTTTTTCGCTGCGCAAACAGAGGTTTCGTAAAGAGCTTCCCCGGTTTCATGTTACGCAACAGGGACTACGCAAGAAGGTTCCAATCCTCTTAAAAGGGGTATATAATTAGAGGCTCCACCAGGAACGTCTCGCCACAAAGAAAGAAAGAGAAAGAGAAGAAGAAACAAGAGAAAGAAAGGAGAAAAAGAGAAAGAAGAGAGAGAGAGAGATCGAGAGGAAAGAGGATGGTGTGGCTCACCCAGTCAAACCAGATCTTGCCGAGTTCCAGTTTCTTGCTGGACACGTTCTGGAGCAGGAAAGAAGAAAGAAAAAGGAAGAAAATAAGGAAAGAAAGAAGGGAAAAGAAGAAAGAAGAGAGGGAGATGGCTGTCGGGCATACATAATGCCGCCACCGAGTCTAGGTGCGAGTCAGACTCAGCTCTGGCGATATAGTCGGTCTAGGTATAAGACCTTCATTCAGGTACTTTCTATAAGATCAAAATTACTAACCAATTTACCTTCGAATCTAGATTTGCATGGTTGCAGGTTGTCTAGGTATCAAGGATTTCTGATTTCTTATCTAAATTACTGCCCTTGTAACCCAACCCTAAACTTAGATGTTGGGCCAAATTCCAATCTTCTGATCTTAACCATAGGAGCCATCTAACATGGTGATCTAACCATGCGAATAGGTTTCAATTATGTAGTATTCAATCCCACATTGTGTACATAGAGCTCCAATAACACATAAGGGCGATCTGATGATAAGAGGTGGGGGTTTTATCCTTTAAGCTTAAATAATTTATGTTGATTTATCATGTCTTCTACCTGTATTCCTATTATTTCATCGGCCTCTTTCATGCCTTTTACAATATGAATTATCATGCCTTTCATGTTTTCTGAGAATTATCCTTTCAATTGGTTTAGTTAATATCATTACAAGTATTGGCCCTTTTGGGATTATGACATGATACAAGTGATTTATCTGAATTTATGTGAGGCCATGGATACAAGCCTTGCCCTTGCCGTATCTCTTCATTTGAGTTGGCCCTGTCACTCGTCTCTTTATTTGAGTTGGCTCTGCCACTCATCTCTGTATTGAGTTGGCCATTGCCACTCTCCTTATTATAGAGTTGACCATTGTCTCTCCTCTCTTATTATGTTGGCCATTGCCGCTTTTGTTCAGTTGTGGCCTTGTGCCGTCTATCTTTAAGGCTTGGGCATGTGTCTTGCTATTCCAGAACCTCCATGATTCAGTTTATATTCTCTATAAGTGCAAGAGATTTGTTAAGAGGTATCACAACTAGTGATTCAGATATCCTATAATGGACGTAATGCGTTACGGTTAGCGGCCCTCTTGGTCGGCACGTAATTCTGTGGGTTGGTTGGCGTGGTGCACAATCGATGTATGTAAATCAGCATACGTGTTACATCAACTTCTCGGTATTGGATATCGCAAATAGTCACTTCATGAACACATCGTGTTACGTAAATCTCCTAACCGCGTGTTGTGTTGCCTTGAGATGTTCGCGTAGATCCACATTAGCATTGGCCATGGCAGCGAATATCCGTAGTTATGGGATACGGGTCGAGCCGGGTTTTCTATGAATTATATTGCATATTATGATAATCACTACATATAATGAGCCGCACACACTATGCTAGGCATGCATCTCATGTAGGTTGTTTGCGCATACTGATATCTCATGTATTAGTAGAGTACGAGACGTATCAGTACCATTATTTTACTTTTTATGAATATCAATTATAGTTAATCTTAAAGGATAACCATTACTATAAGTAGGGCATTGACCCTCTCCCAACCGTACAGTTGATGTAGGCAACATGCAGATTGAAGACTTAGAGGACTATTTGTAATGACCCAGGATTTTAGTACACGTACGTACATATACATGTATGTACAATTGCCTTCATTGGAGTATACACACATAGACCCATGCATACATCCACGCACCCATGCACACATGCATCTATCGGCTCATGTAAATTGTGGCCGTTGATATGTGTGATCGTTTTGCTTAGTGCGAACTATTAATTAATGTCATTAATGATTACATGATTTTGGTAGAATATATATAAGTTTATTTATAATGCACTCTCTCAACTCATATACTTAAGACCACGTGTTTAATTATTAACTAATCCAAATCTAGCCAACATTAACTATTGACTGTGCACTGAGATTAATCTGATCTTAACCACTAGATTGTTGTTAAAAAATAAAATAAAAATCGAGAACAACCCATTTTTTATGGGAACTAACCCCACCGTCCGCTTGTGTGTGGCCCACCTGAGTTTCAGATCAGCCTCATTTTTTGCCTTATATCTTCTCTTGGCCAGGCCGAGATGATGAACGGAGTAGATTTAAATTATTGTTAGTGGGACCCATCATATCTTAAAAAATTAAAAAAAAAAAGTTATATCTTCCGCATGACTAAACCACTTTCTCCACTTTCCCTCATTTTTGTACGGTAATGGCCGCCTAACCTCCCACTAAATGAAACCGTCCCATAATTCACACTCCTCCATTCCTTTACGCATCCATTTATTAAAAAAAAAAAGAAAAAGAATCGAAGGAATCAATCAAATTAAAAAAAAATAAAAATTGAGTGAGGGAGAGAGAGCTCTGTAAATCAAGAGTGAGAGATTAAAGCGGAGCCGAATCATCAGACTTTAAGGTAGGTGATCTTAACATGAAATTTATCATTTTCAGTTATTATTATATTTATTTAATCTAAATTTTCGTAGAAATATTATTGTCAATTGAATTTTTTTTTATGTAGGGAATCTACTCATTTAGGAATTTCTCTTTGATTTATTTTTTAAATATTTAATACTGAAATAATTTATATATAAATAAAATAAAATAAATGTACAGAATAAAATAAATAGTTTATTTAAGATTATTTTATTAATTCTTAAATGTTTTGTAAAAAAAAAATTTATTAAATTAAATTTGAAATAAATTATAATATCTTACAATATATTACTGTACAAACAGAATATATAATTAATTATTCAAAGCATTGATAATTCATTATGCAGAATTGTGAATATAAGTGATGTAAGATTGATAAGTATATATAAGTGAATATGATTATGAAAATAAAATAAAAATATATAATAATATTAATAAATTATAAATTATATAATTGTAATATGTAATCAGTATTAATATGATATATAATAAGATATATAATAAAATAAAATAAAATAAAAAAGTTTATAAGATCATTAAGGTATAGTAAAATATAAATATTATGTTTCATAATAATATAGTAGTAATTCAATATAATTGTAGGTTACAAAAAAAACAAAAACAAAATATATAACATAATTAAAGTAAACATGTGTAAGATAACATTATATTACATAATTAATACATAAGTATTTAATATTATTTATATGATTATGTTATAAGTAACAAAATAGAAAAGTTTTATTTGATAATATATAAAAGTTGTAATAAATATAATTTATTATTTTTTTAAAAAAATTATGTAAATGATGATATTAACAATTTAACATAAAAGTAATATAATAATTATATTAAATGTATAAAACAAAAGTAAACTTATTAATTTAGATAGTCAATTATAAAACAAGGTTAATCATACTGAGATAATGTTGTAACAAATAATTTATATAATAATAATAGTATCCAAAGTCCAAATTAATATCTTCCTTAACCTTATTCAATTTAGATTTAAAAATAAATAATAATAAAATTCTGAATTTAGATTTAAATAGTTAGATTAAAAAAATAATAATAATAAATTTTAAATTATCAAATAATAATTTAATTACATTATTAATGTTATATTATAGAAATCATTGTGATAACTTTTGTTCTGTAAAGATTAAAATCTAAATTTTAATTCTAAAATTTGAAGAGTCAATTAAATTAAATTTAAATGAACTTAAGTTTAAGAAAATTTTCAAAATTTTGGAATTGAAACTAAATTGATTAGATTTCTATGTTTTGGAATTTTAGTGATTAATGTATATTTAAAACTTTATTAAATTAAACTTTTAATAAAGTACAATATTAAATTTTTAACTAAAAAAAAAATCTTTTCCTTATAGTTCAAAATTTTGTTTAAATTAAAATTTAAATAATTTATCGATTAAACCTAAATATACATTCTCAATGAATTATCAAAGAGAAATTAAAATTTATTATAAAATAATCAAGTTATTTCAATATATATATGTGTGTGTATGTGTGTGTGTGTGTGTATTCGTTAAGTTTATGTGATAAATAAAATAAAAAATTTAATTTTAGAATTTAGTGAATAAAAATAATAAATATTTTTATGCTAATATTTAACATTATTTAAGTAAAAAAATTAATTTAATTAAAGTTAGAATTTAAATAAAATTTCTTGTACATTATTTCACTGTAATTCCTAAATTAAATAATAGTAAAAATAATATTTTATTTAAGTATTTGAATTATTAAAGTTTTAACAAAATGATATCTATAATTATTAATTAGAAATAAAAATTTATATTGTTGATATTTTCGATTGTAAAACAGTGATTCATCTTACATACCATATCAGCCCAACAACACGAACAGTAGAAAACCTTGATTTGAAACAGCCATGGTTAAATAGACTAACCTGAAATCCAAACCATTCATCAAATAGACCACTTAGGTATTATTTTCTTTTGGTAGATGGTGTCTTGAAACTCAACTTCTCACGCATTCAACGAGTGTAGACAACAAATTAATGCTATGTGTTGCGTCAGTGGGAGAAACTCGTTGAGAGCGTAAGCGTGGGTCAGGTCTAGCATGCGACGCTAAGTAGGTCGTGGGTGTATAGTTTAGTCCAGAAATTGACGGTCCAAATATCAGGTGGGTGATTCTCCTCCATTTATGAACTTTCTGATTTTATGTATTCTAAAAAATTTATTTATTTATTTATTTTTGACATAATGACTTCAAATTAATATTGTCAAATTCCTTTATACCTAATATCTACTTTTCTAAATTTTAGCATTTACTGAATCTGATTAACTTGTAGAGTTAGATTTTAATCTAACTTTTATTTCTGAAATTTGGTGTTAAGATTTAGACCTTAAATCTGTGTTAAAGTAATTGATTTAAATTAATTGGTCTAAAATAATATTAATTAATTTGATTTTAAATTTTGGTTTTCTTTTTTTTTTTTTTTTTTTTTTTTTTTTTTTTTTTTAAAAGGGGCAAAGAAAATAGCTTGATGTTTCAGTAAATTTTAGGAATTGAATTTTTACGGCATCGAATTTCTTCACATTTGTATAGAACTTGCATTGTTGTATCGGGATTTAAATAATTAAATTATTTCGCTACTAATTTTGAAATAATTCATGACATGCATTCACTACTAATTACGAAATTATGGAAAAGAAAGAAAAATGAGGAAATAATTGTGGTATTAGCAAGCAGGGCAATCGTGTCCCTTGGGTGAAAGACCCTAAAGCCAGCAAGTAGGGCAATCGTGTCTCTTGGGTGAGAGACCCTAAAGCTAGCAAGTAGGGCAATCGTGTCCCTTGGGTGAAAGACCCTAAAGCCAGCAAGTAGGGTAATCGTGTCCCTTAGGTGAGAGACCCTAAAGCTAGCAAGTAGGGCAATCGTGTCCCTTGGGTGAAAGACCCTAAAGCCAGCAAGTAGGGCAATCGTGTCCCTTTGGTGAGAGACCCTAAAGCTAGCAAGTAGGGCAATCGTGTCCCATGAGTGAAAGACCCTAAAACCCGTTGGATCCTTCGAAGTCTCCTTCGTGTACGGCGTATGAGTACAATTGTGTGCGCGAACATACGTCAGAGGTACAACTAAAGCAGTAGTTTGACCAGCTAATGTATAAATGGGTTCCTTACCAGGAGGTACCAGTGTGTGGGCGTTAATGCAACGTGGCCATACACTTAGGTACGGTGTTGTAAGATGTAATGATTATTTAATTTTATTATTGAATTCATGATAGTGTAGCATTCAGTACGTCTTTATGATTCTAGCATCGCATTCATGTCATATTTAATATTCAATATTTTGATTTATGTTTTGAATATCAAGAAAGTACTTTTATTATTTATTTGTTCGATATAAATATAGAAATTTCAGATTTGGTTGGATAAGATCCCACGAGCGATTGTGCTCATACCCAAAATAATAGTGTTTCAGGGCATCAGAGTTTAGTCAAGAGCAAAGTGGAGTGAAGAACCAATCATCAATTTACTTATCTTTTATTTGTACCGATAGAAAAAAAAATATATAATAAGAATTTAGAAGTGAGTTTAGGCTGTAATAGTTAAAGGTTGTATTTGATGAACGTTGTTATTGTAATAAGATTAATTAAGTGTAGATGTGAATGTTTAATATTAAATCATGACTTGAGATTCGGACTTGGGGCTGGCCAACTCGGGTACCGAATTTCAGGACGTGACACTACTTCCCTATAGAAGATTATCTTGAAAGACTAAGAAGACAATTTTACTATTTAGTTTTATACTTTCGCTATGAACTCTTTTTACTCCAATGAAATATAATCATTACAGTTGATTTTATTCTTATGAATGTTACCTTCATGAATGTATTTGGATGTGACTCAAATGAAAAAAAAAAAAAGGTTCGACTCTCTAAAGTATCCAATTTATACATCATTAGTACCCGGTTTCCTCGGGCACGAGTACAAACTCTGGTTGTGAAAATTCGGGATATTACAGACAACCTCTCCTCTCCAATAATCAATCAGGGGCACACCTTGTTGGTCTCAACATTAATCAATTAAGGAGATAACCTCCTTGCTCCAACAACCAACCAGGGGCACACCCTACCTGTGTTAACTTTAATCACACCTAAATCTTTATTGCCCGAGCCATCAAAAGGCCGATCTACCTGATTTTTGTCAACCCTTGTGACAACCTGTCCACTTGTTTTACTCATCCAAGAATACCCCATCTATAGACTAACTGCATTCATTCTCATATTAACATTTGCATCATCATTTCCCTTTTCAACCACTTTGCTTGTAACATTCTGGATTTTCACTGTTTTGGATTTCTAAAAATCCATCAATTTTTATTTTTTTAAATTTTATTTAATCAACCTAAATATTACTTAATAACCATTAGCACTCAATGCTAGTTTATATAGGGGTGGTACCAGTAAAGAGCTGCACCAATCCGATTAATCAGCCATAGGAAGCCAATGAATCTGCCCGATCACTTGAACATCAGGTGTAGTGTAACGTCCCGCCTAACCAGAACAGTGTCCTGGGGCGTCCACATAGGATTTGTCACAGGACCGTTCATTTAAGATACTCGTAGTGAGGTATCACAAATAAATTAGACTAAGATTAGCCCAATTGAATAGACCAGACGAGCCTTGATAGAACCTGGTGCGGGCCTTCAAGCCAGATGGCCGTTTACACTTAGCGACAGCCCGTGCAGGCTATACCGTGACATGGGAAGGTCAAAAAATTATAAAAATTCAAGGGAGCATAGATCTCACTGGGCTTGGGGACCATCGCGGACCACGGGCCCAGTGGACACCCGAAAGTGGAATCTGGCACTTGCCAGATGTGCCCCACCAATGCCAAATTTAGAATCTGGCACGTGTAAATAAAACTGAAATGTAAGACATTTCAGCTGTCAGATTTCTTCATAATTTACGATAAGGGTCTAATATATTTTTTTACCCCGCCCATAAAAATCTGGGTCCCGATCGTGGCACGGTGACCATTGATCGCGAATCAGACCCGTGCGACTAAACCCCATATCTGATCATTCTCAAATTTTGCATGGCCCTTCATCGGGCCATAAAGCACCTATCCTATAAGTTTCATGGTCAGAGGGCCACCCGAACTGCCCCGGTTATCCAAACAAGCTCTAGACCGCTCGTTGGTGGACCACTAGTTCCAAAACTATGAAATAATGTTCGTCTCATTGGGCTTGACGTCCATCGCGGGAATCAGACCTGGGTACTACCCAGAACCGGTCAACTTGAGTCAAAGAACGGGTGCATAAGAAGTGCAAATACCTTAAAGGAAGGAGTTGGAACTTTAGTGAATTGAGTCGTCCACTCTTATGCAAAGTTGAGGATTTCGGACCGTCTGTTTGCGACCAAACTTTACCTGTAGAGTAAGGATATTTCCTTACTCATATCCGTATAGCCGCGGCCCCGATCGACCATCGGTGACCGTTGAACAGACTTCTTATCATATCTGTCGATCGGCGCATCCAAATGGCGGGCCGATCATATCCATACATAGATCATCATTAGGGCTAGCTATCCTACAATGTATATTGACTTGTACACCTCATAGTGGGCCCTAGAGGCTAGAAAGACCCTCTCATAGGTCTAGTATAGTAAAAACCCAACACTTGGGGCCATTGTCACCAAATCTGGCATTATAAAAGGGCCTCATTTGGGGCACCCCTCTCCCCATATAAATTTGCCCTGAAGAAAAGAAAGAGAGAGAGGAGAAAAGAGGAGAAAGAGAGAAGGAGAGAAGGAAGAAGGGAGAGAAAGGTGGGCCCAAGGGAGGTGAGATCTAGAAACCTCTCTTCCCTTTGCTCAAGAAATCCCACATCCACAAATACAAGTGATTTTCATCCGATTGGGGAGGTAAGCACCCATCTTTTTTGTAATCTATTGTGTTGAGCTAGGATTTGTATGAAATCCTAACATGCAAATGCATTGTCTTAGGATTCCGACCGATCAACATCGAGTTTGGCGTTTTTAGGTTGTTTTCCAAGATCTCAACGATCCATTGGTGCGGACTATTATCCTTAGGTGGCCTAGCACCAATTATAGTTGGAGTTTAATGATTTTGTTTGCTTGGTATGTTGTATGGAAGAATCTAGAAGAACCTAGGGATGACATATTGTTGAAATTGTATGATTTGCATGTTTATTTCTCTTTGATGTTAATCTTGCCTCTCTCATGATCTAGTGTATGGATGATTACATGCTTATGTTTGGTTGATTTCTTTTCTCATATGTGTTGCTTCATATTGTGTATGAATCATTTGCTTATGTATTTGATTCCTTGAGGTGTAGGAAGTGCTTAACTTCCTCACCAACCCACACCACACACATATACCTTATTCATGATATTAATAGTTTGCTTGCTAGAGAAATTTGAGTTGTATGTTGAGCAACATGAGAACATGGTGTTGAATATGTTTGATGTTACATTGGTAGTTGGCATGCTATGAGTCACTATTCCTACCCTTGGGTTGGTCAGGAATATGAGGAGAGCGAAGGTGGTTCCGTTGGTAGGACCACCTTGAGGCTAAACCCATGGGTTTGGACGAGTATGTGTGGGCGGCAGTAGTCAGGCTACATGGGTCGCTTGTACCCGATGTCGTTCCGCCACATACTTGCTTGGGCTCGTGCGGTTTAGTCTACTGGCTGACCCACCTAGTTTTGTTAACCTTGTTTGCTCACATATGTATGGAAACTGGAACACCCCACCACCGTTGTAGCCTATCGATACTGGATGAAATATTGATCCACAGTCTCGTGAGCCGGGCATGGTGGAATGGGACACTATGTCCGAGCTGTCGGCCTACGCTGGGGTGACGCGCCTCCCCGTAGTGACCGCGAGCGACCCCACATTCAGCACCCCCATGTGCTTGAAGTCGGGGATGGGGGAAACCCGACGGGGTCAAGGATCGCGGGGTCTCGGCCTCACACATTGGGGGGTCTTGGCCTCGCAACTAGTTCAGGGCATTTGATACGTGGGGTGTATCAGATTCCCAAATCTGCTGGATGAATGGACTTAACTAAGAACCCGGTTAACATCATCATTGCATGGCATTAGCTAGGTTGGCGACTCGGCAGTCGAGGTCGCACTGAGGGAGTGTTGGCATTGGCGATCGTTAGATGGTGTCGCACGAGGGAGTGTTGTGGCGAGGGCATACATCATATCATCCTGCATGCATGCGCATTAACAAGACTAGATAGATGTTTATGATTGATTGCTTTTCATTAAATTCTTATTATAATTGATGCTTGTTACAACTTAAGACTAATAACACCCACTGAGTTGATCACTCACTCCCACTCTGGGACGGTGTTTTAAAATACCAACCAGCCCCGTTTATAGATGCAGGTGATACAGATTTCGTGGAGCCTGGCGATGCGAGCCTCGAGGAGGAGGACGAGATCTCTTACTTCCAGCTGGTGAACGGGCCCTCATCGGACCTGTAGATGGCACGTTGGATCGCTGCGCAGAGGGCTCAGCTCTACTCTTTTTGGACATATTATTCTTTTGTGATTTTGTTGGATGACACCATGTGCGACCCTTTATTATTTTTTCTTGGTCATATATATATATATATATATATATATGCTAGTTCTCTTTCATTTCACTCGACCGGTGCATTTGTGCTTCATGTTTCAGGAACTCCAAGCTGCGCCTTTAAACTTGGATTAATCGCAAATTAAGGAAAACTGATTATAAGTGACCCCGGGAACTCGGGAGTCGAGCGTATGCACGACTCCCAAGTTCCTACGGTGTGGGCCACCTGAGCTCTAGATCAGGCTGATTTTTGGAGTGGGTCCACTTCAGGGAGTGGTCCACCCAATGAACGGTGTGGATAACCAATACACATCATGGTGGGGCCCACGGCTGGGCTCGTGGGCTGCTGCCCGTCTGCCCGTCCGCCAGTGCGCAGGAAGCGCCTGCTGCTGCATCTTCCATTTTTATTTTTTTATTTTTTTTAATTTCCGCAGTATTTCACATGTGGGGCCCACGTTAGGTGAATCCACCCGGTCCAATGGTCCCCCATGGCTCAAGACAAGTAAAACAAGCTCAATATTGAGCATATTTCAGTGTATAGAAACATTGAAGGGTGTTTCAACGATAAATATGTTGTTTGCTATGCTATGACCTGCCTGAAAGTCAGATCGGCCCCATTTTTCGGCTCAACGCCTAAAATAATATGGAGAATGGAATGGACGGCTTAGATTGAATACATACATCAAGGTGGGGCTTATATGAGTGAGCCACCCCATAAACTTGGAAACAGGCTAATATTTGTGTTTTCCCTTTTTGTCCAGCGTCCCTGGACGCTGGACGGTTTGGCGTGCACATGCATTAAGGTGGGCCCTGCGTAGGTGTGCCACTAAATGATGGATGGTGTGGGTATAACACATTTAAAGTGGGCCCCACTTATAAACGGCTTGGATAAAATACCTGCCTCATGGTGGGGTCCATCCTGATGGGCCACATGACCATATTAACATAAGAAAAGAAAAATGAAAAAGAGAGGGAGAGAGAGAGAGAAAGAGAGAGTGGGACACACGTGTGATGGAGGGATCTCGACACTATGGGCCCTCCGTTGCAATCAATTATACATCAAGTGGGTCCCATAACACGTGGGCCCAATAAATCAAAGATCAACGGTGGAGATCCCTTCTCCACCAAAATGGAAGGTCTAGATGACCTCTAGCCATGTAAAGAAAATAAACATCGTGAAGGGGTCTATGGAGAATGGCCCCATCATGGAATAATCATGTGGATCAAGGTGAGCCATTGGCCACACCTAGGGTCCAAAGTGAGATCCATACCATCAATCGGTAGGTCTCATTTGGCCCTTCATCAAAAAAAAGAAATCTAGGCCTAATAGAAGCACCCATCGTTCGATCTTCTTGCTCCCTTGGCTTCCTTTGCTCCTTACCTTCGATCTTAACGGAGGAGATGAGGTTTGGATGGTGGAGATGGGAGATGAAAGGGTAGGAAAGGTGGGCCACACTTGTGGCTCTCTTGGAGTGGCTTGGGAGGCTTGGACGTATGGTATTTTGGTTGCTTGGAAATGAGTTTGAAAAAGTGAGAGAGAGTTGTAAAGGGAGATGGGTGATGGAGTGATGGATGTAGTGAGTGATGGGTGTAAGAACTTTTTGACTTTTATGGTTTTTTGGTGTAAGGAAAGTATGGGCCTGTGTAAGAAACTTTTTGACTTTGGGATTGCTTAGGAATGGGTGAAAGGTGATATGTACTTGACATGTACTTGACATGATGGGATTGATTGATTGATTGAGATGTGATAGGTAATAGAGATTCTCTCGAAATTCGCACGCGCGGCGTTTTCCTCCCACCGAGCGTTGGCCCGCATCTCCTGGCCAGAGTATCGGATCGGTGCGCGAGTCACAGCATTGGAACTGCGGCGACGGCACGGTCGTTAGGGTACAAGTTTTGGGTTGAGTTGACTCAGGTTGACGGCGTGCGAATCAGGGTCGCGCGCAAATGCCGATTAAGGGTCGAAGGTTGTCGAAATTCGACTGGAAAGACCGTGGAAGTCTACGGAATGGTACGGTCTAGGATACAGGTCTTACATTTGTGAACCACATCTCAGTGGGCCCAAAAAAGATTATGAATGTTTTGATGGGAGGATAACCCCTCTTAATTTTTGTACATGGTATGGCGCACAAAAGTCATGAATTGACTTGATTAAGCCCGAGGCCCACCATGGAATGGTGCATCTAATTGATGGGGTGGATGTTCGATATGCATCACGATGGGGCCCACACAGCCCGACCTCATGGGAAGTTCATATAAGCTCGATTGCATAGAACTATCTCTCTCTCTCTCTCTCTCTCTCTCTCCATATACATACATACATACATACATACATATATATATATATATATATATATATATAAGTTGACCTCATGGGAACTTCCCATGAGGTTGACTTATGTAGGCCCCACAGTGATGTGTATCCAACATCTACCCCATTAGTTAGATGCACCATTCCTTGGTGGGCCACAGGATTAAAAATCAAGTCAATCCATGACTTAGGTGGGCCACACCACATACAACAGTTGAAAGGGGTTACCCATTAAAATATTCATAATCATTTATTGGGCCGATCGAGATGTTGTTCACAAATCTAGACCATCCATTGTGTGTGTCCAACTTGGATGAGTGGTCAGACTAAGTTTCAACTGCATCCAAAACTCAGGTGCGCCCCACCAAGTACTTTTATATGTTTTAGGCATGTCTTCATATGGTTTTAGATGGTATGGCCCACCTAAGTTCATTATACAATTGATTTTTGGGGTATCCATCAAATGCACAATGTTGATGTTGGATACACATCACCGTGTGGCCCACATAGCTCGACCTCATGGGAAGTTCACATGAGGTCGACCTCGTAGTACCATGTTCCATATATATATATATATATATATATATATATATATAGAGAGAGAGAGAGAGAGAGAGAGAGAGAGAGAGAGAGAGAGAGAGAGAGAGAGAGAGAGAGAGAGAGAGAGAGAGAGGCATGCTCACCTATGCACCTATGCGCGTGCGGACCTTGGCACACGTGTTATGGGAGTCGAATCCGAACGGTCCATAAGACGCAGAATCCCATGAAACCTTAGGAGGTGAATTTTCACCCTGATCTAAGATTCTGGTGGGCCATGGAAAAGAGAAATCAAATTAAAGGAAGAAACTGTTTGCATTTTTCATAGCCCACTGAAGTTTTGGTTCAAAGTAAAAATTGGTACCAGGGAGTTTCGTGAGGTTATGCTTCATGTGGACCGTTCAGATTTTCGAGACTCATCATGTATAATGAGTTCTCAAAAAAGTTTGTAGGTAGTCCCTACGAGCTGGTTCGCAGGTGAGCGTTCCGCTACAGAGAGAGAGAGAGAGAGAGAGAGAGAGAGAGAGACTTTCTTGTGATGTATCTGAGCAAAATTTATAATAATGAAATTTATCCATTTTATATATATTTTTTTGAGTCCCTCTTTTTCGCATCTCACTTTTTATTTGCGTAGAGTGTATGTCTATGCTTACGGGCTGTTGAAATATAAGAAGAGTACAAAGTTAGATATACTTTTCCCTGTCCCTACTATAGGAATGCTTCTTTCCATGATCCTCTCAATTAACTTAGAGACATCTTCCAAATCGTTGGCAAGAAATCGCAGGGATGTCATCCATGAACTATGTTATAAGATCTCATTTTTATTTCCTACCTCCCATCACCTTCCAACCTTCTTCCATGCTCCAGAATTTCATGCAATTCCCTATGAAGCAAGACGTTTTTTGCTTTTATGATTGAATCAGTTTTCATTTTTTTTTTTTTTTTTTTAAAAAGTAGTGTTTAAGAGATCCAAAGAAGTGGGGTAGACCCTATGAAGATCCCTCCTTTCAACACTAAGGTCTTGGTACCGATTCCCTAGTGGGGCGGCTAACAGTAGAGTGTGTACTGACAGTGGATGTGTACTAACAAGCTAACCGGAAAAAAAAAAAAAGTGAGGTGGACCTAACCAAGTCAAAAAATTTTGACTTTGGATTATCTAGATAGCCACACATGCATGCCACATCTAAGGAAGATCCCTCGCTGTCATTTTGAAAATGGTGGTGGCCCACCTGTGATATTTATTCATAGGATATTTCCACCATGTGTTTACCTATGAGAAGCTCTAAGCATGCAGTGTGTGCCAATTTGGATCCTCTGCTTGCCACAATTATGAATTTTACTTTTTAGACATTGCGATTGGTCTACATTATCATTGACGTTGTTAGCATTGCTGCATTGAATGCAGCCTATGACGATGTGGTCCAGTCACATTGTTATAAAAAGAAAGTTTCTGCCTGTGGTAAGTAAAGGATCCAGACTCAAATTGAATCCAGATCTGACTCATTTTTAGTCTCACCATGAACTGCAATGTTTGAAGATCTGGTCCTACTCTTTTTGTGCCAATGTACAAGTGGGACTATGTTTTCAGTTGGGGATGTGCTTAGTATTATATAGAAAATAATAGAAAAGAAAATACATCCATTTGGGTAGATGATACAAACCATCTGGTTTTGCATTTCGAATTTGGACCACTTATTAATTTTCTTTTAATCAGCCATTTATCAGTCATTAATTGAAAGGTTAGGATTGTTTGGACAGTTAAAATCTCCCAATGACAGCAACATTCTGCTTACATGCCATTTCCAACTTAAAAACTGACAAACTTTGACTCAGGCTCCGATAACTTAGATGACTTTTTGAAGTTCTTTTTATTTATTTATTTATTTATTATTATTATTTTAACGTGGATATGGCAAATAAACATTGCAGTGGCCACCAAGAAGCTTTTAATGGTGGTCATTCAATCCCACAGTTTCCTGTTGTGTGGCCCGCCCAAGATTTGGATCCGACTCATTTTTGGTCTCATGCCCTAAAATGATTTGGAACAATAGATGGATGGTGTGGATAAAACACACGCACATCATGGTGGGGCCACAGAGCACTAACAGTAGTGAGTTATTCGCTACTGGCATGCTGAGTATGCAACCTGCGTCCTTAAGTCGAGAGCACCTTTCTCTGAGTCAGTCCTGAATTACACGGTAAGCATATCACACGTGAAAGGCCTGATTTGCGGCTACCCAATAGAACTCTGATGTAGGGGGTCGCGGACAGTTTCATGGCCAAGATGGATCAGAAAAAGCCCGGTTGACGACAGAAGTGATCTGGACTGTCGGACCTTAGATCGGGCGTATCTCGCAATCCGGAATGAGTTACCTAACGTAAAATATATGATTTTGGGGTAGAACGAGCTACTTTAGCCAACCAACCCTGCTATGCCGAGTTGCGCAGCCCGGAATTGCGAAAAACCCCTGGATCGATAGTCATTTCCCTGTTTTAATTTCGTTTTTACTATAAATAGTAAGTTTTAGTTTGATTATAACTCTTCATCTGTCGGGCTTTAGGAGTTGCGCCCAACGTGAAAAGAGCTTAGAATAATTAGAGAACGGTTTGGTGAAGCCAAATAGGACACTTACTATTTTTGGCCGAAAACCTTGCGCACTTGTAGACATCACGACCGTCTATAAATAGTAAGTTTTCTATTTATAGTAAGTCACGGATTCTAGGAGTTTGAGTTGTAGTTTGATTCTAATTTCTTTCCCATTGCTTGGTACCCCTATTTAAAGGGTTGTAAACTCGTTTTTATTCATCAATTAATCAATTTTGAATTTCTAAGAATTTATTTCTATTTTCTGCTTTCTTTCCTCGTGGATTCGAGAAGTCTCCGTGAGGAGTCCAGAGAAGCTCCGTGGATTCGGAGTAGTTATCCTCATCACATTCATCCCTGCATCAAACTTAGACGCGGATTTCTTGCGAAAGCCTTTTGCAGGAAGTTCCTAAGTGGGAACCCAGGTGGGACCCACTGTGATGTTTATGAGAAATCCTTCCTGTCCATCAGTTTTTTGAGTTCATTTTAGGACATGATGCCAAAAATGAACGGTATATAATGCTCAAGTGGACCGAAAACGTGATAATTGAATGTCCACAGTTGAAATATTCGTGGGGCTACAAAAGTTTTGAATCATGCTAATATATATATATGGGAAAAGGTACTATGCGCTGGACCTCACGAGTCTGTCCCATGAGGTCGAGCTGTGTGGGGCCCACCGTGATGCGTTTCGAACTTGTAACCCATCAATCAGATGCACCATTCTATTGTGAGCCTAGGTCTAAAAAATCAAGTCAATCCGTGACTTGTGTGGGCCACACCACATACAGAAGTGGGGAGGGGCTGTGCACCATTAAAACATTCATAATCAGTTTTTTGGGCCCACCGAGATGTGGTTTGCAAATCCAGCCCATCCATTATGTGTGTCCCACTTGCATGAGGGTTCAGACCAAGTTTCAGCAGTATTCAAAACTCAGGTTGGCCCCACTAAGTGCTTTTAGGTGTTTCACATGAATTTAGATGGTATGGCCCACCTGAGTTCCGTATACGGCTGATTTTTAGGATATCCCATACTGTAGAGGGTACCCATCAAATGCATGGTGTTGATGGTCGACACACATCAATGGTGGGGCCCACACAGCTCGACCTCATGGGAGCTAATCGTGAGGTCGAGCGCATAGTACCTTTTCCTTTTATATATATATATATATATATATATATATTTCAGTTCATACCAGTAGGAATGACGTTATTAACGGTATGGATGGCATATAAATATTATTGTCGAACCCAGGGAGATTTCAACGGTAGGAATTTCCCTAACCATCTTTTCCTTTATTACGGCCCACTTGAGCATTGGATACAGTTCAATTTTAGCATCATGTCCTAAAATCAAATAAAAAAACGGATGGACGGGAATGATTTCTCAAAAACATCACAGTGGGCCCTACCTAGTTCCCAGCGCAGGAACTTCCTGCGAAAGGCTTTCACTGGAAATCCGCGTCCATACGACTCACTCTCGTTTTTATACGGCCATGTACTCATATACAAATGACGCATCATCTCATTTAGCGGATTAGGTGAGGCCAGGTAACAGTTAGTGGGTGAGGCACTGATGGAGGGCCCACCTTGATGTATGTGTTGTATATCAATGTGTCCATCAGTTTTTTCAGATAATTTTAGGACATTGTCCCAAAAATAAAGAAGATCCAACTCTCAAGTGGACCACATCATAAGAAACAATGTTCTTCCAATGCCCACCATTAAAACCATCCTAGGGCCCAACATAACATTTATTTGCCATCCAGCCTGGTTATAAGGTTAAACAGTCCTGGATGAAGAAAAAACAAAAATATCAGCTTCATTCAAAACATTTACATCTCCCAAGAAGTTGTTAATGGTGAAAGTTCAATCACCACTATTTTCTGTTGTGTGGTCCACTTGAGCTTTGTATTTATTTTATTTTATTTACCTTGTGCTCTAAAATGAGCTGCAAAAACTGAACTTTGAGGAAGGGCTATAGGCATCTTATTTGAGTCCGGATCCTCTGTTTCCGGGAGGCAGAGAGTCTCTGCCTCCCTCAACCTCATTGGTCCACCTGTATAGACTGCCATGTAGGCAAATTTTATTTTAAAAAATAAATAAAATTTCCGCCTGAGCTTCCTAACGGCAACGGCAGCCACTAACGGTGCTTTCCATTTTCGTTCTCCGGAGATTTTTACAAGAGATTTCTTCTCCTGTCTGTGGATTCTAATTTCAAATTCCTTCTTTTACAGATGGATTCGATCAAAGCTCCCGCTGGAAGAAAAATCCCCTTTTTTCTTTTGACAATCGGAGGCCCCTCCTTCCCCAATCTCTCTCAATCTCTTTCGCCCATTTTTCATCGTTCGATTCATGACAGGCTGCCCGCCGATAGCCGATTTCGGCCCATTGAAGTCTATTTCATCCATTCATCCATCGAAGATTCACCCCATCTCACAGGTATTTTATATATTATTTAAGCAAATAAATCTGACCAAAATAATGCACCTTTGTAATTTTTTGCATTGGATATAAGCAGCTAGATATTAATCCTACTCAAAGTTATGTTGATGTTCCTGATTACTTAGGGCAACTGGTTGGTGATGTACTTTATGTAGGAATTTAACTAACTTCTTGATTGATTTTGATCTTCGAACACAGAGTCATCTTAGGTATGTCCCCAACAATTCCAATTGGCCAAATATTAGCAATTGCGGTAATTTTCCAATAAAATCTGTACATAGATTTCAATTCCAGCAACTATGATTAGTTTCCAACAGTGCAAACACAATTTTCAGCCACCAAAATTGGATTTCTAGCAATTAGATATAAAATCCAGCTCACAATCAACCATAAATCCAAATGACCGGAGTGAATTGCAGCACCTATTGCTAGATTCTAACAATCAAAATTATATAGGAAAATCCACAACTGGCCCATATGCACAGATATGCCATGAAGAGAATGCTTCAATTTTAATTGGCATTTTAGAATAAATCCCCCCAAAACAAAATGTACCTCACTGTTAGCTCTCCAGCCCGGGCAAAGGAGGGTCGATGTCAATTATGCAGCCAATCGCCCAACTTCTGCTGGGCAATCATAAGAAAGTTGACCCTAAATCAATGATAATGACACCATGTTTAGCTGTCCAAAGATAAAATATAACAAATCTTCAATCTTCATGTTGGGTATTTCCTACTTACCCTTCCTAATGATCTTACCATAGTGGCATATGATTAATATGCAGAATACTACAAATCTTCATGTTGGATTCATGGAATGATTAATATGTAAAATACTACCAATTACGCGGCATTCTAACATCCTGTGGCAGATTGTAGTAGTAGTTCAATAATTGGAAAAGAAGGACAACAACCCTTGTGACATATGAATGTTCTAAGACAAATTTATTATTTAAATGACATTGATTTTCTTCTCCTACTATCGCAAATGTTTGCTTGTACATATAGTAGATTACAAATTTAGGGCACATTTGTTCTTCTCGTTATTTGTTTTAGGTGGCTCTTACTTTTTCCTTAAATTTGTAGTTTTTGTGGATGGTATGCATTTTTTCCGTAAATGACTAGTTCAAAAATTAGATGATTAAACTATGGGTGCTTTACTCTTTTTGTTATTTATTTTAGGTGGTTATTAGTTTTTCATGAATCTCGTGCTCATGCTGTTGTAGTTAGTGTTATTGTAGCTGGGTTTTTCTTCTTAGATGGCTATGTGGGTATTGTAAGGCTAGTTAATGGTATGATTTTGGAATTTACTTATTTCTATATTTTAGGTGGGTATTTGCTTCTTTCATGAAATTTTGTAGCTGGTTTTTTCTTCTTAGATGGCTATGTGGGTGTTGTAAGGATAGTTAATGGTATGATTTTGGAATTTACTTATTTCTATATTTTAGGTGGGTACTTGCTTCTTTCATGAAATTTGTGCTTGGAATGGAAGTACATGGTGGAATATCAGAATATTCTGGTATTTTTATTCTTCATTGGTTAATTCATCTAGATGAATTGTAGCTAAGAAAACTATATTCTTGCTTCAGGAATGAGCGATTAAATATTATATGTTTTGTTGTTATTATTATTATTTTATTTTATTTGTTAAATTTGAGATGGGTTGTTTCCCACCTTTGAAACATCTTTTACGCATATCAGAAGCATTTTCTTTGTGTATATTTTATAAACGGTTGGAATTGCATTATTGAGTACTCTAATTAGTAGAATGCTATTGTCATATCAACATTGGATGATAGAATTGATAAGAAGTTTGTTATTTCTTTGGGATGGTTCCATTCTCACTATAGATTTTTACTCCCTTCATGATTGATTCTCATTTTTCTAGAATGTAAAATTCTTCATATTTTTATGTATGTCATCTAATTCATGTTTGAATAGTTTTCCTAGTGAACCCATCTAAAGTGTTGGTTACCTTTGCTGATTCTGAAATCTGTCTTTAATGGTGTCGATCTCATTCACAAATTTAGATGGGTGTGTGTGTGTGTGTGTGAAAAACAAAGGATGTACAATCATTCGGGTGGGCTCCATGAAAAAACAATAGATTGTATAATTTCAAGTAGGCCCTGCCAAACCAGTTGCAACCACTCTTCATCTCCCCACCTTTAGGACTCCTGACAAACAAAATCAACTCCCAAACACACAAACAACAGTGGGCAGTAGAGCTTCTCTCTACATAGCATAGTAGGAAGCAAATCTAAGAGCTTCTCTCTCTTTCTTTAGGCATTCAATGTTAACAAAACACACTAGCCACACTGCCTCCAATTTCCACCAGCCTTGCAAATGCCATCTGTACAGCAGCCAGAGCAGGAAAAATAGCACAGTGGCTGGCTCGCTTCCTACCCACCAGCCCACAAGTTTCTCACCCGCGCAGTGGATAGAGCTGCCAACATTCAGATGGATCAACTCACCACCCTAGACATCTAACATCTACCTGAGTCATTTGACAACACCAAAGATGATTCCCCACTAAATCCAATCTAACAACCCATCAGCTTTCAGCATCCAAACCCAGATATCCCCAAGCAGAGACAAAACACAGCCCCACCTTGTTCTTCTGAAACCAAACACATAATCCTTCAATTAGTGCTCATGCTGTACTCTCTTCAAATTTCTTTTAACTAGTTGTATTTAATAGCTGAAAATGTGATACTGTAGGGATTGCTGGAGGCTCGTGCGGAACTTTAACCTTTGCTTTTTAAATCTCATGATTGCTTAAAGGATCTATTATTTTTGGATATTGCCCTTGATTCTACAGTTAGGACGGCCGTTGAGAGGGGATATGAGGAATTGAATAATGTTGAACCAGAGGTGGATTATTGTTGGTATGTCCACAGTTGGTTTCCATTGCACTATCTACTCATTTGGTGTCAGTGTGTTTAGTTTTTCTTTTCTAATTGGTGTCTCTGCTATGTATCTGCTTTTGGGTGTTTTTATTTTTTATTTTGGGGGACCTATTTCTATTTTTATCCTAGAATATTTAAATCAATCTCACCATTCATTTCATTACTACATGTCAGAGATGCTTATTGCCAATAAAGACAAACTCCCGTGCATTGATTGCATTTCCCAGGTTCAGAAACTACAAAAGGAGCTACAAGAGGAGATCGACTTGCATTTTGCTTTGGCAAATGCTGTTGCTCAAACTTCTGCACCTTTGTCTGGTTCTCCTTCTCAGATTCCCACCAAGGTAACCTTCCTATATTCATGTCTCTGTTCTGTGTGTTTCCCTATCCTGTAATCATATCTTGCAATTATTGGGTCTTTGTGTTGCTATTTATGTGCTCATGTATTTTGCAGGCTCAAGAGTTGTTGTCTAACAAAGCTGTGCTCGAGTTCATAGTTCTAAAGCTTGAAGAAGAATTGATTGCCTTGCATTTTCTACTTAGTCAGGAGAGGAATGAACGCATATAAGTTGGAGCCCTGATCTTCAATATTAATGCTAGAGAAGGATCCTTCAATTTGGTTACTTCCACTTCTTTATGCTTATAATACATATTATTTGATATTTCCAAATGGACCCTCGAATTTATAGTATATGTAGTTCAAAACTGGAAGCTAATCATGAGCTTTCTACACAAAACTCAGGATCATGCAGCAGAGACAACCTCTTATTAGTTTTGGTTATCATGCCATTGCCCATTCATTTTTTATATATATAAAAATTGTAGTTGTTACTGAAATATTTAGCAAATGACATTTGTTAAAAATTTCATTTGTTTCATGTCTTTCTTGACTGCATTGTGTCCCGTATATCTTCTCATTATCCATCTAGGAGATATTATTCCTTTCCTTTATTTTGGGTCTTGACTGAAACTCATTGTTCATGAAACTTTCAGGCTTATCTGGCATTCCTGTCACTTTCTCCAGTAATCTCTTCACTTTGTCTACAATAACCTTGTCACTTTGTCTAACATACCTTTCACTTTAAGTAGTGAAATCTCGTAACTTTGTCCAACAACCCCGTCACTCCGTCTGTTAAAACCCCATCATTTTGTCTACTGTATACCGTCACTTTGTACTGCAATCTCGTCACTTTGTGTAGTGAACCCCGTTACTTTGTACCACAACATTATCACTTTGTCTACTGAACCCCGTCACTTTGTTTACTGAACCCCGTCACTTTGTCCTACAACCTCGTCACTTTGTCTACTGAACCCCGTCACTTTGTCCTACCATCTCGTCACTTTGTCTACTAAACCCCGTCACTTTGTCGTATAACCTTGTCAATTCATTTAGTGGAAGCAGGTCACTTTGTTTGTCAATTCATTTAGTAGAACCGGGGATGTTGTGAGTAAAGGCCAGTTTAATCAAATTTTGCTTTGTGAGATGGATGCAATTAGGAAGGTTACAGGCAGAGACAGATGCTAGCTGGATGGAGGGATTTATTTAATTTTTTTAAAAAAGCATTTTTGTATAATTTTTTAGTAAGCATGCAGAGACAAATGTAATTTTTTTTTAATTCTTTGATGTATGGTGGAATGATAAAATTTAATTGATCCAGTTCTAACTGGCTAGCATTGTTGTATTTATTTCACCTATATCCAAATAATAACTAGCTAGCATGCAGAGACATGTAATTTTGGGGTTCATACCCTTTTGGAAGAAATATGAGTATTTTCAATTTACTTGGCAACCCCGTCACTTTATCTAATGGAATCCCGTCACTTTATTCAGTAATCCTGTCACTTTATCCAGCATCCCTTTCACTTTATCAAGTGAAATCTCGTTACTTTGTCCAACAACTCCATCACACTGTCTAGTAAAACCCGTCACACTGTCTAGTAAGATACAACATCTTCTCTTTATCTAGTAGAACGTCATCACTTTATCCAGCAACCCAATTACTTTGTGGAGTGAACCCCGTCACTTTGTCCAGCAACCTCGTCACTTTGCCCAACAACCACGTTATTTTGTCTAATGAAGCCCGTCACTTTGCACTGCAACCATGTCACTTTGTCTAGTGAACCTCGTCACTTTGTAATCTAACCTCGTCAATTCATTTAGTGGAATCAGGTCACTTTGTCCGGCAACCCGTCACTTTTTTCAACAATCTAATGGTTGGATTGGATTGTAACATCGTCACTATGTCTAGTGAACCCCGTCACCTTGTACTATAACGTCGTCACTTTGTCTAATAAACCCTGTCACTTTGCACTGCAGCCATGTCACTTTGTCTAGTGAACCTCGTCACTTTGTAATCTAACCTCGCCAATTCATTTAGTGGAACCAAGTCACTTTGTCTGGCAACTCGTCACTTTTTTCAACAATCTAATGGTTGGATTGGATTGCAACCTCGTCACTGTGTCTAGTGAACCCCGTCACCTTGTACTGCAACCTCGTCACTTTGTCTAATGAACCCCGTCACTTTGTATTGCAATCATGTCACTTTGTCTAGTGAACCCCGTCACTTTGTAATGTAACCTCGTCAATTCATTTAGTGGAACCAGGTCACTTTGTCTAGTGAACCCCGTCACTTTGTAATTTAACCTCGTCAATTCATTTAGTGGAACCAGGTCACTTTGTCTAGTGAACCCCGTCACTTTGTAATGTAACCTCGTCAATTCATTTAGTGGAACCGGGTCACTTTGTCCGGCAACCCGTTACTTTTTTCAACAATCTAATGGTTATATTAGATTGCAACCTCGTCACTGTGTCTGGTGAACCCCGTCACCTTGTATCGTAACCCCGTCACTTTGTTTAATGAACCCCATCACTTTGTACTGCAATCTTGTCACTTTGTCTAGTGAACCCCGTCACTTTGTACTACAACCTCGTCAATTCATTTAGTGGAACCAGGTCACTTTGTTCGGCAACTTGTCACTTTTTTCAACAATCTACCGGTTGCATTGGGCCCCGATAAAGTCAATTGTCGCGCCCCATACAAATAAAATATTTGAATGAGAGACATCCACCCCTGAAATTTAAACGACCCACCACGTCGAACCCCGTCACTTTGTCCAACAACCTCGTCATTTCGTCTAACAAAGGGCTTTAGCAAGGTTTTAATGGTGGGTGTTCAATCACCACCGTTTCCTGTGGTGTGGTCCACCTGAGATTTCGATTTGCTAAATTTTGTCCTAAAATGGGATGGAAAAATGGATAGACGTCAGTGGATATACAACACATCATCAAGGTGGGCCCCATGGTAAGGGTAACACCCACATTATAATTTTCCATCTGAAAAATCACTCTCTAAGAATTTCGGTTCCTAAAGGCACTATTTAGTAAAATCCAAATCCTAGAGGAATTTTGACATAAAAATCCCATTTTTATTTTATATTTATACAATTTAAATAGGTGCTATTATTTAAATACTCTTATTTAATTAGTAATTAAATGTCGACTCTAGTTGAATCTTCGGGTCAACCCATCCTAGCTAGACATCTAGTTGAATTGAGTTTTCGGCTTTTGAGCTATACCCACACTACAAGAAATTGTGCCTTAGCCGACCGATGGGGCTACCCTTTGCCGGCTCCCGGCTTTAAAGGCCGCAAGCAAAGGTCCATATATATATATATATATATATATATATATAAACAAGCCCTAATACCCTCTCTCACACGTCGCCGACTCTCTCCCTCTCCTCTCGCTCTCCCTCTCCCTCTCCTTCCCTCTCTCTGCCGCTCCCTCTCCCTCCCTCTCGCGCCCTCTCCCTCTCCCTCTCCTCTTGCTCTCGCTTTCCCTCCCTCTCTGCTACTCCCTCTCGCTCTCGCAAAAAAAATCAGAAAGCTCTGTCGTTCGATTACGAGAAGAGTTACAGGGGATTTTGGGAGAAATCTACATATTTTGAGCTCCTTTTGCATTGGTTTTGGCCGAAATGGAGAATCCAGAGGTTTGAAATTGGGATTTGTGAGAGAAACTTAGAGATTCAAGGAGTTTCTGTGTAGCGAAACTCTCTGCGGCTTTAATGGCGGACTTGCAGCATCCTTATGCAGTTCGTTGAAGGAAATGCTTGCAGATTTCAGATCCCTCGTTGCTTCTTTTAAAGGTATGTTCCTCTGTTCTTCCTTTGTCTTGTTACGGCCGTGTATTTTGAAGGAATGCTAGTGAAGATATCTAGATTTGGGGCATTTTTCTGTGTTATTTTGAGCTTTCTGCATTGGAATTCAAACTTCGACTGTAGTAGCTACTTCTTGAAGTTTTATGCAAATGTGATTAATGATCACAAGGAATATATGGTACTGTTACACCGAATTTATACAAATTGTATGTTTCCAAATCCATATTTTTTATAAAAGGATCGGATGAAATGTTTTGTTATTCTATTCTTCATTTTATTGTGTTTGTGAAGCAATTGGAGATGCCTACCAGAAGTTTGATGAAATTCCTCATAGAAGAGATACATAAGTAGGAACTTGAGGCATAAGTAACTTATCATCCAAACGTGCCCTAGTGGCTCACCTATCAATGAGAGTTTTTATAGATGTAAATGATCAATGAGAATTTTGTAATTCATTGCTTTGAAGCATTGCTGGAAATTTTTGTCGTTGGCAATGTGGTGGCCTGTGTGCCTGCAAATTAACTCCAATTTTGTTGTTGTCAATGTGGTGGCCTGTGTGCCTGCAAATTAATTAACTTCAATTTTCTTGTCAAAGCTTGCAAATTAAGTTTTCGATTGATGTTCTTGCTACTGTTGTGACAGTTTCCCTTAAATTCTGATATCATTACAATTTCAAAATCTGAAAATGCAGTTACAAAATGCTTAGTTGACATTCAAGTAGTTGGCAATATCTTCAGAAGAATGATTCAATGCTCGAACCCAAGGATATTTGAAGTATCCTCAGGCCTTTTGAGTCTCTACAAGAGGGGCACATGGTTTGGTGATCTAGGCATGGATGGGCCATGAGCCCAAAAACGTCACCCCATTTTGACCATTCTAACCATCTGGTCCTTGGCCTGCAAATTGCGTCACTTGTCGTCTCGACAGTTTTGTTCGCTTTTGCTAATGTTGCAACTACAATGTCTTGAATTGCAGTCATGAGATTAGGCAGTTGGCGTTTTAATCTTTGTTGGATATATAAATCTTCAAGTGTTTTGAGTCTGTTTCACGAATCATTTCTTCTCAATCAATGTTTCTGCAGGGAAGCATTTATTCTAGTTCAAATTGCGGTGGTCCCACAACTTCAGTCCCTGTGCATAGTATACAACAAAGTGAGTATATGAATCCGAATGAAATATCTCCACGGTTGCAGTTTCCTTCTGAAGAAAGGAAGTGGGCACTTGGGCTTCAGGTCATTTCATCTGTACTCCATTCCAATGACAATCATTTCTTTATGATCTTAAACTCTGTATGTGGCTAACATGTGTAGGACACCTGGGCCATGTAACAGGAGGGATTGCTATCTTGATGA
Organism: Magnolia sinica; assembly: GCF_029962835.1. Taxonomy (NCBI): domain Eukaryota; kingdom Viridiplantae; phylum Streptophyta; class Magnoliopsida; order Magnoliales; family Magnoliaceae; genus Magnolia; species Magnolia sinica. Next base: position 86,163,896 of record NC_080578.1, on the reverse strand, counting down.
ACTACCTCAGTAATCTGGCCATAAAAAATCACCAGGTAGGCCACACATGTAAGGAAACAATGGACGGTCCAAAAGAATTTGGCGAGTTCTTATAAACCAGCCATCATTTTCATACATTTGCTGCCCCGTTGACCCGCCTGATTTTTAGCCAAGTCATCTCATAGGTAGCAAAACTCTGTATTTTTGGAAAAAAAAAAAAAAAAAAAAAACCTCAGTGTACCTGAGCTCGATGGTTGTGCTGAAACTGACCAAAGTGTACCTGAGCTTCTTTGGAATGACTTTGTTCGTTAACAACTTGGATGGTTCTTTTTCAGTGACTGATGATTTATTGCCAATCTTGCAAAATATAGAAAATTATCACTTGCACGTGTTTGGATATGTGGAATCCCTGGTTTTCTAAAGAAAATAATATCCAATGGTAATTTCCTGCTTATTGTAGAAAATTGGACAAGGATCCTAGAAAATGCCAAGGTGATCTTATACACTCTTTTAATGTCTGAAAGGTGTGTCTTTCTGACATGGTGAGGCCCTCCAGATGAACGACATGGATCTCATGCTTATGTATCACATTTGTGGAGAGTAGGAATAGGCTGCAGATGGCTACCCTCACACATTTCCATTTCATTTCACTCTTTTTCATTTATTGTTACCATAAATCTGTTGAAACTGCTGTTTTTGAACTTGTAATAGAAGAACTTTCTCATGTTCAATTCTGTATTATAATTCTGAATGATTCTTTAGAAAGGAAATTGGTAGTGGTTTCTGCGATGTCACAGGTGACAGATATGATGTATAACCTCATTAACAAGGCACAGTCAAGGGATGAATCTTACGTGTCTTCACTGCATGATATTTTTCAAAAGCACAAACTAACAGCAACTGATTTATTTGATGGAGGTGATCTTGATAGATTCCTAGCTCAATTGAATCACAATATCAATAACCTCAAAGCCATGCTTCGTGCAATTTACATAGGTATTAGAAGCATTCTCTGTTTTTTTTTTTTTTTTCTTTAATATTTACTCTCCTACTTCAATCAGGAGCTAAGATTCAAGTAACCAGGGATATGGATGCTGACCCTACTTCTCAGACTAGGCTACTAGAACTTATTGGCACTTCCATACATTTAATTCCAGCATTACATGTCCTCTAATAGTCGTTTGCTGTTTTTTCTTTTTTCTTTTTGTTGTTTAAAAATGACTGTTTCTGTTTTGCAGGAAGATTTATGGCAGGCTGCATTTCCAGTTGTCACAGATGTTTGTTTCAATGGATGGATCCAAACCAATCAATTTATCTTTACATCAATTCAACTGGAATGACTCATGATGATGGTGAAACGGTATGTTGGTTCTCGTTTCCAACTCGGTTTAGTCTTCGACTCAGCTGGACAAGGTTATATATGTGCTTCAAATTTAAGTTTTCGAATCTCTACTGTTCCAATTTTCAGAGCAACTGTTGAATTTGTTCAATGCAAACCTGAATCTTATTATTATTATTTTTTTTTTTTCTAGATTCTGTTAATATTTGTAGACTTACCAGTCTGTTTTTTTGGTTCAATGCAAACCTGTGTTTTAAAGAAATTGGTGTTTTTTTTTCGTGGTCTGGCATGTCAGGTCCCTGGATGCATCAAAAGTGAGGAGTAAGATGCTAAGGCAAAACAGAGAACCTCCGCTCACAGGTGGTGAACCCCAATATCATTGAGGGCCTGAACCTGCTGAAGGACTCCGAAATACTGGCGCTGATGCCTTTTACTGCTACACAGCTCACCAAAGATCGACAGAAGTAACGAGTCCCTTGTAAACAATGGCAATCATTGGCAACAAGGAGATCATTGACATTAACCAAGGTATGTTAGCTGTTTAGACTAGTGTAAAAAAAAAAAAAAATCTTTTTTTTTTTTCATACTTTTTGATAAGAAAGATTTTCTCCACTGTTACGGATTGTCGGTGGCCGGATCCCTATAGCTACGGATCCCAAAGCCTACAGTAGCACTGTGGGCTATTCATATTTAGCTACGGATTTTATTCGTAGTTTTTGACCAATTTTCTGTAGTGTAGCAAAAACTGATGGTTTAGCGGCGTCCAGCACAATCGTCAGTAAAAGTCTTGACCGCCGGTAAAGCCTTTACCGACCGAGGCTTTACCGGCTGTTAGCTGACCGTGGGCAAAGGAATTACCGGCGGTTTGATGCCTTTTCCGGCGGTTTTGACCGCTGGTAAAGGATAGTTTTCTTGTAAGTTCCATGGTACATAGGGGTTTCCTGTTTCGAACAAGTGGGGCTCACGAACCAAAGATCCATACCGTTGACATTATGGCCCCCCAGGTCACTCCAGGCACTAAAACCTCACCTGGAAGTTTTTTAGTTGCCAAAGCTCCCTTTTGTTGAATGGGCCATCATCCACTGGTGGGGCCCACAGAAAATGTCCCCCACATGGGTTTTCCGTTTATGCAAGTTAGCTGATGAATTGCTAGCAAATGGATTGGCAACAAGGAATTCTACAAAGCAGTCTGAGACATGTTAACTGTGCACATTGGATATGTTCATTTTGAGCTGAATCATATATTTGGTGGGCAATGAATCGACTGACCATAGATGTCTCATCTGTTTAGCCAAATAAAAATGGAGGGTTGATAGAATTTTTCAAGCATTCAAACATAAAAAGGAGTCCACATTTAATGGGCAAAACTGTAACAATCTAACTGTAAGATAATGATTCACTGCAATTTTTACCAGGTGATGGCCCACTGGATTAACAGTCACAAATGATCAAATGCATAGTCATGACCTTCACATATCAAGATGATCTCTAAAGACCTCAATGCAAGTCTGATCCTGGCTAGCTTGCAGTTGAAGGTCTTGTTTAAGGTCCCTAGTACTCAAATCAATCTATTTACCTGCAAAATTGGGATTAAGCCTAATCCTGATTTTGGTGACACTACAAGGAAAATGGGCTTTACCGGCGGTCAAAAACCGCCCCTAAATGTCCCAAAAACTGCTGGTATAAGAATTATCGGCGGTAGGACACGTGCTACTAAAAGGAGGCGTCGCTGTATCTTTTACCGGCAGTAAATCATTTACAATGTAAGAGAAAAAAGAAGAGGAAGAAACAATTAAAAATTCTGCTAGGCTGAATCTTCTAGATCAGAAGACCTTTACGGGCTTAAATTAGAATTCAAACACAACCTGTAAATCATTTACAACCAGCCCCATTTACAAGCATCCTGAGAATGAAAGGTTACATAATGGACAGAAAATTTACAGATTGAGACTCAAGGAAAAGTGGGAGAAAAAAAAAACAACGGATTTCAGCGACGCCTGAGGCCAGACTTCTCAAATGCACCCCAAGAACCAGAACCCATGCCATATAGAGGACCTTTGTCAGCAGCACCCTGCCATGCGTAGAGGTCAGCTAATAAAATAGTATGTACACTCATAATCTGAGTTACACTATCTAAAATTAAATTTTCGGTCATAAATATATCTTGCAAAAACAGCCATACCGAATGAAGTCCATATCGATCCCCATATGAAGCAGCAAAGCCCCCCTCTGGGCTACCACATTTCCATCCCTTGAAATCGCTGCAGAATTTGCAGAAGATTTCCCCTCTCTTCTCTGTTGACTGGTTGACGGCCATAGCCTGAGTTCTGATTGTCACGTTCTCGCTGGATGGTGTGTGGACAAGTAATTGTTGTTATGTGGTGATTGACAACCAAGATCTAGGACACTCATTTGCAGGGCACACCAGCCTAGTTTTGGATCCATCAATGCCCTGGGTCCCACATGAATGTCTATGGCTGCTAGGTTGGCCCATGTGGCTATGTGTAGAGTGCTTATCAAGAGACGGAGATTTACAAACGGATCTCCAGCCCTTTTCAAAGCTAACTTCATCGGCTTGCAAACAGGACCAATTTCATTTTATTTAAGCACTTGTTTGGTACCCAGAAAGAGGCCCAAAAAGTAAGCAGGAACAAAAAAATAAAAAAAAAACTGAGGACTGTCTATCTCATCTTGGGTATCTAACAGGGCTGTTAATATGGTATTGATCTTCCATCAGATTAATCTGAGCCCTTGCCATGGTCTAGATATGCAATTTGGAGTGTTGGGTGTTTGACAGGACCCTCAGATGAGCCTGATTTGGGTTTGATTTGCAATCTGATGGTCTCTGTGCCAATTGACTAGCAATGGGACCACTTTTATCCCATTAGATGATCAGACTGTCCTGAATCAATTATTGACATCAACGGATAATTTTTGAACGGCAACCATCTATTATCTGAAACAACTGTTGGAATTTTAAGATAGTAACCATGTGTAGTTCCAACAGCAAGTTGTATTGAATCATCAGATCTATGCTGCTATAGCAGGGTAGTGACATCTTGATAACTCAATCAGGTTGGCCCAAAAATAGACTGGTCAAGTCATCAAGTTTTTCTACTGTCCATTGTTTCCATTCATGTGGGAAACCCAATTAGTTGAAAAAGATTTTCCCACGCTCATTTGCAGGGCATACCAGCCTAGTTTTGGATCCATCAGTCCCATGGGTCCATGGCTGCCAGGTTGGCATATGTTGTTGCATGCAGACTGCATTTGGTGTTTTGCAAACCGCAGCAGTAGCTACGGTCACAATGTAGGAAAAAGGGGCAATTGAAAACTTAAAGTGAAGATTATCCTTTTGTTCAGATCGAAGACGAGTCATTTAGGTTTCAAACTAACAACATATTTTGGACCACATGTGAGAAATCAAGAAACAGAGATTTAGAATGGATCTCACATATTTTGAACATAGTATACAGTTGCTCCAGGAATTGTCTGCAAAATACAATGGAAAACAACAATAAGAAGCCAGTTTAGCAAGTTCAAATATTCTATTAAATAATCGCATTCATACGCACTCACTTAGCTTTGTATCTAAATTGAGATTTTTGCTTAGTACAGAAGCAAATGTGTGTGGGATATCCAAGCAGTGCATCTGGTGGGCCACATACGTATGTTGACTGTGTGAACAGCTTGAGGGCCAATTTGATCATTTCAGGGGTATTTTTCAGCTAAATCACTTTGGACATTTTGTGTGTCATCCTATGCCAATAAAACCAAGTTAATGGGCAGATCCATAAATGTTTTTATCTATATAAGCAAGAAGCAAACAGTTCACAGTTATGTCATAAATCCAAAGTGAGGTGATCGATGAACAGATTTTACATCATACACACATACCCCAATTGGCAAAAGTGATGGAATGGATGAGATGTGGGAGGGCATTGTGGATAATCACTTGAATGCCGGAACTCATCCTTCCAAACCGAGAAAGCCATAGAAAAGTGGAGGGCTTTGGTTGCATAGATGCACCGTGCACGGTGATACCTAAGATCAACACATTTTCAGGAACCAATATAAATGTGAAATGCAGGAATATAAGCCAATGCAGAGGCCATATCTCACCTGAGTTAACTGCTGACCTGCTTGGGATTATGACAAGGCAACATCCCCACAAACAGGAGAACTTCCGGCAAGAATATCAAGAGACCTTGGTGTAATGCCCAAGCTATCAAACTTTCATTCAGAATATTTAGAACATGTCAGGTGTCATGATGGCTCGGAAGAAAAATAGCTTGACTGAAGTATTATAATTGGGGACTAATCAGGAATTGCCTGGGTGATTCTTTGTTTGAATTTAGCAGTCTGTTAGGTATAGGCAACTCTAAGCTGTGGCTTTACTGCAAGCAAATTAAATTAGCGGTCAGCCATAACTTCAATAGGATCATTATTGAAGGGATTCCAATAATGCCATTGGCTGGGCAAAATCAAGAGATGCCTGTGGGAGCTTGCTGATTTTATTGAGGTGCAAAATCGAGAGATGCCTGTGGGAACTTCAATAGGCTCGATATGTAAGAACACTAGTTTATGAAAGACTCCTAAACAAACAAGAACAATATCTTCACATGGATTCCTTCTAATGTACCAACATGATCTACTACGCAGTTAAACTTTGAATGTATGAAGTTTAAGTCCTGACAAATTCAACTAGACAATTCAGGAATAAAATTCAGATGTTAACTGAGTAGTGTAATAAAACATATAAAGTAGACATTAAAAATACAACTTCACACATCCTTCTTGTTAATATTTTGAAGCAGGAGGAATTTTCCATGACAATGTTGGTGTCGTGCTTGCAGATTGTCATGAACAGATTGATGTCTAACAATTTTCTTTTAAGCAACAACAGCATATTCAACACTAGAATGCCCTCTCTCGTACTGGGGTCAAATATAGATAGAAGTCCATTTTTTCAACAACCAATTCAGATGTATACAACCAATTCTTCAATGGCTATAGCCTTGGAACAAAAACAAAAACAAAAACAAAAAAAAAACAAAGGATATTGAACGGACGAAAAAATATATAAAATAAATAATCTGAAAAAAAAATATAAACTAAATAAATACCTGTGAGATGGAGTGAATCTTCGATGGATGAATGGACGAAATAGACTTCAATGGGCCGAAATCGGCTATAGGCGGGCAGCCTGTCGTGATCGAATAGGGATTGAGAGAGATTGGGGACGGAGGGGCCTCCAAAGAAAAAAGGGGATTTTTCCACCGGCGGGAGCTCTGACTGAATCCATCTGTAAAAGAAGGAATTTGAAATTAGAATCGACAGACGGGAGAAGAAATCTCTTGTAAAAATCCCCGGAGAACGAAAATGAAAAGCACGTTAGTGGCTGCCGTTGCCGCTAGGAAGCTCAGACGGAAATTTTATTTATATTTTTAATAAGAGTGCGGATCCTCTGCCTCCTGAAGGCAGGAGCTCTCTGCCTCCAGCGTTTTCATTGGTCAACGTCACTGTGAGTGCCACCTCATCAACTTTTTAAATATAATAGAAAAAGTAAATTTAATAAAAACTATAACGGAGACGTTAAACGGAAGCGGTTTGCGCGCTGAGTACCTCAGTACGGTAAGCGTGATGAGTAAAGTCTGTGGAGCCCACCGTTATTCTCATTCGTGCAATGTATCAACTCCATCCATTTCTTTTATCATCTAATTTTAGCGTTTTACAGTAAAAATTAATCATATCCAAAGATCAAGTGGACCACACCACCTGAAACAGTGTAAATTGAATTCTACCATTGAAAAGTTTTTGGGCCCATGGAAGTTTTATATCAAGATGATATTTGTTTTTTCCATTCATCCATGTCTTTGTGATCTCATGTACAGTTTGGATGAAAAATAAAAATCATTGGGTGCTTAGAAACACTTCAATGGTGAAAATAAATATTTCTACTGTTTCCTCTGGTATGGTCTACTTGAGCTTTTGATATATTTAGTTTTGGGCTCAACTCCTAAAATGATCTGAAAATATGGATGGACTGTGTGGATAAACCACATGAATTCATAATGGGCTCAATAGAGTTTACTCATTACGATAAGACTCGGTACGCAATCCGATTTCACATTTTAGACGCGGATTTCCTGCTAAAGCCTATTGCAATGAGATGCTACACAAGGATTACAGATGGGCCCACTGCGACGCTTGTGATAAATCCAACCCGTTCATCCATTTTTAGAAATCATTTTAGGACATCATACCAAAACTAATGAATATACAAAACTCAGATGGGCCACACGAGAGGAAACAATGGGGATTTAGTGTCCACTGTTGAAATATTTATATGGCCACAAAAGTTTCGGTCTAATATTTTAGCATTTTCACTTCATCCTGGTAAAAATGACCTTATATATATATACAGTTTGGATGGCATATAAACATCAAGAGGCACAGGAAGGATTCAACGGTAGGAATTTCTTTCTCCACTATTTCATCTTGTATGGCCCAGTTGAGTTTTTTATCATCCTAATTTTTTGTTACATGTCTTAAAATGAGCTCTAAAAATGGATGAATGGATTGGAATTCTTATAAACATCACGGTGGACCCCACCATACATCCAGCGCTGGAACTTCATGCAAAACGCTTTCCCCAGTGAATTCGCATCCACGGTTTCCACTGGAAACGTATTGGCTACTCCCCTGCCACTTGGTGCTATGTGGGCCCACCATGATGTATGTGTTTCATCCATGCCATCCATTTATTTTTCTAGATCATTTTATGGTCTGAGACCAAAAATGAGGTATAACCTAATCTCAAGCGAATCACATTGCATGAAACAGTGTTGAATGAACATTAACCATTAAAAACTTTTTGAGGACCATAAAAGTTTTGGATCAAGCTGATCTTTGATTTTTCCCTTCACTTGGGTCTTTATGACCAAACCAACATATTGGATGTCAAATAAATAGTACGGTGGGCCTTATGAGGACTTTAATGATGGATATCCAATCACCATTGTTTTCCTGTGGTATGGTCCATATGAGATTTATATTCCTCTCATTTTTGGGATCAACTGCTAAAATTATATGTAACAATAGATTAACGGAATGGATGAAACACATACATCATGGTGGGGAAATGATGTCACCCATTTATATGGGTCCCACTATGATGTATGTTTTGTATCCACACCGTCCATCCATTTGGAGATATCATTTTAGGGCATGAGCCAAAGTATGAATCAAATCCAAAACTTGAGTGGACCCCACCATAGAAAACAGTGGAGAGAGTCACGCCCACCATTTATTACGACTGAATCCAATCCAAACCTCGTCACTTTGTCTACTAAACCTCGTCACTTTGAACAGCAACCCCATCACTTTGTCTACTGAATCCCGTCACTTTGTACTGCAACCCCGTCACTTTGTCTAGTAAACCCCGTCACTTTGTACTGCAACCCCGTTACTTTGTCTGCTGAACTCCGTCACTTTGTACTACAACATCATCACTTTGTCTATTGTACCCCATCACTTTATGCTACAACCTCGTCACTTTGTCTACTGTACCCTGTCATTTTGTGTTGCAATCTCGTCACTTTGTCTAGTGACCTCGTCACTTTATACTACGACCTCGTCACTTTATACTACAACCTCGTCACTTTATCTACTGAACCCCGTTACTTTGTACTGCAACCTCGTCACTTTGTTTATTGTACCCCGTCACTTTGTACTACAACATCGTCACTTTGTCTAATGTACCCTGTCACTTTATGCTACAACCTCGCCACTTTATCTACTATACCTCGTCAATTTGTGCTGCAATCTCGTTACTTTGTCTAGTGAATCCCGTCACTTTGTACTGCAACCTCGTCACTTTGTCTACTAAACCCCGTCATTTTGTATTGCAACCTCGTCACTTTGTCTACTGTACTCCGTCACTTTATACTGCAACTCCGTCACTTTGTCTATTGAACCCCGTCACTTTGTACTGCAACCTCGTCACTTTGTCTAGTGAACCCCGTCACTTTGTATTACAATCCCGTCACTTTGTCTAGTGAACCTCGTCACTTTGTCTAATGAACTCTGTCACTTTGTACTACAACATCGTTACTTTATCTAATGTACCCCGTCACTTTATGCTACAACCTCGTCACTTTGTCTACTGTACCCAGTCACTTTGTGCTGCAGTCTCGTTACTTTGTCTAGTGAACCTCGTCACCTTGTACTACAACTTTGTTTCTTTGTCTACTGAACCCCATCACTTTGTCTAGTAAACCCTGTACTGCAACCCCGTCACTGTCTAGTGAACCCTGTCACTTTGTACTGCAACCCCGTCACTTTGTCTACTGAACCCCATCACTTTGTACTGCAACATCGTCACTTTGTCTACTGTACCCAGTCACTTTGTGCTGCAATCTCGTCATTTTGTCTACTGTAACCAGTCACTTTGTGCTGCAACTTCATCACTTTGTCTACTTTACCTTATCACTTTGTGAAGTACTCCGTCACTTTATGATGGGGTTTTACTAGACAAAGTGATGGGGTTAAGTAGGGTTGCTGGACAAAGTGATGAGGTTAAGTATGGTTACTGGACAAAGTGACGGGGTATAGTAGACAAAGTGACGAGGTTGCAGCACAAAATGACTGGGTACAGTAGACAAAGTGACGATGTTGCAGTACAAAGTGATGGGGTTCAGTAGATAAAGTGACGGGGTTCAGTAGACAAAGTGACGGGGTTGCAGTACAAAGTGACGGGGTACAGTAGACAAAGTGACGAGGTTGCAGTACAAAGTAACGGGGTTCAGTAGACAAAGTGACGAGGTTGCAGTACAAAGTGACGGGGTCACTAGACAAAGTGACGAGATTGCAACACAAAATGACAAGGTACAGTAAACAAAGTGATGAGATTGCAACACAAAATGACAAGGTACAGTAAACAAAGTGACGAGATTGTAGTATAAAGTGACGGGGTACAATAGACAAAGTGATGATGTTGTAGTACAAAGTGACGGAGTTCAGCAGACAAAGTGACGGGGTTCACTAGACAAAGTGACGAGGTTGCAGTACAAAGTGACGGGATTCAGTAGACAAAGTGACGGGGTTGCGGTTCAAAGTGACAGGGTTCAGTAGACAAAGTGACGGGGTTTGGATTGGATTCAGTCATAATAAATGGTGGGCGTGACTCTCTCCACTGTTTTCTATGGTGGGGTCCACTCGAGTTTTGGATTTGATTCATTCTTTGGCTCATGCCTTAAATGATCTCTCCAAATGGATGGACGGTGTGGATACAAAACATACATCATAGTGGGACCCATATAAATGGGTGACATCACTTCCCCACCATGATGTATGTGTTTCATCCATTCCGTTAATCTATTTTTACATATAATTTTAGGAGTTGATCCCAAAAATGAGAGGAATATAAATCTCATATGGACCATACCACAGGAAAACAATGGTGATTGGATATCCATCATTAAAGTCCTCATAAGGCCCACCGTACTGTTTATTTGACATCCAATATGTTGGTTTGGTCATAAAGACCCAAGTGAAGGGAAAAATCAAAGATCAGCTTGATCCAAAACTTTTATGGTCCTCAAAAAGTTTTTAATGGTTAACGTTTATTTAGCACTATTTCATGCAATGTGATCCACTTGAGATTGGGTTATACCTCATTTTTGGTCTCAGACCATAAAATGATCTAGAAAAATAAATGGACGGCATGGATGAAACACATACATCATGGTGGGCCCACACAGCACCAAGTGGCAGGGGAGTAGCCAATACGTTTTCAATGGAAATCGTGGATGCGGATTCACTGGGGAAAGCGTTTTGCATGAAGTTCCAGCGCTGGATGTATGGTGGGTCTACCGTGTGTTTATAAGAATTTCAATCCATTCATCCATTTTTAGAGCTCATTTTAAGACATGTAACAAAAAATTAGGATGATAAAAAACTCAACTGGGCTATACAAGATGAACCAGTGGAGAAAGAAATTCCTACCATTGAAACCTTCCTGTGCTTCTTGATATTTATATGCCATCCAAACTGTATATAAGGTCATTTTTACCAGGATGAAGTGAAAACGCTAAAATATTAGACTGAAACTTTTGTGGCCATATAAATATTTCAACGGTGGACACTAAATCCCCATTGTTTCCTCTCGGGTGGCCCATTTGAGTTTTGTATATTCATTAGTTTTGGTATGATATCCTAAAATGATTTCTAAAAATGGATGAACAGGTTAGATTTATCACAAACGTCACAGTGGGCCCATCTGTAATCCTTGCTTAGCATCTTATTGCAAAAGGCTTTGGCAGGAAATCCGCGTCTAAAATGTGAAATCGGATTGCGTACCGAGTCTTATCGTAATAAGTAAACTCTATTGAGCCCATTGTGAATTCATGTGGTTTATCCACACCGTCCATCCGTATTTTCAGATCATTTTAGGAGTTGAGCCCAAAACTGAAGTATATCAAAAGCCCAAGTGGACCATAGCGAAGAAAACAGTGGAAATATTTATTTTCACCATTGAAGTGTTTCTAAGCCCCCAGTGATTTTTATTTTTCATCCAATCTGTACATAAGATTACAAAGACATGGATGAATGGAAAAAACAAATATCATCTTGATATAAAACTTCCATGGCCCCAAAAACTTTTCAATGGTAGAATTCAATTCACACTGTTTCAGGTGGTGTGGTCCACTTGATCCTGGGATATGATTAATTTTTGTTGTAAAACACTAAAATTAGATGATAAAAGAAATGGATGGAGTTGATACATTGCACGAATGAGAATAACGGTGGGCTCCACATACTCTACTCATTACGCTTAGCGTACTGAGGTACTGTACGCGCAAACCGCTGCCGTTTAACGTGTCCGTTATAGTTTTTATTAAATTTATTTTTTCTATTATATTTTAAAATATTGATGAGGTGGCACTTGCAGTGACGTTGACCAATGAAAACGCTGGAGGCAGGGAGTTCCTGCCTCCGGGAGGCAGAGGATCCGCACTCTTTTAATAAAAACTGCCTAAGCGGCAGTCTGTACAGGTGGACGAATGAGGTTGCGAGAGGCAGAGACTCTCTGCCTCCTCGGAAACAGAGGATCCGGACTCATCTTATTTGTATCGAATTCTGCCTGCTTTCCAGCAATTAATGTTTTGTGCTGACGTCAGCATAAATGACGTGGACCAATTAAATTCAACGACCGGGGAAGCCGCTGCTGTGCGCTGGAAACAGATGATCTGCATTTAAACCCAATGTAAACCTCCTATTTCCATTTTCATCGAAAACAAAATCTCTATTATTCCTTCTCAAACATGGGGTTTTGGGAAAGAAATTTCTCTACAATAACAGCAATTGTAATCTTCTTCTTGATCTTTAATTCTCAATTTCTTGAAGCAACTAGGCCTTTGCGAAGTGGGCGTCCTCCATTCCAGCCACTTGAGAAAGGTATTGTACCACCTTCCATACCTTCTGGTTGCACTTACACACCCAAGAAAGGGAGTGACTGCAATGACCAAAAGAATTTTGCAGAAGAAGACTCCATTGCATCTCCCCACATGCTTCCGTCAAATCCTTAGTTTGTCTAAGTACAGCTTTTGATAGTTACTATCTGTTTACGTGAAAATCCGCCATTGATATAAAAACTAGCGGCACAGATTGCAGATCATGATCTTCACTTGTACAAGAACTCTGCATTGGGATCTTTAGTCTCAAAGCATTGGAATAAACCATCACTGTAGTTATTGAGTACTTCGTGTAAGTACTGATGTAATTATGTATGTTTAGTGCAATAAGGACGGAGCTTCATGAGTCTTCTTGGGTTAGGTGATAGAAGGGGACGCAACCAAAGCTCAGGTGGGCCACAACACATGAAACAGTGATAACGGAAACATTTACCATTGAAACTTTTCTAGAGCCGACTATGATGTTTATATGCCATCCAACCGTTGATATGGCTATTACCACTCAGATAAGCTGCAGGAACAAATATCATGGTGGTACAAAACTTCTAGTTTCCAATGGTGAGCGTTTCATTACCTACTTTTTGTGTGGTGTGGCGCTCTTGAGTTTTGGACGGAGCGGATTTGTCACGGGAATTTGTGTGGTCTCACACAGCTTCCGACCACATGCACCACAACATTCAGCCACATGTGTCAACCTAGCAGGTTTGTGGGATATCGGAGCCGTGTATCAGGTGGGAGCAGACTGCTGATTATCAGGTAGTTGATGCGTGTAAGAAAATAGAGTTCTTTGAATATCTCCCGCCGAAGAGAGACGAGGACTTTGTCCCGTCCTCCCTTTCATCCCGCTCCGAAATGGGTGTTTGGTATTCAGATATTGGTGCAGACGGGCCGCCCGGTCACTCGAATAAGAAGTAGAGCTGTACACGAACCGAGTTAGCTCGGTTAACATGCTTGACTCAATTTGAAAAAGCTTGACTTGGTGGGTTCAAGCCGAGTCGAGCTGATTTTTTGAGGTTAAAAAAATTTCGAGCGGAGTTCAAGCTAGACCGAACTTGAATCAACTCGGCTCGGAACTTGACTTGAATCGACTTAGATGGGGTTCACTTGGTGTGTGTGTGTGTGTGTAGATTCTGGTATGCTGTGGACTGCAGTTTTAATAGAGAACCTTTGGAAGGGCAAGAAAACATGAAGGTGATAGGCTCATTTCCACGCCTCCATCATTGATTGTAATGCCTTAAATTATGAAATATGATATTAAAAAAAAATCTCAAACAGTAATTGCAGCCATCTTTTCTAATGGGAAAGATTGTTTCTACCTATTGTTGTTCAAATATGGTTAACAATCATTTGCATAAATCAATGTGCAATGCAAGATCTTCATAGATTTTTTTATCTCTCCCTGAAATTTTCTAAAGTATTGCAGACATTCTATTAGAAAGATGATGAACTTGATTAGATTTATTGGAAAAGTCCTTTTATGTTTTAACATTATTTCATAGGCTTCTTTTTCCATGGTCAAGATCTTCTGGGGTGAAAGTTTGATCCTTCAATACGTATAGAATTGTAGAGTTAAGAAGATTCATGAAGCTCCATCCTTATTGCACCAAACATACATAATTACATCAGTTAACATGAACAAAACAACTACTGTCATGGTTTATTCCAATGCTCTGAGACTAAAGATATAGTACCACTTGTATGGAACGTAGATCTTGAGCACTCATGCAGAGTTATTGTAGAAGTGAAGATCATGATCCGCAATCTAAGCCGCTAGTTTGGATATCAATGGCGGATGTTCACGAAAACGGGTGATGACGTAACGCATATATATTAATAGATATTGACTATCAAAAGCTGTACTTAGACATACTAAGGATTTTACAGAAGCATGCAGGGAGATGCAATGGAGCCGTCTGCAATGGAGCCGTCTGCAGTTACTTCAAGAAATTGAGAAATATTAAAGATGAAGAATACAAGAAATTTCTCTCCCAAAAGCCCATGTTTGAGAAGGAAGAATGGAGATTTTCTTTTTAGGATATTTGTTTTTGCTGAGAATGGAGGAGGGAGGAGGTTTACATGGGGTTTTAGGATGGGGAGCGGATAAGGTATTACTGATGTAGAACGTGTCACACATAAGTTCTCATCATGGTTGAGCCAAAAGAAGATGGACCGTGAATTGACCATAACTTTTGATCCGGGTATCGTTATGGGGCATACAACCTATCAATCTTTACTGAAACGGGCCATCCGAGGTGAACCGACCCACAAAGTGGGTCGCATCTGTCCGTTTCGTCAGAAAACGTGCGCTTTCAGCTCAAAAACGAATTTTTAGAAAAAATTTACTATTTTTAGTAATTCCGATTTTTTAAATATTTTTAGAGTTTTAGATCTTCTTTCCTTTTAGAAATAACTTTTAGTTATACTAGGACTCTTCTAGAAAAAGTTTATTTGCAATTTTTATTTTTAGAAATTAGGCCTTAGAAGAGTTTTATTAGAATTAGGATTTTTATTAGAGTTAGAATTTTGCTATTTTTGGTAATTACGAATTTTAGTTTATTTTTTTCTATATTAATGGTGTAAGGAGACACATTAGACAATTATAAATGATCAATTAATCAATTTCAAATTTATTAGAATTTATTTCTATTTTCTGCTTTCTTTCCTTGTGGATTCGAGAAGTCTTTGTGAGGAGTCCAGAGAAGCTTCGTGGATTCGGAGTAGTTATCCTCATCACGTTCATCCCTGTGTCAATTGGTATCAGAGTGAGGTTTCCCTTGGGCTGATGACAAATAATGAAGGTATGAATCAAAATCTTGTGGATGGTGATTCGGGGATTCGTTATCTTTTGGAAAGAATGGAAGCTTTTCACCGGGAGAGTCAGTTGACTATGCAAGGGCTGCAGGCAACCTTCAACCGTATTGCGGATGTACTAATTCCGCCCCGAGCTCAAAGTGATGCTCAACCGCCTGTGGCCGCTGTACGACACAACCCCAATTTCTATAAAGCACCATCAGATGATGGTAAATCACAGGCCACCACTTCGGTTATGAGGAAGCCATTATACATGTCAAAGGTAGAAATAAAATTACAACGAGATAACATCTTTCGAACAAGGTGCACTGCATACAAAAAAGTCTGCAATGTGATCATCGATGTCAAGAGTGATGAGAATTTCGTGTCGAAAATAATGGTGGAAAAGCTACAACTGAAAACAGAAAGACACCCATCTCCATACATGATTGGATGGATCAAGGAGGTCAACAAAACAGAGGTAACTGAACGATGTCGTATATCTTTTTCCATTGGTAAATATTATAAGGATGAAGTAATGTGTAAAGTGGTCGACATGGAAGCTTGCCACATGTTACTTAGTCAACCTTGGCAAAATAATATTAATGCTACACATAAGGATCAGGATAACCTATTTATCTTTATTAAAGATGGTAAAAAGATTATCCTCGGCCCTATAGGAAGGGAGAACCAACCCAAGACTTCTAAAGTTGAAGAACAGTCTCTCACAACTGGACAGGCTTTTGTCAAACAATCTGAGGAAACAAGCCATATATATCCATTAGTTGAAAAGAAAGAATATATGGAGCCTGCGAATATCTTAGAAGATTTAAAGCTAATTTTGCAGGAGTTCAAGGAGATTGTGCTCGATGAACCCCCTAATAAATTGCCTCCCATACGAGATGTACAAAATCACGTTGATCCCGTCTCAGGGGCAAGTTCGCCTAATTGCCCACATTATTAAAAAAAAATATGAGATCTTGAAGACAGGTGTGCAGGAACTGATCAATATTAGTCCAGTTAAGAAAAACATGAGTACATGTATTGTGTCAGCTCAAGAAGTTAATGCCAAGTACAAAAAAAGGGCTAATGAACATCGGCGTCAGAAGTTATCTCAAACTCATGTGCCAAGTCTCTTGCGTAACTTGAGAATGAGTTTTTTTCAAGTGGAGGGGTCTGATGTATAATGTGTCACAGATACGTTCCCAGTATGGTTGAGCCAAAAGAAGATGGACCGTAAATTGACCATAACTTTTGATCCGGGTATCGTTATGGGGCATTCAACCTATCAATCTTTACTGAAACGGGCCATCCGAGGTGAACCGACCCACAAAGTGGGTCGCATCTGTCTGTTTTGTCAAAAAACGTGCCCTTTCAGTTCAAAAACAAATTTTTAGAAAATTTTTACTATTTTTAGTAATTCCAATTTTTTAAATATTTTTAGAGTTTTATATTTTCTTTCCTTTTAGAAATAACTTTTAGTTATACTAGGACTCTTCTAGAGAAAGTTTATTTGCAATTTTTATTTTTAGAAATTAGGCCTTAGAAGAGTTTTATTAGAATTAGGATTTTTATTAGAGTTAGAATTTTGTTATTTTTGGTAATTACGAATTTTAGTTTATTTTTTTCTATATTAATGGTGTAAGGAGACACATTAGACAATTATCAATGATCAATTAATCAATTTCGAATTTATTAGAGTTTATTTCTATTTTCTGCTTTCTTTCCTCGTGGATTCGAGAAGTCTCTGTGAGGAGTCCAGAGAAGCTCCATGGGTTCGGAGTAGTTATCCTCATCACGTTCATCCCTGCGTCAATTACCCAGCCGGGTAAAACCCTAGTGGGTGTTTCCCTGGAAATTGGATTATCGGACTGAGTAAACTCTGTTGAGCCCATTGTAAAAGATGTAGATTTTCTTTTTCCAGGAGCATAGCGTTCTCTTCCCTAACTCAGCGATTCGTTCCCTGCTCCTTTCCTTTTCTTGTTTTGTTTTAGCGTTTCTGCTTTGTTTCCATTTTGTCTGTTAGTTTTCCCTTTTCCTCTTAATATAATCAAGCTATCTTTAAAAAAAAAATAAAAAATAAAAAATGCACTTGGTTATCCACGCCTCCATCCATTTTTTCAGATAATTTTAGTGGTTGATCCCAAAATTTAAGCATATCCAAAGCTCAAGTTGACCATACTACAGTAAACAGTGGAAATATTGATTTCCATCGTTGAAACCTTCCTAAGGTCCATAGTGAAATTTTCTTCTCACCCAACCTGTTCATAAGATTACAAAGACAAAGATGAAGATATATATATATATCAGATTGATCTCAAACTTCTACGGACCCCAAGAACTTTTCAACGGTAAATGTTCAATTCACACGGTTTCAGGTGGTGGGGTCCACTTGAGCTTTGGATATGTTTCTCTAAACTTTTCTGATCAAATGGATGGAAGGAGTGGATAAAATGTATGAGTGACAGTGGCCCCACAGTTTACTCAGTATACGCTTGGTGTACTGAGTTACCGAGTATGCAATCCGCTTTCATTTCCCCGATCACGGGTCCACCTTGATGTATGTGTTGTATATCTACTCTTTGTTCATAAGTTTTTTCACCTCGGGCCCACCTTTATGTATGTGTTGCATATCTACTCTCTGTTCATAAAATTTTCATCTCATTTTAAGGTATGGTCCCAAAAATAAAGCAGATTGAAACCTCAGGTGGACCACACCACAGGAAACAATAGTGATTGGCCATTAAAAACTTCTTATGGGCCACAAAAGTTTTGCATAGAGATGATATTTGTATTTTCCTTCATCCATATCTTTGTAACCTTATTAACAATTTAGATAGGAAATAAACATTACGGTGGGCCCTGACAAGTTTTTAATGGTGAGCATTCAATGACCACTCTTTCCTATGGTGTGGTCCACTTGAGATTTGGATCTGCCTCATTTTTTAAAGAATACCCTAAAATGTGTTGGAAAAACTGATGGACAACGTGGATATACGACTCATACATCAAGGTGGGGTCCCTCGGGCCTCACCTAATCCGCTTACCCTTTTTGGTAAGATTGAGGTGATGCATCTGATTTGGACATGAGTGCGCCTCTTTCAAAAACAACGGCTAGTTGTATGGGGTGACCGAACCATAAAAATCAAGCGTATCACGTGTGCTAGCCTTGTGATGCGAAACCAACTCGGACAAGTGAATGATGCTCTCCACTTGAGGACGCGGCCGGATAGCATAACGACCCTGGCAGTAGTGAATAACTCCTTACTGGTCGGTGCTCTGTGGGCCCCACCATGATATATGTTTTTAATCCACACCGTCCATTCACTTTTTCAGATTATTTGATGGCATGAGCCGTAAAATGAGGCAGACCCAAGTCTGAGCTAGGTAGAACACATCATAGGGAACAGTGGTGATTGAGTGCCCACCATTAAAAACTTCTTGATGCCATCCTAATATTTATTCGCCATATCCAAGCCATCCATCAATTTGTCCTTTAGCTGCAACACAAACCTTCTATCCCAAAGGTACTATCGAAAAAGTAAAGAAAACTTTAAAAACTCATCCAAGTCATTTAAACTTGTGGGAGCCGATCGAGTCAAGTTGATCAGTTTTCAGTTGGCAATGGAACACAGAATGCTGCTCTCATTGAGTGATTTTAACCGTCCAAATAATCCCAACCATCCAAATAGTGGCTGACAAATGAACACTCAAAAGTATAATAGATATGATCCAAATATTCAACATGAAAAATCAGGTGGTTTGTGTCACTTACTTAAACGGAAGTATTTTCTTTTTAATTATTTTTCTAATATAAACACATCAAAAATGAAAATTTAGTCCCACTTATACAAAATGAAAATAATAAATGTATGGTGGAAAGATTCTATGAATAAATATCATAGGTGGACCACCACCATTTTCAAAATGACGGGACTGACCTTCTTTACGTGTGGCATGCATGGCCATTTAGACAATCTAAACTATGGCTCAAAAAACTTGATCTGACTTAGAAGGGTCCATCAGGCTTCTTTGGATCTCTTAAATGTCGTACAAATAATAATAATATAATAATAATAGTAACTGATTAGCCTTCAGGTCATGAATGCAAGAAAGACTTGCTTCATACGAAATTGTGTGAAGTTCTACAGCATGGAAGAAGGCTTGGAGGTGATGGGAGTTTGGAAGTAAAAATGAGATCCTGTAGCCTATTAGTGGGTGACATCCCCTGCTACTTCTTGACAACAATTTATAAGATGCCTTTGGACCATTTGGGAAGAATGTGGGGATATTCTTAGTTACGAGGGGACAGGGAAAGGTTAATCTGAATTTGTACTCTTCTTGTATTCTAACAACATACCAGCAGGCTGTTGATATGCAAATAGGGCTTAGACATTTATTTTCTTAAAAAAAAATGGCATTTTATTGGGTAGATTGGTTGTGTTTGGCTCGGTGCTTTTCACTGTGTTCTCCTTTTATAGTTTTGAGAGACAATGAAATCCTAAATGAGTTTCCTTGTTGATTCAGGATTTTTAACTGCCACGGTGCTCTCTTGTTCTCTTATCATTCTTGTATGGCTTAGAGATCTTTGAATATTAGAAACCGTTTTCAAAACTCTTGCCAACATAATTGTAGAGATCAGCAGATCTGATAGGATCAGTCTCAGTGGATCCGGATCGAGATTCAATCCATTAATTCATATGATCCACTTCGATATTGATGTGATTCTCGAATATTTGTAATTAGTCACTGCAAGAGTACTGAACATCTCTAAAAAGATCTCCCATTTTAGAAGAATTGTGAGAGACAGCTTTACTGAACATATCCGGATTTATGGCTGTGTCATTTGTTATTTTGTCTTTCTTAGAGAAGTTTGTACGGTTTTGCACTACTTTACTTTTGGCAGTGACATGTCATCGAGGGATAAGGTGCAAAAGGTATCCTTGAGCGAGAGTATGATTTCATCGTTGTCAAGCATGTAGTACCGACGCATGACGGCTTCCTATCATTCCACAAGGGTGTGCCAAAAGCGGGTTTAAACACTATGCTTGGTAAATTTGGAATATTGAAAGTGTAAATGCCTTGTACTCAAATTGAAGAGTCAAAGGTTAAGATCATCAAAAAAATGAGATTATTATGTCACAACTTGTATGCCATGATAACATGAACAGTACAAATCATCATCTAATATGCAATATAGGGTGAAAATGCATCCCCACGGTACTAATACCGATGCTTGGTACCCTATCAAAACAATCCATGGATGGATGGCTGAAAAAATTATGGACAATTAAAATTACTTTCGAGTTTTCTTGTACAGGCAGCTCCTACTTCCTGTTCTTGAGTAGGAGAGTATTGCTTCTTAATTAGAGTTGTACACAAATCAAACCGAGTCAAGCTTGCCTAGCTCAGCTCGGCCAATAGGCTACCATAGTTCAAACTTGGCTCGATTTGACTCGGTCCTCAAGCCTAACTGGCCAGCTTGAGCCAAGTTTGGGTTCGAGCCTATGATATATATATATATATATGTGTGTGTGTGTGTGTGTGTGTGTGTGTGTGTGTGTGTGTAGAAAAGGTTCTATACTAGCTCGTGGAAACTCCCCATGAGGTCGAGCTGTGTGTGCCCTACCATGATGTATGTCAAACATCAGCATTGTACATTTTATGGGTCCCCTTTAAATTACAGGATATCCCAAAAATCAGCTGTATACGGAACTCAGGTGGGCCATACCATCTAAAATCATGTGAAGACATGCCTAAAACATATAAAAGCACTTGGTGGGGCCCACCTGAAATTTGGATGCGTCTGAAACTTGGTCTGACCCCTCATCCAAGTGGGACACACATAATGGATGGGCTGGATTTATGAACCACATCTCGGTGGGCCCAAAAAATGATTATGAATGTTTTAATGGAGGGTAACCCCTCTCAACTTTTGTTTGTAGTGTGGCCCACACAAGTCACGGATTGACTTGATTTTTAAGCCCTAGGCCTACTATGGAATGGTGCATTTGACTGATGGGGTGGATGTTCGACATACATCATGGTAAGGCCTACATAGCTCCACCTCATGGGGAGTTCCCATGAGCTCGACGGTATAGAACCTTTTCCCATACACACACACACACATGCAAGGCTATTGTGAGGTCAAGTCGTATCTCCTCATCAGCCGTTGGATAACATATTTGAAAATATACGGGGAAGATGTCTATGTTGTAATAGAGGCGCAAAGTAGAAAGCTAGGGAAACCGGCAATTGAAATTTGTTAATTAAGTACCCTACTCTTGGTAGGTGTTACCTTATTATGTGGGGGCTCACTTTGATGATTATATATATATATATATATGCCAATCATCCATTTTTCTTGCTCACTTTAGAAAGTTATACCAAAACTTAAGCATATCCAAATCTTTCATGGACCACACCACAGGAAAAGGTGGTGAATGACCGTTAAATTTTTTTTTTTAGGCCGCAAAAGTATGGGATCAATCTGATATTTGTATTTTCCATTCATCCAGGTCTGGTTGACCTTATCAATCCATGTTAATTTTCAGTTTTCACGGATCCAAACGTTATTATAGGAAAACACCAGCACACGATAAATACAAGACAACAATCAAGTCAAACAAAAAAACACGAAATAAGAAGTAAAAGAATTTATATATGTTGTTCATAGAGTTTTTAATCTTCAAAATTTCTCTCATACTTTTTAAGATTTTTTATAAAAAAATATAATGGAATATCACTCTCTACGTATAATCCTAAATAGACTACGCCGTAAGCAAGAAGTCCTAATGAAACTATGGCCATATATACATTGGGAAGAAGAATGATCTGGTGAGGTATATATATGAAGATGGGAGACATCATCTCACTCTACTGCCTTAAGAAACACAACCTGTAGTTGGAGACATGGGCTGTTCTTTAATTGACTGGACATGCCATTTGGTCCAGAGCTCACTCTTCACATGCCACCATGCCAAAAAAAAAAAAAAAAACAGCTGATCTAAAGATCTCAATCATCATCCGTACGTTTGCCTTATTTTATATATATCCATAAGTTCTCTAAGCCATAAATAGAACAGTTGACATCATCTGATGGAAGCACTTCATCCAAATTTGAAATGATCCAATGTGTGGCCCACCAAATTGAGGATTTACATTGAAATCAGACCCTATTTTATGCTAATGATTTCAGACCTTTTGTTTTGTATGGAATTAATGGTATCGGTGTAAAATTTGCAAGGTGTTCTACGGAGGATTGTCTGAACCAAATGAACGGTTTGGATTGATCAAATCGAATGCCCACGTGTGGAATATGCATCTGCGTGCACCATAAAATGACTGTATGATAACTATTCCTTGAGTTCCTAATCAGAACTCAAAACTCCTTAACATTATTGTTAAAGAATTTTTCCACCATAATGATGCTGATCGATACCCATGATATGGGTGGGCCCTTCAATATGGACGCGGATTAGCTACTGAATGGTTGAGTAGCTAGACTCCCTACCAAAGTGACGTCACCAAGTTCTGTGGGCCCCACCATGATGTATGTATTGTGTCCACACTAGGGCTGAAAGTCCGGCCGGTTGGATCGGGTTGGTGCTCAACCCTAGACTAACTTAAGGTTCCTATACATCAATCCTAACCCAACCTCAGGTTAGGAATTCTCAACCCAATCCTAACCCAAGTGGGCTCAGTCGGATTGATCAGGTTGGTCAGGTGCATACATGCTAATATTTTTGTTATTATATTAGTTTATCATATTTCAATACACCTTATTTTTTGTACCTGTAATTTTATTAGTTATATATGTAATTATTTATCATAAAGAACTTCATTTTTTCTAAACAAACAAGTTAAAATATAGGACAACTACTTTAAAAGTTGTGTTGTGTAGCACACAATCTGTCTGGAAGAGAAATCCGGTGTATCTTGTTAGCTTGAGTCATCGGAAATGACGTGGACCAATGAGACCCGATGGCACTGGAATTTCTTGAAGCCTTCAACACAAATGATTCACACTCAATTATAATCTATAACTTATATATCAATTGGGTTCGGGTTGGGTTAGGCCGCCTGAGACCTCAACCCAAGCCTGACCCAAGTTTTATCGGATTATTGTTTGTATAGCCCAAGCCTGAAATTGGATCCCAAACATCCTACCCGAGCCCAACCCAATGTTAGGTCGATCACGGGTCGGTCGGGTTGAACTTGCCCGACTTTCAGCCCTAGCTCACATCGTCCATTCATTTGGATAGATCATTTTAGGGCATTAGCCAAAGAAAGAGGCAGATCCAGAGCTAGAGTGGACCCCACCATAGAAAACAGTGGTGAGGGTGATGCCCACCGCTAAAACCTTCCGAACGTCCCATGATGTTTATTTGATATCCAACCTGTTTATAAGTTTACACAGACATGAACGAAAGAGGGTAAAACACAAATATTAGCTTGATGGAAAACTTTTGTGTCCCTTAGAATTTTTTAATGGTGGGCGTCACTCTCCCCACTATTTTCTATGGTGGGATCCACTCGATCTTTGGATATGACTCATTATTTGGCTCGTGCCCTAAAATGATCTCCCTAAGTGGATAGATGAAGTGGATATAAAACATACACCATGGTGGGCCCATAAAACTTGGTGACATCAATTTAGCCAGCATTGCTATTCAACCTGTCACTACACCAAAATCGGTGAACTGGAACAAGTAGAATTTTGGTTCAAAAATGGCTTTAAGCCGTTTCTATTCGAAAACAGTTCTGGGCCGTATTCCAATTCTGAATCGTACTTCAAATTTAAGTGGTTACTTTCATTGTTTTGTTAGTGTGTCTCAATTGAGTCTCGGATATTCTTAGTTTTTATTATATATTTTTTTATTGTTTTATTTTAAAACAGATGGATGGAATGGATTCAATTAGATACCTCTCAGTGGACCCCACAAGGCTAAGAGGCACATTGCTCTATATGTACTGCAGACTACCGATTGATTTTACCTATTTTCTTACGCCAAAAGCCCTAAAACCTCCATTTCGCAGACCGCGCCTCCGTCTCCCCCTCTCATCTCCCTCTCCCTCTCTCAATCTCCCTCTCTTTCGATCTCCCTCTCTCGATCTCAACCCTCTCTCTCGATCTCCCTCTCCCGATCTCAACCCTCTCTCACGATCTCGATCCAAAGAACTTGGCGACATGTGTGGATCTCGTTTCTCTTTGGTAGCTGCTCGTTTGGGCAATTTTGGTAATTTCTCAGAAACAACGAGTTATCCTTTTGTCTAGGTATGGAAAGAATGTAAGTAATCCGCTGGATTTGATGCGTTTCAGTGCTTTCCCTTGCAAAAATCAAGTTCCATCAGCGAAACGTTGGAAATGCAGTTGAAGTGAGGGGATTTAGAAGATTTCAGTGCTTGATTTGAATGTTTTTCATCAACGTTTGAAGTTTTTAAAGTAAGTCGATTGAAGATTCTTGAATTGAACTGCAATGCATTGATCTTATTCATCCGATCTACTTTTTAGCTTGATTTACCATTTTGATTCTTGGCTTTGAAGGTTTTGAGCTTATTCTTGTAGAAATCGATTGATTCTGTTTTGTTATGATATGAAATCTGTTCATTTAATGGGGTTGAAGCCGTTTATTTTATCATAGGGTTTTGACTCTTTGATTTGAAAGTTTCGAAGGTTCCTATTGTGGAAGATAGTGAGATCTGTTTAAGTTTTGAAGGTTCTTACTGTGGAAGAAAAAAAACTATCTACATGCATTCAGACTTATTTGCAATTTTTTCCGACCTGTTTTGTCAGTGAACTTATGAATTTGTTGCAAGTATAATTGTTTCTGTGCTCTGAAAAGTGTCTTGTTCTTCTTCGAGTCGTTATTTTTTTGCTCTGAAAAACGTTGATTAGTTGCTCTGAAAATTGTAGTCATTAATCCTTTCACGCGTGTTCTTGTAAATCCAGGCATTATTTCCAACACAGCTAGTTATCTCTAAAAGTGAAATATGAATGTGTTGCACTTAGGTCAAACTATTCATTACTTCTCTATGTTATTCTATTATGAATAGAATCTTTATAAAAATTTAAAAGGTTTGCCAAACCCACATGCATGCATACCCTTTCCATCAAAGTCATAGCGTTTGTTCCAATATGAAAGAATGGGCAAGATCTAAATGGTCCATCAGGTGGACTGCATTGTCTAGATATTCCCGCCCAAAAAATCAGGCCAATTGACTCATCAAGTGGACTACTGTGTATGAAACAAATGGATGGATAAAACAAGTTTTTTTTTTTTTTCCCTAGCTGGTTTTACTTTTTAATTATTTTATTTTATTTTTATATGCTGCAGCCTACCTTATAAGTAAACGTACCAGCTTTTCGGGCTAGGGAATCTAGACAGCGTGGCCACCTGGTGTGTAGCTCAGATATTTCATGTGTGCCAGATTAGCATGTGCACTGGTGTGTAGATGGAGAGTGCTGTACACGCCTGTGGGCTGGAAAGAAACACAAATATGTAGGTAATTTTAATTTAGGCCGAGTCTTCTTTTTTGTAAATTAATAAAATCTATTCATTTATAAATATGTTTTCAAGGTGATATATGTAACATGCAGGTAGGTAAAGCATGTGGTTGGTAGGTAGGTTTTATATATATATATATATATATATCCTGAATAACATCTTTATATATCACCTTACCCACCATGTTTATAAATCAATTTGTAATCATGCCCAAAATGGATTGGGTCTGCAAGCCCACAGACCCGCTCCATTGCTATTGCCGTAGAAAATCTTGTAGATTCTAATTACAGGCTGTCCACCGTGTAGGTGATGTATTGTACTTGTGGCATGATGTCATGTATGGTTTGTGGTTAAAAACTATATTGTCTAAAAGAGAGACTTTTTGTTTTTTTTGTTTTTTGTTTTTTTATCATACTTGCGATTGAAGATGGAAATAAAAAACTTGTTTTATTTCATAAAAGCATGCATCAAAATTTATTTATTCACTTTAAACACATTTAGTTAGTAGGGTCCAACCATCATCTTAACATCAAAATTGACTTGATTATCCCATTTGTTGCATAATGTTGTCATTAAGTAACAAAGCATGGATGGACAAACATAGGTTAGGTCTAGAATATTTGGATGGACTTGTGCATTTTGTTGAGTTTACAAAGAACAACGGTGGTGGATTTGATCATTATTTGTGTCCGTGTGCAAAATGTAAAAATGAAAGTGGGATGTTCACTCTTGGAGAGATTCATGAGCATTTGCTCCTTAACGGTATTGATAAGTCATACACACATTGGATTTTTCACAGTGAAAGTCTTGCGAAAAGTAACGAGAAGCCATCATCATCGACGTTTGATGATCAATCCGATGATGAGTATCCTAAAATGGAGGAACTTGTTAACAATGCATTTAGAAATATTGGAGAATATGTTGATACTCTTATGGATGATCTTAGAAGAAATGAAAATTGTCATGAAGATCTTGATGCAGAAAGATATAAGGCTTTATTTGATGATTTAAGACAATCTTTGTACCCTTCTTACCCTAGAGAACTCACAAAATTATCAGTTACTATTAAATTGTATAGTTTAAAAGCACGTAATGGTTGGTCGGATAATAGCCTTAATGATCTTCTTCAATTGGTTAAGAAGTTGTTATCAGTAGAAAACACGTTGCCAGTGAGCACATATCAAGCGAAAAAGATGATCAATTCATTGGGAATGGCTTATGAGACTATACATGCATATCCCAATGATTGTATTATTTATTGGAAAGAGTATAAAGATAGACAAAATTGTCTAACATGTCATACGTTGAGATGGAGGTCAGATTACTTGGCAAAGAAAAAAGGCGTTAGAGTTCCATCGAAGGTTTTGAGATATTTTCCTTTGACACCAAGGCTACAGAGGCTATACAGGTGTGCATTCAATGTTAAATATAATTTTAATATTATCCTATATACCTTTTGTTAAAAAATTAATAAGTAATCTTTTTTTAAAAAAAACTTTATTTCTAGTGTGCCATGTATAGCGGAGCAAATGACTTGGCATTCTCAACCGAAAGAATATAGTGGTGTTATGTGGCATCCATCTGATTCATCAAGTTGGATGGTAATAAATAACAAGTGGCCAAGTTTTGCTGAAGAATTCCGTAATGTGCGTTTAGGGCTTACAACTGATGGATTTAACCCATTTGGACATCTTAGTAGTGTCTACAGTTGTTGGCCTGTCATTATAGTGCCATATAATCTACTCCCTTCGATGTGTATGAAAAGAGAATTTTCAATGTTAACGGTATTGATACCAGGTCCAAAAGGACTGAGTAAGGATATTGATGTCTACCTACAAACGTTGATTGACGAGTTAAAGAATTTGTGGCTTAATGGAGTGTCAACATATGATTCTCATTCAAAGACAATTTTTAATTTGAAAGCAATTTTAATGTGGGGAATTCATGATTTTCCTATATATGGGAGTTTATCAGGATGTGTTACACATGCACAATATGCTTGCCCTGTTTGTGCCGAGGGAACCGTCGTTAAACGACTTAAGAGTGGCAAGAAGTACTCCTATCAGGGCCATCGAAGATTTCTTTCTATTAATCATGTTTTTAGGACCCAAAAGCCGGCATTCAATAATAAAGTAGAAGGAAGACCTTCTCATCGATTAAGTGGTTTAGAGGTTGAAGCAAAGATAATCGGTATTCAGATGGATATCGGTAAATCGAAGGGGAAGAAACGAAAAAGTTACGGTGATGATTCGACGAGGAATATAACTGCTTGGTACAAAAGATCGATCTTATTCGACTTGCCATATTGAAAGGTGATTTCCTTAACTTGTTACTTTCATTTACATGTATGACAGTGAATAAAAACTTAACATTCCATCATAATTGTGTTTGTCCAGGAGTTACCAATTCGGCATAACTTGGATGTAATGCATGTTTTAAAGAATGTTGGTGACTATCTTCTGTCGACAATTCTAGAAGTCAAAGATAAAACTAAGGATGATATAAGTGCACGTGAAGATTTGAAAAAAATGAATATAATGAAAGACTTATGGCTAAAAGAAGCGGATGACAAAACTATTAAACCAAATACAACATTTACTTTAAGTCGCAAGGAGAAAGAATTATTCTGTCAAACATTGCATGACTTGAAGGTTCTAACATGGTATAGTTCTAGATTTAAACATCTTGTGAACATACCTCTCGAGATAAAGGGACTAAAGTCACATGATTATCACGTCATTATGTGTTAGTTACTACCCGTGTTGCTACAACATGCTTTCTTAGAGCATAAGACATTGCGAACTGCTATTCAGCAAATCTGTTACTTCTTTAATGTCCTGTGCTCGAAAACAATTAGTGCAGATAACATCATTGCCATCAAACAAAGTGTTGTTGTGGCAATGTGTCTTTTGGAAAAGTTTTTCCCTCCTTCATTCTTTGTTATTAGCATTCACCTTATGATACATCTAGCTGATGAAGCATTAGCTTGCGGTCCAGTTAGATTTCGGTGGATGTATCCTTTTGAATGATAAATATCTAACCTTGATGCGATTCATTTAGACTTCATCATCATATATTGATAATATATTATTAATTAGATGCCTCCATCAGGTTAATGAAGATTTATAAAGGATACGTAAAGAATACAGCACATCCTGAAGGGTGTATTGCAGAGCGTTACATTGTAGAAGAATCTATTTTATATTGTATGGAGTATATGCCAAACTGTGAGAGAGGAAGTCACAAGCATACGCGTCAAAGGTTCCTGGACGAGGATATGGTGTGTGATGAAGAGCCTTTAGATAATGACAAGAATATATACTTAACTAACATACAACATCAACAAGTACGTAGATGGGTTCTACACTGCTACGATGGAATTTATGAATGGAAAAGGTAAGTAGATAAATTTTCTAAAATATCGAATCACGTGTAGTAATTAGATAAATACTTACATGTATTTCATATAAGAAGTATGAAATATATTTAGGAACGACCACATCAAAGGGGCAAAGAAGAAAGGGCAGTGTGTCAAAGAACAATGAACATG
This sequence comes from Magnolia sinica, assembly GCF_029962835.1. Taxonomy (NCBI): domain Eukaryota; kingdom Viridiplantae; phylum Streptophyta; class Magnoliopsida; order Magnoliales; family Magnoliaceae; genus Magnolia; species Magnolia sinica. Next base: position 86,134,253 of record NC_080578.1, on the reverse strand, counting down.
ATTTCATCAATTGGTTACAAAAGGAGGTATTTTTCTAATTATTCATTTCATTGATATATTTATTCATATATATATTTATTACTTTTTTCTCATTTGTAGTTGGAGTTTGTTGAGGGTGAGTTGACATTGAAATGATTAGTATATGGCCCTACATTTAAAGCAAAATGCTATAACAAGTATCGCGTGAATGGGTTTGTATTCTCTCCATGTAAATACGAGACTACTAAGTCAACACAAAATAGTGGGGTATCCATGAAAGCCATCACTAAATACAGGGCAAGTGCTAAAGATAAGAATTACAAAGAAGATGAGGCTACCTATTATGGAGTAGTAAAACAGATAATTGAGTTGGATTACACTATTTTCCATCAAATGGTATTTTATTGTGATTGGGTCAGAGTGAAAGACAAGACCAATGGATGCATTGTTGATCCCGAGTCAAATTTGGTAATGGTAAATATTGAGAAATTGAAAGGACATGAGAAGGAAGCAGATGAACCATTCATACTTGCATCCCAAGCAAGTCAAGTATTCTACTCTAAGGATCAAACAAGGCCTGGATGGTATGTTGTTTTAATGTCACCAAAAAGATTGACGAAAGATGTGGACACACTTGAAGATCCAACTTTGTTTTCCTCTTTTGGGGGCGAGAATACAAATTTAGAAAATATTATAAAGGAATTTGGCTATGAGTTTTAGGTAATTTTTTTGTTATCATATTTTGTGTTGATTCATTTGACATTTTATCTGATGTAAAAAAATATCTTAGGCAGCATTCAAGGAGTATTTCGGAAGACAAGCATGTAATTGATGTTAAAGGATGCAGTTCATTCTCTCAACAACTTTATATTTCTTTGATCTGTTCATGCAGGGTGGGGAAAAACGGTTGTTGGCATTTACAAAGAGAGGAATGACAGTTTATTCGGTGAGTTCTTATCCTCTCGATCAATCTCGTGCTGTGGACTGTGCTTTAGATATGAGCTGTTCATGCACTCACCAAACTAGGACTGTGCTTTGTTAGGTGCAACATTCTATTGTAGATATCTATATGCCACTAGCATATAGATTTCTTGCTGGAACAAAAGAAGAAATCTATATGCTAGTTGATTTCCTGAATGTTTTATTTTTGAGGTATCATGTGATGCTTTGATCGAAAGGCTTGACTTGTTTTTGTTTGACCCTGTAATGGTATTGGTGGGCTCGCCTCTTGATCTGATATTACCCATCATGGGCTGGGCCATGCTAATTTTATTTTTTTTTGGAGAAAGTTACAAAGAACTACCTAATTAACTTCCTTGAACAATTGATTTATATTTTTTAACCCTCTATTTTTAGGATATTGATTGAGGGATTAGGAGATTCAATCTGTAAGAATTTTGGAGAATCGATCTTCCCTCCAAGGGAGGGCCTCTTAAACCAATAGCTTGGATCTTTCAACCATGGCCCAGCTGAACAAACTGCAGCACCCGGACACTTACACCCTCCTGTTTTATTTTTAACGTTAAGTATATGCTTCAAATACATTTAGAGATTTAAGCAAGCAATTCTAACATGTAATTATCAAGTGTTTAATCACATATTGATTTTCAGTCTCTTTGTTTCACTTGATAGACCGCTGACTACGTAGATATGTGAAGCAACTGGACAGATAAAGAGAATAGTGGCATGGGAATCAATTACTTTTTATGGTTTTTCCTCACTTCCTTTTGTAATGAAGGGTGGCTCAGGAGAAATAGACAGTTTGATTAGATGATTGTGGTAACAATTAAGGATAATCTTATCCTCTCGGTGATTAACCACAAAGCTTTGAAAGGCCTTTCCCTGGCATCTCTATGTGTCACATGGAATGAGATTTTGCTATCCAAGCCATGTCTCTTGGAAATGTTCCTAAATACCCATCATTGTTTTGCCTAGGACGACATGCAACATTATAGGTGATCCTCTAGTTTTGTTGTTGAATAGTCACTCTTTTGTGTGTTTAGTTTTTGAATCTTTATGTTATTTTTTGGCTAATCAAATTACTTACGGTCTTTGTTTTGATTTTCATAGTTACAATGCAAGCCCAAAAAGCTCTGGCTAATATGCAATGCAAAGACAGGTTCCTCTTTCAGAGTGTCATTGCAAGTCATGGTGCAACCACAAAGGACCATGTGTTTTCTCTAGGAGTGGAGCACATCATGGAGGATTATTATTATGATTATTATTATTATTATTATTATTATTATTATTATTGTATTCATGCAATTGTATACTTAATTGTTGTAAATACATATAATTTTTATTATAAAGTTGTAAGCAATTTGTTCAATACTAATTTTTAATTGTATATAATATTCTTTGGTTTTTAAATATAAAAACGATGTACAACTTTTGTTGGCCATTCGAAATAATGAAAAATACTGGTCCAAAAATTTAAAATTTGACCATTGAGAATGGTTTAAAACCGTTCCTAAAATTTTGCTCCTAAAATTTGAAATTGACTGTTTGCAACCTTACGAACGGTTTGAAACCGTTCCTAAGAGTCTGTTCTTAAAATTTGAAACGGCACTTGATATGGTATTGAACCGTTCCAGATTATATGCGACGCCTCTTTTAGGAACGGTTTAAAACAGTTCCCAAGGTATTTAGGAACAGTTTTAAACCATTCCTAAATGTTGTTTTTGGTGTAGTGTCATTAGCTAATCAGCTTCCCTTCAATATTGACATCAGCTGTCTGATGATAAGAGCCGATTGCGTGGTATGCCTCATTTTTATGCTCATGCCCTAAAATGATATGAAAATTTTAAATGGATGTACGGCCTAAATAAAATGCATACATCATGGTGAGATCCATGTAGCATTGGCTAGTACTACTGACAATGTCAATAGGCAAACCGCCCCCCACCAACTTCAGTGGTGTGTTGACATACCAAGTACTATGGCCCCACCATGATGTATGTGTTATACTCACCCTAATTTCCATCCATTTTGTAAGATCTTGGCTCATGCCTTAAAAAGAAATGTTAAAATAGATGGAGGACATGGATAACAAACACATAATTTTGGGCATAGAGCTTTTTACCGCCCATTACCAAGCTCAGTAATGGAGGGATTGCTAGGGAAACTAAGGAAACGGATTAGCACACCTAGATCCATAGCTCAACTGGCAGACTGAGTGGAGATACCTCGTTCCAACACTTGAGGTCTTGGTATCATCCATCTAATTTTATAGATCATTTTATGGTATGAGACCAAAACTGAGGGATATAACAATATCAAGTGGAAACAATGTTGAATGAACTTCAACCATTAAAAACTTTTTGGGGCCATAAAAGTTTTGGATCAAGCTGATCTTTGTTTTTTCCCTTCATCTGGGTCTGTATGACCTAATCAACAGATTGGATGTTAAATAAACAGTACAATGGGCCTTAGGAGGATTTTAACGGGGGATATCCAATCACCATTGTTTTCCTGTGGTGTGGTCCACCTGAGATTTATATTCCTCTCATTTTTGGGATCAAGCACTAAAATTATCTTTAAAAATGGATGAACAGAAGGGATGAAACATATACATCATGGTGGGGCCCACATAACACCAACCACCAGCCAAAGGGCTGGTGGCAGGGGGAGTGGCCAAACGGTTCTCGAAACCTAAGTCCATCTAAGACGTTGTGGGTTAGGTGAGACCCATGCTCATGTAAGATGGTGCAGCCATTACCGTGGGGCCCACCCTGTTGTTTGTATTCTGTGTCCACACCATCCATCATGTCATTAAAGGGTTTTATGCCACAACTAAAGCATCTCTAATTATCAGGTGGACTACTCTTTAGGTGACACAGGGAGGGACGTGATGAGGTCGATCCCCACCTTCCTCATGGGATAACTACTCTGAATCCATTAAATTCAGGAAGGATAAAAGCAGGATAATTCTTAATAAATTCAAAATAATTTGATTGATAATAAAATGCAAATTAAATTACAACTCGTTAAATAATGAACTCTAAACTAAGACAAAGTTTTAGACTTAAGGCCTATTTGTTAACGCTGAATTTTTGGAATTTGGAAAATGTTCCATGTTTAGTGGTGTTTGTTAATGCATGAGAAGGAAAGCACTCCACAATTTTATGTTGAAATTTTTCCGTGATAGGAGTTCTTTATGTTGAAATTTTTATGTGATGGGAGTCTAGCTTATTGGGTAATGAAGAATGTGATCCATGGTTATTATTATTTTAATCCAAAATTGTCCTTTATGAGAGAGATTTACTCCTCGCGTTGTACACATCCCAACTTTTAACATGGGGCACTTCTCTGAGCCCACCATGATGTATGTGTTTCATCTATTCCATTCATCCATTTTTAAAGATCATTTTAGGGCTTGATACCAAAAATGAGAGGAATATAAATCTCAGGTGGACCACACCACAGGAAAATAATAGTGATTGGATATCCATCATTAAAATTCTCCTAAGGCCAAATGTATTGTTTATTTGGCATCCAATATGTTGATTAGGTCATATAGGCCTGCATGAATGAAAAAAACAAAGATCAGCTTGATCCAAAACTTTTATGGCCCCAAAAAGTTTTTAACGTTCGACGTTCATTCAACACTGTTTTCCTGTAATGTGGTCCACCTGAGATTGGGATATAGCTCATTTTTGGTCTCACACTATAAAATGATCTAGAAACATAGATGGATGGCATGGATGAAACATATACATTGTGGTGGGGCCCACATAACACCGATCACCACCCATTGGCTGATGGTAGGGGAGTAGCCAATCCGTTTCCACGGATGCGGATGGGATACTGATTGTTTCCAGCGCAAGGATTCTGTGTTGGGCCAACTTAGATGTTTGTGATAAATCCAACCCTTCTATCCATTTTTGAAGCTCATTTAATGACGTGAGACCAAAAATGAGGAGGATCCAAAACTTAAGTGGACCACACGAGAGGAAACAGTAGAGATCTAGTGACCACCATTGAAACATTTATATGGTCATAAAAGTTTTGTAACAGTCTAATTTTTTGATGTTTTCACTTTATCTGAGTGAAAATGGCCTTATAAACGGTTTAGATAGCATATAAACAATAAGGTGGAGCCTAGGAAGGTTTCAACGATAGGGGAATTTGTAAGTGCTATGTCATAAATCTAGCACACAGGGTTGTCAAATTTTATTGTGCCAAATCATTTAGAATCTGTATCATGTATTGATGAGATGTATAGATTGACTTCGTGCATTTTGAAGTTGTCCAAGTCTTCATTGAACTTCTCTGTGTATTCAAGTTGAAGAAGCGTTGTCGAAGTTCAAGATTTCAAGATCAAGTACAAGTACAAGTTTAAGGCTCAAGTTCAAGTTTAATCTTAAAGTTCAGTACTTTAAAGACTTAAGAATTCAAGTCTTTACTCAAGCTCAAGTTGAAGATTTGAAGACAAGCTTCACATATTTCAAGATTATGAGTTAGCAGAGTGAGTGATGTTTCAATTGTTCAAACTCACAAACAAGGTATGGTTGACCCTAGATTGACTATAGGTTAAGTCATATTCATTACATATGCTATGTGGGTCATTTCATAAGTTTATAGGTCATTTCCTCGACTAGTCATAATCTTTATTCGACTAATTCATGATCTGGCTTGACCAGTCTAAGAGTTTTTTGACTAGTCCAAGATTTGTTGCAAATATTTAAAATTTTCTATTAGACCCTTGACTAGTCGTGGAGATTGCTCGACTAGTCGAGTGAACAGTGCTCGATCAGTCATGCAGGATCGTCTTAAAATCTAGCAAGGTTATTTGGTCCCACTCGACCAGTCGAGTAACGACCTTATCTTATCATACCAGAAATTTTAAAATTTGGTTGATCCTTCGACCAGTCAAACTGACCCATAGATCAGTCGAGAGAATAGTATTTTTACCTATAAATAGTGGACGAATCTCAGATTTTTTTATTCATTCCAAGATATATCAAACCATCACTTTGAGAGATAAGTTTCTGCATTTCTTAAGCTATATTGTGTTCATTTTAAATTCTCTTAAATAACTTTTTTCATTTGATTTTGTGATGTCCATTCAACTCTATTTCTTTAAAGAAGTGAATTGTGATTTTACCCTCTTTGAGATCAAAATCAAATCACGCTCTTTGAGATCAAAATCAAATCAAGCTAGCATAGGCTGAATTAATCTAAAAATCATTTAGATCTAGAACCTTTCATTTGTGAGACTAGACATTGAACATATTCGTCTACACCGGATTGGTTCTACCGGGATTCTTTAGAATGAGAATTTTCAGATAAGTATCGTTTAATCTTTTTGTATCTTTTGTGGTTTGTGAGGTTGTACTAGGAAAATCTCATTTTTAGTTTTGTCTAAGGTAATCCAAAAAATTTCAGAGTGTGAGGTTTTTGTAATTGTGTAAGCCTGTCTAAAAGCACAATTGTGAAGGTTTTAAGGTGAACCTTGGAAAACCTTTTTCATAGTGAAAGCCAATATCCCGTGGGTGTGGATATTGGGAGTGAAGTAGTTGTGTGGCTGTTTTTAATAGTTGTGTATACACAAACGAACCACTATAATTCCTGGAGTTGTGGTGGATGTTTGGATTTGCTTATGTGTGTGAATGATGTAATTTACTTTATGCACTTGTGGTGAATGTTGTAATACTTTAGTTTTTTTACTTTGCCTCTTTATTGGTTTGGGTTTTTGATACTTACGAATATTCTAGTAATGTTGTCTTGCCATAAGCCTTTGGTTTTTGGTGTTAGGTTGTTCTTAGAACTAAGTTTGTATCAACCTCTCAAGATTAGTGCATTTGAGGTTGCTATTTACTTGTGCTATCTATTTTTGTATTCTGCATTTATTTTTAATTTGCCCCCCCCTTCTAAGACGTTAAGCTCGGCCTTTTCAAGTGGTATCAGAACCTAATAGCTCATTTTTATTATTTGGATTCATTTCTTGAGCTAACCGATCTGAGCTTATAAGATGTCAAATTTTGATAGCCTCTCAATTACTAGGCTCCACCTTTTGATGACTCCAATTACACTTATTGGAAAGCCAAAATGAGGATCTTTTTAAGGTTCATAGATGAGAGCGTGGCAAGCCACAATGACTAGATGGAATCCACTCACAACTGAAGTTCTAGGCATTGATGGAACTAAATCTGTTAAAGTTACACCTTATTTTTCATGGACCACACTTCAGAAAAATGAGAGTAGTGCCAATGTAAAGGTTTTAAATGTTACTTGCGCACTATCACCGTATGAATTCAAAAGAATCATATCTTGTGATATTGCAAAGCAAGCCTGGACATTCTAGAAATGACACATGGGGGTACGATTATTGTCAAGAAATCTAAGCTTCAAATCCTCATTACTCAATTTGAAGAGATACATATGAGAGAAAGTGAAACTTTCATGGACTTCTATACTAAGTTAAATGACATATTCAACTTTGTGGGGTCTTAGTGATAGTATCATAGAAAGTAAAGTCTATGTAAAAATATTGCGTTCATTGCCTGATAGGTTCAATTCTAAAGTCACTGTCATTCAGGAACTTCATGATACGGATAATATGAGGGTTGAAGAGCTTGTTGGTTTTTTACAAACCTATGAGTTCAAGTTTAAGGCTCCTAAAGGTAAGTCCATAGCCCTTAAGTCCTAAAAATATTTCTCATGATAAAGCTAGTAATTTTGATTGTGAAAATTCCGAAGATGATATGAAACTATTAGTCAAGAAGTTTTATAAAATTTTCAAAAACAAAAAGATGGTAGATTTTCAAAAACCTGCTGAAAAGAAAAGGACTAGATCTAAAAATTAGAAATTTATTAAAGACAGTCAATGTTTCAACTTCCATGAATATGGGCATCTGGCAAATAAATGTCCAAAAAGGGACAAACCTAAGAAGAAAGGTATGTTGGCCACATGGGATAAGTCATCTTGCTTTGAAGCTTCTGTTGAGTCTGATGATTCTGAACCCGAATCTACTAATGAGATCAAGGCCTTAATGACTCTAGCCAGAGTCACTTCCTCAGACAGTTGTAATTTAACTTATGATGAAAATCTGAGAAGCGACTCTGAAAATGATAATGATTTGCAAGATGCATATAATGCCCTATACAGGGAAAGTTGCAAGATAGTTGTAAAATTAAAACTTCAAAAAGAAAAGTTTTTAAAGTTAAAAGAAGATTTTGATAACTTAGTTTTTGAAAAATCGCATTTTTCTGATTGTTTTGAAAAAGCTAAGTGTGATTTAGATTTCAAAACATCCCAAGTTGAAAACCTTAAATCAGAAAATAAAAAACTAAAACTAGAAATGTCTTCTCTCTTGAGTTTGAAGGATACTTGGAGGTATGCCCAATGTGATCCTAAACTAGAAAGACTACTAACCGGATCAAGGAAATGTGGCGATAGATCTGGTTTGGGCTATGATAAGAATACACCTCCTAAAAGTAATTCCACTTTACCTAAGTTTGTTAAAGAGGAGTCCTCTAACTCAAAAGGAAAAAGTCTAAATCAAAATAGTTTCAAAAATCCAAAAACTTTTCAGGCTATGAAACCTAAAAGTAACCATATCAATTATAGAAATCAGAATATAACCCTTTAGCTAAGAAAATTGTAGATTTACTCAAGGAGCTTCTAAAATCTAACTCAAATGGTAGAATATATAACAACTACAAGTGTAGAAAAGCCAACTATGCTCCAAAATCCAAAATAGTAATGAAATGATCCCTAAGGTTACTTGTCTGGTTGCCCACACCGCTTTCAAGGCTTCGAATCAATCAAAGTGGTTCCTAGATAGTGGTTATTGTAGACATATGATAGGTGACAAAGATTTGTTCACTAATCTTAAAGATATGACTGATGGCTCATTCACATTCGGTGATGGTAGCAACTACAGGATTATTAGCTAAGGTACGGTTCAACTCTTTAATCTTCCTCTATTTAAGAATGTTTTATTTGTAGACGGTCTTAAGCATAATCCCTTAAGCATTTCTCAAATTTGTGATAATAAACATAATGTCAAATTTACCAACCAAGGGCGTGAGATTTCTAATGAGAATGATTCTGTGATATTAACTGGTCGCAGAACATCTGAGAACTGCTATATAGTCAGTGATTCAAGCTCGTCTAAGTTATTGTGTTACATGGTCCAAATCAATGAGACCGTTCTATGGTATAAACATCTAAGACATGTACACTACCGTAATCTTTATAAACTGAGTAAAGGTGATGTAATAAGAGGTCTACCCAAGATTAAGAAAATAGATAAAATTTGTGGCGAATGTCAGATTGAAAAATAAACTAGGAGTTCTCACAAGAAAGTGAACTCCA